>NC_134842.1:73170116-74563449 GCF_965363235.1 Mytilus galloprovincialis | reverse complement strand
AATTGGAGACTGGTCTTGTTTTAAAAGAAAAAAAAATGTGTGATACTACTCTGCTAATTACCGTATATTTAAATGAGGGCAAACTTTCCGAGTTATTAACGCTAATAACGTGAGTATTTATGTTTTTCTTTTTATTTGAAATAAATGTTTTCTTCACCTACAAGTGATATATATATATATATATAAACCTTAAAATAAACATTATAATTTTTTGTTATTTCATTGGTTCAGAATAGAGGTTGTTACCAAATTTATAACTTGCACGCGGTGTACTGCATGATGTCGGTTAACAACTAATGTACCAAGTTGTCATCGATGTATACCCTACTCTTATTGTTAATCTTGAAATATCTACTCGAGATTCAAAGAAACGTGATTATTTAAAAAACCGAAAGCGGACTGCTAAGTAAGGTTATTTAAAAAAAAAATAATCACATAACTATTTCTATTGAAGATGATATAAGACTTCGAAAGTAACGCATGACTAGAATTTCTGAATGAGATATTACCTGTCAAATTCATATCGTGTTATATACAAACATACAAAACCTTTTCTTCAAATTTCAAAAAATCATAAAAACATGAAAAAGTAAATAACAATACAAAAACTTGTTATAATATTTCAACATTTCACGTGAAAAGACCTAACTGGTTTAATCAACGAGATGAGCTGCGACGAACTTCGTAGATCATAGTTGACCAACCAAGACAATTTTAGTAAAGTTTGGTAAATCATGTCAGTATCAAAATACTGACTACTGAGCTGATGATACATTGATTACTTATGAATACAGAGTAGTCTGTAATAATCATATACCAGCTAGTTAAACGGGTCGTCTAGGATGATAAATAATAAAGAGATAAAATAAGTTTTCGGGGACTTATAATCCACCAGCAGAGGTATTGATCCAGTGAAGTAAAAAATTGAAAACAACACGTTTAATAATTCCTTGCGTCCGAAGCGCTTCTTTGGAATTGACTTTATCAGGAACGCTCTAAGCCAAATATTTGAAATTCGTAGGATGTATAAGTACCGAAACCGTTGCAGACCTATATGTCAAAAATAACTGAAATAAATAGCCAAATTCATCTAAAGCTAACCTTGCCTGAGGTAGTTGAAAATTTAGTTTCTTAATAACTTATAAATTTATAAACAGACAAATTTAGCAAAGTTGGTTAAATCATGTCAGTACCAAAATACTGACTACTGAGCTGATGATACCCTCGAAGACTGGTAGTCCACCAGCAGAGGTTTCAACCCAGTGATGTACAATATTGAAAACAACACGTTAAATGATTTCTTGCGTCCGTAGCGTTTTTGGATTTATTTTCATCAGGAAGGATCAAAGCCAAACATTTGATATCCGAAGATGTATAAGTACCAAAACCGTTGAAGACCTAAATGTAAAAAAAACTTACCTTAGCCGTATTTGGCACAACTTTTTGAAATTTTGGGTCCTCAATGCTCTTCAACTTTGTATTTGTTTGACTTTTTAATTGTTTTGATCTGAGCGTCACTGATGAGTCTTATGTAGACGAAACGCGCGTCTGGCGTATTGAATTATAATCCTGGTACCTTTGATAACCAATTAAATAAATAGCCAAATTCATCTTAAGCTAACTTTACCTGAGGGAGTTGACACCTTAGTTTCTAAATAATTTCTTAATTTATACGCGGACAATTTAAGTAACATAAGTGTAATCATATCAGTACCTAAATAATAACTTCTGAGCTAATGATACCCTCTGGGACTGAAAGTCCACCAGCATTGGTATCGATCCAGTGATGTAAAAAATTGAAAACAATACGTTTTAATAATTTCTTGCGTCCGAAGCGATTTTCTGGATTTACCTTCATCAGGAACGCTCAGAGCCAAACAAATGATATCCAAAGACGAAACCGTGTAAGACCTTAATGCCAAAAATACCGTAAATAAATAGCCAAATTAATCTTTAGCCAACTTTGCCTGAGGGAGTTAAAACCTTAGTTTCTTGATAATTTCTAAATTTATAAACGGACAATTTCAGTTGAGTTTTTGAAATTATGTTAGTACCGAAATAATTACTACTGAGCTGATGATACACTCGGGGACTGATAGTCCAACAGCAGAGGTATCGACCCAGTGATATAACAAATTGAAAACAACACGTTTAATAATTTCTTGCTTGCGATCCGCTTTTCAAAATTTACCTGCATCAGGAACGCTCAAAGCCAAACATTTGATATTTGAAGATGTATAAGTACCGAAACCGTTGAAGAGCTATATGTCAAAAATACCTAAATTAAAAAGCCAAATTCATTTAAAGCCAACTTTTCCTGAGGGAGTTGGAACCTTAGTTTCTTAATAATTTATTAATTTATAACCTTCGCTAAACACTTAAATTCGTACTTTACCAATAACAACAAAACCCAACAAAAAATTGTTTTTCTTATAATTATTGAATCATAAATATAATAAACAATAGATATTCTTTGTAAATATTCGTATGCGGTATGTTGCATTTTGTCGGTAAACAAATAGTGTACCTAGTCATGCCAAGGACGGATATCTTACAATCCTTGTTTTCAAATGTTATAACATCTATACGACATCAAATGAAATGTGATTATTTTTAAAATATAATCCGGACTGCTTGGTAAAGTGATCGTATTATACTTAAATCCAATACATATATTTTCACATTAAATGATATACGATTTTGAACGTATAACATGACTAGAATCCCTTAATAAGGCATCACCTGTCAAATTCATCTCGCGTTATATAGAAACATACGAAACCTTTCTTCATATTTCCAAAAGTCATAAAAAGGCAAATAAAATAGATGACCTTGTTATCATATATCAACATTCAGTGTAAATAGACGTCATGTTAGAAACGAACGAGATCAGTCACGAGGAATTTCGTAAATCATATATATCTACCCATAATATTTTCAGTCTGATGGATTTACCAGGGTCAATATGATTTATTTGCAATTTATGAAGTTTTCGTAGATATAAGACACCTATAATTGATTTGCAGTTAATGGTTAGTAAAGGGGAATTAGGAGGGGTTATCAGGTCTTCGTTTCTGTTTTTGTTTATGTCCTTTACATTTTGTTATACTCTTTTCATATTTTCTGCTCATTGTTTTCCTTCCTTGCTGTTCAACATCCATGTATTATGTCTTCTACGTTTTTCTGTTTTTGTTTTTGAAATCATGCCTGCCTCTTGTTCCCTTATCTGTAAATACCTCTTTCATACCTTCTTACAGCATAACACGTTCAAACCTTCATACAGGGTCATTAAAACAAGAACATCTACATACATTACTGTATCATACAGCATAACCCGTTTATACCCTTATACCGGGTCATCAAAACAAGAACATATAATATTACATACCCTACTGTATCATACCTTCATACAGCATAACCCGTTCATACACTTATGCAGGGTCAATAAAACAAGAACATATACATATCTTAGTCGTTCATATCTTCATACATCGTTACTCGTTCATACTCTTATACAGGGTCACTAAAACAAGGACATATACATACATTACTGAATCATGTTATTGAAAACATAGTTTGTTGCTGGATAATGACCGAAAAAAGTTTGTTCCAATGGAAAGAAAACCGTTACATGAGTGGTTTTGTTTTTCTGAAAAAAGATTTCATTATCTTGAAACTGAACATCTTTTAGTACAAAGTACCTAATTTTAAAGACCGATTATCAATACATCAATAAAAAGACCGCCATAAATCACACATTTGGTAAGCAACGGTGCAAGCACAAAATCACACTCTAGATAATCAGAATAAGCATATATTACATAGTGTTGAAAACATTTCTTTGATCTCAACTTGGAAGGAGGTACAATCAAGTGCCTCTGCGGCCCCGGTAATTATGCAACTTGCAAAAGTAACTCTTTGTTTGTATTTTTTAACAAATATATGACGAACACCACTTAAAAATGTTTCCTGCAAAACATGTTCATATTGCTGACATGTACTAAGACTTATGAATGTTTTCCGGAACTTGAGGCATACAAACTATACAGTCAAACACTAAACTGGGTTCTTTGTCGTACAAGAAACACAATTTATAATTTATAGAGATTTTGTTATTTATTTTGCTATCCAAAGATATATAGATGTAAGCGATAATCTTTACAATTTGACATTAAATGAAACCTTGATATCAAATAATAGGGGGAAGTTAAAGCTAGGTGTAACATTAAAGCAAATGATAAAGAATCAAATTTATGTATATTCATTGTAATAGAGATGCCGTCAACATTCTATTGAGATATTGAAACACAATGCGTGCCATATTTAACTTGATAAATTCATCCAGAACGCCACTTTAAATCATGTTACAATAGATTTAAACTTTTCCTTTTGTATTTAATTTCCACTAAAACATTTATATTGTGACCAAAAGTATTTTTGTCATTGATGCATGTATATATTAAAATATCGTATACATAAATGATTTTCATAATTGATTATATAAAAGTAATCCATCTCAAAAATGACCATTCAAAGCTTAAACGCGAATACACAGAAATAGGGTCGTGTCCTATCATACAATATGGGAAGCGTGGTTGCATGAAATTTTTATTATAACAAAAAGAGCAAATTAAATTAAACTACCGAAATGCTTACTTCAACCTGGTTTAAAAACGAATCGTAGTATTGTAAGGAGGGAATCTTCCATATTCGACAAATAAATGACTATCACCTAATTAAAAAAGTTATTTCTACATAAATATCTCCCATTTGGAATTGAAAATGTAAATGAAATTCTAGGAATTGGAAGGTAACGAAGAACACAGGTGAACAATAATTTTCACTCGAAAGGAATACAAATTCAAGTTTATATATATATTTTAAATGAGTATTGCTATAAACAAGAATGTATTTTGCCGTACAATGGTCAGGTATTCAAACATAAATCTATACAATTGTAAATTGACATTAAATGAAACGTTGATAAACAGTTGTGACGTAAAATGTGTATATAGGTTAAGTCATACAGAAAATGATAAACGATCAAATTTGTGTCTATTCACAGCGGATGATAGGACTGTCAGGTATTTTTGAAGTATGGAAATATAATGCGTGTCATATGAAAAATAATCAAGTCGGATCCTCAATGATCTGGAATGTACTTATATTGCATGAACGCTGTAGTAAACGTTCATAACAGATTCCTAATAATCGAATAGGTGGGCTAAGCACCCCTGACAATTAGGCGCGTCCCGTAACATTATTAACTATGTCGTGACAGATTATGCAGTATCGTTTCACAATCGTAACAATATTCTGTATTTTCTGGACGGTGTCCTGTAGAACGAAGATGATCGGGAGAAATTTTTCATTGCTGTTTTTTGTCGATTGAGTCCAGATTGCAACCCGAATGTTAACCGTCGCGTACTGAAGAAACCGTTCCAGAACAGTCCCTTTATCAATATGAAATACGGCAATTGAATATTCGTCCGAGTCTCTGCAATCACAGAAAACGATACGACTGAGTCCAGACAAAGTCATTTGCAATGCTGAACAACTGACTGCGATATTCCGACAGTACCTGATCATCCCAAATGTGGCAACAGTTTTTTAACGGATATCTTCCATCAGCGTCGGTGCACTGTCTAGTAGTTATTTGATATCGGGATGCTGTCAGGATAAATTCGGTCGTTTGTAATCATTGGAAAGATGCAAATCGGATAAATCGGGACAAGTTCGAATGAAATCGGCTGAATTTGGACACTTCCTCAACATTATCTGATTGTTGTCGTGATTTAATAAATGATTTGCAAATTTTGATAAAGGTGTGAATTTCCATCCACGATTAAGAAGATCTTGATCAGACTTTTAACCAATTTTTATCGGGAATGCTCCTAACAAATACGGCAGTAAATATCGTGAATATGAGTCCCAAGCTTTAGAGGTACATGTTAACATGCTAAACCATGTAAATACTAACATAATATTACATGTGTTCTTGCATTATACAAGTTATAACATGTACAACATTTTTGTACAAGTTATAATATGTACAACAGTTTTGTACAAGTTATAACATTTCAAAAGATTGCAACTCTTACACGACAAACATGCTATATACAATGATATACGTAAATTATTACTACAGTATGCAAGACTCTGATTTTTTTTTTTTTTTTCATTAACTTTTATTAAAAAAAATCAGACATAGTATTATACAGACGATTGTGGAATATATTTAAAATTAAAATGGAAAGATTATAATAGAAAGAAAAAAGTTTTGTTTAAAATTTTGATTTAAATCGACATAAACTTTTCATGTTATTAAAGATATACAAACAGTAATGTTACTTCATTTTAACGGGATAGATGTGTTCAATGTGGTAAGGAACAATTAAAAAGAGTCACATATAAACCATAGAAATCAACCTTGTTTGAGTGCAATTAAACAATTAAGCTAACTGATGTATTGATTTCATTTGCATAAAGTCGGGAGCTGTAATTCAGTGGTTGGCGTTTGTTTATGTGTTACATATTTGTTTTTCGTTATTTTTTTTTTTATAAAAATAAGGCCGTTAGTTTTATCGGTTGAATTGTTTTACATTGTTATATCGGGGCCTTTTATAGCTGACTATGCGGTATGGACTTTGCTCATTGTTGAGGGCCATACGGTTAATATCTGTGCCATTTTGGTCTCGTGTGGAGAGTTGTCTCATTGGCAATCATACCACATCTTCTTTTTTATATTCGCTTGAACATAGTTGATTTTATGTAATCTTTCGGAGATCAAAATCCTTGGAGCAAAGTGTAATATTCAAGAATTTTACTGACCTTTTTTTCTTTCCACCAGAATTTAACATATATAAATGAAAAGGAAAGAAGTTGATAAAAATAAATCACGGTGTGTTTCAATGGGAAGCCAATCGTTAAATGCTCCCAATCAAGATACTTGATAATATAAACTTCGCTGAACAGTTAAATTCATACTTTACCAAAAACAATGAAATCCACCCAAAAAACTGTATCTTACAATTATTGAAGAAAAACAAGATAAACAATAGATATTCTTTCAAAAAGAAATGTTGGGATGCGGTATGTTGGATGTTGTCGGTCAACAAATAGTGTACCTAGTCATGTCAAGGACGTATACCCTACACTCCTCTTTTTTCAAATGTTAAACCATCCTTACGAGATTGAATGAAACGTGATCATTTTTTAAACAGAAACCATACTGGTTGGTAAGGTGATCTTAATAATACTTAAAATCAAAATTTTTTTTTTCACGTTACATGAAATACGATTTCAAAGATAAATATGATAACCGGTGACAAGAATCTCGCAATGAGTCATTATCTGTCAAATTCATCTCGCGTTCTATAGAAACATACAAAACCTTTCTTCAAGTTTCAATAAGTCATAAAAAGGCAAATAAGAATAGATGATCTTGTATAAAATATCAACATTCCGAGTGTATAGACGTAATTTTAGTAACCAACGATAATTTCGTTAATGATATGTGTTTAACCATAATATATTTATGCTGATGGTTTTACCAGAGTCAACTAAATTTATTAGAAATTGATGAAGTTTTCATAGATATCAGGCAATAATATTATAATAATAGAATTGCCAATACTTAATAATTTCCATTTGTACAAATGCGATTATGGATGGTGGTGGTTGTTAGTTAGGGGAATGGGAAGCGGAATCATGTCTTCATTTCTGTTTTATATATACTAAATTTTGTTATACTCTTTTTTGTATTTTTCTCTTCATTGTTTTCTTTCAATGCTGTTCATCGTCCATTTATCGTGTCTTCTAGATTTTTCTGTTTCTGTTTTTCTAATCTTGCTTGCCTCTTGTTCTCTTATCTGTAAAACTCGTTCATACCTTCATACATCATAACCCGTGTATACCCTTATACCGGGTCATTGAAACAAGGACATTATACATACATTACTGTATAATACCTTTATTCAGCATAACCTGTTTATACCCTTATACAGGGTCGCTAATTTTGCATGCCTATTGTCCCTTTATCAGGGTCATTAAAACAAGGACATATACATATATAACTTTATCCCCGGCTTAGTATATATCTAGGATTTTAATTGTTAACGCACGTCGTTACAAAACCCATAGCCCCTGGGTGTTGCTAACCCTTATCACGGGATGTTGCTTACCATTATCCCGGGGAACTTCACGCAAGTTTTCCTTAGTTCCATGATTGCTCCTTGTGAAATATTGAATTCTGTAGATTATCCATGATGTTTGTAATTAAATATTTAATTTATTAACGATTTTGTCCTATTTTGCCGATCATTTACACTCATTCCATTTAATGCATCACTTGACTGCAACATTTTCAAGGAATGGGACTAATGAGCTTTGCAAATTACCCACGTTGACGTCACACCATCCTGGCGTAACGCGCACAACATTGAGCGCCAAATTTGACTCAATCCAGTATCTCTGTCTCCGTATTAAAAACGTCTAATATTTGACTACCTGTAGGGTTCTACCAAAGGTAGTACCCTACACCCCGTAAAAATATGTAAAATTTCCAAATTTCAATAAAACTTTTTTAGATAATGAAAAAACGTTGTTTTCGCGTTACACTTTGTACCCGAATTTCCATAAAACTCGCCCGATTCGGACTAAGACCGGGGATAAATTCGTTATCTATGTTCATATCCGTAGATATGGATATTTTAACACCCTTCAGTACCCTGTACACCCTTCGGCTACGCCTCATGGTGTACTGGGGTACTTCAGGGTGTTAAAATATCTACGGATATGATCGTAGATAACTTATAGTATCGTACCTTCATACATCGTAACCCGTTCATACTCTTATTCAGGGTCATTGAAACAAGGACATTATACATATATTACTGTATTATACCTTCATACATCGTAACCCGTTCATACCATCATACAGGGTCCTCAAAACAAGGACATATACATATATTACTCTATCATACCTGCATACATCGTAACCCGTTCATACTCTTATACTGGGTCATTAAAACAAGGAAATATACATATATTACTGTATCATGTTATTGAAAACATAGTTTGTTGTTGGATAATGACCGAAATAAAGTTTGTTCCGATGGAGAAAAAAAACCTTGACCAGAAATCAAAAACCGTAACATGAGTGTTTTTTTTAAAGAAACACTCCATAATTTTGCCACTGAAAACATCTTTTTCTAACCCATTTTTCTAAGGCCGAATATGTATACATTAATAAGAATGGAGTCACAAATCACATATGTTGAAGCTGTAGTTAGTGAACAAATAATCACGTTCTAGATAATCAGGTACTTCATGTTTAACATTGTGTTGAACATATTTCGATGATCCCAACTTAGAATGGGGTTAGGTTAAGTGCTCCTGTGACCCTGGTCAATATTATTAAAATATGTAAAGTTTAACGATAAATAAAAACAATAGTGTTTTGTTGTAGAAGAAACACAATATCTAATATGTATATGTTTTAATTTAAATTATTGAAATGGAAAAGGAACACACTTTGCTATCCAAAAATATCTACATTCAAACATAAATCTTTACAATTCAGATTTGACATTAAAATGAAATTTTGATAACAAAGTGAAGTGGAAAACGAAAGCTAGGTTTAACATTAAGGCAAATGATAAAGGATTAAATTAATGTCTATGCATGGTCATAAGTCACAGCGCCAGCCACTTTAAATCAGGTTACCATATCTTTTAAATCGGTACTTTTGTATCTAGTTACCAGTATAGCATTTATGATGTGACCATATGGATATGGGTTTGATTTATGTACGAATGAAAATATAAATATATCAATTTTTTACATGAATGATTTTCATATTTGATTTTCTAAAATTAATTCATCTTAAAATAATTACCCCAAGCTTAACTGCCGAAATACAGATATGTAACTGACAACACCATGGCTAAAAATATAACGAAAAACAGTAGTGCAGGAGACACAACATTGACAACTAAAGACTAAGCAAATTATTACTTACACATGGTGTTAAAAGAAGTCGTAGTTTTCAAGATTATTAAAAATATACTTTGCTGAACACGTGACTATCACTTTGGTATCTTTCATCCCTCTTTTTAAATTCGTACTTTACCTTTTACGATGTGGTCCACCCAAAAAAACTGGTATCTCACAATTAATAGTGAAAACTTACCTTTAAAAAACAATAGAAGGAAACTCACTACATCTATGCAAATGTTAACTTAATTTGTTCACCTTTCTCAGACCATCAAACACATTGATTATATACTGTATGCCATAAAGTACCAGTTATAAACTAATGTACATGTAAAACCTATATCTTTCGTGGTTCTTTGTTATCAGATGAATATATATGATATACTTATAACGTAAACTATTCAATCTGTCTCAATTAATATAGGAATAAAAGCAACTTGTCGGGATCAAAGCAAGTGAAACGCACAAAGTGAATTTCTAAAACGTGTTCAAAAAATTAAGAAAGAATTTGGATGGAATTCAAGATTAGATATGTAAAACTTTCATACCATTCATTAATAACAGTGAAAATTACAATACTAATTAATACAAATTGTGGTAGTAATAAGTTGATAAATTGTATTATGTAGCTATATCGGTGTTTTTCTTCTGAATCCAACTGTAAACCAAACCTATCGTTGATTGAAACTAAAATATAATAAATGAACTAGATGTTTAATTATTTGTACCATAACACACGAATACAACTGAAACATATAAGATTTAGAAATACAAACGTTAAGACATTTGACAAAATCCGATGACAATAACAAATATAACATCAAAACTAAATACATGAATTTGAGATGGAAAAGTACCGTAACACGTCTTATAACAACGCGAATGCATAATCAACAAACAAGTCACAATCGGGAATAAGTCACGTTTAATAATAAAGCAAAAAAAAAAGAGGATACAATGTTTGTATATTGTCTCGTGCACATGTATTTTTGTCCATCTGATGAGTTAAGCCTTTTTCAACTGATTTTTATAGTTCGTTCTTATGTTGTACTGTTCAACCACTGTCCCAGGTTAGGGGGAGGGTTGAGATCCCGCTAACATGTTTAACCCCGCCACATAATTTTTGTATGTGCCTGTCCCTGGTCAGGAGCCTGTAATTCAGTGGTTGTAGTTTGTTTAGGTGTTGCATATTTGTTTTTCGTTCATTTTTTTATATAAATAAGGCCGTTAGTTTTCTCGTTTGAACTGTCTTACATTGTCTTATCGGGGCCTTTTATAGCTGACTATGCGGTATGGGCTTTGCTCATTGTTGAAGGCCGTACGTTGAGCTATAGTTGTTGATGTCTGTGTCATTTTGGTCTTTTGTGGATAGTTGTCTCATTGGCTATCATACCACATCTTCTTTCTTATATTATAATTTGTACAAGAACCCCCTGAGGGGATCATGCTTATATATTGGCGAGTTTTGGATATGCTATGGGCCACTCGATATCTCTCGGCCGGAAGTCAGAATAAAATTCTCGGAACGTCTCCAAAATTTTCGGTCATTTATATAGGTCTTAACAGGTTGTTATCTACGTCTTTGATATGGTCCCTTGATGGCCCTTGACGACGCAATTATATTTGTTTTAAAACGACCACTGTACACTGTGGGTAAATGAGTCAATTAAAACGTGGTATTGTCTGTTGTCTCGATAACATGTAAACTAATTATGTTTGAAGATTTAACCTCGGAATTACTGTGTATTTAATCATAGACTTACGGGAGAGAACATTCTGGTTAAATTATTAATATTTAGATAGGAAAACAGAAAGATGATATTCTTATCAAAAGTATTTAATACAATCGAATCAAAGAAATATATACAAAATATATACTGTATTTATGTTTCTGAAGAAACTAACAATGATTGGAATGAGAATATTTTCAGAATTGCAATTAAGAAATAAGTATTTTATATGACAAGATACTCTGCTGTGGTATTTTTAAATATTCATTTGTAAAGGAAACATAAATATTAAATCTAAATAAATTATTGCATCCTACAAAAAAATGTGTATAAACAATAATCATTATACTTCTACGTTAAATATCTCATACCATTTTAGTATTTAGGTTTTATGAGTAATTGTTATTTATTTTTGTGTATTGTAATATATCCATAAAACGGAAAGTAAGATCAATTTATTCAATATTTAAATTTTAAACGGTCGATGATATACAGTCAATTTTAAATCTTCAAAATATAGCGTTGACATTAAATAGATCTTTAATATCACATTTAAGAGGAAAGAATAAACAGGTAATAAAGAAAATAATAAAGGATAAAATTTATGTTAATTCTTTGTAGGAAATATGATATGGCGTTGAGATGATATTAAGATAATGAAATACAACGCGTGTCATCTATTTAAATTGTTTATTAAATATTCGAAAGAAACCAACATACATTGTAATTAAATTAAGGAATTCGATATACCAGATACATGTAAAAGATAACCCAAATTCATTGAAATCACTCGTAATATATCCAATGACTCCAGATTACCTCCATTATACAAATGTAGACAAATTATTAGACAAAGTAATATATGATCATAATAAAAAAAACAAAAAATAGTAAGTTTGAATTTGCAATTTTTTGTCATGGTTTTATTAGGACAGTTCAACTACAAATGTATGTATCAACCGGCCAACGAATTTGCATTCATCGACAATGTATCATTAATGTCCAAGATAAAAACATTGAAGGGCAACCATCATATGTTTTTCTACAAATGGCAACTGGGCTACCAGACGCCAACTGTGATAAATTCAGCCTTTCAGAACAGCAATATATTCAGTTCAGATTCTGTCCAATCCATGACGCTTCTTTTAATGATATCAAATATACAACAAACAGCAGAAAATGATCTCAAGGGTGGGATAGGGTGGGTTTTTGTGTTCATTCAGTTCAAATCACACAATGAACAAATCACGAAAAGCATGCAATTTTATTCCAAATAAAAGCGGGAAAACCGCTTATGAAATTATGTAGGTAAATGAAAGACGCTCATGATCAAGTTCTTCAAAATTAAAGAACAGTTAACTCTAGTTTAGCAGACGATGATATCAATTTTATTAAATTGATTTAATGCTTAATGATTAAATCTTATTATTAAATATTCGAAAGAAACCAACAGAAGTTAATTTGGAATTCCATATACCAGATAAAAGATAACCCAAATTCATTGAAATCACTCGTAATATTTCCAACGACTCCAGATTACCTTTATTGTACAAATGTAGACAAATTGTACGACAAAGTAATAAATGATCATAATAAAAAACAACAAATAGTAAGTTTGATTTTTTGCAATTGTTTGTCATGGATGTGACAGTTCAAGTATGTATCAACCGGCCAACTAATTTGCATTCATCGACAATGTTTCATTAATGTGCAAGATAAAAGCATTGAAGGCAACCATCATATGTTTCCTCCAAATGGCAACTTGGCTACCAGACGCCAACTTTGATAAATTCAGCCAAATGCTAGTATCGCCAAACAAAATTTATCAATCCATGACAAAATAAAAATTTACACACAAAATAAATTCTGAAATTACATAGGTTTTCAAATCAATCATATCCATTCAACGTAGTATATCAACCATACTATATAATATTTCAACGTAGTAAATCAACTATACCAACTATATTTTCTGATTTTCAGACTGCAGCCCAGTCTTATGGTATTAATTTCTTTACTAAATTAAGTTCAACTATCCAGTTTGTGTTATTCTTAAATTGATGTAGAGTTATGATTTTCGTGTTTAGCCATGGTCTTTTTATTTTCGATCTATGAGTTTGACTCTACCCCTGGTATCTTTCTCGTCCTTCTTTGAGAAATGCAGCCTTTCTCATTTAAGATGTCATCTATATAGATGAGATTGCGTATAAGGTAGATTCATGATATACCACCCTCTTGGATTGTACAATTGCAGTAAAAATTAATTGGGTCGATTGTTAATAAATGATATTAAAGGAAATAAAGAGATCTTTTGTTTATTAATAATAGTTAAACAAATATCAAATTTTGTGTTTTTATACTATCTTATTCAAATAAGCCATGTAAGGGGAGATAACTCTTGTAGTAAGAAATATAAACATAGACTTACAGAGAAATTTAAATTTTGTACTTGAAGCAAGAAAACAATTTTGGTAATATCATATTTTATTTTTATTTTTTTAAAACAAATTTTAGGTTCTATCATTTCATACTTTTTATAAAAATTATATTTCAAAGATTATGTTTTATGCCTTTTACATTTTACATTTTTTCATGAACAATCTAGCCAAAGTTTAGGCAATTTTCAACGAACCATATTTTATATTATTTAAAAAAAAAAATTAGTAAAATCTTCATTTAGGCAAAACACAGGAACATGCTATTTCAAGACATGTATACTTATGATCTACCTTAATCCAAATTTTTATTTTCAAATTTGATAAATGTATTGTATAATATTATTCCTTTTCTTATATCTGTAAACTTTTCTGTTTTTTCGTCAGACCTCTAACAGATAATTTCAAACAATTAATAATATTTTTATAAAATCTGGGATGTTTTCCAGGCTTTCGTCTGCTTTATCCACTCTGTTTGTTTGAAACATAAACAGTTCGAACCAAAATTATAAAAATAGTGGTGCGGTATAATTTTCCAACCTCCTTCACAATTGAGTTTTTCAAATTCCTTTTTACAATGCCCCAAGTGTATGATAAGAGTTTTAACTGGTCCATTGCTCCAGTTGATTCCTTCAGTTTTGTCTTTACTAATTTCCTACCAATAACCCCTCTGTTGTATTTCTGTTTCATTTCAATCCTGAATAACACGCAAATATTTTATCATTTTTCAAAGCTACTTGAACATCATATTTATAATAACAAAATAAAGTAGTATTATCTGCTAGTTTTTATACTATGATGTTTGCCAATAAATCTAAATCTGATACCTTTAAAATCAGTTTTGCTTGTTAATCTTGAAGCCTTGATTTCCGCAGATACAACAAATAATAATGCCGAAAAGGATATACTTTGCGTATACACCTAGGGTCTTTAAAGACATCAGATATCCATTTATTATTCATAACACATGTTTGAATATTGATATATAAAGTCTTAATAATGTTATAAAAGAATCATTAAGTCAAAATGGGTTAAAACTGAAAACATAAACATGCCAAAATTCCATTCAGACGAGTCAAACGCTTTACAAAAATCAACAAAGACTATAGCCCCTTTTTTGTATAAAAATGTCAAATCAATAGTATCTTGTATCTGTCTCAGATTAAAACCAGTACATTTATTCAGGTCTTCTTTAATGCGTCTTTTTCAATATATGTGCTGGAGCAGACGATAGAAGTTTCATGTTTAAAGATTAAAAGAGAAATACGACGGTAATTATTAAGTAACAATGGATCACCAGTTGTTTTTAAATAATAGCGTTAATACACTTAGTGCACGCTGTTACTAAGTCAGGTATATTCTTGAAAAAAACATGACATGTTGCCGTCTTAATATTATTATTAAACTCAATTCATGCAGAATATTCTCAATAGCAAAATCGAGGACTTTAAAACAAGGCCAATGCATTCATGAGGTTTTTTTTTATCAGCTCATTGCATCTTTTGAGACAACATTCCTGTAAATATTTCAAATTATACATAACAGTCGTGTGTGTCCATCAAGGAAAAATAGATTTTACTGAACATTAAAAAAAAACCAACTACTTGGGATCTGTCGACCAGAAAATGATACAGAAATCTGTACCATCTTCTTTCGTTAAGAATTCCTTCATGAAACCCATACAAAGTACGAAAAAAAAGTATTTTCCCAAGTTGAAGATTTTTTTTACAAACAAGGAAACATTGTCAGAGATGTATTGTTGAAACTATTTTTGAATTAAATAAAGAATGAAATGTCTCCATTACAAATATTTGACTGAATACGTGAATAAAGAACAATGCCGTTTAGGTCCTTTTGACCTGATTAAATCTCGGCTTTACAATTACATTGTCATGTCCGAGGTATTTGGTATCACTGTGTATAGTTTTGTTTTTAAAAACACGGTTTATTACGGATATTTTTGTAATTGTTTTTAGTATACTTTATGTGACAAGTTATTCAAATTAAAAAGATAAGTAACTAAGAAATAAAATCACAAAAACCACTGTTTTGACTGACAATTACCAAGTAAGCAATATGACAGTTGTTGTCATTCATTTGATGTGTTTTATCTTTTGATTTTGACATTTGATTAGGGACTATCCGTTTTGAATTTTCCTCGGAGTTCAGTATTTTTTTATTTTACTTTTTTCATATAGTTTCAACATTATTGAGACAACTATCATATTGAACAATTCATAGTTATAGTTGACATTTAGCAATAACCTTGTCATGCCTGAAGAGTTAGAAAGTAATGTTTAAAAAGACATTTAGCAATTAGATCATAATGCCATATATAAATTAAGTTTCAAATTAGATGTCATTCCTTCTTATGAAGATGTACAAACACACATGGAAACAGAACTAAACTAGCAAAGTATGCAAAAACAACACCCTCACAGCCGGACATGCAATACGTACATTGTGATATATTCAAAATTTAAAATCATCATTCAACAACAGAATATCAGTAATCACTGTTTAATAAAAACATGGGAAATATGGTATAAATGCTAATATGAAAATTCACCATCAGAACCCAAATGAAGTAGAAGATACAAAATATAGATAACCGTGCTGTGTCGTTATTAATCACAAATCAAACCGCAGTGCAAGCTATACTTGAAATGAATGGAGCTGAAGTTACCATAGCGGAAAAAGAATTCACGAGGAAGGTATCGACTTACAGTGGTTATGTAAACAATACACAATCATTCCTTAGGCTAAGAAGATAACTTTATACATATGCGTTCTCTTGCCGAATTATTTAAAAAAAAAATTCAACTTGAAAAAAAAGGTTAAAGACATACTGTTTCAATAGAAACAAAATAGAAACCGTAAAAAATATTAAACATTATTCATAAAAAAATATTTAAAATATAAATAAATTTTGAAAACAAATATTAAAAGAAGATCAACAGAAGAGCTTCAATTCAAAAAGAAAGGCTGGGAAAAAACACCCAAAAAACCCTCTCCTTTTAGTGATGTATTCGTCATCAAATTACAAGCGATAAGTTATCAAGTCAGGTATGTCGAACAATAAATGATATTACTTTTACCAACTTTTCCCAAAGGTAAAAATATATGGTGTGTAGTTGGCTGTATCTGTAGAATCTGTATTACTAACGGGTTTGCCATCATGATTTTTAGGATATCATCAGGAATTGGTCGACCAATCAGAGGGGTCTCGGTCGCTAGTTCGGTCTTATATTAGTAAAATAACGACTGCCGTCAACCTACATTTTACCGAGTGTGTCCTATTCCAAATATACAAATAAACTAGTATGGACATTCTGACAGAGTAAGATTCGAGAATCATGTGATGCATGCATAGCAGTAGACGCTTAGCTACTTGTTTTTACTGTGATTAAGATAATAACACAATGTAAACAGCTGTTTCTCCTATTTTTGACATTTTTACCTTTTATGCCTGTTTGTTTTGTTCACACGTTTTTCTCAATATAATAGAATTGTATGCCACTGTCACTCATAAAAGTGAGAGATTAAGCTAGCTATAAAACCAGATTTAACCTGCCATTTTCTACTGCATGTACGAAGTAATAGTCCAGCTGTTGTCCATTTGTTTGGGGTGTTTTAACATTTGATTGCGCCATTTGATTAAGGTTGTTCCGCATGAATTTTCCTCAGAGTGCAGCATTGTAATGATTTCACTTTCTACCTTCTGGAAATACTACGTCGCATTCCTTTTGGAGTTCATGCGAATTCTTCTGTTTTTTTTTATGGAATTTTTATTTGCCTGAGTTCTATTTTTGTATTTGTAAGTACATATTTTCCATATTATGATTTCTGTATGTTTCATTTTAAACAAGATAGGCCGTTCTTAAAAGAAAATTGAAAAAAAAGGGGAGGGGTAATATTTGTAGATTATATTTATGCAATTGCTTGGAGTTTGTTGGGAACAACAACACAGTACAATAGACGAACTTTACAGATCGTTTTATAACATATCTAACCTAGAGATATAATTACTTTTAATGCAACAGAGCGATAATTACAATACATGATTTTGGCTTGTTTAATGTTAAGGCTTTTATATAATGTGTGCACATAAGATATAGCAAAAATAAACTTTTCGGCTGTACTTTTGAAGTTCATGAAAATCCTTGGACAGACTTAAGAGCATACGATTCAGTTACAAGGGAGGTAATGACCTTGCTAACGTAAAATGTTATTTTCGCGACGTCAAACTGTGACATATCGGAAAACGATGCATTTTTCGACTGACTTTTATCATTCAAACTGATCTAATTTGAAAACGAGTGCATGGACCGCTAATTTTTAAGTCGACATTTTGTTTCATTTTGCAGGGAGATTAAGTGGACCAAATTTTATAAAACTAAGTAAATAGTGCATTTTTTTAAAATTTTGATAAAGATACAGCAAACAATGACGTTTCTTTTTCTCAATTTCTGACCATTTGACAAATATGAGTTATTTCTGAATAAAAAATGCATTAATGTTTAGAAAACTTATAAAATACAGAAATTACAAATTATTTAACAAAAAACAATTTGTGTTTATCTTTTAAAACAAAACAAGTTTTGTCTCTCTCCCGAAACGGAAAATACGTCCACCAATCCGAATTTTGAGCAAATATACAAAATTTCGATCTCATTTAACTCAAAAAGTAGCATATTTTATATTTTTTATTACATATTTGATTTAATCAGGCAAAAAATAGCCTTAATTCGCACCCTATTGTTGTGGAAATCTGAAAACCTTTACCAATAAACATTACCTGTATATATAACTTTGAACCGAAATATTAGGTATCAAATATATTTTATCCGTCTATCATTTGGTAGTAACAACTTACAAATCTACAGAAATTTCTTATAAAATTTTATTCGACTGTCAAATGTTGACTTAAGAAAGAATATATATGCATGATGACTTATGATGACATAAATTTAGCAATACAAAGTCTATGTCAAGTTTATTCTTGACAAATAAAGTCATTGCTTAGCTATTTATTACATTATATTCAATTCTGTAAATTTGAATTGTTCACTTTACATTATAATGTATCTTGATCAGTTGCGAATTGACTTAATGTTTTGATACGACATAGTTGTATTATATATCTTTTGATAACATTGGGAATAATCGTAGACACCTACAGAATCATAATATCAGCAATTTTAATTTGTAAAGACATAAACCAATTTAAAAAGATACATCCAAGACAACATCAACTCTATTCTGTGTTTTATATCGGCAACATTGAATCTAGAACGGAAACATGAGTGTCCAACAGACAATAAGCCATCAAAAGAGCAAAACACAACCTATTGCCATCAAAAGATCATAAAACCAAACAAACAAATAGCGGGCTTTAGCTAGTACCTAACCAAAAATGTGTACTAGTTCATCGCAAATGGGCGTCATTAAGATTAAAAACAGATTACATATTTTCAAATATAAGTTTTCGATTAATCAGCTTTCAATGTATTTGTAGAAATTCAACATTTACTTTTTTTTTTCTCGTTATATGTAATTTTTACATTACGCTCGTGAATGTCTATGAAGCAGAATTAGCAAAGAAATTTTACTTAACATATATAATAAAAACCTAAAATATGTGTTCTCTATCGACAGGAAAATGATACTAAAATCTGTAACATCTTCCATGTTTAAGAATTCGTTCACGGCAATCACACAATGAACAAACACAATGTCATTTTCCAAAGTTGAACATTGTTTCAATTTAATAAAGAAAGAACTGTCCCATATACAAAGATTTGACTGAATAAAAAAGGTATTTCTTTATTCACGTATTCAATCAAATCTTTTCATTTGGGACATTTCCTTCTTTATTAAATTGAAACGCATTTTAACAATACATCACTGACAATATTTCCTTGATTGTAAACAAATGTTCAACTTTGGACTAAGATATACAAAAACTGCTCCATCGATGTCATTGTGAAAAAACCTTATTCTTTTGTAGACGAAACGCGCGTCTGGCGTAAATACAACCACTGGGTCGAAGCCACTGTTGGTGGAGTTTTAATTCCCCGAGGGTATCACCAGTCCAGTAGTAAGCACGTCTGTGCTGACATGAATGATAATTGATATGGTCATAGTTTTGAAATGAACTGTTTACCAAAATTTAGAGTTTTTGAAATACTAAGGTTTTCCTACCTCAGGAATGGATTACCTAAGCTGTGTTTGGAAATATTTTTAGGAGTTTTGGTCATCAATGCTCTTCAACTGCGTACTTTATTTGGCCTTTTTAACTTTCTTTGGATTCGAGCGTCACTGATAAGTTTTTTTAGACGAAACGCGCGTTTGGTGTAAATAGAAAATTTAATCCTGATCTCTATGATGAGTTTATATACACAACATGCACACTATAGATATTTTTGTTTGATCTAGAGGATATCAGTGTCTCCTCTCAAAGGCAGTCTGTTTAACTTTCGATATTAGTATAATAATGTCGTCCTATTTCTTATTGCGACATTTTGTTAAGTGTAACTTTGTAAGGTGTGTTATGTATGCATAACATGATACTTATCTATTTCACGTACCTAGTGTAAGTACCTTTTGGTGTAAGGGGAGTACTTAGTTAATGCATTAAATTATGAATACAAATAAATAAAGGCAACAGTAGTATACCGCTGTTCAAAACTCATAAATCCATGGACAAAAAACAAAATCGGGGTAACAAACTAAAACCGAGGGAAACGCATTAAATATAAGAGGAGAACAACGACATAACACCGAAACGTAACACACACAGAAACGGACCAAGAATCAGACAAAACACCACGAGAATAACAAATATAACATGAAAACCAAATACATGAATTTGGGATAGACAAGTACCGTGCCATGTCTTATCTCAATTTCTCAAAAATAAGAGAAAACACAAACGACTCAACGTTAAAATGCAACACACACAGACACGAACAATAATATAACAATGGCCATCTTCCTGACTTGGTACAGGACACTTTTAAAGGGGAATAAAAGTGGTGGGTTGAACCTGGTTTTGTGGCATGCCAAACCTCGCACTTTAATGGCAAACTTATAAACTTATCTATCTAAAAGACTTTCACATCAGAATTTAATTTAATGCAGGTCTTGAGGTGAGTTTCTACCTAGAAATTCAGTATCATTATAAGGTAATGACATGCAGTATGAAGGTCAATGTCACAACTATCTACCATTCATGTGGGCGTTCATGTGATTCCATCAGTTTTTATTTGTTACCTTTTATTTTATTATTTTTCAATCGATTTACGATATTTTAACAGGGGTAAAGGACTGTTCCATTTGTATGAAAACTCTTTCTTTATCTGCATTAAATTAAACTAAATAAGAATTTACGACTAAATGATTGTCGAGTAAAAGTGTTAATATGTTCTTGCCAGGACAGGGCATTGTTTCACATATTCTATTATAATACTATGGATTCATTATTATTCGTTGGATACCAATTTTCGTGGCTTTCGTGGGTACAGCTGAACCACGAAATTATATGTTCATCGAATAACAAATTGTTTATAGGCTTGTACGCAGACTTTGGCAAAACCACGAAAAAAAATAACCACGAACATGCAGGTTTTCCTTAATCCACGAAAATTAGTACCCACGAAAATAAATGAATCCACAGTATCCCAAATAATTCATTAACAGATGAAAGATAAGGATCATTGTTTAAAAACACTTGATATAATTGCTTCTTTAATGTTCTTTGCCTATTTTGTTCTGGCACAGCTGGCCTGGTTTTTAACTTTAAGTTTGAAAGTTGACACTTGTTTAAAAAAAAAACAAGAGTTTATTTATTAATCATTAATTAATTTGATATATTATAAGCTTGGCAGTGTTTATAACTTGTTTTTTTCTTTAGATAATTGGTTAATCAAAATGGCAACAAATCAACCTCAGAACTTGCTAGAATGGCAACTTTATTGTGTTTTAAAAAGAGCGAGCCTTCTACAGTATTATGACAGTTTTATTAGACAAGGTACAGTAAAAAAAATATTGAATCAATTGCATCTATTTCAAAGGTTACTTGATTAATTCAAAAAAATATATAGACATAGTTCACAAGGTTTCTAAAGTAGGGGTAGTTAAAATAACAAGTGGGAAATAATTGACATAGACGGAACTAACAGTCAGCTTTCGGTGACTTAGTGTTACATTTTCTCGTCAGTAAAATCTAGAGTTGTTACACAGTAGGGCATGAACATGGAATTGATTGTAGATTAACATTATTATATATCGTAAAGAATCGTGAGATACAGTCACGTATACATATATATTGAAGTTCTAGCACATATTTTATTTTATATTGCCTTTACACGTTGTTCCAGGTGAATGCAATGTACTGCAGTTATCTGAATCAGACGATGATAAATTTAAAGACATCATGGAGAAAGTTGGAATGGCAAAGAAATCGATACATGTGCGGCAGTTCAAAAACTCGCTCCTTGAATGGGTTAAAGATCCAGGTAAGCCATGTGTGTAATACTATGAAATAATATGCAACAGTGTCTGTTTGTTTTAGAATTAAGTCCTGTGGATATTAATTTACATTCAATAATGTCATCAAATTAAGGAGCAGACGGAAATTAAAATTTGTTGTTGTTTTGCACATGTTTTTGTTCGTAACTTTTACTTGTGTTAAAGATTCATTTGGATAACTTGAAACATACTGTTCTTGTATTTCACGCAGTCTTCAGCATCCTCAGCATCCATATTTTTGTTTCTTGAGAAGGTAGGAAGACTATCAATAGTTTGGAGAGTTACAAAAATATAAGGCCGTACTTTGACCTGTCATGGATTACTTTTGCTACTTGAGACTTTGATGGAGACATACAACATATATAGTCTTATATCTGTTCTGATATCAAATTATTATACTCTTAACTGTAAAGAAAGAAAGAAAGAAAGAAAGAAAGAAAGTAAACTAACAAATGTTTTATTTAACTAAAGAGGGATAAGCACTATTATATTCAATTATGTTCATTCATCAAAACGTTAGAGATTTTATATTAAATAATATCAATTTGACTGTACGTTTAAAGTCATAGAAAGCAAATACTGTACTCATACATCTAATAACATATACGTGGAATAGACTTTGTTCTTTCTGTACGCCTAATCTTTATTAATGTTATTTGGAGATTTTGTTTTCATTCCCATAAGTGGAACTTAAGTTTTATAAAAAAAAATCAATTGCTGGTAATATTAAATAGATAAAAGAGAATACCAAGGACACATGATACTACTATTTCGATGGTGTTGATACAATCTTCTTTTAAAATTCATCGAATTTAATATCTAAAAAAAGGAGGTATATTTATCTTTTTTAACTTTTCTGGATTCGAGCGTCACTGAATCGGATGAGTCTTTTGTAGATGAAACACATGTCTGGCATACTTACAAAATTTAATCCTGGTTTCTATGATGAGTTTTTTTTTCACAATGCAAATACGTTACTCGGTGTTTAACCTGACAGCGTCTTTTGGGTTGATACACTCATATATTGTTTGTAAACTTGTGTCGTTTTCTCGCATTTTGTGTCCTCAACGTTGTTCAAATCGCAATTTAGTAAAATTTACATGTAAAAGCTATACATTATCATAACTCATTCCTAAGCATTCCGAATGTACCCCTCCTAACTCCTAACACTCATCTTCTTTACTCCTGAAACAGTTGTCAAAGGAAGGTATTATTGATAAATTATAAATCTATTTCGGGAGCCTTCAAGATCACCCCAAGTTTTTGGTGGGGTTCATGTTACTTAGTCTTTAGTTTTCTTTATTCATTGTTATTGTTATGTAATATTGTGTGCCTGTTTTTCTGGTTGTTTTATAGCCATGGCGTTCGTTGTCAGTTGAATTTCCACGTGTGAGTTTGAATGTTCCTATGATATCTTTCACTCATTGTTTAAAAGAACCTTCAAGTTGGATACATTGATTGTATTGATATCGATTTCACAAACATTCTCATTATTCATAAAGCTTAGGACGTAAAAGATCCCTTGGGTCACCGAACTTAGAGTTGTTAAACCTGACTTAAATAATATCTAGAACTTTAAAATACGGGTTTGTTCAAAACAAAGAAGACGCAAAATGATTTGAGATTCAGTAGTGGCTTCTTATGGAGTATATATTTCCAGGTTGATGCAACATAAATGATGTTCAAAGCTCGAAAGAAAACCCTTGTCAAAATGTATTATTTTTCAACAACCGATGCTTTGATTTTTACTTTATTTCAATTTTTTAGGAAAGGACACGCATGTGCCTAGTTACATTACGAAAGCTGATATTTCGACAATGTCTCTAGCTCCATCTGGCTCGAAGCCTAGTACAGTGTCACTATCACAGTCTGGGAAGTCTTCTGTGGTACACAATTTGCCTCTGACTAAACAGAAGGATACACAAGAACAAGAAGGACTGACAAGGGTTGTACGGCTTCTTTTTTAATCAATAGAATGTTAAAAAAAGTCCTTTGCATCTATAATAACTAAATTAGATAAAAGTCATTATCGTGATATATAGGCTGCCCGCGGGACAGGTGTATTGATTGCGACAGCGATAATATTTGAGCCATAGTTTTTCAATAATTAGTTTGTTTCATTGAGATATCATGTATTTAAAAAAAATCATCAATTGCATTGATTATAGAAAACTCAAGTTAATGTACGATTTCTAAAGATCAGATATAGTTATAACTGTATGTCACTTCCATTTATTTCAGTGATGCAATTTTTTAGTATATGAATACAAAATAAAGTTTTATAATATGATCATTTAACGAAATATATGGCAGCCAATTCAACGACCTAACTGCAATAAAAATTTAAATTAGCACAAGGAAATGTTTAACTGGAAAATATCCACTATGTACAAATAGAGAAGTCCGAATCACGCATGCGTTTTATTACGGAACATCACTCTAAACAGAAAAAAAACAAGCTCAAACGGCAATTAACATGAACGAGTCTGCCAATGACCGGTGTTCAGGTCCGATTTAAGTTACTACTGAAGAATAAAGAATGTCACGTGGCCCTTTGTTATTCATTTTTTACAGGACTGGGTTTATACCTCTTGTGGTGGTCCACGAGGATATATTCTTCGTTAAAGATGTTCGCTACTCTGTTAAAAAATAACAAGCTTTTGAAAGACTATTATGAGTTGATAGTATATCAATAAAGAAACTAAAAAAGTAGAAACAATGGAGGGTGCTTGTTTTCGAGATAAAAGCCATTGAAAATTTGGCGGGAATTAATTCTCTTTAGATTTTTCATATATTTAACATTGGCACTTTATTTGTTTCAAAAGCTATGAAAAAATAACAAGAATTTTATAAAATTTTGAAATATGGCTTTGTAAATTTTATGTAATAAAATTATGAAAAGAAAAGTAGGGGTTAATGGGCAAAATCTTTCAATAACAATACATAAATAAAACCAGAGGATTGCGAAAATCAGGCAAAAAATAAAAAAATGGAGGAGCAAACATCTGTTCAATTGATTTTTGTTTTACACTTACAAAATTCATAACATGTTGTTTACATTGATATTTTGCTCCTATATCTCTTAGTTTCGTGATCCGCTTCATATATTTGGATATATAAATCAAGCAGCATAAAACCTCTTGCATAATTCCATTGATACAGAAAAGTCTTCCTTATATTATGCCAGACATCAACATGATCCATACATTGACATTAATGGTTAAGAACAAACCTTTCAGCAAGAGAGATGATTGCAACTGTCATTATGTAATTACGTAATTATGTACCTATCATTTCCAAGATCTCCCAGATGAAAATATATTCTAGATCTCGAGTTTGCGCTTTTAATAATGACTTTCGTTTCTTTAACCAATATTTTACAGTTGACTGAACATGGATCTAATATAGTGTGTCTTGTGGACACATGTTCCTGACAATATTAAATTTGTTTATTTTCGGATGCGTTAAAATTCAAATGTTAAATAAAAATAAAGATGCAACTACTATGTTTTAGAAATCCGAGAAGATACAAGTCAATCTGAAAGAAGAAACAACGCAAAAACAAACACAAAGTGATGTCAAAGGTAAAATTATTTCAGATCTGTGTTCATGCATAACTTGACATTTTATTTGCCTTGCTTTGTACATGTTATTCATTGTAACGGTAATCTGTTTCTTCAAAACTGGTGAACGAAACAAACACACATGTGTGCTCAAAACGCTCAACCGGGTTTTTTATTGGTTGAATTCTGAGTCGGAAAATGATAATCGTATTTAATGTGTTAATAACCCCGAGTTTCGTCTACACAAAAAAACTTATCAGTGGCCATTCAATCATAACAGTTGGAAGACACAAACGAGTTGAAAATTATTTAGACCCAAACATAGCCTAAGGTGTGTCTAAATGTTCTTAAGCAATTATTACTGGGCATAGAAAAATTGTTTTCGTGTTTTAGAAAATTCAATATTTTGTAAGCCCAACATTACCGAAAAAGTATTAATCAATTATGTTTCATGGCAACAAAAAAGTGCTGACAACTGCTGACTACTGCTGCTGATAATGTTATACATATAGTTTTTTTACAAAAATGCACCAAAAATGTATATAACTATATATGATAGCCGAAAAATATGTTACAATGAAGGGAACAAATAGTTAATATAAGAACTGGTGAATTAACAACCTATGGCTTGTAATTCTTCTTTTCACTCTCATGTGACATGAGTAAGGTCGGGAAGGCAGTTAAAAGTCATTAAATTATAGACAAAGAGAACACATTACATTTGTACATGTCAACTGTTATTTTCATACCCCTTGATATAGTTTTTTAGGTTGTGAAACGGGGTATTGCAAATAAAAGACAAAAATATCATTTCAACTAACTTGCTGGGTATTCCGTGAATATCTTTCAGTGATAATTTAAAAACATCAGTTTATATGTATTTTAGATCAGAAACACCATGACCTTACTGGTTACTATGATGAATTATTAGATAACACAGTACTTGACAAGATGGTTTTAGATAACCTCATTTCCAGATGTATTATAATGATAGAGGACAGAGAAGAAATTATCAAACCAACCACACAACTTGAACGTAACAAGGTTCTACTGGATATCTTGACTGAACGACCATATTCTACCTTCCATTTGTTTAGGGATGTCTTACAGAAATCTGAACCATCCAATAGTTGTGTTCAAGAGCTTGTCAAGAGAATGATGAGAACTGAAAGTAGGGACGAACACATTAGTTGGCAAGGACATGAGATTGGTAAGTAGTTTCAGCTAAACATTTGTTGAAATAGATGTAGAATGAGTCATGCACACTTACTTGATATATTTGAATATATAGTTTCAGGCAAGTGATTATCCTTTAACCTTTATCACAGCGAATAACTTTAAGTTTTTTCTTTGTCTTTATATAAATGCAAAACATGGAAGTTGTTGAAGTTTTTGCCGGAAAAAAAACCCCAGTGTAGATGTCAATTAAATATTAAGAAATAACAATCTAATTTAAATTAAATCCTACAGTTGCTCCCGTTCTGATATGTCGCGCATCAATTCATTTAAGAGATCAATTCTGATTGGACGAAAAATAAATGTTATTCAAATAAATATTTCGTAAATTTATGTCACAAAATTTGACCTCTCTATCGGGTTTCGTTAGATCTTTGATGCGCGATATATCAGAACGGGAGTAAGTAATAATAATAATAATAATAATAATAATAATAATAATAATAATAATAATAATAATAATAATAATAATAATAATAATAATAATAATAATAATAATAATAATAATAATAATCACAAAAAAACATACTTAAGAACAAACTAAAAATTATAGCGGTAGTGAGGCTTATACAAAGTCGATTAAAACATAATTTTCATATAGCTTCTTTTTTGTTTACTATAAATGATATGTAACAGTCTTTTTAACATTTTTGTATACTGTATTGTTTTGTTTTGTTTTTCTTGTTCTACAGACAATCCTTTGGAATGAGTGACTTGATCTTAATCCGGATTGTGCCTTGTATAATAGTTTATCTTTTGACTGATAAAGATAAAATGATTGGCAACATATTTTTCAAATACGTTAGATATAAGAATGTTTTGTGTTTACAATAATTCCATTATACTTGACACAGCTACCCACTTACACATTGTTAACCCCAATTTGCACGTAGTGTCATGATCGTAAGACAGTGATTACTCAAGTATCGTTGATGAACTACGGTTGTAAACGAAGAGCATGATTTTCACTAAAAAAACACATTGCCTCCTGTGGAACCTCTGTGTGACAAGTCAGCAACCGAACCGATTGAGCTAAGGAAGTACTTCGAATCCCTTGCTTAATCGATAACTGCTTGTTAAGTATCTACTACATTGAATACTGACGTACTTTTGATTTGGATCGTCCATAGATCTTATGGCTAGCGAATAAATGATATAGATTTACCTTCATCTATCGACTGCTTGAAGTATCTTGCAGTTGCTTTACACTTCGAGTGATAAAACATTTCAGCCACATTTAAAAGGATAACATATTTAGCAAATTATCAAGTGAGTAGGTTATGTTAGCACAGAGGATCGAAAAGGACAACCTTCCCCTAATACCAGACTGGAGATGTTTAGGAGACTATGATTCTGTACTCGTACGCAGTGGTTGTTTCTTTTCCTAAAGCCCCAGTCCCACTAGACCACGATCGCACCACGCTCACCGCGATCTAAAATAAATTTAGATCGTGGTGAGGTCGCGGTATGAGCGGCATGAAAATGTTAATTTTCGTTGCTTTCACGATGCTACTACGTCCTAATAACGCTTCTACAACGATCCCGCTACGATTAAACCACGTTCTCACCGCGCTTATTCTGCGACCTCACTACGCTTATAAAGATCTTTCTACGCTCTTCACGTTCTCACTACGACCATACCACGAGTTATCCGATTGCAACACGATCTTACTGCGATTATAGCACGTTCTTACCACGATTATACTACGTTCATACCGCGATCTTATTACGTTCTCAGCAATACCGTCAATATCGTGTTTCATATCAATATAGTTCTATTCCTTTTATTTCTGATTAAAACGGAGATTTCTTGGAAACAATACAGGCATGCCATCAAAATCTATTAGAACACGTGGGCGTGGTGGTAGGGTTGATGTAGAGGCAGAGGGAGAAAAGTATGAACGCCGTACTTAACTCTAAATAGTACAAAAGAAACTAAAATTAAAAATAGTACAAGACTAACAAAGGCCAGAGGCTCCTGACTTGGGACAGGCGCAAAAATAGTGGGGTTAAACATGTTTGTGAAATCCCAACCCTCCCCTATACCTCTAGCCAATGAAGAAAAGTAAACGCATAACAATACGCACATGACAATTAAGTTCAAGAGAAGTCCGAGTCTGAGGTCAGAAGATGTGACTAAAGAAAATAAACAAAATGACAATAATATATGAATAACAATAGACTACTAGCAGTTAACTGACATGCCAGCTCCTGACTTCAATTAAACTGATACTATACACATAAGTAGTATAATACTTGTCATCAAGAGATGTCGGAACGACCAATCAAACCTAAATTACAACCTATTGCTGGTCCATAAAGCTCAAATGACGATATTTTAGTGAACGATAGCAGAGATGACACAGATGAGTCAATATATATATAGGAAGTTGTGGTATGAGTGCCAATGAGACAACTCTCCATCAACGTAAAAATCTATAAAAGTAAACCCTTATAGGCCAAGGTACGGCCTTCAATACGGAGCCTTGGCTTAAACCGAACAGCACGCTATAAAGGGCCCAAAAAATACTTATGTTAAACCATATAAACGGGAAAAACCAACGGTCTAAATTAAATATATATAAAAACGAGAAGCATGGTTGAGCCGTTAGAGCAAATGGATAAATACATTCAGACAAACAAAATCTAGGGAGTTTTTTTTTACATATTTTATGTGAAAATGACAATAAAAATGATGGTCGTAGTGTGAACGTAGTAAAGTCGTGACAATAGCGTCATGAGGACGGCAAGGGCGTGCTTGAATCGTACTATAGTCGTGAACAGCGTGGTATAGTCGTAGTAGAAGCGTAGTTGGGTCGAGGTGAGAACGTGATGGTCGTAGTGAAGTCGTGATAACGTCGCTGTGAGATCGTAGCGCAATCTGTCCGAATAAAATCACGCTTTCGCTACGATTGTACAGCGACCTTTGCGATCTTACTACGATCTTAGTGCACTCTCACTACGCTTCTACTACAACCTAATTACGCTATGACCGCACCACGATTGTTTTGAACATGTTCAAAGTTGACCATGCTCTTCACGATCTTGAAGACCTCACCACGACCGTGGTACGACCTTACAGCGACCTACACGATCGTACCACGATCATAAGAATTTGCATTTTTTTCACAGATCGTAGTGCGATCGTGGCCTAGTGGGACTGGGGTATTAAGGAAATCACATCGTACACTTTCATTATTTTCAATATTTTAAAAATACATTTAAAAATAAGGAGATGTGGTATAATTGCAATTGAGACAACTATCCACCAAAGTTCAAATGAAGTGGACGTAAGCAATTATTGTTGTCTCTGTCCTTTGATGAATAGTTCAAATTTAAAAATCAAGACCTCATTTATTTTCATTTTTCCTAATCATGCCATGATCCAACTAATGCATACATTATAATCCTCACGTATTTTATGCAACGTTTAGGACAGCAATAGTTTAAGTTGACTAGATAAATTGTTCTAACGGAAACTACAATTCGCAGAAGCCTATTTCGGTTCGCTAATCTTTATTAGTAGTGGACCCCTGGAAGTTTTGAATTAACAACAAAAACGGTTCCATTTGTATTGCACCATGCTTTACAAAGGGTGAGTGGTAATATGTGACTAAGGAGAGGAGGAAGGAGCCAAACCTTGTATAATATTTTAATGTTCAAGACAATCTTGGTCTTGACGTATATAGCATGACACCTCTATATTTTTGAAGACCGTGTGTCTATTGCGTGACTCATGCATTTGTACATGCGAATTTATCATGTGTTATATTAAAGATATATTTGACTTTAACGTCACAGAGGTACATGTACTGCCAATATCACCTGAATTAATAAGGACCGTTTAAAAAAGTATGTCAATCTATACGTAATTTGTAACAGTTGCCCACGTTATAAAAGCCTGACGATAACCAAAGACCGAAAGTTTGACGGAATTTGGAAACTTATGAGTATTTATCTAAAGGTATATAGGAAAGATATTCATAAGAAAGACCAAAATTATGTTTGAACTTAAGTTGTATATTATCTATCTGGTACATAATAGTTTATTTTGATTTTTGATGTCCAATTGATAATGTTGTATCAAAATGACTTCAACATTTAGCGCCGAATTATATAGTTTTGATTGTATTAAAACATGTTGAAATTTTTGGCTAAAGTGTACGATAATCAAAAAGGCTCTTCAATATCTAAAATTGCACCTCAGTGGTAAAATGAATTGGTATCTTGAAACCATCGCTGATGAAATGCATCAATAAATATGTACTATTTCGTGAAACCAAAAAAAAAAAAAAAGTTGTGTATTGAATATAACATACGCTAATAGATATCATTCAAGAGAGTGCAATTATGACAAGATAGGAAATTGTCTCCATGGTCAACATTATAAGTGGTAACCATGACAATATATGTCGTGATAAAATATCACTCTTGAAAAGTAGATTAGATATTAAAAACATATAGGCTTGTGGTGATAAAATAAAAACATGGACGAACATATGAAATATTGTAGAAACAACTATGAACCCGAAGTTTTCACAAAAAAAAGGTGCATTCAATTGTATGTACTATCACATATTTGTGACGCAACCATTATGTTTTGCATATGGAATCAATAGATTTGTTCAAGTCATAATTCTGTCCGTGGAAAATCACCGATTAGTTCTGCCCAGGCAAACAATCGATAAGTGTGCTCTGTTATGAATGACGTCAGTGGCGTTTCTAACATTGACGGACGAGGGAGCTGGAGTCGGTTTCACAAAAAAAAAACTTACGATTAAGATTGATCTTAAGTCATGAACAATTTAGTATAGTTACAATAAATCTTAGTCGTAAGTTTTTTTGTCCGACTCCTGATGATTTTGTAAACGTCGATTAAAATGTCTGCGGAGGAAAAAATATTTGTCCATGCCAGACCAAATAATATGTTTTTTCTTCACTTTTTGAAGCATTTGTATAATAATTGATCAAAAGATCAGACCATTCCCTTTTTCGTATGGCCCATGACGTCATCCCTTGACCCATCTGAGCCATCGGCTAGCGACCAGGGATGATATAGGAGTCTCGGAATGATACCAAGGTCGGTATGGAAAAGGACATTGCTACAACCTGTTAACCGTATTAGTTAAACGTTACCAGTTATGTGAATACTTCAGCCCCTGGTAATGGGTGATACCTGATCGATCGATGATGAGAGATAACTGTAATGCTTCTCTATCATTTTAAACCTTTGACTGCATGGTATGCGTCATTAAATCTGGTTTTTTGGGGTTTTTGTTTACCATTTTACCACTTATTTGTGTGTTTGAACAAGTGACATCACACCATCTAAATGACTGTACTGATTTTGTTCTCTGGAAACCAATAGCAAGCAACCCTGTTGCAGTAGTTTTATAAAGAATCTAAACAATCTTGTGTGGTAATTCATGACCCATACCTACCATACTTTACAAAGAAAAAAAAAATATTTTGGTGTAAAAAACCGTTAACAGGCGCAAAAACTCCTATAAGGATTCATTTAACAACTTTCAAATTGTGTGTGTCCTGCTGGATTTTCTGTATCTTCTATGATTTTCATAGGGATACTTGGGATCCGGGTTTGTTTATCAGGGGCAAAAAGCCATAGAAAACGGTATATAAATGAATAGGAATGCAAGAAGTTACCTGTTTTCACATGTGGAGCAGGATCTGCTTACCCTTCTGGAGCATTTGAGATTGCCCTCACTTTGTGGCGGGGTTTGTGTTGCTCAGTCTTTACTTTTCTTTTTGTGTTTTGTAGACTGATGATTTTGTTTTATCAAGTTTGTTTTTGCCATGACTTTGACTATACATTTGTTATCCTCCTTAAACGTCGCTATAGGTATAATTCAGTCCAGTTCAGTTTGAACATCGTTTTGTTTTGCCGTGACTTTGACTATACATTTGTTATCCTCCTCAAAAGTGGGTATAGGTATAATTCAGTCCAGTTCAGTTTGAACATCGTTTTGTTTAATCATGTCAGTTCAGTTTGAAAATCGTTTTAGATTAAAAAGATTCATACACTTACAGTTTTATTCAGTTTGATATAAAGGAAGTTCGCTACTCCTGTTTTTGATATAGTGTCAGATACTCGGAGTCCTCTAGTTTTATCCATGTAGTGCTTTGCTTTGTGCTTTGTCTATAACGGTTAGGCATGTGTTTTGTCTATAGTGTGTTGACATGCCATTTTGGTGTTTTTTTAGTTGACATAGTTGTTTGTTTTTATAGTGATGAAGATAATAACACAATATTGACTGCTATACCCAATTTTGGACATGTTTACCTATTATTGTCTGTTTGCTTTGGTCACACATTATTGTCAATACAGGGAATTTTACGGGACTGTCATACAAGGGCGAGGTTTAGTTACTGTAATACCAGGTTCAATCCACCAGTTTGTACCTAGGAAAATGTCTGTACCAAATCAGGAATATAACAGTTGTTTTTTATTCGTTTAATTTTGATTTTGCCAATTGTTAAGGGACTTTCCGTTTTGAATTTTCCTTGGAGTTCGGTATTTTGTTATTTTACTTTTTACATACCTTATATATTTTCTTTTCCAAATATGCAAATTTAAATATATCAAGATTTGCTATATATATCATGAGAATACTACAGACTTAAACATAGTATATCATATGGTCTTGGTTACTTTCCACTCTCAAAGAATTAATATTTTTGTTTGAAATGCTGAATATCGTCCACCGTCGAAAATAAATTGAGAAGAGTGTCGTCAATTTATAGTTGCTCTTTCATCCTATGGTAAACAATTGTGTAAACAAGAGAAATCTGACAAAAAAAACCTTAATTCCTATTTGAATAAATGTCTCAATATTGTTGATATTCACATTTCGAAAAATAATTTAGAAATTATAAAAGAATATTAAGTAATACGTCCATCTCTAGAGATATCGATTGATGTAAGCAATTACAAGTCTAGTAATTATACTAGCATCTTCTTTACCATTATATTGTAATATAAATACAATTGAATCTATGTCTATGGAGTCTTCCGAATAAGATTTTGTTTGCATTCGGGATTTGGATAGATGTTGGAATGCGTGGATGAAAGGAGTCATTTTACAAAGTTGAAGGTTCCCTCTATATATTGGCTATCTAAACTACACCAAAAAAAAACAACTGTATAATATCAATTCATCTCGGCTTCTAGTTAGTGTTCTACTACTTGAATGTCGGTGCATTTAACGAATTCCTTATGAACTGCTATTAAAGAATTGATAATTATTTTTGTAATAAAACATATGAAAATAGTGGATTTGATAGTCTTTTGATTTGGTTGACAGTTTTGACCTTTCCACTCTTTCCACTTCACTTCCACACAATTTTATCACACAAAAGTTTTCCTATTTAATCAATTGGTCGTTTGATAAATCAAATTGCAAATGTTTTTGCTGCAACTCGAGCTCATGTAAGGCATTTTTCTCAAACGAAAAAGGTAAATGTCCTAGATATACTTACTGGAGGTGTGATAAGATGATTCAGCCATGAATTTTCTCCGGGTAAACACGTATGTACATTTCAGCAGTAAGGTTTATCGACAGATTGTAGGTACCAACTAAGCCCTTTTGACTTGTTCCTGTACTGGTATGAATAACAGTGTATGGCCAAACTCAGTAAAGATCCGTCTAAATTCCATTTAATTGACAAATTCAACAACACTTACTGTTATCTTGATACTTTTCGTTAAATAATCAAGAATTTTTAAGTATACTGCCGAAATTTACCCACAACAATTTACTTTAAATAAATCAAATTTCAACAGCATTAACTGTCATTTCCTAGATTCAGATATTTTAATTTTACACAAGAAACTTTACACTAAAATTGACAACAAAAGGGATGATTTTTCTTTCCCTATTGTTAATTTCCTTTTTTGAACGGTGATGGTCCTCTGGCATTGCACAAGGTCATGTTTTTTCTCTGACTGTTAATGAGGTCTTTATCCTAAATCCATTAGATTTTGGATGTGAACTGATAGATATTTTAATCTTAGAAACATGATTTTTTGTTAGTTGTTATAGCATCGAACTACATATAGCTGTCAGTTACTGTGAGTACTCTCAGATCTGTACTTAGTGTTCTATTTGTTCTTAGGGATTAGTGATGGATAAATACTCTACCACGTCCGGTCTGTGTTTATGTCTGAGGGTTTTCTTATTTGTATTGATCTGATGAGTTAAGCCTTTTTCAACTGATTTTTATAGTTTGTTCTTATATTGTGCTGTTACACCACTGTCCCATGTTAGGGGAGGATTGAGTGCTCAAAAACATGCAAAACCCCGCAAACATGTAAAATAAGGAGCCTGTTGTTCAGTGATTATCGTTGGATCATGTCTGTACTAATTGTTTTTCGTAGATTATTTTGTTACCGTTAGTTTCTTCAAATTGAATTGTTTCATATTTTCAATGTCGGGAACATTTAAAGCCGACTATACGATATGGGTTTTATCATTGTTGAGGCCGCACGATTGCATAGAATTGGTTACATCCTTTTAATTTGAACTCATTGGCAATCATACCTCATCTTTTTTTTTAAACAAGACTAAAATATAACTGAAAAACGAGATTAAATTTCTCTCAATCAGTTTTTTTCTTTTCTTTAAACATGGTCATATAGATTAAGAGGTGTCTGTTGTAAATTTTTGAAACTACCACGATGTCATGGAGGAAAAATGCTCGCGTTAAGTGTTGGAAATAGTGGTTTCGATCCCTGACAAACCATACTTGGTAATCGCCTTGGAGGATATGTGCTCGCGTTCAGTGAGGGAGGTAGTACATGGGTTCGATCCCTGACAAGAGCAAACCAGACTTGGAAATCGCCTTGGAGGATATGTGCTCGCGTTAAGTCAGGGAGGTAGTACGTGGCTTCGATCCCTGACAGAAACAAACCATACTTGGTACTCGCGTTGGAGGATATGTGCTCGCGTTAAGTGAGGGAGGTAGTATGTGGGTTCGATTCCTGACAGAAGCAAACCATACTTGGTAATCGCCTTGGAAGATATAAGCTCGCATTAAGTGAGGGAGGTAGAACGTGGGTTCGATCCCTGACAGGAGCAAACCATACTTAGTGATCGCCTTGGAGGATATGTGGTCGTGTTAAGTGAGGGAGGTAGTACGTGGGTTTGATTCCTGACAGGAGCAAACCAGACATGGTAATCTCCTTGGAGGATATGTGCTCGCGTTCAGTGAGGGAGGTAGTACGTGGGTTCGATCCCTGACAAGAGCAAACCAGACTTGGTAATCGCCTTGGAGGATATGTGCTCGCGTTAAGTGAGGGAGGTAGTACGTGGCTTCGATCCCTGACAGAAACAAACCATACTTGGTAATCGCCTTGGAGGATATGTGCTCGCGTTAAGTGAGGGAGGTAGTATGTTGGTTCGATTCCTGACAGAAGCAAACCATAATTGGCAATCGCCTTGGAAGATATGTGCTCGCGTTAAGTGAGGGAGGTAGAACGTGGGTTCGATCCCTGACAGGAGCAAACCATACTTGGTTATCGCCTTGGAGGATATGTGGTCGTGTTAAGTGAGGGAGGTAGTACGTGGGTTCGATTCCTAACAGGAGCAAACCAGACATGGTAATCGGCTGGGAGGATATGTGTTCCCGATAAGTGAGGGAGGTAGTACGTGGGTTCGATCCCTGACAGAAGCAAACCATACTTGGGAATCGCCTTGGAGGATATGTGCTCGCGTTAAGTGAGGGAGGTAGTACGTGGGTTCGATCCCTGACAGAAGCAAACCATACTTTGTCATCACATGACATTTGCTTTTGATTAGCTACGCACGTTGTACGTATTTACTAGGCAATGACTGAACATTGTGCACGCATTTGGTGACATGTCTTTGATGCCCCTCATGGGGGTGTCCAAGTAATCCCATTATCACAAAGTATTTGCCAATATAATCACATAATTATTATTATTTTTCTTTAAACAAGATAATCAAATAATCAAAAATACAGTCCTAGGTTATCAAATTATGATGATATGTTTGGTCTAGTAATTAAAAAATCATTTTAAAACGGTCAAGTAATCACATAATAAAAAAAAGGCTCGTCTTTCTGAAGGTTCTTACCATGCTTACCATAGTTGACCTCGGTTGCCTTATGAATTTTCACGTTTCAAATCCTGCCCAGCGTGTTAATCATGCAAAATCAATATCCATATTGAGATCAAAATAACTCACGTTCTCGTCCTTATTTACATGAAATATTTGCCACTGGACATAACACACTTCTTCGTCCATCCATCATGTCCATGTTATTTTCACGTTTAAATACTGATATTCGTATTTAAACTGTTATTCGTTTTGATAATTTTGATATAATTCAACTGAATAATTTTGGCACACTGTTACTTTCAATCGAATTACATCGGAATATGAAATTAAAAATGGGGGTCATTATTTTGGTTTTTTTTTTGTAATTTTTATAAGAAAACGTCAATTTTGGTGACAAATTTATATAGATATATAGGGAAAATGCATTTTTTTTTTTAACTTAGCTTTTTATATTTTTCAATGGATGGTTATGTTCTTATATACGAAAAAAATTTAAAAAAAAAAGAAAATCCAGGATTGTGTACTGAATCCATGCGTTGGCCTTGAATGTTTGTCCCTAATATTTTATTAACTGTGCATTTGCATTCAGGTATCGTAGGTCAAATTTATTCGTTCATAGTATGTTAATTTACGTTTCTTGATTGAGTTAAGCCTTCCCATTGATATTTTATCATGTGGTTTTCTATATTGTGATGTTAGGCTAATGTTTCAGAAAAAGGGAGAAGGTTTTGTACCATTAAAACGTTTAATCCTGCTGCATATATCTGCACCAGTCCTAAAGAATCTGATGTATAGTAGTTGTCGTTTGTTTATGTAATTTATACGTGTTTCTCTTTTCTCGTTTTTTTATAGATTAGACCGTTGGTTTTCCCGTTTGAATGGTTTTACACTAGTAATTATGGGACCCTTTATAGCTTTTTATTCGGTGTGAGCCAAGGCTCCGTGTTGAAGGCCGTACATTGACCTATAATGGTTTACTTTTATAAATTTGTTATTTGGTTGGAGAGTTGTCTCATTGGCACTCACACCACATCTTCCTATATCTATGTATAGAAAAAGATATGTCACCATCCTTGTTTTTTAGATGCATTGCCTTCAAAGTTGACCGATATGCTTAGAATTTGACAACAAAAAACATGTGACGTTACTGAATACAGAATAACGTTGTTTTAATTCAAAAGTATTGAACAAAAGTATGTAACGGGATCTGAACGGTGTTTGTTATTTTATTTCTGTCATTCGTGGAAAATTATATTGAAAAAACGATCCTAATAATAAAAATACACCCTCAATATAGGTAAACAAAAATTTGGCGCAATATATTATCAAAATGCCAAATTCAGCAACCTGTCATAAAATACATCTGAAAAAATGCTCATCTTTCATATATGTCTATACTTACACCAGGTACATAATTTAAAAGTTTAAGTTTAAAACTGTAGTCATAAGAATCTGCCATATAAACCCTATATACAAAGTGCGGAACGGACTGTCGAACGGACACAGGTAAAACAATATACATGTACTCCCAGCATTCTCTCTAGGGAGCAAAATATATATTAGCATGTATGATGATTTTCTATTTTATAAATCATTTGGTGACAACATATCTTTTTTTAATAAGAAGTTCATAGTGGAATGCATGGTTATTTGGAGATCTCAAATGTAGCAGTGTAAGCAAGCTAACATCTACGTCATGTGGTCTTTGATGGAAACTAGGATGGAAAGTTGTCTCATTGGCAACCATACCACATCTCCTTATTTCATAATGAATTTCGTTTTCTCCTGAAATACAAGAAGTTTAGAGATTAACAAATACGTGCTAGGAGTCTAAAATATGTTGCTGTTTTTTATAATCTGAAATTTGTTGTGAACATGCCTTTGTGATGTTATAATTTGATTGATTTAATACTTGCCATACTAGATATACTTATTAAATTTCCGATTCAAAGGACCAATGAATCTTGACTTAAACTAAAAATTAACAGTAAAACAATACTCGTCTATCCTACATTAGTCACGTGTTATCTAGATTTTTTTTGGTTTCGTGTGTCGTTAATTCGCCAGTTGCTGTTTTATTGTGTATCCAACATTTCAATTTATGCACACACAGAAATAACAACCCTTTCAATTTACATAAACACTTAACATTGAGAAAGGAAATGGGGAATGTGTCAAAGCGACAACAACCCGACCATAGAGCAGACAACAGCCGAAGGCCACCAATGTGTCTTCAATGTAAGGAGAAACTCCCGCACCCGGAGGCGTCCTTCAGCTGGCTCCTAAACAAATATGTATACTAGTTCAGTGATAATGGACGTCATACTAAACTCCTAATGCTACACAAGAAACTAAAATTAAAAATCATACAAGACTAACAAAGGCCAGCGGCTCCTGACTTGGGACAGGCGCAAATTGTGGCGGGGTTATACATGTTTTTGAGATCTCAACCCTCCCCCTATACCTCTAGCCAATGTAGAAAAAACAAACGCACTAATACGCACAGTAAAACTCAGTTGAATAGAAGTCCGAGTCGCATGTCAGAATATGAAATAAAAGAAAATAAACAAAATGAAAATAATACATAAATAACAACAGACTACTACATGTAGCAGTTACTGACATGCCAGCTCCAGACTTCAATTAAACTGATTGTAAGATTATTTCTTCATCATATGAATATCAGGCATAATTCCTCCTGTTAGGGATTTAGTATTATACCATCATGAAATATATGAGAAGAACATAACCCGTGTCATGCCAACAACTGATTTTTAGAATAAATGTGTTTAATTCCGATGCAAAGACCCTATTTAAGTGAATCAATATTAACGCCAAAATATGCTAACTTTAATGACCTGACAACAGTATCGTAAATATATCCTTTATTTATAAATCTGTTTAAAGGTTTTGTTAGCTTTTGAGCTGAATACTGACATTTTTGTGCTTTGTAAAGAATATTACCATAAAAGATTGGATGTGAAATACCTGAACGTATAAGATGTCTGCATGTTTGAGTTATATTTACGAATTATTTCCTTAAACCAATTATAAAACTTAGTAAATGTTTTGACTAGTCTGTGATATTGAAAACCCTGGTGTTCTAATTTTTCAGTAATACACATAAATTTCTTTCGCTTAAATCTAATACGTTGTTACATACACGAGCGAATCGTACAAGTTGAGACAAAAAATAAGTGGGAGAATTTTTTTTTTATAAAAATGGGAGATAGGGCGGAAGGTGGGAGAAGGGTACCCCCTGCCGACCCCCTCTAAGATGAACATGATTTAAAGATCGTTGTCCCCCGCGCGATGCGTTGTGGGAGACATAGAAATACCGGGCGTCCGTCCGTTTGTCCGTCCGCGGTCTTTTTAGCTCTCTCTCGTGTACAATTCTTGCCAGATTTTTATAAAACTTATATATTAGGTTTATATCAGCATTGTCGATGACATGTTTGAAACTCAGTTTTTAATTTTTAAAGAATTATGCCCCTTGGAAATATTAATTACATGGAAAATTGTATTTGTAAGCGCTCTCGCGTGTACAATTTTTGCCAGATCTTTGAATAATGTATATCATTTATATTAAAGGTTTATATCAGCATTGTCCTGGATAATTTCGATAGTCAGTGCGCCGATCAAATGTTTTTAAAAGATTGATGCCCATATGAAATATTAATTATATCTGAAATTGTATTGCATTTGCTCTAAAGCCTACATTTCTCTATTGACGATTTTTATAAAAATAAAACAGAACAAGCAAATGTGTTTAAGTTATAATGGCCATTGATAGATACAATATGTACAACGCGGGTAAAAAGGGGCCGATTGGAACTCTATTCTTTTAATCTTTTTGCCGTTTGAATAAATAGGTTAATGAAAATATCATTTTGTAACTTGATTGCGTTCCAACCGTTTTTCTGGATTCACCTCCATCGAAGAACCGAGCTTTCGTTTATGGTGGGGCCACAGGTTTTTAATGAATCGTTTGATTTATATTTCGAGAAAAATAATTTATTTCAGAATGGAATTAAAAGAAAAAAATGTAACGGAGTCTGAATGATTTAATTTTATTTCGTCCCAACCGAGTACGCATTTAGTGTTGACATCCTATATGTTTAAGCCTTTGTTAACTTTCTCCTTATTCCGATGTTGCTGTCCTGTATACGATTACAATGCTAGTAGTTTATTTTAAACAATTAAGCTTCCGAAACCATATCGGACTTCTTCTGTACAGTCCAATAAATTTTAAATACAGTTTACACTTGAAACATAGGGAAATTAAAGTTGTTCGACCAAATAGCCAAGTTCAACTGCCCTTCTTTTTTCATTCCATGCAAACAAGCCATTTTTGTCTGAGTGTATACGTCTGCCTGCACGGTGGTTCCCCTCCCTCCTATTCCTGCAAAATTCTATCGGTATTCTTTTACAAATAAATTTCCTTTTTCTATTTTCCTAGCGACGTTTTTCGGTAACGAATGGGCTTCTTTGCGGAATTGCATTAATTGTGGTACCATTCCCCGTATTTTCACACATTGCATTTCTATAATTTCGATTTCTACTTTCCAAACAAAATTTCACCGGGGAACAGCCTGCATCATTAATAAGAATGTATTGCAAAAAACAAAACAAAAACAAGAATACCCCCCCCCCTTTTTTTTGGCTGATCAATGCATTTGAATGGGGAAATATAGTTGGACCCCTTTGTCCTGGGTTGGGACACCCCCTTTTTAAAATGGCTGGATCCACCCCTGGCGAGCATCCTTTTAAAACTAATAACGAATATCTGGCAAAAATTTAAAAACAAGAGGTGCGAGCATCCTTAACCCCTATACTTTTCTTTCCAGAATTTTATTACATATAGTTTTAAATGTTATCTTTGAAAATCTTATAAAATCATTGTTATTTTTTCATCATTTTTGAAAGAAAAAAGGTGATAATGTTAAATGTATGCAAAATCTAAAGAGAATTATTTCCCGCTAAAGGAGTAGGTTCAGTAAGACCCCTTTTTGGCCCAAAAATATAGCAGTTTTACAAAATTGTTAAAATGTAAACCTTTAGTTATTTATTGGACAGTAGAATGCTTCTGCTACATAATTATGGGCTGTTTTTGACAATACAATGCACATATATCCGGTACTAGCACCATTAAGTCATGCTAAATTACTGAAATCCTCATAATTCTAGCATTTAAGTTAAATTTTAGACGGTTTTCGTGTAAAACTAAAGTGTCCGCATTCGTGTTCATCCTTAATATTGAAATGTAAGTTGTATTTTATGATAATACTTAACATATATAAAGGTTGAGGATGAACACGGATGCGGCCACTTTCTTTTTTACCAAAAACCATCTGAAAAGTGACATTTTTCGGCATATTATGTAGATTTTTCATATTTGAGCTTGAATCGGATCGTTTTTAATGACTAAATCTGTTAAAATCTTTCACATAAACTAATTAATTCAAATAAAATAGACACTTAAGTGTTTAAAAAGTGGTCAAAATCTTTCGTCAGAAGAACCTGAAATTTGAGGCCAAAATCTGTCCTTACCGGACCTACTCCTTTTCAATGGCAAGTAGGGAACAGTCATTATTTACCAGCTGGGGGGGGGGGGGGAATTCTTTAGTGAAATAAAAATGTACCCCCCAGTCATATTGTAAATTTAAAAATGACCCCCCCCCAAATGTAGTTAATAAAAAACTTTGACCTCCCCCCCCCCCAATCTGGTGCTATTATTTATCAATTATTTAAACCATTTAATTAACAGCATATTTTTATTGTAAGATGAAAACATGCATTCATAAACATATTTACACAACATCACAAGTTTTAGATATAAACAACTAAACATGACTAACCTATTCTTGTACAACTTCTTCACCACTTTCACTCACATCTTTCATATGATCACTCATTTCTCTGTTACTTTCACTTTCATCTGAATCTTTCTCACTTTCATCTAGACACTCTCCCTGTCTCCAACATGCATGACTGCTTTCATACAACGCCCAGTATCTCTCTTCAACACTGTCACATACATTTTCAAGGATGAGACACTTGGCTGTGTGTGTGAAAAAAATTTTTTCAAATAAAACAAAGAGAGCTTTTGCAAGTTTTACCCCTATGTTACAAACTTGATCAATATCAATGTTATTTGTTTCATTCTCAACTGTATTTTTACATATGTATTGTAATCCCTTGATATCGGAAGTAAATGTAAATTCATCATTTGATACTGTCAAATTAAGAAACAATTCTTTCTTTGAAACATTACACTGCCGCAAAGAAATGTATGTTACTTTATCAAAAGGGTGCATGGAATAACAGCAAACTAGTCCTTTATCAACATCCAATATCTTGTCCCGAAAAACATTTTTATCTGGTTGATGTTCCAAAAAAGATGAATTAATCTCAAAAGCATCTTGGAATTCTATAAGTGTGCTGCACTCAAGATGATCTAAAACAGCAAGTAATGCCAGCAGAGAACGAAAATCAAACTTGGAGTTTTGTGCTTCATACATGTATCCATTTAATTTTTGTCGATTTTCAAAAAATGTAGAGCATGTTTGGAGAGAAATCCGAATATCATTTTTACAATATTTTGTTTGAAGTTTTCTTTTTAAAATCGTTTTTCTATATAAGGCTTATGTTGAAATATTTGAGCATTTTCCTTCTTTTCTCTATCCATCTTTAATTAAAATAAGACTGTGTTGATAAACAAATTGCTTAAAGTCAATATTATATCCCAAAGAGGCCACTTACTATATGTAACTGATTTGTAGGGATGGCCGGGCAGCTGGAATAGGTCACTATTTCATGCTCTATTATGTATTAAAAGGGTGAGACATTCAGATTAAATGTAGCATTAGGCAAAGATTATTGCTTGATCGTATGACACTTATCTGATACTAGATAGATATCAGATGTCAGTATTTATTTTTGATGCAGAACCACAGTCATAAATACATCAGATATTTGTCAAACTAATTTATATCTATTTAACTTCCCATGTGGTATATCCTCTTGTGCTATATAGCTACCCTTATGGAAAAATAAGGCTTCTTGCAAATATTTGCGGCAATGTTGCTGCAAATAGTTGCGGCAATATTGCTGCAAATATTCATTTTTCGTATGCAAATTAGTTTTCTTGCAAACAGTTGCTGCAACATTGCTGCTACAAATTGCGGCAATATTGCAGCAAATGTTTGCGGGAAAATCAGTAGCTGTGATTGTTGCAGCAATATTGCGGCAAATTTATTAGCTGCAATGTTGCTGCAATATTGCCGGAAAATTAATTTCTTGCAATATTGCAGCAACATTGCAGCAAATCTTTCAACAATTTTCAATTAAAAACTAAGCATTTAAAAAAATATTATTTAATAATAAAAAAAAAAAGTTCCTCTGTCCTCTATAGGTTGTAGTGTTACATCTGTGTATCTTTTAGTTCCGTTTCTCTGTACTCACTGTCCTTAAAGTTGAATTTTCTGGTTTCAAATTCTAAAAAATGAAAGTTAAAAAATTTAGCATATATAAAAAGAATAACTAAACATTATAAAGATATAAGTTACTACTATATATTGTAAATTCTGGACTTGTAGAATGAAAATAACTCTTTATAAAGGGATGATTACAGAGCAATTTTTTCCAGCATTTGTTTCACTTAAATTGTCTATAGATATAGGAAGATGTGGTATGAGTGCCAATGAGACAACTATCCATCCAAATAACAATTTACAAAAGTAAACCATTATAGGTCAATGTACAGCCTTCAACACGGATCCTTGGACAACACTGAACAACAAGGTATAAAGGGCCCAAAAATTACTAGTGTAAAACTATAGTCCTTCTAGAAATTGCATGTTTTTCAAATTTCTTGATCAGCACTTAATATATATATATATATATATATATACAGTTTTACTATAGAATACATTTAACCTCATGCCAGTACTAGGTTGTTATTGCTTTTTTGAATCTTTTTTTCATTGAACTATAACATAATTGGTCTTGCCTATTCTTTAAAATTTTAATTTTTGTGATTAGTTGTGTATATATAAGAAGTATATATTGTTGTCATTTGTTGATAGATGTCTTATTGGCAGTCAAATCACAGATTTAATACCAAACTACTTTTATTAGAAGATTTCTTGTTTTAATTTAAGTAATGTACTTTCTAAAACATAAACTTAAAAAGATTAAAAAAAATATCTCCTGTCCTACACAATTTTAATAGTATTCATGTGCATAAATCTATTGCCTAATACTTTTGTCAACTCTATTAAGTTAAGAAGACTCTTTAAATATTACTATTTTGAACTGTAAGGGCATGCACTTATTCAAAATGGTGGACATTCTACTCCATTGTACTTACCAAAAGATGTTATCCAAATTATGTGTAAACACCAATCTTCCTAAATCCAAGAGTCATGTCAACTGAAGGCTATCATCTGCACTATCCAGTGTCAATAGAATTAATTGGAACTTTTGGATCTAAATCCATTGTAAAATTCATATTACTTTGTTCCTGATAGAAGACATCTTTTTTTGTTGTATGCATGTTCATGTCCAGTTCAAATTTTTAATATGTTGATCAAGGTTGCTAAGGGTATAGTGACAGTGTGATCCCTTTGAAATTTGCCCCTAATTATAAATATCAATTGCCTAAATCTTGAATATTTGTTATATATTATAATTTAAAAAAAAAATTATATATATATTTGTTTATCTTGTTATAATGGAAATATATACAAAGAAGAATTGCTCTTTCCTTAATTTGGCCTCAAACTATGTGTGTACATTAATTTATTATGGTACTTCCTGTCTTTTCCACTACACAGAGATAAATTAATAGAAACCAGATGGCATATAACATGTCTATCACCAGCTCATATTACTTATTGAGATGAGAAAGATAATTTAAATGTGTATAAATAATTTTAAAATAATGATACTAAAAATTAAACAAAATGCAATCTGCAGGTGAGGCTTAAAATTCATTTGATGGAAAATATTAGAATTAAAAATATTGTTCATAGAAAAATGTCACAAAAAAGTGACAAAAAGGCATAATAATTATACATATAGAACAAAAAATGATTATGACTCAATTATTTAGATTAAATTTTAAATTCCATTTAGTATTCTTGAAATTCTTTCCTTACAAACTATCATATAAATGTACAGTTTAGGAATTCTTTATAAGCATAATGTTATTTGTAGATTTATTTAAAATGAATTATTCAAATATCCAGATATTTCTGAGTAATAAAGTATCATGACGATAACAAATTTACTTAAATAGTAATATCAATAACCAAATGTTCAAAGAACCGATATGTTGTGTATTATTTGAACCTTAAAGCAAATAATCATATACGATATTCTAAAATGCTTGAAAAATTGGTGCAAACTATCATGTCTCAGTCTCAGCAAGGAATTGTATATTTGAAATATACAATTCCTTGGTCTCGGACATTATGGAAGAAGAAACTTAATTTTCTTGCAACATGTGCAAAGTTGTTGCAAATAGTTATTTCTTAAATAATAAAAGAAAAAGTTCCTGCAACTTTCTTGCAAACAAATTCTTTCTTGCAACATTGTAGCAAACTTGCTGCAATTTTCTTGCAAACATATCTTTGTTGCAGTAACATTGCGAGAATGTTGCAGGTAGCTGCAACAACCTGCAACTTTCTTGCAAACACTTCTTGCAAACAAAGGACAAGGTATGATAAGAGGCGTTTTTGGCCCCCTTCCCAAATAAGTTTATATATACATCATTGATAGCCTTAGTATAGAAACTATTCAAAACTATGATTTTTTTATGTTCCGGTGAAAGGAAGGTTGCCTAGCAACGGTTTTAATAAATAGCCAAATTATCACATATGCATTGCTTTCTCATTACATATTAGCATAATTCAAAATGGTGACCCTCTTCTGTTGTTTTTTATTTGGTCGGGTTGTTGTCTCTTTGGCACATTCCCCATTTCCATTCTCAATTTTATAGCATAATTCAAAATAGTATTGTTTGTTTAACAATAACTTGAGTTTGCAAATGAAAAGTCACTTCAATTTCAGTTTAAAAAAATGCTTAGTAACAACCTAGCAACAAAAATTTTGCCTAGCAACGGTTCAAAAATTTGTAATTTCAGCCATATGAGGTATGAATATGGCAATATTTAAAGACTTAGCTACCGTAAATGATTTTTCTTTCATATATATGATGTCTGACATGTCTGAGTCATTATTTTTACAAGAAAATGAAATTGACCATAGCAACCTAAAAGTTGCTTAGCAACAGCCGAAAAAGATAGAAATCAAATTGAACTACAGAAAAACCCTTTTGAAGTTTCTCGCGGCATTGAAGAGCCATTGGTGGCTTTCAGTTGTTGTCTGCTCTATTGTCGGGTTGTTTCTCTTTGACATATTCCCCATTACATTCAAATAAAAAAAATGAAATACCAAGTAAAATTATTTCTGTTATGTGTACTAAGTTTCAAGTTGATTGGACTTCAACTTCATTCCAACATACCTCGATCAAAAACTTTAACATGAAGCGCGACAAATGGACGAACGGACGGAAGGACGGACGGACGGATTAACGGACGAACGAACAGACGGACGCACAGACCAGAAAACATAATGCCCATAAACGGGACATAAACAACTTTAAGTTATACAAGAAGTGGCACACTTATAATCCATAAATAATAGTGGAAGTTATGAATATAGCATTTCACATTTACATGATGATTACCAGTACATTAAACAACTCAGATTGATTAAAATTGCTATTGAAGATTCGGTATCACACGGTGGGTATGGTTGTCCTGCGAGAGAACGTACTGTGCTGGTGATTTGGTCCTGACGGGTGCTGGTGATCAATGAAAAATTGTAAACAAAGACGAAAATAATGATTTTTGAAGTTTTCACTCATAAAGAATGGAAGAAAACGGTTGAGATTTTTCAATTTTGTTTCTTATGGGTTCATATGTAAACCATTAAAAAGTTGACCCTCTAAACTTTTTCAGTAAGCGTAACACAGAAATGCTCATTTTCAGAAAATCTCGAACTGAAAAAATAAAACAAAAATGCTCATAGAGTCCGCTTTCTATACCGCAATCCACGCGACAAAACTATTTTGTGAAAAAACATTGCAATTTATTAACATTTAGCATTTTCTCAATTTATTCATGTCCTGATACTGTGCTGGTGGGTCCTGTCATTGTGCTGGTGGGTCCTGATACGGTGCTGGTGATTTTGGATAAGAAGTTGGTCATATTTGAAACAAATGTTACAAAATCAATAAAATTTGGCAGATAATTGTTGTCAATAGGATCTATGACTCCTATTTTAGCTCTTGTGCATCCATTTGGCTGTTTAATATGTGTTTTGAAATGATCGTAACTTGTATTAAATAATTACATAAAAGGGCAACATCTTTCGTCCAATATCAGATAACAATATATAGTATCTAAAATAAGAATAGTTTTATTAAGATATTTTAAATGCCCCTTACATTGATGCTTCAACAATGATCAAAGCCAATGCCGCATAGACATGTTTGTTAGCGCTCCGCATACCCCTCCCCACTTCCACCCAACCAACCCTCCTCCTTTCCTCCTTCATTGCTACAGTGGTGTACCAACACAACAATTTATTACATAAAATAATAACACAAAGACACACATTATTGAATAACGAATGCTTGCAGGTACTGAAAGCTAGTTCAAAGCCGCATTTTCAACTAATAGATAAACCATGTTCTCATATACAAAAATCCCAATCGTGTAGATTAAAAAAGTCTCAAAACTTAAGTTCACATTTTAATGTTTGATGAAGCAGAACTTTAAAAGTGTGCAGTGAATCTTGTTCTCACAACAGTTATTGTCATAATTATGTTTACATAAGACTCATAAAGGAATTAAGAAGGTACCAAGCAATATTTTACAGTTCAATTTAATGATCATGAATGGAAGGAAATGGTACGTAAGTTTACATAGGACAAAAAGAAATTGATAGTATTTTTTGGCGAAAGACTTAAACGCTTCCTTGCATTATATAGTACAGCTCTTCTATAAAAGCATGCAAAAAAAACTTTGATTGACTTGTTTGCTATGTTTGCTTGGATGTTTTCAAACAATAGGTAGGCGGAGTTTCAATACATACTGGGATTTGATTGGACAAATACAAACTGACAGGAATTGAAGTTAATGTTTATTTTCCAAATAAATTGTAGTATATAGTAAACAGACTACTTACCTGTCGTTTACAAACACCCAAACAATCATAGCAAGCAATTTAATCAATGGTTTTCTTTGCATATATTTATAGAAGAGCTGTTAATTCTAAAAAAAAAGAAATTTTGTTGTCGTAGATGGTTAAATCCTCAACAAAATCACAATATCTTTGTTGGAACGAATAAAGGTTTTAAATCAAATTTTCGTGGACTTTTTAGCTTCCACCCTGACGAGACATGTTAGCTGTTCGTATGCTGTTGCACCTGACGCACGGAAACTTTCACATTTCCATCTTCTTTTCTGAAATATTTTACCCAGCTCATACTTGACAGGACTGTTATCCTAGTAAAAGGTGTAACCAATGAATTGAACACAAGTTAAAAATTCCATAATACTATATAATTCATTTTATGTGTCAATTTGTTCGAAAAAAGTCGAAAAGAAGAGAGTTTTTTTAATGCCATGATTATCTGCCGCTTTCTAGATCTATGCTTAGCATTTATTTCAGATGACATGGACTCCTCACCCTGGTGACCCTGCTGCCTTTCATAACTTTATCCGTATACATATATTAATAGATAAACAAAAGGCTGCAACTGGTATTTGATTCGTTGTAACGAGAATATTTGTGGTGAATGGAAACTGTGAGGGTCAAAATCTTAAATTGCTTATAAATGTTGCTGGACCCAGTTTCGTTATCTGATCTGAATTTTCTGAAATGTGCAAGGTGATAGACATTTTGCTTGAACATTTGCAATATTAAAGCCGATTTCAATGAGTGTGTAGACAAAGGGAATATCTTTGGTTATCTTGCTTGCTGAACAGAAAAGTCATTGTTAGGTTATGTAAACTACCCTACTTTAAGAGTAGACTAGTCCGACAAATGACACATCTTTCTGTCTGTAGGACCAGGCTAATTCGAAAGGAGGGTATAGACCTTACCTAACAATGACTTCACGGTTTAGCTAACAAGCAAGCTAACCAAAGATATAACATTTGCCTACATACTCAATGGAATCGGCTGTAACTAAAAACTCGAAAACATTTTAACAGACAGTGGTCTGGTTTGTTGATGAATATTGTTTTTCCTAGATTCACTCTTGAAAAAATCATTTGGTAACATTTGGTCATTGTAATACGGACGCCAAGACAATAAATGAACCTCACACGATCCCTCGACACAGTTGAGCTTATATATGATCTTATAGCGATTCGGGTTGAAAATCAGTTGAAATTAAGCCAGTTATTTGTGTGTGTAGATTTGTATTGTTTTAAACTGTTATGACTTTTTAAAGTTAAATCTAGGTGTTTAATCTAAGAATTTCTTTTTTAAACTTATTTACTTGTTTTATACTCAATTGGTAGTATGAAGTTACGAGGTATTTTAATTTTTGAAATTGAAGGCACAATTAACAAAGCAAACGTTAGTTTCAAATACTTTTAAATAGATTTTTAAGGATAATGTACCCTTGTGTTGATCCCATGCTAAACATAATAAAAATTTCTGTACAAAGGTCTGTGAATTTTCTACAAAAATAGTGATTTTATTTTCACCAAATTCTCTTTTTCTACTAAATACAATAATGAACTATAAATAATAATGCTTTGCAAGAAGTTTCCCCTTGATACATGTATATGTACAAAATTATATCTCTATTATTCATTGTCTGTGCTGTTTTGATACTATTGCAGTTTGCACATTTTCGTAATTGACAGGCCACAGGAGGGGGTGATAAACCATACACGAAAATATAAAATATTGATCTAAGTACTTAATTTGCATCTCTGAACCCCCACCCCGGCTTGTTTTTTAGGAGGGTGTCTAAAAATGGTCGATTACAGACAGCCGAGTACGCATTTTACTTTCCAGGCGTGTTTACGTTGATTGTTAAAGTCCTGAAAACGGATAGATAGAAACAAAAATGTTTGATTTATCTGGCTTTAGATTCAGTTTTTTTTAAATATAAATTAAGTCTTCATTTTAATATAATAATACTAAGAATTCACAATATAAAAAAATGCAGAAAAAAAATGGAGATGTGAAATATCTTAATAAGGAGTCATTACTACAGAGATGGTGTGTTTGACACACAAAACTTAAAAGCTTAGTGATATTACCAATATTAAAATAAAAATGTATTTTAGTTTGGTAGTTTTTCCATTTACTCATTTTCAATCATAATTAAGGCACATTTGATTTTTTATTCATAAAAATATTTAAATATAGAAAAGTAGGACACATTGTTCACTTCCTCCCTAATTAATTCTTAAAGTTTATCAAAAATATTTATTTATTTTGGAATTTTGAAATGAAAAAGCTAAGAAATCTTAGTTTTGTTAATGTTCTCTAGGTTATCTCGTCTTCATTCTCTGACATATTCTAGTCTGCCCTTTCATAAAATAGTGATTTTTTTTAGTGTTCTATCGAACTTTCGAAAAAAATACCTGATAACCGTTCAGACAAAAAAAACATGTTGAAAAAATCTTACAGATACAGCAAGTGATTCTTAATAGCTGTAAGATACATTTTTCTTTTAAAATACAACTTTTAAATCTTACGGGAAACTATTCCAAGCTTAACACTTTCACCGTAACCTCGCTCTAACTTATCCCCCATCCCCCCAAAAAAAACCAAACAAACAAACCCGCAATACTATTGTCATTCTTATAGTCAGCACTCAATTTTTTACAAACAAATGTGTTTTAAGCTGCTAAAGACATATGATTCAAACGCTCAGAAAGTCCTTTCTTCTATATTTTTGCTCTCCATTTTTATACAAAACCTTTTACATTTTTATTTTATGGGTTATTGTTGAAGGTTGTACAATGACGTATGGTTGTTAACACATACTTTCTTTGGTTTCTTATGGAAATTTGTCCATTGACAACAAACATACAACATCATCTACTTTATATAAGTATTGTATAAATTACAACGTATTTTGGCGATCTTGCAAAATGATCGTAATCCCGAAAATCGTAAACATATTTTCTTATCTTAAAAGGGGGCAAGAAGGGTTCCATTAACAGGCCAATAAATAAAATCACAGTTAATTATAAAAAGAATAAAAAATAGGTTTTTTTTTTCTCTCATAATAACAGTAAACAGACTCATAACAATGTCAATTTCAAGAAAGCAGACAACAGTTAATTACTAGTAGTCAATAACAGTACAGCATCAATGATCTTGACTGAATATTTGCCACTTTTAACTAAAATATAAAGGCACAGAACCAGGACATAGGAGCACAGAACCAGGACCGTTTTTCTTATCACCAGCACATCGTCAGGACAATTCCGTTTAACGAACTTGCACGACTTTTGCAATTTTATATTGTTGTAATATACTTTGCATGGTACTTATGACGCATCAGAGAAAAATTAAGCATCAAAACAGTCGTTTTATTGCCGTTCTGATACAATGTAAACAAACCCACCAGCACAGAATCAGGACCCACCAGCACCCGTCAGGACCAAATCACCAGCACAGTACGTTCTCTCGCAGGACAACCATACCCACCGTGTATCAGATGTATAAAATTGAGAAAGGAAATGGTGAATATGTCAAAGCGACAACCACCCGACCATAGAGCAAACAACAGCCGAAGGCAACCAATGGGTCTTCAATGTAGCGAGGATTCCCGCACCCGTAGGTGTCACTCAGCTGGCCCCTAAAATATGCATAATAGTACAGTGATAATGGACGCCATACTAAACTCCGAATTATACACAAGAAACTAAAATTTAAAATCATACAAGACCAACAAAGGCCAGAGGCTCCTGACTTGGGACAGGCGCAAAATTGCGGCGGGGTTAAACATGTTTATGAGATCTCAACCCTCCCCCTATACCTCTAGCCAATGTAGAAAAGTAAAAGAATAACAATACGCACATTAAAATTCAGTTCAAGAGAAGTCCGAGTCTGATGTCAAAAGATGTAACAAAAGAAAATAAATAAAATGACAATAATACATAAATAACAACAGACTACTAGCAGTTAACTGACAAGCCAGCTCCAGACCTCAATTAAACTGATTGAAAGATTATGTCTTCATCATATGAATATCAGGTACAATCCCTCCCGTTAGGGGTTTAGTATCATACTATCATAAAATATATGAGAAGAACATAACCCGTGTCATGCCAACAACTGTTTTTTTCAGAAATAAATGTGTTTAGTTCCGATGCAAAGACCCTATCAGTGAATCAATGTTAAAGCCAAAATATGCAATCTTTAATGACCTGACAACAGTATCGTAACTATATCCCCTTTTAATAAGTCTATTTAAAGGTTTTGTTAGTTTCTGAGGAGAATACTGACATTTTTGTGCTTTATAAAGAATGTTTCCATAACATTTTGGATGTGAAATACCTGAACGTATAAGATGTCTGCATGTTGAGTTATATTTACGAATTATTTCCTTATACCGGTGATAAAATTTAGTAAATGTTTTGACCAGTTTGTGATATCGAAAACCCTGGTGTAATAATTTTTCAGTAATACATAAATTTCTCTCGCTAAAATCTAATACATTGTTACATACACGAGCGAATCGTACAAGTTGAGATATATAAACACCATAAGATGGTGACAAGGGAACGTCACCATCTAAAAATGGATAATTAACAATAGGAAATGAAAAATCATCTCTTTTATCATAAATTTTTGTATTAAGCTTCCCGTTTATGATATAGATATCAAGATCGAGGAAAGGGCAGTGGTCATTGTTATCATTAGCTTTATTTAAAGTAAGTTCTACAGGATAAATTTCTTTAGTATACATACTGAAGTCGTCATTATTTAGAGCCAATATATCATCCAAATATCTAAAAGTATTGTTAAATTTTTGTATCAAATGTTGTTTTGATGGGTCTTTGCTAGCAAATATGCATAGCCTGTACAATGCCATTGTTTGTCACTTCAAGAATCGTACACTGTGAACTTTTTAACACTTAACACAATATTTTAAAGAAAGAAATGCTGAAAACAAAGTTCAAAGTTTTCGATGAGGTCAGGGTTTAAGACGTTAAAAACCCATGAAAATATGTAGACGAAGGAGGCATGAACATCTTCAAGCTTCAGTACAAATATATTATTTCTACAATATATATCCTGAAATAAGCACATTGCTCGCCGGTGTATAGAATCATGTGCAATCATACCACATCCCCTTATCTTATCCAAAATGTTATGCTGTTTTTTTAATGAAACAGTTATTGGTAAGTAGTATTTCATGAAACCCCAAAACATTTGAATCTGATTAGAAACATAGACATACTTCATTAAAGGGTATCGATGGCCGAGTGGTCTTAGAAGTTACTTCTGTAATCACTAGCCAGTCAACACTGAAGTTGTGAGTTCGATCCCCGCTCGTGCGGGTGCACTCGTTTTCAACCTTAATTTCTCCTTTCAATGTTGCTTTATTTATTATTTTCATTCTGAATGTCCAGTCAAAAGTTTCAATTTTCAGATTTACAGCCGATTTCACTGAGTGTGTAGCCAAAGGTAAAGTCTTTGGTAAGCTTGCTTGTTAGCTGAACCGTGAAGTCATTATTATGTCAAGTTTACTACCCTCCTTTCGAAGAAGCATAGTCCATCAGATAGATAGATTGGTATATGCTGGAGTAGTATATTCTTAAAGGAGGGTAGTTAACCTAACCTAACAATGACTTTGTGGTTCATCTGACAAGCAAAAAAAAAAAGAAGATATTACTTTTGACTTCACACTCAATGATATCGGCTGTAGTAGTCACCATGTTCAACTTTTCCGGTATTGAATACATATTTGAAATTACTAAACAAAATCTTCTTTATTGCATTAGGGACATTAAACTGTAGAACTACTTAGTGCAATTTGTGCCTTCAATAATATATATAGTATGTGAGAGGGAAAAGATGTTCAACTACCGTTTTTGGTGAATATTCAACAACTACCCTAATTGTGTCTTAAGTAGCAAGAAATATTGACCAAGCCCAAAAGCCTGACATTTTTAGAATATTCGAAGAATAACAAAAATCCGGTGGCAATGCAACGATGCTTTAATTATGTGTACAATAAACCTAATAAGTATTAAAGCTGTATCTCAAAAACTGTAGGAGGATAACCGACTCTTTATATATATAGCTTGTACCAAAAAGTTAATGTGTCAAAATACCGGACATTTAAAGAAAATTTTATTAAAAAAATCAAAACCCTGTAGACATACACACCTCTATTATAAATAAAAGAAACTTTTTAGGTCAAAAACTGAAGGAGATAGCTAGACGTACATGTCCGGACAGAAACAAACGAACGGATGGATGGATTGACGTACGGACAGATCTTAATTAACGAACGTGCTATACATTTAAAAGTAAAATATGTTAAAAGTAATTTCGCTATAGCATGTTTTATTTGAAAATCCAAATAGGATCTGAGTCAATTGAATGCTACATGTGTACTTTTATTTTATGATTACAGCTTGTCAAAAGAATGCTCTGACACATATATAAGAAAAATCATTAGTGTACCGATATATGAAAAGGCTGGAAATACATAATTTACAGTATAGTATAAGTGTAGTTAACTTAATTTCAGTATCAACTGCTCTTTACATGGAATTATGTTTATAATTACATTTCATACTTTGGATTCAATACTGACTGCACTGATGCATAATGTATTAGTTAAGTACATGTAGTACTGTTAAAAGAGTTTTGTCTATCAACAAATCATTGTAATATTCTTATTTCTCTGTTCCAATAACTACTTTTAAATAGACAATGCATAAATTTTTATTTAAGCTTACTGCACATTTTAAATCTCCACACAGAGTTTTTGAACAAAATAGAAATGATACATAAATTTATTTTTCTGTAGGTGGTTAAATTAAAAACTTCAAAGTGCAAAATATATAAGTTTTGATGAAATGATTTTCACCAGAACTACAAAAAGAGTTTGAATATATTGTGAATTTACTATAGAATTCATTTGTAAGATTTCGTTGAGTATTTGAAAATAAAAATTAATAAAAATTAATTCACCATATTTCAAGGGACACTACTCTGTATTTGGCTGCAGTTTTAGACTATTTTGATTTATATGGGTCTAATTTCACGTACAACATATTTTTTAAGAGAATGACATGTCTTGATGACTGGATACGACGTAAAACTATCCGTACGTGATATTCTGATCAATTATGGATCCCGGAATAATTTCGTACCCGTGCCGTTCACTTTGACGTATTATGATAATGACTTGTCAAAATTGTAAACAATCGGATTATTTTTCACATTTTTAGACATGAGCGCCAACGTAGACCACCATGATATTTTATAATGTGAAAGATACACAAGAGTACAGTTGATGGTTGAAAATTTCGAGATGGTCTACGTTGGCGCTGATGTCAAATTTTGTCTCCGAACATGACGAAATTGTAGATTTTTTACATTTTTCGCCGTTTAAGCCTTTTCAAGATACAAGTTTGAACATATTTGAGTACATAACACCTAAAAATAAGGTTCTACATGGACGAGCAGATATTGCAGTTCATTACACAGGCGTGATGGGTTTCAACTTCAAAGTTTAAAAATTCTGGAAAAAGGGGGGCCAGAAACGGCCCTTATCATACCTTGTCCTTTGTTTGCCGCAATATTGCCGCTATATTGTTGCAATATTGCAGCAAACTTTTCATTTCTGTAAGGGTAGTCATTGATGCTATAAATCCAATTATACCTATTTAATATTAGAAGCATGTATACATGAACCAAGATAACAAATATAAAAAGCAATTCCACAGTGTCAAGAAAGGAGAAAATAAAATTTTGTAGTTGTTGAAAATTCTGTTTGAAAAAAATTGACCCCCCCCCCCCCATTTAATATTGGAACATTTTTTTGACCCCCCCCCAAATATGTTCATCAAACCCCCCCCCCCCCCCAGCTGGTAAATAATGAATGTTCCCGTATCTCGAAAACAAGCACACGGACCCTTCATTTTTTTCTGCTTTTTTAGTTATTTTATTTACTGTAACATGTTTCGGAATGGTGTGAGGCGATGAACACAAAGGCAGTTTCAGTCTACATATTTAATTAGCTACATGATAACAAGAGAGTGTGTGCGCATGCTACGTCAGCAATCTATTAATACATTTTGGTTGTGCAGGTATATATAAATTAATTCTGACTGAGTTCTGATATTGAAATATTAATAGTATTGTCACATCCCTTCTTCTTTAAATAAAAATAATTACATAAAAGTTATTTTACCAATTAAAGTCATACATAAAATTTGTTTTACCAAATAAAATCATATTCAACACTTAGGAAATTTAATGTCTAAATGCGAAGTTAAAGTCAAAGATATTGTCATAATGATTGTTTTGCATACATAAAACATATCCTAGCGATTGTTTGAAAACACTACTTCTCTAATAGACGGGTATATAATTATGTTACATTACTTACACGAGATCACTTCAGGGATTATTATGCCCTGCGCGCACTTGTGATCTAATCACACACAAAATCCTTAAATCGTGCTGGTGGTTTTACAACTCTTCCTGATCGTGTCATAATCGGTGTTTCTTTCGCATTTTCGATTTCTGTCGCATTTTCAAGATTGTCTTGATTGTTTATTTCTCCATGTTCAAAGTCGGAATTGTCTCTTTCAATTTCTGTAGGTTCATTGTTATCCTCTTCTAGTGTGTGTTTAAGTTGACGACGATTTCTACGTATGGTTCGCGTTCCAACATCAACTTCGTACGATCTGATGTTGACCTGTTGTTTGATAGTTCCTTTCTTCCACTCTTTGTTGAAGTTTGACGGTTGTATTCTTACGGTATCTCCATTCTTTAACATCGGTAAATCTTTTGTTCCTTGATTGTAATAGAATTGTTGCTTCTGTTTTTGTTTTGTTAATTCTGTTTGTACTTTATTCGGAGTAATCACTTTCGGTTTCAGAAGACTTTCTTTCGTTGGTAAAAGTGTTCTAGTCTTTCTGTTCATAAGTTTTTCAGCTGGACTATTGTCAAAACCCTCGGTTGGTGTATTTCTAAAATCGAGAAATGCTAAATATGGATCCTTTTTGTCAAATTTTGATTTCTTCATTAACCTTTTTACTGTTTGTACTGTTTGTTCCACTTTTCCATTGCTTTGAGCATACAATGGAGAAGAAGTGTCATGTTTAAATTCCCAAAGTCTGCTAAATTTTCTAAACTCTCCACAGTCAAATTGTGGACCGTTGTCTGTAAAACACACATCGGGTATACCGTGCCTTGCAAACTGAGCTCTGAGTTTTCTGATTACTGTTAGCGCAAGAGTATCTTCAAGATAATCGACTTCCCAGTAGTTAGAATAATAATCTACTGTCACTAGATAGTTCTTACTTTGAAATGTCATTAGATCGATTCCTACTTTTGACCATGGACGACTTGGTATTTCGTGTGATATAAGTGTCTCTTTCTGTTGTTTACGTTCGAATGTTCGACATGTTTCGCATCTCTGTATATAATCTTTTACTTCGGCGTTCATTCCCGGCCAATAAAGACTTCCACGTGCTCTACGTAAGCAACCTTCTATTCCTATATGTGATGAATGAATCTTTTTAATCATAACAGTTCTTAGAGATTTAGGAATAATAACTCTCTCTCCTTTGAATAATAGACCATTTTGTAATGTCAGTTCATCTCTTGAAACCTGAAACCCACGGAGTTGGCGTTGAAACTGGTTTTATAATTTCTAACTTTGTCAGTCTTTCCAATTCGGATTTAAGCTTCTCTTTAATAGCGACAGGTACTTTTCTTGGCGGATGTACTACAGGATTTGCAGTATTGTCCAATTCTAAATGATATTTTCCTTGCAATTTACCAGTCCCTTCAAATATGTCTGCATATTCCTTCATAACGGTTTCTTTTGAAAGGGGTTTAAAAAGTGCACCCTGTCTCACTGCTTTAATGTTTTCATAATTTACAGTTACCAAATTCATAGCTTGCACTGCTTTGCTACCTAACAACGGAGTCAAAGTGCCATCTTTTACTACTACAAATTCTGCCTTGAACTTATCATTGTTCTTTGGATTCACCAATTTTAGAATGCATGTTCCTATAGGTTTTATTGTGGTATTGTTGTACATTGTCAGTATTTGACTTGTTTTCTGTAATTGGTTAATATCAAGCTCTTTCAATGTTCTTGCAGTGATTATATTGCATGTTGCTCCACTGTCTAATTGAAATTTTGTTAAGTTGCTTTTCTCATTCTTGCCTATTATTTTCATAGATGCATATATGTGCCTACTGTGCTTTTCTTTAACAGAGTTTACATTGGTGAGTGCTACTGTATTTATTTCAAAATAATCATTACTTTCTTCAGACTCTTCAGAGATTGCTCGGACTCTGTGTCCTAGGTGACGTCTTTGCCTTGATTTTTGTTCTGATTTGCACATGCTTTCGAAATGATTTGCTTTACCACATTTCCTACACTCCTTCCCAAAAGCGGGACATTTTGCCTTGTTAAATTCGTGTTTTCTTCCGCAATATTTACAAGCAGAAGAGTTTTGTGCATAAGACGGTTTAGTTTTATGTGTATATTGCTTTTGCTGTTGATAATTAGGATTTCTTTGTTTATGTTTGACACCATGTACTTCTAAGTCTGAAAAAGTTGGGTTTTCTAATGTTTTTATTCTCTCTTTAGACAGTTCTGCTGCTCTTGAAATTTGTAAACATTTCGGTAGGTCTAAGTCTATAACTCTTAACAATCTTTCTCTTAAGTGTGAATCTTGAATACCACAGATAATTTTGTCTCTTATTAATGACTCTTGCAGCGCTCCATAGTTGCAAGTTGTTGCTAATATTTTCAACTCGGTGACATACTTTTCAAATGTCTCCTCTTTATTCTGGTTTCTCATATTAAATGGGTATCTTTCTACAGTTTCGTTTCGTTTTGGATTGCAATACCCATCAAACGCCTGTAGGACCATTGCTAGTGTCCTATTTTGTGGTTCTTGTTCGAATGCCATTGTAAGGTAGATCTCACGGCCTCTCGTACCGACTAAATACTGAAATAGTTTAACCTTTGCTTGCTCATCCTCGCTGTCCATTACCAAATCGATATATAGATTTAACTCTTCCTTCCATTTCTTCCATGCATCGGCAAGATCATGAGCGTCTAAGTTAAATCTTTCTGGGGCTCTCAGTTTCTCCATTGTTTACGTTTTATAGACAAAGGAAACGAACAAGGTCAATTGGGATGGGCAGTGTTTTGGATATATATGTACTCCCTGATTTATTTAGTTCTGTCCAGACGTCGGACTATTGTCTTTTCTCGTTACTTCGCTTCTTTTAGCACATCTGACACCATGTTTCGGAATGGTGTGAGGCGATGAACACAAAGGCAGTTTCAGTCTACATATTTAATTAGCTACATGATAACAAGAGAGTGTGTGCGCATGCTACGTCAGCAATCTATTAATACATTTTGGTTGTGCAGGTATATCTAAATTAATTCTGACTGAGTTCTGATATTGAAATATTAATAGTATTGTCACATAACATACTATCAATTTAGAACAGTCTTTAAAAAAGTTTGTTATTTTATAACAGAGTAGCGAACATCCTTGTATGTGATTTTACTTTTTCCTTAACAATGCTTTTCTGCAAAACATTTATTACTGTTTTTACCTGGAGAAAATATTTAAGCATAGGCTACGTTTCACTCCCCTGCGTCTATTGATCCCTTGGTAGAAAAGGCGGGATAACATGGAGTGGAACTTCCTTTGTACTGGGTTTATACATATAAAACATATTGCAAAAATGGCAACATTTTAATTTCACAGTATGGGATGTATATTAGGTATGAATTATTTGATTACCAAGTAAATCACAACATGCTCTGATGAGTTTATATTGGAACCTTGTACACAAGTCAATGTCCACAGGACAGGTCAGGAATAACCACCAATTGGTGGATTATACCTCAATTGACGTATAATCCACCAATTGAGGTATATTGGTATAGACCAATTAATGTATAATGCAAGTTTTTTGTAATTAAATGCTAGTGTGAGATAGGAGCATGATTTTGCAACTTGCAACCTATTTCATGAGTTATTGAGTCCTCCGAAAGTTTCAGTTTTGTCAAAACCTGCTGCATCTCTTGAGAATGCATGTGTACAACAACTCTTTTGTTGAAACATTTGTACTATTGACCATGATTGACTTTTGATAATTAAGTATTAACAAAGAGCTCCATTCACCTGTGGAGTTGTACTCATGATCACATGACTGCAGACAGTAATGATGTCCATTGACAGGTGTTGTCTGTCGTTGTCCGTCGTACTTTTACAAAAATCTTCTCCTCTGAAACTATTTGGCCAAATTAAACCAACATGACCAAGCTTGGCCACAATCATCATTTGGGTATCTAGTTTGAAAAATGTGTCCAGTGACCCGGCCAACCAACCAAGATGGCCGCCATAACTAAAAATAGAACATAGGGGTAAAATGTAGATTTTGGCTGATATCTCTGAAACCAAAGAATATAGAGCAAATCTAACATGGGATAAAATTGTTTATCAGGTCAAGATCTATCTGCCCTGAAATTTTCAGATGAATCTGAGATTCTGTTGTTGGGTTGCTGCCCCTAAATTGGTAATTTTAAGGAAATTTTGCCGTTTTCAGTTATTACCTTGAATATTATTATAGACAAATGATAGATAGAGATGAACTGTAAACAGCAATAATGGAGTGGAACGTCCTTTGTACTGGGTTTAAACATATAAAACATAATGCTAAAATGGTAATGATTCAGTTGCACAATCCCAAAGAAAGGGTGTCATGTGAGAAATTTTAATTTCACAGTATGGGCATTATGGCATACATGTATATTAGGTATGGATTTTTTTATTACCAACAGATACATATTGTAGTATATGTCTCTGTTACCAAGTAAATCACACACAGGCACTTGTTTCTGTCAATGGGGGGTTTACTATCCACACTCGTTTTTTTGTTGCTTTTGCAACATACATGTATGATGGAAAATTATAATAGATAAAGATACACTGTACACTTAAAGGGGGCTCACGGGTCTAAATCATTTTTTTTATTTAATATAAGAATTCGCTATGTTTTTCTATAAATATACTTTATCTTATACTTAATAGAAAAATGAAATAAAAAAAATGGGGTCATTGTTCATTTTTTTTACACACATAAGGCCGTTAGTTTTCTCGTTTGAACTGTTTTACATTGTCTTATCAGGGCCTTTTATAGCTGACTATGCAGTATGGGCTTTGCTCATTGTTGAAGGCCGTACGGTGACCTATCGTTGTTAATGTCTTTGTCATTTTGGTCTTTTGTGGATAGTTGTCTCATTGGCAATCATACCACATCTTCTTTTTTATATCACCGTTCATTTACGCTCACAATCTGCCTTCGAAAGAAGCATACATTTTTGTTAATGTCCTTTTTTTCTGTTGAACTAATAGGAGAAATAGCGGTAATATCGAAATAAAAAAAGAACTAAATTAGAGAAATCGCTTAAATTTTACAATTATTTGGTTTATGTACAGCTTATTCGAAAACAGCCTCGAAGACACCCTCCTTGGTAATGTTCATGAAAGTGCATGATCGTCATCCTACCATGAAATGAAAAAAAGAGCAATGTCTTGTCTCATAAATTTAAAGTAGACATCACATTATTTTCATTAAGTGATTTTCACTTTCTTGTTTTCAAACTTGTGATAGAGCCTCTTAACAGCACGCTTTATTTTTACCATAAATCATAAATCATATGTATACCTGTCCCATGGCCTTTCTTTTGAAATGAAAGAAAAAAAATGTAGAGATAGCTCGTCTGCATGTCATTGTGTAGCTTCAAATAGAGTCATCAATACTAGGAGCACCACCTGACACCAAGAGATATATTGTGTAAAGGAGGATATACTATTATCACACATGACAGGTCTTGCTTAACATTCCCCAAACAAACATGACACAATGCTGTTAAAAAAGAAATCTCACACAATCATGCCCTGACTCACCTGATCCAAGTTATAATAATAAAAAATGAGGATGATGATGTCTCCCTATGATTATAAAGAAGTGTGAGTCTTGCATTATGCATTCAAGGATGTACTATGGCCAGGTTCCGGAATTTCTGTCAGATGTTTAATCTCTGTTTTTTTCCTATGATACAGTGTAAAATATTTTGACCCATGACCATGATGACCCCATTTTTCCTTTCTTAAATATAAGACTTCAATTAATAACTCACAAAAAGTCATTTTAATACCAAAATTTAAGCAGATCTTATATTTCTTTCTTTCCTTTTGTTTGCTTCTTAACTAATGCTCTTCTGAATTATGGTATCAATTTTAAATTCTAGATTATTGTAATTTCACCAAAGTGCATCCTTTTTGCCTTTAAACAACAGTCCATTGAATTCATCATTTGATTTATTGTGATCAGTATTTGAAATTATTAATACTGAAAAATGTTTTCTATGGGTTAGAACTATTTGAATAATTGAATTGCATGTCTACAGTTAAATTGAAAATATTTTCAACTAATAAAATCAAATTTAAATCTTTTCCTGAATGATCACCATGTCTTACAGAGTCATGCCTTCATTATTTTCCTCAAAAATCCGCAAACACCTTCAATAACTTGTTAGCTGAAATTCTTGATGATATGTGATCAACTTTATAGAAAATATGACCATCTTGCTGCTCATTTACCTTATCATCATTAAAAAAATAGTGTTTGCGAAGAACAAAATTAGAGTTCAGGAGCGCCCCAGGGTGCAGGATTTTGCACCATTTTTAAAAAAAATTCTGGGGGCCTTGAGCGGCCCACAGACCCCTCGCCGTGAAGGGCAACGAGCAAGCTCGTCCCGCCGAACGGCTACGCCGTCCGCCAGTGTTGCCTGCTACTTTTATTATTTAACCTCCTACTTTAAATCTTATTGACAACCCTGAATTGTGCTGTTGGTTGTTCTTAGCTGTTTTATGGTCGGGTTGTTGTCTCTTTGACACATTCCCCAATTTCAATTCTCAATTTTAATTGTATATTTGTGAATAGAAAATTAAAGGTATAATGAAAATCTATTGCAATAGATTAATTTTATTTTTATCGCACAATGTGGTTATATTTTTTTCCTGTAATTTTGAACATTTTCAATACAAAAGTCTCTCTAATACTGGAGTAACCTCTGCAGTGTCACTTTTACTACCCTTTTTATGTAGAAGCACATGTACTAAAAATAATTTATTCCAGGCCGTTATTTAAAATAAAGTTAAATAGCTTTTGTAATTCTTTTGTTAAGACTGATATTTAATTTTTCAACATTTCATTTGAAATAATTCAGTAGAGCTAGCTCGGTGCTTTTCCCATTTTTAAGGGACTTAATTGCTTTTACAATCTCCCTTGTTTTAATGTGTTCCTGAAAGTCATTTGTCCTGTCATGCCTGTTATTTTTTTGAAAATCATCAAATAATGTTTCAAAATTTTTGAGAATTTTTTCTTGAAATGGATTAAAACTCTGGTCGGTTTTGTTTAGTTTTGGTGGAAGAAGACTTCAAGTCTTCTGAAGGCCAATGGTGCCGACTTTAAAATCATTGAATTCTCTGTATGCCGCATTCGTTTCTGTGTATTACAATTTCATAACAACTTCTGATTCCTGACACCGATTTTTACACATGATTAAGCATCTGAATCATTTAATTTGTAAATTAGGATTGAAAAACGATCACTATTGTAAATATGTACCCTTTTATTTTTGTAAATCATTAGATTTCATCTCATCTACACGAACGTTATTTGTTTTCTTGTAAACGGATGTTTATACTGTAGATATTTGCATGCGTGAATTTGTATCGCGACAACTCGCCCTGTTTACATGTTCGCCCTTGAAGTTATGAATTTGCAGACAAGAAGATTTTGTTTTTAATAAATAAAAAGGGTTCTATTTCTTAATAAATTGTTGTCTTTATTCATTGTTTTCCTTTGTCATGTGAATAAGATGCCCTTCTACTTCAAATGGTTTGAATCTATTTATAAAATTATTCAAGACTCAGTTGACAAGTGCAGTACGTTGCTGTTGGGATAATTTTGATTAAACTCTAAATGCTCATAGAATAAGAAATATTATCTAAAAATAAAATTATAACAATTACGATTTTAGATTAGAGATTATACACAGACATGCTTTGATCAATTTATAGCCAAATTAGTTTACCTGTGTGAAAATGTAAATAATGGTCTAAATGGATATTAATTTGTTTACTAAACAAGTACAGACATAAATATTTGAGGACATTTGATTTATTTTAATAAATATAGGATTTAAAAACTGCAAGTGCAAACAAATTTATTCTTTTTCTTCTTCAACTATTTAAGGACTGATAAAATAATTTACGCTATTAAAAAATAAAAGTATCAATATTTCTTTTTAAGATTTACTGTACACAACTAAAATCTAAAAATATAGGGTGCTTTATACAATGGAAAGCGCAAAAATCCAAAGTTTACGAATTGGAATATAAATGTAAATAAAAAACAAATAATAACTGGACAGGATCACTTAAGCTTTTTACAGTAAAAATAAAGGGGACACCCCTGCTACCTTATCACATATGTACAAACAGCTCATATCACAAATGTTCAATATTTGGTTTTACTTTTATATACAGTTCATCGGACGGATTCACAGTTTCTGCAAAATGCAAGTTCTCTTTGTATGCAACCTATAGCACATATCGGTAGACATTTTTTGAATTTTGTCTTAATCGGTACAACTGTTAATATCAGGCAATATAAATGTACTGTCAATAATCAATTTAACGATATCAACTTGAATTTTATACGTCCGTCAAAATTTTGACGGGACGTATTATGTTATACAAATGTCCGTCCGTCTGTCCGGCGTAAACATGTTGCACAGTAACTTGAGAATGACTTATCCAAATTTCAAGAAACTTTTTAGAGTTGTTTCTTATGATGGTCAAATGATCTGTATACTTTTTGGTGAATATAAGATTAAAACTTTTTGAGTTACTGCACTTTGTAACTAAAACAGGGCGGTGGTTTTTTTTTTCACATGTCGCACCGTATATCAAAAACAATTTTTGATTATTGCTTAAAACTTTACACAATTCTTAGCTATATTAATCTTAAGATCTGTATACTATTTGGTGATGATTCAAAATTTCATTTTTGAGTTATTGAGTATTTTGTAAAGAAGGGGAGGGGTTTTTACATGTTGCGCCGTATCTCAAAAACAATTTATGATTATTGCTTAAAACTTTACACATTTTTTTGTTATATTAATCTAAACATCTGTATACTTTTTGGTGATGATTAAACATTTTGTTTTTCAGTTATTTAGTATTTTGTAAAAAAGGGGAGTTTTTTTACATGTCGCGCCGTATCTGAAAAACAATTGATGATTATTGCTTAAAACTTTACACACTTCTTTGTTCATGTTGTTATATTAATCTAAAGATCTGTATACTTTTTGGTTTTGATTCAAAAAATTTTTTTAGTGACATTTAGTTTTTTTGAAGAAAAGAAAAGAGGGGGGGTTCATATGTCCCTCCGTATTTCAAAAACAATAAATGGAACAAAGCAGCCTGGGTTAGTGGGGCTGCTTTTATGGTAATTCAAGTTACCTTTTATTTACCTTCTTCCACCTCAGAGCTATCAGCTCTATGATTTAGAATAACTGATAAATTCGTCTTGTTACAAAATCAACAAAACAGATTTTTGTCATGAATTCTATTCTTGTCTACAATGTTGGAGAGTGTAAACTTTGTTAAATATATGCACATAGACAAAGGTGGGCAACACAGGCTCTTTAGGGCCTCTTGTTTTAAAACTTATACTATAGGTTAAAATCAGCAATATCTTTAATGGTGGCTGATCTACTTTTTTTAAAAGAGTTATGCCCCTTGTAAATATAACAGTTATGGAAAATGGCCTCGCTAGTGCTCTCATATGTACAATATTCTTGCCAGATTTTTATCAAACTTATACTATAGAGTAATATCAGCAATATTTCGGACAAGTACTATAATGGTTGACGATTTACTTTTTTTAAAAGAGTTACGCCCCTTGGAAATATAAAATATGTGCCAAGCAGCCACATTGGAACTGTTCTTTTATTAATCTTATTATCAAATTTCTGCCTACTATTTGGAAATTATCACGACTATAAAAGAAACGTAGAAATTGCAAACAGCAAAAATAATTACATATAAGATCTACAAAAAAATAAAACACAAATAAAATTCAAACCATCAGGTGACTCCTTACCATTGCTTACAGGAGTTATTGCCTTTCAAATTCAATTTTTGACTTATTTGTAAATTTTTGCCTTTTATCTTGAAAACTATTATAGATAATTAGATACGTAGAATAGAATTTGTAAACAACAAAAATTCAACAATAAAAGGCCTATACAAAAGAATTATATGTCTGAAAACATTGGTTGACTCCTTATTAGAATTATTGCCCTTAAATCATGTAAATCAAGATTGTTGACTTATTCCCCATTTTTTGTCCATAATCTTGAAAAAACAGAAAAGTAGATACTGTGAACAGCAAAAATGATCAGATATTCAAGGTCAACAAAAATTCATACACGACTGTAGCTATTAGATAATTGCTTAAAGGTGTTTTTGCCCTTTAAAGACAAATCTATTTAGAATGTCAGAGTATTTGCCTCTTATCTTGAAAACTATAAGAGATATAGAAACTGTTATCCTCAAAAATGATTGGTATATATAAGAATGCCAATATGACAGAAACCATTGGCTGAACCCTTATCATGCTTATAAAAGACAATTTTTTACTAACGTTTAAGTTCTTGACATTTATTTTAATTTTGGAATCGATAGTATATATATAGGGAGAAACTAAAAAGATAAAAAAAATATCAGCAATACAAGGTCAACAAGATTTTTAAGCGAATTTAGTCATGCATTAAATTGTAGTGTACAATGTTGGTGAAAGGTCATTTTTCATGTTTCGCATAGCTCCAGTTGAGTGACACAGACTCTTAAGAGCCTCCAGTTCGCCATGGCATTGTCAGACTCTCAGCCTTATGAATATTGAATATCCCCTTGCTATCTCCCGCCTTTTATCTTAAAAATACTGTTTTGTTCATTCATTGTCTAACATGCATTACATGTCTAATTTAATATATATATACATAATGTAATTCTATTTATTACGTATTATGCACTCTTGGTACAGTTTTTTTTGTTCTGTGTATTGGAATAAAACCAATATTTCAAACACAAAAAATTACTCCTACAATTGATATTTAATGTAGTAACTTTAACAAAACAGCCAATCACAGTTGGAAAAAAAATATGTGTGTGAAAGAGGAAGAGTATATTTCATTCATACCTTTCTTATATTTCAGTGTTGAATAAACACAAAGTTAAACTACAAAAGAATTACATGATGTTTGTCCATGGTGTTGACTCCAAAACAGACATAGCTGACCACTTGTATCAGTCTGATGTTTTAAGTACGGAAGAAAAAGAGGAAATTTGTAATTCTTCACTCACTCAACAGGAAAGTAATAGACTTTTATACAACACATTGATTCGCAAAGGTGAAGATGCATACACACACCTTCTTGAAGCTGTAAGACACGGAAAATACCAGGATGTTGCTTCAGAAATGGAGAAGACAGAATTGTCAGATCAAGAAATACAATTTTGTCAAATAGGTAATTATAATAATAGCAGATTCTGAAATTAATATTATACCTAATCAGGGGTTAACAAATTTTGTTACAGCTAACTAGCCCAGGACTTATTGGCAGCAGGACTTTACTAGCCCTGTTGGAAGAACTGCTATATCTAGTCCATCAAAACTGACCTGCTAGCCCTAGTATGCCTTAAAAATCAAGAGTTTGCTGCATAATACCAAGTGGGTGTCCTTTGTTTTGAAGGAGACATTATACACTGTATTTGATCATTTTTGTTGATCTGTTATTTATTCTTTTGGAGCTTAACCTAACTTAGTTGTTCCCACATTTAAAGCAAACTTTTTATTGGCGTGCTTGGGGCAACTAACGGCAATATTCACAGAGCATTGTCTGTTTTTTTCATCAGCAACAGCCAACCTTGCCAGGCAATCATTGTGTCCCAGTTCTGCCAACTTTTCAGGAAGTGAATGCTTGATTTGTTTGCTAAATTGTAAAGATCAAAGAGAAAAAACAATAAATCAAAGGAAAATGCTGCCAAATAAGCATGAACATGTGTGAGTCTCGCGCTAAAGACTTGACAGCCCTGCTGTCCTGGACACTATTATTTTTTTTACGCGTCTTTTCCTGTCGTATTTAGCATTTTTGGGGGATGAATTTTCAGCCTCGTTACTCCCTTCATCTACCGTTTTTCGTTGAATAACTGACGAAGTTTCTGGGGTTCCCGTACTAAAATATTAAGAAATATTTTGTTGCATGGTTTCGTGCTCAAGAGCTGTGCAACAAGACAGGTCAATACCAATCAATACATCATACCCCCAAATACCGTTAATTGGAAATCTCGGCACGATAAGCAATGTACAATACCCCAAGTTATGGTATGATAAATCGATATTTAAAGTACGAGAATTGCAATCAACACATGACACCAGGCCACCCAGACATGCCAGATTTATTTATTCTATTTTTAAAATATGTACAACAGGACCTGTACAAACCAGTTCAAATTCTTGGAATCCCGGATGACTTAATTGAATCGAAACGGCTAACATAGAATAGTGATAAAGGGATTTTTCACTTTCCATTTTGGAAACGTCAGGAATTTTTTGTCATTAGTCCGTCGGGCATATCGGATTACACATTTTAATTGCCCGAGGCGTAAATGATCTAGTCCCGGGCGTCGGGCTAGTGGATTTTTTAACCCCTGCTGATTTACTTAGATGATTCCAATATATATCATAAATTTTACATAATTATAAAATTATTATGAAAACTGCCCATTTTTTTATACATCAAACTTTCAAAGCATATTGAGTGTATCTATTGAGAGGCGGAATTTAAGGGGAAAGGGGACCAGCCCTACTCCCCCCTTTTGTGAGAAAAAAATTGGTTGATTATTTAGGGAATCACTGAAGCATGACTGGAGTGGGCCCCCCTCTCAGGCAGTCAGTGCCCCCTCATATTATATTAATCTGCTAAAAAAAAGTATCCAATTCAACTAAAAACAGACACATTTTCATTAATATGTGTTTAACTGTAAGATGAATGATCTAGTGTTGGAAACAAACATATTGCTAAATCAGAAAAGAGAGAGGAACTATTAAAAAACTGGTTTTTGGTTATTGTTGAGCCTGCGACTTCTGTTGCAGAAAGCTTGACATAGGGATAGTGATCCGGCGGCAGCAGCATTAGCTAACTTCTTAAAAGCTTAATATTTCAGAAAGTAGAAGACCTGGATCCTTCCTACTTTGCATATAGATGCCTTATGGCAGATTCCAAAAAGAAATAAAAAATTCCGTCAAAAAGAACAAATTAAGAAAAATAATACAAACTGTTATTTGAATGATAATGTGTAAATGTTATATTGAATAAGAATGTTATATAAAGCAAGAAAACCAATTATTGGATATGATTCTTTCCATTAAAAGTAGAAATGATCAAAACAAGATGAAAAATGTGAACTGTTTGACAGAAATTACTTCCCATTTTTTGACACACGGTTCATGTTTTACATTAACTTTAAGTTGACACTGATATAATGGTTTTTATTAGTGTAGTTTGATTATTCAAACATCCCTGTTTCTAAATCTTTTGCTTTTCTTTTGTTAAAAACATCTGTGATATATATTTTTTTCAATTTCAAATACCTTACTTCTTAGATGGTTGTCTGTCAATAAATTTTATGATAGCAACAGGTTCATAAAATCTTGCCACATCATTGTAGGTACTTATATAAGCCTGTTAAAATTGTATTTCATAATGTACATTAAACATACACATTTTGGATCTTTCAATTTACTTTATTTAATCAATAGTTTTATCAATTCTGTTGTTAACATAATTTCTGTCAAACTTGACATTTCATGTTAGCAACATTTGGATGTGCTACAAATAAGAGTTATCTGTCCTGGGTTGAAATCTTTTTAAATTTCAGGCAGCAGTATTTTGCAGGAGTTCTTAATATGACTTTCAACTAGGATAAAATCTCCAATGTAATTGGTTAAAAATGTCAAATATATATATTGTCTGTCAAATTTATTTATGTTAGCAAAATCTTATGTTAGCAACAAGTCCGTCAATATCTTATGTTAGCAACACATTTTAGTCCGTCAAATTTTATGTTAGCAACAATAATGTCTGTGAAATCTTATGTTAGCAACAAAAAAGTCCGTCAAATATTATGTTAGCAACAAAAAAGTCCGTCAAATATTATGTTAGCAACAAAAAAGTCTGTCAAATGTTATGTTAGCAACAAAAAAGTCCGTCAAATGTTATGTTACAGTCCGTGTAACGTAAAAGTTAACAATACGAACGATGCCCGAACCATGTACGGACGATGCCCGAACAATGTACGTACGCTTACCGAACAATGTACGAATGCAAACGAAACGCTGACCGAACGTTGTACGGACGCTGAACGAATGATGTACGAACGAAACCATGTACCATAAACGATAACATAAGCGCCCTTCTATCGTACATCGTATGATTTTGCGTACATCGTTTCATTAAGCGTATACCGTATCGTTTAGCGTACATCGTTTCGTTTAGCGTATATCGTATCGTTTAAGCGTACATCGTTTCTTGGCGTGCATAGTTTAGCGTACATGTTTTTTTTTTAAATATAAAACAAAAATTGTGTTCTGTTTAATCTTTTGATATAGGTGATAATATGTGTAAAATTTAGATTGGATACATGTTTTAGTTTTTAATTAATAATTTAATAGATAATAATTTAATCTGACTCGATCTTGATCCAACATTATTTACATAAAAAGTTTGAAAAATAAACACTGAAATAAATTTAAACAAATTAAAAGATACAATTATGATTTGTTTTAGCCGTAGAAATACGTACTTGATGAATGTGCGAGTAAACTACAGTCTGCAGAGAATTAAGTCATTTTTTTAAAAATAGCCTAAGGAATCACCATTTTTTTTTCTTTAAATGAACAATGTATTTTAGATGGAATTCGGAATTAATCTAATGTTCTTACACAAGTATATTCGGGGTCTTAAGGTTGACTATTTGTTTAAATTTGTTAAGTATTTTTATGTATTCTCTTTTATAGCATGTATTTTAAAATCGACTGAATAGCAGTTTTATCTATGTGTCGTAATTAAACCATATGTTTTTAGATTAAAGATATTTTTTATTCATTTTAAAATCAGACGAGAAAAAAAACAATTATTCGAAAAATTTCAAATAAAAACAATTTCTCATATGTGCCTCATCAACTCTAAACATAAATCCCTACCAATGTACAAACGATTGTGTATTATTTATCCTATAAATGCACTCGACTTTAAATAATCATCAACATTTGTCCAGCAAAAAACTAGACCACTCACTCCCTCTATTCTTTAATTTTCTTATACCATTTTCCTCTGATCTTTATTTTGCCCGTTATACACTATTCTAAATTTTAATTTTTTTTCTTTATTTTCCTGTATCTATATCTACTTTATTCGGAGCAACCCACCCTAAATATACATATGATATACACGGTCTATAGGTGATCTCTTGTGCCGTGATACACATGTTTGCTTAACACAGAATGTCCTTGTTTATATCTATTTATTGTATGCTTCTCCTTTGTAACTTCATTGGGGTGTAAAAGCGTTGACTGAAGTACATTTTGTATGAAGCGCGGAAGCGCTTTATTCTAAAAAAATGCGCACGGTCAACGCTTTTACAATCCTATGAAGTTACAAAAAGTAGCATTCAATACTTATAAATACATTGTTTAGCTAGGATAATGAAAACACGATTTCTACCAAGTTTTTATGGGCAGAATCAATTTGCGCCAATTGCAGTTTTGAAAAGGTATTAATTGCGCCACTATCTTTAATTTTGATGGTATTAATTGCGCCAGTTAATGAAATGAAATAGCGCCACATTTACCTGTAAATATTTTTTACCTATAGCATACCTGTGTCACGGAATAGAAGTTCCATCATAATATAAGTTCCAAATGGAAAAACTATTCTGGAATATTATTTCCACAGGAATAAATATAATAGTAGATGTTCCTAACGGAATAAATAGTATAGAATATTTGTTCCAACAGGTAAAGGTATTATGACATTGTTTATAATAAAGTTTCCACTGGAACATGTGGAACTTCTGTTAGGTGGAACAAATATACGTTGAATTCTGAGCTCTTCAAAATTGAAGAAGACAATTTAGAAAAGAAAGATTTAAAAAAGATGATAATATATTTTTTGCTGATGGTACCTTTAAATGTTGTCCAAAATATTTCAAACAACTTTATACTATACATGTCAAAGTCTTTATTACCACCATTTATCTAAATTTCGAAAATAGAATGCATAAAACAGTATGATTATCGTGTAGATTTCGTCTTGGTCAGGCTTGGTGGAGTAAAATTGCCGGTCCCAGTCCCGGATGGAAGGAGGAGTGAAGTCAATCTATATATAGTTCTTATATATACATAAAAATAAATAAAAATGGCGCAATTAGATGATTATTTTATTGGCGCAAATGATACCTATAGTTTTGAAAATTAGGTGGCGCAAAAGAAGTATTGGCGCAATTAAGTTGTGGCGCAAATGAGTTACTTTTTGGCGCAAAAAGATATCGCCCGTTTTTATTTACCTCTGCACTATATTGTGGGACCTCGTGTCATCATGAGTGGTAGATTTTATTGTGTAATGAAATTGATTAAGGAATAAGGCAATATTGCAGTGTAGCCAATCAGAATAACGTATTATAATGAAACATACATCTAATTTTATTATATTAACATTGTAAATGTCCTCCTAATGATACATCTAATAGTTGCCACTGGACATTAAACAGCTAACTATAAATTCATCCGTTATATTCTCAGTTTTGTTATAATGTGAAAATCAAACAACATGATGATACAATAATTATTGCAGATTTGCACTAGGGAAATAATGAGAAATAATTGTAAACAAAACCACTCAGTTACATCCCTACGGCAAAAATTAAAGTCTAGCCTTTTCACATTAAAATACGTTATTTCCATCTATTTCAATCTATTCTAAATAATTTTAAACAATTTTAAATCGAACGGTCATTTTTCTTATTTGCCATAAAAAAAAAAAAACAATTATTTTCATTTCTTATTTAAACAGATCGATTGTTTTTCAATGGTCGGTGCCTGTGAGCATTTATAAAACCGTGTTTGTCAGAAAGAAAGCTACATAGTAGTTATCAAAAGGTACCAGGCTTATAATTTAGTACGCCAGACGCGCGTTTCGTCTACATAAGGCTCATCAGTGACGCTCAAATCGATATATTCATAAAGCCAACAGGAACATAACAATGTCTGAGAAATACTTTGAGGCTCTACATGTATTTTCTAATTTCTGTTGTAATGTGATGTAATGAAAAGTGGTAATTCCTGAATACTGATTTGAACCCATTAAGCATCTGGGGTTAATAACAAATCTATGGTAGTGTCTTTTTCTTTACTCGCAAAGTATTCACCTCAATCATGTTTTATTTATGAAAATTGCTCATTGCTGGCGAATGTTAAACATTGATATCTAGGTTTTTAATTGTTTAGTTGTTAGGTTACTGTCTGATCTCGCAAACCTGACATTTTATGGTCATTATTGTTTGCATCTAATTGAACCAATGCATTAAAAAGATATAATAAACGCGACACCGTACGAGAGTCGTTATTTTACATAAACTATTAGTATTTTTTTTTCTTTAACTAAAACGAAATACGAAACCACTTCTCGCAATTCGCTTTGGAGTTATTGTGCTTGTCTTTGGACAAAATATAGCCTTGTTTCAAAAACAAAACGTATGAGAGTAATATATAAAATTGAACTAGAGTGAAGAGTTGGGAAGTAGGAATTCCGAATTTTAATTGAATGTTCTAAATCTTAGTGTATTTCTGATATTATACAAATATAGCCTTTGTGTGAGGTCGATACAAGGATATATTGACCTGAAAGAAGTATATTGACTGAGGACAAAGTCCGAGGTCGATATACTTCTTTGGGTCGATATATCCTGTATTGACCTCATACAAAGGCTATATTTGTTATATTATTAATTTCAGACCATTATGTATATTTGTATCAAAATCGTCATTTGATTTTGTTTGAATTTTATACATCATAGTGTCTCCTTGACAATAACAACATATTAGTTGTTATTTAATTATTTTGTTTGTTTGTTTGACATCTTAGGTATTTAAAGACTTTTTTCGTCAAAGAGTCGATCACAGATATTATTTGTTTCAAAACGTTTAACGATATCATGAAATTCATTACATGACGTCACAAAGTAAATCGATTTTTAGATATTCTAAAAATAACCGTGCAATATGCTCTGTGCAATATGCCTTTTGCTATCCGACGTTTTCTCTCTACCTTCGAAAATATAGTTTAACATGTGACTATCCCTAAACGAATCAAATTTGTTAAAATATACGAATTAATAATATATATGATTGTACAGACTCAAAAATGTCTTTGTTTTGCTGAAATGAAAGGTCACCGTCACCAACCAATAAAAGCAAAATGGATATAGTAGATCTTTCTAATTTTGAAAACAATATTTCTCGTGCTTCGTTGATAAAAGGGCAAAAAAAAAAGTTCCAACCCCCGGAACCCCCCTCTGGATCCGCGCCTGGGGTTTAATATTGATAAGGTTTACATCTTCATTTGAATAACTGCACCATATTTCTCAACTGCACTGGTATTAAACTGATAACCGTAACTGGAATTACGACTATCCCAATATGGCAACGGCAGATATAGGTAAAATCTTAACAGCCATTTTTCTAAAATGTAGCATGTTTTTGTCAACAGTTACAAAACTGCAAGGTTTTTCTATACCATTACATCATATTTGAATCGTAACGGTGCACTGGAATTGTCTAAGCACTTTGATAATTGCTGTTGGAAAATACTGCAAAGAGTGTTACAGAATATTAAGGTTGTCAAAGTTGAGAAAAACGCTTGGTACTTTTATATACTTTGTGGAAAGATAGAAAAACACTATAATTTTCGTCAGAACTCAAAGATTCTTCGATATGTCCCATTGTCCTCTGAATATTTTTAAAGATGAATAATTAAAAATTTGTATACCAAACATTTAAAATTTTACTCGGCGTTTATAAATAGCATTGAAAGTACAACAGCTCAAAAACGATAATCATTGATGAAATTAATGTAAATGAGCCACTCTTTCTCAGGTTGAGATGGAATATGTTCGTTATTTGATTTAACGAGTTTAACAATCGAAACCCCGGAAATTTCGTCTTATGACAAGCACGAAAAATGGCGAAACTGAACTTTCAACAGCGGACAATGATTTCTAATTATACAATGTTCTTTCAATGGATGTTTTAAATGCAATTTAGAACTTATCAATTAAGACATTTCTTATCCCTTTTGAAATATATATATATGAAGTCACATGCACGAAGAAGTTAGTCTGACGTATGAAAATTGAAAAGAAAAAAAGGCATGACAGGAGTTAAGAGAAAAATGGCAGTATGGCCATCTTGCCAAAAAGAAAAGTCATGATGAACTTATGAAAAACAAGTCAGGATACATTAATAACTAAGAAAGGCAGGACAGAATAGAGTGTAAAATTTAAAAAAAAAACAGAACTACATTTACATTGAGATTACATTGAAAGAAAAATGCAGGACAACATTTTTCATCCTTGCCACAACTCCCCCACCCCTACCCTGTAAAAATTTAATGGTATCTCCCTAGTGTTGATTTCGACAACGATCTTTAATTGTAACCGCAGAGAAATAGTCAATTGTAAGTCGGTGTGACTCTATCCAAGACCAACACATAACCACAAGCTGAGTGAGGAGACTTTCTTGCTATTAGACCTCTAGAACTATTTCCGACCTTGTCTTATTTTTTAAATTACGTCATTGATGATCTGATCACTACAACGTTTTAATAAAATATTCGTTCCCGTGAAAACTAAGATTTGTTTAACTTTCAAATTTCATCGTGGTCTCTTCTCAGGACATAGCGGCTATCTTTATGTTGGCTTTACAGCTGATTTCCTAATGCATGTAAAGCGAGACTTTGGTTAACTTGATTGCTTAGTTTGTATCATTTACAATTGTAATTTGGATAATTTCCAATCAAATTCATGAACGTCGTTTGTGTGAATTCTGGATTTATACGTATGAAAAACTCTTCACTTTTCGGGATTTGAGGAAAACAAATTTAGCAAACAATGTTGAGGAACACAAATAAAAAAATAATTCTGTATCATAAATTTAATTTGTTAATATTTGCAACTCTTAAAACCAGCTGATAATTTTTTATTCATCAATAACCTAACAAATGGGGATACATGTAAACACGACTTCCCAAATTTAATCTAAAATTCAACTACGTTACCCAACACTTTTAATATTGAAACAATACAAGATATAAATATTTTTTTTTATCGAATTCGAATACTGGGAGCTATCTGAAGTCTGTTCATAGGATCTCATTTTTAATATAGGCGTGGCAATCCATCACTTTAATCCAATCAACTGTCCTTAATAATAAAGATTGACGTGCAATTGTGTCTGTGTCAAGTTAGATAAATATATTCATATTTCTGGACGTACATATGTCAGGGTTTAGGCTATTTCATTCGATAGTATATGAAAAAAAAGGATTTTCTGATATTCCATCTTTAACTGAAAAAAATGGCATTAAATCGTAGATAGTTATCAAAAGTACGAGGATTATAATTTTATACGCCGACGCGCGTTTCGTCTACATAAGACTCATCAGTGACGCTCAGATCAAAATAGTTAAAAAGCCAAATAAATACAAAGTTGAAGAGGCAGTCCCACTTTATGTGAAGAATAGAACATATTGAGCTTTTTTGGATTTTCTTTGTCCACTAGCAAATGTCTGCCTGTACCACTGATTATATACATAACTTCCGGACTAGTAAAGACAGGCAACCCAGTTACTAATCTTCCTGCTTCCAACTGAACGACATGTTCCAGATTGTTGGAATCTTGTTTAGTACAGTCATTCCATAACTCACGTGCATATTACATAATTGATCTTATAAGTGTATGCGAATAAGATAGTTCCTAGTCAATACATATTTCATTTTTTTTAGAAATTTAATCTTGTGCTTGCACACTTTAAAACGTTTTCTATATTGTATAGAATTTACCATTGGAATCAAAAGTAATACTTAAATGTTTATGACAGGAGACAATTCTACCGGTGTGTAGAAATACCGCAAAGGACTTCTGAGTGCACTAAGAAGAAAGCTTTTGCACTAAGGACATTAAAACGATGTTTTGAGACCCCAAAGAACATGGATATAAGAGGATATGAGTATATAACTCATATTTATAAAGTTTGGTATCAAAAGATATTGTAATTTTGAAGTAAAATGCTTTTTAATCGGCACGTGCCACTCGGCAATCATCATGTTCAATAAACCTTATCCAATAAACAATTGTCTTGCCACCCACCAATCATCATGTTCAATCAACCTTATCCAATAAAAAATTGTCTTTTGATCGTTACTAATTGATTAATTAATGGTTGTTGTTGAATGCACCTAACGGTTTAGCATGGTATAATTTCAAGTTGATGAAAGAAAAATTAAAAATTGAATTTTGTGTTTACTTTACCTTTGTTAAAATTTGTTTTTAAGGAAACTGAATATGAATGCTTTTTTTTTTTAAAGAGGCCAATTTTGAGATACAAATTGAGAAAAAAACATGCTTCTGAGCTTTCATTTCCTATACATACTTTCATTATACCTTGAAAGACATATGAAAGTATGTGGCGTCCGTAGGGTTTATCAAAACCCGATTACAAATTTTAAGTATTATAGAAATTTTAAAACTGCAAGGCTAGCGGTAAATACTATTTAATGTTTTAAAAAGAGAATACAAATCATAAGTGTCTTCTTTGAACGATTAATTTATTACTGAATAAACAAATTTTCATCTTTATTTTAACAATTGAAGATGAATACCATTTTCATTTATAATGTAATAAGCATAGTGATGTAAGAAATATAATGCACAATGTGGGAGAACTTAATAATTTAGTTAACTTAATCATATGACTCTAGAGCCCGTTCTGCCATGATTATTAATTGAAGAGACGATAAAGAACTGGACAACTGTGGAAATAAATGATTTTAAGATTTGGAAATAAATGAAAGTGGTGTATGAATATATGAATATATACAACAAAAATAAGCAAAAGGAGATGTGGTATGGTTTTCCACAAAAGTTAAAATGAAGTAGATGGAAATAAATAAGTCATATTTACACTCTTAAAATGTGTTTAGGGCCTAAACATCAAGCTATACATATTTTTACTTGTAATGCATTTGTAAATAAGTTCTTATCCACAATATGTTCCTCTCCTAAACACGTGAAGGAAAGTGTTTGCATTTAAACATGTTTAACCCTATATGTATTTAACCTGACAACATGTTAAAGATAAACATGTTTTGGTGCTGCCTCTTATCAACAGAAATGATACATTCTCAGTAAATCACATCAGAAATTAGATTAGACTAAAACCTCATTAAAACTGAATATATTTGTTTTTGTAGAACATGAGTTTAGTCTCCCTTAAAACATAATAAATCATCATATAGAGACCAAGGCAGCAAATATAGTCAAAATAATCTTTCTGCATTTGCCAGTATTCTATCCTTTTGAAATCCTTGCTGTGAGGTTTGGTTGACATTAGAAAAATGAATGAAATATTGGCCACTGGACCTTAAGCAACCAAATATCATCCTCACCTTTCCGTGAAGAGTTCACAATTATTTGTCTTTTTAAAATTAAAAGGATAAATAATATATATGAGTTGAAAATATGCCATTACATTAGAAGTAAAAAAATATAACAGACAGAAATACAGAATAAACACGGCAGGAACAAACAAACGGAAAAAAAACCCAGAACAATTTGAAATATCATATACATGTTTAATCAGTATACAAGCGGATTATAAACGGGTCAAGGTTGGGCGAACATGAACTTCTACCGATTACACAGGTGACAATCAACTGATTGAGGCACGTGTAGAGAAAACCTTAAATAACTCTCAAATAAAAAAAGATATAATTATGAAATTTTTACAAAGTCTATTTCTTGATGCGATGTCCCTTGTGACAATTGTATCATTCCATCAGGTCCTTAATGCACATTTTTGTTCTTAGTGCACTAAGGAGGTCCTTTGCGGTATTTCTGCCGGCCCCAATTCTACTACTTGATTTTGAAGTTCTTATTTTAATATCATTTGGAGAAGAATTACAGGAGAATATCATATATATAGTAATTGTCTTGTTCCGATTAAAATCAATAAACCAATCCTTAGACCATGCTAAAATTTGTTCTCAATCGCTATTTAAGACATTCGCTATTGTGTTAGGACTAGTTCTTGAATAAGAAAGGGATGTTTCATCAGCACACAATCGAGTTAGACTTATCAAATTACCAGCTATGTCATATACAAATGTACATGAATAAGGAATAGTAGGGAACCTAATACAGAGCTTTATGGAACTCCTGCATTAGTATTCTCAAAAGGCAAATATGAAACAGAAACGCATTTTGTATATTTGAAATATAACTAATTAAGTGATTAAATACATTTTTAAAAACAATTTCTTTTCAAATACTTTGCCCACTGCTGAAAATAATGAGATTGGTCTAAAATTGAGCAATCAGTGATTTGTCCCTGGTTTTGAAAATAAACATATGCTCAAAGTCAACTCATTTTAAAGAAGTTTTGAAAATAAAATGGCTAAATGCATATTTTTTTTTACATAAAGCACAAATAAATTTACATGTAACATTATGAGATCAAAATATCTTAAATTCCCCAGTCCAGAGATACCATGTATATTCGCCTGAATATACCATATCGAGAGTTTTACATTCATACTTGTTACGTAATAAGATATTTGCCCAGGTAAAAAGATCCAGCAGGTGGTGTATATTCTAAAGTGTTTATCGCCTTCCATTATACATGCTGACGATGACATTTAGCTTTAGGGCCGTTTTGTTTTCGCAGAGAAAAACAAAAATTAAACAGTTTTATATATATATATAATATTCTGTTGAAAAATCATTTTTAAAATTAAAGGTAAACAGATAAGCATTACGTCTTCACAATTTTTTGTTTAGATCCATGGACACAGATGTCAGAATGAATAAGAAAACACTAAACTCTTAAACAATATATTGTTAAATGGACACCAAACACATTTTGATAGAATAGTGTACTGATAGATTTTCTTGTGTATTTTCTACGTTCTGAAAACTTCAACATCCCATCAACAATACTTAGATTAAAGTCCTAAGTTTTATAAAGTAAATATATTTTTTTAAATATCATTTGCAAGGCTGCATGTACATTGAACTATCGTTTTCATATATTTCTTATCCGCCATGCATAAGTTTAATCTTTACTTTGACTTAATTCTCATGATATCATTTTTTTATGTATAATTTGTTTCAGAGATCGATTTATAAACGTTATGCTTAAAATAATTAACCCACACAGAGCGATAGCACAGACAGATCAGTGTAGTAGTCTCAGCCGAAAACAATATGTAATATTGATAATATAAGCAAGTGTGACAAACCAATCACAAATTTGTTGTTTTGGATTATTCATGGTTGACTAGTTCTATATTAACCAGTGACACGTGTCCTAATTTTTAAGAAAAGGGACAGAAAAAGTATTTAACAAAAATAACCGGTTTTTCAAAACTATATTTTCAAAATGCTCTGCATAATTTAAACAGCTTTAAAGTGTTTCATTTTATTTTATGTTTGTGTCAATGCTCATGACTTACGAGTATTATATTTCTTGTGAAATTGATAGATGAGCGTTTTTTTACAACTACCGAACAAAAGAATATAGCGTAAACGTCAATTAATGGACAAGCAACCCAACGAGAAAAATAAAATTTAAGAGGCATCTACATATACATGCATGTATAACTAGTTTGGAGTTAGAGAATTCAATGCCATATGATTCTATTCAGATTTGTGCGTTTTTCGATTTACGAATAAGTCAATAAGATAAAAAAAGTAATTGAAGCCAAAAAAATGGTACATGAAATAACGTAATAACACAAGTTTACATATACATATGTACCTAGTAGCATTTAATAAAACAACATTTGAACTTATTATTACCATTTTTTTCAATTGTAATTTTATGTTTATGTATATTTAATGTTACCCGATATGGAGTTCTTCTAAAAATAAAAATCATTTGAATGGGTATTTCTGGTGTATATACATGTATCACACGTGCTATCTACATGTACAATATACGGAAATGACACGGCTGGGTATTGTAAAGTTACTGAAGGTAGTTTAATGTCAGGTGTATATCCCTGGACGAAGAATTTACTGGTGTGTCAAAACGTTTAAGTGTAATTTGTCATATTGTAAAGGTTTGAATCGCGCTCGTTTCTTATTTTTTTTTATAATATGAATTGCGCCAATAAATGGAATTTGACACATTCCCCATTTCCATTCTCTATTTTATTAATTGTGTTATAATAACCTCGAAACGATTAACCTATTTACACCTTCATGTAACATTAGAATACTGACTTCAACTGTTAAATAACTTTATAATTACTAAAATTACTAAAATTTGAAATTTTGTACTTTAAGAAAGTCTCCTTCTGTATGCCATGTTTTTTGTGTCAATTATATCATTCCATCAAGTCCTTAATGCACTATTTTGTTCTAAGTGCATGCACTAAAAGGAGGCACTTTGCGGTATTTCTTCTTGTACCTTTAAATACCGGAAAGGACCTCCTCGGTGCACTAAGAACAAACATTGGAAAACAAGTCTATAGTATTTGCGCAATTAAATGATTATTTTATTTGCGCAAATGAATGCTGCAGTTTTTACAATAAAGTGATGCAAAAAAAGAATTGGCGTAATTAAGTTGTGGCGCAAATTAATTCTTTCTTATCGAAACTAGATATCGACCTTCAAAACATTGTGTGTACACAAACGAAACAGTATTTATCTTTTACGCAATCTAGCCGGAGAATAACAGTTTTTGCAATTTGTGTAGGATTTCAATTTTAGAATGTAATGAACAAGTAAGAAGATCGTTAGAAACCTTAAGCGAATCGGAAAATGAGCTATGCACGATGAAAGGGAAAAGTTTGGTGCGTCGATAAAAAATTTCATAGATGCATGTGATAATTGTAAAATTTCAAGTCTTTAAATAACATCCATTTGTAGAACTGATTATTTCGATCCTTCAAATATGTGTAAAATAATAATAAAAAAATATATTATTTAGTCTCTTTCATGTAAATACTGTAGATTTTTATTTGATCATCGATTGCAAACATAACGCCCAGTGACAAATATTTCATGTATTCGTACAAAGAACAAATCAACTTCTTTTAGAATACAATTGATTGGTTATTTAAGGTAAATGATTTGCGACAGAATAAGTGAAACTTGGCCAGAAGCTTACCTCTATGATAAAGAAATATGAAAAAGGTAGAGTTATTTTTTAATTCTGTATTTTACTCATACATGGACTTAAGCACTTTTAACAGTAAAAAAAAACCAGTTTTAACACCGACAGCAGGAATCACAAGCGATGCTGGTTCCATAGATATCTTCAACGAATTTTTATATATCCCTGGCAGTTTTCGGTATATATCAGACTCTGACATTGAGGAGAACAAATACCATGGATGTGTTGTCTTTTTTTCTAAAACATTTAGATATAAAACGTTTACTTCATATAAAGCCGCATTTATATAACATTATATATAATTTATTGTGTCAAGGAAGTATTTGGATCAGAGAAATATTTGGCGGAGGAGAGAGAGAGAGACATATAGACTTTTATCGCGGTATTTGGTCTCTTGTTGTTCATGTCAAAATGTGATGGGAGGAAACGTTTCTTTTCGTTTTATATATATTCCATAATGATATTAGTTAGAGATTTAATCCAATCCAAACTAATAATTGTTTTTTTTTATCTCGCATCTTTTTATATTAAATCATTTTAACTCAAAACTATAATAATTGAAATAACTTTCTGAAATAAAACCCTAACATACTTGTATATCAGACGCTTAACAAAACGATATACCATACGATTGACGAAACGCTAAACGATATTACATACCATACGATAAACGAAACGCTAAACGCTAAACGATACCATAAACCATACGACAAATAAAACGATTAACGATACCATGAAGCATACGTTACACAAAACCCTCATCGGTGACATTTACCATACGATGAACGAACGATGAACGAACGCTGACCGGACGCTATACGAACGATGTACGGACGATGACCGATCTCTATACGAACGATTACCGAACGCTGTACGTACGATTCCCGAACGAAAAAAGTGTTAACTTTTACGTTACAGGGACTGTAGCAACAAAAAAGTCCGTCAATTTTTATGTTAGCAACAACTTAATTTCTGTCAAATTTTATGTTAGCAGCATTGTTCATGTCTGTCAAATCTTATGTTAGCAACTCAAAGATAATCCTTTTTTAAAGTTATTAAAATTCCATTTTTATTGGTGCAGATGTTCAGAAATGTTTTATTCCAATTTGCCTTTCATATAAAATCAAGATATACATGTATCCAAACCTTGATAATACTGAAAATATCAGGATTTTTTGTGTTGCTAACATAAAAATTTTCCGTCAAAATGTCTGTCAATTTTGTTATGATAGCAACATTTTTTTAAGGTGTTCTTTATGTAAAAAATATAATGCGAATATATCTATTTTTTGTCAAAAAGTGTTTACTTATATCAGTATAACATGTATTCCAAAACAGAACTTCATTTAAGTTGATTTTGTTAAATATTTTTTGGGAACTTTTCAACTTTCTTATTTGGAATCTGCCTTATGTTACTAATTTTCCGTATGTCATATGTCCAATGTCCTTGACCTCATTTTCATTGTTCAGTGACTACTGGGGAAAAAAGCTAAGAATTTTAGTATTCTTAATTTCTCTCTTAATATGAGTAATAGTTTAACTATATTTGGTACATGTATGTGCGTTCCTTGCAAGGTCCTCATGCCCGTCAGACAGTTTTCACTTGACCTCGACCTCATTTAATGGATCAGTGAACAAGGTTAAGTTTTCGTGGTCAAGTCCATTTCTCTGATACTATAAGCAATAGGTCTACTATATTTGGTGTATGGAATGATTGTAAGGTGTACATGTCCAACTGGCAGGTGTCATCTGACCTTGACCTCATTTTCATGGTTCAGTGGTTAAAGTTAAGTTTTTGTGTTTTGGTCTGTGTTTCCAACACTGTATACAATAGGTCAACTATATCATGTATATTTGGTGTATGAACATATTTTACCATGTACATGTCAGTTTGGCATGTTTTATTTGACCTCAACCTCATTTTTACGTTTCATTGCTCAATGTTAAGTTTTTTTTTCTTCTGTTTTTCTTGTACTTTACGCAATAGGTCAACTATATATGGTGTATGGAATGATTGTAAGGTGTATATGTCTGTCTGGAAATTAGCATCTGACCATAACCTGATTTTCCTGGTTCATTGGTCAATCTTAAGTTTTCCTGGTTAAGTTTTTTTCTTAGATTATGCACATGATGCAATAGGTCAACTATTTTTAAAGCATGTAATGATTGTAAGGTGTACATGTCTGTCTAGCAGGGTAAATCTGACCTTGACTTCATTTTCATGGTTCATTGATCAATGTTTTTCTTGTTAAGTTTGTTTCTTAGATAATATGTGTGATAGGTCAACTATATTTAAAGCATATATATTTGGTGTATGGAATGATTACAAGGTGTACATGTATTTCCAGTTTGGTTTATCTGACCTTGAGCTCATTTCCTTGGATCTTATTAAGTGTATGTGATAGTTATAGTTGAGCTTTATATTTAGCACTATAAACATTAAGTTAATGGTTAGTCAAGAAGGAGAGTCATTGCATTCTGTGCACTCTTGTATTTAAACATTCTGGAAAGTCCGTTTAAAATCAAGGACAAATAATTATATTGAATTTGAAAGGACAAGTTATGTTTTATACCCCCACTTTAAAAAAAAAAGTGGGGGTATACTGTTTTACCTCTGTCTGTCCGTCTGTCTGTCTGTCCCTCCATCCATCCGTCAGTCTGTCCGTCCGTCCCATGAACATATTTCGTCGCATCTTTCTAAGGAACTACATTACAAGGATTTCTGAAATTTGGTTTCAAGTTTGATATGAGTCAGCTATACCGTGTTATGTGTTTTCAGATTCATCACTCAACAACTTCCTGTTTACCTTATACTTTTAGCGGGGCGGGGGTATCATTGGTGAGCAGTAGCTCACAGATTCACTTGGTTTTTTTTACAAGAAAATAAGGCCTGTGACCCCCTTATTTTATTTGATATTTTGAAGGTATTTTGAAAAGCAATCACCTCATTGAATTAAAAAAAAATCTATTGTTTGTTGTTTCCTCAATGAAAGAATTAAGTTGCCCCAATATAACACTTTTAAAATAACTGTGATTTCGTAAATTTCAATGTATTTTAACAAAAAATATGGTTCCAAACTTCCAGTTTTTATACTAAATTTTTAAAGTTCATTGACAATGAAGTCATACAGAAGAAAAATAAAAATCTATTGGCCAATAGTCTACCTTATCTGCTAATAGTAATGTATTAATTCTCTAAACACTTTTGTCAGTTGTGTTTAATTTGTTAAATATTCAATTTTGTAAAATTATTGATAAAAAAATGACAAATATTGTTTCTTCTTTACCTTTATCCATGTTTATGACAAAATTATGTTGTACAAATTGTTGGGTTTCAGTTATAGAAATATTTAGACTATGAAACATCTTGGCAATTTGTCTTGTTTCAGGAATGAAGAAACTCAAAGACAGACATGAGAAAAAAGGTAACCATATATAATATAGTAAAGTTCACTGAACTTCTGGCAAGACTGAAAGATGTATATTTTTTTTCAAATTGATGTTTATATTGTCTTATAGCAGTTTTACTCTTAGTGTGATTATCTACAGCAATATTTAGTCCCCTACTGACGAAGTCGAAGGGAGCTTTAGATTTGCACTCCATCCGTCTGTCTGTCTGTCTGTCTGTCCAACCGTCCGTCAAATCAGTTTTTGCTTAGTTTACATGTATTAGTTTGTGATTAGGTCAGTTTAAGGGGAACCGCAAGTGGAAGGTCAATGATATTTGGTATGCAGTTGTATAAGCATTGACATATCTCATTGCCATGGAGATCATTTGGCCCAACCCCTCAGTCATGGTCTATTGACTTTGAAACTTTTACTTATAAAAAGAAGATGTGGTGTGATTGCCCATGAGACAACTCTTCATAAGAGACCAAATGACACAGAGATTAACAACTATAGGTCACTGTATGGCCTTCAACAATGAACAAAGCCCATACCATTTAGTCAGCTAAAGAAGGCCCCAAAATGACAATTCAAACGAGAAAACTAACAGCCTAATTTAAGTACAAAAAATGAATGAAAAACAAATATGTAACACAAACGACAACCACTGAATAGTTTACATGTATTAGTTTGTCATTAGGTTATTTCAAAGAAAACCAGTAGTGGTAGGCCAATGTTAATTGGTATACAGTTGAATAAGCATTCACACATCTCATTTCAGATGAGAATATGTGCCCCGCCCCTCATACATGGTCTGTTGACTTTGAAACTTTTGCTTAGTTTACAGGTATTAGTTGATGAACCGCTTAATACTGTTAAGTCAATGATATTTGGTATGCAAATTTATTGGCATTTTCAAGTCTAATATTTCCATGGAGATTAAAAAGCCCCACCATTTCATCATGGTTCATGGACTTGGAAACTTTTACATAGTTTACAAGTTAATGTTTGTGTTTAAGTTTGTTTTAAGGGAATGACTTATGATAGGTCGATGGTATTTGGTATGTAGTTGTATCAGTATTTGCACTTTTCATTTCTATGGAGATTGTTAAGCCATGTACCTTCAGTCATGGTTCATTAACTTTGAATGTTTGCATAACTTCAATGAAAACATATTGCTATGTTAATTTCAACATTTGCATTATCAAAATTACAAATAGACGAGAAAACTATCCGCCAGAAACTAAATGACATAAAAATATAGGTCGCCATACAGCCTTCAACAATGAGCAAAATCCATACCTCAAAGTAAGCTATTAGCGGCACTGGAATTACAAATATGAAACAATTCTAACAAGACAACTACCAGCCTGATTTATGTATGAAATATGATACACAGCAATCAATTACAATCAGTGAAATACGGGCTCCTGAGTTGGGGCATGAACATACATAATGTGGCAAGGTTAAACATGTGTACCGGTGTCAAACCCTCCCTTAACTTGGGACAGTGATGTAACAGTACAGCAAAAGAACAAAAAATAAATATCAGTTAACAGGACTTATCTTTGTATTTCTATTAACTCACCAGATAAATACAAAACACAAAAGACAATAAGTTCAAATCTGAGAGAACCATGTTCATAGTTTGTTGTTTTTATATTTTTAGATATTCTGATGGATCACGATGAAGTTATTCCTAAACATATACTTGGTAAGTTTATTGATGTAGAACATTGGAACGTCACTTAATCCTATAACAAGGCATCTTAAGTACATATAACTGGAAAATACATATGTTTAGATTGATAAGGGCTCGTATCGAGGATACATGCGCTTTATACTTTTAACTTTGTATGTCCATCTATAAAAATGTGCAGGCGGTGTAGGTTTTCTAGTTTGTATTTATGGATTCCTTTTATACTGCTTGTATTTTGACTAAAAGGTAGAATCTAAATTATTTGCATGTTACAGTTCATTTATTGTCATTTCAGAAATCTGTGACACCAACTTGAAAACATGCAGAAAATTAGTGCTTTGGAATGATAAACAAGGAACTTATTAATTTTATGAAGAAAACTATAAACATAGTACATGTAGCGTGAACACATATAATTTCTGATAGAAATTACTACTAAACATGAAAAATGTCACAACAATGATAATAAATAATAACATACTAGACAGGACAGAGTATTTTTCTTACGGGGTAATACCACCATTGATATTCTCCTATTAGTCTTTGTTTAACTGGCATTTAACAGTATGTGCCTTTTATTTAAGTAAATTAAATGCAATTTTACCATTTAACCTTAAATTAGTTCATCAGTGAAAATTCCAAACCACATTTCCTTGCATAAAAGAAAAAAACCATCATCTTAAGTTTTAAAAATATTTTATTAGAACACTCAATAAAAAAAAATATGGTGCTTCAAAACACCCGAGATACATGAACATGATGAAACTGGATGTCACATACTTTATTTTTGTGTTATTACATCTTGAAATTTAAACTTAAAATTGATAGATAATTTATTGAATTTCATTTTTTACAGAGCAGTTCGAAAAACGCTTGGAACAATGGAAAAAGGATGATCAACAGTTTGTTAGTACTGAAGCAGAGAAACATGTAATGCAAAAAGTTTTGACACAAAGTTCGGTTACCCTGGTGGGAAATTCTGGCACTGGAAAAAGTTTTCTTTCTATACACATTGCCCTCATAATGAAGACACATGGCTATACTGTAATTCCATGTAACAAACCTAAAGATATTGGAAGATGGTTTAAACATGGGAGGAAAACATTGTTTGTCTTTGATGACGTCTGTGGCAGATATACTCTTAATCAACAAATTTACACTGACTGGAAACAAAGACTTGATTACATAATATCTCTTCTCGAAGACAAATGTTGTAAAATTATCTCTACATGTAGATTGGAGGTTTACAAAGATGAACTATTTAGCAATCTCTCTATTTTTAAAATGTGTAACATTGATTTAAGTTCAAAAGAATTCAAACTTAGTGCTGCTGAAAAATATGCTTTAGCTGAAGTGTACTTTAAGGAAAATACTGATGAAGTAAAGGAATTGTCAGAAAAATATGACTTTTTCCCACTGTTATGTAGCTTATATCATAAACAGAACCTCCAGAAGAATGTAAGCGTTACCTCTTTTTTTAGCAATCCTTTTGAAATTTTTAAAGATCAACTTGTACACATGTATGGAGAAAGTGATGCTGGTAAGATGCAGTATTGTAGCTTAGTCCTTTGTGTGATGTTTAACAACACATTGACAGAAGAAAACTTGTCCACAAAAGATGAAAAGATAGGAGCAGTCATAGAAGATTTACTGGAAGAATGTGAACTTAATAAAGGAACATCCATCAAACGTTTAAAGAAATCCCTTGAAACACTTGAAGGTACTTATGTGGTCAAGGATGATAGTACATACAAAATAATCCATGATAAGTTGTTTGATTTCCTTGCCAAGTACTTTGGGGAGAAGATGATACAGATTTTCATTGAGCATGCTAATACTGATTTCATTAAGGAGAGATTTCTTTGGAAGATAACAGATAACATGGGCACAGAAACAGAGTTTGTAATAAGAATACCTGATAAATATATAAATAGATATATAGATAGGTTACTGACAGACTGGGAGAAAGGTTATGTATACAGTGTATGTCAGAACAGAAACATGAATTCTACTACATTTACAGAAAACTTTATAACACGTTTAAACCAACTTGATCTATCAAAACAGGAAGAACTTGTTTGTACTAAAGATATCCACATGAAAGATATAGCACTTGCAGGAACTTGTTATATGGGTACTATTGAACTTGTCAAATGGTTGATCAGTAGGAATAGTGATGTTAATTATTGTAGAGAGGATGGTTGGTTTCCTTTATTATGGGCAAGTCAGGAAGGACATATTGATGTTGTTAAAGAACTGTTACAATATTCAGCTGATGTCAATAAGTGTAAACATAATGGTGTATCACCTCTGTATATAGCAAGTCAGAATGGACATGTTAATGTTGTTAAAGAACTGTTACAGTATTCAGTTGATGTCAATAAGTGTAACAAGAATGGTTCATCACCTCTGTATATAGCAAGTCAGCAAGGACATGTTGCTGTTGTTAAAGAACTGTTACAGTATTCAGCTGATGTCAATAAGTGTAACAATAATGGTGTATCACCTCTGTATATAGCAAGTCAGAATGGACATGTTAATGTTGTTATAAAACTGTTACAACATTCAGCTGATGTCAATAAGTGTGAAAAAAATGATGTATCACCTCTGTCTATAGCAAGTTACAATGGACATGTTGAAGTTGTTAAAGAACTGTTACAACATTCAGCTGATGTCAATAAGTGTAACAAAAATTGTGTATCACCTCTGTATAAAGCAAGTCAGAAAGGACATGTTAATGTTGTTATAAAACTGTTACAACATTCAGCTGATGTCAATAAGTGTGAAAAAAATGATGTATCACCTCTGTCTATAGCAAGTCAGGTAGGACATGTTGAAGTTGTTAAAGAACTGTTACAACATTCAGCTGATGTCAATAAGTGTAACAAGAATGATTCATCACCTCTGTATATAGCAAGTCAGAATGGACATGTTGAAGTTGTTAAAGAACTGTTACAACATTCAGCTGATGTCAATAAGTGTAACAAGAATGATTCATCACCTCTGTATATAGCAAGTCAGAATGGACATATTGATGTTGTTAAAGAACTGTTACAACATTCAGCTGATGTCAATAAGTGTGACAATAATGATGTATCACCTCTGTCTAAAGCAAGTCAGAATGGACATGTTGATGTTGTTAAAGAACTGTTACAACATTCAGCTGATGTCAATAAGTGTAACAATAATGATGTATCACCTCTGTATACAGCAAGTTACAATGGACATGTTAATGTTGTTAAAGAACTGTTACAACATTCAGCTGATGTCAATAAGTGTAACAATAATGATGCATCACCTCTGTATATAGCAAGTGAGAATGGACATGTTAATGTTGTTAAAGAACTATTACAACATTCAGCTGATGTCAATAAGTGTAGTAATGATGGCACCCCACCATTACAGATTGCTTGTTACAACAACAGGATAGAGGTTGTACGTGTACTTCTTCAGTGTGATGATGTTGATATTGATCTTTGTGATGATGATGGATGTTCCTCTCTTTATTGGGCAAGTCAGGAAGGACATGTTGATGTTGTTAAAGAACTGTTACTACATTCAGCTGATGTCAATAAGTGTAATATTAAAGGTAAAAATCCTCTAAATGTAGCACAGGAGCAAGGACATATAGAAATAGAATCATTGTTGAAAGAAAAAGGAGCAAATCAACATTGATGTCAAACTGATCAATGCTAGTGGAGGATATTTTTTATTGTTTGTATTTGGACAAATTCATACATTATAATTCATTTATTCAAAACCTCGTATAGCTGAAATTAGTTTATAGTTTGAAGTATCGGCACTAGTCAATACTTCCATTAACCTTTAGCTATTTTTTTTTTTATTTATTGTATTGTTGGGTTACTGCCTATATTAACAATCTCTTTTTAAGCATATATACATATCTTGTTTTTCTGTACAATTGGTAAGATTTTAGTGAAAATACAGTTAAATCAGATAAGGTTACTAACTCTTGGCTTGTTTTTCAATTAACATGATTAAAAAAATACAGCAAATTTTTTGGAATTGAAAGTATTTAAAGAAAGACCAGCAGTGTGCAAGATAGTTGCACACCCTCTAAAAACAGAGCCGGATGGATATGCAAAAAACAATTATATAGATAAATCACAAAGGTTGTGTTGGATAAATTTGAAGATGACGAACATTGTATATATGTGAATGTCCTCGTTATACATGTTATAATCTCTTGAACAAATAGTTCTATAATATCATTTGTAAAAGTGTCAAAACGTTAAACTCAAATGCCAATTTCAAATTGTCTTTTTATTCAAGAAAACCTAGACATGCTAGAGGTATTAAAAATTATTTGAATGTACATGATGTATATATATATTAATGAATGTCTTGAAATCAGAAAACTCTCAATTTTGTACAGATATGTTTATATGTAACCCATTAGGAATATTTGCCTGTTAATATTATATATTCATGATATTATCTGTTTAATTACTTGATGTTTGTATACATGCTTATGGCTCTGGATTGGCTGTGACTTAAGATCTTTACATTTAGTTGATTATATTCATATTTGTATATGATTGTCAACAACATGTCTGTCAATTATGAAAAATCATCGTATTAAACTACTTTAATCTTCATTAGCTATTTAATTGGAATAAAGATATCTTATCTTATCTTAATATCTTGTACATAAAAAAGCAGATGGTTTACCATGTCTTTTTTACTTCTGAGTTTATATCTCCATGATAATAAGTACTAGGATCAATAGTGCTGAAAGTAGCGTTAAACACCAATCAAATCAAATCATATCTCCATGACTATAAGTACTGCAACAGGAGAGAACGACCATTAGACATACAACAGGAGACAACGGCCATAACACATTTCATTCAACAGGAGAGAACAACCATTAGACATACAACAGGAGACAACGGCCATAACACATTTAATTCAACAGGAGAGAACTACCATTAGACATACATCAGACAGGAGAAAACGGCCATAACACATTTAATTCAACAGGAGAGAACGACCATTAGACATACAACAGACAGGAGAGAACAACCATTAGACATACAACAGGAGACAACGGCCATAACACATTTAATTCAACAGGAGAGAACTACCATTAGACATACATCAGACAGGAGAAAACGGCCATAACACATTTAATTCAACAGGAGAGAACGACCATTAGACATACAACAGGAGAAAACGGCCATAACACATTTAATTCAACAGGAGAGAACAACCATTAGACATACATCAGACAGGAGAAAACGGCCATAACACATTTAATTCAACAGGAGAGAACTACCATTTAACATACAACAGGAGACAACGGCCATAACACATTTAATTCAACAGGAGAGAACTACCATTAGACATACAACAGACAGGAGAAAACGGCCATAACACATTTAATTCAACAGGAGAGAACTACCAATAGACATACAACAGGAGACAACGGCCATAACACATTTAATTCAACAGGAGAGAACTACCATTAGACATACAACAGACAGGAGAAAACGGCCATAACACATTTAATTCAACAGGAGAGAACAACCATTAGACATACAACAGGAGAAAACGGCCATAACACATTTAATTCAACAGGAGAGAACTACCATTAGACATACATCAGACAGGAGAAAACGGCCATAACACATTTAATTCAACAGGAGAGAACGACCATTAGACATACAACAGGAGAAAACGGCCATAACACATAAAACAAAAAAAAGAGATCATTACACATAAAACAAGAGGAAACAGTCATTACATATAACACAGAAGAACACGGCAATTACACAGGCAACAGGTGAACATCGCCATTAAACATAAAAAAAGAGGAAACGACTATTACACGTAAAAAAGAGAATACGGTCATTATACATAAAACAGGGGGAAATGGTCATTACACATGCAATAAAAGAGAACGGCCATTAGACATACAAAAGGAGAAAACGGTCATTATACATAAAAAAGAGAAAAAGGCCATTATACATATAACAGGAGAAAACGGTCATTACACTGCAGGCAACAGGTGAAAATGGCACTTACAAATTAAATAAACGAGGAAACGCTCGGACTATTACACGTAAAAAAGAGAATACGGTCATTACACATGAGATAGGAGAGAACGTCCATTAGACATACAGCAGGAGAAAACGGCCATTACACAAAAAAAAGAGAATATGACCGTTACACATGCAAGAGGTGAAAACGGTCATTACACATAAAACATGAGAAAACGGCCATCCACCACCCCCCCCCCCCCCCCCCCATGAAAAAAAAATACAGAAATTATACATAAAACAAGGGAAAACGGCCATAACACATCAAAAAAAGAATACGGCGATCACACATAAAACAAGAAAATATGATCATTACACATGCAACAGGTGAAAACGGTCATTTCACATAAAACAAGAGGAAACGACCATCACACGTAAAAGAGAGAATACGGCCATAACACATAAAACACGGGGAAACGGTCATTGCACAGGCAAAAGGACATAACGGCCAATAGACATACAACAGGAGAAAACGGCCATTACACATGCAACAAGAGAAAACGGCCATTACTCATAAAGCATGATAACACGGCCATTACACATGCATCAGGAGAAAATGGCCATTGCACATAAAACAAGAGAAAACGGGCATTAGACTTAAACATTTAAAACAGGTGACAACGGCCATTACACATAGAACAAGAGAAGACGGCCCTTACAATGCAACAGATTAAAACGACCATCACACATAAAACAAGAAAATACGGACATTACACATATAACAGGAGATAACGGTCAGTACGCATAAAAACAAGAAGACACGGCAATTACACATAACACAAGAACAAACAACCATTACATATATAACAAGAGAATACGGCCATAACAAATGCAACAGGTGAAAATGGCCATTACACGGAAACCAAGAAAATAGAGTCATTCCACATAAAACAAGAGGAAACGGCAATTACACATAAAACAAGAGGAAACGGCAATTAAACATAAAACAAGACTATACGGCAATTATACATAAAACAAGACTATACGGCAATAACACGATCAACAGGTGAAAATAGCCAATACACGTAAACCAAGAAAATACAGTCATTCCACATCAAACAAGAGGAAACGGCAATTACACATAAAACAAGAGGAAACGGCAATTATACATAAAACAAGACTATACGGCAATAACACGATCAACAGGTGAAAATGGCCATTACACGTAAACCAAGAAAATACAGTCATTCCACTAAAAAAGAGGAAACGGCAATTACACTATAAAACAAGAGAAAACGGCCATTACACATACAAAAAGAGAAAACGGCAATTACACATAAAACGAGAGGAAACAACCATTACACATATAACAGAAGAAAACGGCCATTACACATGCAAAGAGAGAGAACGATAATTTGACAAACATCAGGAGAAAACATAACACATCAACAGGAGAGAATAGCCATTAAACTTACAAATAGAGAAAACGGCAATTACACATAAAACCAGAGGAAACAACCATTACACATAAAACAGGAGAGTACGACCATTACTCATCAAACAAGGGAATACGACCATGACACATGCAATAGGTGAAATCGGCCATTACACATAAAACAAAACGAAACGGCCATTACATGTATGACAGGAAAAACAGCCATTACACATAAAACATGAGACAACTGCCATTACATATAACACAAGAGAACACAGCCATTACACAGGCAACAAGTGAACAGGGCCATTACACATAAACAAGAGAAAACGAGTATTACACGTAAAATAGGGGAAACGGTCATTACAAATCAAATAGGAAAAAACAGCCATTAGACATACAAAAGGAGAAAACGGCCATTAGACATACAAAAGGAGAAAACGGCCATTATACATGCAAAAGGAGAAAACAGCCATTAGACATACAAAAGGAGAAAACGGCCATTAGACATACAAAAGGAGAAAACGGCCATTAGACATACAAAAGGAGAAAACGGCCATTAGACATACAAAAGGAGAAAACGGCCATTAGACATGCAAAAGGAGAAAACGGCCATTAGACATACAAAAGGAGAAAACGGCCATTAGACATACAAAAGGAGAAAACGGCCATTAGACATGCAAAAGGAGAAAACGGCCATTAGACATACAAAAGGAGAAAACGGCCATGAGACATACATAAGGAGAAAACAGCCATTAGACATACATAAGGAGAAAACGGCCATTAGACATACAAAAGGAGAAAACGGCCATTAGACATACAAAAGGAGAAAACGGCCATTAGACATACAAAAGGAGAAAACGGCCATTAGACATACAAAAGGAGAAAACGGCCATTAGACATACATAAGGAGAAAACGGCCATTAGACATACAAAAGGAGAAAACGGCCATTAGACATACAAAAGGAGAAAACGGCCATTAGACATACAAAAGGAGAAAACGGCCATTAGACATACAAAAGGAGAAAACGGCCATTAGACATGCAAAAGGAGAAAACGGCCATTAGACATACAAAAGGAGAAAACGGCCATTAGACATACAAAAGGAGAAAACGGCCATTAGACATACAAAAGGAGAAAACGGCCATTAGACATACAAAAGGAGAAAACGGCCATTATACATACAAAAGGAGAAAACGGCCATTAGACATACATAAGGAGAAAACGGCCATTAGACATACAAAAGGAGAAAACGGCCATTAGACATGCAACAGGAGAAAACGGTCACTACTCATAAAACAGGAGGAGACAGCCATTACATAGGAAAAAGAGAATATGGACATTATACATATAACAGAAGAAAATGATGTATGTACTCATAAAACAAGAGAAAACAGCCATTACACCCAAATATGGCCATTATACATATAACAGGAGAAAATGATCATTACACATGTGATAGGAAAAAACAGCCATTACACATAAAAAAGAGTAAATGGCCATTACTAATAAAAAAGAGAATATTGCCATTACACTTGCAGGAGGAGAAAACGGCCACTACTCATAAAACAAGATAAAACAACCATAACACACAAAACAAAAGAATACAACCATTACACATAAAACAAGAGAATTTAATCATTGCACATGCAACAGATGAAAACGGCCATCAACCGTTAAAAAGAAGATACGGCCATTATACATAAAACAGGGGGAAACGGTAATTATCATGCAATAGGAGAGAACGGCCATTAGACATACAACAGGAGAAAACGGCCAGTTGTTAGAAAAAAGAGAAAACGGTAATTACACCTGCAACAGGAGAAAACGGCCATTACACATAAAACAAGTGCACACGGCCATTACACATGCAACAAGAGAAAATGGCAATTTCACATCAAACAAGAGAATCAGCCATTAAACATAAAACAGGTGACAACGGCCATTACACATAGAACAAAAAAAATACGGCCATTACACATACAACAACATAATACAGCCCTCACACATGCAACGGATGTAAACGGCCAGTAGACATCAACCATGAAAATACGGCCTTTCACATCAAAAAGAGAAAACGACCATTACACATATAACAGGAGAAAACGATTAGTACACATGAAAACAAGAAGACACGGCAAGTACACATAACACAAAAAGAAACAACCATTACAGATAAAAACAAGAGAAAACGGCCATAACACATCCAACAGAAGAAAACGGTCATTTCTCATAAAACAGGAGGAAACGGCCAATACATATGAAAAAAGAAAATATGGACATTATACATATAACAGGAGAAAATGATGTATGTACTCATAAAACAAGAGAAAACAGCCATTACACCAAAAAAAATATGGCCATTATACATATAACAGGAGAAAATGATCATTACACATGCAACAGGAAAAAACAGCCATTACACATAAAAAAGAGTAAATGGCTATTTCTAATAAAAAAGAGAATATGGCCATTACACTTGCAAGAGGAGAAAACGGTCACTACTCATAAAACAAGATAAAACAACCATAACACACAAAACAAAAGAATACAACCATTACACACAAAACAAGAGAATTTAATCATTGCACATGCAACAGAAAAAAACGTCCATTACACATAAACAAAAGGAAACGGCCATCAACCGTAAAAAAGAGAATACGGCCATTACACATAAAACAGGAGGAAACAGTCATTACACATGCAATAGGCGAGAACGGCCATTAGACATACAACAGGAGAAAACGGCCAGTTCATAGAAAAAAGAGAAAACGGCAATTACACCTGCAACAGGACAAAACGGCCATTACACATAAAACAAGAAAATCAGCCATTAGACATAAAACAGGTGATAATGGCAATTACACAAAGAACAAAAAAATACGGCCATAACACATAAAACAAAAGAATACAACCATTACACATAAAACAAGAGAATTTATTCATTGCACATGCAACAGATGAAAACGGCCATCAACCGTTAAAAAGAAGATACGGCCATTACACATAAAACAGGGGGAAACGGTAATTATCATGCAATAGGAGAGAACGGCCATTAGACATACAACAGGAGAAAACGGCCAGTTCATAGAAAAAAGAGAAAACGGTTATTACACCTGCAACAGGAGAAAACGGCCATTACACATAAAACAAGTGCACACGGCCATTACACATGCCACAAGAGAAAATGGCAATTTCACATCAAACAAGAGAATCAGCCATTAGACATAAAACAGGTGACAACGGCCATTACACATAGAACAAAAAAATACGGCCATTACACATAGAACAAAAAAATACGGCCATTACACATACAACAACATAATACAGTCCTCACACATGCAACGGATGTAAACGGCCATTAGACATCTACCATGAAAATACGGCCTTTCACATCCAAAAGAGAAAACGACCATTACACATATAACAGGAGAAAACGACCAGTACACATGAAAACAAAAAGACACGGCAAGTACACATAACACAAGAAGAAACAACCATTACATATAAAAACAAGAGAAAACGGCCATAACACATGCAACAGGAGAAAACGGTCACTACTCATAAAACAGGAGGAAACGGCCAATACATATAGAAAAGAGAATATGGACATTATACATATAACAGGAGAAAATGATGTATGTACTCATAAAAGAAGAGAAAACAGCCATTACACCCAAATATGGCCATTATACATATAACAGGAGAAAATTATCATTACACATGCAAAAGGAGAAAACAGCCATTACACATAACAAAGAGTAAATGGCCATTACTAATAAAAAAGAGAATATGACTATTACACTTGCAAGAGGAGAAAACGGTACCGCACTACTCATAAAACAAGATAAAACGGCCATAACACACAAAACAAAAGAATACAACCATTACACATAAAACAAGATAATTTGATCATTGCACATGTAACAGATGAAAACGGCCATTACACATAAACAAAAGGAAACGACCATCAACCTTAAAAAAGAGAATACGGTCATTACACATAAAACAGGGGGAAACGGCCATTACATATGAAAAAGAGAATATGGATATTATATATATTACAGGAGAAAATGATGTATGTACTCATAAAACAAGAGAAAACAGCCATTACACCAAAAATAATATGACCATTATACATATAACAGGAGAAAATGATCATTACAAATGCAACAGTAGAAAACAGCCATTACACATAAAAAAAAGTAAATGGCCATTACTAATAAAAAAGAGAATATTGCCATTACACTTGCAAGAGGAAAAAAAGTCACTACTCATAAAACAAGAGAAAACGGCCATAAAACACAAAACAAAAGAATACAATCATTACACATAAAACAAGAGAATTTAATCGTTGCACATGCAACAGATGAAAACGGTCATTACACATAAACAAAAGGAAACGGCCATCAACCGTAAAAAAGAGAAAACGGCCATTACACATAAAACAGGGGGAAACAGTCATTACACATGCAAAAGGCGAGAACGGCCATTAGACATACAAGAGGAGAAAACGGCCATTATACATGCAACAGGAGAAAACGGTCACTACTCATAAATAGGAGGAAACGGCCATTACATAGGAAAAAGGGAATATGGACATTATACATATAACAGAAGAAAATGATGTATGTACTCATAAAACAAGAGAAAACAGCCATTACACCAAAAAAAAATATGGCCCTTATACATATAACAGGAGAAAATGATCATTTATTTACACATGTAACAGGAAAAAACAGCCATTACACATAAAAAAGAGTAAATTGACATTACTAATAAAAGAGAGAATATGGCCATTACACTAGCAAGAGGAGAAAACGGTCACTACTCATAAAACAAGAGAAAACGGCCATAACACACAAAACAAACGAATACAACCATTACACATAAAACAAGAGAATTTAATCATTGCACATGCAACAGATGAAAACGGCCATTACACATAAACAAAAGGAAACGGCCATCAACCGTATAAAAGAGAAAACGGCCATTACACATGAAAAAAGGGGGAAACAGTCATTACACATGCAATAGGCGAGAACGGCCATTAGACATACAACAGGAGAAAACGGACAGTTCATAGAAAAAAGAGAAAACGGCAATTACACCTGCAACAGGACAAAACGGCCATTACACATAAAACAAGTGAAAATGGCAATTACACATCAAACAAGAGAATCAGCCTTTAGACATGAAACAGGTGATAATGGCCATTACACATAGAACAAAAAAATACGGCCATTACACATAAAACAACAGAATATAGCCCTTACACATGCAACGGATGAAAACGGCCATTATACATCAACCATGAAAATACGGCCTTTCACATCAAAAAGAGAATACGACCATTACACATGTAACAGGAGAAAACGACCAGTACACATGAAAACAAGAAGAAACTGCAATTACACATAAAACAAGAAGAAACAACCGTTACATATAAAACAAGAGAAAAGGGCCATAACACATGCAACAGGAGAAAACGGTCATTACTCATAAAACAGGAGGAAACGGCCAATACATATGAAAAAGAGAATATTGACATTATACATATAACAGGAGAAAATGATGTATGTACTCATTAAACAAGAGAAAACAGCCATTACACCAAAATAAATATGGCCATTATACATATAACAGGAGAAAATGATCATTACACATGCAAAAGGAGAAAACAGCCATTACACATAAAAAAGAGTAAAATTTATGGCCATTACTAATAAAAAAGAGAATATGGCTATTACACTTGCAAGAGGAGAAAACGGCCACTACTCATAAAACAAGAGAAAACGGCCATAACACACAAAACAAAAGAATACAACCATTACACATAAAACAAGATAATTTGATCATTGCACATGTAACAGATGAAAACGGCCATTACCATAAACGAAAGGAAACGGCCATCAACCGTAAAAAAGAGAATACAGCCATAACACATAAAACAGGGGGAACAGTCATTATAAATGCAATAGGAGAGAACGGCCATTAGACATACAACAGGACAAAACGGCCACCACACATAAAACTAGTGAACACGGCCATTACACATGCAACAAAAGAAAATAGCAATTACACATCAAACAAGAGAATCAGCCATTAGACATAAAACAGGTGATAACGGTCATTATCACATATTTTGTACTGATATGTACGTTTTTGCATGGCCAATAATAGCCGGAAGTCAAAGTTGGTTATCAGCCCTCGGGGCCGATATCGATATCAGCCCTCGAAATCCATATCAAGCCCCCGAGTTTAACTTCCGGTAAACTGTCAATCAAAGACTATTTGTAAACAAGTTGAACACAATGAAAAGAAATTTAGAAAGTTACGAATCTGCTGTAGAAGAAAAAAGTCGAAATCAACAGTGAAAATCACAAAAGTTCCCGTAAAATTTTGACGTCATAAAGAATTTATAAAATATATGACGACACACTGGAAGAGTAGCGATATAGGATTCTTCTTAAGCATTTTTAACATTTGTAATGTAACATTTTAAAGTCGTTTAATATTTGCAATTCTTAGAATTAATATATTTATTGTTAATCATTTCTGAAACTTTTCACAAAACGTTGTTTACCTACTGTGATACGAACTTTTTTAAACTCACAGTGATACATTTTTTATTTTATTTTCGTTAAATATCTTTTTGATTTTTGATGAAATATCAAACATAATTTGGTGTAAGCTATTTGTTTTCTCTTGCTTAAAAATATGTGATAAATAGATTATTACATGTCATTTTTCATATGGTCCCTGGTATCAGCCCACGACCCATATCAAGCCCTCGGGCTAAAGCCCTCTGGCTTGATATGGGAGTCTATGGCTGATACCAGGGCAATATGAAAAATGCCATGTAATAATCTATAATTACACATAGAACAAAAAAATACGGCCATTAAACATAAAACAACAGAATACAGCCCTTACACATGCAACGGATGAAAACCACGGCCGACAATCGGCTAACCGAGAGATTGGTCGGTTAATCTATATTGAGTATGTGGCTATATGGGCGATTGGTCTGTTAATCGGGTTGGTTATACGTCTGTTAAGAGTAAAACGCTTAATTTAATGTTAAACTCTATTAAATATACAGATTTTTGGCATGTTATAAGAACCAAATCAAAAAAAGAAAAGTGTCTGACAAAATAATATCTATCATAGAACATTTTGCACTTGTAAAAAAATTTCTTAGTCTGCGCAGTTTTCAGTAAAACCAAAAGGCGTCGCGCAAGTATGTAGTATTTATGCTTATACGCATAGCAATTTTTTTAATGAAAGGCGAAACAAACAAATTTAGATATTATTTAAAGGACAAAAAATAGTACTGTGGTTCTAAAAAATAAATTGACATTAGTAAATATTTCATAATTGTAAAATAACGTGAATAATACCACGTTTTAGTGAAAATTATGGGAATAAAGTCTGTTAATGGGTTGGTCAATTGAAATTGTGTCAGTTAAGAGTTATGTAGCATCGACAATAATTTTGCTACCTTTATATTTTCCCCTTGAAAAATTTAAGAATGAGATGTTTCTGAGGGAACACAAATGACAATTCGGTGCCACAGTATCCTAGAAAGAGCATTTTTATTTTGACTTTCTTTGCATTTTATTGAAGGGTGTATCACTTCAATATAGCGTGATATGGATTGGCCTCTGGAATATGCATGAATTTTTAATTGACGTTTTCAATCAGCCTTAATTTTTGTGTCTGTTCGAAGCAGCACGTTCTTAATTCCGACTGAAAGTGTCTTTCTAATACAACACAGGGTACATATAACGTGTTCTCGTTCACATGTCACCGGGGAAACTGGGTGACTTGTCGGGTGTGTAACAAGAGCCTGACTGAATGGCCTCTTGTTACTGAAACTGTGTGATGCACCTGATCACACAACGAATGATTGCTCTGAATAGCAATGAGAACTCTGAATACTGGTGAAACCTAACTTTTGAGACTCTGGAACTAGCGATGAATAAACCAATAATTCAGCATGGAATACGAATACTTTTATTACAGATGGACTGTGTTCAGTGTAAAGTCCTGAGTCCAAATCTTGCTTATTGAAATTATAAGCAAGTATTTATACACAATTGAAATGACAAGAATAGACATAACAAATAACAATTAATTTGAGTGATATTGTTCACTGACAAAGATTAAACTATTTTTAGAACTTGAAGAATAGATATTAAATGATAATCTGATTATGACAATTAAGAACATACATTATGAATAAGGTAAAATGTCACTAATTAGGTAACAGATTGAAACACGTCACTCAATGAGCATGTTGATTTTAAGTCCTGGTTATGAAATGTAAATAGAAACGAAATTATAAAATAAAATGAATAATAAAACACAGATAATTAATGTCTAAAATATCAAAATTGAGAATTAAATATTAAAGTCCTAAGTATTAAACGAAGCTGCTTTTTGCACTGTCACACACATATGAACATGTGTACGGATTGAAAGTTTAGTCTTAGTTGCATGATATTTTTATTAGATGTTAGTGGCTTTGAACTAGCTGTCAGATAACTGCGAGTACTCTCAGATTTGTTCATTGTGTCTTTTTGTGTCGGGATGTATAAGTACCGGGCCACGTCCACTTATATTTTTGTCCATCTGATTAGTTAAGCCTTTTTCAACTGATTTTTATAGTTCGTTCTTATGTTGTACTGTTATACCACTGTCCCAGGTTAGGGGAGGGTTGGGATCCCGCTAATATGTTTAACCCCGCCACATTATTTATGTATGTGCCCGTCCCAAGTCAGGAGCCTGTAATTCAGTGGTTGTCGTTTGTTTATGTGTTACATATTTGTTTTTCGTTATTTTTTTACATAAATAAGGCCGTTAGTTTTCTCGTTTTAATTGTTTTACATTGTCTTATCGGGGCCTTTTATAGCTCACTATGCGGTATGGGCTTTGCTCATTGTTGAAGGCCGTAAGGTGACCTATAGTTGTTAATGTCTGTGTCATTTTGGTCTTTTGTGGATAGTTGTCTCATTGGCAATCATACCACATCTTCTTTTTTATATGATATTTGTCACTGGACGTTAAATCCTAATTCGTCAACATCATCCAATTGGTTCTTCTCTTCTATTACTTAATCATATGTTGTTTACAAATCACTCTAAAGAAGTAAACGGAAAGGAACGAATGCAGCTACATTTGATTATTTTAAGTTTCAATTCATTTTATTCCGTTTAGAAGTGCAGAGGAGAACTACAGTTGTCTATGGTGGCCGGTAAATTACATTTCACGTTTTCGCGATTTCGCCTTTCATATTCTATGGGGCGAAAACGCAAAATCACGAAGTCAAAAACGCGAAAACGCGAAGTCGAAAACGAGAATTCGGTTTCGCGTTTTCGACTTCGCAATTTCGCGTTTTCGCCATATAGAATATGAAAGGCGAAAACGCTAAAGCGCTGAAACGCAAAATGGAATTAACCTGCCACCATAGTTGTCCGCATGTAAACTTCTAGAATTTGTCACCAATATAAATACATCGCAATCCGTTACTGTTTCAACAGTCATCGGTGTTTCATGTATGTATTCTTAAACAAGTATTATTTTTCTTTCGTTTTTAGCAATGTATCACTCTCTACTGTCATTATATGATATTCTATATTCTGCGTTTCCATCTAGATTCTCGTGTATACCATGAGGGTCCGGATTGGGGGTATATAAATGTTCTTCTGTATTCTTTAAATTATTATGTCATTTTTTTCTACATTTTATTTTGTCTTACTGATTATACTTTTTTTATTTTTCATATTTTGTCATCCCAAGATATTTTACTTACTGATGTTTAGTAACATTACGACGTTTATCTCTGATTTATATACTGGTTACCAATGTAGATGACAAATTTGTGTCATTCATGACAATTACACAGAATCAATATGATATATGCGATCATTCTTGGATGAAATTAATATTACTTTAATATTACACTTTTTGAAACCATTTTTATCAATTTTCAATTTCATGTGTTGTTTCCGTAAATGTTCTGTTTCATTGCTCATGTGTTGTTTTCGTATATTTTAGCCGCTCGCCTTGAGCCTACTCATTTGATCCGATAACACCCAATATAGCAATAAAATTATACTTTTATTGCCATTCATAACTCTTAACAGACCAATTAACAGACCGGGTTTTATACATCCGACCCATTAACAGACCAAGTTTTAAATAAATATTGATTTATGTCACCAAAATACAGATTTTGGTGTAGATTTTTCACACAATGATATCAATATGGTTAACAAAAATAATGCCCTTCTTTTTTTGATGTTCAAAATATTGAATGCAAGTAAATTTAACCAATGTGTCATTTTGTGTACATTTTATGTGTGTAAAATGTGTATAAATTTATTGATGAGTAACCCGCCTTTTCATTTTATAGATCGTACATCGAAGCTAGAAAAATAATAATTACACCACTGAATTCAGTACATTGAATTGTTTTGTTAGACATGAATACTTTTTATGATGAAAATATATTTAGAAAGTTATACAATGAAACATGCTGAACTTTCAATGATTTTCTCGATAACACCTGATTAACAGACTTTAGCCAACCCGATTAACAGACCAACCGCCGATATAGCCGCATACTCAATATAGATTAACCGACCAATCTCTCGGTTAGCCGAGTGTCGGCCGTGAAAACGGCCATTAGACATCAACCATGAAAATACGCCCTTTCACTCAAAAAGAGAATACGACCATTACACATGAAAACAAGAAGAAACTGCAATTACACATAACACAAGAAGAAACAACCATTCTACATAAAACAAGAGAATACGGCCATAATACATGCAACAGGTGAAAATGGGTATTACACATAAACCGAGAAAATACAGTCATTCCACATAAAACAAGAGGAAAGGGCCATTACACATAAAAAGAGAATACGGCCATTACACATGCAACAGGAATCAACGGCCAGTAGGTATAAAACAAGAGAAAACGGCCATTTAGTCTTAGATGCATGATTTTTTTTTATTAGTTGTAAGTGGCTTTAAACTAGCTGTCAGTAACTGCGAGTACTCTCAGATCTGTACTTAGTGTCTTTTTGTTGTTTGGATGTACAAGTACCCGGCCACGTTCACTTGTATTTGTAGTATATGTATTTTTATCCATCTGATGAGTTAAGCCTCTTTCAACTGATTTTTATAGTTTGTTCGTATGTTGTACTGTTACACCACTGTCCCAGGTTAGGGGGAGGGTTTGGATCCCACTAACATGTTTAACCCCGTCACATTCTGTATGTATGTACCTGTCCCAAGTCAGGAGCCTGTAATTTAGTGGTTTTCGTTTGTTTATGTGTTAAATATTTGTTTTCGTTAATTGTTTGTACATAGATTAGGCCGTTAGTTCTCTCGTTTGTTTTACCTTGTCATTTCGGGCCTTTTAAAGCTGACTGTGCGGTATTGGCTTTTGCTTATTGTAGAAGGCCGTAAGGTGACCTATAGTTGTTAATTTCTGTGTCATTTGGTCTCTTGTGGTGAGTTGTCTCATTGGCAATCATACCACATCTTCGTTTTTTTTATAATTACACATAAAACAGGTGATAACAGCCATTACACAGAAAAACAAGAGGAAACGGCCTTTACGCATAAAAAAAGAGAATACTACCATTACACATATAACAGGAGAAAACAGTCATATCACATGCAATGGGAGACAACGATAATAAGACATACAACAGGAGAAAACGGCCATTCTACATAAAACATGACTATCGGCAATTACACATGCAAAAGGTAAAAATTGTCGTTACACATAAAACATGAGAAAACGGCTAAAATAGAGAATACGGCCATCACATATGTAACAGGAGAAAACGGCCATTACTCATAAAACAAAAGAAAACGGCAATTACACATAAAAATATAACAGGAAAAAGCGGTCATTACACATGCAACAGGAGATAAAGACCATTAGACATACAACTGGAGAAAACGGCAATTACACATAAAACAGGAGGAAAGGGCCATTACACATAAAAAAAAAAAGAATATGGACATTACACAAGCAACAGGAGAAACGGCCTTTACTCATTAAACAGGAGGAAAGGGCCATTACACATCAAAAAAAAGAATATGGACATTACACAAGCAACAGGAGAAACGGCCTTTACTCATTAAACAGGAGGAAAGGGCCATTACACATAAAAAAGAGAATATAGTCAGTTGTTTTCAAGTGTAAATTATAAATTATCGGCTAAAACATTATTTTGTACATTGTAGGAAAATAAAACATGTATTTGTACTCGCTACGAGACAGGAGAAAGCTCGACGAACATCGGCATTTAAATTAAAGCTTATCCCAACATTTAAAACGCCCAAATGGTTAAAAAATCATTATACAGGAAATAAAGTATTTTGTGACACCTAAATTATCTTTTTAGCAATTATTAAGTGATCGGTCTTCTTAATTTAAAAACAATCACTTGAGCCTACCGGTAAACTATAAAGCCTAATACATAATATGTTATACCTTAGCGTATATATTTAGCAAAAAGACTATTTTCTAACATTCATGTACTTTAACGTTTTAAGCCGTCAAACCTTACCCTATTGGTCCATTGCACTTTAGCGTGATGTACCATCGTACTTTAGCAAACAAAAAACCATCGCACTTTAGCGTGATACACCATCGAACTTAAGCGTAGACAATCACACTTAAGCGTGACCATCACACTTTAGAGTACCATCGCATTTTAGAGTCCTACACATATAACAGGAGAAAACATTACACATGCAACGGGAATCAACGGCCTTTAGGTATGCAACAGGAGAAAACGTGCCATCGTATACGTACTTTAGCAAACAAAAAACCATCGCACTTTAGCGTGATACACCATCGTACATTAGCGTAGACCATCGCACTTTAGCGTGACCATAGCACTTTAGAGTACCATCGTACTTTAGAGTCCTACACATATAACAGGAGAAAACATTACACATGCAACAGGAATCAACAGCCATTAGGTATAAAACAGGAGAAGACGGCCATTACACATAAAACAAGTGAATACGGCCATTACGCATGCAACAGAAGAAAATGGTCAATACACATAAACAAGAGAAAACGATCATTTACATATAAAACAGGTGACAACGGCCATAACACATAAAAAGAAAACACGGCCATTACACATATAACAAGAGAAAACGGCCATTACACATATAACAAGAGAAAACAGCCATTACACATATAACAAGAGAAAACGGCCATTACACATGCAACGAGAGAGAACGACCATTAGACAACAGTAGAAAACGGTCATTACACATAAAGGTAGGGAAAATGGCCATTACACATAAATGAAGGGAAAACGGCCATTACACATAAAAAAGAGAATACAACCATTTCACATATAACAATAGAAAACGGTCATTACAAATGCAACGGCAGAGAACGACCATTAGACAACAGTAGAACACGGTCAATAGGCATAAAGGAAGGGGAAAACGGCCATTACACAGAAAACAAATAGGAACGACCATTACACATAAAACAAGAAAATACGGTCATTACACATAAATCAAGAGAATACGGCCATTACACATAAAACAACAGAATACGGCCCTTACACATGCAACAGATGAAAACGGTCAATACAAATAAACCAAGAAAATACAGATATTACAAATAAAAAAGAGAATACGACCATTATACATATAACAGGAGAAAACGACAGTTCGCATACAAACAAGAAGAAACGGCAATTACACATAACACAAGAGGAAAAGACCATTACATATAAAACAAGAGAATACGGCCATAACACTTGCAACAAGGGAAAACGGCCATCACACATAAAACAAGAAAATGAGGCCATTACACATAAAAAAGAGAATACAGCCATTCCGCGTAAAGCAGGAGGAAACCGCTATTATACATAAGATAAGACGATAGGCCATTATACATAAAACAGGAGAATACGGCCATTATACATAAAACAGGAGAATACGGCCATTATACATAAAACAGGAGAATACGGCAATTACATATGCAAAAGGTGAAAACGGCCATTACAGAAAAAACAATAGAAAACGACCATTACACATACAAAGATAATACGGCCATTAAACATATAACAGGAGAAAACGGCCATTACACATATAACAAGAGAAAACAGCCATTACACATATAACAAGAGAAAACGGCCATTACACATGCAACGAGAGAGAACGACCATTAGACAACAGTAGAAAACGGTCATTACACATAAAGGTAGGGAAAATGGCCATTACACATAAATGAAGGGAAAACGGCCATTACACATAAAAAAGAGAATACAACCATTTCACATATAACAATAGAAAACGGTCATTACAAATGCAACGGCAGAGAACGACCATTAGACAACAGTAGAACACGGTCAATAGGCATAAAGGAAGGGGAAAACGGCCATTACACAGAAAACAAATAGGAACGACCATTACACATAAAACAAGAAAATACGGTCATTACACATAAATCAAGAGAATACGGCCATTACACATAAAACAACAGAATACGGCCCTTACACATGCAACAGATGAAAACGGTCAATACAAATAAACCAAGAAAATACAGATATTACAAATAAAAAAGAGAATACGACCATTATACATATAACAGGAGAAAACGACAGTTCGCATACAAACAAGAAGAAACGGCAATTACACATAACACAAGAGGAAAAGACCATTACATATAAAACAAGAGAATACGGCCATAACACTTGCAACAAGGGAAAACGGCCATCACACATAAAACAAGAAAATGAGGCCATTACACATAAAAAAGAGAATACAGCCATTCCGCGTAAAGCAGGAGGAAACCGCTATTATACATAAGATAAGACGATAGGCCATTATACATAAAACAGGAGAATACGGCCATTATACATAAAACAGGAGAATACGGCCATTATACATAAAACAGGAGAATACGGCAATTACATATGCAAAAGGTGAAAACGGCCATTACAGAAAAAACAATAGAAAACGACCATTACACATACAAAGATAATACGGCCATTAAACATATAACAGGAGAAAACGACCATTACACATACAGCAAGAGAAAACGGCCATAACAAATAAAACAAGAGAATACGACCACTACACATTAAACAAGAGAATATGATCATTACACATGTGATACGGTGCTTTCGGTCCGCGATTTGCTTTTAGTCCGGTTTTGCTTTTTGTCAGACATTTTTTGCTTTTTGTCCGTTGCTTTTTATCCGATAATTTTGTTTTTCGTCCGAAACTTTTGCTTTTTATCCGTTGCTTTCGGTCCGTTTTGTTTTTTTGTCCGATTATTTTGTTTTTTGTCCAATACTTTTGCATTTTCTCCGTTTTGCTGTTCGTCCGATGATTCTGATGTATGTCCATTTTAAAACGTGCATGTTTTTGTAGGTTCCATTTGAACTTCGAAACTCAATGACATCTTTGAAATTTAATACAAACCTAATTTCTCTCTATAAATAAGTGGTGCATGGAGTATCAGCAGTCGGTCAGTAGATGAATTATAAGAACAGAAAATAGCAAATTGAAGTCAAATTATTAGTCTCTGTTGTATTGTTTTTAAAACTTAACATTGATTAGTGATTGCTTTGACTGTTTATCTTACATATACACGTACATGTATCAAATATACAAGTTTGTTACTTTTCACGTATATTTTTGGGTGTGACTAATTCCCGTTTACCTTATTTTTGTTTTGTTTTTGTTTAAACACATTTTATTTCCAAAAGTAGCAAATGGGATTGAACACATCTCCCCTTACTCAAATACAAACATAAAATACATAAGACAATGACGAAAAACAAAATAGAAATGCATGTAATACAAACTATAAACAAAAACGAAAATGAAATATAATATTGTTGTAATATAAACTGGCGTGAAGGGTGAGTGTCCATTGTCCTTGACCTCATTTTCATGGTTTAGTGACTATACTTGAAAAAAAGGTAAGATTTTTTGTAATGTAAATTTGTCTCTTATTATGAGTAATAGAATAGCTATATTTGGTATGTGTATACCTTGCAAAGTCCATATGCCCGTCAGACAGTTTTCACTTGACCTCGACCTCATCCATGGATCAGTGAAAAAGGTTAAGTTTTGGTAGTCAAGTCCATTTATCAGATATTATAAGCAATAGGTCTAGTATATTCGGTGTATGTAAGGACTGTAAGGTGTACATATCCAACTGGCAGGTATCATCTGACCTTGACCTCATTTTCATGGTTCAGTGGTTGTAGTTAGGTTTTTGTGTTTTGGTCTGTTTTTCTTAAACATGTACTGTATGCAGTAGGTCTACTATATTAAGTGTATGGAATGATTGTGAGGTGTACATGTCTAGCTGGCAGGTGTCATATGACTTTGACATCACTTTCACGGTTCATTGGTCAAAGTTAAGTTTTTGAGTTTCAGTCTTTTTTTCTAATACTATATGCAATAGGTCAACTATATTTGGTGTATGGACATATTTTATGATGTACATGTCAGATTCGCAGGTTTTTGTTTTACCTTGACCTCATTTTCACGGTTCATTGCTCAGTGTTAAGTTTTTGTGTATTGGTCTGTATTTCTTAAACTATAAGCAATAGGTCCACTATATTTGTTGTGTGGAAGGATTGTAAGCTGTACATGTCTGCCTGGCATGGTTCATCTGACCTTGACCTCATTTTCATGGTTCATTGGTCAATGTTTAGTTTTCCTCGGTTAAGTTTGTTTCTTAGAAACTATAAGCAATAGGTCAACTATATTTAGTGTATTGAATGATTGTAAAGTGTACATGTATTTCTTGTTTGGTTTATATGACCTTGACCTCATTTTCTTAGATCATGTTAATTTAAGTTGATATGATAGTTGTAGTAAAGCTTTATATTTAGGACTATCAATATAATATCAATGATTAGTAAAGAAGGCGAGATATTTCAGCGTGTGCACTCTGGTTATTACATTAGATGTGAATAAAAGATGTTCTGGTCATATCTAATCTATGAAGCGGGGTACTACATAGTTGTTACTATTTCGTAAATCATAAATTGAATTTGACCAATAAGTTGGAGCATTAAATCATGCAGTCTCGTTATGTAAAGAATATAACACATTGAGTTTTCTTGACTTTCGTCTGTCTACTAGCAATTCCCGGCCTGTTTCGGAATATGTAGCTTTACAACTGGCAAACACGGGCAACCGAGTTACTATTCCTCCTGCTTCTAACTTAACATGTTCTTAAATTATTAGAATTTTGTTGAGTACAACTATCCCGAAACACATATGCATATTCTAATCTATGACGCGGGGTACTACATAGATTTTACGGACGCCATCACGAGTTGGTTGACCGTTATGAAATAACCGTTTCACAAATGGTATCGGACATGTTCCTTCAGTCGTAACTACAATACCCTTCCCTTTCATGAATAAGACCTACCGAATTAGACTATTTACCGGATTTTTTATCACATAAGCAACATGTGGAGCAGGATCTACTTACCCTTACGAAGCACCTGAGATCACCCCTAGTTTTGGTGGGATTCGTGTTGTTTATTCTATAGTTTTCTATGTTGTGTCATGTGTACTATTGTTTGTCTGTTTGTCTTCTTTTTTAGCTATGGCGTTGTCATTTTATTTTAGATTGATGAGTTTGATTGTCCCTTTGGAATCTTTCGTCCCTCATTTTACCATAATTAATATAATAGATAAGTTTATACGAGGAAGATTATTTCTATATAATGCATATTTCAATTTTTCAAGAACATTTAATCTTGTACTGTGTTTGCACAATTCATTATGTTTTCTATATGTGTATGTATTTTCCTTGTTAATACATTCTGTACATATTCCGTCTCGGACTGTCATGTGTTAAAACAATACCTTGTGATGATTTTTACTTATTTTACACTAATTTATTTTAAGTTGTGTATTCATATTCAAGTCATTCACCAAAATTATCAATGGCGGAGAATAATTTATCTTAGAGCTCTGATTTTAGCGCATAGATAGGACATTTAGCAAAAAACAGTCGGACGTTATAGCGCCAAAAAAAAGTTCATTTACCGAAAAAAGAAATAGTCAATTCCATATGAGAGAATATATAATTCATTCGTTGTATAATAATGAATTTTGATATAGTGTCATGATAGCAAAATTAAACAAAAAATTCAGAATAAAAAGTTAAAGGGAAACTCCGCAGAAAAAATGTAAGAATGGAAATGGGGAATATGTCAAAGAGACAACAATCCGACCAAAAAGCAGACAACAGCCGAAGGTCACCAATGGGTCTTCAACGCATCGAGAAAATCCCGCACCCGAAGGTGGTCCTCAGCTGGCCCCTAAATACAATTGTGTACTACATTGTAGTTTAGTGAAAATGGACGTAAAACTAAACTTCAAAAGATATAAATGAACTAAAATTGGGACAGGCACAAAAATGAACATAGAGATGTCCTCGCCCGGACACATATATGGAATGCAGTTTGCTGATAAATGGGTGTCAAATGTATTGAGCAAAAACCCAACGACTAGTTTCAACAAGAATGGTTTGCTTTTGTTGCAGAATCGCATAAAACTTTATGTTATCGTATTTTTAAAAAGAATTTACAATTTGAAAACAACTTTTCATTTTTACCTTACAAATTCCAATATATATAATGCAAATATAGATGTGGTAGTCACCACTTGCCGATTGAGTCTGGAAGGTGGCAGGTTTTACAGAGAGAAAACAGAATATGCCGTCTCTGTGACCAAAACGAGATTGTTGACGAGTACCATTACATTATTAAATGTGGAACATTCAAACTAGAAATATTTTTTTTTAATGAACTACCGTTGGTCAAACCCTAATGTCTGTAAAATTAATGTTATCAACTGTTTGACTCATCAAATATTGTAGTATTAGATAAATATGAAAGTCAGTCAGTCATTCCTCCAAATTAATTTAATTGTATGGTTCACACTTGCATGTACTAATTGTACCTTATAGTTAATTTTATGTATGTACTCTATAACTAGCTATATATAGTAATTGAAGTTTTATGAGAAATAAAGTATTCGTATTCCTTTAAACCATAAATTACATGAAGACAACCTACGGGTAAAATACAAGTGTATATGATAGTATAAAGTATTTAATCCTCATCCGTCCTTGTAAATGCAAAACTTTCAATGTCGTGCTTTCGAAGTAACTTCTTTACCTTTTTGTTGTAAAATTCAGTACCTATATCTGTCCATAACTTTTGAGGAAATCGTGATGATGATGTGAAGACCGTTTGGAAGGCATCTTTGACCGTCAACCCTTTCTTGTTTTTGGGATGTATGAGCCATCTGTATTTAGAAAACACATGAATGATACTTAGAAAGATTTAAAGCCTTTGTTATCACGAGAAAATGAACTCATATCAACGGCAGTCCAAATCTCGTCTACACCTCAAAAGAGGAACGAAAGATACCAAAGGGACAGTCAAACTCATAAATCTAAAACAAACTGACAACGCCATGGCTAAAAATGAAAAAAGACAAACAAACAACAACACACACGACACAACATAGAAAACTAAAGAATAAACAACACGAACCCCACCAAAAAACTAGAGATGATCTCAGTTGCTCCGGAAGGGTAAGCAGATCCTGCACCACATGCGGCACCCGTCGTGTTGCTTATGTGATAACAAATCCGGTAAATAGTCTAATTCGGTAGGTCAGATTCAGGAAAGGGAAGGGGATTGTAGTTACGACGTAAGGAACATATCCGATATCATTTGTGATACGGTTATTCCATAACGGTCAACCAACTCGTGATGGCGTCCGTAAAATTTACGAAGGGATGATTTCAACTTCACCATTTTGAACTCTTGGTTTAATAGCTTCCTTGTGAGCAGCAATCCTCTATCAAACGATCACACGTCTTTTCTTGAATTGACGTCGAACGGGTTTATGTAATTCTTCTGCTAATTGATCTGTCCAAAGAATTTTTTTTTGATGTCCCAAACCAAATCATCTTTTAGTACCGATGAGAGGTTTAACGATACCACGATCTATTTTCTCTCTCATGGTTGGATTGTTAATGGAATCTAATTGTTAGAGCATATTTTTATCACATATAGAATTACGTGTTGGTGTTTTATCTGCATTGATTCGTTGATGTAGCTTTGTTCCAGGTCCCGTAAACTGATGTCCCGGAAGATGCATTTCTACGGGTAGATGGTTAATGACTTTGTTCATAAAACCTTTACCGGTAGATCTTACAAACTTGGATATTTTTTATCCACAAACGGCGCAGATTCCACCTTTTCGTTGTCGTCCGTTGCTAGTAATCTTTTCGTAGAGACCTTTCGTTTCCAGAGTCCTTTTACATTTCAAACAATAATATTTAAATAAGTGGATGTTAAAGATATCTCATACAATGAAACTATTGTGAAAAGAGAGAATCACTTCCTTCTTCCACAGCGTTCGATTCAAGGACTGATTATTGGTAAGTCAGACTGTGCTAAAACGACAATAATCAACAACTTTCTCATTAAAGACTGGTTAGATTACGATTGCTAGCATGTGTTTGGAGAATCACTTCATCAACCCATCTAACAACTGTTGCAACACGCATTGGAAAAGGGATACACCAACAAGGGCATATGCGATTTGTTATCCGTTAAAGGAAAAAGGTGTTTGATGATTTAATGTTAAGTAAACTTAAAACTTCCTCGTCAAACGATTCGTGAGAATAGTAACTTCATCTGCTTATTTTCACAAGACGCTAAAAATCTTGAACACGTTCATTACGATCATTGCTTAGGAATTGGATCTGGCAAATGACACCTTGTTATTTCCATCAACTCAACACTCAACGCTAAACAATGTTAAACGCTAAACAACGTTCAATGTTCAACGCTAAACAATGTTCAACGTTCAACGCTCAACGCTGAACAACGTTCAACGCTCTAAATAAATGACGTTTATTAGCATTACTGATCCTAAACAACGTGATGCTCATTCTAAGGATTTATTTGTTGATGGAGTAAGGTATAAAGGAACTCCTGGTTTATAGGAACTTATGGTCATGAAATAACCAGTTAATTATGAGCCTGATGATCTGAATGACTATGCTGAAATTTAAAAAAAGTACTCTTGCCATGTACCTGTTGGTGACCCTCTGCTGTTGTTTTTTTATTTGGTCGGGTTGTTGTCTCTTTGACACATTCCCCATTTTCATTCTCAATTTTATAGAGATAACTCAACCCTTTCAAAAAACTCCCAAATCGAATAAAGGGTATACATGGAAAATATTGTCTCACGCATTTCAAAGCTAGATGTATGGTAATGGATTGCAAACTGTATATCTACCCCCAAACTTTAATCAACTCCTCGATCGATTGGAGTTGTGTGCTGCTTCCTATCAAGCTGGGAACGGTGGTTTACGTAACGAAATTGTATTAATCCTCTATGCCATGAAAAAGGGTGGCTTCATCAACAGCAAAGATTACAATCAAGCTCATCGTAACCTTCTATAAAATAAATGTTAACCATTAAGAAAAAAGTAAAATCACAAAAATACTGAACTCTGAGGAAAATTCATAAAGGAAAGACCTTAATCAAATGGCAAAATCAAAAGATCAAACGAATGGATAACAACTGTCGTATTCATGACTTGGTACAGGCATTTTTTGTATGTAGACAATTCTGGACTGAACCTGGTTTTATAGCTAGCTAAACCTCTCACTTGTATGAAAGTCGCATCACATTACATTATATTGACAACGATGAGTGAACAAAACAAACAGACACAATACGTAACAATGTCAAAAAAGGGGTAAAGCAGTCAACATTGTGTTATCATCTCAATCACTATAAAACAAACAAATGTAACAAAGAGGCAAAACAAGTCATACATCAAATTTTAACAATTGATACACACGTAAATATGTGGTTGGTGGTAAAGGTCTGTTTGACACAATCGCCAATTAAGTTGAACGCAAGTTAATCTCTTCTACCGCAAAGACATTGGGGAGTAATACCATGACTGCACCCACCAATGCAGCTCTTGAAGGTGTTGAAAAAGGAGCTACCAAAGCTGTGGATCATGTGATTCATAAAATAGGTAAAAAACCCAAAACAAAGACTCTTCATCAGCAAGCTCGTTTTAACAACATCAGTTTATCCTCTAAAAGCAAAACGTTGAACAATATCATCTCAGGCAGTGGTATTGCAACCATTCACGACTTCGTCAATCGCTATAAATAAATGAAGGACATACTTCGTATTACAGAAACTTTGTCTTTTGATGAAAGTATTCAGAAATATCAAGTCCATGAATACGAACTCCAAACTGGAGCATCCTTAAATAATTCCGGTGCTGAAACAAGAATAAACATCGAAACCCAGGATCTGTTTGTCCATCCGGCTGAGAATTATCTTTTAGTGGAGGGACGACTTTTAAAAAATGACAACCCAGCATATGCTGATGCAGATTTAGTGTCCCTTGTTAACAATGGTATCATGTATCTGTTTTAAAAAAGCATCGGATCTAAAATGTCCGGTCAACAGATTGAATACCTTAATGATCCAGGTATAGCGACTATCATGCTAGGGTTGTTGACGTATCTCGATGATTTTAGTAAATCTCAAGGTATAAACCAATTGTGGTTTAAAGATTCAACCACGGATGCCGAAGCTGACAATACTGGTTTCAAAGCTAGACGTGATTACATTATTACTAAACCTGACATCAAAGGAACATTCTCATTTACTATACCTTTAAAGCATATCTTTGGTTTTGCATTAGACTATACCAAAATCATCTATGGGTTTAAACATGAACTCACACTGGTAAGAGATTCTGATACAAGTGCAGTGTTTAGAACAGGAGGAAAAGATCTAGCAAAAACTGAGGTAAGTAAATTATCCTGGTTGGTTCCTCATGTCATTCCTTCCGATGAAAACAAAATGGTACTGTACAAAACAATTCAAAGTAAAAACAAACTCAACTTTGGTTTCCGTATGAGACAATGTGATTCCATATCCGTTCCCCAAAGTAGAGAATTCACTTGGCGACTTGTGCCAAAACCGGTCATGGAAAACCAAGATACATCATCGTAGCCTTAAAAACCGATTAAAATAACGATCAAGAACATAATGCATCCACATTTGATTACTGATTTTTAAGAAACATCTATGTCACCTTAAATGCGCAACGTTATCTAGCCGTAGACTTCAACGTCTATTTTAATCAATGCAAAGTATCTAGAGTATACAAAGAAGCTGCTGACTTTCGTAAAATGTTTTTAGTATGGATCATCTCATTAGCAATAGCAACATTAACCCTTCAGACTTTACAGACCTTTAACCATTATTCGTCATTGATGTAAGTCATCAATCTGAAAAACTAAAATAGTCTGTGGTTGATATTCAATTCCAAGCAGAATTCCTGTTCAAGCAAACACGGATGCTTTTGCATTGGTACTCTCAGATCGAATTATACAGTTTGAATCTGATGGACAAAAGATGAACGTTGTGTTCTAAAAAGAATAAATAAATGGATAATCACTTGTTACAACACATTGTTGACAATACAGCACCTAAGAAAGCATGGGTTCTCTTTTATTGTGTCTGCTAATAACAAAAAAATCGATACCCGATTCAATCCACCCATTCACATACAAAATGGAAAGAGTTATGAAATGGCTCTGGTCAACCTAGAGACTTACTACTCTTTCACAAATATTCATGCAGGGAACAATACTTTTCGTTATTCTAATGATAATGGTGCCACCTGGTTTACCATTGTGTTAAACACTGGCTCTGACTCTATTGAAAACATCACCAATGAGTTACAAAGAAACCTACAACTCAACAAACACCTTTCCAAAATTCACATCGGTGGTAATAAAAGTACATTAAGGGCAACAATTACTTTAGCTAAAAACTATCAAGTCGATTTTAATGTTGACAATAGCATTAATACAGTGCTAGGCTTCGAGCGAAACATTTACACACACGATCGAGCTACAAACGGTTACACAGAAGGTGAGAGCATTGTCAACATCAACAGCTCTTTCGTTTATAGTGATATCATCAGTGGTAGCTATGTCAATGGATCGCAACAACTCACCATTTACAGTCTCTTCCCAAATGTATCCCCTGGTATGAAAATCATTCAAACTCCTTAAAACTTGGTCTATTTACCAGTTACACTGAAAACCGTCAATCACATGAGTACTACTTTGACAGATCAAGATGGAAATCCCATCGATCTGAGAGATGAACATTTAAGAATACGTATTCATCTTCGTGAAATATAACATTAAAGCCAAAAAAGCTGATAATGTAATATGAAATACAACAAGAGATGTTATTGATGTGTGTAAATTTAACTCTGATGTTTACTCAGTGTTTTTTTTTTTCGTAGACAAACATTACCAATCCACGTTTTATAAGTATTGGAGTAACATTGCAGTAATGAATTATACTTTACAAAATCAAAAGTATGTGGTACTTCCTCAACCTTTTAGTTCGTTTGAATGATGTTTAGGCTACATTTAAGACAATACGCATGATTACACGTTTGTTAGGAGTATAACGTTAATGTGAGACATGTTGAAACAAGTCAATAATGAACCTCTACCTTGTCGTGCTAATCACCGGTCGGTGTTAAGTGTGTTTGGGGACCCATGGGGGATGATGAATTTTAAAAAACTGTTTGTAACTAAAACGTATTACATGCAACGTGCTTTACTGTTAAAACGCGTTCAAAACGAGTATGCTGTAGTGAAAACCTAAGTAAAGAACGGTTTTGTTTTTTAGGGAGTTAAATTAGTTCCCTAAAAAAGAAATTTTCGTTAGATGTAAATAAATGAACTATCATACACATGGTTTAAATTTGACACAAGGTCAAGCCCATAAATTACAAACAGCAGTTTAGAATGGTTGTGTTGTTAGTACGTGTATTGCATGCTAATCTAAAGGGGAACGATAAGATGTTGCTCACTCAGCGACAAAAGATCGACAAGCTGTTAAAAAGTGGTAAAGGTGGTATGGTCTTGGAATTGAGTGTAACACAACTCAAACAAAACATGCAAAAGGAAGGTGTTTTTTGGGGAATGTTAGCTAGATTAGCCATGCGAGCTCTTCCAATGTTAGCTAAAACAGTACTCCCCGCTTTAGGTGTAGGTGCCTTGAGTGGTTTAGGTAGTGCTGCCATGAGTAAAGCCATTTGATCTGGTCTTTACCTTAAACATGGATGTAATGTTTGCATTTGTAAAAAACTGCCTACCACCTATGGAGATGGGTTGTATTTAAAACATGGGGGTAAATTTTACAATGTAAATGATCAACAGGGTAATGATTTGCTTTTAGGTCCCAAAAGTTCTTTCAGTCAAGTTCCTCATTTAGGTTAATTGTTATAAATACATGGATGACGTAGACTTCAACAAACAAACGTATGGAGAAGACAAAATTCGATGCGTTGAACAAACGTTAACGTTAGAGCTAGAAATGCTTAAATACACCAACATTTTAAACCAAACAAGGCGCTTTCCATCGCATTAGGAACCTATGCTGTTCTAAACGTAATTTATGCAACTAGTGCACTCAACACTGCTGTAACAGGAATCAAAGCCATTGCTTGCATTCCTTTAAGTTCACTAGCGGTCATTAATTCGCTAGGAATGATTGGCTTAACGGTATTATTCAATTGTGTTCATAAAAAATGTAAAAATAAAACAACATGAAGATACCGTACAAAAAAATAGAACCTCTAAATCTAATCAGTTATCTAAGGTACCAGGATTATCATTTAATACGCCGGACGCGCGTTTCGTCTACATAAGACTCATCAGTGACGCTCTGATCAAAATAGTTATAAAGCCAAACTAGTACAAAGTTGAAGAGCATTGAAGATTGAAAATGCAGTGATTAAAGCTCTGAATGATGATAACATTAGTGACCTAAAGTTTACAGGTATTGTGACATGCTTAGACTCTTACTACACTGAAAAACAACACTTACGACTCCCAAAGAAAAACTCGTAACACACACCAATAGTTTTTTAATCTAGTGTTTGATAGATTAAAAAATGAATTTAACATACATTTCTTTTAATCTTTATCTTCGTCACCACCACTTTCACTGTAAAAGCCACTATCAAACTCACTATCACTGTCCAAGCCTTCAAACTCACTATCATCATCACTTTCACTGTAAAAGCCACTATCAAACTCTCTATCACTGTCCATACCTTCAAACTCACTATCATCATCACTTTCACTGTAAAAGCCACTATCAAACTCACTATCACTGTCCAAGCCTTCAAACTCACTATCATCATCACTTTCACTGTAAAAGCCACTATCAAACTCTCTATCACTGTCCAAACTTTCAAACTCACTATCATCATCACTTTCACTGTAAAAGCCACTATCAAACTCACTATCACTGTCCAAACCTTCAAACTCCCTATCAACATCACTTTCACTGTAAAAGCCACTAACAAACTCTCTATCACTGTCCAAACCTTCAAACTCACTATCATCATCACTTTCACTGTAAAAGCCACTATCAAACTCACTATCACTGTCCAAGCCTTCAAACTCACTATCATCATCACTGTCACTGTAAAAGCCACTATCAAACTCTCTATCACTGTCCAAGCATCACTTTCACTGTAAAAGCCACTATCAAACTCACTATCACTGTCCAAGCCTTCAAACTCACTATCATCATCACTGTTACTGTAAAAGCCACTATCAAACTCTCTATCACTGTCCAAGCCTTCAAACTCACTATCATCATCACTTTCACTGTAAAAGCCACTATCAAACTCTCTATCACTGTCCAAACTTTCAAACACACAATCATCACCACTTTCACTGTAAAAGCCACTATCAAACTCTCTATCACTGTCCATACCTTCAAACTCACTATCATCATCACTTTCACTGTAAAAGCCACTATCAAACTCTCTATCACTGTCCAAACCTTCAAACTCATTATCATCATCACTTTCACTGCAAAAGCCACTATCAAAATCTCTATCAGTGTCCAAACCTTCAAACTCACTATCATCATCACTTTCACTGTAAAAGCCACTATCAAACTCTCTATCACTGTCCAAACCTTCAAACTCACTATCATCATCACTTTCACTGTAAAAGCAACTATCAAACTCTCTATTACTGTCCAAACCTTCAAACTCACTATCATCATCACTTTCACTGTAAAAGCCACTATCAAACTCTCTATCACTGTCCAAACCTTCAAACTCACTATCATCATAGCTTTCACTGTAAAAGCCACTATCAAACTCTCTATTACTGTCCAAACCTTCAAACTCACTATCATCATCACTTTCACTGTAAAAGCCACTATCAAACTCTCTATCACTGTCCAAACTTTCAAACTCACTATCATCATAGCTTTCACTGTAAAAGCCACTATCAAACTCTCTATTACTGTCCAAACCTTCAAACTCACTATCATCATCACTTTCACTGTAAAAGCCACTATCAAACTCTCTATCAATGTCAAAACCTTCAAACTCACTATCATCATAGCTTTCACTGTAAAAGCCACTATCAAACTCTCTATTACTGTCCAAACCTTCAAACTCACTATCATCATCACTTTCACTGTAAAAACCACTATCAAACTCTCTATCACTGTCCAAACCTTCAAACTCACTATCATCATCACTTTCACTGTAAAAGCCACTATCAAACTCTCTATCACTGTCCAAACCTTCAAACTCACTATCATCATCACTTTCACTGTAAAAGCCACTATCAAACTCTCTATTACTGTCCAAACCTTCAAACTCACTATCATCATCACTTTAATGTAAAAGCCACTATCAAACTCTCTATCACTGTCCAAACCTTCAAACTCACTATCATCATCACTTTCACTGTAAAAGCCACTATCAAACTATCTATCACTGTCCAAACCTTCAAACTCACTGTCATCATCACTTTCACTGTAAAAGCCACTAACAAACTCACTATCACTGTTCATACCTTCAAACTCACTATCATCATCACTTTCACTGTAAAAGCCACTATCAAACTCTCTATCACTGTCCGAGCCTTCAAACTCACTATCATCACCACTTTCACTGTAAAAGCCACTATCAAACTCTCTATCACTGTCCATACCTTCAAACTCACTATCATCATCACTTTCACTGTAAAAGCCACTATCAAACTCTCTATCACTGTCCGAGCCTTCAAACTCACTATCATCACCACTTTCACTGTAAAAGCCACTATCAAACTCTCTATCACTGTCCATACCTTCAAACTCACTATCATCATCACTTTCACTGTAAAAGCCACTATCAAACTCTCTATCACTCTCCAAGCCTTCAAACTCACTATCATCATCACTTTCACTGTAAAAGCCACTATCAAACTCTCTATCACTATCCAAACCTTCAAACTCACTATCATCATCACTTTCACTGTAAAAGCCACTATCAAACTTTCTATCACTGTCCAAACTTTCAAACTCACTATCATCATAGCTTTCACTGTAAAAGCCACTATCAAACTCTCTATCACTGTCCAAACCTTCAAACTCACTATCATCATCACTTTCACTGTAAAAGCCACTATCAAACTTTCTATCACTGTCCAAACTTTCAAACTCACTATCATCATAGCTTTCACTGTAAAAGCCACTATCAAACTCTCTATTACTGTCCAAACCTTCAAACTCACTATCATCATCACTTTCACTGTAAAAGCCACTATCAAACTCTCTATCAATGTCAAAACCTTCAGACTCACTATCATCATAGCTTTCACTGTAAAAGCCACTATCAAACTCTCTATTACTGTCCAAACCTTCAAACTCACTATCATCATCACTTTCACTGTAAAAACCACTATCAAACTCTCTATTACTGTCCAAACCTTCAAACTCACTATCATCATCACTTTCACTGTAAAAGCCACTATCAAACTCTCTATCACTGTCCAAACCTTCAAACTCACTATCATCATCACTTTCACTGTAAAAGCCACTATCAAACTCTCTGTCACTGTCCATACCTTCAAACTCACTATCATCATCACATTCACTGTAAAAGCCACTAACAAACTCTCTATCACTGTCCAAACCTTCAAACTCACTATCATCATCACTTTCACTGTAAAAGCCACTATCAAACTCTCTATCACTGTCCAAACTTTCAAACTCACTATCATCATCACTTTCACTGTAAAAGCCACTATCAAACTCTCTATCACTGTCCAAACCTTCAAACTCACTATCATCATCACTTTCACTGTAAAAGCCACTATCAAACTCTCTATCACTGTCCAAACTTTCAAACTCACTATCATCATCACTTTCACTGTAAAAGCCACTATCAAACTCTCTATCACTGTCCAAACCTTCAAACTCACTATCATCATCACTTTCACTGTAAAAGCCACTATCAAACTCTCTATCACTGTCCAAACCTTCAAACTCACTTTCATCATCACTTTCACTGTAAAAGCCACTAACAAACTCTCTATCACTGTCCAAACCTTCAAACTCACTATCATCATCACTTTCACTGTAAAAGCCACTATCAAACTCTTTATCACTGTCTAAACCTTCAAACTCACTATCATCATCACTTTCACTGTAAAAGCCACTAACAAACTCTGTATCACTGTCCAAGCCTTCAAACTCACTATCATCACCACTTTCACTGTAAAAGCCACTATCAAACTCTTTATCACTGTTCATACCTTCAAACTCACTATCATCATCACTTTCACTGTAAAAGCCACTATCAAACTCTCTATCACTGTCCATACCTTCAAACTCACTATCATCATCACTTTCACTGTAAAAGCCACTATCAAACTCTCTATCACTGTCCAAACCTTCAAACTCACTATCATCATCACTTTCACTGTAAAAGACACTATCGAACTCACTATCACTGTCCATACCTTCAAACTCACTATCATCATCACTGTCCTCGTATAATACAGTTCATTTAAAATACCAAAATGCAATGCTAATACACTAACTATTAACACTTTAAGTGTAGAAGGTGTAAAATAATAAGTCTAAAATTAAAAATGAAGATTACACTTTGCAAAATCATATTTACGATCTTCGTAAAATTCTTAAAAAGCTTTAGAAACAAAATGATGAAAAATTGTGGAATCATATTTTAATATATCACAAAAATCATCACTTTCTAACAATCATTCAAAAGCGTTTAACACTTGCATAGCTGCAATAATTATCATACATAACATGTTTTTATTGTCATTCATTTAATAATTCATGTTTCATGTGATAAAATTTTTGAATAAAGGTATGATTCACACCAATTCTTGTTTTTGTTTAAGTACATTTTCTAAATTAATTAAACAACTAAAAGTGTTATGTTAGTTCTAAATGGAAAACCTGTCTTATGTTAGTAAATCACGAAATAATGTTTTTAGTTGCCACCCTGTAAAGTAATGAGGTTAAGGTTCTGTAGACCATTCTTCACCCGTTTCTTCATCATAATTAAAAACAACATACGATGGTAAATAACATGTGGTGTTAAAAACAAAAAGATTTTTGTAGAATCATAATGGTGAAGAGGTGAATTTTCTGTAATAGTAGATAAAAATGGAAAGTTATGAGATGTATAATAGAGTAAAAATTCATAAAAAGTAGAGTTGTATAATATTGCATCAGTATCATCTTTTAATAACCATCGAAATGCGATTAACAATATTGCCATAGTTAATTTATTATACTTTCTTTCTGTTTTTATTATCATTTGTTTTACATTCTAACCAAATCGTAAGAAAAATACTACTTCCCTTGTTTTCACAAAAAGTATTTTCTCTTACCAAATTTACCATCTACTTACACTTCCGAAATTTTATAACATACACCAGTTGGGAGGTTCTTCCATTTCAATGTTTCTTCATTTTGTTCTTATACTTTCTCTTCCAAAGCACTAAGACTCATAAAATCATTATCACAAGAAGCCATCATATAATACTATACTATTCATGTCTTTATTGGTAATTTTTTCAATTTGAACTCTTCCTCCTATTCGGACGTTTTTTTAATAATGTGACGTCATCATAAAAATGCTATACACTTCTTGTTTTTAACCATTTCCGGTTAAACTACTTCCGGTATAAAACGCATGCGTAAATAAAACAACTTCCCGTTAAAACCCACTCTTGTTTTTTTCTCGTGAGAATTACCATCGTTGACTCATGTCAAATCTCGCGAGAGTTTAAAATTGAAACGAGATTTAGGCAGAATCCCCCCTTTCTATACTACTCATGATTTATGCATAAACCTGAAAAACGGTTTTTATCCAACGCAATCATAGGTTTGAACGTTGTTTTCAATTTAGACTTGTTTATATTTATTTCGTTTGGGCTTGTATTATATTTTCCCTCCGGTTTAATTGATCCGATTATCCTATTTCGACTCTTTAAAATTCAAGAGTCTATCCAAAATTGAGGTAAATTATATGGCCTTACAAATACTGTTTCGATCCCTAACATCACTAAAGAGACATTAATCGTCGAAATCCGGATATGGTGTAAAATAAATTTAGCACCTCATTTTGTGGTTTACCATCTTTGCCGCAAGTTTATTGTTTTCTGTTTGGTATTAAATTAATGTAAGATCCATTTTGTTACATCGTGTGATCAATGTATTTGGCAATCGTCAATGGCAGTCAGCAGGGTTTAGGAACATCAGTTGTTCGACCTGTTAGTCAAATGCGTTGTGTTCAAATATACTTTTTCACTTTTTTGGTCTTTTGGAAAATGTTGTTTGTGCAGTATTCAAACTCTTCTACAACGAAATTTGTTTTACATGCATACGTATAAAAATTGCAGTTTTTATTCAATGCAATCATAGGTTTCAATTTAGATTTGTTTAAATTTATTTCGTTTGGGCTTGTATTATATCCCCCCCCCGGTTTAATTGATCCGATCATCCTATTTCGACTCTTTAAAATTCAAGGGTCTATCCTAAATTGAGGTAAATTATATGGCCTTACAAATACTGTTTCGATCCCTAACATCACTGAAGAGACATTAATTGTCGAAATCCGGATATGGTGTAAAATAAATTTAGCACCTCATTTGTGGTTTACCAACTTTGCCGCAAGTTTATTGTTTTCTATTTGGTATTAAATTAATATAAGATCCACTTTGTTACATTGTGTGATCAATTTATTTGGCAATCGTCAATGGCAGTCGGCAGGGTTTAAGAACATCAGTTGTTCGACCTGTTAGTCAAAATCGTTTTGTTAAAATATACTTTTTCACTCTTTTGGTCTTTTGGAAAATGTAGTTTGTGCTGTATTCAAACCCTTCTACAATGAACTTTGTTTAACATGCATACCTATAAAAATTGCGGTTTTTATCCAACGCAATCATATGCGTGTATAATGTGAAGTGTACAATTTATATTCAAATTCAGTCTCAGAATTGAATTAAAATAACAATTTCACGAAGAATAAGTTTTATCCCGTGAGGATTTAAAGTAATATTATCTTTGCGTCAGGAATCTAGATATCCAACAGTTGCTTTGAAGTATAAAAAAAGCCTCAAATTTCAAATTAAAAAAAAATCATCCGATGTTAGTTTTTTAATTGTTTTTTTTATAATCTTGGTACTATACAAATCTTTAAAAAAAAACAATCATTGGTACAATGTCAATCTCAGCATTTGTAATTATATAAAATTAGCGATTTGTTTACTTCTTACATACTGAACAAGCACCCGTATTCTGTTTTTTTCTCTTTTAGTTCATGTGTTTCCCTCAGTTTTGGTTTGTGACCTGGATTTGTTTTTTGTTTAAACAATTTATGACTAATGGACAGCGGTATTCTACTTTTTCTTTTATTAAGCGTATAACTTGAACAAGATTTTTTTTTAGTTTTATTCAAGGAATAAGAAGAATTTATACCAAATTCAACTTTCATTTATTTAAGTTTGTCTTCATGGTCTCATTTAATACCTATTATCAATGATTATGTAAATAATTGAAACATTAGCGTGTTTCATTTTTTTTTATTAAGTAATAACACGTAAAACAAAGGTATTTAAAGACTGAATATCAATTTTAACTGGGTAAATATCTTTAATTGTTTTTACATAGGTGGTAAAGGTAACGTTTTTTCCTGTACTGTAGCTCAGTCCATATTGTAAACTTGAATATGTATGATAGCTCGTTTCGAAGTGATTTCCTTTTCAAACACATTTTCATAAATATGTACCTGTATATTAAGAGTACATACATTTGTGTACAAACTTTGTTATTTACCATAACAATTAGGTATATGACAACACTTTTACTGTTAATTTCGACTGGAAATTTCAGTGAAGTTCCTTTGTTTTTAAATGATTAACTTCTTTTTACAAAATTACGCATTAAGCAATATTTGTATGAAGCTATGAATTTGATAAAAGAAAATGCTGGGTCGAAGTCATAAAGAAAACTTACGACACACATTAGCACAATTGTCAATGTACAGGCTTCTGTTATACACAGTCACATATGCACCTATGTGATATATCAGCCAGTGCCCAAAATTTATGAATAGAGCTAATTTATCCTTGTTTCTGACCTAAAATTTAATGATATGATATACTAGTGTTGCTTATATTTTCAACCTTTTAATTTTTAGTGTAAAATGAAAATACTAGGTCTTTGAAAGTAAATCTTCCTCTTTATTGAAGTGACGTTTGGTCTGGACTAAAAGAAAATTTCAAAGAATGGCTAGTTATAGTGACATATCGTTTTGTGTTCTATTATCTGTTGGTCTTTTAAGCCATGGTCACTTTATTGTCGACTTATGATTTAAAATTTCTCTCTGGTGTCATCCGCCTCTCTTTCCCCGCTATATGTTTATAAAATACTTTAATACATCAGTCTGTGAATCACATTGTAATATCAAAACCAGACATGGTAAGAAAATACATAATCAATACACCATCACAAACACACTTACATTATGATAATCGTGTCATGGTTAGAAAATACACAACATAACACCATAACAACTGAATCCCAACTTAATGTTGTTCTTTAAAAAAATTGTATGTGATAAGATATAAACGTCTCTAAAAATTCATCACTTTTTGTAACGTTGATACATTCGTTTGACGCACAGTTTAAATCCGCTTGTCCTGGTGCATTGTCGTATTTTCATGTGATGTGTTTGTTGATATTCGGTGGTTTACATGCATTAAAATACTATTTTTTTCATGTATTTCTCTGTCCTGAATGTGGTTGTGTTTATTTAATTTCGTATTCCAGTCACGTAAAGTTGCCATGTTAGCGGTATTTGTACATTGGATTACCAAGTTATAAAACCAGGTAAACCTCACCATTTCTCTTAAAGAACAACGCCAAGAACATGGCAGTTGTTATGAAAAAAAATTTGTTTCAGTGTATGTTGGCCTTTGTTATGGTTGCAGTTCAATATATCTGTTGTGTCGTTGATTTTCTCTCATAGTAAAAGTGTTTTCCTCGGTTGCGGTATGTGACCCGGAAATGTTTTCGATAAAATGATGACTGACCATTGAACAGCCAAATGACACGCTAAACTCAATTTTCTTACTTCGAAGTTGTTCATAGATAACATTTGAAAAGAGAAAATAACATGAATTATACGTTGACATTCGTGATGATAAAATATGATTTAAATGAAAAAAAAAAAATTGGCAACAAACACATTCTAGCAAATTTACATAAGGTCATCAAGATAAGTTTGGGTTGTCTCGGTTTTGATTGTCTTACACATAAATATTTTGTATATTAAACAAAACATATACTTTACCACTGTAAAAGTCTCTGTTCTATATATTTGGTTAACCCTATGGTCTGTAAATATATTTAGCGTGAGTTGCTTTTTGTTTCAAAGTACTTCAACTTTCAAAATAGTCCAAGAGAAATATCAGCAACACTTTTATTTGTTTTAGTGCATCGTTTGACTCTCTTTTATGTTGAATCATTGGATAACAATAATTGTAAATTGTATAAAAAATTTACTTAACCAGTGATATATATATATGTACGAGGACCTAGAGTTACTGACCTCTACTTCTATTTGTTCTCTGGAGGAGAGTTGTCTTATTTATAATCATAACATTCTTATTTCTTTTTCATTACATTACACATCAGATTATAGAATATCACACTGTTCAATAAGATATAATTTATGAGTTTGACTGTCCCTCAGGTATAAAACATCCCTTTTGTCCCTCTGGTATAAAACATCCTTTTTGTCCCTCAGGTATAAAACATCCCTTCTGTCCCTCAGGTTTAAAAAATCCCTTTTGTCCCTCAGGTATAAAACATCCCTTTTGTCCCTCAGGTATAAAACATCCCTTTTGTCCCTCAGGTATAAACATCCCTTTTGTCCCTCAGGTATAAAACATCCATTTTGTCCCTCAGGTATAAAACATCCCTTTGTCATTGTTTAGTTCAAATATAATCAACATATCAAACACCAGAAATTGTCTCATAAACTGTAAAAAAAAATCTTTCAAAAGATATTCTTTAAAATTCATATGACTTACTGAAATATAAACAAAATATTATATCTACTACAAGTTCAAATCGAACATCGAGAAATGCCAAAATAGACAGTCACCTCTCCTTATTTGTTTAAACACTATTATATGAAGATTGTATTTTCTTTATTTACTAAAGGAATCTTATTATACTATATATATATTCTTCGAAATGAAAACAAGTTTGCTACAAATTGGTTCAGCGACAAGAATTTTTAAAAATCATAACCTTTGACTGTCTCTTTGTTATCTTTATACCCTCTTTCACTTTTAGTTATGTCGGCAAATTTTATCAGAATATCAGGTTTGAAGACACGTGTTAAAATGAGTTACTGAATGGGTGATTGAGGGTAAGTTTGGTTAAATATGACCAATTTCAGAAGAGAACTTTCTGTTTGAAAATACACCGACTAATAATTTGTATGTGATATGTTTTAATTATTAGTAGTGAGGTGTATCATTGGATCTTTATTTTTTCATAAAAATATAACGTACGAATTATAACCAATTGGACAATATCTGAGTAGTCTCTCACTCCCAAAAAATTAAAACGAAACCTAACACGAAACGGAAATTGCAAAATACCGAAGGAACATATAGACTCGAGAATAAACTAACAAAGCCACTACGAATCATTATATGTGCGTCAAATGAGCTGTCGTGCATATTTCAGAATATAAATATTGTCTTTATACTAACATGTTATATATTTTCCCCCTTACAAAATGTTTATTAAAAATGAATTAGTTCAAGATTATCTCTAAGGTAATATTTTATATTACCAAAACGATGAATTAAATTAATGTTTTAATATTAAATTATATATTTTGATCCTGGTATCTCTGATGGGTAAATTTATATACAGAGTTTTGTGTCAGACAATGAAATGAGAAGTAGTGAAACAATCGAAACCATCTAAATTGCATTGAGTTCAACACCTAATACTTTTTTGAGATGATATCATCTTAAGCAGGATAGATTATAAGTGATTTCCATATGATAAAGACATAATCCTTCAATCATGGCATGCCAGTAATTGCTAGTATTCTTTTGTACTTGTTTGTTCCACAGTAGAGTGACAAAAGGCTTAGAAGATTATCGATATTTTAGAGGATTTCAATGCTAAAGCTATTTTTTGTGTTAGCATATACCAAAAAAGAAATAATAGATCTTTCGAGGATAATATAGTCAACGATTTGTTTTTATTGATAAACCTTTCTGACTGTTTTGTATAACAGAATGTGTGTTTTTATGAAAAACCTAAATTAAGGGAATACGATACAGTAGCAGGGGCAGATAATAACGTTTTCAAAACTGTCCGTGTTGTTTTCGCGACGTTGGCAACCAGAACGTTGTAATTTCGCAATGTTTCTAATAAGAACGTTAACATTTCGCGACGTCGCTTTAGAATAAGTCATATTTCGCGGAATATTCTCTGACGTCATTAATTTCGGATGCGCAAATTTCAAAAAAGTACCTGCTAAAAAAGTGGCCATGCCGTTTCTAAAAGACGGGGAAACCCACCGAAGATCAGTGAGATTAAAGGAAATACTTGAGATGTACAAAAATAAATCAAATACAATTTTGCATGACGAAATTGATGAAATGGTGATAGACACGGAAGAGAGTACTGACATGGAAAGACGGAAGAAGAATTGTGGAGCTTTTTAGTCTGGCACTGAATAACTGCCAAAACTGCACGGCCCAATAACACAATTCGGAACATAACGACCTGCAATAGCTAATTATGAGTATTGGTAGTTACTTAACGTCCAGCGGCAAATATTTGATTACACATTTATGTCATCCAAATGTCATTTTAATGAAACTTAAAGAAATGAGAAAACGTATGAACCCGTGATTAATGAGTAAAAATTTAACAAAATCTATTGTTATAGGGTGGCCGAATCGGGTCTGGTGTTGAAATCCATACACAAAAGTTATTACTGCGGAGTGTTGTACAGCTGTGCAGTATTTGTCATGACGAGAACAGTTATTTTCATTTATTGATAATGAATTCGAAGTAAATAATACTATCTTGAACTGAAAAATATCAGAATCAAAATAGTTCAGTTTGTGTCTTTTTTTTCTTTTCTTGTTTAGAATTTGGCAGCCTCCAAGTTTTACGGAGAATTGTCATTGTACATTGTAAGTCCAAATTTAACAGACTATCAATGAAATAACAAAACCGACTGCATGTGCGAGACCCTCATTGGTGGACAAGGTATGAACACCCCTGTTCGTAAATAAAATGATAAAAAAGAGATTGTCTCATCCTGTTCTGGACTTGAAATTGGTACATAAAAAAAATTGCCGATTTTAATTGATTTTTTAAAAACATATAATATTGTATGTGTATGTAGAAAAACTGTCAATAAAAGTCCGTTAAAAAGATTTCAAAAAAAATATATAGTGGTGTCGTTTTTGGTTTGAATTTAAGCAAAATATTACCAATAGATGCAAAATTGTCACACGTTAGTTTGTTTAATTGGATGTATTCTTTTTGTATATGAAACTGGATGTAATAGACCAAAACAAGAAAATGCACGTTCACATGCTGTTAAAAGGGTTTGTAATTAAATGGTGTCTTTTGGTATTGGTCACCATATTTGTATTTTGTTCATTTTTTTGTACTTAAATCAGGCCGTAAGTTTCCCGTTTGAGTTGATTTGGCATGTTTAGGGGCCTTTTATAGCTTACTATGTGGTATGGGTTTTACTCATTGTTGAACGCCGTCCGATGTCCTATAGTCGTTAACCCATTTGGTCTCTGATTGAGATTTTCCTCATTTCTAATAATACCACGTCTTCTTATTTGTATAAGCATGTCCCTATTATACTTCAATGTATTGAGAGATAAAAATTGAAGTATCGGCAAATGTACACTAATTGCAGACAGACAGATCAGAAAGTGTACACACGTTAAAACTCGTCGTATAATTAGACGATCGGACAGACGAACAAATTGTTTTCAATATAGCTCTACTTCTAGACAAACAAGTACGCCAATATTCATACGTATACGCCGTAAAAAAGGTTAGGTAACTTATTTATTAATAAAGACATCTTTCAGTATTATTCTCTTATACCGGCTGCTGCACTTCCTATAAAATTTTATATTACAACTTCATTTTCGGTCAATTGAGGCAATAATGGCACGAGTTAAATTGCACAAAACAGCTCTTATTATAAAACAAAAAGTACTGCTTATAATTTAAATTTGAAGATTATCTTTTGAATGTAAAAAAAAATAAAATTCAAAGTATGTCGGGACCTAAAGTTGACGATACGGTATCGATTTTGTCATTGTTGAAGGTTATACTGTTGTCAATTAATGGTATCGCCTCACTTAATTTATAGTTGGTTCACATTTTGTAGTGTCAATAAAGTTGTCTGTCCTCTTACAGTTCATGAAGCAATTTAGAACTAATGTCGGACGGAGATGCACCTTTATTTCAATCAGATTTTCTTTTTTGCGTACATCTGACAAAGCAATCTGCTAGAATTCTTTTTTATAGTCTTTTTTTATTATGAAAAGGTTCCTGTCCAAATTTCGTTTCGTAAATGTTTAGCACAAATGTTTTTTTTTTATTTTATGATTTACCATCTTATAAATTTTTATGATAAGTATCAACGCTTTGAAAAACACCTGCAAACTCGTGTACGGCGGGAATGCTTACACGACGTTATTGCGATTAAAACTTAATTTAACGTAATTTAGCGCCATACTGACAGACGTCGTAAAAAATTAAGGTTTATGGCTTTTATTGAAAAAACAAGCATATGGACCCCAATTTTTTTCTTTTGCAATCAATCAAGTACTGTTTCAAGAACACTCCGCCAAAATTTTAGGAAAAAATCAATTATCAAATTTTTTCTGCACTGCCGAAAAGATGCAAACATATGTTCAATTTCTTTATTTCGGATATAGCAATCTAAATCCGGAACATAATGATTTGATTTAGCCTTAAACTTGTTTCAGCATGTTGATGCCATGGATCAAGGAAATATTTTACAAAAAACCCGGTTAAGTTATGACTTTTCGTTCAAAAGTATTGTTACTTTCTTTAAAAGTCATAATTTATGAAATTTCAGGGATTTTCTTCCAAATATGCAAATTTCGAACCAAATTATCTTAAAAAGTAAGTCATGAAGGTACTTTTTTCTTTGCATATTTGAAAAGTACACATTGAAATTGAACTTCTATCAAAATTTTAAGAAAAAATCAACGAGGGATCTCTACTGTATCGTATGCCCTTAAGGGACACAAGCGGTTTCATTACAATTGCAAATATGATGTTAAAAGTCTCATTCAATTATGATATTTACTCAAAGAAATGTACAGTTTTCTGTTGTAAAATGTGTTATTAAACAAGACAAGCTAAGCAAACTATTGTTCCGTTTAAACATTTTGTATAGAATGACCAGTTCGGATTGTTTGTCTTCTCAATAACCTGCATCCCCGACACTAGCTCGCATTTGTTGGTGAGTTAATTGATGTTGACTCCAAGACAATTACTATCCGGTGAACAATTTGATAAACAGCTCATTCTACTAGGTTGTGTTAAATAAGTGCATGTTACAGTAGGTACCAAGTATTTTATATTACCAAAACGATGAATTAATGTTTTAATATCAAGGTACCAAGGACACCACAATATCGTCCGATAAAGAAGGCTTAAAGAGAAAACAAATATTATTTCGGTATGATGAGTGTAATCTATGGTATTACTTATGTTTAAAATTCATACTTTATTTTATTATACTTCACTTTAAAATGCCTTAATGTGATTGGTTATTACGAGGGTGGTTATATACTGTATCACATGGCTGAGCGGGTGATTTTTTTTATGTCACCCTCTCGTCCAGACCAATCGAAAATTGATAATTATAGGACAATGACTTGAATTTACATCAAATTATTGAAGACAATGCTTAAATATAAATTCTACATTTTAGCTCAGATTCCATTTTTTGACTGTCAAACTAAAAAATTAAATCATCTTGCTTTACTTCTGTTGATTTTTTTCTAATACCAGCAACGTTGTCATGTAGGTGACGTCATAGAAAATACTTTTAATTAAAATTCACCTGTATAAGACAATAATGATAGGACATTCAGTATTTTCAGTTTAATAAGTCAAATAACACATAGCTGAGAGGGTGATAGAGCAGATTGGTACCCTTCGAAAAAGCATTGTCAACCTTTACATTTAATGAGCAATGATTAAGGATCGACATTAATATTTTTCTGTCTATGAACATGATGAAGAAATAACATAAAAACATTGCTACACACTGAATAACGTGCGTAGATGGTTTTTTAACAGTGTGCACCACATTTTTTATGCTATTTCGAATAGACAGAAAAAATAATAGTCATTTCTTATAATTCAATTCTAAATTACATTTTAAACCGTAGAAAACAAAGAAAAAACGTTGCTGAAGTTACGGTCACATGAATAAATTATGTATATGGGCTGATAACAAAATATTGTCAGCCTAAGTCAGAAGATGCATTACATCCAAAACTAAATTATACTTGTTAAAACAAAATAAAAGTTTGTTGACTATTGAATTATAAAACCATGAAAATAAAATATGATTAAATAGACTGTCGAATGTGAGCACTGCAATTATCGTATTTGAACAGTCTATCTTTTTATCCATCTGAGTCATTGTTAAACTCATGTTCGGAATTGAAACATGTCACAGATTAAAATGTTGTAAATGGTTTGTATATGAAACGACGAGCTTCAACTTATCATGTCAGTGATTTTACAGTCCACAATTTAAACAAACATGGCTGCGTTTGAATAGCTAAACGTACAACTTCAACGCATCACTATCGTGCCGGCAGAATCTTGGTTATAATATATTTTATGACTCCGTATGCTCCTTTATTGCGGATATATAAATTTAAGTACCTGCCTTGACGCAGTATGTATATATATATTGAGTATAACTTCATATTATCATATTAAAACTTTATTGTAACAGTTGCATTTGGTGATTTAGATCAAGATCTGTTCATCGGATGGGTTTGAGATCGAGATATTGATTTGTACGATAAATATCGTATACTGCCTGTGCAAAACATGATGAAAAACTAAACAGAGTAATCACTAAAGAAAAAAAGTAAAACGATAAAAGATACAAAATAAAACATGTCCTGGTAAAACTATCAACAATATACATATACGAAATCTCATTACTTCATGGAAAATAAATCATAACACCTTTAATATGTCGTTCTTATATGGAAATAAATTCCTTACATTAATACAACTGTCTTTTGAAGATCGAAACAAACCAATCCGGTATACTTTAGACGTTTGACCTTTAACCCACTAGTAATGGATTCAAATTTGAATACTGTAACACATTTAAACAAAATAGATTGTACAAGGTTGTCATTTCTGTGCTTACATTTAGTCAAAGAAGTTAATATAGATCTCATTAATTTAATGTTAAATTAGTTCACTAACACGGATATTCTATAGTCCATAGTCCGTCTGTCCCCCAAGCATTCATCACTCCTATTCCGTTTATAGGTATTGGATTGGGATCTGTCCAGGTTATTACCGTTTCTTTTCCGACATAGGTTTCTTTAAAAACGGTTATGCCTCCGTTGGTTGTCCATATCACAAACAGCGTTGTTCTCTCTGTGCAGGTTAATATGTCAGGTGTAAAATCAGAAATTTTGTTACAAGCATTATATTTCCGACGAAAAACTTACTTTTTATTATCTTTTGCACCTATGCAAATTTCATAAAATTCTTGAGACGGCAGGTCCTTGGCAGCAGATAAGAGAATAGAGGAGTTGTCACAAGCTTCCACGCCGATCCTGAACTGATTTTATGAAGGATAAAATACCGTAGTCGGATAATTTTTTGTAATAGTTAAATACATCCGGTGTTTGACTTGCATCGACATTTCCACCTTTCAAAGTTTTTATCCATATTTCATCGAACCAAGTTCCTATAGCAAAAACATAAATAGTTGAGTAAATAAAAATGTGAAATTACGAATACGAATGAAAATAACTGTTTATTTTGATTCTGATATATCATAAACCATAAGTCAATACAGATCTGACTCAATAATCCTTGCATTCCATCTGAAGCCAGTGCCAAAAACAATAATTTGTAATGTAATTATCTTGTTATTTAGGATTGAAAAAACAATTTGAGTTCAATAAGTTGTGATAATTTATAACTAGATTATTTTGGCCGGGGAAAAATGTTCCTATTCAAATAATCTCTTTTATGCAGTCTCCGCACTTTTTCTCGATCGATTACTTTTATCACTTGCCTCACAGCTAGTGTTCTAGCTTGTCAATTTGTTCCCTAACCTTAACGCAGGAAATGTATAGATCACAAGCAGTCTACAGCTTTTATCTAATACTCATCTTGTGAAAAAAAGACTTACCACAATGAACATAAACCATAGCTAATAAGATAACGGTAAAGCTAACCATGTCGAGCTGCACAGTAATGGTTTGTAAATCTTATCTTCTCAAATAATTGTATTTATACAACGACAAATGATTGAAGCTGATGACGTAAAAAGAGTACACACAGAAAAATCTATGAACAAACACAAGCCTGATTTTTCTATAAGACATTTTCGATGGCATTGCTATTATTGGATATTGTATAACATTTGTTTGACATATATTTAGTACATGTTTTCCAATATTTGAAAAAAACAAAAGATAACGTACAACAAAGGTTTTATATTGAAACAGAGATTTAATTCTGTTTCTTTCCGTAATCTGTCTATTAAATCTCTAAATATTCAATATTTAATTTAAAAAAAGCCATGTAATATATATTTTATCCAAATGCAAAATTATTTTTTAATTCAATATCGATGAATGTTTGCTTCAAGCTTTGTTAGTGCGTACGTTGATATTTACCTTGTTTTTATTTCTGAAAGGATCAGATGTAAGTCTTTTTCTATTATATATTACAGGGAATAGAGCAAAGTCACAAATGGGATTTGCAATGAGAATAAATTAAGAACAACGATGGAGTCGACATTTAATACTAAAATGGCAATTACTTGTCATGAAATTAAAATTAAAAAATCAAGTTCTAGATATAGGTCTATGTGCACGTGTTGAATGCTTAGAATACTAATAATATGTTAGCCATTCTAATGTGAATCGTAGGATCAGCTTTAAATGGCGGATTTTAACATGGCTTAATGTATATTTCTGGATTGACAACATTTGGGTTATGTTTGCAGTAATTGTTTATGATTGACTGACACCCAACTGTGCCCTGATGTATTTAAATGAAGCTTACCTCAAGCAAGCGCATCTCAGGTATATAGTGAAAAAGGTAGCATTCTTCTGTTGCTACACTTACAGCTAAATTTCTTCTCACTGAATTTCACAGAGCCGTGGTGTAGTTGTTAAGGCATCGGAATACTAATTCATAATTACCTGGTTGATCGCCGTTCCTGGGGAAACATTTCAGGGACAGAATCGGCTCTCTCTTGTCACCATTTGCGAGTATGGTCTTTATAAATGATGATTATCCATCGGAAGGGAACGATACACAGCTGCACTGTTTTAGGAGAGAGCAATATATATTTTGCACATAAAAGACACCCATGGGTTTTTTGAAAAAGAATAGGGTAATGTCCCTACAATGCAGCACTCACAACCACAAAGTGTAAAGGGATTAATATAAGATGCAATAAGCATTCACACTCCACTAAAAATAAATATAAATATGTTTAGATTCAAATAACATTTTCAATCAAAATTCAGATACTGCGAAAAATTAATGTAAAATATGTAAAAATGTCTATCATTTCTAATACTTATTATGTAGGATAGTTCATGATCCCTTGGTAAATAGTGGTATTGATTACATGATTAAAGAATATCATGAAAATCAATAACACGTTGGATTGTGATTTTTTACGTGTTCGTCCTCGATTGAAATGTTTTGCATTGACAAATTGGTATCGTTTCTCTTTTTTCAACTTACTAAAAGAGGGGCGAAAGATACCAAAGTGACAGTCAAACTCATAAATCTAAAACAAACTGACAACGCCAAGACTAAAAATGAAAACGAAATACGAAAAACAATAGTACACATGACACAACATAGAAACCTAAAGAATAAACAACACAAACCCTCTTACAAAGGTGAGAGATTTAGCTTAGTGAACCAAGTTTTGTCATCCGTTTTCTACATAAGGCAATACAATACCAAGTCAGGAAAATGGCAGTTGTTTTCCATTCGTGAGATGACTTGAGTTTTTAATTTTGCTATTCTTATATACATGTAGGACTTTCCGGTTTGAATTTCTCTTGAAAATTTGTATTTTTTTTCAATTTATTTAAAAACGGACATTAATGCATGTTCTAGCTAAAGAAATTTGTCAGGTCATTTTAAACGACATCCGCAAGTTTGACTTGTTTTAAAAAAATCTAATATTTCAAATCTTTCAATAACAAAAGAGCATGTAGTGTACGTGTCTTGTTTTAGCTGCCACAACGTCCGGTTCATCCAGTCAGATATCCTTATCAGCATTCCATCAAATTTATTTCAAACAACTCTGTTCATGGTCAATCCAAGCAGGAAAAAGATTATTGATAATGTCTCCTGTGCCTTTCTACCAATCATAGCAACTTTATAAACACTTTTTTGGGAGAGACAATTATTGAATACTGTATTTGACATAGTTTCCAACGACAAGGCTAACTTTTTGCAAGGGAATACAATATGTAGGTGAAATTTAAATTTTTTTAACTGTGTTTAATAGAATTCTATACTAAACATGCCATTTACAAAAAAATGTACTTTCAGCTGCATTAAGCAAAAGGTCAATACAAATATACTTCTGCGTTGTTAAGATCATGGTAACAGTGACAATTTCCCTAATTCCATAGACACCTAACACATTGGCACTTGGTAAGGAATATACCATTAAAGTTTAATAGTTTGATATACCATGCTAATAGTTTAAATACTACTTTAAGATTTTTCCCATGAGATTTAATGCTAAACATATTTAGTTTCCATGGCAATATAGTAATTCCAAAGATTCCCAAAATCATCTTTAACCTGTGTATGTTGGACACCGACAATATATAAAAATATGATGATTTTCAGTTCTGGAATTTTCAAATTATTTATTAAAAACCAAAAAAAATAGTTTACATTTGTTCTGTTTCTTTGGTAAAGGCGGTAATCTTGCACATTCCAAAGTCAGGTGCACAACTTCACATGGTGGTCCACATTATTATATCAATCGACATTGGTCCATTGAATTCCAAGACAAAATGTGTGGAAGAATAAAAATAACTAGAATTGCCATTGTAAGCAATAGATGATGTCACCCTTCCCCCATTGCCACTAAGCGGCAGCCATTTCAAACCAACTTAACAGTGAATACAGATCTATGAATTGCAATATATCTTTACATTTCTGCAGTCCTTGGCAACGGCAGCCATTCTGGAAATTCCAAAGTCAAAAGTCTTATGTATACATGCCAGTTAACAATAAAATTAAGTATCATTAAGTATGGAGCATTTTAAAAATATTTTAAATTTGTGCAGTTTCGATGGCAACGGTGGCCATTTTGGAAAATCGAACTTCAAAAATCTAATCTAATCTAATCAAAAAACATAGACTTCGTCCCCATTCACAGGTAATTCCTGCCTCATATTACTGTTGATGTTGTCAGTTTTATTTACTTCCTCTTTTTTGAGATCGATAATTTCCTTATAATATTATTTATGAAATTCGACGAAAAAGAAGCAGACAAAAACTTTTGTTTTTCAATTGGTGACAACAAATACATTGATGACGGTAAATATGTTTGTAAAAAAATCAAGAACTTTTGTTCAATTTAGGATGCATTATAGTGGGAAGTGTCATGTTTATTTTTATAATGTATCATGAAGTTGTGAAAACACCAAATTGAAACCTAAAATACGTGTTGATAATGATATGTAAGTAACACAATTGAATTAGAGTTCATTGAGTAAAATGTATGTTGTTTTTCGTTTTTTATTTGGTACATAAATCAGGCCGCTTGTTTCTCGTCTAAATTGTTTCTTATTTGGTCATTGTTGGGCTTTATATGGCTTTGTATGTTATTTTTGATTGCTAATAGTTATAGGTATGGTGACTTTTAGTCACAAGCTTGTACACAATTTTGTCTTTGGTATACATTTATCTCAATGACAATCACATATTATTTCCTTACTTCACATGGACATGTAAAATTGTAAGCTGAGCTGGATATTCCATGTAATAATCATGTCTCTCAAATAAAAAATGTCGCAGCTAATAGTATGTTACTTATCAAACCTGATATTCATTTAAAAAAAAGGCTAATTTTTTTATACCTTCAGGAAAAGAAGATTAAACATTTCTTTAGAAATTGACGAACTATCTATTTTCTGATGTTCTGAAAAACGGTTATTGACTACAACTTGAAATGATTAATAAGTTGAAATGACATATATATTAAAGACGTTTATAAGCATCTAAACAAGACTATAATCTTTGATTTAAGGAATGTCAATGCAGTCCTTTAAAGGAATGATTTTTCCATACTTAGAATTGATAACTTCTTTGGTAACAACGGTAGTGTAAATTTTGAAATTAAGTTTACCTTATACATGTTATGAAAGCTGAATGATTAATACCCGAGCTCGTAGGGATAGAGCTATATAAGTCTAAGTTTTTGAAAATCCTACTTATATAAGAATGATCGGTATAAAGTTATGCTTCTAGCATCAAATAGTACGAATGCTACTTTTCATAGCCATATAAAATTAATTGTAATTGATTTAACGTTTCTATTCCGATTTAACGTTGCGGCCTATTTTTTTGTCTATCTTTGATCTCCTGATGAGTATGTTTCCCATTTTGATAACTGCACATTACACGTGTACAAATTACGTTCAATTATGGAAAACGTTTTATATTATTCACTTACTTGAAAGTTCAATAATCCAAATTCCATCAGATCCCCATCCAGTCATTATTACTACTCCCTGTATAAGTACTTGAATAAAAACTGTCCCTTCTATCCCTGTTTCTGTTCCAACGGCAGAGACTTTGACAAGGTGTATTGTTCCGTCAAGTTTCCATCGTATCTCAAATGTGCTTTTCTCCGTACAGCCTCAAATATCAGGTCTTGACATAATAAGATGGTTAACATCATTATACTTTCGACGCAAAGATGAGTTTGTTACTTGATCCACCGATACAAATTTCATAAAAGTGATGTGACTTCAGATAAATGGCAGAAGACAAAAGAATAAAGGAGTCATGACAAGCTTCAATTTCAAACCTGAAGAAGGTTTTTTTCTGAGGGAAAACACTGTAGTCCGATAGATTGGTGAAGTCATCAAAACCATTTGGTTTTTTAACGATTCAGTTTTTCCACTATTCAAGGTTTCAATTCGATTTTCGTCTACAATTCAAAAGAAACATCGTCAGATGTAAAACCATTTTAAATAACCAGAAGTCAAAATAATACGATATTCCCGTGCTTGCATTTCCTATCATGATTTATCTTGATTGAGGGTTTCTGCTCACAAGGAATCTATCTATTAAACCAAGAGTTCCAAATGGTGAAGTTGAAATCATCCCTTCGTAAATTTTACGGACGCCATCACGAATGATTATGGAATAACCGTTTCACAAATGTTATGAAATATGCTCATTACGTCGTAACTACAATCCCCTTCCTTTTCATGAATAACCTTCCGAATAATATAAAAAAGAAGACGTGGTATGATTTCCAATGAGACAACTGTCTACAAAAGACCGAATGACACAAATATTAACAACTATAGGTCACCGTTTACCGGATTCGATATCACATAAGCAACATGACGGGTGCCTCATGTGGAGCAGTATCTGCTTACCCTTCCGGAGCATCTAAACCGAGTTTGCATTCGCATATTTTACCTAACTACGAGGGTACATCCAATTATGGTAAACAAAATACTTTGAAAATTTATAGCAACCTAAAATCATGAATTAAATTATGAACATAAAACCAATTGATGATACACAAACTCCTATTAAAAAAAATGTTTAACTGAAGGCCCACAAAAGTCATCTAAAACGCATACTAAGAATGAATGTGCCTCTATTATATTTATAAATTGTTGTAAATATTTATAAATACATATTATCAATATTACATAATTGGTTATATTAATAATGAATGTCCAAAGTACACCAAAATAAGGAATGAAGCAGTATTTACTCAGGTTTTCTCTTGTGGGACAGCTCTATGAAAATATGTTTCTGCGTCTTCGAAAGGGGAATGAATCAATACAATTAGATAATGAGGATTTTTCTAGTTCTTTATCATTACATGTTATAAATGTTTTATTATCACTTTATCTGTATTAGAAACATATGTCTTCGTCAAAGTACATAAACATTAATAAAAAAAAATGCAATACTAATAATGACTACAATAGTACTATTTGAAATTCTTTGTTTTGGTAATGAAATACCAGTACATATACATGTAACAACTTACTTACCACCATAAACATACATCTTAAATAATCTAAAAACGAACTAGTTAACATTTTCGATGGCGATTCGTGGCCTCATACATCTATTTTTTTTTTAAATTATTGTGTTTATATACTTCATGCTGATCACGAACATGTATTCAAAATGTAACACTATTGATCCATTTGAAAGGAAAACGATGTGTCTTTTAAGTAGTTTATAGTCTCTAGCGCATTTGTTACATATAACTAATGTATTAATTATAGGCTTCGTTCTTTTATGTATTTTACCTATACATCTGCTATAATAAGACAAATAGTTATCAAAAGTACCAGGATTATCATTAATCTTGAAAAAAAAAAAATGTCAGTCTTTGACCTTTGGAAGAAGCTTTTAACCATTAAAACATTGTGCATTTAAAATAGGTGAAAGACATTCGGTATTATTTTAAAAACTGTTTGTAGTGTCGACAAATAATTATCTTATGCATTGATTGTATGTACATATTCAGTTGCTTTATCGTGTTAATATCGACCTAGATTTTGTTTTTATGCTTTTTTATTTAACACAAACATTTTTTTTTCAAAACAAACTGTGGTGACTGCGCATCAAAATAAACAAAAATTGATACGAAAAATTCCTTGATTATCTGGAACAATTTTTTTTTAAATCTGAATTATCATTAAATAATAATCAAGTTAATGATTTACGACGACCAATTGTCCAATATTATAGGAGACTTGAGTACATATAATTAATTATTTCTATGTCTTTGGAAATCTGATGGAGAGTTGAGTCATTGCCATGAATACATAATTATCTACTTATTGCTAAACTGGTATCTTGATTAAGCAGTTATAGAATCTGGTACAACAAAATCAAGTGAGTAATTTATGTTTCAAATTTTATACCTAAATCTCTGTATCTGCCACAAAGTCCTCCTTTTCTTTAAAATACAATGAAACAGTAAAAAATTAAGCTTTGCATCAAGTTTCCCCTTGGAATATATACTAAATGGTCCATCTATATTATTCATAATATCTGTAGTTTTGATACAATTGAGGTTTGAAAAGCTCGTAAAAAAATGACTACAGAAGGGTATATAAACCTTAATATTATGTGCAAAAAGATATCAAAAATACCAGGATTATAATGTAGTACTCTAGACGCGCGTTTTCTTCTACATAAGACTCATCAGTGATGCTCATATCAAAATATTATGAAGACAAACACGTACACATTTTCAAGTGCATTGAGGATCCAAAACAACGATTACGCTATGTGCAAATGATATTACGTTATGTGCAAATATCCTTAACATTATGTGCAAACAACGATTACGCTATGTGCAAATGCGTATTACATTATGTCAAAATGCCTATTACATTATGTCCAAACATCTATTACATTAGGTGCGACCACCTTTTACGTTATGTCTAAACAACAATTACGTTATGTGCAAACACCTTTTAGGTTCTGGTAAACGCTTTTTTGAAACAGATTAAATCAAAACGCATCAGTGATATTCACTTTGAAAATAAAGAAAATTATAAGTTTTAGCTTTCTAAATGGCTCTGAACGACTTCGCTGTATTCATTTTCAAGGTAATGCCCATTAGATGCTGCATGTGAACTGAAGGTAATATGTGTGCATCGCGTTGTCGATTTAGCAGTGGAAATGTAGAAGTTGCATATATTGATTGATATGAAATGTTAATATAGATATTTGATGTTTTGTTCTGCTTAAAGAGTGTGCGTCAACATCTGTTCTTTTTATATTTTGTTCACTTGACTTGTTAAACATTAAAATATTTACAAATATTAAGACACGATTCTCGAGTTGTGTCTCTCCGAAAATGGGCCTAGATTGACAAAGTCATAAAATACATTTAATGCATTTTTTAAAACATTGTACAGGAACATTTTTTAGCCAACAAATCGGGCACATTGCAGATTAGCAATGCAAATTAAGACGTATTAATGGTTGATATTTCAATTTTCAATGTCAGTGTGTAATAAAACGGCCATGAATTAATAACATTTGATCTTAAATGTAATATACAATTATGGCCCGTTGAAGAGGTGAATATCCAAAATTGTCAACACGAGGAGGTTATTACAATGAGGGCGAAGCCCGAAGTGAAATAACTTTTAAGGGTTAACAATTTTGGATATTCATCGATTCTAAGAGGCCACATTTTTTTTTATTATACCAAAAAAACAACGGGGGCATTTTGAACACTTTCATTATTTTTTACATAATAAACACAAGCTGACGTTTGAAAATAGCTCCGGAAAATACATTTGTGTTCTAGAATTTCTCGGATGTACAACAAGGGTAGATTTTTTTTTGTAAAATATCAATGGCCCTGAAAAGGACCGTTTATAAGAGAAATCATCGGCTGATGGCACTCTTCATTTTTAAAGCCTTATTTCCCCGTCTCTCACGTATAACGTGAACGCTGTAATCTTGTTTATTTACGTGTGTGACGTCTTTTTTTCAGGAGGTAACTGGAGTGCAAATTTACACACCAAAAAGGTTATTCGCCGGTGAATAATAGGGTAATTCACCGGTGGTGTATATTTTTAGGGTTATTCGTCCTCTCTTGCAATTAAATGAAAATTAACCGAATTATTTTATGCCACGTGATAAGATGTTCTCCAATATAATTGTATGTAATATATGTAAGGTATAATAATACACATTGTTAATTTTCCATTTGATGGCTTAATATCCTCAGAAGAGAATAGTCTGTAATTATTTATCTCCTTTAAGCCAATAGTTGTAGCTGAATATCAGCCACATCATGAAGCAACCAAACAGATAGTATATGTGAAAAGTAATTATATCAAGATCGTGTGTATATCGGCTAAAACTAAAAGCTCTGCCCTGTTATTCTGACTTATTCGAAACAATAAAACAAAGCCTACATGTAAAAAAACAAAATGCAAAGTACAGAAAAGTGTGTTACAGCATGCGGAAAAATATCTTAATAAATTTTGCAGTCTCCCATGCAGAGTTACCTGTCTTTGTTCCCTCTCTCTGCGTGGGACATTGAATGTTTTACTGGAAAAAATGAAGCCCACTCAAATTTCATCTATTAGAAAAATCAAATTATTACAGAAGAGTGCACTTTCACAGCACTTTAATTAATATAATACAATAGAATGATATACAAATGGGTGAAAATTATATATACATATAACTGTAATTTACAAATATTAAAATAATGTATAACAAAAAATAGAGTTTACTGAATTGTATCACTTCTACGATGAGGTTGAGTGTATCATCAATGCACAGAACAATATAGATCTGTACCTTAACAGCACTTTCAGGTAAAGGGATTTGATTTACTTTTCTGAGACATGTGCTTGTGACCATCAACAAGGACTTGCGGTCATCCGATGTTCAGTACTTCAGTACATTGATTCATATCTTTAACATACATATGTTCTCAAAAAGTATTTTAACATAGCAAGGGTTTTATATTTTTTTTACAAATCTCTTATTATCCTTATTTATCTTGATTCATTTTTAAGAATTCAAATCGTATCACTGACATACTGCACAATTAAATATTTTTGAAAACTGAGAGTCAGCTGGAAATTGTTTCATGGTGCCTTAAACGGATGAACAAATTGGTTAGGAATTTCAACAATACAAAACATAACAAGTTAACTTTCTTGATTTATACATTGTTATAATCAGTAGCAGGAAAATTACAGAAAAATGTAAGCATCCCCTTTCGTGCTAAAGTCTTTCACAGTTTTCATTTTGACTTAAAAAGTTACGTCGATTTCAAGGCAAACAAGATTGCATCAATTCAAGGGTGTTTCTACACTTTGAGGATACTTTGGATTGAATCATATGGATTTTATGCTTTGCTACCTTTTCATAAGAAAACACGTCTCGCTTAATCAGTAGCCGAGAAAAGGAGAATTGATATATCTAAAAATGGCGATACTAAACGGAAACTGTCAAACCATATTTTGGAATGATAACATTTAGACCCAATAGGATATATTTGTATGAAATTATATATGTTTTAAAATTAGAATTCTCAGAATAATGATGTGCAGCAAATCCCGTTTATTAAAGAACAATTGGCTGAATTGTGAGTTTACTGATTTGTATCACTTCTATTACTCAATTTATTTCACTTGACTGGGCGGAGTTTAACCGGTTCGCTCATAATAAACTAGTCCATCTATAGATAGGTATTTTAGAATAAACTCATAAATGAAGTGTCCAGTTATTCTTTTGTAAATTCCTTTGATGATACTGATAGGTGATTAGAAATCAGTAATAATTATAACGGCAATCATCCTTATCACACACATCTTCACATAGACTGTCCTTATGCAAATTAAAACGTAAGCTCCGCCCGATCAGTTGAAATAACATTAGTAATACGATGAGGTTGAATTTGTCATTCACGCACAGAAAAAAATATAGATCTGTACTTTAACAGCACTTTCAAGTGAAGAGATTTGATTAACTTTTCTGAGACAAGTGCTTGTGACCATCAATTAGGACTTGCGGTCATCCGATGTTCAGTACTTCAGTACATTGTTTCATATCTTTTACATACAGATGTTCCCAAAAAGTAATTAAAAATAACAAGGGTTTTATATTTTTTACAAATCTTTTATTATCCTGATTTATCTAGATTCTTTTTGAGAATTCAAATTGTATCAATGACATACTGCACATTTGAAGATTTTTTAAAACTGGGAATTAGCTTGAAATTGTTTCATGTTGCTTAAAACGGATGAACCAGAGGGTTCCGAAATTCCAACAATACAAAGCATGACAAGTTAACTTTCTTGATTTATAATCAGTAGCAGGAAAATGAAGCATTCCCTTTCGTGCAAAAGTCCTTCACAGTTTTTTTTTCGCTATATATTTGTTTCCTCAGTTTGAGGATAATTTGGATTGAATCATATGAACTTCATGCCTCGCTACCTATTTATAAAAAAAAGCCACGTATCGCTTTAACAGCAGCCGAGAAAAGGGAAACGATATAACAACAAATGACAATATTTAACGGAAACTGTCAAAACATATTTCAGAATGATAACATTTAGACCCAAAAGAATATATTTGTATGAAATTTTATATCTTTTAAAATAAGAATTCTCAGAAATGAATAATGATTTTCAGCATATCCCTTTTATGAACATTTCGCTTGATTGTATATTTAGCTATATTAATCGAACCATTCACGTTCATAGCTAACCGCATTGAAGCTTACCGTTTATACCGTATACGTATATCCCGCAATAATATTCATTAAATTTATGACTTTCCGTTCAAAAAATAAGTTGATATTTCTAATTTAAACGACGCTGCTCTTTGAAATATTGAACTAAAAGAAAAATTCATATCAACAACTGTGGAATTATGTATTGATTATAAATGTAGATTGTCGGAAAACGTTTTATTCATTTCTACGAGCTTTAGAAACAGGACGAAAAGCTTCCATTTCTGAAATTCAAAGGGAAAATTATGTTATGATGACCATTTTAGCAACGAAACTATTTTTTTTTTTACAGACAACAAAAGAAACGATATGCACATCACTTATAAAAATCAATGATGGAAGAAAACAGTAACAATTCCCTAGATATGTATTGTTTTGTATCGTTTTTGGTGACGCGGTTCGAAAAGTTACCGGACCAAATACGGATAAATTAAAGTACTTATCTTGTGTTTCAAGTTGCGGGTTTTAATTTCGAGTAATGTCAGTGAAGGTGAAACAAGGCTGATAACCTTTCAATCAGAAGAAATATGTGAATGCGTCATTTTTTCTGGATTACAAAGAAGATGTGGTATTATTTCTAATGAGACAACTATCTACAAAATACCAAACACAGACATTAACATCTAGATGTCACCGTACGGCCTTCAACAATGGGAAAAGCCCATACTGCATAGTCAAGTGTGATTGTTTATTTTCGATGTTTTTTCTCTATAAGTTGGCAAGAGCAATGCATAACCCTTGCAAAATGTAGCTTCCATGGAACAACCCCTTTTTTCACTGGTGAAAACCCGACAAATTTGAAGCATTAATAGAACAACCCTATTATTCAACGGTGAATAACCATTGTCGTACTCAATGATCAGGACTCCCTATAAAGTATGACGTCACTTAATTTCAGATGACCAAAAACAAATCTGACAACGGCCAGATTAGACGTCAATAAAGGGATGAAGGTCCAAGTCTTAACCAGACATCAAAAATCAGCTAGTGTCGACGATATATTTAAAGTTTGTGAACGGCCTTTTCAGGGGTATCTGTATTCAACAGAAAGTATCTGCCTGTGTTGTGCATACGCGAAATGTTAATAGACACAACATATGTTCTAACGTAAGTGTTTTGACAATCTGTAAATATATTTTACATTTAATGGTAATATGTTCGTTTGGTTTAATAAAACAAAAAGACCTTTGATACGAGGAATATCCAGAATGGTCAACCCAAGTAAGGATTTTTCCACAAGGGCTGTATTAGGTGATTATTCAGTGAAGATTCTGCTCATAACTGAATTGTTTTACATCAATTTGAATATTCATTAAAACTTATATACATTGTAAAAGATCAACCGAAGCTTTGCTCAGCAATATGCATCAAATATTCTAACGAATCAATGACTGGAATGGAAAAAAGTTCTTCCAGATATTTCCCCTCTTGTTGAGTCTGCTAGACAATAGAGAGCACCAACCATATATCCCTTGATAGTTTGCTGGTCGGTGTCAACCAAGGCTCCGTGTTGAAGATTGTATTTTGACGTAAAATGATTACTTGCACAAATTGTGACTTTGATGTAAAGTTGTCTGATTGGCACTCATACTACATTTCTTATATCTATAGTACATAGCTCATAAAAAGTATTAAGATGTTCAAACATCTTAAATGGACGAAATTAAACCAGTTGTCTTGAAATGTCTAGTCTGGCTGTATTATCACTGTACCGTACATTTGGGTACCTTCCTATGTTTCGTGGCATGCTTTGTGTACTGATTTCAGTACAAGAACCAATATTGATATCTATAATTTTTAGGTATTTGACATGTTGTATTACAAGTTCTTTTGAGTAGCGACTAAATGGGATTTGCACAAAAATAAATGCATGATTTTAGGAACTGATAGGTTGAAAATAAATTTTTAAAGAACAGATTGTTTAAAGAGAAAAATATAATGATGTGTTGTTACCACATGGGGAATATGAAAGTTTTTGTGTTATTGATATTGTTGTTTTCTTCAGTACATCGAAATTTTCCGCTAAGACTTTATTTAGATTAAGACAATCTGAGCATGAATTTATTGAATATTGTGTTAAAATGTTGGATTCGTCGATGTGTTGTCCTCCATTTACAAGCTTAGCATTATACATCGTTCAACATTTTGTATATAATGACCAACCGGAACGGGTGGACTGATCGATGACTTGTCCTACAGACACACGTTCACATTCATTGGTTTCCTCATTAAAGTGGACTCCATGACAAGCACTATTTGGTGAACATTTAAACAAACATGCAATTCTGCTGCGCTTTACTGATATCGGAAGTAAGTTCATACTACCGAACGTTGAAGGAACTCCACAATAAAGTCCGCCAAAAATTTCTAGAGGATACAAAAATAGACCACGTTAGAATTAAATACTTACATTAATTTGTTATGTATATGCTTTAATATGTGTTTACTTCTGAAAGTGTTTCGATGCTAAAAAGGAATAACAACGGCGAGGAATTTCACCTAACTAATTATTATTGTGTTAAGAAAAAGGCTGCAATGAGCTTGTGTCGATCGTTTTGCGACAATCTATAATTTGAAGATAACAAACATGTTGGTTGAAATAATCATTTAAATCTGTTTGTCAAAGTTCTGATGAATAGAAGGCATTTTATGTTATCCAGGTATATGCGTCTTTCTCATATAATGTTTATTGGGATAGCAAATGAACTTGACGAATAACGTTTTGAAAAATCATTCACATATTTATTATAAAATGGATGTTAACAATTTATATGAGTATTTACTAATCATGTTGTTTTTCGTTTTTTTTTTCTCTACATAAATCAGGCCGTCAGATTGTTCGCAGGATTTAAAAAAAAATCTATTTCATAGTAGGGATTTTGTGGCTTGCTATGTTAATCGGGTTTTAATCATTGTCGAATATACATATATATATATATATACAAAAGTTTTAAATACGTTCTAAAAATTAAAACACTTCAGACAAAATGCCCTAATGATAGAACCACTGACAGTCTCAGTTTCTTAATAATTCTGGTACATATGTTATCTTGAATATTGTTTAGTATACAAACTGAACGAAAGTAGCTTTGCTAATCAATCAACCAATCAATATGTGAGAATATTACCGACTACATTCCAACGTCAAATAAGTAAGATGAAGATGATTTGACGTATCTTTTTCTTTTTATTTTCAGTGTAGTATCTATACAGCGAACGAAACGTTTCCTTTTTTTTTTTAATTTCAGTGTATTATCTATTCATCCAACATACTCAAATGCACTACATTAAATTACTTTATCTCGTTTTTAAGACACATTTAATAATTTGCATAATTTGTCATACACAACATTCAGTTGATAAGAAAACATAAGATTGGGTTACTTACTCACAGATTCAAAAATCCAAATGCCGTCGGATCCCCATGCAGTCATGATCCCGACCCCCTGAATGAGTAATGGGGTAGAATCTTTCACGTCTATTATTGTTTCCATCCCAACTGCAGACTCTTTGGCGAGATGTATTGTTCCTTCCTTTGTCCATCTTATTTCAAATGTGCTTTTCCCTGTGCAGCCCAAAATGTCAGGTGTTGAAATCTTGAATGGGTTAGCATCATTATATTTTCGACGTATATATGTCTCTTGATTATTTGATCCACCGAGACAAATTTCATAAAAGTCTTGTGACTCAAGGTCAATTGCAGCAGATAAAAGAATAAAGGCGTCATGACAAGCTTCAATGGTAAACCTGACGAACTCTTTTTCTGAGGGAAAAATATGGTAATCGGATAGGCTTGTGTAGTCCTCAAAAATATGTTGATTCGTATTCGAATCAGTGTTTCCCGCGTTCAGGGTTCTGATTCGAATTTGATCTACAATTACAAACTCTTAATGTGTAAGAACGGTTTTCAAAAATACTATGAAATAAGTAGATGCAAAATTAGTGTTTGATAATTATAATGTATAATATACACGCATAGGAAGATGTGTTATAAGTGCAAGTGAGACAATTCTAAATTTACGTCACAGTAAAGAAAAAGGTCAACGTACTGTCTTCAACACGGAGCCTTGGTTCACACCAAAAAGCAAGATATAAAGGGCTCCAAAACATTACTAGTGTAAATCCTTTTAATAGGTAAATCAAACTGTCTAATCAATATAAAAAAACGAGAAATGAGAAACATTTATCAACAACACCAACAAACGACAGCAACTGAACATCATATTGCTGAATTAAACCTTTGATGGCTTCACTCAAACTAAAGACGTAGTAACATATACATTGAACGTATAAAAGAGGGACTAAAGATACCCAACGGACAGTCAAACTCATAAATCTAAAACTAACTGACAACGCCATGGCTAAGAACGAAAAAGACAAAAAAACAAAAGGCTTTAAATGAAATGCAGGCAGGAGCAGAAAATGGTTCGTAGCTAAAAGTGTCATTCGAACAAAGAAACGGAAATAAAATAAAACGAAAGATTCAAGTCCCAAACAGTTTTAATCATTGGGTGTGGAGGTTACCAAATTATGTAAATCAATGCGAACAAGAGGGCTAAAGGATAAGATGATCTTGGTCCATAGATGAGCTAACCAGTGTTCGGAACCACAATACGTGCGCCGGAAAAGCTTTGTGCGATAAGTAAAATGTCTTGATTTATTATTGTTTTTGACATTTTGAAAGTACCATTCAATTATAAGCATTTTGTTTCGTTATATCAACATGATCAAGTAGCGATAATTTTCTTTTATTCAGCGGCTTGAGATGAAACCTGCTCTGTAAAAAAAATACACAATATCAGTAATTTTATTGTGCCTACAATATTAACCTTCTGCAAAAAATAAAACCGATTGGTCCCAACTTGGTCCTGAGTGGAAAAGAAGCTTATTACATGACTTGGTGTTGTGAGCAATTTCTAAGGTGTGATATGACAAAAACGAGTTACTAGTATATTTGATAACATAAATTTGATCCTACTTATTAACCCCATCAGTGACTCCAATTTGTTTCTCCTAAAATTCCAAAATAAGTAAAATTCATTTTAACCAAAATTTCTATGATTTATTATTAGTAGACCAACTTTAAAAGTGAGATTTCCCATTTCTCCCAGCCACCCTGTATATTTTCTGATCCCATATACTATTTGCTAATATAAGCGAATGATTAACCACCTTTCGGTTAGACCTGAGCAGGAATAAAAACCCGATCAGTCAAATATGAGGCTAGCATGCTAGCCACTATACCTCTACAAATATGATTCCAACCCAAGACCGTCGCATTTAGCTTGTATAAACAACGTCAAATAAGCCCATCGCACTTCAGCGTATCCACGAATACACTTCAGCGTTTCTTACAACAAGTAAGCGTCACAATGTCACTATCGCACTTCAGCTTTTTCACCAACGCACTTCAGCGTAGACTATCGCACTTCAGCCTGACCATCGTTAAGAAGTACCATCGCTGTTCCAATTCCTACATATATAATCAAGATTTCTCTAAATACTTATCATACATGTCACCCGCAATCAAAATTTACAACAACTCATTATAACGATTATGACCAATCTATCATCGCCAAATATAATCATTTATGATCACGAATTTAATACGACATGAACTAGTAAAAAAAATTATAAAATTATCTCAAATTTACTTCTTAATCAAGTATCATCAAATTCGCTAAAATGAGTTGGTGACTGATTTCTGAAACTTTTGTTCCCAAATGTAACAGTACACTTTTTTTTTGTTAAGGAATGAATGCGAAAGGCTGTGCGGCGTTTTACATTTGATATCGCTTTATAGCAAGAACATTTAAAAATGAAAGTTTTTAGCAAATTTATTTGACCATAATTTGCATGAAATACTTGTCAAAAATGAAATTAAAATATGATAATAAAGATATTTATAAGATAACTATAAATAATGAATTGTTTTTATCAGATTCCTGTCAATAAACTCATCAATTATACCAGGATTAAAATGCGTGTTTCATCTACAAATTCACTGAAATACAGCATTCTGGCGAAAATTCAAAACAGAAAGTCACTAATTAGATGGCAAAATAAAAAAGCTCAAAAGAATCATCAGTGACACTCGATTCAAAAAAAGGAAAAAAAAAGAAGCCGAAAAAAGTACGAAGCCGGAGAGCATAAAATATAATGTATGTCAAATACAACCAGGTAAATTCTTCCTAAGTCAGAAAGGCCTAATTATTTCATTTTTTTGTGTGAACAGTCAATTATTGTTTACTTCTATACCAATGATAATTTCTGGCACAACACTGAATATGGAAAATCACTTACCACCATATGCAAATACATGAAACACGATAACTATTATAAAAACAATATTCTTCGTCATATTTTGTAGAGCAAATGTATGGCTTATAAATCTCATCTCCTAAAAAATGTATTTACACGGAATATTTGTTATGTATAATTGATAACGATGACGTAGAAAAAATTCAATTAAAAATATATTAATATTGTTCCGATTTCAAAATTCCGATTTCAAAATATAATATTTAGATGGTTTATTTTTCAATTAAATATTTGTTATCCTTTTAATTTTGACAAAGAAGATACATATAATGTTAGATTTTGTTAATTTAGTTATTACTTCTGAACACTCTAGGTTATATCCGCTATTACATGAGCAAATATCAAAATGACTAGTCATATATTGTTTAGCGCAAAAAAGCTTTTAACATTTAAAACTGCATAATTATTAACAATATGATAATACAATTTGAAATAATTTTTAAAACAATTTCCAAGCGTCGAGACAAATACTAGTGAAAGTATTGATTGTATCGACTTAAACTTTTGTTTCAATTCGATATTAAAATGTATAGAATTTTCAAAGTCTAAGATTTTTATTGAACAAAATCAATTAAAAACATTAATTTCGTGATTAAACACCAAAATAAACAGAAACTAATAAACTGACACAAACTATATAGATCTAAAATGTTTTGACGTGTTTTAGTAACGTATGCGTCGATTAAATACGGGTAATTCATTTTCATTTGCATTTGAAAAACAAATGATTGTCATACTGTTATAAACTCGTACTGTAGCAAACCCTGTAATTTTTGGAAATTTTAAAATCTTACTTTTTGCATTTGTGATGCATGTAACTAGTTTAAGATTAGTGAACACATTTTCTACAATTGTGATTTTGAGGTGATATTTTATTTTTATTTTGTCCACTGTTTATTTTTTAGCACAGATAAATCAGTCATAATCAAAGCTTTATACAATTTTATCGAAATTGATTTCTTAATTATTGTCATTCCAATTATCATTTCAAGCATTCACGAGCCTGTTTGGGATCAACATTAGTTAAAAAAGATAAATTACAAAAAAATACTGAACCCCGAGTAAATGACAAAATCAAAAGTTAAAACACGTCAAACGAAATGATAACAAGATCTGTCATATTCCTGACTTGATACAGGCTATCTTATTTAGAAAAAGGTGGATCAAACTTGGTTTTATAGTGATACACATCTCACTTGTATAACAGTTGCATCAATATCCATTATATTGAGACCGATGTGTGAACAATACAAACAGACATCTTCTTTTCCATTACACTAAATAAGTTGTGATACATGTCTGAAGGAGCACAAACAATTCATTAACGACATATTCCAATAAAATACTTTTGAAGTAAAGGTATCGAGAGTTTACTACATATTATTCAGTTCTCATTTTTTGTTTTAGGAAGCTGGCTTGTCATGTTTTGTTTTTTTTGGTCAGATTTTCGGAATCCTCTGGTCCATTTGAATGCCTTGAACAAATTTGCCCGGTGTCCCCCATTTTTCTTTTTGAAATTCTTTAACATGTATTATAATAAGCCATCTTTATTAATTCCTCATCAATATAAACTAGTGTTTTGAAAGTTAATTACTTTGAAACAGAGTTCACTTAACACTGGAACAAATGGTACATATTTAAGATGAATTGTTGTGTTGGAAATGTTGCGATATGTTTAATGATCACATGGATCGATTATTCATACTTTACTCGTACGTATCTTGTTGAAAAATGTATTTATGTTTATTTTCTCCTGTTATGACCTCCATTGTTTTGTATTGCTTGTATATCTGTAATTATTGTTTTTGTCTTTGTTACATGTATGTTGGTGTCTCAGTGATCAAATAAAGTTGTAAGTTGATGAAAAATTAGGTTGAACATCGATACTATATTTAACAAAAAAAATTCTATCAGGTTATTCTTATAAACTATTTATTACTGCGATTCAATGCTAAAGTGGAATTTGAACTTGAAGAAGTACGCATTTCTGAACTGATCGAACCTAATTAAAACACACTTAATTAATTGATAAACTTTCAGATTTTAAATTTTTTATATCTTAATCAAATTCACGAAACGTTAGGATTATTACGTGTCAACTTCTTCTTCAACTAAACTCTCGTGAAGAGATGGCAATCATTTATCTTGAATACGTTTAACATTTTTTACACCATAAGTGGGATGTATTTCATTTAAATGCTTGCCATTTTTATGTGTAACTCATATATTTCTTTCTAATTTATTAATATTATATCTGGTTAAAACAAGCCTGAATTCGTCAGTGTTTTATGTTTAGTTATGTTTAATTATGTAGTTCTCATTTTTTTTATGTATACTAAAATAAAAAGTACTGCTTTTCTCTCCCCCCTAATATATCTATACTATAATTAGGAGGTCACAAATAACTCAAAATCATTAACCTTCGATTTGATGTTTTTATTTTAGAGAACAATTTAAAGTCATAGGTATCACATAATTAAAAATAAACGCTCTGCAAAAAAGGGATAGCATTTTATTTTCTTAGTCACAAAGGTCGAAATTAATAAACTTTAATATTTTGCCATATAAAAATACAATAATAAACGGACGCTATAATTTAATCTTTTACCTTTTACAATTATAGAAACTTATCCATTTTTTTCACTTATACAGAAGATAAAATCTCCAATAACATGAATAAGCAATGTTTACCAATGTTTTAAAACATTCAGACTAGACTAGGTTTAACATTTTGTATAGAATGACCAATCCTGACGACTGATGGTTTGGATCATCTGTCCACTAGACACAAACTCGCATTCATTTGTTTCCTTATTAAAGTTGACTCCAAGACAAGCACGGTTCGGAGAACATATGGACAAGCAAATTATTCTAGTGCGTTTTATTGAGGTTGAAAGTAACATCATATTACCATATGTTGTAGGTATACCACAGAAACGTCCGATAAGGAAAGCTAAAAAAATGAAATGATACACCTTTACATGATTGCATTGATTTCCTCTGACCATACATATAACGTTTTTGGTAAAATGATTTTTTTTTATAGATCCTTAATTTGCTTTCAAATATTCGGATATGAGGTTCATACGGAAGATAACCTGATAGTCTCGTTTTAATAAGAAATAAACCAAAATCATTAATAAACTACTAGTATCCTTATTTCTTTTATACAGATTAGTATGGGCCTACCATAATACATAATGAATTGTTTTACATCCGTCAATGAATACAGCAACGTATATGCTCTATTCTTGATTGAGTTCTTCCCGTCAATGAACAATATACAGCTGCTAGTGATGTTATAAACCGATCATTGTGAACCAAAACACGCTGATTAACTTAAATACGTTAGAGAATACAAACAATTGAAGGTTTGGCACTGATGCTTTATACCTAACACGAACTCGATGAATTAATGATACAATTATACAAATTAGTTAACTTACACGGATATTCTATAGTCCAAATTCCGTCTGCTCCCCATCCAGTCATGATTCCGACACCATGTATAGGTATTGGGTTTGGATCTGTCCATGTCATTACTACTTCCGGTCCGCCATTGATTACTTTAAGAAGTGTAAGTTTTCCGTTGAATGTCCATTTCAAAATTATTGTCCGTTTTTCAGTGCAGTTTAAAATTTCTGGTGTAAAAATAAAATGAGAGTTCCCAGTGTTGTACTTCCGACGAAAGCTGGACGCTGTGTTATCTGTTCCATCGATACAAATTTCATAAAAGTCTTGCGACTGTAGATTGACTACAGATGATAACAGAATGAATGCATCATGACAAGCTTCGACTCCAAACCTGAACATCTTGTTTTGTGACGGAAATAAGTGGTATTCGGATTGATTTGTGTAATAATTAAAAACATCTGGTGTTGTATCAGCATCAATATTACCACTGTTAAAGGTTTGTATTAATATTGCATCTGCACCATTTCCTGGAATTATATATTAATTTAAAGGAGAACAGTAAGTTCAGTAAGACCTTTTTGGTTAAAAAAATAGCAGTCTATAAATAAATTTTTAAAACTTTTAGCTATTCATTGGAAAGAAGAGTACTTCTGCTATATAAATATGATCTTTTTTTGACAATACAATTGACATATTTCTGGTACTAACAGCATGCAATCAGTTAGCTTACTGAAATTTACACAATTTTAACATTTCAGTGTAATTTTCGCCAGTTTCCGTTTTTAATGAATTTGGTTATTTTAACTATTTAAAAATAACAATATAAGTTGTATTTGATGATGGTATATAACATTATGTAATGCTTAAGGATAAACACGGGTCAATATCGTTTTTGACAAAAAAGAAAACCATCTGAAAAGTGAGATTTTTCGGCATATTTGATAGATTTGTCCTATCTACGCTTGAATCGAACCACTTTGAATTACAACATTTTTCGTCAGACGAACCATGAAAAAATCGGCCCATACCAGACCTACTTCTTTCTCAAATATAATAATATTCATTGAACTTGTTTCGGCTTTTAATTGATTTGACTGTCGCTAAACTGATGAATATGTCTTCTTGAAAATTAATAAACATCTTGTTTCCTGATGATTTTTATCAAGACAAACACATTGATACTTCATTTACCTTGCGAAGGGCAGATTTTATTGTTAGAATAAGATGTATTTAAATTCATTTAAGCAGGATATATCTCTTTGGTATACTTAACCCGTCATTATGGAAACCCAATATAGTATTCAAACATCGAACAGTGTCATAATTAAAGTTGCGTATCATATGTTGTTTTGATTTGTCTTTGATGATTTTAGTCATATATTGTTACTCTCAATGAAACAGAAACAAATTTGCATTTAGTGACGCATGAGAAGTTCCCATTGAAAATCCAAAAACTTCATGTTATATTAAAACTCATATGAAAGAGGAGGGAAATATTATATCTGTACATTTAAACGTTGTATTTTGTTTTTCTATATGCATAATCTGATGGAAAGTAATTGTTTTTAAACATCAAAATAACATATCCAATGCATTTTCAAATCAAGTCTCCAAAAACCATTAACAACTGTAGTGTTAAAATCGGGATAGTCTGAAATAAAAATATTGAAAAACAAATACCGGCATATTTTACTATTACACCCATAGCATTTGCACTTAATAATTTGTATAAATACCATTTAGTGTTAACTTAACACAAACGTCTAAAACACGTATACGTTAAACTTTTAAATTCTTCATTTTTTTTTCTAAAAAGAGATGATAGTCGGCAGTAAATGGTCATCCTTCCAAAAACTCCGTCGACAAATGAAATGTATATGCATCCTTATCAAGTAATAAATATTTACTAATTAGTGCAAACAAAGATGAAGAACATGTATATGTAACATTTGCAAATTCTACAAAAAAAACTTACCACTATAAATAAACAAAAGAAGTAACTTGATGGAAACAAAATAAGCAGTAATTTTAATCTTGAAATTTTTTTTTTCTAGAAAAAACGTTTCCTTGCATATTCTTTTTATAAGAACTGTTTGTTTTTACTCAAAGGCTCATATCAAAACATTAAAAAAGCCAAACAAGTACAAAATTGAAGAGCATCGAGAATCCAAATTTCCAAAAAGTTATGCTAAACACGGCTATGGTAATATTATCCTTCGATCAGAAAATCCCTAGTTTTTCGGAAAAAAAACAGGAAATTTATAAAAATGACCATATAATTGATATTCATGTCAACATCGAAGTACTGGCTACTGGGATTGTGATACCCTCGGAGATGAAACGTCCACCAGCAGTGGCTTGAATTTTAACCAGAGACTCTCAAGAGTATTGTCGCTCACTTGATTCCCCTTTATTCACTTTATGTTTGAATTTACAGCACGAAAACTACCTATCGGAGACGAAAAGTCCACCAGCAGTTGCTTGAATTTTACCCAGAGAGTCCCAAGAGTAATGTCGCTCACCTGATTCCACTTTATTGATTTTATGTTTGAATTTACACGAAAATTACCTATCTGGTCTTGTATGTCTTGGATGAAATTATCTTAGAGGACAGATCAGCAAAAAATTACAATTATAAAAGAGGTACGAAAGATACCAGAGGAACAGTTCAACTCATAAATTGAAAATAAACTGACCACTCCTAGCTAAAAATGAAAAAAAAGACTAACAGACAAACAATAGAACACATGCCACAACATAGAAAACTGAAAAATAAACAACCCGAACCTCACCAAAAACTTGGGGTCAACACCTAAAAAGGAACAAGCAAACTATGTCTGGATTCATTTCATGTATCAGTTCAAGCGCACACATTTGTAAGAATAAATCATGGTATTATGAGTTAAGCTACACTCTTTTTTGCTCAAGCCTTCTTAGACATATGCTAGACAACAAAGTACCAACACTTTGTCAGCACATCTTAGGAAACAACAAATAAGACGGTGTTGTATAAGTGTCAAAAGGACAAATATCCATCTAAGTCGCAAAACATTTAAAGTATTTGTATGTAAACCTTGGCTTTAAATCCATTTGACTAATCTGGAGACTCTTCGACAATTGCAGGTATTTTTAATAGCTTTCTCTGTTACACCAATGCCCCCTTCTTCATTTCATAATTACATCACTCCTTCAATGGTTCATATACTCAAACATATTTTATGTAATTCCACTAGCTAGGGCTCCCCTGATTGGTAATTATTGATGACAAATCAATAACAAAGTTAAAAAGTCAGAGTGCAATTTGCATGTTCCGGGTTCGTTGTGCTTTGATCTTTGATTTTTTGTTGAATTGAAAGCTGTTGTTAACTAAAGGTAAAGGAAATTGTAACACAAAAAGAGAGAATTGCGTTTTAATTTATATGGCTGAATAAACGATATTTCAATTTTATACACTAGTTTGTACTTTTAAATCATATATTTTTATTACTGTGAAATTCTTGAGAAAAGAAGCCAATCGTTGCGGTATTACATTCAACAAATGATTTCTTATGCAGTATAAAAGACTGAAGCCCACGATCAATACATTGATCTTCTTAATTTTTTCTTCATTTTCTGTAATTTACTACTCATGTCAGTGGGAACAAGTTTATGCATAAAAAATCAATCTGTTGTCATTTGTAATATTTCAAATAAAAAGTATCAAGTTCTGTGTTTAGAGGAAACACACTCTAAAAATAACAGTTTATCATCCTGAACGTGAATTTAAAGTAATGTCTTTGTAAAATATAACTTCTGTCGCAATTATTTGCATAAACTATTCCCTTCATGAAATTATCTACCTCTTTCGTAGTGTCAAATTGATAACATTCAATCGAAATAATCGATACTTCTAATAATCAATGACATGTTTGTCCTTAGATCTTTCTAATTAACTTACATGTGTCTATCTCTCAGATCTCCTCTGGAAAACAACTGATTACTGCATCCCTTCGTTAAACTTTTATTCATAATTGTTGATAGGCAAGCTGTCTAATTTGAGACATGCTCTTGTTGCGTTGAAGATCTATTTGCACTTAATTGTGTAAATCTAATTATAAAATGTAGCAGCATAGTTAGATTTAGTGCAAATAAATCTTCAGGGCAACAAGGGCATATCTCAAATCTAAGTAGCAGCATAGTGACTTCCGGTTACATGGCGATTGCATGAAGTGGTGTTTTTATACTCTCCACCTTTTTTTTTATATATTGGAAACACAGTGAGTATGTTACATGTGTCATGTGAGTTATGAGTTAGGTTAAAATTAAAAACAACAGATGATCCAAAAAAACTCTGTCTGTTTGAACACTTATCTGATAAAAAAAACTTTAATTGTCACATAGTTTGAAAAGATCATTCGAGTGGACCGAATTCCAGTACTCCAGTGTAAAAAGAGGTCAGTGGTCGGAAATCAAAATTGAGAACAGATACCTGAAGAATATGTTGACGGTACTATACTGAAACAGCTAATAGCCATGGACCCAGGGAACAAGAAAAGTATTAGACATTAAAACAAATGTACGAATCAAAGTCAGTGTCCGAATGATTTCCAAGTTTGCCCCTTACATTAGAGGGGGATGCTGAAATTATGAGAACGGAGGTCAAAGTACTAAGGGACAATGTTGTAAACTTTGAATCTCACGTTAAACTAAAAAAGGATAGTTTAAAAGATGTGCAAAACACACTCATCCCTGATATTGAGGAAACAATATTAACAGAAGAAAAGAAACGTTTAAAGCTGGGGTATTGGGTCCGAAAATGGAACCTGATAATAATTGGTGTGTGCGTATCCCTCTTGAGAACTCTCGAGATACCAAAGGAGTGCATAGAAAAATGCTACTCCAGGCCGTGAAAAGGCTACCAGGAAAAGAGAGCGACAAGAAGAAGAAAACGATCATTGTACGGTTTAATAGTCTAATAGATCGAGACGAAGTTCTGGCTGCTGGAATGAAAGTAAAACGTGGAAGTGATTATAATGTCGTGCCCGATGTGCCGCCGTCTGTTGCAAAACTACGATTTAATCTTTTAAATGAAAGACGTGCACTGCCTCCATCTGAACAGAGGAAAGTCCACCTAGTGTACATTAAGAATTATCCGTTTGTTGTGTTGAAAAAAAGAGATCATCATAGACTTTTTAGCAGACCTTCTAGTGTAAAAAAAACCCCAACTTTTAACTGAATTAATCATTAAATATTTCAAACAAAATTCATTAATACACCCACAGTACATTTTGTTTAGTATTATTGCATGTTGTTACTTCGTTTTTTTGGTGTTTTTTTGCCAATGTGTATTTTGAAAACCTCTCTAAATTCGTTTTTTTCTATGATGATAAATTTAACGTCCCAGTTAATCCTTACATGGCTTTATAAAGTAGCCTAGATAGGCATGCACAAACAAAACCGAATGTTTAGACTCAAGCTATTCGGACATAAACACTGATAGATCCATTACCGTAATATTGCCTTCTATAAAGTAAAGAAATCCATAATATGTGCCTTTCACGAATATTTAGGTCAAAAGTATTCCAGATACGTACCCTTTTTGAACTTGTCTAATAGGTGACAATAGTTTTTTCTAAGTTTTAAACATGGTCACTGACGGTCTACATAAAACGTACATGTCATCACATGTTGTTATTTTTCCTCTGAATATGAATATTTTCAGTGACTGTATAATTTTTGAACATCTATCCGTCACAATTGTAAGTGATATAAAAAAAATGGTAAGGCCAAATTAATTTAATTTGTTGTTCTACTGATTTTTGAACTCCAAAAATTGGGGCGAGCGAGCGATTTGAAAATTTTAATAAAAAAATATTTAATTTGCAAATTCTTGAGAAAAGCTTGAAAAGTAAAGGTGAGCGATTATAATTTTTTTTTTTGCAAACATAAAATAGTAGGATTTGACAATATTAAAACTTGATTTATCACTTGTACTTTAACATTTCTTTAATTTATGAAGTATTTTTGTCCCTGTTTACCAAGAAATAATTGAATAATTAAATCTGGTCTTTGTATGTGTGACTAACAAAGAGACAATTCTCCATCCAAGTCATAATCAGGTTGGAAACAACCCCTTAATGTTATAAATATCCCTTTTAATGAGGGGTCAATATAACTTAATAATATATATTTTTTTGTAAAAAAACAAACTTTTTAGTACAAAAGGGCTCATATTTTCCCAAAGAACTATATACCTATCTGGTATTAAATGGTCCCAGAATTTTGTAATATTTCTGGGCTTTAACCACGTTAACACATTTACTTAACAGTTTAATATTATTCAAAATAAGTGGACACCTCTTTTAGAACAGCTGTGAAAAATATGTTGTATTTAACCTCTTTTTGAGTCAAAAATTCTAAGTTATCAAAGGTTTTGTATAGTAGCACTTTACAAATCCTTGGTATTTCTATTTTCCTTTCTACAACAGTAAAATGACCCCTTATCTGAAAGGTGGGAGGCGGTATTGTTCCCAACATGATAATAACAAACCCAGGTCAAAGAACGGCCTTTTAAACAGGGCTTTGATCAATACCAAACAGCAAGCTATAAGGGATCCCAAAATCATTAGTGTACACAATTCGAACAGGAAAACCAACGATCTAATTTATATACTAGTATCAAAACGGGAAAATACCAATGCACCACATCAACAAACGAAAACTGCTGAACGACAGGTCCCTGAATCAATCAGGACAGGTGCATAAACATACAGTGGCTATGGATAGTTTTGTTTCGCCAGCATACAATATAATTACAGTTGAAGGCAACTCTTTCAGAAGTTCCTTGTATTTTATTCTCACAACGAACATTTTGTGATAGGGAATATAAGTAAAGGGAAAAGAAACCTATGTTTTGTTCTGTATAGGTATTTCCGCTGTTATATTTCGGAGCACTCCATTACCAACTTGGAATTAATTGGTTCCACAGATATGTACAGTGTGGTGGGGTGTTAATAGGTTAAACATGTCATATACAGGTTTAAAAGACTTTGATCTAAATGTTTATATCTTTTTATAATATTTACAAAAAATAAAACGGTACGGGAAATGGACATGATTACATTTACGGATGCGGGGAGCGGGAATATAAAGAAAATAAAAAAAAATCTGTTTTGAAAAAATAGGTGCGGGCGGGTCCGTCCAACAAGGAATTAAATTGGTGTGGCCTAAGATTGAAAATTGGTTGCATAAATTGTACAGGCTTGTCTTCTGATAAAATCAAAAGAGAGATATATTTAGTAAATTTACAGAAAATTATGATATGGTTTTCTTTGTAGGTACTCCTTGTGAAAGAGAAATTGAAAATTATTGGCAGGCATAATGGGGGTATAGAATAATATTTGTGTCACTTACCACGAGCAGTAGGGATGCGATTATCTTGTTTAGAATCACTTTTTTTTTAAATTTTTGGACAGAAGGTTGATCAAGACGGGAACTATGCAATTATAGATATAAAAATGTTCAATCATTGAATGACAATAGCAGTAGTATATGGACCCAATGAGGACAAACCAGTTTTTTAACGAACTGAACATAGAAATAACACGATGGGTGCCGTATACGGCGCAGGAAATGCTTACCATTCCGGAGTACCTGATTTCACTCCCGGTTTTTGGTGGAATCGTGTTGTTTCTTATTTATTATTTATAACTGTTGATGTAAATGTACTTTGTGTTTTTTTTTAGTCTTGGTTTACGCCTTGGTTTTGATTGTTATATTCCTTTAAATGAAATTGCTAGTGATGTGAATTTTGAATTGTAGCAGGGATTTTATCAGTGTTGAATACTTTTGGTCTCACATCTTGACTACTTAGAAAGTAATCATTTTACTATATATATATATATATATAGCTACCTTTTTAATTTTTTCCTCCATGTACATTGTACATTGCATATAATTTTAATTTATTGTTTTCCAGATATCAGAAAGGATTTCCCTTTTTTTTTTATCAAAGACTTATTTTTGTTGATCTTTTAATTCTTCTATCATTTATGATTAATTCAATTAATATCACCACCTATAATAATTATAACAAGACGTTATTTTTTAATCACACTGAAGGCTTTACTATAGCTTTGTTAAAGAAAGTTTTTCTATCTTCCCATGTGTTCGGGCATAAAGGTTTACAAAAGTGGATATATATTTGTCAATTTCTGCGAAAATTAAAACTGTTCTTCATTCTCGATCTACATACTCAATTATGGTATCATGCTTAATAAAAATGTTTATGTAAATCAAAACACTCCTAGGTTATGAACTTTCAAAACTAAAATATAACTCTCCTGAAAATTATATATGTATACTCCGAAATATGTGGATCATTATAAAAAAATTATTATGTTGCATTTCTGTTGTTTGAACCATTCTTTTTTCATAGGTTAATTTTCTCATATTAGTATCTCTTACCGGAGAACAAAAAGTTTAGTCGACAAGACTGTAAATCACAACAATACAATTCCGATTCGTACAAAAATTACGCACAATAAGTCCCCATTACAAATCCACTAATTTCATGTCATTAAACAGTTATTAACTCTGAAAAACATATGTATTTTACATGATACCTATGACAGGTAAGTAATGTAATTTCGCTACTTAAATACGATCTTAACTTTGCTTTATCCTAGATATATATCTTGTGTATTAAATAAGCAACACGGAGTATAAAGCTAAACATAGAGGGTCATAATGGCCATCAGTAACAAGATACGGTCACTGATTTATAATATGAAATATTTTAATCAATATTTACCGATGTTTGACAATCATAACATTAAATCGGGACAGACTAGTTTTAACAAACTCGCATTCATTCGTTTCCTTATTGAAGTTGATTCCAAGGCAAGAACTGATCAATGAACATTCGAACAAACAATTAATTCTACTGAGTCTAATTGAAGTAGAAAGTAACACCATTTTACCATATGTTGTAGGAATACCACAATAACGTCCAATAAGGGAAGCTTAAATAGAAAACAGAACACCTTTGAAGTAATGACATTGATAAAATTTGACTGTACACATGACTTTTTTTTGTTAAGGTTGACATTTTTTAGTCAGTACTTTGGTGTTGACATGAATATCCATTATATGGTCATTTTTATAAATTTACTATTTGCAAAATTATGAATTATTGGAAATACTTTGGAGTTGGGTTTTTTCCCAGGCATATACTAGCTTAGCCATATCTAGCTCAACTTTTTGTTTTGAAAGCTAATGCTGTTCAACTTTTCGCTGGGTTTGCTTTTAACAGTTTTGATCTAAGAGTCACTGGTGGGTATTATTTACACGACACGCGCGTCTGGCGTATCAACTCATAAGCGTGGTACCTTTGCTAACTATTCAATACTATTTTGGTCAAACATTTATGGAACTGTTTCAATTCTTACTACAGCTGGTTTCAGTCGTTTAATGTACATGATATTTTGAATTCGCAATTTAATTGATTTAGAATGTTCCACTTTCAATTTTTTCTTTATTTTTTGTAATACATATTTAACATGAATCGATGAAACAATTATATTTTTGAATAGGTCAACCCCTATAAATGTTCTATAGTCCAAAGTCCGTCTGCTCCGCATCCAGTCATGATTCCGACACCATGTATAGGTTTTGGATTGAGATCTGTACATTTCATTACTACTTCCGTTTCGACATTGGTTTCATTAAGAAGTGTTATTTCTCCATTGAGTGTCCATCTAACAATCATTGTTCTTTGTTCTGCACAGTTTAAAATATATATTGTATTAATCTTGTGGTTGACTTAAGATGATAAGAGGATAAATACAGCATTGCAAGCCTTCAACCTAAACCTCATCAACTGGTTTTGGGACGGAAATAAGTGGTACTCGGACAGGTTTGTATAGTAATTAAAAACATCTAGTGTTGAATAAGCATCGACATTCCCACTGTTGAAGGTTTGTATTAATATGTCATGTGTGCAATATCCTGGAAATAAAAAATAATTAATTTCTTTTTTTAATAATCTTTAAAGAAATTGTTCTGGTGTTCATTTGATTTTAGCAAATCCGATGAACGAGTCATTTAAATATGCTGATTTTAATTTAGTATATTTTATTGATAAAAACTAAAAAAAATATTAAATTATGATTCAGAAACAATAATTAATGATATATTTACTTTTATATATATTATGTTGACGTTATCAGGCAGAATCCGTGTACTGTCTTATATACAAGTCTCTACAAAGAATGAAATTCAAATATGATCCTACGCTTTGATATTGTTCATATTGAATGCATTAACCATGTTAACGTTTTCTAATAAAAAAATAAAGGTGGTAAAACAACCGAATTTAGTAAAAGGTATTTAAAAATTATGCCATCATTGTGGTAACTGCTGTTCAATTCAAGAATATTGTTCCACTACAACTTGAGGTAATGGTGAACGTTACTACCTTTGATAATGTTTAACACCGCGGCATTTGTTTGCATTTGTCCACAGAAATAAACATGTACAGTGGTTCTGAGGACAGCATTTGAAGACTATGCAAGAAAATGGTTAAATTCAAAACAAGATGAATTATAACTTGTTACTTTTGTTGAGAGTTATCTCATTGGCACTAATGACACATCGTCTTATATCTAAACAATAATATATTATTTATACTGTTGAAAGCCAAGGTAAAAAAAAAGGTCAGCATTTTAAAATATTGATGATCCAGCTATATATCCTTCTTTAGACGGAGTTTTGGGGATGTTTTTGTTTCCAGTACAATGACCGTAGATTTTTTTCGTTTTCTTTGATATCAATACAGAAAAAAAAGAAAGACACATTTGTGATCTAGTAAAATTTCATCCTCTGTAAGTAATGTTAACAAAATTGTAGGATTTATAGTTATGCTGTTACTTTAAACTCCTTTTTTTTTAAATCGGAAATATTGGTTTTAACATACCAATACCATATTATTGGATGCTTTATCTGCTGGCACAGCTATATATTTGTCATGCAAAAAGGATCATGCATCCACAATATTATGACGATATATATTCAACCATTGATGTAAATCAGAAGTTGATTCTTAACAATTATAAAAAATGTACAAATAAATCTTACATCACAATCTACTGTGGATTCATCTATTTTCGTGGGTACCAATTTTCGTGGTTTGAGTAAAACTTGCATATTCGTGGATATCTAATTTCGTGGTTTTGTCAAAGTCCGCATACATTCCTTAAGAAAAAATGTAATCCGTTGAACATTTAAATTCGCGGTTTCCCTGTTCCCACGAAATCCACGAAAATTGGTGTCCAACGGATATTAATGAATCCACAGTATGTAATTTTGTACCATTATTGAGACCTATATTTTCGCTTTATATGTTTTAGCTTATGATTTAGCAATTTTATCAGGAACATTTCTTTTTAAAATTTCCTCCTACTGTAATTTTGTGCCGTTATTTTTTTGTATTAAAACCTCATGAATTCTGAAAAGGAAACCAAACGAAAATAAGCAAAATGATAATGGTAGCAGTTAATATGCCGAAATGTTGTGACTAAATTAATTAAGTTTGACTGTTCCTTTAGTATCTTTTGTTACACTCTTTTGGTATACACCATATCGCTAGTTAGTCCAATTCGGGAAAAAAACAAAAGTTTACACAACTTCCTGTTTGGGTCAGGCCGTCAATAAAAGAGGTCATCAGAAGTAAACTGGGGGAGGAACAACTTAAGAAAGCGATAATCAAGAAACTTTGATAGAGTATGGTCCACTTTCTCGAAATTTAAATTGAAGTAAAAAAATATTCTGTTTGAAGTATTTACGGTAGTTTAAACAGGTCTGATTAAAATGCATCATGCATGGTAAATTGTCCAAACAGGGTCCCAGATAGCTTCAACTGGATGAAAAAGTTGAGTAATTTTAGAACTTATCCGAAATGGAATAGGTGTTATTAAGATTTGTATTAGATGCTGTTTTGATGGGTCTTTCCTGAGTTTAGTCATAGGTAGTCATAAAATCAGGACATACAATACCGATTCGCAAAAGAATGACGCACAATAAGTCCCCATCAAAAATCCACTACTTGATGATACACGGAATCTCTAATACGAACTAATAAAACAGCTACAAAGTAAAATTCACAAATAGAACAGTTATAGTATCAAAAGATGGCCTAATGACATAGTTATTTGTTTTGTAATAGAGTTTGAAGATATATATTTGCACTCTGAACTTTAAGATACTCATTCAATTAAATGTGTGATTTATTTCTTAAAAAGATTAGGAGACAAAGTAATATATAAGGTAGAAAAATGAAACGTATAACATATTCGAAATCACTAATACACATGATAAAGAAAAGTTTTTTTATTTCAAAATCTGACCAGGAAAAGAGAGCGACAAGAAGAAGAAAACGATCATTGTACGGTTTAATAGTCTAATAGATCGAGACGAAGTTCTGGCTGCTGGAATGAAAGTAAAACGTGGAAGTGATTATAATGTCGTGCCCGATGTGCCGCCGTCTGTTGCAAAACTACGATTTAATCTTTTAAATGAAAGACGTGCACTGCCTCCATCTGAACAGAGGAAAGTCCACCTAGTGTACATTAAGAATTATCCGTTTGTTGTGTTGAAAAAAAGAGATCATCATAGACTTTTTAGCAGACCTTCTAGTGTAAAAAAAACCCCAACTTTTAACTGAATTAATCATTAAATATTTCAAACAAAATTCATTAATACACCCACAGTACATTTTGTTTAGTATTATTGCATGTTGTTACTTCGTTTTTTTGGTGTTTTTTTGCCAATGTGTATTTTGAAAACCTCTCTAAATTCGTTTTTTTCTATGATGATAAATTTAACGTCCCAGTTAATCCTTACATGGCTTTATAAAGTAGCCTAGATAGGCATGCACAAACAAAACCGAATGTTTAGACTCAAGCTATTCGGACATAAACACTGATAGATCCATTACCGTAATATTGCCTTCTATAAAGTAAAGAAATCCATAATATGTGCCTTTCACGAATATTTAGGTCAAAAGTATTCCAGATACGTACCCTTTTTGAACTTGTCTAATAGGTGACAATAGTTTTTTCTAAGTTTTAAACATGGTCACTGACGGTCTACATAAAACGTACATGTCATCACATGTTGTTATTTTTCCTCTGAATATGAATATTTTCAGTGACTGTATAATTTTTGAACATCTATCCGTCACAATTGTAAGTGATATAAAAAAAATGGTAAGGCCAAATTAATTTAATTTGTTGTTCTACTGATTTTTGAACTCCAAAAATTGGGGCGAGCGAGCGATTTGAAAATTTTAATAAAAAAATATTTAATTTGCAAATTCTTGAGAAAAGCTTGAAAAGTAAAGGTGAGCGATTATAATTTTTTTTTTTGCAAACATAAAATAGTAGGATTTGACAATATTAAAACTTGATTTATCACTTGTACTTTAACATTTCTTTAATTTATGAAGTATTTTTGTCCCTGTTTACCAAGAAATAATTGAATAATTAAATCTGGTCTTTGTATGTGTGACTAACAAAGAGACAATTCTCCATCCAAGTCATAATCAGGTTGGAAACAACCCCTTAATGTTATAAATATCCCTTTTAATGAGGGGTCAATATAACTTAATAATATATATTTTTTTGTAAAAAAACAAACTTTTTAGTACAAAAGGGCTCATATTTTCCCAAAGAACTATATACCTATCTGGTATTAAATGGTCCCAGAATTTTGTAATATTTCTGGGCTTTAACCACGTTAACACATTTACTTAACAGTTTAATATTATTCAAAATAAGTGGACACCTCTTTTAGAACAGCTGTGAAAAATATGTTGTATTTAACCTCTTTTTGAGTCAAAAATTCTAAGTTATCAAAGGTTTTGTATAGTAGCACTTTACAAATCCTTGGTATTTCTATTTTCCTTTCTACAACAGTAAAATGACCCCTTATCTGAAAGGTGGGAGGCGGTATTGTTCCCAACATGATAATAACAAACCCAGGTCAAAGAACGGCCTTTTAAACAGGGCTTTGATCAATACCAAACAGCAAGCTATAAGGGATCCCAAAATCATTAGTGTACACAATTCGAACAGGAAAACCAACGATCTAATTTATATACTAGTATCAAAACGGGAAAATACCAATGCACCACATCAACAAACGAAAACTGCTGAACGACAGGTCCCTGAATCAATCAGGACAGGTGCATAAACATACAGTGGCTATGGATAGTTTTGTTTCGCCAGCATACAATATAATTACAGTTGAAGGCAACTCTTTCAGAAGTTCCTTGTATTTTATTCTCACAACGAACATTTTGTGATAGGGAATATAAGTAAAGGGAAAAGAAACCTATGTTTTGTTCTGTATAGGTATTTCCGCTGTTATATTTCGGAGCACTCCATTACCAACTTGGAATTAATTGGTTCCACAGATATGTACAGTGTGGTGGGGTGTTAATAGGTTAAACATGTCATATACAGGTTTAAAAGACTTTGATCTAAATGTTTATATCTTTTTATGATATTTACAAAAAATAAAACGGTACGGGAAATGGACATGATTACATTTACGGATGCGGGGAGCGGGAATATAAAGAAAATAAAAAAAAATCTGTTTTGAAAAAATAGGTGCGGGCGGGTCCGTCCAACAAGGAATTAAATTGGTGTGGCCTAAGATTGAAAATTGGTTGCATAAATTGTACAGGCTTGTCTTCTGATAAAATCAAAAGAGAGATATATTTAGTAAATTTACAGAAAATTATGATATGGTTTTCTTTGTAGGTACTCCTTGTGAAAGAGAAATTGAAAATTATTGGCAGGCATAATGGGGGTATAGAATAATATTTGTGTCACTTACCACGAGCAGTAGGGATGCGATTATCTTGTTTAGAATCACTTTTTTTTTAAATTTTTGGACAGAAGGTTGATCAAGACGGGAACTATGCAATTATAGATATAAAAATGTTCAATCATTGAATGACAATAGCAGTAGTATATGGACCCAATGAGGACAAACCAGTTTTTTAACGAACTGAACATAGAAATAACACGATGGGTGCCGTATACGGCGCAGGAAATGCTTACCATTCCGGAGTACCTGATTTCACTCCCGGTTTTTGGTGGAATCGTGTTGTTTCTTATTTATTATTTATAACTGTTGATGTAAATGTACTTTGTGTTTTTTTTTAGTCTTGGTTTACGCCTTGGTTTTGATTGTTATATTCCTTTAAATGAAATTGCTAGTGATGTGAATTTTGAATTGTAGCAGGGATTTTATCAGTGTTGAATACTTTTGGTCTCACATCTTGACTACTTAGAAAGTAATCATTTTACTATATATATATATATATATAGCTACCTTTTTTAATTTTTTCCTCCATGTACATTGTACATTGCATATAATTTTAATTTATTGTTTTCCAGATATCAGAAAGGATTTCCCTTTTTTTTTTATCAAAGACTTATTTTTGTTGATCTTTTAATTCTTCTATCATTTATGATTAATTCAATTAATATCACCACCTATAATAATTATAACAAGACGTTATTTTTCAATCACACTGAAGGCTTTACTATAGCTTTGTTAAAGAAAGTTTTTCTATCTTCCCATGTGTTCGGGCATAAAGGTTTACAAAAGTGGATATATATTTGTCAATTTCTGCGAAAATTAAAACTGTTCTTCATTCTCGATCTACATACTCAATTATGGTATCATGCTTAATAAAAATGTTTATGTAAATCAAAACACTCCTAGGTTATGAACTTTCAAAACTAAAATATAACTCTCCTGAAAATTATATATGTATACTCCGAAATATGTGGTTCATTATAAAAAAATTATTATGTTGCATTTCTGTTGTTTGAACCATTCTTTTTTCATAGGTTAATTTTCTCATATTAGTATCTCTTACCGGAGAACAAAAAGTTTAGTCGACAAGACTGTAAATCACAACAATACAATTCCGATTCGTACAAAAATTACGCACAATAAGTCCCCATTACAAATCCACTAATTTCATGTCATTAAACAGTTATTAACTCTGAAAAACATATGTATTTTACATGATACCTATGACAGGTAAGTAATGTAATTTCGCTACTTAAATACGATCTTAACTTTGCTTTATCCTAGATATATATCTTGTGTATTAAATAAGCAACACGGAGTATAAAGCTAAACATAGAGGGTCATAATGGCCATCAGTAACAAGATACGGTCACTGATTTATAATATGAAATATTTTAATCAATATTTACCGATGTTTGACAATCATAACATTAAATCGGGACAGACTAGTTTTAACAAACTCGCATTCATTCGTTTCCTTATTGAAGTTGATTCCAAGGCAAGAACTGATCAATGAACATTCGAACAAACAATTAATTCTACTGAGTCTAATTGAAGTAGAAAGTAACACCATTTTACCATATGTTGTAGGAATACCACAATAACGTCCAATAAGGGAAGCTTAAATAGAAAACAGAACACCTTTGAAGTAATGACATTGATAAAATTTGACTGTACACATGACTTTTTTTTGTTAAGGTTGACATTTTTTAGTCAGTACTTTGGTGTTGACATGAATATCCATTATATGGTCATTTTTATAAATTTACTATTTGCAAAATTATGAATTATTGGAAATACTTTGGAGTTGGGTTTTTTCCCAGGCATATACTAGCTTAGCCATATCTAGCTCAACTTTTTGTTTTGAAAGCTAATGCTGTTCAACTTTTCGCTGGGTTTGCTTTTAACAGTTTTGATCTAAGAGTCACTGGTGGGTATTATTTACACGACACGCGCGTCTGGCGTATCAACTCATAAGCGTGGTACCTTTGCTAACTATTCAATACTATTTTGGTCAAACATTTATGGAACTGTTTCAATTCTTACTACAGCTGGTTTCAGTCGTTTAATGTACATGATATTTTGAATTCGCAATTTAATTGATTTAGAATGTTCCACTTTCAATTTTTTCTTTATTTTTTGTAATACATATTTAACATGAATCGATGAAACAATTATATTTTTGAATAGGTCAACCCCTATAAATGTTCTATAGTCCAAAGTCCGTCTGCTCCGCATCCAGTCATGATTCCGACACCATGTATAGGTTTTGGATTGAGATCTGTACATTTCATTACTACTTCCGTTTCGACATTGGTTTCATTAAGAAGTGTTATTTCTCCATTGAGTGTCCATCTAACAATCATTGTTCTTTGTTCTGCACAGTTTAAAATATATATTGTATTAATCTTGTGGTTGACTTAAGATGATAAGAGGATAAATACAGCATTGCAAGCCTTCAACCTAAACCTCATCAACTGGTTTTGGGACGGAAATAAGTGGTACTCGGACAGGTTTGTATAGTAATTAAAAACATCTAGTGTTGAATAAGCATCGACATTCCCACTGTTGAAGGTTTGTATTAATATGTCATGTGTGCAATATCCTGGAAATAAAAAATAATTAATTTCTTTTTTTAATAATCTTTAAAGAAATTGTTCTGGTGTTCATTTGATTTTAGCAAATCCGATGAACGAGTCATTTAAATATGCTGATTTTAATTTAGTATATTTTATTGATAAAAACTAAAAAAAATATTAAATTATGATTCAGAAACAATAATTAATGATATATTTACTTTTATATATATTATGTTGACGTTATCAGGCAGAATCCGTGTACTGTCTTATATACAAGTCTCTACAAAGAATGAAATTCAAATATGATCCTACGCTTTGATATTGTTCATATTGAATGCATTAACCATGTTAACGTTTTCTAATAAAAAAATAAAGGTGGTAAAACAACCGAATTTAGTAAAAGGTATTTAAAAATTATGCCATCATTGTGGTAACTGCTGTTCAATTCAAGAATATTGTTCCACTACAACTTGAGGTAATGGTGAACGTTACTACCTTTGATAATGTTTAACACCGCGGCATTTGTTTGCATTTGTCCACAGAAATAAACATGTACAGTGGTTCTGAGGACAGCATTTGAAGACTATGCAAGAAAATGGTTAAATTCAAAACAAGATGAATTATAACTTGTTACTTTTGTTGAGAGTTATCTCATTGGCACTAATGACACATCGTCTTATATCTAAACAATAATATATTATTTATACTGTTGAAAGCCAAGGTAAAAAAAAAGGTCAGCATTTTAAAATATTGATGATCCAGCTATATATCCTTCTTTAGACGGAGTTTTGGGGATGTTTTTGTTTCCAGTACAATGACCGTAGATTTTTTTCGTTTTCTTTGATATCAATACAGAAAAAAAAGAAAGACACATTTGTGATCTAGTAAAATTTCATCCTCTGTAAGTAATGTTAACAAAATTGTAGGATTTATAGTTATGCTGTTACTTTAAACTCCTTTTTTTTAAATCGGAAATATTGGTTTTAACATACCAATACCATATTATTGGATGCTTTATCTGCTGGCACAGCTATATATTTGTCATGCAAAAAGGATCATGCATCCACAATATTATGACGATATATATTCAACCATTGATGTAAATCAGAAGTTGATTCTTAACAATTATAAAAAATGTACAAATAAATCTTACATCACAATCTACTGTGGATTCATCTATTTTCGTGGGTACCAATTTTCGTGGTTTGAGTAAAACTTGCATATTCGTGGATATCTAATTTCGTGGTTTTGTCAAAGTCCGCATACATTCCTTAAGAAAAAATGTAATCCGTTGAACATTTAAATTCGCGGTTTCCCTGTTCCCACGAAATCCACGAAAATTGGTGTCCAACGGATATTAATGAATCCACAGTATGTAATTTTGTACCATTATTGAGACCTATATTTTCGCTTTATATGTTTTAGCTTATGATTTAGCAATTTTATCAGGAACATTTCTTTTTAAAATTTCCTCCTACTGTAATTTTGTGCCGTTATTTTTTTGTATTAAAACCTCATGAATTCTGAAAAGGAAACCAAACGAAAATAAGCAAAATGATAATGGTAGCAGTTAATATGCCGAAATGTTGTGACTAAATTAATTAAGTTTGACTGTTCCTTTAGTATCTTTTGTTACACTCTTTTGGTATACACCATATCGCTAGTTAGTCCAATTCGGGAAAAAAACAAAAGTTTACACAACTTCCTGTTTGGGTCAGGCCGTCAATAAAAGAGGTCATCAGAAGTAAACTGGGGGAGGAACAACTTAAGAAAGCGATAATCAAGAAACTTTGATAGAGTATGGTCCACTTTCTCGAAATTTAAATTGAAGTAAAAAAATATTCTGTTTGAAGTATTTACGGTAGTTTAAACAGGTCTGATTAAAATGCATCATGCATGGTAAATTGTCCAAACAGGGTCCCAGATAGCTTCAACTGGATGAAAAAGTTGAGTAATTTTAGAACTTATCCGAAATGGAATAGGTGTTATTAAGATTTGTATTAGATGCTGTTTTGATGGGTCTTTCCTGAGTTTAGTCATAGGTAGTCATAAAATCAGGACATACAATACCGATTCGCAAAAGAATGACGCACAATAAGTCCCCATCAAAAATCCACTACTTGATGATACACGGAATCTCTAATACGAACTAATAAAACAGCTACAAAGTAAAATTCACAAATAGAACAGTTATAGTATCAAAAGATGGCCTAATGACATAGTTATTTGTTTTGTAATAGAGTTTGAAGATATATATTTGCACTCTGAACTTTAAGATACTCATTCAATTAAATGTGTGATTTATTTCTTAAAAAGATTAGGAGACAAAGTAATATATAAGGTAGAAAAATGAAACGTATAACATATTCGAAATCACTAATACACATGATAAAGAAAAGTTTTTTTATTTCAAAATCTGACGGAAAATATGAAAGCCTTAAATTTGTCTTTCTTAACATTTTGTTTTAACATTAATATATAATAACAAACTATAAATTTACATTTTACTCAGAATATTTACTTAGTTGGTATCTGGACAATCTGAAATGAACAAATTTTAATACCAAAAATAGAAATACACAAACTTTGAGCTGTTACAATAAATTTATTTGCATCAAGCATAAAAGAAAGACATAAAATATGAACACACCACACACAAACTTTACAATCTCTATAACGAAAAACTCATCCAAAGGAGTAGGTCCGGTAAGAGCCGATTTTAGCCTCAAATTTCAGGTTCATCTGATGAAAGAATTTGACCACTTTTTAAACACTTAAGTGTCTATTTCATTTGATTCAATACGTTTATGTGTAAGATTTTAACGGATTTAGTAATTAAAAACGATCCAATTCAAGTTCAAACATGAAAAATCTACCAAATATGCCGAAAAATGTCATTTTCAGATGGTATTTGTCAAAAATGAAAGTGGCCGCATCCGTGTTCATCCACAACCTTTATATATGTTATGTACTATCATCAAATACAACTTACATTTCAATATTAAGGATGAACACGAATGCGGCCACTTCCGTTTTACACGGAAACCGTCTATAATTTAACTAAAATGCTAGAATTGTGGAGATTTCAGTAATTTAGCATGACTTAATGGTGCTACTACCCGCTATATGTGCATTGTATTGTTAAAACAGTCTATATATATGTAGCAGAAGCATTCTTCTGTCCAATGAATAACTATAAGTTTACATTATAACAATTTTGTAAAATTGCTATATTTTGGAACCAAAAAGGGGTCTTACTGGACCTTCTCCTTTAAAATGCTTCACAATTTACGTCATATAGATAACAGACTACATTTGGCGTCAAATTGTTCAGTTTTGTTCCACTCTGTAGATACATTCGATTTAGTTCATAATTTATTTTCGTCCTTTGTGATTAAATTATCTGATATAAAACAAAACTTACCACTACGAATATACAACACAAGTAACATAATGTAAACGGAAGAAACATTCATATTTTTTAATCTCGAGCAGTTCGTATTCAAAAATATCATCTACTCATGTCCTTACATATTCATTTTTATAACCACATTTGTTGTTGATTTATACCAGTTTCCATGACGAAAAAATTAAATATAATAAAAAAAATATGTTAATAAATAGTTTCTTGATTAGGTGATGTGTTATGAATGTGTACAAATTAGATATCTGCAGTGTTGCCATTATAAATCAATTAATATGTAAAACGTTATATTTACAGAAGTTACAAATTCAAACAAACGTACATTGCATTTATTTGACTATTCTTTTTATGTCGGTTTGTGATTTGACATAGTGCAAAAATCTTCTAATTTAAAGTTTTAATTATGTAATCCACTTATCCTATCGCAATTCGGTATATTTCAATTTAGAACTGGTAACAGTTATTTAAAGCCTTAAATTAATTGCTTCTTCTAAGTATTTATTTCAAAATATTTTGAAGTGTATCGATTTCGAGGTGTTGTTTTCAAATCTAAAAAAATATAATTCTAAATAAAAAAAAAGTGTTTGCGGTTACCATGAAGAACATAATTAAAGTAAAAGGTCTGAAGAGGATATTCGTAGACCCTTGAACTCGAAAATTCTAAAAGCTGGACAGAAGAGTCAAACTAATAATTAAAAAATAAATTGACAACGCCTTGCTAAAAATGAAAAAGACAAACAGCCAAGCAATCATACACATGACAAAAGATATACAACCAAAGAATAAACAACATGGACCCCACCAACATTTAAGGATGATCTCGGGTGCTCCGGAAGGATAAGAAGATCCTGCTCCACATGTTGCAACCGTCGCATTCCTCATGTTATAACAGATCTGGTAATTAGTCTCATTCGGTAGGTTACATTCATGAAAGGGAAGGGGTTGTAGTTACGACGTAAGGAACATATCCGATATCATCTGTGAAACGGTTATTCCATAACGGTCTAACAACTCGTGATGATGTCCCTAAAATTTACAAAGGGATGATTTCAACTTCACCATTTGGAACTCTTGGTGTAATAAATTCCTTGTTAGCAGCAACCCTCGCTGAGGAAAATCATGATCGGAAATACAAGCACAGGAATATCGTATCAACTGGAAGATATATTCCCCATATGCAGGTGCTGCTGAATTACTAAGTTGTTAATCTTCAACGTTTAGTACTATTCAATATACATCAGAAAGTCCTAACATGTAAAACAGAAAGATTAAATAACCTCTCCATGAATTAAGTGTATTCATAATTTTTTACAATCCTTTAAAATCAAGGGCTGAATTTCATACGACATTAAGAGTTTTCTGGATTTTCTAGAATCATTAAAGATTGCATATTTTGGCTTTAATATTGATTCAGTTAAAGGGTCTTTGCATCGGAACTAAACACATTTATTTCTAAAAAATTGTTGGCATGACACGGGTTCTGTTCTGTTCATATATTTTTCTGATAGTAAGATACTTAACCCCTAACGGGAGGGTTTGTGCCTGATTTTCATATGATAAAGACATAATCTTTCAATCAGTTTAATTGAGGTCTGGAGCTGGCATGTCAGTTAACTGCTAGTAGGCTGTTGTTATTTATGTATTATTGTCATTTTATTTATTTTATTTTCTTACATCTTTTGACATCGGGCTCGGACTTCTCTTGAACTGAATTTTAACGTGCGTATTGTTATGCGTTTACTTTTTTACATTGGCTAGAGGTATATAGGGAGGGTTGAGATCTCATAAACATGTTTAACCCCGCCACAATTTTTATTTGATATTTCGAAAGTATATATAAAGAGCAATTTTCTCAATCTATTGTTTGTCAAGGTTTTCACAAGTAGAGAAATTAAGTTCGTGACCCTCATTTTAATATATCGAAATTTGATAGAAACAGAGTCAGAAGTGTTATACTTAGTTTCCAGAAAAATGTATTGTCGAACATTTAGACACTCGATCTATAACGGCCAGAACATATTTTCATAAGTTTAGTGTAATGTAAAAATTAACCATTACAAATATATATATTTGGTCTTTTGTTGTTCAGAAAAATGATTGACATACTTTTTTAGCTTTTTAACTAGCTGTTCAGAACTGTTAGTACTCCCAAATCGTACTTTTTTTTATTAATTTGATCTGTTGATATTATTTAGGGTCATATGTCGTCTCTCTCTTTTTGATAAATACCAGTTTTGATAAACATTTGGCTTGACTATACATTTTCACTTCTGTTCTCATACTACGAACAACATTTTTGTTTGATACAATACATTTCTGTCTTCGATTTACAACAAAACTATTTTCATTTCACCTGTATACATTTTTTTATTAAGCATCATATTTCTCTAGTATCTCACAGCGGTATTCTACTGTTGCCTTTCTTTATTCTCACCTTATTTTATTGATTTTGTATTGACATTGTGTAAGATCAATTCGTTCAATGTGTTTTCACTAATGTTAATATGGCTTTTGATTGCGTTAAGCTATTTCAATTGATAGTTTATAGTGTGTCTTTCTATGTTGTGTTATTACACTATTGTTTCAGATAAGGGTGAATGTTGGTACCTATAAAAAAGCTAAACATGCTGTATTTGTTTGGACCTGTCATAAGTCAGAAGTCTGATGCTCAGCAGTTTTCTTTTGTTGATGTGGTTCATAAGTGTTTATCTTTTTCGTTTATTTTGCATACTTATGATCTAAAAAAACATGAGAGAGGTTTAAACAAAAACAAATTTCGAGCACATCAAACGCCATTTGATTATTTCTTGTAAATGGTCTATGCAATCCAATTTGAACTTTTATTGCAACACTATCAGGTACAATAACAATATAAACTGTAAACAGTATATACCTTTGCTTTTCCTGAATTCTAACTTTTGGTGTTTTTAGATAACAAAAAGTAATAGTACATCTCGTTGGAGAAAAGTTTCTCTGTATTATTTTATTCTAAAACGTTAACTTTAATATTTTTTAATTTTTTTTACGAAATATTCTTAAACATTTTTTATTTTTATTCATCATGTTGGAAATACTTTCAAATCATACACGTAGTTATTTGTTTTAAAAAATATAGTATTGCAAAGTATCGTTGGATTTTCAAGAACATGTATATCATATATATATATTGTGCAATGTGTCTCATAATCCAAATGATATGACTGGGTATTGATTGTTCTATGTATGTTTTAATATTGTTGAAAAATATGTATGTCAATCAATATGTGACACAATAATAAAACAGATTATTATTTATTTAACTGACAAGAACAAATATAAATATAAACTAATATTTATATTGTATATGATATTCATGTTAAATGAATGAAAACGATTTCTCGAAATATAGACCCTTCACAATCATGAATTTCTGTTGAAGAGCCAACAATCATCAGTCTTAAAAAATAACCATACCTTCACACCTACTACCCTTGTACATGTAACCAGGTGATTTTCACAATTAAACGATTCTCCAACTTCAATTGACGTTCCGCCATTATGACACGGCTCATCATCACATGGTGTTTCTGAAACTGGTCATTGTATAAATAATATTATGAGAAAGAGCATGATATTTCTAAAAACAAGTAGACAGTTTTATGTTAATTGTGGAATAAAACTGTATATTAAAACGAAATCAAGCCGGCAAAACAATTCTGCATGTATTTTAGGTTTGAACCTTCTGACAAAGCATCCATTAGTGTTGATACTGATACTGAATTGATATACTAAAATGCTAGATACCGCACTATTGTACGTTCTCACGTGGTTCATTGTATGAGTAAGATATTTCAGGTGAACACATTTCTACAGAGATTGATCTGACGATGTTAAAGAAATGGCTATCTGTTAACTTTCATTATTGAACACTTACTAGAATTATTTTATTTGGTACATTATAGATTATAGGTAATACGAGGTTGAAACACTAGTAACTGGAACGATATTCAAGAATTTCAAATTGATTTTGATTACAGGTGTTGCTTCTCACAAATAATAATCAGTAACAAGTTCACAATTTTTGTAATATCACGACAATTTAAAATTTTTAAAGCTTAGATAATTCAAATATTTGATACTAAGCTAAACAATATAATGAAATAATGAATGTTGTTACTTTGTAGTTATAATTAGGTCTTTCCACTTTTCTGTGGAAAGACCTATTGTTTTTCTTCTGATTATGTTTTTTTTTTTCTTCCGCCTTATTTTGTTCTTGCGATAAACATTTGTTTCGCAATATGTCGCTTAGATATTTGGTATATGATATCGAACAGTTTATGTGCTTTTGAAATTTACCCTGCGTAAACGAATACTTTTCATTGTAGGAGTTATCTCCCCAAACACTGTTTTCCTTGTGAGCGCAACTCCTTCGCAACCGTAAATTATTATGACAAATTTATTTTACAAAATTGCTCGTTATATCCTTCGCATGATTTGTCATATTTGACCGAAGCGATATGAACGCTCCATATGAGAGTTATTTCCCCTTATGCATTTGATATAAGTGATATGCATTTCTATCTTGTAAACCATAAGTGCAAGAGACCAAGGATCTTTTGATTTGAGGTCCTTGGTCCAAAAAAATAATAATAAGGTCAAGGTCAAAGGTCAAGGTCATATTCTAATTTTTGAATTTGGCTTATTTCCTCTAATTTCCAGAAACCGTATAAGATATCGACAAATCATTTTTTCTAAATTGTTAGTTGCGACATGTCGTAACACGTACATTTTGATTGCAAGGGTACGTTGAAAAAAGTTATCAAAAGTACCAGGATTATAATTTTATACGCCAGACGCGCGTTTCGTCTACATAAGACTCATCAGTGACGCTCAGATCAAAATAGTTGAAAAAGCCAAATAAATACAAAGTTGAAGAGCATTGAGGACCCAAAATTCCAAAAAGATGTGCCAAATACGGCTAAGGTAATCTACTCCTGGGGTAAGAAAATCCATTGTTTTTCGAAAAATTCAAAGTTTTGTAAACAGAAAATTAATAAAAAAAAATACCATATAATTGATATTCATGTCAACACCGAAGTGCTGACTACTGGGCTAGTGATACCCTCGGGGACGAAACGTCCACCAGCAGTGGCATCGACCCAGTGGTGTAAAAAGTTATCAAAAGTACCAGGATTATAATTTTATACGCCAGACGCGCGTTTCGTCTACATAAGACTCATCAGTGACGCTCAGATCAAAATAGTTGAAAAAGCCAAATAAATACAAAGTTGAAGAGCATTGAGGACCCAAAATTCCAAAAAGTTGTGCCAAATACGGCTAAGGTAATCTACTCCTGGGGTAAGAAAATCCATTGTTTTTCGAAAAATTCAAAGTTTTGTAAACAGAAAATTAATAAAAAAAATACCATATAATTGATATTCATGTCAACACCGAAGTGCTGACTACTGGGCTAGTGATACCCTCGGGGACGAAATGTCCACCAGCAGTGGCATCGACCCAGTGGTGTAAAAAGTTATCAAAAGTACCAGGATTATAATTTTATACGCCAGACACATAAAAGTGAGTTTTCTCCCCTCTTGTATTTAAAAATACGCGTATGTTGATATAACTGATTAACCAAATATAATTAAGAACTATGGTTTTTTGATTTGAGGTCCTTTGTTTATGACCTTGAAATTGATCTCAATGTCATAGAAAAGGTATTAAACCATTTAACCTTGGAAAAACAACCGGAAGTGACCTTGTGTAAACCGGAAGTAGCTATTTTTTGTACTTAATTAATAAAAAAGTATATAGAACCAGATCTTTTTAGAACCAGTGTCAATAAAATATTCAAATATTATCGGAAGTAACATTTTTCAAACCAGAAGTAACAAATTATCTCCCTTATTTAAAAAATATTGTATAGAAACCATATATTTCTAGAATCAGCGTACAATAACCTATCAGTTGACGATTGAAATGACATTTTAAACTTAATTTTACAACTTTCATATTAAAATACATTGTTTTCAGTGGAAAGACCTTCAATTGTTCTCTGAACAATTGATTTTTAATCATAGTTAGTTTCCGTTTTGATTTTTCTCGGAGTTTCATACTGAGTCTGTTGTTACTTTACTATTTATAACCTTTTCATTTCTTTTTAAACTGGTGAAATCATTAAATGCGAACTCATGAAACCTGTTGAAGAGTAAACTAAAATGCATGCTACGCAGTGTTTTATGTTTCCTTAACTTATTGCTTAACACTATAATTTACATTTAAGTTGAAAGTAAAGGAATAGACTTATGAAGACAATTGTTGAAATCAGTATATAAAATACAGCTACTTTCAGTCTCAGTCGGTTGCATTGAAAATTGTCTGTTCTTCTTATGATTTGCTGGTTATTACTTAAAGTTCAGTGAAAATCTAAATCACCTAAATAAAATTAATGGTATTTGTGAAAACTTGTAGCTTGTATATCTCTTTCATAAAAAAACTGTTAAGATGAGATATTTTGTATATTTTACATTTATTCAGTTTAAGTCAACTGTCCGTTCGTTTATGTTAACTTGCTCAATAACATTTGACTTTGTCCCATACAATGAAATGAAAAGGACATGTGGACACAATATAATTTGTACGTACACGGCTATTGTATATAACAGACCTAAATAGTTTGGTCTTTTGTAAAACAGATTATCGGTAACAGAATGATTATATACACCCATTATAAAACAGAAATATTATGACTTTCTCGTCACGCTTGGGTCTTTAGTAATACAAATTATCGGTAACAGGATGATTGTATACACAATTATAAAAAAAGAAATGTTATGACTTTCTCGTCACGTCATATCACTGATTATGAATACAATCCTAAATGGGTAAATATAACAGATTTGTTGTTAAGATTATCACAAAATAGTTTGAAAACGTATAAGAACAATTTATATTACTTTGTGCAAATAAACTCATCATAGATACCAGGACTAAAATAGCCGTCATAAAATATATATGTCAAACAATTTTGAATAATGTTTGCTAAGTACTTAATCGATGATTTGGAATGATTTATTGGTTTGACTTATACATGATATATGTATAACTTTGTAATATTTAAGTGTTTTATAATACGTTTTATGCTTAAGGCAACTTCATTTCATTTAACTCAAAAGTTGCTGTTGTCCGTGAATAACTTTAGAATATCACGACCTATCAACGAAACTGAAAAAAGGATGATTTTGAACTTTGTTTATTTATAAACAAGAACCAGTTTGATACTACTTCAGTTTGATGAAAATAATAATATCATTTGTAAAACCTATAAACAACAATTACACATTTATATTATATTTATGTTCCACGTTCATTCACATTCAAGATAGTACCCTTCAATGCAAAGTCAAATTTTAACGAGTTTTATATTATTCTGATGTTCTCTGTGATTGACAAAAAAAAGGAAATTGTTCTATAATTTAATTATGTAAATGCTCCTATTGCTCCTATCTAGTTTTTTATTCATTAATATAGCTCGCATTAAAAACAAAAATATACAGTAAATTTTCTCAAATCAAAATGGAATGCATTTGGACCATAAGTTATTTAGAAATTAGTAGTAGTATGAACTAGTTGTGACAATGCTTAAGGGGGTTTAAATAGAAGTGAAAGTCACTTCAGCGAAACAAACTGAAAATGTCTTGGCATGAAACGAATAGCGATAAAAAAGAATGAAATAACAGGATACAAAACACAACACTGTAAATATAAGAATGAGCAACGACAAACCCAAGCAGAAAACAGGGTTGGTATCAGGTGTTTAAGAAAAGTGAGTCAATCGTGTTTCAAATGTGACGTCGGGCTACTACTATGATGTAACAGAGATAACCAAAAATATCAAGACATCACAAAATTCAAACAGATCTGTTATGTAAATAGTATAATAAAAAAATGCTTTTTATTAGTTGCTAGTGGCGTTAAACTAGCTGACAGTTAACTGCGAGTTCTCTTAGATCTGTACTGTTCCTAGTGTGTTTTTGTTGTTGGGATATACAAGTTCCCGGCCATGTCCACTTGTATTTGTGGCAATCTGATGAGTTGAGCCTTTTTGAACTGATTTTTATGGTTCGTTCTTATGTTGTCCTGATATACCACTGTCCCAGGTTAGGGGAAGGGTTGGGATCCCGCTTACATGTTTAACCCCGTTATACATTATGTATGTATGTACCTGTCCCAAGTCAGAATTCAGTGGTTGTCACTTGTTTTGTGTTACATATTTGTTTTTCGTTCATTTGTTCTATAAATAAGGCCGTCAGTTTCCTCGTTGGAAAAAATAAACAGACCTCATTGACATTTAATCTTAGTAAATATTCTGGTACGTTATATCAAAATATATGGCAATATGCACCAACACATTTGTAATTGACTTTTATAAAACCGTAAATCAATTTTCTTTCATAAATAGTCATGCAACTTTTTTAAATAAAGGCATCATTAGTAAATTGCTGTTCAATAGTCATACAAATAAAATCCGGGTCGAAAACCAACACCGAAGGAAACACATCAACTATAAGAGGAAAACAACTGAAACAACAGAAACACTGAACTACTACAAATACAAACGCCACTATACAAATGGACAATTTGATAACAACTACCATATTCCCGACTTGGTTCAGACGGTTTTTTTTTAAATCCAAACCGTCTTCCCTTTGCTTTATTTCCTTTTGAAACGTCTTTACCAAAACAAAAAGAAATATATACTTTAATTAATAAACAAATGAAGTATTGATAACTAAAAAAACATTCAGAAATAGAGACATATACAAAAAAGAACATTTGTTAAAACTAATCAATAACTGTTAATCGAGTTCATCTATTTATAGCATACATAAAACACAACTTATTGTCTGTGTGGAATAAAGTATGGACAAATCCTTACTTGTGTAAACAAACTTTAAGAATAATGTATTATGTGTTTCTCATAATTCTGCGTGGCATATAAATATAAATCTTAGGTTTAAGGAACTGATTAAACTACACAATAATTATGATAACGGTACGTATACATTTCTTATCTAAACGAATTTTGTTTCAGTATAACCAATTGAGTTGGTTATTAGTTGATATATTTTGAAAAGATAAACAAATCATATCAATTTCGTCAGTACATCATAGCCAAACAAAAATGTAATAATCGATAGTTATACATTTTGTATGGACATTAAGGACACAGATTTCGTTGTATATCACGTTTCTATGAGTTGAAAAAGTAATATTCCTTCGTTTTATGTGATTGTGCTTTTTTGTTTATATAACAAAGGACTTCCGTGTTTGAATTTTCCTCTGAGTTAAGTATTTTTGCAATTCGTAACCAAATCGTGTAAATGACCTAGCGCTTTTATTAGTAATATTGTAAAACATACCTTATATTCAACCTCCTGTCTGACGGTTTTGCTGTATTCTTACTGTTCTGTTTAGCGGAACATGGTAAATTGATTATGTTTCCTTGATATTGGGATTAGACATTATTATATTTTTTGTGTTATATGAACAAAATGGTCGAATTAAAAGAAACAATTTTATTTTGTAAGTTGGGTGGCATGACTGTACTCGATGTCAGTAATAATTGCTCACGTTATGATATTAATGGATCGTTTTTATGAAATGCAGCGTTACTGAAAACTGTTTTTATAAATATTGTAAATGTGTTTCATGTTAACAATTTACAATTTTATTCCATCTTCATTATTCAAACATTTTTTTATGTAATACATAGCTACACTCAGTTCGCATTTATACTATTGTCAATCCGATGACATAACGTATGTGCAGTTGTGCAGTTTACTGACATATCTAACTTGTTTGATAGCCTTCGGCTCTGCTGTCAAGAGTTGGTAGTCGATCACCAAACGGCCATTTACATATATATGGTCTTCAGCAATGATAATCATAAATTGCACAATTGTTTATTTTTGAATTCTATTCAATATTACCAAGTGCATATAATATAGAAGTAACTATATCCTATCTTTATATTTATCAACTCTAATTTTTTTTCTATTTGAAAAAAAACCCAGATTCAATAAAAGCCCTATACTAAAAAAGGGGGTAGGTAATAAATGACACAGCGACGATAAATAAAATCAATAGTATAAAACAAACACTTATATAAGTGCACCTGTAAGTATAAAATCAATGATTTAAAAGACGAAAGATAACATAAATCAAATGGGTTTGATTCTTGGCCAAGTTTCACGTATCGTGTAACTTCAATTGTATCGTAGAGATAAAGGTTAGTATCGAAATGTATTTATTAGGTGTAACAAGAATGTTTCAAATATCTTTTAAAACAGGTTGAGACAGACATACACGATCAAAATGTGTCAACAACTCCGAAGACTTGATGAGTAGAAAGATTGCTTTTGTGAGTAAAATGTTGTTTTAATATTTATTTTATCTTACATGAAAATGCTGCTTCATGTCATTGAATTCGTATTTTGAAATAGAATACCTGTGACAATTCTACCGTATGCGAGTAAGCCTCAGATCCTTGTACAGACTTAAATATATGTTCTTATTTTTCAAATCTGTGTTCAATCGTTCTGCAAATCTATGACTGTTTAAGAAATACCTCTTCAAATGATATTATATGTTAATGACGCAATGCGAAAGAATAAACAAACTTGAGCACATCACAGACATTTGAAGATTTGAAACTGGCATATATCTGTATATATTGATACGATTTCTAAAATGCGTCAACAGATTTTCCATCATCTGTTCTGTCTTTATCTATTTTAAAAACCATATTAAACGTAAGAATTAATATGTTGATAATACTGCAGGAGTAGACTTTAATTTCTTCAAATTTTAAGAACTGGGTACTTACTTTTTTCATTACATTATAACCGACTTCAAATTGCATTATTGTGATGTCTATATCTAAGTTGCTTCCATAATGTACACACATAACTAGTGCTATATTGATATATCACAACTAAGTTCGGTATCAACTATCATGTTAAAGGCCAAATGCCATTGTGCGGGTCCTTCCTTATTATCGCGTCTACGATTGATACAGCTTATATACTGACTGACTTTAGAAACACAATTTTTTTCCCCCGCAAAATCATGATTGATTCTCATACAGCTACTATTCATTCTTATCGTATTTTTTTTCTCTCGAGAAAAAATCAACATCTGACTTACCTGTGTTTTATTGAAGCCGCACGAATTTCTGAAAGCGAAATTTGGAACCCATAAAATATGTTTTCAGTTTTTTATACTCCATTAATGGGCATTATGTTTTCTAGTCTGTGCGTCCGTCTGTCCGTCAGTTGTACCGTTCGTTCGTTCGTCCGTCCGTACATTCATACATTCTACTTCAGGTTAAAATTTTGATGGAGTTCGTTTTTGATGAAGTTTAATTCCAATCTCTTTGGAACTTCGTATATCTGTTCCATATGAGATACTCGTTCTACTTTTAATGCCAAATTACAGTTTTTACCACATTTTCACGGTCCACTGAATATAGTTAACTATAATGGAGATGAGGCATCCGTGTACTATGAACTCATTCTTCTTGCTCCATGAAACAGTTTTTTGCAATCTTTGGCCACGCTTAAATCAGTCATATTGCCAAGACCGGGGAATAAAACCTGAATCTGCCTATAAGAATACTGAAAACAGGAATACGTGAACGTGAACGTGCTGCAACCATACAGTTTGACTTCAGAAACTAGTCTTACTGTCCTTCCTACAATGATACAGGTAGATGGGATTAGTTGTTGACCATCAATGACCAGATCAATATGTAGTGAAAATGTAACGTCAATAGAATTTGATTACGCAACGTCATTTGTGAGACATGTTTTTATCGGCCGCAAAGTAAACCCTTATCAAATTGCTAAATGCCATTATGCACAGATTTATGCCATAAATGTTTCCCATAAACTGAACTGCCCAAAACTGGCTGATGAAAAACATTTACAGGCCTACAGTCTCAACCACATAACCATGATAACTGCTAAAACCCATTGTAAAAGGTGGGAAAAAGGCAAACTTAAAAGGCGTAAAACAGAACCCAAAAACATGTCGAACAAAAATAAATGAATGTTCTGGAAATCGTTGTGACATTTGTTACCGACAGTCATTGCTGTTGACAGTGACATAGTTCTTTCTAAAATGTGAAAAGAATACTTTAGTGTTACGTATCAAAAGTCGTTCAGTATAATATAATCATCGCCGAGTTGAAATATCTGCCTACAAACTTAGTGTCCTGATTATATCATCTATCCAATAGATAGTAAACTTGAGAATGGAAATGGGCATGTTCAAAAGAGACAACAACATGACCAAACAGCAGAATACCGTCTGTAGTAGAGTATTGTAGCTTATGTGGCTTTTCTCAAGCAGGAGACTGTAATTCAGTGATTGTCGCTAATTCAGTTCATGTCCGTCATATGTGTTTTTATAAATTGTTTTGTGATTATTAAGTCTGTTTTTTTTTCAAAATGGAATAGTTTCATATTTTTCATGTCTGTGTCTTTTTTATGGTCTATCATATGGCATGGGTTTTCTCATTGTTAAAGACTGTACGGTTGCCTATACATGCTATTCTTGTTCTTTTTATTCATTTCAAAGTTTATGGATAGTTGTCTCATTGGCAATCATACCACAACTCATTAGGTATATGAATGCACATAACAGTGATAATTTGTTTTATCAAACGTCGGAAGTAACATCAAATCAATGACTACTTAGCCCTCATTCATTTATATGATTCCTTTTTTGGGCTTGACGAAAGTGTTTTTGCTTTTAAATTACAACTTTTACTATTTAACTAAATTTAACTATTATTAGTATTTACTCTGCAATATCTATAACAGCCAGCTACTTAGAATTTCATTTTTTTCTCAGAATGTTTGACGTTCAAAGAATTGGGTTTTCTCAAGCGCTTTTGAAAAAGTTGATAGTCGTTACGTAAAGTATACAATCTAAATGATATATATATCAATAATCAATTTTAAACTATTTGTGACCTTTTTGTATCAATAATCGATTAGAAGTCTTCGTTTCTTTGTTTCTAGAGCCTGTGATAAGCTATCAAATTATCAAGTTATGATCTTTTTCGTTTCTTTAACAAGATTTAAGTTGGTCTGTGTTATTGCTTCAAATATTCTATGGGCGATGGTCATCACCAGCGCATAGTGCACTAGCTACTGGTGTCTCTGTGTGTGCTCCAAAGAGACAAATGTACCCAAGTAAGGTTAATGATCAGTTTCATATATTATGTCCCGACAACATTGTTGCGGTAAATATAGTTTTTTCGATCTGTTTGTCCATCCGTTCATTCGTTAGTTACACTTTGGTTTATCTTTGCCTTTAAGATGATTTCCTAAAGTCGAATTTTCATGACAATTTGTACGGTCCTTTTTTATTTATCATGATATGGACTAATAACTTTGTAAACATGGGGGAGTTCCATCGAAAATGGAAATAAGCGCCGAGCGGGACACCCCTGTCTTCAAGACATTTCCTTGTTGTCATCAGTCTATAGATCGTGTTCAAAGTATCTCAGTAGGTAAATCCAGCTTTACATCTCCGGTGATTTTATAAGAGTTCTGGGAACTTGCTCAATATGAATATGGTGTTGGATTAGTGAAAAACTGAATAGATATAGGAAGATGTGGTGTGAGTGCCAATGAGACAACTCTCCATCCATGAATGTTTGGTTGAAACTACTCTCCTGAAAAATCTAAAAGTTCAAGTCCTAATTTTGATTTCAATATGGAAAAGAACAGATATGGGTCAATGGCACGAAGACTTCCCACTCATAGACAGCCATCTATGGATGGCCTCAAACAAAACAAGAACAATCGAACCCAAGGGCACATCAATGACTTGAATGGATCCTTTAAATAGAAAAAACGACTTTCGACCTCTATGTTGGAAAAAACGACCTGCGACCTGTACATTTCCCGTAAAAACGACCTCATGACCTTGTGACGAATGTAAAAGCCAACTTGCGACCTGATGGGGATACCCTGCGGGAGCCTCACGAAACAACAAGCTACAACGTTTTCGACTCATCCATTTCCTTATGTTCATTATTTTATTAAATTTGAAATTTAAAGTTTGATCTCAGTTCTTCATTGGTAAAATATCGGTTATGTCGTAAACTTTTCTCACTTCCCCTGAAATTGCTTCTGTGACGTCATGAAAAATGGCAATCATGCATAATGACGTCAAGAAGAAAGAACACATCTTTTGGAAGTTGTTCGAAAAGAAGGACTTTAAGATATTGTTTGCATATTGTCTAAAATCATAAGAGAAACAGATTCCACCACTAAATCTCGCGTAATATGATACCAATGCACTCTCGACAGTTACAGCTGTCTCGAGTGGTTATAATATCATTAATTTTACTACAAAAACACAATGATAAGGTGTCAATTTGAAGACGGAAAAATAAACGCAATAAATATTTTATTCTATATCCGATATAACTATTAAAAATCTTCTGAAAGTGATAGTGCATCTGGAAAATGTATATAATGCCCAATCCCCTTTTTCTTTTTATCAAAACTAATTGCCATTCAAAAAGAAAGTAACACTCATTTATGTATTTCCTGTTATCGGTTATAGTCGTCTTTTATATTCGTGGCTGAATCCACTCATAAACGACGTGACTTTCTCTAACGCATTTCTGAAGGAAAAAACTTGATTCTAATCACGTAGAATTGTGATATTTTCCACATTACAAAGTATTGTTTACCATAAGTGAAGATATTATTGATGATTGATTCAAAACGCAGAAAACAGTAAATTATTAAAAATACGTTACTTAAGGTAGCATATTACAAAGATTTTTTTACTTCCAATCACGAACCTTTGAAATGCTGTAACTTTCTTATAAATGCATAGAAAATAATAAAAGAGCTATAGATAGATCAATCTTTTAAATGAATGCAATATTTTGTATTATGCAGTCATTATGTAATCAATTATTACGTAATTAGTGGCAAAATCTGGGTTAGTTCACTTGAATGAATTTTGCTCTATCATATCTTTAACTATACAGATAATTTTAACGAAATCTTAATCAACACATCATGGGCTTCAAAAGGGTGTCTCACATTGGTCTCAATGGTATTCCATTCTCTCATAAATCTCTTATTAGTGTAAACATCCTAACCACATTAAAGAGGATAATGCTTAATTAGGTGTAATTTTTTTTCTATACTTTTAGACACTCTTTTGTAGATAATGGCCATAGAAACAACATATAATAAAATTAACCCTCTGTGGATACCTATCCAGAAGCTAATTTCATTTGAAAGTGGAAATTTGGTAGAAATATTGTAGACACAGTTAACAGGTTAATTGGTTACATAATTGTCTCATACTACTAACATTGCATTTATTTGAAAGAATAATCTGTTAGCTATCCAAAACTACCACTTTTATATTTTTTTCAAGCATTATTAGAAAGTTAACATTTTCAAAACTTGGGAGTTGGAGTTATAAAATCTTTGTATTGTGCTACCTTAAAGACAAGCAGGTTGTAATTAACTCTAGACGATCATTTACAAAAATTAATAAGAAATAATTGAAAGGTAAGGGAATTCACCGATAGAAAAAAAACATGCATTACAAAAGAATGGTATAGAAAGATTTTTAAAGTCCAACAAAGTACCTCACTTGGTAATGTGTATTTACCCAATTAAACTATTTTAATAGTATAAAATATCAGATCGTCCTGTATTCTTTATATTACAGTCACGAATGAATGATTTAACATTTAAAATATTTTTTTCTTTTATTAACTTGATCATACACTTCAATTTTATGTAGGTTTCTTTAAGGGTATGTACATGTACTACTGAAAACAAAAGAGAGAAAAGAATTGTTTCGAAAAAAATGATGTTGTATTCATATCAAATTTAGTTGTCCTTTCAATTCTAGTGATAAAGAAAGATGTGTATCGTACAATGTTGCATACTAAATGCAGTAACATATAAAACCTTCGATATCTCCCCCTGTCATAAGAATGAACGCCATTTCACGCACTTCATATTGATAAAACTTAACAGATGAAGGTCATAGCATACTATGTCATATGATAATTGATTTGATGGGACCTTAGAATTTTCCAAAAAGTACAGAATACCGGAAATGGTACGTTAATTATTATAATTGTTCTTTTTGTTACAAACAAAAGAAAGGACAAAACATATTTAAGTTATTTAATCATTTCGGAGCTACCTTGTTTTATAAGGGCTTGAATAACAGTAAACAGAATATCGCAGTCCAAACTAAGTAAGATAGGTGACAAAGTATAACATAAAACATTTTAACTCAAATCTCATAGAGGTATCGACCGTAGCAAACATAATAGGAATTCAGATATGACACACAGTTGTCAATAGCAGTCCATTAACTTTTAAGCTGCATTTGTTTTTTAACGTTTGCAGAATATAAATGTAGGGATAAGGAGAAAATAATTAAAAACATTAAAAAGAGAAATTAACAGTATTGAGTTACAGAGATAAATCTTCTTGAACAAACACTTAAATAAAGGCAACAGTAGTATACCGCTGTTCAAAACTCATAAATCCATGGACAAAAAACAAAATCGGGGTAACAAACCAAAACCGAGCGAAACGCATTAAATATAAGAGGAGAACAACGACACAACACCGAAACGCAACACACACAGAAACAGACCAATCATCAGACAAAACACCACGAGAATAACAAATGTAACAAGAAAACCAAATACATGAATTTGGGATAGACAAGTACCGTGCCACGTCTTATCTCAATATCTCAAAAATAAGAGAAAACACAAACGACTCAACGTTAAAATGCAACACAAAGAGAAACGAACAATATTATAACAATGACCATCTTCCTGACTTGGTACAGGACACTTTTAAAGGGGAATAACAGTGGTGGGTTGAACCTGGTTTTAAGGCATGCCAAACCTCGCACTTTAATGGCAAAGTTAAATATAACATTGAAATGACAACATAATATTACAGGACTACAATACAAATAAATAGGAGAACATATTAGACACAGAAAAACATGATTAATAGATAACATTATTAATATTGTTCATTTCTGTGAGGCCAAAAAAATCATTTGGACATTCAAAAATTCGAAAATAAACTGACATCGCCACGCCTGAATAAAATGAAAAAGACCGACAATAGTACATAAGACATAACATAGAAAACTAAAGACTGAGCAACACGAACCCACTCAAAAACTTGGGGGAGGGAGGTGTCAGGTGCTCCGGAAAGGTTTGCAGATCCTGCTCCACATGTGGCACCCGTCGTGTACAAACCCGGTTATAAGTCTAATTCGGTCATTCTGTTGGTCACATTCGTGAAAAGGTGACGGGATGTTAGTTACGACAAAAAAATACGAAAATTGAAGACAATATTTAGATACATTTTAAATTTTTTTGGCGATTTAACAATTGTGTAATTGTAAAACATCATATTTTTTACATCATTGCTATTTGAAATATTTAATTTACTTTTCCCTTCTCGTGTTTGCTCTCTTGTCGTTCATTGTTACATTATGATGTCTCTATCTGTCAGATTTCTCAAAATCGAATTAATCTATTTTCATCTTACTTTAATACGCCCTCAAAATTGATCTCCAAAAACATTGTTCTTTCTGTGTAATTTTTTTTATCATTAGTTAATCTTCGATAAGAGGATTTTATAGCGAATTCTAATGCAATTTGGATGTAACAACTGTTTTCATTGGCTAAAAGTTGCCGTCAAATCCACAGTTGACCAGATGTAACTAAGGAGGGACCAGCCATTTTGAATTCATGAATCAACAAATGTTCGATTACTACTATATAATCGAAAATAAAACAACACCTACCTCGAATTCGCCGTTTTAATGTAATTTTATCCGAATTTGAAGCGAACAGTTTGTAAGTTTTTATTCGTATGACTTCACGTTTAGCCATGACGTCTTTGTGCCAAAATCATTCATGAAATTTCGCGGTTTTTTTTCTTTGATATATTTAGACATTTTTTCAAGTTTTCTCGTATTTTTTCTTTTTGTAATGCATTAGAATCGGAATAACAGTACTGTAGTTGAAGAGGTGCCACCGTCAATTTGGATTTGACGGTCATAAATCTCCGTTTTACTGTCTCCGCTACGCGTCGCCAGTAAAACTTCATTTGCAACCGTCAAATCTACAATTGACGGTGGCACCTCTTCAACTACAGTACTGTTATTCCTTAATTAAAATGTGTCCCTTATACAAAATGTCCTCCTGTAAATGAAACAAATAGTTGTTTACTGCTGTGCAATAGTCACAAATCGATTACGAAAAAACAAGTCCGGTTCACAAACCAAACCCGAGGAAACACATCAACTATAGAACACCAATGGAATAATATAAACACCGAACTGCTTCAAAAACAAACGTATACGTTCATAGCAACGGACAATTTGATAACATCTGATATATTCTGATTTGATACAAGAAGTTTTGAGAAAAATGATAGTTTAAACCTGGTTTTACGGCTTGTCATACGACTATGTTTGGGACAGAAACCACAAGTTCTGAGAAACATACGTTAGTCCCACGAAAACTGACATATATAAATAATACATATTCAAAACTAAAACACGTATCAACATTCGTTTCATTATAAAAAATGTGGTAAAAGCTAAGTTTTCGAAATTAGCAACAAATAACAAATTAAAAAATAAAAGTATTTTTTTAATGTTACGATTGCAATCAAACTGACGACACAAATAATATTCTATTCAAAATACAATGTAGGTTACATTTGTGAATTTTACAGTATACTCTTGGCTTTTTGCAAAGTAAAACACCATAAGAAAAGCCTTTTTGTTAATAATGTGTAAGAATTGACACCATTTAACAACAGTTTACTATTAAAGTAAAATGTCGGCAACACTTTTAGTTGATTACCTTACGCAATTATCTGTAAGTAAACTATTTTGCAGACCAGAGTCTACATACAATAAATTACAAGCTCCATATTGTTTTTATTATTCCAGTATGCAATGACAATTACAATATAGCTGTAAAAGGTGTATACATGCACAAATGGAGAAATGGAAGACAATAAATAAGATGTTGTGACATATATTAATGCTGTGTCACTACTAACAACATGGAAGAGGAACCGTCAACTTCAGGTGGTAAAAAGCGATCATTTCCAAAGGAACTCCTAGATAAAATGGACGATACAGATGCAAAACTACCGCGAGTAGCAGGTATCCATATCGTAATCAATAATTATAAAATGGCATTATCACAAATAGTTTATTTGTCTTACGACTGCACAATTTTTCGGTCGCATAATGGTATGACGTTCTTTTCGACATCGTCTGAAGAAATTTTGTTCACAGACGACTTATGAGTATCAGTATCGGTCCCAAACCTTATGCGTGATGGAAAAGACTACTTCCTTTACAGAAGCTGATGGAATGTGCCGCTGAAATCGGTCATATTTTCCAGCTTGAAAACTTAATAATTGGTGGGGAAATGTTTCAGATGTATATGATGAAAATCACAAAAAAAATGAACTCTGTGAAAAATTAAGAAGAAAGTCCCTATTCACATGGCAAAATCAAATAACAAAAACACATCAAAAACGAATGGACAACAACTGTCTTGTTCCTATCTTGGTACTAATATTTTCAAATGTAGAAAATGGTGGATTGAATTTGGTTTTAAAGCGCTAAACCTCGCACTTTGTACGACAGTCTCATCAAATTCCGTTATATTTACAAGGATGCGTGAACTAAACAGAATATGGATACAGCATTCATCATCGTGTTACAATTTTAAAAGAAACAATTTAACAGAACACAAAAGCTTTTATGAAATTAAAAACGCATTTATTGCTTCGCGTGTCTGACGTCAGAAAATGTATACGTCACATATTTTTTTCGTTCAATGTTTATACAAATAATTTAATAATTTCACATGGGCTATGTCGGTATACAGGGTTAAAAATCAAAAGGATGTACGAATTAATTTCAGAAATAGACCGAGATTTAACATAGTCCAAAAGTTCTATAGAATTTATAATAATCCACAAATGGCTCATTCTACTACGCGATTAACTAATTTTGACGTTTGTGTTTCAACGTATTTTCTAATTTATAATAGAGATATATGATAACATAAAAAGGTAAAGTTCCTATTACTTGTTTAATGAAATGTGTGTATTTTTTCTTAGCTAAACATTTGCTAAATGTCTGGCCCTAACATGCGTTAGTAAAACAACTCAAGTAAACATATATTAGTTTCCAACAGAAGTAATGATTGCTCGTCTATCTTTCCTTGCGTTTTCGATTGTCTTTAAACTCCTCTTTTCACATTTTGGTATTCCACTGTTCCAACAAATCACACGACACCCAAACAACACGGAAAATTGCTACATGATTGTCTACTTACGCAATATATCAAAAGTTGTACTTTTCAAAATCAAAACTATATGACAAGATTGGAGATCAGAACCTTAACGACAAACCCTATCAATTAGGTATTGACGTGGGTCCCCTAGATATATGTGTATGAATTTCTATGAAATTGTAACACAAGGTTCCAAACGTTAAACTTAAGGTTATGATTGGTTGTCAGGGTTATTGAACTTATTCTTCAATTGTTTTGAAATTAGTGAACAAAAAGGGGAGAAAAAGCATTTTTTCATGTTTCAGGACAATTAGTTGTGTAAAAGTATATGGATTTCATTGGGTTTTATATCTCAAAATAAAGGTTGGGATCGATTAAGGGGTTAATAGCCCTAACCGTACAGCTAAATGGGAACAAATACTACATATAAAAAAATGAGATGTGGTATGATTGCCAACGAGACAACTCTCCACAAGAGACCAAAAAACACAGAAATTTACATCTATAGGTCTCCGTACGGTCTTCAACATAGAGATAAGCCCATAACGCAAAGTCAGCTTTAAAAGGCCCCGAAATTACATTTTAATCAGGTTTACTGTTTGCAGAAGTATGAATGATTCAAATAATAAGGATGTTCTTATTCTAGACAGAAAACTTTGACTGCATTGGTCGCAACTTTTTGGGACTTTTGGTCTTCAGTGCTCTTCAACTTTTAACTTGTTTTGGCTTCGAACTTTTTTCATCTGAGTGTCACTGGTTAGTTTTGTGTGGACGAAACGCAAATTTACGTACTAAATTTTAAACCTGAGACTTTTGTAAGCTATTTTTCGTGTGTTTCTGAGTCGTATATTTTCAGTCCTGTCATATAATGTTGTCATTTTAATGTTACATCTAGCATTACCAGTAAAGCGGGAGGTTTGGCATGCCAAAATAACCAGGAACAACCCAACATATTTTTATTAAAATGTCCTGTACCAGGAAAATGGCAATTGTTATATCATAGTTCGTGTCTGTGTGTGTTTTATTTCAATTTTGTGTGTTTCTGTTGTGTCGTAGTTCTTCTCTTATATTTGATGTGTTTCCCTCAGTTTTAGTTTGAATTTTTTCTCAATCGATTTTTGAATTTCAAACAGCGGTATACTATTGTTGCCTTTATTAACTTCAAAGTCTCGAATATTTTAAGTTCTTTAATATGATAAATCTTACCGTGTATTTAGTTCTTTGGATTTGGGAACCCGTGATTTACATTGCCCCACATTGAGGTCCAAATGGTTCAAAATAAAAATGTGTTCGATTTCATAAAACAAATGAACTATTGAGGTTCTCTATTATGTTAAATTGCTTAATATGCTTAATGTAACCGAGATTGTTTTTATTTTGAGGCCCGTTTTCAAATAGGTCCACATTATGGGGACACAATGGGTCCAAAACAAAAACCTATGTTTCAGTTTAATCATAGATAAACTTACTATCAAGATTGGACAAACCCGATAAATAACTCTGTAGGGATTTGTCTCTCATTTGATTATCAAACAAATCATCCTTTTTGATAAAAAAAAAAAATCCAGTCGAGTAATTTCACATTCAACAAGGTTGTCGATATCATTAAACTCTGTGAGGACAAATTGATTCATTCAGTGAGAGGATAAAGGTTATTACCGTAAACTCATTCGATGATCTTCTGAAATCGGCGGCAGCCACACGTACATTAACATATTTTTATACAATGGGTCCGGAAAGGCTTAGTCCCGGTCCCTAATGAATGATTACACTTAATCAAAGTTCGAAATTGATATGCTTTCTGCATTCGACTGATGATAAAAGTTATATTCTAATTCTTTTTATTTCAGCGACACCAGCAGTTTTGAATGATAATCAGAAAAGATACCTAGTTGTTGGACTATGTCTTCAAAACGTAATATCACCAGCACTGAGGAAATACGTTGTTCCAATTTTAACTTCACTTTATGAAGAGTTAACCCTCAGAGAGAAGATTGATACGCAAACATTTTCAACACATTACCAACCAACGTACACCTTCTTGAATTACGAAAATATCAACAACAACAAAGCAACGCATGGTTATCAAAAAACAAAGTACGACTACACAATCAAGAGTGTTGTTGATTTGTCCAAGCTATTTCTACAGATACACATGGCACATTATACAGGCTTTGACGACACTTGCGACTTATCTGCCCTGTTGGGATTAATCATCAACATTGTTGGCAAGTTCCCTACAGCAGTAATTTCATATGCTAAAAACGTACGTGTAGTATCTATAAAAGCTGTTATCTCACCGGTATGAACCCCTCTAAAAAAAGGAAGAGGCCATGATTTGATTGCTTACATTTATCTTTTCTAGTGTTTAATAAATGCAATGATATTCATTTGTATAACCTATATAAAAAAATATCTAGGTCACTTTTTTGTTACAAGTTGTCGACAGTACCTTTATTTTTACCACGTCTTAGATTGTGGGTTGCCATTAGGTCGTCTAATCTTTTAAGTACCGAACGTGACTTAATCCTAATTTTTGTGACTGTTTTGCTGAGTGTGAATTCGCATTGCTATAAGACATGTCATGATACCTTTCCATCCCAAATTCATGTATTTAGTTTTGACGTTATATTTATTATTCTCATCGGATTTTCACAAATGTCTTAACGTTTGTAGTTGTAAATCTTATTCCTTTTCTGTTGTATTCATGTGTTATTTTAAAGATAATTAATCATCCAGCTCATTTATAAGATCAACGAAATGTATACGATACATTGGATTTACAGTTGGAATTTTTTTTTTTTTAAATAAGAAGAGAATCTTATTTTACAGAGTAATGTAAAAAAATATAAGATTGTCGTATGGTTACACAAAATAACAACACAGATCAGATAAAACATGTTAAATGCATAATTTGGAATTGGAACATTGATCATATAATAATCATCATTTACAAAACTGAGAAATATTCAATTAGTAACAACATAATAAGGTGCTTGGAATGCTGTAATATGGGCCAAACAAATGAAATAAAATGTATAACAAGATAACATTATAATATAATTATTAGCTGGTAAAGCTGTCAAATCTTTAATCTCTCAATTATCAGTCCGTTTTGCATTTGTTTATGAATAAAAATGGTGACCGGTTACTGTAATGGCTTGCTATTGAGATTACAGAAAAATTCATTATTATAGACTTTAAATACAAGTTATTCATGTAATATGAATTTTGTATATCAGGTACGAGGAGTAAGGAATGAATGGGCTCATAGTGATTTCACAAAATGGGACGCTGTAAAGTATTCCGATTCATTCAAGCTGATGACGGACCTTGTGAAGAACCTCTGTCTGAGTTCAACTGAGGAAATTCAAACCTTACTGGAAATAGAAAAATGGGAAATAAATGGTAAGGAACTAATATTTATTGGGTTTTGATGGGAAAAGAATTCAGTCTGCTAATTTTCCTCTGGGGGAATATAACATACACAACTTGACACTTCACTCACAGATATCGTTCTAAATCCATTATCGTATGTGCAAGCAAAATGTAAAAAAAAATTGGATTTAAGCAGGGGTGTGATGAGAATGCATAGATGAAAGGAACATGTAAACTTATATAAGGAATAAGTTAAAGACACTTATGTTGCATTTGTTGCCTTCGTATTTACAGCCGTTTGCATTGCGTGTGTAGGTACATGTAATATCTTTGGTTAGCTTGTTGTCTAGCTGATCTGTCAAGGCATATTATAGGTATTGTGAACTATCCTCCTTTTATAGTAGACTAGTCCGACAGATAACCAATCTATGTGTCTGTAGGATTAGGCTACTTCAAAAAGAGGGCACAATACCTTACATACTAATGACTTCACGGTTCAGCTAGCAATCAAGCTAACCTAAGATATTTCCTTTACCTATACAGTCAATGCAATCATCTGTAACAGAGGGAAGACTGATCTTGGACAGAGTTCAAATATAAATAATTGGTTAGCAAAATCATTCTGACAATAAATACATTGACACGTGACAGTAGTAAATTATTATGAATAAAAATATATAAATTTGATTCAACTGACATATTTTGTTAAAACAAAACATCAAATCTGGCTTTGCAACGGTTGGCGTTTTATCTGTTTTACTTTTGAGTATTTATTAACAAATGTTGTTTTACCAAACAGAATATCGTTTAGCGGACGGATGTTTACATGCATGTATTGACGAACAGAGGCATACAAAATAAAAAAAAAAGAACAATCCGTGGTCTACAAACCATCACACACAAAAACATTAAATTAGGCAATTCTACCTCACTAGAAACCGAAAGAGAATTTAAAAGATTCTGAATGTAGACATTCGTAAATTTCGTTTAACTATATCTATACTACTTATACGTTCAGATATTCCAAATCCAATCTGTTATGGTAATATTCTTTACAAAGCACAAAAATGTCAGTATTCACCTCAAAAGCTAACAAAACCTTTGAACAGACTTATTAAAAAGGAATATATTTACAATACTGTTGTCAGGTCATTAAAAATTTCATATTTTTGCTTTAATATTGACTCACTTGTAGGGTTTTTGCATCGGATTGAAACACATTTATTTAAAACCAGTTGTTAGCATGACACTGGTTATGTTCTTCTCATATATTTTATGATTGTATGATACTAAACCCCTAACGGGAGGGATTGTGCCTGATATTCATATGATGAAGACATAATATTTCAATCAGTTAAATTGAGGTCTGGAGCTGACATTTCAGTTAACTGTTAGTATTACCAATTTTATTTCAACTGATCGGGCGGAGCTTACGTTTCAATTTGCATTAGGACAGTCTCTTAGAAGATGTGTGTGGTAAGGATGATTGCCGTTATAATTATCATTGATTTCTAATCACCTATCAGTGTCACCAAACGAATTTACAATGACCATAACTGGACACTTTATTGATGAGTTTATACCAAAACACCTATAAGTAGATGGCCTGGTCAATGGTGATCAACCGTTTTAACTCCGCCCAGTCAAGTGAAATAAATCAAGTAATAGTCTGTTGTTATTTTTGTATTATTGTCATTTTGTTTATTTTCTTTTGTCACGTCTTATGACATCGGACTCGGACTTCTCTTGAACTGAATTTTAATGTGCGTATTTTTATGCGTTTACTTTTCTACATTGGATGGAGATATAGGGGGAGGGTTGAGAATCATAAACATGATTAACCCCGCCGCAATTTTGAACGTGCCCAAGTCAGGATCCTCTGGCCTTTGTTAGTCTTGTATTAATTTTATTTTTAGTTTCTTGTGTATAATTTGGAGTTTAGTGCTACGTCCATTATCCCTGAACTAGTATATATATACTTTGAGAGCCCAGGTGGTCGTGTGGTCTAGCGGGACGGCTGCAGTGCAGGCGATTTGGTGTCACGATATCACAGTAGCATGGGTTCGAATCCCGGCGAGGGAAGAACCAAAAATTTGCGAAAGCAAATTTACAGATCTAACATTGTTGGGTTGATGTTTAGACGAGTTGTATATATATATATATATATAAATGTTTAGGGGCCAGCTGAATGAAACCTCCGAGTGAGGAATTTCACGCTGCATTGAAGACCTATTGGTGACATTCTGCTGTTGTCTGTTCTACATGTGTATGGTCGAGTTGTTGTTTCTTTGGCATATTCCCCATTTCCTTTTTTAATTATATTTAGATATTTTATTAAAAATGGAAAATATATAACTATTTTTGAAATACTTCTGCTACCCCTCAATCCAAAACAGAAGCACTGACTAGTAAAATATCATTAGGGATTTTAACTTGCCAGCTGAAATATCAAAAACAAAGATAAAAAAGATTGATATGATTTATAACACACAAAAATCAAGTTGGCATTCTCCGAACAATTCTGGCAAATAAAACAGCATCATAATAACAACGCACGATCATATTACATATGCGCATTTGCATCCGCTTTAGTAATTTTCGAAGAATAAGTTATGTTGAAGTTAAATTGTTATAGCCAGAGATACTCAAGCTGGCCTAGTGATCTAGTAGTACGGCATGTTGTAGATTGATAGGAACTTCGGTTCCCCGATAACCGTATTCAAATCGAGAACAAAGATGAACAAGCTCTGGGTATGAAAATAATTGTTGATGTGTGAGGTAAACATTTGGTGCATAACAATGATAAGTCTGATAAAAAGACCAAAGGCAGTGGTTGGATTTCAAAAGTTGAACTCATTTTATTGTGGAAGAACTTAAACATGTTTGGTACTTTATAAATATGTCAGTGGTAAAGAAATGTAATGTTTAAATAAACTGCTACGCTATTACCTTTCAGGTACAAGTTCTTTGAATGATACAAACGAGATTTGCCGACTACTACATGTTTTAGTTAAAAGTGTTAAACATATAGCAAACGAATCAGATAATACTTCTGCGGAGATCAAAGTAAGTACGAATTTAGTAAAATTTATTTGAGATTTGTTTTACCTTTGGATCTTTTTGAGTGAAATTATGAAATGCCTACAACAAAATCTTTCAACTGTTTATTGTTTCTGACTTAAACAAAACTGGTTGATGACATTTGATTTTTTTCCGTTTTTATTAACTTTCTCTTTCTTTACCACACCTTTACTCTGCACTTTGTTGTTCGGCGTTGTCATCCATCGGAGTCAATTAACTTTTACAAATATATTTTCATCAGAAACTACTGTGCCAACTGGAAACCAACTTTACTATGACCCTGCCGACATGACTAAAAAAAGACCAAAGCGGTAAAATACAATGTTTGGCTATTATCTTAAAAACATAAAGGAAAGAGTAATTCTGAAAGGGGCAAAAATATTCTACTCAATGTCTGTTGACACTGCCCTTAAATGACGGATTTACCTTTTAAATGAAAATACCTCTTATTTCACAATAGTTTTTCAAGATAGAAGGAATAAATATAAATTGTGAAAATGATCAGCACGACAAATTATTTAGATAAGTCAACCGGAATGAGATTGACATCTTATTGTGACAATTTGTACCATTGTTTTGCTTTATTTTGCTTATAATCTTGTAATCTAAATAGATAGATATACATTTAGAATTAAAAAAAAAGAGATCAACATGACAGGATGCATAATATGTCTGTTGGACTGAAGTCGTTGATCGACTTTCTCGTGAAGTTATTGCACTTTCCAAACATTTTCATGTTTGCCTGTTATCGTTGAACAGTAACAGAAACATTAGATCGTTAAAAGCATAAATAATCAGCAATAGAAGATTTACAAATAAACCATCATAGTTGAAATATTCAGTTATATCTTGATAGGAGTTATCGTCATTTAACCATAAATAGAATCTTTTAAATATAAAAATGTTCAGGAGGATGAAATCTACCAAAATGTCAATATTGTCGTCAGTTAACTCTTAATATTTGTTTAAATGATGTTAACGCAAAGCTTTGAATTGAATTCACCATGGAGTTCAGTATTTTTTATATGCTTAGTCTTTCCTCAACTGTTTATTTATGACAATCAACAGCTATGCAATAGGTTGAATGTAGAAAACATTAAGGTAACACGTTCTCATCTAAAATTTGAAATTCTCATTAACGGTAATTTGTCATAATTCGTACTCAAATAGGTCGAATTATTGCTCATAAGACAAACTTATGCACAAAAGAGAAAAATAAAGAAAAAACACATTTTTATTTTATCAAGCACTTGGAAATCGTGAATCTAGCATTTTAACACCTGGTGTATGCTGAACTGAATTGTACTAAATTAACTTGCATTTCTCAGGCCTGTATGCTAGCATACGTACCTGGTGTATGTTAATGTCTACATTTAATTAATACATTGTATTTCTCAGGTATGTATGCTAGCATACGCACCTGGCCACCGTTTCACAAAGCCTTCTTAACTTACGATGATCGTATCACTTTACGATCGGTTTACGTGTGGTTCTACGTTCCCGTTACGTGTGTTTCACAAAGGCATCGTAAAGAACTACTAAGTTGATCGCAAGTTACGTCTTGTTTATCATCGTAAGTGTATCGTAAACCGAGAAGAGTGCTTTCTTTCACGTCCGCACTTTTATCGAGTATGGCGTGCCAAATAAACATTTTTTTAAATAATTATCATGGATGGCGAAATATGGCGATATTTGTATATCAACATTAATACAACTAAAGAATTTTAGTCCTTTTTCAATATTAATTCAAGATTAGATAAATGACGCTTACAGTCATAGGACAAAAGTGAATTCCCACTCAAAAAATGTCCGATCATTTGAACTAAAATCGGATTTTTCAAAAAAATATTACCAAGTAAGTCTATGAGTGATTTTTATAAAATAGATACCATAAGATGCAGAAATGTCTGAAGTTTAATTGTTTATTTGGCCATATTTTTAGTGAGGTTCTTTTTCATTATTGAATGGGTTGAACACAAATTATTCTTTTTACGATTTTAATTTATTTAGAATACATAGCAAACTTTGCCGTGAGTCAAGCAATATTTTTCTTTGTGTTCACCTTGTCAGTAATTTAAAATACATATTAAATATATATATTAACAACACTTTGTACCAATATTCTTTTTGAAGACAAAAACAGTCAAATATATTCAACGGCGGAAACTATCCGACACAGTGAGGGTCTAGATAAGGGGCAACGAAAAGGGGGGCGCATTTCTTTGGTCTGTAATTCTTTTAACCATTCTTATCTTTTCAGCATTAAAAATATGCTTATACTTTGAATTATGTGTCCCTTTAGAATTTGCACTACACAAATGAAACCATTTATCAATTTTGTTAAATGTTTGATTGAAACGAAACACAGAAAAATATAAATATTTTAACTTAGCTTACTTGTAACAATTTTTAAAAGCAGTAGATTAGATGAAATTAAATTTATCTGATCTTATCTAGTTTGTAATATATGAGGAAAAAGTAATGAGAAGCTAGCGCTGATCATAAAGTTTTATAACATATATGTAGCATTATTAGTTATCCGACATTAAGAGTTATCTGGAATCTGACAAATTAAAAATTTTATTATCAGAACAGGTTAGATGTATTATTGATAGCCCAATATAGAAAAAACATGCTTATCAAAAAAATCGTTTTGGACGATTTTTTTTTTTTTTTTAACTTTTATTAGTAGTGAAAGAAAAATAGGTTTTCCCCAACCCCAAAAAAAGCAAAAACAATGTCATCCGTCTTCGAGCATTCGTCTTCCAGATCTATATATAAAATATATTTTTTGTTGTTTTTTTTTTTTTTTAAATTGGAATGAATAATGGATCTCTCAAATATGAAACTTAGGACGTAGGAATCATTCCGACGAAAGAATATAAATGTTTCTAAGTACTCTCAGATCTATTCATTGTGACTTTTTGTGTCGGGATGTATAAGTACCCGCCCTTGTCCACATGTATTTTTGTCCATCTGATGAGTTAAGCCTTTTTCAACTGATTTTTGTAGTTCGTTCTTATGTTGTACTGTTATACCACTGTCCAGGCCAGGTTAGGGGGAGGGTTGGGTTGGGTTGTTAATGTTCGAGTCATGTTGTGGGTAGTTGTCTCATTGGCAATCATACCAAACATTTTTTTTATAAGGTTTCAACTCCATTAGACACAGTTGATCTTCGTCTGCACGATTTGGCTATTTATTAGGTTCTATTTTTTCAACTTTTTCTGTTCTTTTTTGCATGCTTCGTTCCAAAAATCGAGAATTATAGCTCTTTGATTGTATGACTAGTTGTTGTATGGTTTTTTTCAGCTTTGTGTTGTCAATGGTTATTTTTGTCGGAACTCTTTCACGAAATTTCATTGTTGTAATTATTATTGACACAATGTAGGAGAAGGATGTAAGGTTAACTACATGTAAGTCTCGAATAGTGGACGAAAATACTGATGCTTATTAATGAACATAATTTGCATGGCTAAAATCAGTGAACCAGTTCTGATAAGAACTCGTCCAACATTTCATTCCAAATGATATACGTATATCAATATTTAATTTGGTATGCAGAAAACGCAGAGTATAATTATTTTGTCAAATTTACTTTATATTCTCTCTCTCTCTTCTTTTTTTTTTTGGGGGGGGGGGGGCATTATCGTCTATGCTGTAAACCTCATTCACAAACTCAGATATCTTGGGTTATTTCAAATAAATATCTGGTACATGTACTAGTATTCAAGCGCCTATTAATGGGATAGGATGCTTAATACTATAAGAGTATCCACAAGTAGAGTTTTGGTGGTCTCTTTTAAAAGTCGGTGCATTAGAATATTATGCTACAACCAACCAACGAAAATGGTTGCCTACTAAGTATATAAAAGCTAAAGAATATGCAAAGCATGTAATTTTTACGACGCAGGAGTTCGGGTAAGAGGGGTTCCAAACCGTGAATATCAAATAATATATACCGATTTGATTGGCCGATAAATGTTTTAACACACGACGCCATCAATTTACGTAAATATTTTAGAAATATACAGACGATATTTCGCAATCCACGCCTCCTAGGAAAGTTTCTTGTACTGTTACGTAAAGCGGGAAATACGCGTTTATGTATTTAAAAATTGGTAATTTTAAATTATTAACTTTTTTTACATTTAGACTTTTTCCTTTTTTTCCTAGATTGTTACATTATTTGGAGAGTTGCTATTTAATGTTATTTTTTTGTATCGTTTCTATCAAATTTTATTTTTTATATTAAAACTAGAAATTGACCTGTTGTTTCACTAGCTGTTTTGACTTTTTATCTAGAAAAAAATCCTAAATATTCTAAAAACTTTTCATCCACATTTTGTCGGCTTCAATTCAGTGAGCAATATTGAATTTCATGCTAAATACAGACGCTTACCGTATTAAATAAACGCGACCTATTAAAATAGTCAAAACAATAAGTTTTTATTCCAATTACAATTGAACTTTTTATATCAATTCGAGATTTATGTCGTGTTGATCTGTAATATATTTATTTGTATTAAAACTTGACCTTTAAATCTGACAGAACGTACGCGAACAGTCCGACGTATGCCGCGTATTTTGAAATAGTACGCGTACGGTACAAATACTCATATGGTCTGGAACATAGACATCTATCTATATTGTTGAAAACTATACTATACTATGTTGCCTTCTGGATGTCCTTAGTTCGTCTTTGTCATTTGATTGCTGTTTTATTAAAGTATAACCTACATTTCCAACTGGTTTGTATAGCTAAAACGGCTATTGTGTATAGAATAATTGTCTTTCTTTCCCTAAATAAAATATATGCTTAAAAGAAGACGGACCGAGGAGAGAAGTGCACAGGCACTTGTTTCGATCTATTAAATAATAAAGTAAACAGAAAAAAATGCTTCACTTTTCAATCTTTAACTTCCCCTCCCCCTTCCATATTATTTTTCTGCTGTATTAATTTTTGAAGACATGTCGCATCTACACAAAGTCTTATTGATCTGCAGCTTACCCTCTATTAGTTTTGGTATATATGATCTACATTAAATTCGATCCAAAAATAGTCACTCGAAAGGCATATATAATATATATCTTAATAGTTGCAATAAGTTCAATCTATAACCACGAAACTAATTACAGTCAGATATTTATTGCGATATTCTTATTTTAAAAAATACATGTCTTTTTTGGACGAAATTACAAAGAATAATTATTATCTGGTTTGACTGTGAAACACTGATTTCAGATTTATATTGTACACATAGCTTTAAAATGGGAATAAAACATCCTTCTATAAACGTTTTATCGATTACCACTGTGTCTGTAGTGATATAATTATAAATAGATTTCAGAACGCGGACGTGATAGAAAGCCTATTTATCAAATTGTCAAGACGGACGCCGATATGAAATAAGATGAGCAAAAAGTGATTATAATTACCTCGGATTTGGAAATTGCATTAAGTCAGTTGCTTGCATATACAAATAATCAAACGAAAATAGACTTTAATTAAGTGTAGTTTTATAATATTGACGATTCTTCTTCGTCTTCTAACATTTGAGGCATCTTGACCAAGAATAAAGAACGCTGCAGCCATGTTAAATGGATTAATTCATTTTCGTAGAAAAGCTACGATGGAGTTACGACTGGGTATAGCTGTAGTAAGTTACGCATAGGATTTATGCATTATTTACGATCATCTTAACTTACGATGTCTTTGTGAAACGGCTGTAAATCCTACGATTTATTTACGATGGGCTTACGATGACACGTAAACTTACGAAGGCTTTGTGAAACGGTGGCCTGGTGTATGCAGAACAGCAAATATTGAATCAGATGTTGTATTTCACGAGGTCTGTATGATAGCATACGAACATTGGTGTTTAAAAAAAATCCTTTACGTCAGTATAGTTGTGGTTTTACTTTATTGCCGATTTCGACTTTTTTTTTAAACTAAAAGCCTACCACTGACCTCTTTATTTTCTCCCGTTGGTTAACAGAAAAGCGTTAATTTGCAAGGCAAACCGGTGAAGAGTTCACGGTTGTAAATCTATAAATGAAAACCTATTCTCAAGTTCCAAGACTATGATCGCTTTATTGACAGGTATCTGTTTTGTTTGCAAATTAAAATTACGGAAAAATGAGGCGATCACAATTTGTGCAAGGTTCCAAGTTCGAAGTTGTTGACAAAAAATGTATATGACGTCAGGGACCTTATGACGTAAAGCGGAAGGATATAGACGGATAGCCTTGACTTCCACAAGTTACTTTACCAGTACACTTAATTAGAATAATAGCAATTGATTACAAAACAACCTGTTTTGTTTATTATACTTGGTGTTGGTAAGTATTAAAAAGTCAAAGAAAAAAGGACTATTTATCTGCGGAGTCACGCACTCCTTCTAGATGACGTCATTTATAAGTGTAAACAATTTGAATGATCAATGAAGGAGTTCCCGTCACGGAGAAGAAAATCGACAAACATACGCTCTATTATCTTGATTTTAATAAAACAGAAGCAAACCAGAATGGCGGATATATTTATGGAAAGCAAACCCAGCTGTTTTTGTACATTTTTGTACTTTTTCACGATTTCCGATGATTTAACACCCTCTTTTTTTGAGGTCGGCTTTAACATGTACACATGTAGCAAGGAGTAGAATTTAAGGGGGTGCTATGCCAGTGCTTTGTGGGAAAACTTTAGTTGCTTTATTGATGGAAACAGTACTGAAGCGTCCATCTCTAAAGAAGTCATGCAGTGCCCTCCCTATCTCATCCCCCTTATGAAACTTCTGGATATTCATGTCTTATTTTTACAACTTACAACTGTCCCAGGTAAAACAAGGGGGAAGCTGAGCACTCACATGTTAAAACCGGCCACACTATATAGTCTTTATATGCCTGTCCCAAGTCAGGGTCCTGACTGTTGAAGTTGTCATTGGTTCATATTTTTCCGATTTTTTCTTTTTCGTAAATTGTTTTGCTATACATTATTATTTCTTATTTTTCGTGATGTTGAACTTGGGTCCCATAGGCGGATACAAAATGTACCTGTTCCCCTTTTGTGGGAAACATTTGGTTGATTATTTAGGAACCCCCTCCCCCTTTATGAAAATATCTAATCCGCCACTAGACTGTTTAAATCAATACTGTAACAAGGTAATTTATGAAGATCTTTTTTTAAGATACTTCAGATACTTTATTTCACAAATAGTTGTGATAAAGCCCCTTAATGTTACAACAATACTAGCACTAAGTTTCATCCCTGTATTGTTAAGATTTCATTAGCAAACTTTATAAATCTACATATTATTACGTGTTACGAGAGCTACAATTTGATTTTTATGGATGAAAAAACATTTCCTGCTTTTTTTTTTTGCTGCAATCTCTGTCCTGCCTTTTTATTTTTCACTCTGTTCAGTCCTGCCTTTCTTTTTTAGTTTATCCTGACTTTTTTTTAACCTAAATTGTCGTCCTGACTTTTTTTTTTGCAAGTGTCTCACCCTGCCTTTTTTCATTCAAAACTCCTGTCCTGCCTATTTTTTTCAAATTTCATTCTAGCCCCCCCCCCCCCCCCCCTAAAAATAAAAAGGTAGCTCCCTTAGTTACAATTTTAATACATGTATACAATGAAAATGAAAACGTAGCTTGAACCGTTTTTTGTTTAGGCCGGGAAAAAAAATCTGTGTTTCCGGTAACCCGACCGACCCTGTTTTTTAGTCCCGACCCTAACTTTTTTATTAGATCTTCCAAAAAAAAAATTAAAAAAAAATTATCAAACGACCCTGTTTTTGACACAGGCTTCTGATAGATGACATAAATATTTTTCTCTCTTGCTTCCTCTTGCCTAGAAAGCCAGTAAAACATTTTATTAATGTCAAAAGGTATTCCAAATAGGTTAAAATCCAATAAATTTGCACAGCAGGTGCTTCAAAAGCATTGCAAATGGCACACTTCCGGTTTTTGAAACTAATTAAGGATCCGGACTTGGAAAAAACATGACAATTTTCCGGATTTCATTTACGATGTCAAAAAAAAAAAGAATTCCGACCTACCTAACCTATTTTTCAAAATGATGTTACCGGAAACACATATCTTTTTTTGTAGGCCTTAGATTTTTAGTTTGTTTTTAGAAAAGAAGTAATTCAAACAAATTTTACATAAATTTATTGCAAAAGAATTAGAACAGCACATTTCAAGAGTGTTCAAATTGGAAAAATGAATGTTACTAAGGAAATGACATATTTCATGGATCTTCAATCAATCACATGCATGGCGACAATTTGTTTTTCAAGGGAACGAGTTCAAATCAACCACTATAAAGAACCTTTAGTTCATATAAACTTTTAAATCAGTAATTGTGATTTAAATGTAACCCTTAATGGGTCTTTGTTCTGTGTATTTTGGACAGTCATTATTTTGGATATATGTATCTGGGATCTAATCCTTCTTGACCGTTTACATAAGGAAATAGCTATTAAATATTTCACCGTATATTTATAGGCTCACTACCGTCTATATACTAGTCACGAAGTCTGTTTAATGTTCACATTTTTAATCATATTAAAGTACATGTATTTTAATGATAAATTTAAAAGGTTCACAGCTCAGGTTCACAGTTATAAATTCCAATACAAAACGTTACTTAGTTCCAACTCTATAAAACAACATGTTACTTCATTATAATCTATATCGCAACTTAATTGTTACTTCAAGCTACTACACCAATATACGTGATCAATGCAAAATGTTTCTTACAAAATCGTGCTATGAACCGCTGTCCTGAAATATGATTACATCTTGCTTTGATAAACGTCAAAATGTTATTACAATTCTACTGTGCAACTCATCATGCACCGTAAAAACTGTCATATTTAATAATCATGATAAAAGATCATTCAACAAATTAAGTATAAGTGAACATCAATGTTAAATTTGTGAAGTTTAAAATATTACTCTCATATATATATATATATGTATTTATAAACGAGTCTAAATTGAAAACTACGTTCAAACCTATGACTGCGTTGGATAAAAACCGCAGTTTTTATACGTGTGCATGTCAAACAAATTTCGTTGTAGAAGGGTATAAAAACAGCACAAACAACATTTTCCAAAAGACCAAAAGAGTGAAAAAGTATATTTAAACAAAACGCATTTGACTAACAGGTCGAACAACTGATGTTATTTAACCCTGCTGACTGCCATTGGCGATTGCCAAATAAAATTGATCACAAGATGTAACAAAATGGATCCTAATATAAATTTAATACGTCACAGAAAAAAAAAAATTGTTAACTTGTGGACAGGATGTTGTGCCACAAACATTCGGTGTCAATATTTCTTTAGTACACCATATCCGGATTTCGACAATAAATGTCTCTTCAGTGATGTTAGGGATCGAAACGGTATTTCGGAAGGCCATATAAAAAGTACCCTCATTTTTAGAGAAAGTACCCTCATTTTAGATTAACTCTTGAATTTTAAGAGTCAATATATAGGATGAACGGATCATATAAATCGGAGGGAAAATATGATACATGCCCAAACAAAAAATATAAACGAGTCTAAATTGAAAACTACGTTCAAACCTATGACTGCGTTGGATAAAAACCGCAGTTTTTATACGTGTGCATGTCAAACAAATTTCGTTGTAGAAGGGTCTAAAAACAGCACAAACAACATTTTCCAAAAGACCAAAAGAGTGAAAAAGTATATTTAAACAAAACGCATTTGACTAACAGGTCGAACAACTGATGTTCTTTAACCCTGATATAAATATAATATGTAGTTTCCATTTCTCGTTTTAGCATTTTTCAAACATTGGCTATACCTTTCATGTAACTATTTATGTGTTGCTTATGAATTTAATTGTAACACTTCTTAGTGACTGGATAGGTTGAAACAATGCCTTCCTAGAAAACTATGACACCAATGAACAACAACAGTCTGTTTGCTGTTCCTGCTAATAATGTATGCATGGCTTCACTAGAAAAGACATCAATTCTTTGGCTTTCCTAGTTGAAGGATTTGTTTTTACAACTGCAGTGTATACGCAATTGTTACCATAGTATATAGTTCAACTTGGTTAACCGTTATGGAATAACCGTTTCACAGATGATTGCTAATATGTTTCTCACGTCAAAACTACAATCCCCTTCCCTTTTCATTGATTTGACTTACTGTATAAAGCTAGTTATCGGGTTTGTAAAAACGTGAGCAACCCGACGGTGCCACTGTTGGACATGTAGAGCAGTATCTGCTTAATACCCTTCTGGAGCACCTGAGATCATCCCCAGTTATTAGTTAGGGTTCGTGTTGCTTAGACTTTGTTCGTTTTCTATGCTGTTTCTTGTGTACTTTGATTTGTATATGCATACATTTAAGACTGGGGGAAACCATACACTTACTAAACACCAGTTTGGTTTGACAATACTAGAATGTATGTAAAACTACAATTCAATAAAACATAGATTGGTATACAAGCAATTAAAGCTTGTATGTATCCATGCAAGAAAAATAAGTTTTCACCGTAAACCAGTGTTGTATGCAAGAATACCATGAACTGAAAATGGCAAACAAATATGCAAACTTTTATGTTCCAATGGGTATAGGATTATATGTTGGTATGCCGATAATCAACAAGGGTTTATTGAAAAGCGGGTTGGTATACGGGAATAAACCCCTGAGTGTTGCAGTTCAGAATTTTAAAAAGAGCTTTCTTTCAAATTCAAATGAAGTTGAAGGCTATACACAAGTAATTCCTTACATCCATGTACTTCGACCTTTAAATTTCACAATCATAAAAATAAAATTGAGAATGGAAATGGGGAATGTGTCAGAGACAACAACCCGACCAAATAAAAAAAACAACAGCGGAAGGTCACCAACAGGTCTTCAATGTAGCGAAAAATTCCCGCACCCGGAGGCGTCCTTCAGCCGGCCCCTCAACAAATATATACTAGTTCAGTGATAATGAACGCCATACTAATTTTCAAATTGTACATAAGAAACTAAAATCAAAATAATACAAGACTAACAAAGGCCAGAGGCTCCTGACTTGGGACAGGCGCAAAAATGCGGTGGGGTTAAACATGTTTGTGAGATCTCAACCCTTCTCCTATACCTCTAACCAATGTAGAAAGTAAACGCATAACGTGAATACGCACATTAAAATTCAGTTCAAGAGAAGTCCGATTCTGATGTCAGAAGATGTAACCAAAGAAAATAAACAAAATGACAATAATACATAGATAACAACAGACTACTAGCAGTAAACTGACATGCCAGCTCCAGACTTCAATTAAACTGACTGAAAGATTACACATCTCCTTATTTTCTAAGGGAGGTATGCAAACATAATTTAAAAAAAGAAATGTTACAACTCAGTAAATACTTAGCATTCAGGCATACAGACTTGCCAATACAAACATGAATCCAGAATAAAATTTTAGAATCCATGCAGACATACAAGTACCTAGCAGAACAAAAACATAAATAAATTTAAAAAATCGGTTTACATATCCCAGGTTCGTATACAGGCATACATACCTTAACTATGCCAAAATAAATATATGAAGGTTCTAAATACACCAGATTTGTATGCAGGAATACAGACCTGACAAATACTTAGTTATATACGCAGAAAGTGAGAGTTTAACATACACCAGGTCGGAATGCTAGCATACAGACCTGACAAATACTAGTATATGCATAGAGTGAGAGTTTAACATACACCAGGTCGGTATGCTAGCATACAGACCTGAAAAATGCTAGTATATGCATAGAGTGAGAGTTTAGCATTAACCAGGTCGGTATGCTGGCATACAGACCCGACAAATTCTAGTATACACATACAGTGAGGTTTTAGCACACACCAGGGTGGTATGCAGGCATACAGACCTAACAAATACAAGTAAGAGAAAAAAGACTTAATTTAGGATTCTGTTCATTGAAACATCTGAAATAAAGATGGGTAAATGCTATGGTATGTATATATTTCAAGAATGACATAAAAGTATAACAAAAATGCAGAATGAGTATCTTTTTAATGTTTATTTACTTGAACTATTTCCTTGGTGTTAAAATAGTTCATTCCAGCATCCTATGAAAAAAGTTTATGATAAAATAATGAAATTTTGGTTGGCATTTACAAAGAAAGATCACAGATCATCACAAATCTTGCCAAAAGATGACAAACAAATATTGTTAATGCTATACAGTGAGTTTTTTACGCGAAATATATCAATAATCCCAAATTTTGTGGCCTTTTCACACAAAAATGTGGCATATGAGAATTTCTAATTTTAGATGAGAACGTGTTAGGTTTAGTTCTTAGCAATTTTTAGTAGTTTTACTTATAACATTTTACTTTTTTACTATATTTACAAATATCTTATCCATATTTGGCACACTTTTTTTTTAGGAATTTTGCTTTTCAACTTTGTGCTTGTTTTGCTATTTTTATATGAGCGTCACCGATAAGTCTTACGAAGACGAAATGCGCGTCTGGCGTATTACATTATAACCGTAATACCTTTGTCAACTATTTTCGTAATGTTTCTGTAACACTTAAACCAAAATCTTATTTACCTATGGAACCTAATTCCAATATAAAATTACGGATGTGTGGAATAATTATCTAAGATACAACTATTTGTCAAGGCTGAGACAAATGTATATTCAAGCATATGTACTTTTTTTTTAAACTGACATTGTCAAGATGCCTGGTTGTCAACATACAATTAATTTTAACATTTTGGAAGATATGCTTTTTTTTTTACAAGAAAAAGTCCATAAAAACTATTGTTCTACATTTATTATTAGCTTGTTCTATTATTCATACGAGTCAGCAGACTTTATACAATCAATTCAAAGTTAAAAGATTATGCATCTATCCCTAGAACATAGGGATGACATACATGTTTTTTTGCTTATATCATTGAAACTAAGATACCTAAGGATAAACTTCACACAGCAAAAATTTTAAACAAACTGAGATCTACAAAAACGTTCACAGCTAACATAACCGAACTGTTAATGGATCCCTTAAGGAGTTATTGCCCTTTTAAAGTCAAATTATCACAATATTTTATAAGTTTTTGTAATCTTTAACAAAAAGTTTCTTCTCTGAAATAACTGTGCAAAGTTAAACCAAACTTGGCCTAGATCATCCTTAGTTTAGGTCCGTAGATGACCCTGTCAACGAACCAATATGACCCCAAGGGCAAACAATAGCATGGCATGATATACAATTTTTTGCTTATATATCGCAAACCAAAGCATAAAAAGCAAATCTGACATAAATAAACATGTGTATTAGGTGAACATCTATCTGCCCTGCAAATTTCAGACACAGAACCCGTTGATGTGTTGCTGCCCCTGAACTGTTAATTTTAAGGACATTTTGCAGTTTTTTGTTATTATCTTGGATATTATGAAAGATAGATATCAAATGTAAATAGCAAAAAATTGCAGCAAATAACAATGCTCTTCAAATTAGACCGAAATGATCAATTGAAAGCTTTTAAGGAGGTGTTGTCCTTTAAAATCAATTTTCACAATTTACTCTAAAATTTGGTAATCTTTTTTCTTGAAATTTCTGGGCCAGGTAAACGATACTTGACCGAAATTCTCCTCAGGGTGTCGAGTGTTAAAAATGTATCAGATGACTTTACCAAGCTTCCAACATGGCCGTCATAGATATAATGTGTACGAAGAGGTAAAATGCAGTGTTTAGCTTATGTCTCTGAAACGAAAGCATTAAGAGCAAATGTTACATCTTAAATATTAAGCAGCTCAACCTGATACAACTTGATCCCTTTAGAAGTTAGTGCCCTTTAAAGTGTCCATTTTCACTATTTTTTGTATATATTTTAAAGTCAGTTACAAAAATCTACTCTTCTTTAATTACCTGGTCAAAAAGAATTAAACATAGACATATTCATTTTTAATTCAGGGGAGGTTGGTTGTAATTTCTCCTCAATATATTTCATTTTCAAAACTATTCAGTGTTAATGTTACTGTACACTATTATATGTATCTTTTTTCAGTCAGCTTACTTGTATTAGGTGAATTCCCCCAGACTAGGTTAGTCGGGGTCAATGGAACCCTTGACCAAAATTTTGCAAGATGGACATATGTAAAATTTAATCGTTTATTTTAGGAATCACATGTTATATTATCTTTCTTTGCAGAGGTTGTTGGCTATAGTGGAAAATCAAGACACACTATTAGGTTAGTGATATAACCAACGTTTCATGCATTTGTTGTAATGTAGAATTTCAGGAAACAATGCAAATAAATTCTATTAATGTATGTCACAGTTGAAGAGTGCATTCTGAAAAATTAAATTGTTTCCGATTTTAAATTTGAAAGATGTACCTAGAGAATAAGTGATATTCTCTTTTTGATAGATTTATCTAATTTGATAGTGATTGAGATTATAAATGCTTTTCCCCTATTTTTGATAAATTTCACCTATTAAACTGATTGTTTTGTACAACATTGCTGTCAATATATCTAGATGTAATGCGACTGTATAACAAAAGAGAGGTATAACTAGCATTCAAACGAGGTTTAATCCATCAGTTTCTACATGAGGAATATGATAGTTGTTTTCCATTAGTTTGATGTGTTTGAGCTAATGATGCCATCCAATGGATAATTTTATTGCTGTCTTGAATCATGAAGACAGTTCTTTTCTGTTTCATTTGACACTTACTTAATTTGACATTATTATTTGTGTAATTTTTTTGAATTGATGTGTTGTATTACCATAAATATGGATTTTAATTGGTTATGTTGCATCCCTCAAAGTCATGCAAAAAGATAGATAAGGGAAACATGTTAACAGATATCGAATCACATTTAGACATTCCTTTTTGCAATCACATACTTAATTGCCTTTTTCAACATTGTTGTTTGGTTATGACATCTAATTGCCCCAATTTTCTTTATTTAATAACACAATAAGGTGTAGTATTCAATTTATTTTGATTCTTATTAGATGAACACTGAACACCTCATTATAAACATTAATAGATAAGATCTTCGAATAAGTCAACATTAAAAGAATTGATAGTTCATGAACTCCATTAGAGAAATTATGTCGTTCAATTGATTTTTAATCTACTTGTTATTTGTTTTAGCTAAATTCCTGAAAATTAAAAAAATATATAAATAATTGTTATCTTCCTAAATGATCATGAGATCTACAACTAAGTCAATTTGTTAGTGGATCTTAATCAACTGGTAACAACACATTAAGTTTAACCAAATGAGCGATTTAGGATCCTTCAAGGCTCTGGTTATAAATTATCAGATAAACATGCTTGAGCAATTTTGACTAACAAACTCGATGTTTTTATGTGGTTTATGTCCGTTGCTGGGATTCTTATCCCGATGTATTCTTCCTTTTAAACTGACCCTACTTTTCTGATGACTGGTAATTATTAATTTAAAGCTAGATATATCAATTTGGCAGCTTTCACAAAATCTGCGCCACGTTAACAATTAAAAAGTTATAAACCGACAATAAAAGCAATTTGAATTAAACCAATCATATATAACGTGCTGCCACAGATAAGTTGTAAAAAAATATAAAGATGGATATACATAAAAATACAATAAAATGTGGAACGATTGGGCTACGTTTTATTAAACCTATAATAGTTTGCCAGTTCATCTGACATGTCTGAAGCTACAATAAACATAATTCACAAACTAAGCCTAGTATTAATAATGTATGAAATTCTTTGGAAACAGTTGAGATCCCCACCCTCAAACCATGTTTGTTCATGTATGGGACAATATAATAAATTAAATGAAATATAGGTGGAATCACCGCAGTCACCCCACCCTCCTGTTTGAGAACTTGGAAAAGGTCAAGATCCCCACCCATAAACCATATATATATCCATGTATGGGACAATATAATAAATGAAATGAAATATAGGGAGAGTTCCCACAGTCATCCCACACCTCCTGTTTGTCTCGCCTGGAACAAAAGTCGTGGAAGGCGAGACTATGATTGCTTTATGGGGACGGCTTGGCGGTGATAGCGTTAACAATTGTAAAGATTTCTGCTTAAGTTGGTTTACTAGGAACTACTTGTGATAGATCATGGATTTTTAATATAAAGTGCATTACTATCAGTATATGAGTTTGATGACTATTTTTGGGACCTGTTATGTAGGTCATGGTCCAGTGACTTTGAATTAATCAGGAATTTTCAATGTTAAGTTTTCTGCTTATTAAGTTAGTTTTAATAGCATCTTCTAGTGATATATAGATCAGTGATATTTTGAATGAAGTGGCATTACTATCAGTACATATCAGTTTGTTGACTATTTCGAGGACCTGCCCACGGTCAGTTCCAGTGACGTTGAATTAACTAGCAAATTTAAATGTTAAGTTTTTTGCTTAACATGCTTAAGTAATTTGATAGGACCTACTTTTAGTAGAATCATTGATATTTAATATAAAGTGTCATAACTATTAGTTAATATCAGGTTGACTACTATTTGGAGGCTCTGCCCCTAAGTCATGGTCCAGTGACTATGAATAAGTAAGCAATTTTCAATGTAAATAGAGAAAAACTAGGTGGTCAAAATGTTTAGAATGTGGAGATCTACCTACTGTCCATTTACATCAAAATTGTTAGACTAATTAGGTCTTTCCACTTTTCTGTGGAAAGACCTATTGGTTTTCTTCTGATTATTATTAGGTATTTCCACTTTTCTGTGGAAAGACCTTTTGTTTTTCTTCTGATTATTTGTTTTTCTTCCGCCTAATTTTGATCTTGCGATAAATATATGTTTCGCAACACGTCGCTTAGACATTTGGTATATGATATCGAACAGAGTATGCGCTTTTGAAATATACCCTGCGTAACCGAATACTTTTCTTTGTAGGAGTTATCTCCCCATACACTGTTTCCTTGTGTCCACTACTCCTTCGCAACCGTTAAATATTACGATAAATTTATTTTATAAAATTGCTTGTTACATCCTTCGCATGATTTTTCCTATTTTGACCGAAGCAATATGAACACTCCATATGAGAGATATTTCCCCTTATGCATTTGATATAAGTGATATGCATTTCTATCTTCTAAACCATAAGTGATAAAGACGTAGAATTTTTTTATTTGAGGTCCATGGTCCAAAAAAATGAAAATTAGGTCAAAACCATATATTTTTAGAATCAGCGTACAATAAGCTATCATTTGACGATTGAAATGACATTTTAAACTTAATTTTACAACTTTCATATTAAGATACATTGTTTTTGGTGGAAAGACCTTCAATTGTTCTCTGAACAATTGGTTTTTATTTATCATTATTATTAAAAAAAAAATCTTCTTATGGCACTTTTTTCTGAAGGTACTTTTTGGTTTCGCAAGATGTCGCTTAGATTTTTTGCATATGATATCGAACAGTTATTGCAAGTTCGAAACTGACCCTGTTTAACCGAACACTTCTTAATGTAAGAGTTATCTCCCTAAACACCGTTTTTCTAGTGTACAAATCTCCTTTGCAACCGTTAAAGATTACGACAAAATTATTTCACCAATTTGCTCGTTATATACTTAGGATCTTAAAAATTATTTTGACCGAAGCGGTCCAGAAAGTCCATATACAGTTAAATCCCCTTCTGTATTTAAAATAAGTAGAATGTAATTGTAACTGGTAAACCATAAGTGATAGAGACCTAGGGTCTTTTGATTTGAGGTCCTTTAGTCCAAAAAAAAAAAGAAATAGGATCAAGGTCAAAGGTCAAGGTCATTTCTAAATTTGGATTTTGGCTTATTTTCACCACTTTTCAAACATGATACAAGATATCGACAACATATTTGTACTTAATTGATAGTTATGACATGTCATAACACATACATATGTGTTAAAAGGGTACGCTTTCATCAAATTAGGGTTTTCTCCCCTCTTTTATTTAAAAATATGCATATAATGATATAACTCATGAACCAAATATAATTAAGACCTAGGGTCTTTTGATTTGATGTCCTTGGTTGATGACCTTGAAATTGAGCTCAAGGTCATATGTTAAATTGACGTTCTAGATTTTGATCTTTGCTTTTACCTCATATGTATACATGATAAAGCCATGATACTTTTAGCATTAGGTTTCAAGCCATTTACCCTTGGAAAAGCCATCCGAAAGTGACCTGGTGTAAACCGGAAGTAGCTATTTTTTGTACTTAATATTTAAGTATGTAGAACCAGCAGGATTTCCCCTGGGTCAATTATTTTTTTCGCCACCTCTTCGCCAAAACAATATATTATTTCGCCACTTAATTATTTTTTTCGCCAAGTAACACAAATTAATATTTCTTTTAAAATTTTCCTTTTTTCCAGCCCCCCCCCCCCTAAATAAGAAGTGGTTTTTACAAGAAAACGAAGCATCTTATCACTTGAAATGGATCCCTCGTGTAAGGTGTAGTCATAACATTGAAGGGTAACTCTCATTTCACCCCCCTTTTGAATAGACCACTTCATAACGACAGTTTTCTTTTCTAGACCATCGTAAATAAGTAAAACTATATGCTCGAAAAAGTTATCAAAAGTTATCTTGAAACACGTGTGTCACTGAAACGACTTTGAAGTACAAAATCAAATCAATGATCTGTATGAAAGTTACATGACGAAGTTTTAAATCAGAGACCTTACTTGCTTTTGAACATTTTTCGTCATAACAACAATTTTCTTTTCTGGACTATCATAAAAAGAAGGAGGAAGCGTAAAAAGTTTGCTTCAAACACGTGCGTCGCATAGTGGTTAATAAATCCCTTTTTGTGACATGTGACAGAAGCCATTTAACCATATCATTTTGTCATATCATACAATCAACACCTTTATTAATTAGTCCTTTGATGTCGATAGCTATGAATGCAATCAGCTGATTATTGATTTTCTGTCAAAATCTTAACGAGTTCAAGGTGAATTCCGAGTATTGTCTGATCGGTAAAGTCAGAGAAACCCGAAAAAAGTAAATAAACAAGATGGCTGAAAATAAATCGTTATACATATTTCTTTCGCCAAATTCTTTCGCCAATGACGAATTTTAATCGCCACAATTATTATTTTTTCGCAAATTGCGAAAATGGCGACCGCCAGCGGAAACCCTGAGAACCAGATATTTTTGGAATCAGTGTTAAGTAAACATTCAAAAATACCGGAAGTAACATTTTTCAAACCGGAAATAACAAATTATATCCCTTATTTAAAAAATATTGTATAGAAACCATATTTTTTGGAATCAGCGTACAATAAGCTATCATTTGACGCTGCAAATGACATTTTAAACCGAATTTTACTATTTTCATATTTAAATACATGTTTTTTGGGGTGGAAAGACCTTGAATTGTTCTGTGAACAATTGTTTTTTAATTCTAATTAGAGTTTAATAGCAAAAATGATTAGGAAGACAAAATCTACCAGTAAGTTAACATGGTCCTTATTGTCAAAAGACTTAAAAGAGTTATTGCTTTAAATGACAATATTTACATTTTTTAACTCACCTGGGCCAAAGGGTCTGCATTGAATCCATATTCATGTGACCTTCAATTAAACTGAACTGACTGAATTGTTTTTGGTGGAAAGACCTTCAATTGTTCTCTGAACAATTGGTTTTTATTTATCATTATTATTAAAAAAAAAATCTTCTTATGGCACTTTTTTCTGAAGGTACTTTTTGGTTTCGCAAGATGTCGCTTAGATTTTTTGCATATGATATCGAACAGTTATTGCAAGTTCGAAACTGACCCTGTTTAACCGAACACTTCTTAATGTAAGAGTTATCTCCCTAAACACCGTTTTTCTAGTGTACAAATCTCCTTTGCAACCGTTAAAGATTACGACAAGATTATTTCACCAATTTGCTCGTTATATACTTAGGATCTTAAAAATTATTTTGACCGAAGCGGTCCAGAAAGTCCATATACAGTTAAATCCCCTTCTGTATTTAAAATAAGTAGAATGTAACTGTAACTGGTAAACCATAAGTGATAGAGACCTAGGGTCTTTTGATTTGAGGTCCTTTAGTCCAAAAAAAAAAAGAAATAGGATCAAGGTCAAAGGTCAAGGTCATTTCTAAATTTGGATTTTGGCTTATTTTCACCACTTTTCAAACATGATACAAGATATCGACAACATATTTGTATTTAATTGATAGTTATGACATGTCATAACACATACATATGTGTTAAAAGGGTACGCTTTCATCAAATAAGGGTTTTCTCCCCTCTTTTATTTAAAAATATGCATATAATGATATAACTCATGAACCAAATATAATTAAGACCTAGGGTCTTTTGATTTGATGTCCTTGGTTGATGAACTTGAAATTGAGCTCAAGGTCATATGTTAAATTGACGTTCTAGATTTTGATCTTTGCTTTTACCTCATATGTATACATGATAAAGCTATGATACTTTTAGCATTAGGTTTCAAGCCATTTACCCTTGGAAAAGCCATCCGAAAGTGACCTGGTGTAAACCGGAAGTAGCTATTTTTTGTACTTAATATTTAAGTATGTAGAACCAGATATTTTTGGAATCAGTGTTAAGTAAACATTCAAAAAATACCGGAAGTAACATTTTTCAAACTGGAAGTAACAAATTATATCCCTTATTTAAAAAATATTGTATAGAAACCATATTTTTTGGAATCAGCGTACAATAAGCTATCATTTGACGCTGCAAATGACATTTTAAACCGAATTTTACTATTTTCATATCTAAATACATGTTTTTTGGGGTGGAAAGACCTTGAATTGTTCTGTGAACAATTGTTTTTTTAATTCTAATTAGAGTTTAATAGCAAAAATGATTAGGAAGACAAAATCTACCAGTAAGTTAACATGGTCCTTATTGTCAAATGACTTAAAAGAGTAATTGCTTTTAATGACAATATTTACATTTTTTAGCTCACCTGGCCCAAAGGGTCTGCATTGAATCCATATTCATGTGACCTTCAATTAAACTCTAGAGATGTGTTACGAATGTACCAGGCGTATTAAGCTATCAAAACGAAAAAAAAATAGGAAAAAATAGAAAGTTAAGCAAGGGAAGATCATATTCAGTTAGGGGTACAACTTGTACAAGTCAACTTTATTTATTATAATGTTTGAATAATATCCCCTGAATTTTTCTCAAAATTTCACTTGTATAAGTGAATAATTTTTACAATCCCACAACAATTCTCAAGTTTTGAGATGTACAAATATGCCTTTAATGATTTTTTACCAGGTTAGCTCATAATTTTTTGATATAGTTCAATGTTTCATCTCATTAATTCAAAAAAAAGAAACTGATTATGCAAAGATTTTAAGTATTTGTGCAAGGCCTTTAAAAATTGCGCCTTGGGGGCTTGTAAATCAACAGTGTTCTGCAGATAATGGACAAATTGTCCATGAAATTACACTTAAATGATAAATAAAGACATCTGCCTAGGGCAGAAAATTGAAAATTCTATTAGAGCAAAGAAATCTTAAGAATTGAAAAAAAGAAGATAGGATGACTTTTTCACTTATATAAGTAAAACAATCTGAATTTCTAAGGGACACAACTAAGCCAATTTTTGTTTACCTATAGAAGTAAATAAAATTCACTTGTATTAGTATCCTACAAATATACTTATGTATTAATATGTCTTCTTCAAGTAAAAAAAAAATACTTGTAAAACTAGTACCCCTGTTTGATATTGTTGACTGTTTCTTTCCACAAACAATCGTTCTTTATAAACAGCTCGAAACGAATGATGATGAATAACACAATAATATGATATCAAACATAACTAGAAAATAAAATGCGGTTGCTGAGAAGCTATCTATATCTATTTATATCTATATAAATGAGAATATGTGGTATGAGTGCCAATGAGACTACTCTCCATCCAAGTCACAATGTTTAAAAAGTAAACAATTATTGGTCAAAATACGGCTTTCTTCACGGAGCCTTGGCTCACACCAAAGAGTAAGCTATAAAGGACCCCAAATGACTAGTGCAAAACCATGCAAACTGGAAAAACCAATGGTCTAATCTATATAAAATACGAGAAACGAGAAACTCTTGTGAACAAAACTAACAAACACCAATTACCGAACAACAGGATCCTGACTTAGCACAGGTGCATACAAATGCAGTGGGTTTCAACGTTTTAAACAGTTTTTAACAGGCGCCGACCTTCATGTTAATATTATTTTATATACAGAATTTTGGTTGTATTATCTGATTAGGAGGTCATCTTGGTGGTTTATCATATGGCATCTTACACATGAAATGCTGATACATTAACATATTATCCAGTCCATGCATTGTTTATACATGTATTAGGCTTTTTGTAATGTAGATGTATACGTTTTAGTATGCTATAAATCAAATATTAGAGTTTGCGTCCAATACGTGAACATCAATTTGACGGCTATTTCACCTTAAAGGAGTTGTAGCATTAAATGATGATTGCTTACTAATTTTCTTGTCCATCATATACTTTTTATACGCCCATTTACGGAACGTATTATGGTATACCGTTGCCTGTCTGTCTGTCTGTCCGGATGTCGTCAACATGTCGGACATTAACTCAAAAACGCTTCAACCGATTTGCATAAAACCTTAGGAAATTGTTTATATCTATTGATGTGAGCTCCATTTCGTTTTTTATAAAAAAAAATAGATTTTACGTTTTTTAGTTATCATGGTCATGGTGTTTTATTCATTAAAAAAGGTTTGATTGTCCAGTTTTCGGACAATAACTCAAAAATGCTTTCCCCAATTTGCAAGAAACTTTGGTCAATTGTTTATATCTATTGACATGAGCTCCCTTTTGATTTTTATAAATTTTATATTTTCTGTTTCCAAGTTTATGGAGTTTTAGTCATTAAAACATGGTGGTTTTCCAGTTTTCTGACAATAACTCAAAAATGCTTTCAGCAGTTCTCATGAAAATTTGGAGAATTGTTTATATCTTTTGATCATTGTTGATGTAAGCTCCATTTCATTTTTTTGAATTTTAGATTTTACACTTCCGAGTTATGGGATTTTATTCATAAAAAAGGTTTGATTTTCTAGTTTTCGGACAAAACGTATAAAGTGCCTTGAGCAGTTTTCATTACACATGTTAAAATTTGGTTAAAATTTGGTGGTTTATATCAATTAAGATAACTTCCCTGTAATTTTTTTATAAATTTCTGATATGACACTGAGGAGTTATTAAATTTAATTTGTAAAAATGCGACGGGCGTATCGTGCGCTCATGGTGCAGCTGTTTATTGAAAGATCTTCTCCTCTTAAATTACTGAACTAATTTCAGCAAAACTTGGGCTCAGTGATCTTAGGTTCTATTGTATACAGGCTGTGTTGTTTTTACAGTCAGTACATGCAATTCTAGTTTCAGATTGGGACCTTTTTTTTACATAGGAGCTAAACTATGGTAACGGAATGCATGATGTAAGCTATAAAGGGCCCTCAAATGACTAGTGTAAAACCATGCAAAATGGAAAACCAACGGTCTAATCTATATAAAATAAGAGAAACGAGAACCTATAATGAACCACACCAACAAACGCCAACCACAGGCTCCTGATTTAGGAAATGTAGGACAGGTGCATACAAATACAGCGGGTTTTAACGTTTTAACAGGCGGCACACTTCATGTTAATATTAGGTTATATGACAGTTGGTTGTATTAGCTGATTAGGAGGTCATCTAGATGGTTAATTATATAGCGTCTAGATTATTTTACACATGAAATGCTGATACATAATCATATAATCCAGTCTATGCATTGTTAATTGTTTATATTAGGCTTTTTGTAATTTGGATGTATGTTATAAATCAAATATCAGAATTTGAGTAAAATCGGTAAACATCAATTTGACAGTTATTTCCCCTTTAAGGAGTTGGAGCATTAAATGATGATTGTTTACTAATTTTCTTGTCCATCATATACTTTTTACACCCGTTGCCGGGACGTATTATGATATACTGTTGTTCGTCCGTCTGTCCGTCCGTTCGTCGTCAACATGTCGGACATTAACTCAAAAACGCTTCAACCAATTTGCATAAAATTTTGGTGAATTGTTTATATCGATTTATGTGAGCTCTCTTTCGTTTTATATAGAATTTAGATTTTACGTTTCTGTGTTATGGGGTTTTATTCATTAAAAAGGGGGGATTTTTTTACAGTTTTCGGACGATAACTCAAAAATGCTTTCACCAATTTGCAATTGTTTATATCTATTGACATGCTTTTTATAAATTTTAGATTTTATGTTTTCGAGTTATTAAATAGTATTCATTAAACAAAGGGTGATTTTCCTGTTTTCGGACAATAACTCAAAAATGCTCTCAGCAGTTCTCATGAAAATTTGGAGAATTGTTTATTGATGTAAGCTTCCTTTCAATTTTTATAAATTTTAGATTTTACACTTCCGAGTTATGGGATTTTATTCATTAATTTTTGATTTTCTAGTTTTCGGACAAAACCTATAAAGTGCCTTGAGCAGTTTTCATTACACATGTTAAAATTTGGTTAAAATTTGGTGGTTTATATCAATTAAGATAACTTCCCTGTAGTTTTTTTATAAATTTCTGATATGACACTGAGGAGTTATTAAATTTAATTTGTAAAAATGCGACGGGCGTATCGTGCGCTCATGGTGCAGCTGTTTATTGAAAGATCTTCTCTTACATTACTGAACCAATTTCAGCAAAACTTGGGCTCAGTGATCTTAGGTTCTATTGTATACAGGTTGTGTTGTTTTTACAGTCAGTACATGCAATTCTAGTTTCAGATTGGGACCTTTTTTTTACATAGGAGCTAAACTATGGTAACGGAATGCATGATGTAAGCTATACAGGGCCCTCAAATGACTAGTGTAAAACCATGCAAAATGGAAAACCAACGGTCTAATCTATATAAAATAAGAGAAACGAGAACCTATAATGAACCACACCAACAAACACCAACCACAGGCTCCTGATTTAGGAAATGTAGGACAGGTGCATACAAATACAGCGGGTTTTAACGTTTTAACAGGCGCCACACTTCATGTTAATATTAGGTTATATGACAGTTGGTTGTATTAGCTGATTAGGAGGTCATCTAGATGGTTAATTATATAGCGTCTAGATTAAATTACACATGAAATGCTGATACATAATCATATAATCCAGTCTATGCATTGTTAATTGTTTATATTAGGCTTTTTGTAATTTGGATGTATGTTATAAATCAAATATCAGAATTTGAGTAAAATCGGTAAACATCAATTTGACAGTTATTTCCCCTTTAAGGAGTTGGAGCATTAAATGATAATTGTTTACTAATTTTCTTGTCCATCATATACTTTTACACCCGTTGCCGGGACGTATTATGGTATACTGTTGTTCGTCCGTCTGTCCGTCCGTTCGTCGTCAACATGTCGGACATTAACTCAAAAACGCTTCAACCAATTTGCATAAAATTTTGGTGAATTGTTTATATCGATTTATGTGAGCTCTCTTTCGTTTTATATAGAATTTAGATTTTACGTTTCTGTGTTATGGGGTTTTATTCATTAAAAAGGGGGGATTTTTTTACAGTTTTCGGACGATAACTCAAAAATGCTTTCACCAATTTGCAATTGTTTATATCTATTGACATGCTTTTTATAAATTTTAGATTTTATGTTTTCGAGTTATTAAATAGTATTCATTAAACAAAGGGTGATTTTCCTGTTTTCGGACAATAACTCAAAAATGCTCTCAGCAGTTCTCATGAAAATTTGGAGAATTGTTTATTGATGTAAGCTTCCTTTCAATTTTTATAAATTTTAGATTTTACACTTCCGAGTTATGGGATTTTATTCATAAATTTTTGATTTTCTAGTTTTCGGACAAAACCTATGAAGTGCCTTGAGCAGTTTTCATTACACATGTTAAAATTTGGTTAAAATTTGGTGGTTTATATCAATTAAGATAACTTCCCTGTAGTTTTTTTTTTATTAATTTCTGATATGACACTGAGGAGTTATTAAATTTAATTTGTAAAAATGCGACGGGCGTATCGTGCGCTCATGGTGCAGCTGTTTATTGAAAGATCTTCTCTTACATTACTGAACCAATTTCAACAAAACTTGGGCTCAGTGATTTTAGGTTATAATGTATAAAGATTGTGTTTAACAGTCAGTACATGTATGCAGTTCTAGTTTCGGTTTGGGACTTTTCGTAAAAAAATAGGAGCTTAACTATGGTAACGGAATGCATGATGTCACAAATCTCAACTCCGATAGAATGAAATTACAGAATTGAACAAAAACAAGATTAAAAGATATATGCTATGGACATATAATTAATCCTAGAAATGATATTATCCAGATAAATAGAATAACTTAAAGAAAAGACGGTGTCATTATCTACACTGTCCAATTGTTTGGATTTTGTAGGCTTCGCCTTTAATACATGAGTAGGTAAATATAACCGACAGGTTCATTGGATCTTCCAGGTCAACTAAGCTATTAAATTATTAATAGCTCTAGTGCTCTAATTATATCTTATCGACCTTGTGTACTTGCATTCAAAGAGGTAATAATAATCTCAAGAGTACAAAATATTATACTTGAAATAAAGAATGTAATCATGTGTATCATGTATAAATATCGCAAATCTATCCTATAAATGTAGATCCAGATCTCCATTCAGCTGCCCTCTGTCCTCAATATACACACTGAAACAGGTTGTATCTCTAATTTCAAAGTTGCCCTTGACAAATGCTTTACATATAGTTATAATTGACATTTCTTCATGTTTCTAGACTATTTCAAGTTCATTATCCATTACAGATTGTTACTAATAATATAATGTTTATGTCTATTTCACAGCTAAAGGTACTTTTTATAAATCTCTGAAAAATACCGATATACATGTTAATACATTTAGTTCAGTACCATATGAAATTATCGCAATTATACTCAACTTTCAGAATCGTCAGCATATTGCCGTCAATTTTTGTGCATTTTAACTATGATACTTTAGTCCCATGCATTGCGGGGAACATTGAAATACTGGGCATACGTCCGTTCGTGTGTCCGTCCATGCGTGTGTTCTTCGATGCGGTCTTGTTAGGTACAATTTTTGCTAGATTTTTATAAAACTTATACTTATAACTAAGGTTAATATCTCTGAAAAGTTCTATAATGATGGACGATCAACCCCTAGGAAATATTGAATTTATGGAAAATGGCCTAGTTATTGCTCTCACGGTTATAATTCTTGCCAGCTTTATATAAAACTTATACTATGGGTTAATATTAGCAATATCTCGGACAAGTTCTATTATGATGGACGATCGACTTTTTTTAAAAGAATTATGCCCCTTGGAAATACTATTTTTTTGGTAAATGACCTCATAAGCGCTCTCTCATAGGTACAATTCTTGCCAGCTTCTTAGCTTAACTAAGTAAGCTTTTCTCATCGATTGGAGTTCCTCGTCCGTCGTCGTCCTCCATTAACTTTTACAAAAGTGTTCTCCTCTGAAACCACTGAGCCACATTTAACCGAATGTGGCCACATTAATACTCTTTAGGGTATCTTGTTTACAAAAATATATCCGATGACCCCGCCTGCTAACCAACATGGCCAACATGGTTAAAAATAGGACATAAGGGGTTGAATGCAAGTGTTGTCTCTTATTTGGAAAACCATTATAAAGAGAGAAAATCTGACAAGAACAAACATGTTTAGAGTGTTGAGCTCTACAAATTGTCCGTACATGTCAAAACTGTCAGATGACTTATGGGAGTTATTGCCCTTAAATGAAAAATTTTACCATTTGTTTTCATTGTTGCCTACTATTTTGAAAACTATATATAATAGATACAGAGAAACTTCAAAATGATCAGCAAGACACGTTCTACTAATAGGTCAACATCGTCGAAATCGTCAATCGACTCTTTAATTAAGACACAATCCTAGCTTGCAGTTAAAAATTCTGATAGGTCATTTTTTTCCATGAAAGCCAATCCACCTAATATGAAAAGAAAATCTACATCGGATAGGTCTTAATATATAGATCTGATAGATAGTTTTTCATGTTGGTTTTTTTTCTGATACGCATGTAAAAAAATCTCCCCATCAATCCCCACCTGTCAAAATTAACTGGAATTCAAATGGCCCAATTATAATAGACAGATAGAAACTTAGGCAAAAATGATCAGCAAAACATCATTTACAATGAAGACAATATGGAGGCAATGGTCAGACGACTCCTAATTGGAGTTATTGTCCTTCAAAGACGATTTTCACCTTTTTTTGTTTTTGCCATATATAATAGAAAATTTTAATAGATAACGATACACTTCAAATAAAAAAAAATAATAAGCAAGTCAAATCTACTAACAAGTCAAATGTTGCCGATATAGTTTAGTAGACTGTCACTCTTTATCTATAGGTATCTGGAGTGATTGCCCTTAAATGAGAATTTTTTTTTATCAATTTTTGTGTTTGAGCAAAAACTAAAGAAGATAGAGAGAAATTAAATAGGCTGAATTATCAGCAATACAAGATCAACAAAACAGATTTTTGTCATGAATTATCTTCTTGTCTATACAATGTTTTAAAGTGTCCTTTGTTGAATATGCACATAGACCAAGGTGAGCGACACAGCATAAGAGTCTCTAGCTATAGTTATAAAAGTTATAGTATAGGTTAATATCAGCAATATGTTGGACAAGTTCTATAATGGTAGCTGATCTACTTTTTCTCTTTTATAGTTATGCCCCTTGTAAATATTACATTTATGGAAAATGGCCTCGCTAGTGCGCTCACACGTACACTTCTTGCCAGATTTTTATAAAACTTCTACTATAGGTTAATATCGGCAATATTTCGGAAAAGTACTATAATGGTTGACGATCGACTTTTTTAAAAGAGTTATGCACCTTGGAAATATAAAATATGTGCCAAGCGGGGCACATTTGAACTCTGTTTTTTTGTTAATCTTATTATCAAATTTCTGCCTATTATTTGGAAAATTATCATGACTATAATAGATAGGTAGAAATTTCAAACAGCAAAAACAATTACCTATATAAGATCTCCCAGAAAAAAAACAATAAAATTTAAACCACCAGGTGACTCCTTACTGGATTTATTGCCCTTCAAATTTTATTTTTGATTTGTTTGTAAATGTATGCCTTTTATCTTGAAAACTATTACAGATAATCAGATAAGTAGAATAGTAGAATTTGTAAACAACAAAAATTATCAACAATTAATACAAGGCCTATACAAAAGAATTATATGTCTGAAAACATTGGTTGATTCCTTATTAGGATTATTGCCCTTAAATGAAGATTGTTAACATATTCACCAGTTGTTGTCCATAATCTTGATAAAAAGAAAAGTAGATACTGTGAACAGCAAAAATGATCAGATATGCAAGGTAAAACAAAATTCATACATGACCATAGCTATTAGATAATTGCTTATAGTAGTTTTGATAACTAGATAAATACCTCAGTTTCATGGTTCATTGATCAATGTTTTCCTGGTTTAGTTTGTTTATTAGATACTATGTGCGATAGGTCAACTATATTTAAAGCATATTTGGTGTATGGAAGGCTTGCAAGGTGTACATGTATTTCCAGTTTGGTTTATCTGACCTTGACCTCCTTTTCTTGGATCTTATTAGGTTTATCATGTTTATGTGATAGTTGTAGTTAAGCTTTACATTTAGGACTATCAACATAAAATCAATGGTTAGTAAAGAAGGCGAGACATTTCAGCGTCTGTACTCTTGTATTTAAGATTTCTGAAAAGTCCGTTTGAAATCAAGGACAAATAATTATATTGAATTTGAAAGGACAAGTTATGTTTTTATACCTCCGCTTTAAAACAATTGGGGTATACTGTTTTACCTCTGTCTGTTCATCCATCTGTCTGTCCATCCATCCGTCCTATGAATATTTTTCGTCGCATCTTTCTCAGGAACTACATTACAAGGATTTCTGAAATTTGGTTTCAGGGTTTATATGAGTCAGCTATACTGTGTAATGCGTTTTCAGATTCATTACTCAACAACTTCCTGTTTACCTTATACTTTTAGTGGGGCGGGGGTATCATTAGTGAGCAGTAGCTCACAGATGCACTTATGTTTTCCCCCCAAGAAGATAAGACCTGTGACCCCCTTATTTTATTTGATATTTCGTAGGTATTTTGAAAAGCAATCGCCTCATTGAATTTTAAAAAAATCTATTGTTTGATGTTTCCTCACTAGAAATAATTAAGTTGCCCCAATATTACACAAGTTTATAAAATATCTGTGATTTCGTAAATTTCATCGATTTTAACGAAAAAATATGGTCCCTAACTTCCAGTTTTTATACTAAATTTTGAAAGTTCATTGACAAAAAAGTCTTACATGTACACAAGATTAAGAAAAATCTATTGGCCAATATTTGAACATCCCATCTGCCTTATTTGCTAATAGTAATTTATTAATTCTTTTATCACTTTCGTCAGTTGTGTTCAATTTGTTAAATCTTCGATTTTGTAAAATTATTGATAAACAAATGACTTGAGATATAAATATTGTTTTTCTTTACGTTTATGACAAAATTAGTTGAACAATGTTATAGTAATATTTAGACTATGCAATATCTAGGTAGTTTGTCTTGTTTCACATCTTTCAGGAATGAAGAAACTCAAAGACAGACATAAGAAAAAAGGTAACCATATAATATAGTTCACTGAACTTCACGCAAGACTGAAACACCATTAGTGTGGTTATCTACAGCTATTTTAGTCCCCTACTGACGGTGTCAAAGGGGACTTTAGATTGCACTCTTTTCTACTGTTTGTCAGTTTGTCACTACGTCCGTCTGTCCATCCGGCCGTCAAATCAATTTTCCACCGCCTCAACAATGTATTAGTTTGTGATTCTAGGTCTATTTTATGGTGAACTACTAGTGTTAGTTCAATGATATTTGGAATGCAATTGTATTATCATTGGCATATCTCATGGTTTGGGTAATAATCATGCTCTGTCCCTTCATGACTGGCCCCCCTCAGTCATGGTCTATTGACTTAGAAACTTTTGCTTAGTTTACATGTATTAGTTTGTTATTAGACCAGTTTAGCATGTTTAAGGGGAACCACAAGTGGAAGGTATATGATATTTGGTATGCAGTTGTATAACGATTGGCATATCTCATTACCAGAGATTATTTGGCCCCACCCCCTCAGTCATGGTCTATTGACTTAGAAACTTTTACTTATAAAAAAGAAGATGTGGTGTAATTGTCAATGAGACAACTCTTCACAAGAGACCAAATGACACAGAGATTAACAACTATATGTCATCGTACAGCCTTCAACAATGAGCAAAGCCCACACCGCATAGTCAGCTATAGAAGGCCCCGAAGTGGCAAATGTAACAAAATTCAAACGAGAAAACTAACATCCTAATTTAATTGAAGATTATTTGATAAATTGACATGCTTTTATAAATACTTTGAAATGTACTTGGATAAGAAGAATTTGTAAAAACGATTGTAAATGACGAAATATATTTTTGTCATATGTTGATAACGATAAATTATTTAGTTGTAGTAATAACTATGTAAAGCAACTACAGCAAAGTGTTAAGAATAAATTTTGGAGAGATGTACTGGGTGCTTGTCAAATGGTTATTGAAAAAGAAATTAATTTGCACGACTGGGAATATTTTCTTTCCTGTCCAATTTGGATGAATAACCTATTCCAAATTGATGACAAACCAGTTTTTTTCAAAGACTGGCATAGTAAGGGTATTTTACATGTACATGATATTAATGGGGAGAATGGTACCTTTCTAAATTTTTATCAATTTCAGGAGTGTGTTCAGATGGATATAGACATCATGAAATATAATAGCATAATTCCTATGCTAACTAAGACTTCCAAAAAATTAATAGGGGAGATTATAAAGTAGTATCTCCTTTCATACCATCAGTTATAAAGACCATTCTCAAAAGTAAAAAGGGATCTAAAGATATGTATTTGGTGCTAAAAAAATACATCACTGTTACTACATGAGTAAAAAGATGAGAAGCAATTTTAGTTTTAGAAAATCAAAACAAGAAAAAAAAATTTCAACTACCATTTGCTATTACAAAAAATACTAAGCTTCAATGGCTTCAGTATAGAATTAATCATAAAATTCTGGCAACAAATACGTTTTTAAACAAAATTGGGATTGTGCAAAACACATGTTGTACTTTTTGTAAGACTGAACTTATCCCAGTCATATATAACCTTAGCCGTATTTGGCACTACTTTTTTGGAATTTTGGATCCTCAATGCTCTTCAACTTTGTACTTGTTTGGGTTTATAAATATTTTTGATTTGAGCGTCACTGGTGAGTCTTATGTAGACGAAACGCGCGTATGGCGTACTAAATTATAATCCTGGTACCTTTGATAACTACTTGAATCAATTTAACAGATACTGTGGGATTGTTATTATGTACAACAATTTATTGAGCAAACTAAAATGTGTGGTTTCTCCATAATGGTATTAGTATATCATTTACAATAAATATATTTTTTGCTAGGAAATTTATCACGAATGTACAAAGGTGACCCTCAAAACAGTATTTTCTCTGGATTAAACTATATATATATAATACACGATATTTTAAAGGAGAATTAAGTTTAACAGCATTGATTGAAAAAAAAGCATCATTGTATTTTGGAGAAGAAGATATCAATTAAAAATAAATGTTTTAACAAGTTTGATCAAGCTTGGTGCATTTACCAAGAGGCTTTACAGGATAATTTGGTAGATTAGCAACTATAAAAAAAATTAGCAGACATCAAACTTTTTTTTTCTTTTTTCTTTTTCTTAATCATCTTTTAATTCTCTATTTTTTTGTACATGTTGTATGTCCTTTTAATGAGATACAATTATAAAATCCAAACAAAATGTTATTTTCAAGTTCTATACATTTTTTAATAGGTTGTATCATATTACATTTTTATATATGAACTTACTGTTTGGTAACTGTACTGATGTATTTTATATATGTTGGATAAAAAAAAAATCCCAAAAAACAGCCTAATTTAAGTACAAAAAAAGAACGAAAAACAAATATGTAACACAAACAACAACTACTGAATAATTTACATGTATTAGTTTGTCATTAGGTTAGTTCAAAGGAAACCATTAGTGGTAGGCCAATGTTAAATTATTATTCAGTTGAATAAGCATTTGCATATCTCATTTCTAATGAGAATATTTGGCCCCGCCCCTCATACATGGTCTATTGACTTTGAAACCTTTGCTTGGTTTACATGTATTAGTTTGTGATTAACTCATCTTAAGATTAACCGCTACTGTTAAGTCAATGATATATGGTATTCAAATGTATTGGCATTTGCAAGTCTTATTTCCATGGAGATTAAAAAGCCCCACCCATCATGATTCATAGACTTGGACACTTTTACATAGTTTACAAGTAAATGTTTGTGTTTAGGTTTGTTTAAAGGGAAGGACTTATGGTAAGTTGATGGTATTTTGTATGCAGTTGTATTAGTATTGGCACATCTCATTTGTTTATCCATGTACCTTCAGTCATGGTTCATCGATGTTTGCATAACTTTAATGTTAAAGTATTGCTATGTTTATCATGTTTATTTCATCTTTTATTATCAAAATTACAAATAGGCGTTACGTTTCTCTGTGTTAACAGTTTATTTTCTTGTTGGTCATGCCTGAAGATATTGACTTGATATTTGTTCTATAGTTTACACCATGACAACTTATAGACAGTTTGGCACCGTAGGAAACATATTTAGTAGACATGATTGATAGAAAGTTTGGCAAGGCAGGAGACATTTCGGGACTAAGACAAATCAGTTCCTCATTTCATGCATGTTGCTACATCATTCTGTTCCTCATAACAAATACCATACCGGTAATTTTTTCACAAAAATATTTGTCATTTACCATAAAATTTACAACATCATATTTGATCATAAGTAGAAAAAAAAACAATACTGACAATATGGTGATCTATAGTTGTTAATGTCAACGTAGCTATGTATTCATGTCATTACAGTACAGTTATATACTAGTACTACACTATACGTTGTGTGTACTATATAATTACTACGTTCATTCATACATTCATTCATTCATTCATTTATTCATTCATTGACGGACAAATAGAAAGACTTTATTATATACTACTATGCACGAAGTTATTATGCTTTCAACTCCGCCACTTTGTCTAGCACTATATTATATTAGTATATATACGGTGAACTCGTACTAATGCGAGTTTCACACACTTACGCACGCTACATAAGGGACATCTTACTTTATTCCCTACTTTCAGGTAAGCACATTTTCTTTTATGCTTGATCATGCATGTACTTATATCCAATTCATAGTTCAATTTATAAGGAAACTTCAAGTTAACATTTGAAATAAATATTTATTATAATTATGTACTTTCAGTGTGAATAAATGGTTTTGCCACATCGTTATTTAGTCACATTATTCAACGCCCTAATTTAAAGACCAAGTGGCCATATTACCCTGTGACATTAATTTCTGTGTCATTTGGTCTCTTGCAGCGAGTTGTCTCATTAGCAATCAGACCTTATCGTCTTCTTTTTATTGATTGCATTTCAATAAACTTTTTTCAACTTAAAAAAATCAGGATACAAATCCAATGAGTGTACATGCCTATCAGATGGTTCATCATGTCTATAGTCTGACGAGACTGGCATTGGTGAAAAACTAGAATCAAAGTCCTGTGACATGACTAGATTCAGTTGTACTTGACTCATATTTTTTTAAAGTATTTCAAATAAATAAAAATACATCAAATCCTGTCTATTGTTTAAATTCGTTTTGTTCCTTTAATCAACTAAAAATGTAAAAAGGTAATTTTTAATAGAATTTTTTTGGACAAGTAACAATTTTATTCGGACAATTTTGGTATGTAATTGTCCTACAGGACAAGTTGAAAAAAAAAGTTATTGTAGAGGCCTGCAAGGATACAATAACTTTATACTTTTCACTTTGTCTGTTCATCTATAAAAATGGACAGACGGTGTAAGTTTTCTAGTTTGTAGTTGTTTTATTTATACTGCCTGTATTTTGACTAAAAGGTAGAATCTAAATTATTTGCATGTTACAGTTCATTTATCATGTTTATGGTCATTTAAGAAATCTGCGACAACGACTTGAAAACACGCAAAAATAAGTGCTTTGGAATAATAAACTAGGCACTTATTAATTTTATGAAGAAAACTATAAACAAACATAGTATATGCAGTGTGAACATATAGAATTTCTGATAAAAATTACTACTTCACATGAAAAATGTCACAACAATGATAATAAATAATAACATACTTGTCAGGATAGAGTATTTTTCTCAAGGGGTAATACCACCATTGATATTCTCCTATTAGTCTTTGTTTAACTGGCATTTAACAGTATGTGCCTTTTATTTAAGTAAAGCAATTTTACCATTTAACCTTAAATTAGCTCATCAGTGAAAATTTCAAACCCCATTTCCTAGCCTAAAAGAAAAACAACCATCATCTTAAGTTTTAAAAATTATTTATTAGAACACTGAATAAAAAAAAATATGGTGCTTCAAAACACCCGAGATACATGAACATGATGAAACTTGATGTCACATACTTCATTTTTGTGGTATTACATCTTGAAATTTGAACTTAAAATAGATAGTTAATTTATTGAATTTCATTTTTTACAGAGCAGTTCGAAAAACGCTTGGAACAGTGGAAAAAGGATGATCAACAGTTTGTAAGCACTGAAGCAGAGAAACATGTAATGCAAAAAGTTTTGACACAAAGTTCAGTTACCCTGGTTGGAAATTCTGGCACTGGAAAAAGTTTTCTTTCTAAACACATTGCCCTAATAATGAAGAAACATGGCTATACTGTAATTCCATGTAGTAAACCAGAAGATATTGTAAAATGGTTTAAACATGGGAGGAAAACTTTGTTTGTATTTGATGATGTCTGTGGCCGATATACTCTTAATCAACAAATTTACACTGACTGGAAACAAAGACTTGATCACATAATATCTCTTCTCGAAGACAAATGCTGTAAAATCATCTCTACATGTAGATTGGAGGTTTACAAAGATGAAGTATTTAGCAATCTCTCTATTTTCAAAATGTGTAACATGGATTTAAGTTCAATAGAATTCAAACTTAGTGCTTCTGAAAAATTTGCTTTAGCTGAAGTTTACTTTAAGGAAAATACTGATGAAGTAAAGGAACTGTCAGAAAAGTATGACTTTTTCCCACTGTTATGTAGCTTATATCATAAACAGAACCTCCAGAAGAATGTAAGCGTTACCTCTTTTTTTAGCAATCCTTTTGATGTTTTTAAAGATCAACTTGTACAAATGTATAGAGAAAGTGATGCTGGTAAGATGCAGTATTGTAGCTTAGTCCTTTGTGTGATGTTTAACAACACACTAACAGAAGAAAACTTGTCAACAAAAAATAAGAAGATAGGAGCAATCATTGAAGATTTACTAGAAGAATGTGAATTGAATAAAGGAGCATCCATCAAACGTTTAAAGAAATCCCTTGAAACTCTTGAAGGTACATATGTGGTCAAGGAGAATAGTACATACAAAATAATCCATGATAAGTTGTTTGATTTCCTTGCCAAATACTTTGGGGAGAAGATGATACAGATTTTCATTGATCATGCAAATACTAATTTCATAAGAGAAAGATTTCTTTGGAAGATAACAGATAACATGGGCACAGAAATAGAGTTTGTAATAAGAATACCTGATAATTATATAAATAGATATATAGATAGGTTACTGACAGACTGGGAGAATGGTTACGTAGACAGTGTATGTGATAACAGAAACATGAATTCTACAACATTTACTAAAAACTTGGTAACTCATTTAAACCAACTTGATCTAACAAAGCAGGAAGAACTTGTTTGTACTAAAAATATTCACAGTGCAGATATAGCACTTGCAGGAAGTTGTTATATGGGTACTATTGACCTTGTCAAATGGTTGATAAGTAGGAATAGTGACATAAATTATTGTAGAGAGGATGGTTGTTTCCCTTTATTATGTGCAAGTCAGGAAGGACATGTTGATGTTGTTAAAGAACTGTTACAGCATTCAGCTGATGCCAATAAGTGTAACAAGAATGATGCATCACCTCTGTATATAGCAAGTGAGGAAGGACATGTTGATGTTGTTAAAGAACTGTTACAGCATTCAGCTGATGCCAATAAGTGTAACAATAATGGTACATCACCTCTGTATATAGCAAGTCAGAATGGACATGTTGATGTTGTTAAAGAACTGTTACAACATTCAGCTGATGTCAATAAGTGTGACCATGAGGATACATCACCTCTGTATATAGCAAGTCAGAATGGACATGTTTATGTTGTTAAAGAATTGTTACAACATTCAGCTGATGTTAATAAGTGTACCAATGAGGATGTATCACCTCTGTCTATAGCAAGTCAGAATGGACATGTTAATGTTGTTAAAGAACTGTTACAACATTCAGCTGATGTCAATAAATGTAACAATAATGGTGTATCACCTCTGTATATAGCAAGTGAGAAAGGACATGTTAATGTTGTTAAAGATCTAATACAACATTCAGCTGATGTCAATAAGTGTAGAAATGATGGCACCCCACCATTACAGATTGCTTGTTACTACAACATGATAGAGGTTGTACGTGAACTTCTTCAGTGTGATGATGTTGATATTGATCTCTGTGATGATGATGGATGTTCCTCACTTTATATAGCAAGTCAGGAAGGACATGTTGATGTTGTTAAAGATCTGTTACAGCATTCAGCTGATGTTAATAAGTGTGACATTAATGGTAAGAATTCTCTTAATGTAGCACAGGAGCAAGGACATATAAAAATAGAATCATTGTTAAAAGGAAAAGGAATAAATCAACATTGATGTCAAACTGATCAATGCTAGTGGAGGATATTTTCTTATTGTTTGTATTTGGACAAATTCATACATTATAATTCATTTATTCAAAACCTCATATAGCTGACATTAGTTTATAGTTTGAAGTATCGGCACTAGTCAATTCTTCTATTAACATTTAGCTGTGTTTTTGTAGATCTTTATTGTTAGGTTGATGTCTGTATAAACAAATCTCTTTTTAAGCATATATGCATATCTTGTTTTTCTGAACAATTGGTAAAATTTTACTGAAAATACTGTTAAATCAGATAAGGTAACTAACTATTGGCTTGTTTTTCAATTAACATGATTAAAAAAATACAGCAAATTATTTGGAAGTGAAAGCATTTAAAGATATACCAGCAGTATGCAAGATAGTTGTACACCCTCTACAAACAGTGATGGATGGATATGTCAAAAACAATTATATACTAGATAAATCACAAAGGTTATATTGGAAAAAAATGAAGACGAAAAACATTGTATATCATGTATATATATGTGAATGTCCTCATTATAATCTGTTGAAAAAATAGTTCTATCATTGTCTATAATATCATTTGTAAAATTGTCAAAATGTTTAACTCAAATGCCAATTTTAATTTGTCTTTTTGTTCAAGAAAACCTAAAGGTATTAAAAATTATTGGAATGTGCCTGATAAAATTGAGAAACGAAATGGGGAATGTGTCAAAGCGACAACAACCCGACCGATGATGTATATATATTAATGAATGTCTTGAAATCAGAAAACTCTCTTTTTAGTACAGATATGTTTTATATGTAACCCATTAGTAATATTTGCCTCTTAATATTATATATTCATGATATTATCTGTTTTATTACTGCATGTTTGCACACATGGTTATGGCTCTGGATTGGCTGTGACTTAAGATCTTAACATTTAAATAGTTGATTATATCCATATTTGTATTTGATTGTCAACAATAAGTTTGTCAATTATGAAAAATTATCTATTAAACTACATTAATCTTTTTTAGCTATTTAATTGGAATAAAGATATCTTATCTTATCTTGATATCTTATACATAAAAAGTAGATGGTTTACAATCTGTTTAAAATTGTTACATCTGCGTTTAACTTTATATCTCGATGAATATAAGTACTAGGGTAAATAGTGATGAAAGTGGCGTTCAACACCAATCAAATCAAATCATATCTCCATGATTATAAGTACTAGGATCAATAGTGCTGAAAGCGTCGTTAAACACCAATCAATCAAATCAAATCATATCTCCGTGACTATAAGTACTAGTATTTATAGTGCTGACAGTGGCCTTAAACACAAATCAAATCATATCTCCATGATTATAAGTACTAGGATCAATAGTGCTGACAGTGGTGTTAAACACCAATCAAATCAAATCATATCTCCATGGTTATAAGTACTAAGATCAATAGTGCTGAAAGCGGCGTTAAACACCAATCAGATCAAATCATATCTCCATGATTATAAGTACTAAGATCAATAGTGCTGAAAGCGGCGTTAAACACCAATCAAATCAAATCATATCTCCGTGACTATAAGTACTAGTATTAATAGTACTGACAGTGGCGTTAAACACCAATCAAATCAAATCATATATCCATGATTATAAGTACTAAGATCAATAGTGCTGAAAGCGACGTTAAACACCAATCAAATCAAATCATATCTCCATGACTATAAGTACTAGGATCAATAGTGCTGAAAGTGGTGTTAAACACTAATCAATCAAATCAAATCATATCTCCGTGACTATAAGTACTAGTATTAATAGTGCTGAAAGTGGCGTTAAACACCAATCAATCAAATCAAAGCATATCTCCATGACTATAAGAACTAGGATCAATAGTGCTGAAAGTGGCGTTAAACACCAATCAATCAAATCAAATCATATCTCCATGACTATAAGTACTAGGATCAATAGTGCTTAAAGTGGCGTTAAACACCAATCAATCAAATCAAATCATATCTCCATGACTATAAGTACTAAGATCAATAGTGCTGAAAGTGGCGTTAAACACCAATCAATCAAATCATATCTCCATGACTATAAGTACTAGAATCAATCATGCTGAAAATGGCGTTAAACACCAATCAATCAAATCAAATCTTCATGACTATAAGTACTAGGATCAATAGTGCTGAAAGTGGCGTTAAACACCAATCAATCAAATCGAATCATATCTCGGTGATTATAAATACTAAGATCAATAGTGCTGAAAATGGCATTTTAAACACCAATCAATCAAATCATATCTCCATGACTATAAGTACTAAGATCAATAGTGCTGACAGTGGCGTTAAACACCAATCAATCAAATCAAATCATATCTCCATGATTATTAGTACTAAGATCAATAGTGCTGAAAGTGGCGTTTAACACCAATCAATCAAATCATATCATATCTCCATGATTATAAGTACTAGGATCAATAGTGCTGACAGTGGCGTTAAACACCAATCAAATCAAATCATATCTCCATGATTATAAGTACTAGGATCAATAGTGCTGAAAGTGGCGTTAAACACCAATCAAATCAAATCATATCTCCATGATTATAAGTACTAGGATCAATAGTGCTGAAATTGGCGTTTAACACCAATCAATCAAATCATATCATATCTCCATGATTATAAGTACTAGGATCAATAGTGCTGACAGTGGCGTTAAACACCAATCAAATCAAATCATATCTCCATGATTATAAGTACTAGGATCAATAGTGCTGAAAGTGGCGTTAAACACCAATCAAATCAAATCAAATCTCCATGACTATAAGTACTAAGATCAATAGTGCTGAAAGTGGCGTTAAACACCAATCAATCAAATCAAATCTCCATGACTATAAGTACTAGGATCAATAGTGCTGAAAGTGGCGTTAATCACAAATCAATCAAATCAAATCATATCTCCATGACTATAAGTTCTAGTATCAATAGTGCTGAAAGTGGCGTTAAACACCAATCAATCAAATCATATCTCCATGATTATAAGTACTAAGATCAATAGTGCTGAAAGCGGCGTTAAACACCAATCAAATCAAATCATATCTCCGTGACTATAAGTACTAGTATTAATAGTACTGACAGTGGCGTTAAACACCAATCAAATCAAATCATATCTCCATGATTATAAGTACTAAGATCAATAGTGCTGAAAGTGGCGTTAAACACCAATCAATCAAATCAAATCATATCTCCATGATTATAAGTACTAGGGTCAATAGTGCTGACAGTGGCGTTCAACACCAATCAATCAAATCAAATCATATCTCCATGAGTATAAGTACTAGAATCAATAGTGCTGACAGTGGCGTTAAACACCAATCAATCAAATCAAATCATATCTCCATGATTATAAGTACTAGGATCAATAGTGCTGACATTGGCGTTCAAAACCAATCAATCAAATCAAATCTCCATGACTATAAGTACTAGGATCAATAGTGCTGAAAGTGGCGTTAATCACAAATCAATCAAATCAAATCATATTTCCATGACTATAAGTTCTAGTATCAATAGTGCTGAAAGTGGCGTTAAACACCAATCAATCAAATCAAATCTCCATGACTATAAGTACTAGGATCAATAGTGCTGAAAGTGGCGTTAAAAACCAATCAATCAAATCAAATCTCCATGACTATAAGTACCAGGATCAATAGTGCTGAAAGTGGCGTTAATCACAAATCAATCAAATCAAATCATATCTCCATGACTATAAGTACTAGTATGAATAGTGCTGAAAAGGGCGTTAAACACCAATCAATCAAATCATATCTCCATGACTATAAGTACTAGGATCAATAGTGCTGAAAATGGCGTTAAACACCAATCAATCAAATCAAATCTTAATTACTATAAGTACTAGGATCAATAGTGCTGAAAGTGGCGTTAAACACCAATCAAATCAAATCATATCTCCATGACTATAAGTACTAAGATCAATAGTGCTGAAAGTGGCGTTAAACACCAATCAATCAAATCATATCAAATCTCGGTGACTATAAGTACTAAGATCAATAGTGCTGACAGTGGCGTTAAACACCAATCAAATCAAATCATATCTCCATGAATATAAGTACTAGGATCAATAGTGCTGAAAGTGGCGTTAAACACCAACCAATCAAATCATATCATATCTCGGTGACTATAAGTACTAGGATCAATAGTGCTGACAGTGGCGTTAAACACCAATCAAATCAAATCATATCTCCATGAATATAAGTACTAGGATCAATAGTGCTGAAAGTGGCGTTAAACACCAATCAACCAAATCATATCTCCATGAATATAAGTACTAAGATCAATAGTGCTGAAAGTGGCGTTAAACACCAATCAATCAAATCAAATCTCCATGACTATAAGTACTAAGATCAATAGTGCTGAAAGTGGCGTTAAACACCAATCAATCAAATCAAATCTCCATGACTATCAGTACTAAGATCAATAGTGCTGAAAATGGCGTTAAACACCAGTCAAATCAAATCATATCTCCATGATTATAAGTACTAGGATCAATAGTGCTGAAAGTGGCGTTAAACACCAATCAATCAAATCAAATCATATCTCCATGATTATAAGTACTAAGATCAATAGTGCTGAAAGTGGCGTTAAACACCAATCAATCAAATCAAATCATATCTCCATGATTATAAGTACTAGGGTCAATAGTGCTGACAGTGGCGTTCAACACCAATCAATCAAATCAAATCATATCTCCATGATTATAAGTACTAGAATCAATAGTGCTGACAGTGGCGTTAAACACCAATCAATCAAATCAAATCATATCTCCATGATTATAAGTACTAGTATCAATAGTGCTGACAGTGGCGTTCAAAACCAATCAATCAAATCAAATCTCCATGACTCTAAGTACTAGGATCAACAGTGCTGAAAGTGGCGTTAATCACAAATCAATCAAATCAAATCATATCTCCATGACTATAAGTTCTAGTATCAATAGTGCTGAAAGTGGCGTTAAACACCAATCAATCAAATCAAATCATATCTCCAGGATTAAAAGTACTAGGATCAATAGTGCTGAAAGTGGTGTTAAACACCAATCAATCAAATCAAATCATATCTCCATGATTATAAGTACTAGTATTAATAGTGCTGACAGTGGCGTTCAACACCAATCAAATCAAATCATATCTCCATGATTATAAGTACTAGGATCAATAGTGCTGAAAGTGGCGTTAAACACCAATCAATCAAATCAAATCATATCTCCATGACTATAAGTACTAAGATCAATAGTGCTGAAAGTGGCGTTAAACACCAATCAATCAAATCATATCTCCATGAATATAAGTACTAAGATCAATAGTGCTGATAGTGGCGTTAAACACCAATCAATCAAATCAAATATCCATGACTATAAGTACTAAGATCAATAGTGCTGAAAGTGGCGTTAAACACCAATCAATCAAATTATATCTCCATGATTATAAGTACTAGGATCAATAGTGCTGAAAGTGGCGTTAAACACCAATCAATCAAATCAAATCATATCTCCATGACTATAAGTACTAAGATCAATAGTGCTGAAAGTGGCGTTAAACACCAATCAATCAAATCAAATCATATCTCCATGACTATAAGTACTAAGATCAATAGTGCTGAAAGTGGCGTTAAACACCAATCAATCAAATCAAATCATATCTCCATGATTATAAGTACTAGTATTAATAGTGCTGAAAGTGGCGTTAAACACCAATCAATCAAATCAAATCATATCTCCATGACTATAAGTACTAAGATCAATAGTGCTGAAAGTGGCGTTAAACATCAATCAAATCAAATCATATCTCCATGACTAAAAGTACTAAGATCAATAGTGCTGAAAGTGGCGTTAAACACCAATCAATCAAATCAAATCTCCATGACTATCAGTACTAAGATCAATAGTGCTGAAAATGGCGTTAAACACCAGTCAAATCAAATCATATCTCCATGATTATAAGTACTAGGATCAATAGTGCTGAAAGTGGCGTTAAACACCAATCAATCAAATCAAATCATATCTCCATGATTATAAGTACTAAGATCAATAGTGCTGAAAGTGGCGTTAAACACCAATCAATCAAATCAAATCATATCTCCATGATTATAAGTACTAGGGTCAATAGTGCTGACAGTGGCGTTCAACACCAATCAATCAAATCAAATCATATCTCCATGATTATAAGTACTAGAATCAATAGTGCTGACAGTGGCGTTAAACACCAATCAATCAAATCAAATCATATCTCCATGATTATAAGTACTAGTATCAATAGTGCTGACAGTGGCGTTCAAAACCAATCAATCAAATCAAATCTCCATGACTCTAAGTACTAGGATCAACAGTGCTGAAAGTGGCGTTAATCACAAATCAATCAAATCAAATCATATCTCCATGACTATAAGTTCTAGTATCAATAGTGCTGAAAGTGGCGTTAAACACCAATCAATCAAATCAAATCATATCTCCAGGATTAAAAGTACTAGGATCAATAGTGCTGAAAGTGGTGTTAAACACCAATCAATCAAATCAAATCATATCTCCATGATTATAAGTACTAGTATTAATAGTGCTGACAGTGGCGTTCAACACCAATCAAATCAAATCATATCTCCATGATTATAAGTACTAGGATCAATAGTGCTGAAAGTGGCGTTAAACACCAATCAATCAAATCAAATCATATCTCCATGACTATAAGTACTAAGATCAATAGTGCTGAAAGTGGCGTTAAACACCAATCAATCAAATCATATCTCCATGAATATAAGTACTAAGATCAATAGTGCTGATAGTGGCGTTCAACACCAATCAATCAAATCAAATATCCATGACTATAAGTACTAAGATCAATAGTGCTGAAAGTGGCGTTAAACACCAATCAATCAAATTATATCTCCATGATTATAAGTACTAGGATCAATAGTGCTGAAAGTGGCGTTAAACACCAATCAATCAAATCAAATCATATCTCCATGACTATAAGTACTAAGATCAATAGTGCTGAAAGTGGCGTTAAACACCAATCAATCAAATCAAATCATATCTCCATGACTATAAGTACTAAGATCAATAGTGCTGAAAGTGGCGTTCAACACCAATCAATCAAATCAAATCATATCTCGGTGACTATAAGTACTAGTATCAATAGTGCTGACAGTGGCGTTAAACACCAATCAATCAAAATCAAATCATATCTCCATGACTATAAGTACTAAGATCAATAGTGCTGAAAGTGGCGTTAAACATCAATCAAATCAAATCATATCTCCATGACTAAAAGTACTAGTATTAATAGTGCTGACAGTGGCGTTAAACACCAATCAAATCAAATCATATCTCCATGACTATAAGTACTAGGATCAATAGTGCTGAAAGTGGCGTTCAACACCAATCAATCAAATCAAATCATATCTCCATGATTATAAGTACTAGGATCAATAGTGCTGAAAGTGGCGTTAAACACCAATCAATCAAATCAAATCTCCATGACTATAAGTACTAATATTAATAGTGCTGACAGTGGCGTTTAACACCAATTAAATCAAAGCATATCTCCATGATTATAAGTACTAGGATCAATAGTGCTGAAAGTGGCGTTCAACACCAATCAATCAAATCAAATCATATCTCGGTGACTATAAGTACTAGTATCAATAGTGCTGACAGTGGCGTTAAACACCAATCAATCAAAATCAAATCATATCTACATGATTATAAGTACTAGGATCAATAGTGCTGAAAGTGGCGTTAAACACCAATCAATCAAAATCAAATCATATCTACATGATTATAAGTACTAGTATCAATAGTGCTGAAAGTGGCGTTAAACACCAATCAATCAAATCAAATCATATCTCCATGACTATAAGTACTAAGATCAATAGTGCTGAAAGTGGCGTTAAACACCAATCAATCAAATCAAATCATATCTCCATGATTATAAGTACTAGTATTAATAGTGCTGAAAGTGGCGTTAAACACCAATCAATCAAATCAAATCATATCTCCATGACTATAAGTACTAAGATCAATAGTGCTGAAAGTGGCGTTAAACACCGATCAATCAAATCAAATCATATCTACATGATTATAAGTACTAGGATCAATAGTGCTGAAAGTGGCATTAAACACCAATCAATCAAAATCAAATCATATCTACATGATTATAAGTACTAGGATCAATAGTGCTGACAGTGGCGTTAAACACCAATCAATCAAAATCAAATCATATCTCCATGATTATAAGTACTAGTATCAATAGTGCTGAAAGTGGCGTTAAACACCAATCAATCAAATCAAATCATATCTCCATGACTATAAGTACTAAGATCAATAGTGCTGAAAGTGGCGTTAAACACCAATCAATCAAATCAAATCATATCTCCATGATTATAAGTACTAGTATTAATAGTGCTGAAAGTGGCGTTAAACACCAATCAATCAAATCAAATCATATCTCCATGACTATAAGTACTAAGATCAATAGTGCTGAAAGTGGCGTTAAACACCGATCAATCAAATCAAATCATATCTCCATGATTATAAGTACTAGTATTAATAGTGCTGAAAGTGGCGTTAAACACCAATCAATCAAATCAAATCATATCTCCATGATTATAAGTACTAGTATTAATAGTGCTGAAAGTGGCGTTAAACACCAATCAATCAAATCAAATCATATCTCCATGACTATAAGTACTAAGATCAATAGTGCTGAAAGTGGCGTTAAACATCAATCAAATCAAATCATATCTCAGTGACTATAAGTACTAGTATTAATAGTGCTGACAGTGGCGTTAAACACCAATCAAATCAAATCATATCTCCATGATAATAAGTACTATGATCAATAGTGCTGACAGTGGCGTTAAACACCAATCAATCAAATCAAATCATATCTCCATGACTAAATGTACTAGTATTAATAGTGCTGACAGTGGCGTTAAACACCAATCAAATCAAATCATATCTCCATGACTATAAGTACTAAGATCAATAGTGCTGAAAGTGGCGTTAAACATCAATCAAATCAAATCATATCTCAGTGACTATAAGTACTAGTATTAATAGTGCTGACAGTGGCGTTAAACACCAATCAAATCAAATCATATCTCCAAGATAATAAGTACTATGATCAATAGTGCTGACAGTGGCGTTAAACACCAATCAATCAAATCAAATCATATCTCCATGACTAAAAGTACTAGTATTAATAGTGCTGACAGTGGCGTTAAACACCAATTAAATCAAATCATATCTCCATGACTATAAGTACTAGGATCAATAGTGCTGAAAGTGGCGTTAAACACCAATCAATCAAATCAAATCATATCTCCATGATTATAAGTACTAGGATCAATAGTGCTGAAAGTGGCGTTAAACAGCAATCAATCAAATCAAATCTCCATGACTATAAGTACTAATATTAATAGTGCTGACAGTGGCGTTTAACACCAATTAAATCAAATCATATCTCCATGATTATAAGTACTAGGATCAATAGTGCTGAAAGTGGCGTTAAACACCAATCAATCAAAATCAAATCATATATACATGATTATAAGTACTAGGAGCAATAGTGCTGAAAGTGGCGTTAAACACCAATCAGTCAAAATCAAATCATATCTACATGATTATAAGAACTAGGCTCAATAGTGCTGAAAGTGGCGTTAAACAGCAATCAATCAAATCAAATCTCCATGACTATAAGTACTAATATTAATAGTGCTGACAGTGGCGTTTAACACCAATTAAATCAAATCATATCTCCATGATTATAAGTACTAGGATCAATAGTGCTGAAAGTGGCGTTAAACACCAATCAATCAAAATCAAATCATATCTACATGATTATAAGTACTAGGAGCAATAGTGCTGAAAGTGGCGTTAAACACCAATCAGTCAAAATTAAATCATATCTACATGATTATAAGAACTAGGCTCAATAGTGCTGACAGTGGCGTTAAACACCAATCAATCAAATCAAATCATATCTCCAGGATTATAAGTACTAGGATCAATAGTGCTGAAAGTGGTGTTAAACACCAATCAATCAAATCAAATCATATCTCCATGATTATAAGTACTAGTATTAATAGTGCTGACAGTGGCGTTAAACACCAATCAAATCAAATCATATCTCCATGATTATAAGTACTAGGATCAATAGTGCTGACAGTGGCGTTAAACACCAATCAATCAAATCAAATCATATCTCCATGACTAAAAGTACTAGTATTAATAGTGCTGACAGTGGCGTTAAACACCAATCAAATCAAATCATATCTCCATGACTATAAGTACTAGGATCAATAGTGCTGAAAGTGGCGTTAAACACCAATCAATCAAATCAAATCATATCTCCATGATTATAAGTACTAGGATCAATAGTGCTGAAAGTGGCGTTAAACAGCAATCAATCAAATCAAATCTCCATGACTATAAGTACTAATATTAATAGTGCTGACAGTGGCGTTTAACACCAATTAAATCAAATCATATCTCCATGATTATAAGTACTAGGATCAATAGTGCTGAAAGTGGCGTTAAACACCAATCAATCAAAATCAAATCATATCTACATGATTATAAGTACTAGGAGCAATAGTGCTGAAAGTGGCGTTAAACACCAATCAGTCAAAATCAAATCATATCTACATGGTTATAAGAACTAGGCTCAATAGTGCTGACAGTGGCGTTAAACACCAATCAATCAAATCAAATCATATCTCCATGATTATAAGTACTAGGATCAATAGTGCTGAAAGTGGCGTTAAACAGCAATCAATCAAATCAAATCTCCATGACTATAAGTACTAATATTAATAGTGCTGACAGTGGCGTTTAACACCAATTAAATCAAATCATATCTCCATGATTATAAGTACTAGGATCAATAGTGCTGAAAGTGGCGTTAAACACCAATCAATCAAAATCAAATCATATCTACATGATTATAAGTACTAGGAGCAATAGTGCTGAAAGTGGCGTTAAACACCAATCAGTCAAAATCAAATCATATCTACATGATTATAAGAACTAGGCTCAATAGTGCTGAAAGTGGCGTTAAACAGCAATCAATCAAATCAAATCTCCATGACTATAAGTACTAATATTAATAGTGCTGACAGTGGCGTTTAACACCAATTAAATCAAATCATATCTCCATGATTATAAGTACTAGGATCAATAGTGCTGAAAGTGGCGTTAAACACCAATCAATCAAAATCAAATCATATCTACATGATTATAAGTACTAGGAGCAATAGTGCTGAAAGTGGCGTTAAACACCAATCAGTCAAAATCAAATCATATCTACATGATTATAAGAACTAGGCTCAATAGTGCTGACAGTGGCGTTAAACACCAATCAATCAAATCAAATCATATCTCCAGGATTATAAGTACTAGGATCAATAGTGCTGAAAGTGGTGTTAAACACCAATCAATCAAATCAAATCATATCTCCATGATTATAAGTACTAGTATTAATAGTGCTGACAGTGGCGTTAAACACCAATCAAATCAAATCATATCTCCATGATTATAAGTACTAGGATCAATAGTGCTGACAGTGGCGTTAAACACCAATCAATCAAATCAAATCATATCTCCATGACTAAAAGTACTAGTATTAATAGTGCTGACAGTGGCGTTAAACACCAATCAAATCAAATCATATCTCCATGACTATAAGTACTAGGATCAATAGTGCTGAAAGTGGCGTTAAACACCAATCAATCAAATCAAATCATATCTCCATGATTATAAGTACTAGGATCAATAGTGCTGAAAGTGGCGTTAAACAGCAATCAATCAAATCAAATCTCCATGACTATAAGTACTAATATTAATAGTGCTGACAGTGGCGTTTAACACCAATTAAATCAAATCATATCTCCATGATTATAAGTACTAGGATCAATAGTGCTGAAAGTGGCGTTAAACACCAATCAATCAAAATCAAATCATATCTACATGATTATAAGTACTAGGAGCAATAGTGCTGAAAGTGGCGTTAAACACCAATCAGTCAAAATCAAATCATATCTACATGATTATAAGAACTAGGCTCAATAGTGCTGACAGTGGCGTTAAACACCAATCAATCAAATCAAATCATATCTCCAGGATTATAAGTACTAGGATCAATAGTGCTGAAAGTGGTGTTAAACACCAATCAATCAAATCAAATCATATCTCCATGATTATAAGTACTAGTATTAATAGTGCTGACAGTGGCGTTAAACACCAATCAAATCAAATCATATCTCCATGATTATAAGTACTAGGATCAATAGTGCTGAAAGTGGCGTTAAACACCAATCAATCAAATCAAATCATATCTCGGTGACTATAAGTACTAGTATCAATAGTGCTGACAGTGGCGTTAAACACCAATCAAATCAAATCATATCTCCATGATTATTAGTACTAGGATCAATAGTGCTGATAGTGGCGTTAAACACCAATCAATCAAATCAAATCATATCTCCATGACTATAAGTACTAAGATCAATAGTGCTGAAAGTGGCGTTAAACACCAATCAATCAAATCATATCTCCATGAATATAAGTACTAAGATCAATAGTGCTGATAGTGGCGTTAAACACCAATCAATCAAATCAAATCTCCATGACTATAAGAACTAAGATCAATAGTGCTGAAAGTGGCGTTAAACACCAATCAATCAAATCATATCTCCATGATTATAAGTACTAGGATCAATAGTGCTGACAGTGGCGTTAAACACCAATCAATCAAATCAAATCATATCTCCATGACTATAAGTACTAAGATCAATAGTGCTGAAAGTGGCGTTAAACACCAATCAATCAAATCAAATCATATCTCCATGACTATAAGTACTAAGATCAATAGTGCTGAAAGTGGCGTTAAACACCAATCAATCAAATCAAATCATATCTCCATGATTATAAGTACTAGTATTAATAGTGCTAAAAGTGGCGTTAAACACCAATCAATCAAATCAAATCATATCTCCATGACTATAAGTACTAAGATCAATAGTGCTGAAAGTGGCGTTAAACATCAATCAAATCAAATCATATCTCCATGACTAAAAGTACTAGTATTAATAGTGCTGACAGTGGCGTTAAGCACCAATCAAATCAAATCATATCTCCATGACTATAAGTACTAGGATCAATAGTGCTGAAAGTGGCGTTCAACACCAATCAATCAAATCAAATCATATCTCCATGATTATAAGTACTAGGATCAATAGTGCTGAAAGTGGCGTTAAACACCAATCAATCAAATCAAATCTCCATGACTATAAGTACTAATATTAATAGTGCTGACAGTGGCGTTTAACACCAATTAAATCAAAGCATATCTCCATGATTATAAGTACTAGGATCAATAGTGCTGAAAGTGGCGTTCAACACCAATCAATCAAATCAAATCATATCTCGGTGACTATAAGTACTAGTATCAATAGTGCTGACAGTGGCGTTAAACACCAATCAATCAAAATCAAATCATATCTACATGATTATAAGTACTAGGATCAAAAGTGCTGAAAGTGGCGTTAAACACCAATCAATCAAAATCAAATCATATCTACATGATTATAAGTACTAGGATCAATAGTGCTGTAAGTGGCGTTAAACACCAATCAATCAAAATCAAATCATATATACATGATTATAAGTACTAGGATCAATAGTGCTGACAGTGGCGTTAAACACCAATCAATCAAAATCAAATCATATCTCCATGATTATAAGTACTAGTATCAATAGTGCTGAAAGTGGCGTTAAACACCAATCAATCAAATCAAATCATATCTCCATGACTATAAGTACTAAGATCAATAGTGCTGAAAGTGGCGTTAAACACCAATCAATCAAATCAAATCATATCTCCATGATTATAAGTACTAGTATTAATAGTGCTGAAAGTGGCGTTAAACACCAATCAATCAAATCAAATCATATCTCCATGACTATAAGTACTTAGATCAATAGTGCTGAAAGTGGCGTTAAACACCGATCAATCAAATCAAATCATATCTCCATGATTATAAGTACTAGTATTAATAGTGCTGAAAGTGGCGTTAAACACCAATCAATCAAATCAAATCATATCTCCATGATTATAAGTACTAGTATTAATAGTGCTGAAAGTGGCGTTAAACACCAATCAATCAAATCAAATCATATCTCCATGACTATAAGTACTAAGATCAATAGTGCTGAAAGTGGCGTTAAACATCAATCAAATCAAATCATATCTCAGTGACTATAAGTACTAGTATTAATAGTGCTGAAAGTGGCGTTAAACACCAATCAAATCAAATCATATCTCCATGATAATAAGTACTATGATCAATAGTGCTGACAGTGGCGTTAAACACCAATCAATCAAATCAAATCATATCTCCATGACTAAAAGTACTAGTATTAATAGTGCTGACAGTGGCGTTAAACACCAATCAAATCAAATCATATCTCCATGACTATAAGTACTAAGATCAATAGTGCTGAAAGTGGCGTTAAACATCAATCAAATCAAATCATATCTCAGTGACTATAAGTACTAGTATTAATAGTGCTGACAGTGGCGTTAAACACCAATCAAATCAAATCATATCTCCAAGATAATAAGTACTATGATCAAAAGTGCTGACAGTGGCGTTAAACACCAATCAATTAAATCAAATCATATCTCCATGACTAAAATTACTAGTATTAATAGTGCTGACAGTGGCGTTAAACACCAATCAAATCAAATCATATCTCCATGACTATAAGTACTAGGATCAATAGTGCTGAAAGTGGCGTTAAACACCAATCAATCAAATCAAATCATATCTCCATGATTATAAGTACTAGGATCAATAGTGCTGAAAGTGGCGTTAAACAGCAATCAATCAAATCAAATCTCCATGACTATAAGTACTAATATTAATAGTGCTGACAGTGGCGTTTAACACCAATTAAATCAAATCATATCTCCATGATTATAAGTACTAGGATCAATAGTGCTGAAAGTGGCGTTCAACACCAATCAATCAAATCAAATCATATCTCGGTAACTATAAGTACTAGTATCAATAGTGCTGACAGTGGCGTTAAACACCAATCAATCAAAATCAAATCATATCTACATGATTATAAGTACTAGGAGCAATAGTGCTGAAAGTGGCGTTAAACACCAATCAGTCAAAATCAAATCATATCTACATGATTATAAGTACTAGGATCAATAGTGCTGACAGTGGCGTTAAACACCAATCAATCAAAATCAAATCATATCTCCATGATTATAAGTACTAGTATCAATAGTGCTGAAAGTTGCGTTAAACACCAATCAATCAAATCAAATCATATCTCCGTGACTATAAGTACTAGTATCAATAGTGCTGACAGTGGCGTTAAACACCAATCAATCAAATCAAATCATATCTCCATGACTGTTAGTACTAAGATCAATAGTGCTGAAAGTGGCGTTAAACACCAATCAATCAAATCATATCTCCATGACTATAAGTACTAAGATCAATAGTGCTGAAAGTGGCGTTAAACACCAATCAATCAAATCAAATCATATCTCCGTGACTATAAGTACTAGTATTAATAGTGTTGACAGTGGCGTTAAACACCAATCAATCAAATCAAATCATATCTCCATGACTATAAGCACTAAGATCAATAGTGCTGAAAGTGGCGTTAAACACCAATCAATCAAATCATATCTCCATGATTATAAGTACTAAGATCAATAGTGCTGAAAGTGGCGTTAAACACCAATCAATCAAATCAAATTATATCTCCATGACTATAAGTACTAAGATCAATAGTGCTGAAAGTGGCGTTAAACACCAATCAAATCAAATCATATCTCCATGATTATAAGTACTAGGATCAATAGTGCTGAAAGTGGCGTTAAACACCAATCAATCAAATCATCATATCTCGGTGACTATGAGTACTAGTATCAATAGTGCTGACAGTGGCGTTAAACACCAATCAAATCAAATCATATCTCCATGATTATAAGTACTAGGACCAATAGTGCCGAAAGTGGCGTTAAACACCAATCAATCAAATCAAATCATATCTCCGTGACTATAAGTACTAGTATTAATAGTGCTGACTGTGGCGTTAAACACCAATCAATCAAATCAAATCATACCTCCATTACTATAAGTACTAAGATTAATAGTGCTGACAGTGGCGTTAAACACCAATCAATCAAATCAAATCATATCTCCGTGACTATAAGTACTAGTATTAATAGTGCTGACAGTGGCGTTAAACACAATCAATCAAATCAAATCATACCTCCATTACTATAAGTACTAAGATTAATAGTGCTAGAAGTGGCGTTAAACACCAATCAATCAAATCATATCTCGATGACTATAAGTACTAAGATCAATAGTGCTGAAAGTGGCGTTAAACACCAATCAATCAAATCAAATCTCCATGACTATAAGTACTAAGATCAATAGTGCTGAAAGTGGCGTTAAACACCAATCAAATCAAATCATATCTCCATGATTATAAGTACTAGGATCAATAGTGCTGAAAGTGGCGTTAAACACCAATCAATCAAATCAAATCATATCTCCATGACTATAAGTACTAAGATCAATAGTGCTGAAAGTGGCGTTAAACACCAATCAATCAAATCAAATCATATCTCCATGATTATAAGTACTAGTATTAATAGTGCTGAAAGTGGCGTTAAACACCAATCAATCAAATCAAATCATATCTCCATGACTATAAGTACTAGGATCAATAGTGCTGAAAGTGGCGTTAAACACCAATCAATCAAATCAAATCATATCTCAGTGACTATAAGTACTAGTATTAATAGTGCTGACAGTGGCGTTAAACACCAATCAAATCAAATCATATCTCCATGATTATAAGTACTAGGATCAATAGTGCTGAAAGTGGCGTTAAACACCAATCAATCAAATCAAATCATATCTCGGTGACTATAAGTACTAGTATCAATAGTGCTGACAGTGGCGTTAAACACCAATCAAATCAAATCATATCTCCATGATTATAAGTACTAGGATCAATAGTGCTGAAAGTGGCGTTAAACACCAATCAATCAAATCAAATCATATCTCGGTGACTATAAGTACTAGTATCAATAGTGCTGACAGTGGCGTTAAACACCAATCAATCAAAATCAAATCATATCTACATGATTATAAGTACTAGGATCAATAGTGCTGAAAGTGGCGTTAAACACCAATCAATCAAATCAAATCATATCTCCATGATTATAAGTACTAGTATCAATAGTGCTGAAAGTGGCGTTAAACACCAATCAATCAAATCAAATCATATCTCCGTGACTATAAGTACTAGTATTAATAGTGCTGACAGTGGCGTTAAACACCAATCAATCAAATCAAATCATATCTCCATGACTATAAGTACTAAGATCAATAGTGCTGAAAGTGGCGTTAAACACCAATCAATCAAATCATATCTCCATGACTATAAGTACTAAGCTCAATAGTGCTGAAAGTGGCGTTAAACACCAATCAAATCAAATCATATCTCCATGATTATAAGTACTAGGATCAATAGTGCTAAAAGTGGCGTTAAACACCAATCAATCAAATCAAATCATATCTCCATGACTATAAGTACTAAGATCAATAGTGCTGAAAGTGGCGTTAAACACCAACCAATCAAATCATATCTCCATGACTATAAGTACTAAGATCAATAGTGCTGAAAATGGCGTTAAACACCAATCAATCAAATCAAATAATATCTCCATGACTATAAGTACTAGTATCAATAGTGCTGAAAGTGGCGTTAAACACCAATCAATCAAATAAATAATTTAAGATGGTAAGAAAAATCAAACTTTACCATTTAAAGCATTAATTCTTACTCAAATAAAGCAAAAAACGTCATGGTGAACCAAAACAACGGCAAGAAATGAACATTTGAAATGCACATTTTTGATATTTTTTAGTATTTCTAACGGTGTCGATTTGGCCAAAGTAAGATATGTTATTCTTTGAAAAAAATGGAACGACGGTCATAACGTTTTGAAAAATATTTGTCACCGTACTCGTTTTTGAGAAGAATCGAGAAATATAACATTGTTTACTCAACCCCTTCCGTGAGTCTCACAAATTGCGCCAAATATTAAGACGTTTCGGGACGTAACGTTATATTTCCCCGCTAATTTTGCAAAGGCAGTGCGACGTTGTTGCAGAAAAATTTATTTTTTACACTGTGACTTTGTTGGATACATGTAGTTGTCTCGATAGTACTCATATCGCATCTTCTTTAATATTTATAATGGACCAGTATCTGTACGAGATGATAATTCAGTTACCTTTAATATTGTGTTCGTCAAAATTGTGAAACACGGTTGTGAAACATGCAAACCATTAACCCGAATAATTCAATCGTTATATTCCGCTGATCTACGATTACTTCCTCGTAAGTAGAAGGGGTCCTACTAAAATGCACCCGGGAGCTGCCGGGTGAAGAAAAAGCACCCGGGAAAAAGAAAAAGCGCCTGGGGAAGAAAAAATAGCGCCCGGGGAAAAGAAAAAAAATAGCCCGGGGAAAATTCATAATATATTTTTATTGGCATAAGACAACTTAGAGTCGCTGAAATAAGTTATGCATATTGTTTTTTTTTTTTGTATGTTGACAAGTTTTTTGCAAATTCAAATTTTATACAAATGAAAAATGTAAACAAACAACTTAAATTTCACAGTTAAAAATAAATTTAAACAAAATCAAAAGAGTTACTCATAAAAAATCAGCAGATGAAGCAGTACTATACTTAAAACAAGGTCGGATAAAAAGATGAGTTTGGTTTAAATTTAAAACTCTGGCATTGAACCCGAATAAGCAAAGCCATTAACACAGTCTTAGTTTTATAAAAAGATTTAACAAATCTATATATAAGCATATGCATAAAAAAATGATCACCATGCAGTTACGAAAATATTAGACTTCAGGCACTCAGATTATTTTTAAATAAAAACTTATACGTTTTGATCGAGGCCGGACAATATCGTTTATGATTCTTCTATTTATTCTTATTTATATTTATTGACTTACTTATATATACAACTTTGAAATAAACACTTTAAATGTAGCATCGTTAATATCCCCCTGTATATCAAAGACAAATTTAGCAATGATTATTTTTTTTTCAGGAAAAAAAAAAGTTCTAAAATATTATTAATTTATTCTCCCGGGCTCTATTTTCCTTCCCCGGGCGCTTTTACTTTTCCCGGGCGCTCTCGGCCGCTCCCGGGCCCTTTTTAGTGGGACAGAGTAGGAGAGATCGATTACGGAGAGGGACTGAATTATTGGAGTTAGAAAATCATTAAATAACAAACTATTAAAATAGTACCCGTCTCTTGTGCACGGTATTTCATCCCTCTTTTAAAACAAACGAATTACACGTTACAAATTCGTTTATGTGTGTAGGTCTATAGTACAAAGCACAGACACTTGTTTCTATCCATTTGAAGACCCACTATCAACGTTCTATCCATTGGAAGACCCACTATCAACGTTCTATCCATTTGAAGACCCACTTTCAACGTACATATACAAGTAAATGTACGTTGATAGTGGGTCTTCCAATGGATAGAAACAAGTGCCTGTGGTACAAAGCAGGCCGGGTTAATTTTTATATTATATTTACATTTGGTGTGTTTGTTCTAATTATTCATTTAATATGCCACTTGACTTCCGTCATCCATAATCATTATTTATTTTACCGTTACTTCACAAAGAAGTGTTTTTCTTTCACTGATTTATATTACACTGTCTAATTAATTTCACATATCGAAATCAATAAAGAGCACGTGAAATTTTGCAACCAAACACTTGTCTAAAATCTCACCGACGTCGTTTTATATATTCATGTTGCAGTTTTTGATATTTTCTTTACAGGTTTCTAGCTATAACAAAAATCTGTATTTTGACTGTTAGTGTTTTGAATTATATGTGTCGTTGGGTTGCTGTCATATTAATGTTTACCTTTAAAATCTTTTTCATAAAAATAAGGATTGAATGGGTATAGAAATATTCACATATCTGGACTGCTCCCGTCCGATTGTTACGTCTATACATTTGCTAAAATTGGGTGCGGCCATTTAGCTGCTCGAATGTATAAATTTGCAGCCTCGTTTAATTGAAAACAAAATGTCGTAATATCGGATGCAGAAAGTAAGGAGAGTTTCGCGCTATCTATACGTTAAAATACCATCTAAATAAATGGTCGAAGGGATATACGAACTTCGAATAAAATCTCTAAAAACAACAAAGGTCACATGAATCTTCAAATAAGTCGCATATGTTGCGCCTTTTGCAATTGTAGATGAAACAATACTTTGATTAACAAAACAGATAAGTAAGACATTAACTTGAGAATAAACGAAACGGCCGAAAAATGTTGAATATTATTAGAAATTGTGGCCATTTTTTAGAATGTTTTTGCTTTTATGACATATTAACAATATATAAGTATTTGAAATTGACACAGTAATTTTTCCACCTAAACGAGCCTGACTGTCGTGGTTTTACGCTTCAATATATGAGTTATTGCATATATACACACTGTAACTTGTTTTCTGTTCTACTGCCCTCTGCATAGTTTGGCAACGTAAAATTTAACCAATGATGTAGACTACTATATTATTATTGATTATTCAAACAAATGAATTCAAAAAGAAAGGTGCGTAAAAAAATTCTAAAATTTTCTTTTAGAAATAAGTTATAAAATAAAAATAAAAATACCAAAACTGGAATACTGTTTGAGACAATTATCAGTTGAGAACTACTGATTATGCATCACTATATGAAATTGATGAATTAATTGCTCCCGTGCTCCAGTGGCAAATATATCACGCATATTTACGACGAGGCGAGAGTGGATCTGAAGTAAATGATTGATACATATATAAAGAGTGTACTAGCGGTAAAACTTATATATTACAATGTTTTCCTATTTCAATATTTTTTTATTACTGTGTAATCTTTTGTTTTACATTGTTTACCGGTTAAAGGTCGTATTCATTTAAAGAGCTACTGCATATATATTAGCACTTCAACGCAAAGCTAGATGCATGATAAATGTTAGTTTACGCGGCCATGTTATATTTTTCTCAAGAAACCCTTTTTCATCTTTCTCAAGTAAAATCAAACTTTGAGTTTTCTATTATGAATAACAAAATCTCGGAAAAGTTTGGTAAAGAACTAATTACAATTTGTGTTGCATTCTAATGCAATAATAAATCAATACTCATTTGCTCTCGTCTTTTTCTACTGTATTGAAGATAATTTTAATAAAACGGAAACTTAAGTGAGTATAGTTTAGTAATGATCAAGATAATTGCAGGTCTTTTGTAATAGACCAAGAGGACAAACATATCTTTTAAGTTGTGAGTTCTAGTTCTGTTAATATTCTGTAAGAGTTTTTTGCCGATTCCCGCCGTGTCCTTTCCTATGAGGAAAGAAACCGCCATTTTCAGACGGCCATTATGACGTCGTTGAAACGCCGTGAAATTACGGGAAACAATAGACGACGGTTATGTTTGTTATTACCTCCCCTGAAACTGTTGGATATGCCCTTAAGTGGGATAAGCACTATACTATTCTATTATGATGACTCATCAAAACGTTAGAGATTTTATATCAATTAATATCAATTTGACAGTACGTTTAAAGTAAAAGTAAACAAATACTGAACTCATACATCCCATAACATATAGGTAGTCTAGACTTTGTTCTTTATGTACTACTTATCTTTATTAATCTTATTTGGAAATTTTTTTTTAATTTCCATACGGGACGACATCAAAAGATCAATGTAAGATAAAAAAAAAAAACTTAATTCAAATAGTTTGGGGGTGGGGGTTGAACTGCTGCAAGATTTGGTTATCCGACATTGATTTCTACATATATATATATGGCTCAATCATTTTTTTCCCAAGTTAGTTAAGAGGGGGGGGGGGGGGGGTAGGGAGGTCAGTGAAAAAACTATGTGAATTAAGTTTTTTTTATCCTTCATTGAACTTTTGATGTTGTTCCTAAGTGGAACTCAAGCTTTTTAAAAAAAATGTGCTGGTTATATAAAATAGAAAAAGGAGAATACTAAGAAGAAATGATAATACTATTTCGATGGTGTCTGGGCTACATACAATATATAAGCCTGGTATCTATGATAAGTTTATTCCCAATGTCATGACAATTAAGATACGTTACTCATTGTTTTACCTGACAGCGTCTTTTGGGTGGATACATTCATATAATTTTTGTCAACTTGTATCGGTTTCTCGCATTCTGTGTCTTCAACGTTGTCCAAATCGCAATTCAGTAAACTTTACATGTAAAAGCTATACATTATAACAACTAATGCCTAAGCATTTCGAAGGTAAACCTCATGATTCCTAACACGCACCCTCTTCCCTCCAGAAAAATTGTCAAATGAAGGTATTTTGGATAAATTATAAATCTACTTCTAGAGCCTTTAGTTTTTGGTTGGGTTCATGTTGATAGTCTTTAGTTTTCTTTATTGTTGTGTACTATTGTGTGTCTGTTTCTCTGGTTGTTTTATATCCATGGCGTTTGTTGTCGGTTTAATTTCGACCTGTGAGTTTGAATGTCCTTGTGCTATCGTTCACTCATTGTTTAAAAAAATCTTGAAGTTGACTCCTTAGGTCACCGAACTTAGAGTTGTAAAACCTGACTTAATTAATATCATAAAACTTTAAAAGACGGGTTTGGTTCAAAATAAAGAAGAAGCTTAATGATTCGAGATGCAGTAGTGGCTTTTTATAGAGTATATATGTCCAGGTTGATGCAATATAAATGATGTTCAAAGCTCGAAAAAAGACACTTGTCAAAATGTCTTATTTTTCAACAGCCGATGCTTTGGTTTTTACTTGGCATGTTTGTTTCATTTTTTAGGAAAGGGCACGCATGTACCTAGCTACATAACGAAAGCAGATATTTTGACAAGGTCTCCAGCTCCATCATGCACAAAGCCTGATACAGTCTCACTGCCACAGTCTGGGAAGTCTTCCGTGGTACACAATTTGCCTCTGACTCAAAGGAAGGATACACAAGAACAAGAAGGACTAACACGGATGGTACGGCTTCTTTTTTAATCAATAGAATGTTAAAAAAAAGTCCTTTGCATCTGTAATATCTAAATTAGATGCAATTCATTATCGTGATATATATAATGCCCTCAGGACAGAAGTATTGACTGCAACAGCGGTAATGACTGAGTTGCAGTTCTTCAATAATTAGTTTGTTTCATTAAGATATCATGTATTTATAAAAATCATCAATTGCATTTATCACGCTAATGTACGATTTCTAAAGATCAACAATAGATATAACTATATGTCATTGCCATGACGTGTTTACATTTTTCCCCAAAGAGACGTCTGAATCACGATGCGTTTTACTACGGGACTTCATTCTAAACAGAGAAACCAAGCCCAAATGGCCATGAACATGACCGAGTCTGTTAATGACTGGTTTTCAGGTCCGATTCAATTTAAAACTAAAGAAAAAAGAATGTCATGTGGCTCTGTGTTATTCATTTTTAACAGGACTTGGTTAATACCTCTTCTGGTGGTCCGCGAGAATATATACTTCGTTAATATGATGATAAATAACATACTTTTCTCAAACTCCAAGTTTATGAATCTTAAAAATAAAGTAGCAAAAAACTTACATTAGGTGCTAAAATGTGCATTAAGCTATCATGTACAGTCGTAGCCGTTCAACTGTGTTTGTTTTACGTTGACAAAATTCTTGTTGTTTTCATTGATTGTGTGCTCCTATGTCTCTTAGTTTTGTGGCCCGCTTCATATATTTGGATATATAAATCAAGCAGCATAAAACCTCTTGCATGATTCCATAGATACAGTAAAGTCCTCCTAATATTATGCCAAACATCAACATGATCCATACATTAACATTAAAGGTTGAAAACAAAACTTTCAACACGAGAGATGATTGCAACTGTTGATTGTAACTGTCAGTATGTCATTATGTAATTATGTAATTATTTACTTATTCAAGTAATGCCAGATCTCCCAGATGAAAATATTTTCTAGAGTTTGCGCTTCTAATGATGACTTCTGCGTTATACCCAATATTGAAAAGTTGACTTAACTTGGAACTAATACAGTGTGTCTTGTATACACATATTCTTGAAATATTGTATTTGTTTATTTATCCTATGCATTAAAATTCAAATTAAACAGTAATAAATCAGCATGTTAAGTAAAAATAAAAGATGCAACTAATTTGTTTTAGAAATCCGAGAAGATACAAGTCAATCTGAAAGAAGAAACCACACAAAAACAAACACAAAGTAAAGACAAAGGTACAATTATTTCAGATCTATGTTCATGAATAACTTGACACTTGATTTTTCGTGCTTTGTACATAGTATTAATTATAACGGTAATTTGTTACTTTAAAACTGGTGAACGAAGACAAACATACAAGGTCAACAGTTTTTTTTTATTGATTTCTGAGTCGGAAAATGTATCTAAATATATATGATAAACGAAAAATATGTTACTATGAAGGGAACAAACAGTTATTATAAGAACTGGTGAATTAACAACCTTGCAATTGTTTTTTCACTCTCATGTACGGTCGGGAAGGCAGTTAAAAGTCATTAGATTATAGAAAAAGATAACACATCACATTTGTACATGTCAACTGTTATTTTCATACCCTTTGATATAGGTTTTTTGCGGTTGTGAAATGGGGTATTGCAAATAAAAGACAGACATATCATTTCAACTTACTTGCAGGGTATTCCGTGAATATCTTTCTATGATAATTTAAAAACATCAGTGTATATGTATTTTAGATCAGGAACACCGAGACCTTACTGGTTACTATGATGAGTTATTAGATAACACAGTACTTGACAAATTGGTTCTAGATAACCTCATTTCCAGATGTATTATAATGATAGAGGACAGAGAGGAAATTATCAAACCAACCACACAACGTGAACGTAACAAGGTTCTACTGGATATCTTGACTGACCGACCATATCCTACATTCCATTTGTTTAAGGATGTCTTACTGGAATCTGATCCATTCAATAGTTGTGTTCAAGAGTTTGTCAAGAAAATGATGAGTACTGAAAGTAGGGACGAACACATAAGTTTCCAAGGACATGAGATTGGTAAGTAGTTTCACCTAAAGATTTGTTAAAAAAATATGTAGAGTGTGCCATCAGCAATAGCTTGTACTATCTTATATATATTAACTTCTGCGAGTTATGCAGAATAAACTCATCATAGAAACAATTGATTTTTTTTTAATTTCAGAAGAGGGAATTACCGTGTTTTTTTATGAGTTTGATTTTAATAAAGAAACATAAATTTGCCATATTTGCTGGCAGGATCAGAAGGTCATTCATTAAAAGGATCCAATTATATTATACAGCTGCTATGTTAAATCCCATTCTAATAAATACAATTATTTTGCCCAGCATGGGTTATATGATTGGACTTATGTTTTTGATATAGTGTCAGATACTCGGAGTTCTCTTGTTTTATCCATGTACATGTGCTGATAAATATTTTGCCCGATAACCCTTTCTTTTTTTTCATAATTGTATAACATACAGTTTAAAAAAGCCATATTTAACATTTTTATAAAATCCATGTTTTTCCAAAGTTTTTTTGTGAAAAAAAGGTGTAAATGTTAAAGGTATGAACATTCTAGAGAGAATTATTTCCCGGAAATATTTTAATGGCTTATATCTCGAAATGAAATAGTTATGAAAGGTACCAGGATTATAATCAAATACGCCAGACGAGCGTTTCGTCTACATAATACTCATCAGTGACGCTCATTTTTTTTTTTTGGCTACTTTAGTTTTGTTTTTTGTATACTATTATTCATATAAGTCTTTTAGAGAGCTTGTTTTTTTAAACAAAGTAGAAAACATCCTCAGGGTCCTAAAGGTAAACGTCGCATTAGCTATGTGTTTTGTTTATAGTGTGTTTACATGCCATTTTTGTTTTTAGTTGACATAGTTGTTTGTTTTAATAGCAGTTAACAGATTATAACACAATATTGACGGTTAGCTTTGGTCACACATTATTGTCAATACAAGGAATTTTACGCGACTGTCATATAAGTGAGAGGTTTAGTTAGCTGTAATATCAGGTTCAATCTACCAGTTTCTAACTCGGAAAATGTATGTACCAAGTCAGGAATATATCAATTGTTTTCCATTCGTTTGATTTTGATTTTGCCATTTGTTTTAGGGACTTTCCGTTTTGAGATTTCCTTTGAGTTCGACATTTTGTTATTTTACTTTTGACATACCTGATATCTTTTCTTTTCTTAATATGCAAGATAAAATATGTCAAGATTTGCTCATGTATTATGGGAATACCTCAGACTTAAAAATAATATATAATATGGTCTTGGTTACTTTTCACTCTCAAAGGATTAATAGGTTTGTTTAAAATTCTGAATATCGTCCACTGTAGAAAATAAATTGAGAAGAGTATTGACAATTTATAGTTGCTCTTTCATTCTATGGTTAACAATGTGTAAACGGGAGAAATCTGACAAAAAGTCACTTAATTCCTATTTGAATAAATGTCTAGATATTGTTGATATTCGCATATCACATTTGAAAAAATATTTAAGAAATACATAAAAGAATAAGTAATACGTCCATCTCTAGGATTGAAATCAAGTTATCAGGAGCATTGTGTGTTCGTACCGGCCGATAAAGCAGCCAACACTATGGTGATACAATGCATGACGTAAATGCCACACGGAAATTAAGAATTCAATCATACATTCAACGACATTCAAGGCAGTACACTCCACAAAGTGTCATATAGTAAATATTCATGTCACAACCACAGCTCAGCTTAGGCCTCTTCTTACCATTTTAATGTTCCCACTATAAAAAGGCTACATAAACTACACAAAACAAACCCCGTATAATATCGTTTCATCTTTACCTGTATTTGGATGGTTTAGATAAATTATGTGCTTTTGATAGTCCTTTTGATTTGGTTGACAGTTTTGACTTTTCCACTCTTTACACAATTTTATCAAACCTATCCTCTAAGGCGATTATCAAGTCTGGTTTTTAAGTATTTTTATATGTTTTTGCTGCAACTTACGTTAAGCCTTTTTCTCAAAACAAAAAGGTAATTTTGCTAGATATACTTACTGGAGGTGTGATAAGATGATTCAGTGAGTAAGGTTTGTCGACAGATTGTATGTATTCCAATTGGCACCAATTGCACCGCATTTACTTGTTCCTGTACTGTTATGAATTACAGTTTATGGCCAAACTGAGTTAAGATACGTCTAAATTCCATTTATTCGATACATTCAACAACACTTCGTTAACTATTCGTTAAATAATCAATGTTGTGGACGGTGATGGTCCTCTGACATTGCACAAGGTCGTGTTTTTTCTCTGACTGTTAATGACCTGTTTAAATTACCATAAATCCATTGGATGTTGGATGTGAACTGACATTTCAATCTTAGAAACATGTTTTGTTTTGTTAGTTTTTTATAGCATTGAACTACATATAGCTCTCAGTTAATGTTAGTACTCCCAGATCTGTACTTAGTGTGCTATTTGTTCTTAGGGATGAGGAATAGAAAAATAACCTACAACGTCCGGTCTGAGTTTATGTCTGTGGCTTTTCTTCTTTGTATTGATCTGATAAGTTAAGCCTTTTTCAACTGATTCTTATAGTTTTTTTCTTATGTTGTGCTGTTACACCACTGTCCCATGTTATGGGAGGGTTGAGTGCTCACAAACATGCAAAACCCCGCCAACATGAAAAAACAGGAGCCTGAGGTTCATTGATTATCGTTGGTTCATGTCTGTCATATTTGTTTTTCGTAGATTGTTCTGTTATAAATAAGCCCTCGAGTTACTTCAAATTGGATTGTTTTATATTTTTCATGTCGGGGATAATTATAGCCGACTATACGATATGGGTTTTTAGGCCGCACGATTGCATAGAAATGGTTACATCTATTTAATATGAACTTTGGTGGATAGTTATTCTCATTGGCAAGCATACTTCATCTTTTTATTATTCAACACTAAACAATAATTGAAAAACGAGATTAAACTTCTCTCAATATGTTTAAACATGTTCAGTGTATGTAAAGTGCGGATCCTAAAATATCATTTTTACTGTATATGCCATAAATGTCTAATGTAGAATGGTAAATAAACAGACGAACTTTTTTTAATTTTTGAAGAAAATGAAGAAAATTAGTTAAAATGTATATGTTCAGAAATACATAATACTTATAAAACAAAGTAAGAGATGCGAGCGGGGTTTTATGGCGCCTAAAGCCATCCAGCTGTGAAATATATACCAAAATACTAGTAGGTGAATATTTGTGACATTTCACGAACAGATCGTGCAGGTGCTTTATAACTAACAGGTGAGATGTTGTTGCAGTAAAAAATATTGTTTTAATACAATTAATAAAGTTGTATAACGTAGAATATGTTTTGTCATTCAGTTTCTTCATATTTAACTAAATTCCACTATGATGATTTCGTAATGCTAGTCATGTTTACTGTCGAATAATAATTATACTATTCTTTCATTTTCACTGTGGAGCGAATCATTAGTATTGTATATGCAGTGCATTTTCACTGTATAATTATTTTTTTTTATCTATTACAGGTCATTTCTTTAAGCATGTAGAGCAAGACTTTAGTTGACTTGCTTGCTTTTCTTTTATTGGATAATCATTATGATAACACCCAATGTAATTCAAATATTAAAAATACAGGTTAAACTATGCCTATTCATATGGTTTAAAAATGTCAATCTTATTTACAAAGTGTGTATAAACAATTAAACAAACAAAGCAAGCACGCCAACCAAAGTTTTGCTTTACATGCATTGGGAAATTAGTTGTAAAGCCTTAATTTAGCCGACTTGCTCAAACAATAGATAAAGTAAGAGAAAGATTTGATAAAATTTAACTTACGGAGGAAAGTTTGGTTTTAAACACTCTAATAAATTCAATAGAAATACCATTTATTTCAAATGTATTCCATTTAGTTTCTTATAAAGCGTATTAGGGATCTTTATCTTTATTTTTTTTATCCATTTCCATGACACTTCACCACTAATTACGTACATCTTGATATAGATTAAACCTTTGTTTTCCCGTTTAAAAGGTTCAAGTTACACTGGAGCCCTTTATAACTTGCTTTTCGGTGTGAGCCAAAACTCCATGTTGAAGACCGTATTTTCACGTATAATGGTCTACTTTTATAAATTGTGACTCGGATGGAGAGTTGTCTCATTGTCACATACGACATCTATATATGTCTCAAAAAACGAAACGAGACGGGATAAAAAGGGATAAAAAAAATCCACGCTACTTTTTTAATATATTTATAATGGGCTTAATATGAGTCAGAATAGAGTAAAATAGTGGGTCGCATTTCGTGACGCCAGATTGCCGATTTTTTGCAAGCGTGACAGGTGAAAGTCAAATGATTGTGTCGAGAAAAACGAGAAATGAAGTCTAGCGGGACACGGATAATTACAAAAAATGAGAACTGCATAGTATAAGCGCAGGTGGCAGTTAGGTCCGCTGCTGTATGCCCTGAGGTAATCGGTGCCCTGAGGTAATCGTGGTAATGCGTCATTGATTAAATACGCACGAAAATATAGTTCTTATTTAGATAGATCTTAATACCAAATTTTAATGTGACCAAATACCAAAGATGTCAACAAACTTCCCAAATGATTTTATTATTTGTATTCACCGATCATTTATTTCGTATGTACGTGTAGGGTGGGGATGGCTGGTAAAATTATAAACTTTTTTTTTTATAAAAATTCAATTAATGTCTGAAGTATTCATTCATGACAGGGTTACCTGAGGTAACCCCAATTATAACAACAAATACCTGCATTAAACTCAAGTCAACTGAGGTAACTTTATATATACATCCCATAAACAATACAAATCTATGAAGTCCTACATTTCAAATTAAAAAACTGTGGAATAACAATATGAATGTATACACTGGCAAAGTATCAACTAAGAATTCTTTCATAGCAGGGTTACCTGAGGTAACCAAAACAATAACAGCAAATACAACCTATTTAACTCAAGTTAATTCAGATCACCTTTACATATACATCACATAAAAAATATAACTTCAAAGAATTCCTACATTAAAAATAAAGAGGTTGGTTTATTACACCATAAATGCATATACTAAATATTCTGTCATGCACGGTTACCTCAGGTAACTGATAAAATAGAAACAAGTATAATCCATTCATATCAAGTTAACTTAAGTCGCCTTTCCAATATATCACATAAACAATACCAATCTATGAAGTCCTACATTTAAAATAAAGAAATTGTTTGATTACAACATAAATGTTGACACTAGCAAACTATCTAAAAAGCATTTTTCATAACATGGGTACCTGAGGTAACCCCAGACATAATTACAAATATAACCCACATAACTGAAGTTAACTGAGGTCACCTTTACATGTGCATCACATAAACAATACAACTTTCATGAAGTCCTACATTTAAAATAAAGAAGTTTGTTTATTACAATTAATGAAAACACTAGCAAAGTGTCTACGAAGGATTCATTCATTACAGGGTTACCTCAGGTAACCATAACAATAATTACAAATATAACCCACTTAACTGAAGTTAACTGAGGTCACCTTTACATGTGCATCACATAAAAATACAAGTTTCATGAAGTCCTACATTTGAAATAAAGAAGTTTGTTTACTACAATTAATGTAAACAATAGCAAAGTATCTACAAAGAATTCATTCATTACAGGGTTACCTCAGGTAACCCAATAAAAACAACAAATACAACCCATATAACTCAAGTTAACTGAGGTATCACCTTTAAATATATATGCATCACATAAACAACTCTATGAAGTCCTACATTTTTAAATTAAGAAATTGTGTAATTAGAATATAAATGTATACACTTACAAAGTATATACTAAGAATTCTTTCAAAGCAGGGTTACCTGAGGTAATCAATACAAAAACAACAAAAACAAACTATTTAACTCAAGTTAATTTAGATCACCTTTACATATACATCACATAAACAATATAACTTTAATATATGCCTAAATTACAAATAAAGAAGATGATTTATTACACCATAAATGGATATACTAGCAAAGTATCTACTAAATATTCTGTCATGACAGGGTTACCTCAGGTAACCCATGAAATAGAAACAAGTATTATCCATTCACATCAAGTTAACTTAAGTCGCCTTTCAGAAATATCACATAAACAATACACATCTATGAAGTCCTACATTTAAAATAAAGAAATTGTCCGATTACAACATAAATGTTCACACTAGCAAACTATCTCAAAAGCATCCTTCATAACATGTGTACCTGATGTAACCCCAGACATAATTACAAATATAACCCACTTAACTGAAGTTAACTGAGGTCACCTTTACATGTGATCACATAAACAATACAACTTTCATGAAGTCCTACATTTGAAATAAAGAAGTTTGTTTATTACAATTAATGTAAACAATAGCAAAGTATCTACGAAGAATTCATTCATTACAGGGTTACCATAGGTAACCCAATAATAACAACAAATACAGCCCATTTAACTCAAGTTAACTCAGGTATCACCTCTAAATATATATGCATCACATAAACAATACAAATCTATGAAGTCCTACATTTTTAAATTAAGAAATTGTGTAATTAAAAAATAAATGTATACACTTACAATATATTTACTAAGAATTCTTTCATAGCAGGGTTACCTGAGGTATCCAATACAATAACAACACATAAAACTTATTTAACTCAAGTTAATCAGATCACCTTTACATATACATCACATAAACATTATAACTTCAATGAATTTCTACATTAAAAACGAAGAAGTTGCTTTATTACACCATAAATGCATAAACAAGCAAAGTATCTACTAAGTATTCTGTCATGACAGGGTTACCTCAGGTAACCCATAAAATAGCAACAAGTATTATCCATTCATATCAAGTTAACTTAAGTCGCCTTTCCGGTATATCACATAAACAATACACATCTATGAAGTCCTACATTTAAAACAAAGAAATATAAATGTTCACAATAGCAAACTTTCTAAAAAGCATTCTTCATGTCATGGGTACCTGAGACATAATACCCCAGACATAATTACAAATATAACCCACTTAACTGATGTTAACTGAGTTCACCTTTACATGTACATCACATAAGCAATACAACTTTCATGAAGTCCTACATTTGAAATAAAGAACTTTGTTGATTACAATTAATGTAAACACTAGCAAAGTATCTACGAAGAATTCATTCATTACAGGGTTACCTGAGAGACAGGGTTACCTCAGGTAACCTAATAATAACAACAAATACAACCCTTTTAACTCAAGTTTACTCAGGTAACATATATCTATACATCGCATAAACAATACAAATCTATGAAGTCCTACATTTTAAATTAAGAAATTGTGTAATTACAACATCAATGCATATACCAGCAAAGTATCTACGAAGTATTCTTTCATGACAGGGTTACCTCAGGTAACCCCAAAAATAACAGTAAATATAATCAATTCAAATAAAGTTAACTCAAGTTGACTTTCCTAAATATCATATAAACAATACACATCTATAATGTTCAAATTTATTAAAAAGTAAATCGTTTATTACAACTTAAATGTATATTCTGGAAAACTATCTACAAAGTATTCTTACATGACAGGATAACCTCGGGTAACCATAACAATAACATCAAATAAAAAATACAAATCTACATTTTTAAATTAAGAAATTGTGTGATTAGAATACAAATGTATACACTAGCATAGTATCTACTAATATTTTTTTTTCATAACAGGGTTACCTGAGGTAACCCAAGCAATAACAGCAATTACAACCAATTTAACTAAAGTTAATTCAGATCACCTTTAAATTTACATCACATAAACAATATAACTTCAATGAATTCCTACATTGAAAATGAAGAAGTTGGTTTATTACACCATAAATACATGTACTAACAAAGTATCTACTAAGTATTCTGTCATGACAGGGTTACCTCAGGTAACCCATAAAATAGCTACAAGTTTAATCCATTTAAATCGAGTTAAGACAGATCGCATTTTCTAAATATCGCGTAAGAAATTTACATCTGTAAAGTCCAACATGTAAAATAAAGAAATTGTTTGATTACAACATAAATGTTTACACTAGCAAACTATCTAATAAGCATTCTTTCATAACAGGGGTACCTGAGGTAACCCCAAATATAATTGCAAATATAACCCACTTAACTGAAGTTATTTAAGATCACCTTCACATATATATCCCATAAACAATATAACTTCAATGAAGTCCTACATTCAAAATGAATAAGTTGGTTTATTACAATTAATGTAAAGACTAGCAAAGTATCTACGAAGTATTCATTCATGACAGGGTTACCTCAGGTAACCCCAATTATAACACCAAATACAACCCATTTAACTCAAGTGAACTCGTGTAACATTTACATATAATCGCTTAAACAATACAAATCTATGAAGTACTACATTTTAAATTAAGAAATTGTGTAATTACAGCATAAATGCATATACCAGCAAAGTATCTACGAAGTATTCTTTCATAACAGGATTACCTCAGGTAACCCCAAAAATAACAACAAATATAATCGATTCAAATCAAATTAACATAAGGTTGCAGTCTTGTTATTGACTGCTCCATAGGCTTACATGCAAAACAGCTGACCTTAGAAAAAAAAATCATGTTCATATCATGGATGTACCAAAGTGAAATTGTGATTTAATTGAAAAAAGGGGGTTTTGCCACGAAGAATAAAACGTTACGCAATCCTGAAGTCAACTCATCTTTTTCTACTTTCTGTTTGCTATTTGTACTAGACCTCACCACTTCAAGTAAACATGATATCCTTCCACTTTCCTGGAATGATATCCCCAGAAGATGCAAGATTTTTTTTTAAAGTCTATATTTATGTTTCCATTCACCATAAACCTATAAACAAACAGAAAAAAATTCAGTCTACTAAATTATCTGTAAATCTCATTCTTGTCTATCTTTATGAATAACCTGACCATGCACAGTTGTACAGTGGTTCACTGAGGTAACCTGAACATGCACAAGAGTACAATGGTTCCCTGGGGTAACCTGACCATGCACAGTTGTACAGTGGTTCCCTGAGGTAACCTGACCATGCACATTAGTACAATGGTTCCCTAAGGAAACCTACCATGCACAGTAGTACAATGGTTCCTGAAGTAATCTGACCAGGCACAGTATTCCAAATTGTTCCCTGAGGTAACCTGACCATGCACAGAAGTACAATGGTTCCCTGAGGAAACTTGACCATGCACAGAAATACAATGGTTCCCTGAAGTAATCTGACCATGTACAGTAGTACAATGATTCCCTAGGGAAACCTGACCATGCACAGTAGTACAATGGTTCCCTGAGGTAACATGACATTGCACAGTATTACAATGGTTCCCTGAGGTAACCTGGCCATGCACATAAGTTCAGTGGTTCCCTGAGGTAACATGACCATGTACAGTGGTGCAATGGTTCCCTGAGGAAACCTGACAGTGCACAGTAGTACAATGGTTCCCTGAGGTAACCTGACCATGCACAGTAGTACAATGGTTCCCGGAGATAAACTTACCATGCACAGTTGTACAATGGTTCCCTGAGGTAACCTCGCAATGCACAGAAGTACAATGGTTCCCTGCAGTAACCTGACCATGTACAGTAGTACAATGATTCCCTTAGGAAACCTGACCATGCACAGTATTACAATGGTCACCTGAGGTAACATGACAATGCACAGTAGTACAATGGTTCCCTGAGGTAACCTGACCATGCACAGTAGTACTGTGGTTCCCTGCAGTAACCTGACCATGTACAGTAGTATAATGATTCCCTTAGGAAACCTGACCATGCACAGTATTACAATGGTCACCTGAGGTAACATGACAATGCACAGTATTACAATGGTCACCTGAGGTAACATGACAATGCACAGTAGTACAATGGTTCCCTGAGGTAACCTGACCATGCACAGTAGTACAATTGTTCCCTGAGGAAACCTGACAATGCACAGAAGCACAATGGTTCCCTGAGGTAACCTGAGCATGCACAGAAGCACAATGGTTTCCTCGGAAACCTGACCATGCACATTAGTACCATGGTTCCCTGAGATAAACTGACCATGCACAGTAGTACAATGGTTCCCTGAGGTAACATGAACATGTACAGTAGTTCAATGCTTCCCTGAAGTAACCTGATGATGCACAGTAGTGCAATGGTTCTCTGAAGTAACCTGACCATACACGGTAGTGCAATGATTCCCTAATTACTTACCATGCACAGTAGTACAATTGTTTCCTGAAGTAACCTGACCATGCAGAGTAGTACAATGATTCCCTATGGTTACCTACCATGCACAGTAGTAGAATGGATCCCTGAAGAAACCTGACCATACACAATACAATTGTTCCCTGCAGATTAGTATAATGGTTCCCTGGGGTTACCTGACCATGCACAATAGTACAAAGGTTCCCTGCACAGTAGTACAATACTTTCCTGACGTTATCTGACCATGCCCAGTGGTTCCCTGAGGTAACATTACCATGCACAGTAGTACATTGGTTCCTTGTAGTAACATGACCATGCACAGTAGTACAATGATTTCCTAAGGTAACATGGCCATACACAGAAGTACAATGATTCCCTGAGGTAACCTGACCATGCACAGTAGTAAAATGGTTCCCTGAGGTAACCTGACCATGCACAGTAGTACAATGGTTCCCTGAGATCAACTTACCATGCACAGTAGTGCAATGGTTCCCAGAGGTAACCTGGCAATGCACAGTAGTAGAATGGTTCCCTGAAGAAACCTGACCATACACAATACAATTGTTCCCTGCAGATTAGTATAATGGTTCCCTGAGTAACCTGACAATGTATAGTATTACAATGGTTTCCTGAGGTAACCTAACCATGCACAGTAGTACAATGGTTCCCTGAGGTTACATGACAATGCACAGTAGTACAATAGTTCCCTGAGGTTAAATAACCATGCACAGTAGAACAATGGTTTCTTGAGGAAACCTGACAATGCAGAGTAGTACAATGATTCCCTGAGGTACCTTACCATGTACAGTAGTAGAATGGTTCCCTGAGGTAACCTGACCATGCACAGTAGTAGAGTGGTTCCCTGAGGAGACATGACAATGCACAGTAGTACAATGGTTCCCTGAAGTTACCTGACCATGTCAATAGTACAATGGTTCCCTGGGGAAACCTGACCATGCACAGCAGTACAAAGGTTCCCTGAGGAAACATGACAATGCACAGTAGTACAATGGTTCCCTGAGGTAACCTGACTATACACAGTAGTACAGTTGTTCCCTGAGGTAACCTGACCATGCACAGTAGTGCAATGGTTCCCTCGGTAACATGACCATGCACAGTAGTACAATGGATCTCTGAGGTAACCAGACCATGCACAGTAGAACAATGGTTCCTTGAAGTAACCCGATTATGCACAATAGTACCATGGTTCCCTGAGGTAACCTTACCATGCACAATAGTACAGTCGTTCCCTAAGGTAACCTGGTCATGTATAGTAATTTACATATGACCTGAGGTAACCTTGTCATGTACAGTAATTTACAGATGACCTGAGGTAACCTGGTCATGTACAGTAATTTACAGATGACCTGAGGTAAACTATCCGTGAAAAAAAGAACATAGATGTAATCTGGACTGACTAAGCTGACGAAGGGAGTTATGCACATTCAATTGTGGTAACCTGAGGTTTGTAGAAAATTAGCGTTTTGCAAAGTTTATCTGTGGTAACATGCAGCTGGTACAATGACCATGAAGTTGTGACCTTAGGTAACCTCACCATATTCTAACATACAGAGGTATTCTGAGGTTACATATTTATATACAGTAGTTAAGAAATGACATTAGTTAACATGTGCACTTGGCCATGTATAGAAATGCAGAAGTGCCCTGAGGAAAACTAAAAAAATAGTGTTTTGTAAAGTTTATACAAAGTGTGGTAGTACGAGTATGTGCAGTAATACAGAGTAACCTCACCATGTACAGCAATACAGAGGTAATATTAGGTAACCTAACAATGTTCAATCATACAGAGGTGACCTGAGGTAACCTCACCATGTGAGCAATCACAGATATGATCTGAGATACAGGAAATACACAGTAATTTAGAGATGACCTAAGGTTATCTGACCATGTACAAAAGTCCACTGGAGATGTGAGGTTTTTCCTTGAAAATATCCAACATCTCTCAAATAAAATTGATTAAGACAATTAACATTTTAAAAAAGCAGTTATATACTATATAACCTGTGCTTGTAACTACGCTACTTTCAAAGTAATGTCAAATGAAAAAAAAAAATAGATTACTGTTCGTACTGCAATGTTTCTCTTTTTTAAATACTGGTGAATAAAATCCTTACAGTGTGTACTGGCTGGTCATCATCGCGTATGATACGATTTTGATACTCATACACAGCTAATGAATATTATGCATGAATATAGATAAAATCAGCACGTGCAGCCATAGACTGAGAGTTGTAGATTTGTAGTGTAAATATATAGATGCCGTTTATAGAATACAAAATTAGATCAGAAACATAGTTATTAAAATTGAGAAAGGAAATGGTGAATATGTCAAAGCGACAACCATCCGACCATAGAGCAGACAACAGCCGAAGGCAACCAATGGGTCTCCAATGTAGCGAGAATTCCCGCAGCTGTAGGTGTCCTTCAGCTGGCCCCTAAAAATATGCATTATAGTTCAGTGATAATGGACGTCATACTAAACTCCGAATTATACACAAGAAACTAAAATTTAAAATAATACAAGCCTAACAAAGGCCAGAGGCTCCTGACTTGGGACATGCGCAAAATTGCAGCGGGGTTAAACATGTTTATGAGATCTCAACCCTCCCCCTATACATCTAGCCAGTGTAGAAAAGTAAAAGCATAACAATACGCACATTATAATTCAGTTCAAGAGAAGTCCGAGTCCGATGTCAAAAGATGTAACAAAAGAAAATAAATAAAATGACAATAGTACATAAATAACAACAGACTACTAGCTGTTAACTTACATGCCAGCTCCAGACCTCAATTAAACTGATTGAAAAATTATGTGTTCATCATATGAATATCAGGCACAATCCCTCCCGTTAGGGGTTTAGTATCATACTATCATAAAATATATGAGAAGAACATAACCCGTGTCATGCCAACAACTGTTTTTTAGAAACAGATGTGTTTAGTTCCGATTCAAAGACTCTATCAGTGAATCAATATTAAAGCCGCAATCTTTAATGACCTGACAACGGTATCGTAACTATATCCCTTTTTAAGAAGTCTATTTAAAGGTTTTGTTAGTTTCTGAGGAGAATACTGACATTTTTGTTCTTTATATAGAATACTTACATAAAAAAATTGGATGTGAAAAACCTGAACGTATAAGATGTCTGCATGTTGAGTTATATTTACGAATTATTTCCTTATACCGATGATAAAATTTAGTAAATGTTTTGACCAGTTTGTGATATCGAAAACCCTGGTGTAATAATTTTTTAGTAATACATAAAGTTCTCTCGCTAAAATCTAATACGTTGTTACATACACGAGAGAATCGTACAAGTTGAGATATATAAACACCATAAGATGATGACAATGGAACGTCACCATCTACAAATGGATAATTAACAATAGGAAATGAAAAAACATCTCTCTTATCAACAATTTTTGTATTAATCTTCCCGTTTCTGATATAGATATCAAGATCGAGGAAAGGGCAGTGGTCATTGTTATCATTAGCTTTAATTAAAGTAAGTTCTACAGGATAAATTTCTTTAGTATACATACGGAAGTCGTTATTATTGAGAGCCAATATATCATCCAAATATCTAAAAGTATTGTTAAATTTTTGTATCAAATATTGTTTTGATGGGTCTTTTCTAATTTAAGTCATAAATTGTAACTCATAACAATACAAAAACAGGTCCGCAATAATTGGTTCACAGTTAGTCCCCATTGGAATTCCAATAACTTGACGATATACGGAATCTCTAAAGCGAACAAAAATGTTATCAAATAAAAATTCAAGCGCATAAATAGTATCAAAGCATGTCCAATTGACATAGTTCTTTTGTTTATTGCTACTAAAAAATGATCTCAAAGAGTTTGAACATATGTACTCGCATTCCGACTTTTTAAATGCCAAGTTAATTAGGGATGTGAATTTTTTCTTAATAAGAATATGAGGCAAAGTGGTATATAGGGTAGAAAAATCAAAACTTTGAACAGTTTTAAAATCACCAATATATGCATGCAATTTATCAAGTACTTCCAACGAGTTTTTGACACTCCAAAAGTAATTAATTCCAATATTTTCAAAGGCCTTATTTGAACAATTTATTATAAGGTTTTTTATTGTACCAAGTGTACTAGTAAGTAAAACAGACAATTTAGTAGTAGAACAATGGACAGTAGCGGGTCCAGGGGTGTTCTGGGTATAGGAACCCTTTTTTTTTGGAGATCAATGCATTTGAATGGAAACATATAGTTGGAACCCCCTCCTTGTGTCCTGGATTGGGAACCCCCCATTTTTTTTAAATGGATGGATCCGCCACTGCCCCTCATGCAGTCGAACAAGATGGACTGATTTTCAATAACCTATCTATAAAATGTTATCATTTTCTACTTATGTTACTTTAAAAGAAGTAACCAAAATCAATATATGCGTAATCTGTCCATATGTTAGTGTCATCTATTATTAACTATTTTAAAGCCAATCGAGTAAAATACGGATCTATAAATGTATGATTTGCTTAAATGATAAAGATTTATGATTATTTATACTTTGATATTATTGATGGAATACTTTTCACATATCGATTGTTTGTACAACTTTTATGAGAAAAAAACCCGTATGTGCCTGCCCCAAGTCAGGAGCCTGTAATTCAGTGGTTGTCGTTTGTTTACTAGTATGTGCTACTTATTCGTTTTTGTTCATTTGTTTTATATAATTAAGGCCGTTAGTTTTCTCGTTTGAATTGGATTTCATTGTTATTTTTGAACTTTTGGACTTTGCTCATTGTTGAAGGCCGTACGGTGACCTACAGTTGTTAATTTCTGTGTCCTTTTGTGGACAGTTGTCTCATTGGGATTAATACCACAGCTTCTTTTTTTATATGTATCATTATTGAACGCATACATATCGTTATCTAGGTTCTTCTATTTTAATTGTATATATATATATATAAGTACGTCTGGGTCAGTGACAACTTTACAACAGATGTATCCATCGGATCGCCATCAATGATGGTGATACATGACTGTGTACATATTGTATATACAACTCGTCTAAACATCAACCCAACAATGTTAGATCTGTAAATTTGCTTTCGCAAATTATCTAACATTGTTGGGTTGATGTTTAGACCAGTTGTATATATATATATATATATATATATATATATCTACTACCCCTTTCGAATAAACAAAGAATGGTACACAAAGAAGCTTTAAATAAGATACATTTCAAACAAAGATAAAAAAAAAACCAACGAAAGTGGTAATTATTTAACAATTTTGCATTAGTGTTAATGCTCATCTTACAGTGCAAGATGCATGCAGTACACTTAAATTCAAATAATGCCGTGACAGTTTATAGCGATATTTTTTGTAACAGCTCAGTGGCGGGTCCAGGGGTGTTCTGGGGATAGGAACCCTTTTTTTGGAGATCAATGCATTTGAATGGGAACATATAGTTGGAACCCTCTCCTTGTGTCCTGGATTGGGGACTCCCCCCCCTTTTTTTTTTAAATGAATGGATCCGCCACTGCCCCTCATGCAGTCGAACAAGATGGACTGATTTTAATAACCTATCTATTAAATGTTAGCATTTTCTACTTATATTACTTTAAAAGAAGTAACCAAAATCAATATATGCGTAATCTGTCCATATGTAAGTGTCATATATTACCAAACACAATGTTAGTCAAAGTTTCAAGAGGACATTCACGAAACTTAGGCAGCAATCATTTCATTTTCAGGAGAGGGGGGGGGCTATGTTGTTTTTTTTTTAAAGTTTGTTTCTTATTTTTCTGCCACTATATGTAATGCTAAAATTGAAATGAAAGAAAAAAATGTTTTCGACCTGTCTCCAAAAAATATTGTCTTTCGCCGAAGGAAAAAAATCCATAGCCCCCCACTTGTATATACATTTATTTACATAAATCTCTATGAAACCAGTTTTTGACAACTATTATTATAAAAGTTTAAATCGCCATTCAAAAAGTGTTTTCTTTTTAATTATTTTAAGTCATTTACGTTTCACTAAATAAATATCTGTTCACGTTGCAATGATCAGAAATAAACCAAATATTTGGATTTTTTTCGTGAATTATTTGTCGTAACTTATTGTAAAAAATTGTATGTGTTCCTGTTTTCTCCTATTTTTCGCACATATACTGTTCAGTCGAAATAGAAAGTACAATGATGTATTTTTAGTTTATTCTATTTTTAGATCATGTTATTACTACGCATATGGGCACTATTGCCACGATTACCTGAGGGCACCGATTACCTCAGGGCATACAGCAGCGGACCTAACTGCCATCTGCAGTATAAGCGGGATACGGGATTCTGACAAAACAATAAGCGGAATACGGGAATCTGCCAAAACAGTAAGTGGGATCCGGGATCAGAACCCCCCCCCCCCCTAATGAGACCCCCAGAATAAGATATTTTTGTATATTCATCCTATTGTTACAGTCATGCCTTCAATAACAAATGTATGCGATGCATGCATTTTTTTTATATTTTTGGTCCCTTTTTCAATTTTGTGGGGTCCAAATTTATAGACAAAAGTCCTTTAATATAGATATTTGGGATTCGTTTACATGCTGAATCTAACCGTGTATCTAGTTTGAGGATTTTTTGCCTAGTTGCTGAAATAGCCCACACAGAGTTCCAAAGGGTCTAAAATCAACAAAAATGAATTGTAGCATGCATTTCGTGTACAATAACCCAAATGTGTATGGTTTTACCTCTGCGGTAGTATTCATTCGCGGATCTATATTTTTTTTCATTTTGAGAATCGCTTTTGTTACAAGTTTGAAAAGCTATATATTTGATGAAGAATGAATGAGGAGTTTGTATTTCAATTTGAAAATACATGTATCATAAATCCTAAAGTCATCAACTAAGTTTTTTCGTTTGTTGCAAGTGCATTTATCACATAATTCTACAATAAAAATTCCTCGCATCTTTGAAAATATTACATTAATAATGACTGCACTAACAGTGATAATTCATCGCATCTATAGTTAAAATGGATCGCTTTCAATAATCGATATGCTTTATTATGATGCTTTTATAACACTTATTTGAACTTTAATGCTATTTTTGTATATTATAAAGGCATATCACAATGAAAATATGTTAAAACTTATCTTCAAATCACTTAACTTGATATTTTCAAAACATATACAAATACAGTTTTCTCATGATCCTTTATTCTACAATAGACGTACCCGCATATAACAGTAAAAATTAACTAGCTGGATTCGCTCTTTATATACACTGATGTATATACACTAGTAATTTTGGGGCCCTTTATAGCTTGTCTTGTTGTTCGGTCTGGGGCAATGCTCCGTGTTTACTTTTTTTTAAATTGTTATTAGGATGGAGAGTTCTATTATTGGCACTCACACCACATCTTTCCTATATCTATCATATAGATTAAGAGGTGTCTGTTGTAAATTTCTGAAACTACCCCGATTTCATGGAGGATATGTGCTCACGATAAGTGTTGGAGGTAGATGTTTCGATCCCTGACATGAAAAAACCAGACTCGGTAATCGCCTTGGAGGATATGTGCTCGCGTTAAGAGAGGGAGGTAGTACGTGGTTTCGATCCCTGACAGGAGTAAACCAGACTTGGTAATCGCCTTGGAGGATATGTGCTCGCCTTAAGTGTGGGAGGTAGTGCGTGGGTTTGATCCCTGACAGGAGCAAACCATACTTGGTAATCGCCTTGGAGGATATGTGCTCGCGTTAAGTGAGGGAGGTAGTACATGGGTTCAATCCCTGACAGGTGCAAACCATACTTGGTAATCGCCTTGAAGGATTTGTGCTCGCGTTTAGTGAGGGAGGTAGTACGTGGGTTCGATCCCTGACAGAATCAAACCATACTTGGTCATCACGTGACATTTGCTGCTTATAAGCTACGCATGTTGTACGTATGTACTTTGCAATGGCTGAAAATTGTGCAAGCATTAGTTGATATTTGTTTGATGCCCCTCATGGGGTTATCACATAATCACAAATTATTTGCCTATATAATCACATAATTATTATTCATTTTGTTATGCCCCACCTACGATAGTAGAGGGGCATTATGTTTTCTGGTCTGTGGCTCCGTTCGTCTGTGCGTCCGTTTGTCTGTGCGTCCGTTCGCTCAGGTTTAAGTTTTTAGTCAAGGTAGTTTTTGATGAAGCCGAAGTCCAATCAACTTGAAACTTAATACAATTGTTGCTTATGATATGATCTTTCTAATTTTAAAGCCAAATTAGACTTTTGACTCCAATTTCATGGTCCCCTGAACATTGAAAATGAAAGTGGGAGTTTCAGGTTAAAATTTGTGGTCAAGGTAGTTTTTGATGGAGCTGAAGTTCAATCAACTTGAAACTTAGTACACATGTTCCCTATAGTATGATCTTTCCAATTTTAATGCCAAAATTAAATTATTACCCAATTTCATGGTCCATGGAATATGGAAAAGGATAGTGCAAGTGGGGCATCCGTGTACTTTGGACACATTCTTGTTTTTAAACAAGATAATCAAATAATCAAAAATAAAGTCCTAGGTAATCAAATAGTCATTATATACTGAGCCAACAAATCACATAATCAAAATCCCCATGAGGAGGCTCGTCTTTCTGAAGGCTCTGACCATGCTTACCATAGTTGACCACGGTCGCCTTATGAATTTTCACGTTTCAAATCCTGCCCAGCGTGTCGATCATGCAAAATCAATATTAATATTGAGATCAAAATAACTCACGTTATCGTCCTAATTTACATGAAATAATTGCCACTGGACATAAAACACTTATACATTCATCGATGTTATTTTCATGTTTAAATACTGATATTCTTATATTAACTGTTATTTGTTTTGATAATTTTATATAATTCAACTGAAAAATTTTGGCACACTGGTACTTTGAATCGAGTTACATCGAAATATGCAATCAAAAAAAAATTTTAATGGATGGCTGTGTTTTTATATACCAAGAAAGACTAACAACTAACATACTGAATATCCGGGATTGTATACTGAATCCATGCATATAAAGAAACACATATGTCATCATCCTTGTTTTTGAGATACATTGCTTCAAAGTTGACCGATACGCTTAGAATTTGACAAAAAACGTGTGACGTTAATGAATACAGAATAACGATATCTTTATTCAGAGGTATTGTAAAAAAAAAATGTAACGGAATCTGAACGGTGTTTGTTATTTTATTTTCATTCCCTCTGTCGGAAATTCCCTAATAATTTAATATAACATTCGACCGAGTGAATTTTATTTCGTCCTAACTTGGTGCACTTTTAGCTTTTTAAAACTGAATCTTCAACGTTATCCTACCAGACTACACAATGCTGATGTCACCGATGAATCCATTTACTTTTCTGCATTGATTAGAGGTATAGGGGGAGGGTTGAGATCTCACAAACATGTTTAGCCCCGCCGCATTTTTGCGCCTGTCCCAAGTCAGGAGCCTCTGGCCTTTGTTAGTCTTGTATTATTTTAATTTTAGTTTCGTGTGTACAGTTTGGAAATTAGTATGGCGTTCATTATCACTGAACTAGTATATATTTGTTTAGGGCTAGCCGAAGGACGCCTCCGGGTGCGGGAATTTCTCGCTGCATTGAAGACCTGTTGGTGACCTTCTGCTGTTGTTTTTTTCTATTTGGTCGGGTTGTTGTCTCTTTGACACATTCCCCATTTCCATTCTCAATTTTATGAATAAAAAGTTGCTTCAAAATGTTATTTCGAAAACAGTGATGTTGAAGCAAAATTTGAATTGATTGTTTGGCGGTTGCTTCACGTCGAGTGGCAAATATTTCATGCCTTTTCAGGACGATGCAATACCATTTGAAATAGTTGTGTCTAAATGAAAAATTTGATGCAGCTTTCAAAAAAACAGGTTAAATATTCTGTAAGTTGTGAAAATAAAAAAGAAAATCAACATCCTGATAAAATACACATTATAAATCAAATATATTCTGTATGAGGTAAACGTGTAGGATGGGTACGTACATGTAATTAGTCTGATAAACCTCGCAAATTGTATACCAAATTGCACTTAAATTGACAAAGTTCAACATCATGTAATTCGTGGAAAAGTATTGAATTAATGCACCCTCAATATAAATGTACGTTAACCAAAAATTGGCGCAATATATTGTATTATGCAAATTATTGATGTTACAACAAGAGGTGCGAGCATCCTAAACTTAACGAATATCGGGCAAAAATTCTAAAACAAGAGGAGCGAGCATCCTAAACTTAACGAATATCTGACAAAAATTCTAAAACAAGAGGAGCGAGCATCCTTAACTTAACAAATATCTGGCAAACATTCTAAAACAAGAGGAGCGAGCATCCTTAACTTAACGAATATCTGACAAAAATTCAAAAACAAGAGGAGCGAGCAACCTTAACTTAACGAATATCTGGCAATAATTCTAAAACAAGAGGAGCGAGCATCCTTTACTTAACGAATATCGGGCAAAAATTCTAAAACAAGAGGAGCGAGCATCCTTAACTTAACGAATATCTGGCAAACATTCTAAAACAAGAGGAGCGAGCATCCTTAACTTAACGAATATCTGGCAAACATTCTAAAACAAATGGAGCGAGCATCCTTAACTTAACGAATATCTGGCAAAAATTCTAAAACAAGAGGAGCGAGCATCCTTTACTTAACGAATATCGGGCAAAAATTCTAAAACAAGAGGAGCGAGCATCCTTAACTTAACGAATATCTGGCAAAAATTCTAAAACAAGAGGAGCAATCATTCTTAACTTAACGAATATCTGACAAAAATTCTAAAACAAGAGGTGCGAGCATCCTTTACTTAACGAATATCTGACAAAAATTCTAAACCAAGAGGAGCAATCATGCTTAACTTAAAGAATATCTGGCAAAAATTCTAAAACAAGAGGAGCAATCATTCTTAACTTAACGAATATCTGACAAAAATTCTTAAACAAGAGGTGCGAGCATCCTTAGCTTAACGAATATCTGACAAATTCTAAAATAAGAGGAGCAATCATACTTAACTTAACGAATATCTGGCAAAAATTCTAAAACAAGAAGAGCAATCATCCTTTACTTAACGAATATTTGACAAAAATTCTAAAACAAGAAGAGCGAGCATACTTAACTTAACGAATATCTGGCAAAAATTCTAAAACAAGAAGAGCGAGCATACTTAACTTGAGGAATATCTGGCTAAAAGTCTGAAACAAGAGGTGCGAGCATACTTAACTTAACGAATATCTGGCAAAAATTATAAAACAAGAGGTACGAGCATACGTAACTTAACGAATATCTGGCTAAAATTATAAAACAAGAGGTGCGAGCATCCTTAACTTAACGAATATCTGGCTAAAATTATAAAACAAGAGGTACAAGCATCCTTAACTTAACGAATATTTGGCTAAAATTATAAAACAAGAGGTGCGAGCATCCTTAACTTAACGAATATTTGGCAAAGATTCTTAAACAAGAGGAGCGAGCATCCTTAACTTAACGAATATCTGACAAATTCTAAAACAAGAGAAGCGAGCATCCGTTACTTAACGAATATCTGACAAGAATTCTAAAACAAGAGAAGCGAGCATCCTTAACTTAACGAATATCTGACAAATTCTAAAACAAGAGGTGCGAGCATCCTTAACTTAACGAATATCTGGCAAAAATTCTAAAACAAGAGAAGCGAGCATCCTTAACTTAACGAATATCTGACAAATTCTAAAACAAGAGGAGCGAGCATCCTTAACTTAACGAATATCTGACAAATTCTAAAACAAGAGAAGCGAGCATCTTTAACTTAACGAATATCTGACAAATTCTAAGACAAGAGGAGCGAGCTTCCTTAACTTAACGAATATCTGACAAAAATTCTAAAACAAGAGAAGCGAGCATCCGTTACTTAACGAATATCTGACAAAAATTCTAAAACAAGAGAAGCGAGCATCCTTAACTTAACGAATATCTGACAAATTCTAAAACAAGAGATGCGAGCATCCTTAACTTAACGAATATCTGACAAATTCTAAAACAAGAGGAGCGAGCATCCTTAACTTAACGAATATCTGACAAATCCTAAAACAAGAAGAGCGAGCATTCTTAACTTAACAAATATCTGACAAAAATTATAAAACAAGAGGAGCGAGCATCCTTTACTTAACGAATATCTGACAAATTCTAAGACAAGAGAAGCGAGCATCTTTAACTTAACGAATATCTGACAAATTCTAAGACAAGAGGAGCGAGCTTCCTTAACTTAACGAATATCTGACAAAAATTCTAAAACAAGAGGAGCGAGCATCCTTAACTTAACGAATATCTGACAAAAATTCTAAAACAAGAGGTGCGAGCATCCTTAACTTAACAAATATCTGACAAAAATTCTAAAACAAGAGGAGCGAGCATCCTTAACCTAACGAATATCTGACAAAAATTCTAAAACAAGAGGTGCGAGCATCCTTAACTTAACAAATATCTGACAAAAATTCTAAAACAAGAGGTGCGAGCATCCTTAACTTAACAAATATCTGGCAAAAATCTAAAACAAGAGGAGCGAGCATCCTTTAATTAACGAATATCTGGCAAAAATTCAAAAACAAGAAGAGCGAGCATCCTTAACTTAACGAATATCTGACAAAAATTCTAAAACAAGAGGTGCGAGCACCCTTTACTTAACACATATCTGACAAAAATTCTAAAACAAGGGGAGCGAGCATCCTTAACTTTACGAATATCTGGCAAAAATTCTAAAACAAGAGATGCGAGCATCCTTAACTTAACGAATATCTGACAAAAATTCATAAACAAGAGAGGCGAGCATCCTTAACTTAACGAATATCTGACAAAAATTCTAAAACAAGAGGTGCAATCATCCTTAACTTAACGAATATCTATCAAAAATTCTAAAACAAGAGGAGCGAGCATCCTTTACTTAACGAATATCTGGCAAAAATTCAAAAACAAGAAGAGCGAGCATCCTTAACTTAACGAATATCTGACAAAAATTCTAAAACAAGGGGAGCGAGCATCCTTAACTTTACGAATATTTGGCAGAAATTCATAAACAAGAGGAGCGAGCATCCTTAACTTAACGAATATCTGGCAGAAATTCATAAACAAGAGGAGCGAGCATCCTTAACTTAACGAATATCTGACAAAAAATCTAAAACAAGAGGAGCGAGCATCCTTAACTTAACGAATATCTGACAAAAATTATAAAACAAGAGGTGCGAGCATACTTAACTTAACGAATATCTGATAAAAATTCTAAAGCAAGAAGAGCAAGCATCCTTAACTTAACGAATATCTGACATAAATTCTTAAACAAGAGGTGCGAGCATCCTTAACTTAACGAATATCTAGCAAAAATTCTTAAACAAGATGAGCGAGCATCCTTAACTTAACGAATATCTGGCAAAAATTCTTAAACAAGAGATGCGAGCATCCTTAATTTAACGAATATCTGACAAAAATTCTAAAACAAGAGGTGCGAGCATCCTTAACTTAACGAATATCTGGCAAAAATTCTTAAACAAGAGGTGCGAGCATCCTTAACTTAACGAATATCTGGCAAAAATTCTAAACAAGAGAAGCGAGCATCCTTTACTTAACGAATATCTGGCAAAAATTCAAAAACAAGAACAGCGAGCATCCTTAACTTAACGAATATCTGGCAAAAATTCATAAACAAGAGGAGCGAGCAACCTTAACTTAACGAATATCTGGCAAAAATTCTAAAACAAGAGGAGCGAGCATCCTTAACTTAACGAATATCTGACAAAAACTCTAAAACAAGAGGAGCGAGCATCCTTAACTTAACGAATATCTGGCAAAAATTCTAAAACAAGAGGAGCGAGCATCCTTAACTTAACGAATATCTGACAAAAACTCTAAAACAAGGGGTGCGAGCATCCTTAACTTAACAAATATCTGACAAAAATTCTAAAACAAGAAGAGCGAGCATCCTTAACTTAACGAATATCTGACAAAAATTCTAAAACAAGAAGAGCAAGCATCCTTGACTTAACGAATATCTGACAAAAATTCTTAAACAAGAGGTGCGAGCTTCCTTAACTTAACAAATATCTGACAAAAATTCTAAAACAAGAGGAGCGACCATCCTTAACTTAACGAATATCTGACAAAAATTCTGAAAAAGAGGTGCAAGCATCCTTAACTTAACAAATATCTGACAAAAATTCTAAAACAAGAGGTGCAAGCATCCTTAACTTAACAAATATCTGTCAAAAATTCTAAAACAAGAGGTGCAATCATCCTTAACTTAACGAATATCTGATAAAAATTCTAAAACAAGAAGAGCAAGCATCCTTAACTTAACGAATATCTGACAAAAATTCTTAAACAAGAGGTGCGAGCATCCTTAACTTAACGAATATCTAGCAAAAATTCTAAAACAAGAGGAACGAGCATCCTTAACTTAACGAATATCTGGCAAAAATTCTTAAACAAGAGGTGCGAGCATCCTTAACTTAACGAATATCTGGTAAAAATTTTAAAACAAGAGGAGAAAGCATCCTTTACTTTACGAATATCTGGCAAAAATTCAAAAACAAGAAGAGCGAGCATCCTTAACTTAACAAATATCTGACAAAATCTCTAAAACAAGGGGAGCAAGCATCCTTAACTTTACGAATATCTGGCAAAAATTCATAAACAAGAGGAGCGAGCATCCTTTACATAAAGAATATCTGACAAAAAATCTAAAACAAGGGGTGCGAGCTTCCTTAACTTAACAAATATCTGACAAAAATTCTAAAACAAGAAGAGCGAGCATCCTTAACTTAACGAATATCTGACAAAAATTCTGAAAAAGAGGTGCAAGCATCCTTAACTTAACAAATATCTGACAAAAATTCTAAAACAAGAGGTGCAAGCATCCTTAACTTAACAAATATCTGACAAAAATTCTAAAACAAGAGGTGCAATCATCCTTAACTTAACGAATATCTGATAAAAATTCTAAAACAAGAAGAGCAAGCATCCTTAACTTAACGAATATCTGACAAAAATTCTTAAACAAGAGGTGCGAGCATCCTTAACTTAACGAATATCTAGCAAAAAATCTAAAACAAGAGGAACGAGCATCCTTAACTTAACGAATATCTGGCAAAAATTCTTAAACAAGAGGAGCAGCATCCTTAACTTAACGAATATCTGGCAAAAATTCTAAAACAAGAGATGCGAGCATCCTTAACTTAACGAATATCTGACAAAAATTCTAAAACAAGAGAAGCGAGCATCCTTAACTTAACGAATATCTGGCAAAAGTTCAAAAACAAGGGGAGCGAGCATCCTTAACTTAAAAAATATCTGACAAATATTCTAAAACAAGGGGAGCGAGCATCCTTAACTTAACGAATATCTGACAAAAATTCTAAAACAAGAGGAGCGAGCATCCTTAACTTAAAAAATATCTGACAAATATTCTAAAACAAGGGGAGCGAGCATCCTTAACTTTACGAATAACTGGCAAAAATTCTAAAACAAGAGGAGCGAGCATCCTTAACTTAACGAATATCTGACAAAAAATCTAAAAAAGGGGTGCGAGCATCCTTACCTTAACGAATATCTGGCAAAAATTCATAAACAAGAGGAGCGCGCATCCTTAACTTAACGAATATCTGACAAAAAATCTAAAACAAGGGGTGCGAGCATCCTTAACTTAACGAATATCTGATAAAAATTCTAAAACAAGAAGAGCAAGCATCCTTAACTTAACGAATATCCGACAAAAATTCTAAAACAAGAGGTGCGAGCACCCTTTACTTAACAAATATCTGACAAAAATTCTAAAACAAGAGATGCGAGCATCCTTAACTTTACAAATATCTGGCAAAAATTCTAAAACAAGAGGAGCGAGCATCCTTTAATTAACGAATATCTGGCAAAATTTCAAAAACAAGAAGAGCGAGCATCCTTAACTTAACGAATATCTGACAAAAATTAAAAAACAAGAGGTGGGAGCACCCTTTACTTAACAAATATCTGATAAAAATTCTAAAACAAGGGGAGCGAGCATCCTTAACTTTACGAATATCTGGCAAAAATTCTAAAACAAGAGATGCGAGCATCCTTAACTTTACGAATATCTGACAAAAATTCATAAACAAGAGATGCGAGCATCATTAACTTAACGAATATCTGACAAAAATTCTAAAACAAGAGGTGCAAGCATCCTTAACTTAACGAATATCTATCAAAAAAATTCTAAAACAAGAGGAGCGAGCATCCTTTACTTAACGAATATCTGTCAAAAATTCAAAAACAAGAAGAGCGAGCATCCTTAACTTAACAAATATCTGACAAAAATTCTAAAACAAGGGGAGCGAGCATCCTTAACTTTACGAATATCTGGCAAAAATTCTTAAACAAGAGGAGCGAGCATCCTTAACTTAACGAATATCTGGCAAAAATTCATAAACAAGAGGAACCAGCATCCTTAACTTAACGAATATCTGACAAAAATTCTAAAACAAGAGGAGTGAGCATCCTTAAATTAACGAATATCTGGCAAAAATTCTAAAACAAGAGGTGCGAGCATCCTTAACTTAACGAATATCTGGCAAAAATTCATAAACAAGAGATGCGAGCATCCTTAACTTTACGAATATCTGGCAAAAGTTCTAAAACAAGAGGAGCGAGCATCCTTACTTAACGAATATCTGACAAAAATTCTAAAACAAGATGTGCGAGCATCCTTAACTTAACGAATATCTGGCAAAAATTCATAAACAAGAGGAGCGAGCATCCTTAACTTAACGAATATCTGACAAAAAATCTAAAACAAGAGGAGCGAGCATCCTTAACTTAACGAATATCTGACAAAAATTCTAAAACAAGAGGTGCGAGCATCCTTAACTTAACAAATATCTGACAAAAATTCTAAAACAAGAGGTGCGAGCATACTTAACTTAACGAATATCTGATAAAAATTCTAAAGCAAGAAGAGCAAGCATCCTTAACTTAACGAATATCTGACATAAATTCTAAAACAAGAGGTGCGAGCATCCTTAACTTAACGAATATCTGGCAAAAATTCTAAAACAAGAGGAGCGAGCATCCTTAACTTAACGAATATCTGATAAAAATTCTATAGCAAGAAGAGCAAGCATCCTTAACTTAACGAATATCTGGCAAAAATTCTTAAACAAGAGATGCAAGCATCCTTAATTTAACGAATATCTGACAAAAATTCTAAAACAAGAGGTGCGAGCATCCTTAACTTAACGAATATCTGGCAAAAATTCTTAAACAAGAGGTGCGAGCATCCGTAACTTAACGAATATCTGGCAAAAATTCTAAACAAGAGGAGCGAGCATCCTTTACTTAACGAATATCTGGCAACAAATTCAAAAACAAGAAGAGCGAGCATCCTTAACTTAACGAATATCTGATAAAAAATCTAAAACAAGGGGTGCGAGCATCCTTAACTTAACGAATATCTGGCAAAAATTCATAAACAAGAGGAGCGAGCATCCTTAACTTAACGAATATCTGATAAAAAATCTAAAACAAGAGGTGCGAGCATCCTTAACTTAACAAATATCTGACAAAAATTCTAAAACAAGAGGTGCGAGCATACTTAACTTAACGAATATCTGATAAAAATTCTAAAGCAAGAAGAGCAAGCATCCTTAACTTAACGAATATCTGACATAAATTCTAAAACAAGAGGTGCGAGCATCCTTAACTTAACGAATATCTAGCAAAAATTCTAAAACAAGAGGAGCGAGCATCCTTAACTTAACAAATATCTGGCAAACATTCTTAAAAATGAGATGCAAGCATCCTTAATTTAACGAATATCTGACAAAAATTCTAAAACAAGAGGTGCGAGCAACCTTAACTTAACGAATATCTGGCAAAAATTCTTAAACAAAAGGTGCGAGCATCCGTAACTTAACGAATATCTGGCAAAAATTCTAAACAAGAGGAGCGAGCATCCTATACTTAACGAATATCTGGCAACAAATTCAAAAACAAGAAGAGCGAGCATCCTTAACTTAACGAATATCTGGCAAAAATTCATAAACAAGAGGAGCGAGCATCCTTAACTTAACGAATATCTGACAAAAAATCTAAAACAAGGGGTGCGAGCATCCTTAACTTAACAAATATCTGACAAAAATTATTAAACAAGAAGAGCGAGCATCCTTAACTTAACGAATATCTGACAAAAATTCTAAAACAAGAGGTGCGAGCATCCTTAACTTAACAAATATCTGACAAAAATTCTAAAACAAGAGGTGCGAGCATACTTAACTTAACGAATATCTGATAAAAATTCTAAAACAAGAAGTGCGAGCATCCTTAACTTAACGAATATCTAGCAAAAATTCTAAAACAAGAGGAGCGAGCATCCTTAACTTAACGAATATCTGGCAAAAATTCTTAAACAAGAGATGCAAGCATCCTTAACTTAACGAATATCTGACAAAAATTCTAAAACAAGAGGTGCGAGCATCCTTAACTTAACGAATATCTGGCAAAAATTCTAAAACAAGAGGAGCGAGCATCCTTAACTTAACGAATATCTGGCAAAAATTCTAAAACAAGAGGAGCGAGCATCCTCAACTTAACGAATATCTGGCAAAAATTCTTAAACAAGAGATGCAAGCATCCTTAATTTAACGAATATCTGACAAAAATTCATAAACAAGAGGAGCGAGCATCCTTAACTTAACGAATATCTGACAAAAAATCTAAAACAAGGGGTGCGAGCATCCTTAACTTAACGAATATCTGACAAAAATTCTAAAATAAGAGGTGCAAGCATCCTTAACTTAACGAATATCTGGCAAAAATTCTTAAACAAGAGGTGCGAGCATCCTTAACTTAACGAATATCTGGCAAAAATTCTAAAAGAAGAGGAGAAATCATCCTTTACTTTACGAATATCTGGCAAAAATTCAAAAACAAGAGGTGCAAGCATCCTTAACTTAACAAATATCTGACAAAAATTCTAAAACAAGGGGAGCAAGCATCCTTAACTTTACGAATATCTGGCAAAAATTCTAAAACAAGAAGAGCGAGTATATCCTTAACTTAACGAATATCTGACAAAAATTCTAAAACAAGAAGAGCGAGCATCCTTAACTTAACGAATATCTGACAAAAATTCTAAAACAAGGGGTGCGAGCATCCTTAACTTAACGAATATCTGGCAAAAATTATAAAACAAGAGAAGCGAGCATCCTTAACTTAACGAATATCTGACAAAAATTCTAAAACAAGAGGTGCGAGCATCCTTAACTTAACGAATATCTGGCAAAAATTTTAAAACAAGAGGAGCGAGCATCCTTAACTTAACGAATATCTGACAAAAATTCTAAAACAAGAGGTTCGAGCATCCTTAACTTAACGAATATCTGATAAAAATTCTAAAACAAGAAGAGCAAGCATCCTTAACTTAACGAATATCTGACAAAAATTCTTAAACAAGCGGTGCGAGCATCCTTAACTTAACGAATATCAAGCAAAAATTCTAAAACAAGAGCAGCGAGCATCCTTAACTTAACGAATATCTGGCAAAAATTCTCAAACAAGAGGAGCGAGCATCCTTAACTTAACGAATACCTGACAAAAATTCTAAAACAAGAGGTGCGAGCATCCTTAACTTAACGAATATCTGGCAAAAATTCTTAAACAAGAGGTGCGAGCATCCTTAACTTAACGAATATCTGGCAAAAATTCTAAAACAAGAGGAGCGAGCATTCTTTACTTAACGAATATCTAGCAAAAATTCAAAAACAAGAAGAGCGAGCATCCTTAACTTAACGAATATCTGACAAAAATTATAAAACAAGAGGTGCGAGCACCCTTAACTTTACGAATATCTGGGAAAAATTCTAAAACAAGGGGAGCGAGCATTCTTAACTTAACGAATATCTGACAAAAATTCTAAAACAAGAGGTGCGAGCATCCTTAACTTAACGAATATCTGACAAAAATTCTAAAACAAGAGGAGTGAGCATCCTTAAATTAACGAATATCTGGCAAAAATTATAAAACAAGAGGTGCGAGCATCCTTAACTTAACGAATATCTGGCAAAAATTCATAAACAAGAGATGCGAGCATCCTTAACTTTACGAATATCTGGCAAAAATTCTAAAACAAGAGGAGCGAGCATCCTGAACTTAACGAATATCTGACAAAAATTCTAAAACAAGAGGTGCGAGCATCCTTAACTTAACGAATATCTGGCAAAAATTTTAAAACAAGAGGAGCGAGCATCCTTAACTTAACGAATATCTGACAAAAATTCTAAAACAAGAGGTGCAAGCATCCTTAACTTAACGAATATCTGATAAAAATTCTAAAACAAGAAGAGCAAGCATCCTTAACTTAACGAATATCTGAGAAAAATTCTTAAACAAGCGGTGCGAGCATCCTTAACTTAACGAATATCAAGCAAAAATTCTAAAACAAGAGGAGCGAGCATCCTTAACTTAACGAATATCTGGCAAAAATTCTTAAACAAGAGGAGCGAGCATCCTTAACTTAACGAATATCTGACAAAAATTCTAAAACAAGAGCAGCGAGCATCCTTAACTTAACGAATATCTGGCAAAAATTCTTTAACAAGAGATGCGAGCATCCTTAACTTAACGAATACCTGACAAAAATTCTAAAACAAGAGGTGCGATCATCCTTAACTTAACGAATATCTGGCAAAAATTCTTAAACAAGAGATGCGAGCATCCTTAACTTAACGAATATCTGGCAAAAATTCTAAAACAAGAGGAGCGAGCATTCTTTACTTAACGAATATCTGACAAAAATTCTAAAACAAGAGGTGCGAGCACCCTTTACTTAACAAATATCTGACAAAAATTCTAAAACAAGGGAAGCGAGCATCCTTAACTTTACGAATATCTGGGAAAAATTCTAAAACAAGGGGAGCGAGCATTCTTAACTTAACGAATATCTGACAAAAATTCTAAAACAAGAGGTGCGAACATCCTTAACTTAACGAATTTCTGACAAAAATTCTAAAACAAGAGGAGCGAGCATCCTTAACGTAACGAATATCTGGCAAAAATTCTAAAACAAGAGGTGCGAGCATCCTTAACTTAACGAATATCTGGCAAAAATTCATAAACAAGAGATGCGAGCATCCTTAACTTAACGAATATCTGACAAAAATTCATAAACAAGAGGTGCGAGCATCCTTAACTTAACGAATATCTGACAAAAATTTTAAAAACAAGAAGAGCGAGCATCCTTAACTTAACGAATATCTGACAAAATTCTAAAACAAGAGGTGCAAGCACCCATTGCTTAACAAATATCTGACAAAAATTCTAAAACAAGGGGAGCAAGCATTCTTAACTTAACGAATATCTGACAAAAATTCTAAAACAAGAGGTGCGAGCATCCTTAACTTAACGAATATCTGACAAAAATTCTAAAACAAGAAGAGCGAGCATCCTTAACTTAACGAATATCTGACAAAAATTCTAAAACAAGAGGTGCGAGCACCCTTTACTTAACAAATATCTGACAAAAATTCTAAAACAAGGGGAGCGAGCATCCTTAACTTAACGAATATCTGGCAAAAATTCTAAAACAAGAGGAGCGAGCATCCTTAACTTAACGAATATCTGGCAAAAAATCTAAAACAAGAGGAGCGAGCATCCTTAACTTAACGAATATCTGACAAAAATTTATAAACAAGAGAAGCGAGCATCCTTAACTTAACGAATATCTGACAAAAATTCTAAAACAAGAGATGCGAGCATCCTTAACTTAACGAATATCTAGCAAAAATTCATAAACAAGAGAAGCGAGCATCCTTAACTTAACGAATATCTGACAAAAATTCTTAAACAAGAGAAGCGAGCATCCTTAACTTAACGAATATCTGTTAAAAATTCTAACACAAGAGGAGCGAGCAGCCTTAACTTAAGTAATATCTGGCAAATTCCAAAACAAGAGGTGCGAGCATCCTTTACTTAACAAATATCTGGCAAAAATTCTAAAACAAAAGGTGCGAGGATCCTTAACCCCTACTTTTCTTTCCAGAATTTGATTACAGATAGTTTTAAATATTATCTTTGAAAATCTTGTAATATCCTTGTTATTTTTTCATCGTTTTTGAAAGAAAAAAGGTGCGAATGTAAAATATATGCAAATCTAAAGAGAATTATTTCCCGCCAAATTTTCAGTGGCTTATTATCTCGAAAACAAGCACACGGACATTTCATTTTTTTCTGCTTGTTTAGTTATTTTATTTACATACTATCAATTTATAACAGTCTTTAAAAAAGTTTGTTATTTTGAAACAGAGTAGCGAACATCCTTAACAATGCTTTTCTGCAAAACATTTATTACGGTTTTTACCTGGAGAAAAAATTTAAGCATAGGCAACGTTTCACTCCCCTGCGTCTATTCATCCCTTGGTAGAAAAGGCGGGATACATCACACATGGAGTGGAACTTCCTTTGTACCATGGGTTTATACACATAAAACATATTGCTAAAATGGTAAAATTTTAATTTCACAGTATGGCATGTATATTAGGTATGAATTATTTGATTACCAAGCTAAATCACAACATGCTCTGATGAGTTTATATTGGAACCTTGTACACCATGTACACCAGTACACAGGAGGTTGAATTGTTACTTAACATGCTTAACACCACAGGAGTTTAAAATTTTTTGAAAACGATTGAATTCCCAATGTGAAATAAAATATAAATAACTCTTTAAATTTGTATCGTATAAATGATAAGGGTATATTAAAAAGGGGGTGGGGGTGGGGGTGGGGGTTGCTGTTTCAGAATTGTTTGAGGTGATGAACACAAAGCAGTTCCATTCTATATTTAATTGGCCACATCATACATGTAACAAGAGAATGCCCATGCTACGTCAGCAATCTATTTATTAGTACATTTTGGTTGTGAACAAAATAATTTTAAAAGTTGCTCTTTCAAAATTTCAAAATTTCCGTTTAGGAACTTTCATTTGGGAAAATCCCCCGCAAATAATGACAGTAAGCAGGTATGCAAATTGTAGGACAGAAAGTCGCAGGACATAAATCATGTAAATACGTGTTATTTTATATTTTTTAATTTGATTTTTTTTTATACAAAAAAAAGGCATGGGGTATGTCTCAGTTGATAACTTGATAATATCATACATATGAAAATAGAAACAAACAAACAAGGAAAAAATTATAATCATACTTGTCGTTTTCTCTAATAAAAAAAAGTTAAGCGTCTGTCTTATTTTGGAATCAATTAGATATTTTTTTCAAATTTCATTTTAACAGTTATGGGCTTATGTATTTTTAGTTGAGAAACTTAACAAAACATGAACAAAGCCTTTTTTATCATGTTTATAGTTGGTTTGGAATACTGCATCAAGTTGGTATGCAGAATTGAAAATTGGATGATGATTTCTTTGATTACGTTTATTAAAATACTTTGATTGGTAATCATAAGCATAAAATAATAAATTTCTACTAAGAAAACAATTTGTGAGCAAAACTATTTATAATACTAATTTTCAACTAAGGAAACAATTTGTTTTGAAATCTATTTGATGAAGTTATTCATTTTTAGCTCACCTGGCCCGAAGAGCAAATTGAGCTTTTCTCATCACTTTACGTCCGTTGTCTGTCGTCGTCGTTAACTTTTACAAAAATCTTCTCCTCTCAAAATACTGGGCCAAATTAAACCAACATGACCAAGCTTGGCCACAATCATCATTTGGGTATCTAGTTTGAAAAATGTGTCCAGTGACCCGGCCAACCAACCAAGATGGCCGCCATGGCTAAAAATAGAACATAGGGGTAAAATGTAGATTTTGGCTGATATCTCTGAAACCAAAGAATAAAGAGCAAATCTAACATGTGATACAACTGTTTATCAGGTCAAGATCTATCTGCTCTGCAATTTTCAGATGAATCTGAGAACCCGTTGTTGGGTTGCTGCCCCTAAATTGGTAATTTTAAGGAAATTTTGCCGTTTTTGGTTATTACCTTGAATATTATTATAGATAGAGATAAAACTGTAAACAGCAATAATGGAGTGGAACTTCCTTTGTACTGGGATTATACATATAAAACATAACGCTAAAATGGTAATGATTCAGTTGCACAATCCCAAAGAAAGGGTGTCATGTGAGAAATTTTAATTTCACAGTATGGGCATTATGGCATGTATATTAGGTATGAATTATTTGATTACGGTCCAGCGTATTCATTAAGAACCGATTGCCGATTGAAATGGTCGTTTATAATCAAATTCCCATCGGTTGTTTTTCTGATGTCAAAAAAATATAAATGGTACTTCTAGTTTTAGATCGTCGGTCACTATCTAGGACAATCTAGAGAGATATATAACTGCATTTCTGATTGGTTAATAAAATTGAATTTCCGGTAAAATAGATCCTGGTTGTTGATTTCGCTGCAAAGTACTATAAGAATTTTTACTGAAACCAGGAAAAGTATGCATTCATAGTAATAACGAGATTTTGTAACCAGTCAATAGCATAGTCAGAGAAATGAAAAGAATTTCAGATTTTTTTCAATCAACAACAAAGTGAAAAAAGGTTTCTCCTATGACATTTGCATTCAAATAATTGAGACACTCTCCTTGGTCATGTTCATGAAAGTGCATGATCGTGGTTCTACCACGAAATGAAAAAAAGAGCATTGTCTTGTCTCTTAAAAGCAGACATCACATTATTTTCATTAAGTGATTTTCACTTTCTTGTTTTCAAGTGATAGAGCCTCTTAACAGCAGACTCTTTATTTTTACCATAAATCATGAATCATATGTTTACCTGTCCCATGGCCTTTCTTTTGAAATGAAAGAAAAAAAATGTAGAGATAGCTCGTCTGCATGTCTGACATTGTGTAGCTTCAAATAGAGTCATAAATACTAGGACTAGGAGCATGCCACCACCTGACACCAAGAGATATATTGTGTAAAGGAGGATATACTATTATCACACATGACAGGTCTTGCTTAACATTCCCCAAACAAACATGACACAATGCTATTAAAAAAGAAATCTCACACAATCATGCCCTGACTAACCTGATCCAAGTAATAATAATAAAAAGTGAGGATGAGGATGATGTCTCCCTATGATCATGATGATTATAAAGAAGTGTGAGTCTTGCATTATGCATTCAAGGATGTACTTTGGCCAGGTTCTGAAATTTCTGTCAGATGTTTAATCTCTGGTTTTTTTCCTATGATACAGGGTAAAATATTTTGACCCACGACCATGATGATCCCATTTTTCCTTTCTTAAATAAAAGACTTCAATTATTAACTCACAAAAAGTCAGTTTAATACCAAAATTTAAGCAGATCTTAGATTTCTTTCTTTCCTTTTGTTTGCTTCTTAACTAATGCTCTTCTGAATTATGGTATCAATTTTAAATTCTAGATTATTGTAATTTCACCAAAGTGCATCCTTTTTGCCTTTAACAGTCAGGGGACTTACTGAAACAAGTGATTTTTAAATCACTTATTTGAGTAGCAAATTCGAGGTTTTGTCACAAATTGGGATTTTGTAGTTTTTCAAAATTTTAAACACATAGGTTTAAATAACATCTTTTAATTAGTAAAATTAAAAAAATATGAACTCACAACTTCTTTTATGTAGCAAGGTTTATGCCTTTGATGCTATCATTTACCTGAAAATTCTATTTTAGTTGAAAAAATGCTATAATAAAGGCTTTACATAATGAACTGATACTTTCTTAAAAGATTTATCACAGCAGTGGGAGTATTTTTCCTGTGAAGTTCAAGGTTTTATCTTTCAGATTATGTAATAAAATTCTACTGTTCGCAATAAAAATTTCACTGTTCGGGGGTGTTGAAATTAGTGGGGGTTATTAAAAGAATGATACTTAAAGAAGTGATTTTTGGGAAGGAAATTGAGGTCTGATACTTAAACAAGTGATTTTTATGTCATTATCCTAGATTCAGTACAAGGTCATCACCTGAAATGACCTGGTCATCCTATCAACACAGATGTTGGTTCTGATAATTTTAGAAACATAATTAGTCCCTGGATCATTAGTATTCTATATTGAAAGCTACACTAATATTAAATCATTTCTTCTAGTGATTAATTTGTACTACTTAAATAGGTGATTACTAAAGAAAGATAACTCTAACTTCCAACCTTTATGGAAATAATGTTACTTGAATCAGTGATTTAGAAAATCACTTGTTTAAGTAAGTCCCCTGACTGTTTAAACAACAGTCCATTGAATTCATCATTTGATTTATTGTGATAAGTATTTGAAATTATTAGTACTGAAAAATGTTTTCTATGGGTTAGAACTATTTGAATAATTGCATGTCTACAGTTAAATTGAAAATATTTTCAACTAATAAAATCAAATTTAAATCTTTTCCTGAATGATCACCATGTCTTACGGAGTCATGCCTTTATTATTTTCCTCAAAAAGCCACAAACAACTTCAATAACTTGTTAGCTGAAAGTCTTGATGATATGTGATCAACTTTTAAAAAAATATGACCATCTTGCTGCTCATTTACCTTATCATCATTAAAAAAATGGTGTTTGCGAAGAACAAAATTAGAGTTCAGGAGCCCCCCAGGGTGCAGGATTTTGCACCATTTTTAAATGATATATAGTATATTAGGTATGAATTATTTGATTACCAACAGAGACATATTGTATTATATGTCTCTGTTACCAAGTAAATCACAAACAGGCACTTTTTTCTGTCAATGGGGGGTTTACTATCCACACTCGTTTTTTTGTTGCTTTTGCAACATATGATGGAAAATTATAATAGATTAAGATACACTGTACACTTTAAGGGGGCTCGCGGGTCTAAATCAAATTTTTTATTTAATATAAGAATTCACTATATTTTTCTATAAATATATACATCTTATACATATGTACTTAATAGAAAAATGAATTAAAAAAATGGGGTCATCTTTCATTTTTTTACACACATAAAGCCGTTAGTTTTCTCGTTTGAATTGTTTTACATTGTCTTATCGGGGCCTTTTATAGCTGACTATGTGGTATGGGCTTTGCTCATTGTTGAAGGCCGTACGGTGACCTATAGTTGTTAATGTCTGTGTCATTTTGGTCTTTTGTGGATAGTTGTCTCATTGGCAATCATACCACATCTTCTTTTTTATATCACCGTTCATTTACGCTCACAATCTGCCTTCGAAAGAAGCATGCATTTTTGTTAATGTCCTTTTTTTCTGTTGAACTAATAGGAGAAATAGCGGTAATATCGAAATAAAAAAAGAACTAAATTACAGAAATCGCTTAAATTTTACAATTATTTAGTTTATGTACTGCTTATTCAAAAACAGCAATAAAAAATATAGGTCACTGATGAGTTAAAATAGATATTTCAATTTTAATGCCAAAAAATTGGATTTTTGCACCAAAGGGAGATAATTTGGAGCTTTTTCAATGATATCTGCATTTTAAAAGTCACTTGGGGCCAACACCAATTGATTTTTTGGAATGATTTTTGTACCATATGATAAAGTAACAACTACTAAAAGGAAATTAAAAAAAATTGTAATGAAAAACAAATGTTTAACTTTTTTTTGAAAATCTTATACCCGCGAGCCTCCTTTAATCACAAAAATAATCAGCAAGTCAAGACCTACTAACAAGTCATTTGGGTATACATTTACAATTAATTCTCCATAGGCCGTAATGGTAACGTTTTCCTCCGTTGCTCAGTCCATATCGTTTACTTGAACATGTATGATGGCTCATATCGAAGCTGATACATTTATACATGTCTGGTTAAATTTTCGGGGTGGCAAGTGAGATTACTTTTTTTCGCAAATTGCTGGACCCCGGAAGATGGTGAAAAATGTCACTCTCCTCATGAAATAATCCCAAAATTCTGATCATAAAATTCAATAAAAAAATTGTCCTTTCTAATAATTTATTTCAGGTCAAATCTACATCTTTCTTTTCTCATCACATCAGCTCTATAAAACAGTTCTTATATTGTTCATTTATGTCCATTTTTAAAATCACAGCATCCACAATTGTATGGCGGACTAATATTTTTTTTTAATTACGTCATCTGAGTTCCTCATCTCAAGGTCTATTAGGGATCCTGACCCATATTCATGGATTTTTCTAGCATTCCACAGGGTCCGGTATTCGGACCCATTCCCAACGGCAAAAACCCTACATTTTTCCCAATTTTGGGAGCAAAATTCCCAAATGATCACAAAATTCATTTCCATCTTTATTATTAATGACAGAGATGTTTATTTTATTCAACCGCTAGCTTTATGTCAAAAATCGCCAACAAGTAATGTGTAAATCCAAGTTGAAACATATTGAATGACAAACAACATTGACTTCTTCTTCTTCTTCTGTGTATTAGCCTCCTTTAAGTAGGAGCACCTCCGAATGGAGTATATACCCTTAATGTCGTATTAAAATTTTTAAACACATTAAAAATATGTACAGCACATGCATATAAAAGAAAGAAAGTTGTTGGTTTTTTTTTACATGGCATATATACAGGGACTTGGGTGTTTTTTTTTAAAACTATCTTATCTCATGTTTAGGTTAAAAATCTGTTATTATTGCTTTATATAAGTTTAGAATAAAAGCAAACCATTTAATGTTAAACGATAAAATTAAGTAATATATGATCAAATACGCTAAAAACTGGTAAAATACGTTGTAATATATTAAGTAGCAATTTCATACTAATGTAAAATACCTAATGGATTTGGTGATTTAAAACAATAAAAGATAATTTTTTTTTTTTTTTTTTTAAATATGGTGGTTTGGGATGTTAACTGTGAAGATATTTCCTTTAACATATATATGTCTTATATTCACTTTATTCAAATATTGCAGTAATTATAAAATAAAATAAAATAATTTGGCATCAGTAGTGATTTTTAAATGAGATTAAAATAGATTTTAAAATATATGTACTTAATTTTTTTTCTTTTCTTTGTTTGTAAATTATGTACATTTATATATTTTTTTGCATTATATACTTTATTTATCATATTTCCGACTCGGTGCTGGGCTTAATGTCTATTTGTATCATATTAAGGCACTATATTCTGTTGACTGAATTTCCTCATATTGTCCTGATCCATGAATACTGTTTATTATGGAATTACTCATATACATATCATCCTGTCTATTCTTATTCATTCTTTTTTTCCAGAATTTTCAATCTGTCCATATGTAGCTGAAAGATCAAGTTTCTTGTTTTGTTCTCAATCACGTTCAATAATTTATTAGAGTTGTTGAGTACTTCTTTATATTTTGTACAGTCTACTATTAACTGAGAGATTGCTGCCTTGTTTTTAAAGACATTGTTCCAATTTTCTGCAGTAATCTCATGGGTGATGGTTTCTCTTATTTCTGAGAAGTACTTTTCTCTTGTTGTACTTAGTATTGGACAAGTTGTTAGGAAATGTGTCACATCCTCATTACCACTGTAACAAAGTTGACAAGTTGCTTCCACATTGTAATGTGTGAATTTGTGTTTATCCACTTGCAGTATATATGTCCCAGTCATTACTCTTGCTTTTATGATTGCCTTTTGTAGTTCGAATCGTGGAAGTTGTTTAATATTCCAGACATGATGTGGTTTGTTTGGTTCTAGATTGCTTGTATTAAGGAATGCTAGGCTTGATTTGTTTTCTGCATCAGCTAAGATCTTTTCATTCCAAAATTTATCCACTTTTGTCTTGATAGAATTTTTCCAATGCTCTTTCTTTGGTATGTTATTTTGTAATTGGGTGATGCTTGGTAGCCCATACATTTCTAGTATTTTCCTTATTCTTGTGAAAAAGCTCTTATTGTTGTCAAAATTTGTAGTTACTTGTCTGGTTAGTATTTGATGTATTTTATCATTTCCACAGTTTAACAGAGATAAAAGGAGAGATAGACATCTTTTGTGTATTTCTGCCTCTATCGGTAAGGCTCCTATTAAAAGTAAGACTGCTGCATTAGATGTTCTTTCTGGTAGGGATTGTATATGCCTGAGATTTTTCCTGTGGAATTTTTCAAGTTGCTCAATATTAGCCTTTGTCATGGGTAATACTTCCAGTCCATATATAAGCCTTGGTACAACATATGTTTTATAGATACTGTATGAAGTTGGAGGATCTAAACCATTTGTTCCATGGACTCCTGACCCCATTAGAGCATATTTCGTCCTTCTCGCAATTTGTATTCTTTCTTGTATATTGACTTGGCATTCATTCTTTTCAGCTCTTATAATACCTAAATGTACACCTGATTCTGCTATATTTATTTCATTTCCACCTAGATTCCACTTAAAGTTGCTTTTTGTCTTTGAGCAATCAATAATTTGTGTTTTCATTGGATGTATGGTATAATGATGTTCATTGGCATATCTGCTGAGGACATTTAACATTATCTGAAGCTCATTTTCATTGTTAGAGATAAATGCTATGTCATCAGCACATGTTGGAGTGCCTGCATATATATTTCCTAGGTGATATCCAAGAGCATTTTCTTCTAATTCCACAAGCAAGTCCTGGACAAAAACTTTGTAAAGATGAGTGGACAGTATTCCTCCTTGTCTTACACCTTGTTTGATGTTGAATGGGGTACTGATACCGTCTAGCCATTTCACTTTTGATGTCAAGTCATTATAGAGTTCTGTAAGTATCTTCCAATATACTGGATGTATATCCTGATCTATCATCTTGTCCATAAGAATGTAATGCTGAACTACATCAAATGCAGATTTCACGTCCAAAATATTAATAAAGAAATTTTCGGATCCTTTTTTTTCCTCATACCTGGCTTCTGATATAAATAGACTTGCCATTATTGGTGATAAACCTTTCGTGAAGCCAAACTGGAGGTCTGTTTTAGATTCTAAATTCAGCTTGGTTAGGAATGAGTACTCAAATGTTTTTCCTGTAACTGGTGTAACTGTTATGCCTCTATAATTGCCTAATTCAGTGGATTCTTTATCTTTTTTGAGCACTGGAGTGAGTATACCAGATTTGAATGAGGTTGGAACTTTCCTATATAGTAAGATGTTGTTAAATATTGATTTTAAAGCCGGTGTTATAGTTTCTTTTGCATTTTTTAGATGTTCTGCTGTGAGTCCGTATTCATCCGGACTCTTTTTGGTGTTAAGACAATCTATCGCTTTCTCTATTTCTGATTCTGAAAACAATTCTGGGATATCTGTACATTCCTGTATGGCCTCTTGTATGCAGCTTTGTCTAACTTTGCATAAATTCAGATAGTTACAGTCGTACTGTTCTTCTTTTGGTATGCTTAGGTCTTCATAGTACTGTGCAAAACCTTTTCTTTGCTCTTCTGGTAGGAACATATATTCACCATTGATTTTGAGGCAATTTGTTGTTGTACGGTTGTTATTTCTACCTCTGTTTATTAGCCTGTAAAATAGCTGTGTGTTGGGATTGTCTATTATTTGCTGATAAAGTTTTTGTCTATCCACTGCTTGCTCTGCTCTAAGTTTGCTTCTTAATTTCTTTTTTTCCTTCTTTAACTCAATTGCTAAGACATGATCTTTTGTTTTTCCAACACTCTGCCATTTCTTGTATATTTCTCTACATGCGTTTAAAATTATTAGCACTTCAGGCGAGGCTTTCCATTTTGGACCCTTTGTTTGCAACAATTTAGTTGGAATTGTTTTTTTTCCTGCTTTAGTCATTGCTTCCACTAACATGTCTAACTGTATGTTTACATCCTTTTCGGTCTCTATGGAGGTTATACTGTTTTGAATGATACTATTATAACCCTCTTTGTCAATTTGTTCCCATTGCATTTTGTACTTTGCTTTCTTGTTCTGTTGGTTTGATTTTCTGATATTTGTCATTTGAGAGGCTATTTCCATTTTAACAATTGTGTGTGCCGAAGTGTTTGCACAAGATCTTTCTTCTATTTTATAGTCCATTACCAAATTTTCATCTTGAACCAGAATGTAATCGATTTGGGATGAGGAGTTGCCTGCATGATGGAAGAATGTGTGAGTGTTTATTAATTCTACTCCAGTTGTCAGGTTCATGTTCTTGGTAAAATTCCTAAGCATTTTGTCATGTTTGTTAGTTCTTGAAGTTTGTAGTGTTCCATTTAAATCTCTAGCTAATACAATTCTGTGCGTATTTTCATATTTTTGTATTATATCGAATATAATGTCCAAACATTCTGTATATTCTGAAAGAGAGTCAGAATTATGTGTTGGCATATATGCATTGATCAGGCAGATATCCTTAGTTGCTGTTATAAGAATTGCTATTATCCTTTCGTTTCCGTCCTTCAGTTTCTTGATTCTACTTGACCACTGAGAGGGCCACAGAACAGATACCCCTCCTCTTCCTTTTGGCAATTTAAAACTATCCAATGGGTCGTTTGTATCGTAGCACCTTGTATGATCATCCATTTTTGGGAGTAGTATCTTTATTTCTTTCTTTTGAAAATCCCATAAAAAATGCTCCTGTAGACATAATATTGTTTTCGAAAGATCTAACGTGTGGAGAAATGCAATATTAGTCTTCAGTCCTTCAATATTACATGTTATAATGTTGATGTTTTTATCGCCTGTTCTTTGTCTGTTGTTTGGTGGTGGTTTATTTCCGGGGGCCATCCTCTTAGGCTGTTGAGACGAAAATGGTACTCCTTTGGATTCCTGTATAATTTCTGATCTTCTTCCTGAGTCGTCATACTGTTTTCATGTATTTCCCTATTTGATATGGGCTTGCTATTGGCTTCTCTTATATTTTTCTCCTCTGTTTGTGTACTAATTTGATTCTCTTTTCCTTTTTCCTGATCACTTAGTCTTTCATTTCTTATTGGAGATGATTCCTTGCTCTGATCATATAAAGTGTTATAAGAAGACGCCTCATTAAGTGTTTGATGTTGCTGGCAGTTTCCTTTTTTGTCGTCAGTTTTTGAATTTTGCTGGTAGCTGTTTGTTTTATCATCCTTCAAATGGTCATTTGGATTTCGTACGAATTCTTCTCTCATGTTATAGTTATGTGGAACAGGTTCTTGCTGTATTAACTGCTGCGGCTTTATCCGTATCTCATCTCTGTTCTGTGACATATGATGCGGGATTTGTTGTCTGTTGATCGTGACTGGTCTGCTGTATTCAGGAGGATGAGGCAAGGTGGCATGTGTATTCTGCGTTGCAGCATTCATTGCACTAAGGGGATTGTAGGTTCCTGTTGGTATTCCATACATTGTGGGGAGATGATATGCTGATGGTATATTCATTTGCCTTTGCAATGTCACTGGGTTTGGTGCTATATGCATAGATCTGTGTGTAGGATTTAGATGCACATTCTGCCCTAGATTTGGTGGTATATGCATGAAGTTTTGTGATGGATTGGGTGGTATATACATGCCTGTTTGCACTGGATTTGGTGGTAAATGCATGTAGTGCTGCGAAGTATTTGGTGTTATCTGATGCACAACTCCTGGTATACCTTGTGGTATATGCATAAAGTGCTGCATTGGGTTTGGTGGTATCTGAGGTACCATTCCTGGTAATCCTTGTGGTAGATGTGTATAGTGCTGCATTGGGTTTGGTGGTATATGAGGTACAGCTCCTGGCATACTTTGTTGAATTCCACATGGGTGTGGGCTGTAATTCCTTATTTGTAATGCCATCTGTGTGGTAATAGCTGTTTGCATGCACATATTCTGGATCATTTGGTTTTCTATTGTTTTCAGACGGTTTTCCATTATCATCTCTTTCATTTGACTCTGCAATTGTTGAAATGCATGTTGAGTATCACTTTGTTCATTTGTCTCTGTGGTGCCTTGAACTGATGGTTGTTCATTAACCTTGTTTTCTCCTCTTTGAACAATTGTGTCAAGCACTGTCTTCATATGTTTGATCTCATTTTCTAAATTCAGTATTCTCGTTTTTTGAGCTGTTATTATTTCTTCCTTGTCATTCTTGTTTTTAGTTCCTTTATGATTTTTCTTTACTCCTTGTTGCGTAGGGGTTATCCCATGCACTTGTTTTGATGGGTTCCCATTTGGTATACATGGCATAGTTAAATTAGAGTCTATTCTCTCTTCTATTCTTTGCTCATTCTTTTCTGACTCTTGATTTATACTGTTTTTTATACCAGTTGGCATGATTGGTATGCATGTTTTAAGTTCTGTTTCTTCCATATCTTCAGGTTCTATTTCTCTTTCATTTTCACCCTGATATTCAGTATGTTGCCTCTCATTTTGTTTCTCTTCTGTATTGTAGACTTCATCTTCCTGTACTATTGGTTCAGATTCCACTAGATTCCTTGCATCATAGAGAATATCATCGTTACAAAGGGTACATATATAGTCTTTGTGTATAAATTCTTTTTCTCCAGTTTTACTAGTAAGGTTTTCACATTGGAAGTGATACCAATAATCACATCTATCACATCCTATTCCCTCCTCTACGTATCTGTTGCAACATGGACACATAAAATTGTCAGGTGTATTATTTGTATCTGTTTTCAACGGAGAGCTACTTGCCTTGTTTCTTTCCTTTATATTTTGATTATTCTTAATCGTTCCCAGTATAGCTTGGTTTGTATCAGCATTGTTTCCTTCCTTCACTTTAAGTGGGGAAACATATTCCTCTTCACAGATTATTTCCTTTACTTTATTTTCATTTTCGTTCTCTTCCTGTTTTATAGCTCTATGTATGGTATTTGAGGAGGAACTTTTTAGCTGAGATAAATATGAGTGAATGCTGTTGTTAAGAATGTTGATGTCTCTATATTTAGTTCTCAATTTCTCACAAATTTGGTCAAATATATTGTTGATAAAAATATCAATCCTGCCTCCATTTACATTGATTTTACAGGTTGTATGATATAAGTTGATTGTAAATTTTAATAGACTACCAGCATCTCCGTTCAGTTTTTTGTTATACACTTTATAGCATGAATCCACTGTTAACCCTGATTTTTCTATTCCATCCTGGATTGGTAAGGTTACTAAGTTCTCGGCTATTTCGGGTCTTTGCAAAATGCTTAGTATTTCATTTTTCACCGTTTCATATGCTCCAGTGCTTAGTTCTATTACAAAATGTTTACCTGGTTTTAGTTCAAATCTCAGATGTTCTTTTTGACATGCGTTAATTTTTTTCTGAATAGCGCTTTCCCTATCTAGCGTATATGATCTTGTAGTAATTTTACTTGGACGAAGATCTCCAGTGGAAAGGTTCTTTCTGAATTTCTGTACCTGCATCTTGTACACCTGTAGTAATAATAGCCAGGGAGTAGTTTTATGTTATATGACTGAAAGTATTTGTATCTTTTAGAAAGAGGATTTTATTGCTAGCAGACAACCTATGGTATAGCGCGGACAGCCCACACTGACCTGTTGTCCTACTAGCAGAATCGAAATAATATTTCAATGGTATAGCGCGGACAACCCACACTAACCTTATATAGTACCGGATTTGATAGGCACACTGAATTAACCTGTGGTATAGCGCGGACAACCCACACTAACCTGTTATCCTGTGTGCTGTCTCAAATTATCAGTCTAATACATCCAAGTACTCCCTAACTATTATTATTGATGTCGGTATCTTTGTCTTCTTTATCTTTAGCCCAACAGTCTCTCGTTATCTGTCTGGTCAGTTTCATAAGCCAGGCTTTTGTAAGGTGTATATTTGGGTGAATCCCGTCTTGTAGCAGGCTTAGGTTGTATAGTCTTCTGCTTTTGGTTTCACCGTGTCTATTGCTGGTTGTCTCTCTTTGATACGTGCGTTGTTGTCTGGTTGATGTTCTGTATAAGTCGATGTTGAAGTTTGGTGAAAAGTGTTGGTTTTCTTGGTTGGTGTTCCTTATTGCCTTATTAACCTCAAGTAATTGATGTTCTAGCTGATGATCTTGATCACGAAATGTTTCTGGATTTTTATGCTTATGCGCTTTGTTCCATGCCTCGATTGAAAAATATGGTATTTCAACTATTGTTGCTTGGCTTCCTGGTGATAGCCCCTTCAGTATTTGTATTATCTCTTTGTAACTTTTAACTAAGTGCTCAACCAGTTCTTCTGTATTTTGGTATTTAAGCGTTATGTATTTGGTTTTTCTGTCAAAGGCAGTAAAATCACATGTCCCTATTATAATATATAACCAAATATTGCCTGTTATAAGTTGCACTTCTGTATCAAGGTTTTGCTTCAACCAGTCTAGCGCTTGAACGACTGTTCTGCCTCCTTTACACCACCAATGTATTTCAGAGTGCAATGGGAGGGATGCTTGTTGTCGTAGTCTCCCGCCTATACTGTTCCCTATAACTATCGGTCTGAATTCCCTTGGTGTTGTGGGAATTTGGATAGGCCTTTTATAGGACTTCTTTAATTTTGCCAACGACATACACTCTGCTTCTCACCTTTCTTTTATTTATATATAGAGATATATGTATATCTAAAGATACCCAACACACGAGTCTGATTTAAGTGTAGCTGTTTAAACTATAAATACAGAAAATTAAATGTGAATGTACTTTTCTATTTTACTTTGTTTGGATATTTCAATTATAATATAAAGAAATATGTAATAAAATGATTTACCTCGATTAATTAATCCCTCTCAATCAAGAAATAATTTTATATTACCAGAAGGTTAGTTAAAAAAAAAAGAATCCGGCCAGGTAAAAGAAAAAAAAAATTGATGAGAAAAAAAAAAAAAAAATGGCGGGTGTTCTGAAAATGTTTACGGCGAACACCAAATCTTAAGTTTAAGGTTTTATATTTTACAGTAGCGGACTAATGTGAATGTGAATTATGTGCTGTACAATATTATATACAATGTGTAACTTAGTGATGCCAAATATTAACAAAAACAAAATATTCTCTCTCTGCTAAATCTTCACTTCCACACTTCTCGCAATCTTATTTTGACAAACAATGGCTGCCATAAATAAACAGGAAGCAGGAAGTGTGGGAAAATACTAAAACCAGATCAAATCCGGAAACGGACAAGTATATAATTCCGGGTTTATAATCCTGGTGCCTTTGATAACTATTGTCAATCAAATGAAATACAGTAAATAAGAAAATTAAAAGAACCAAACATGTGACAGCTGACTTAGCAACACTAAAATTGAAAACTAAAAGATATATAAAAAAAAAAAAGAAAATAGAAACAGGATATATTTTATACAGAACTCAAAATATTTCAGTTTACAAATTTTCATGTCAAAATCAAAAAAATGTAACAATCCTTAAGAAGTTAGAACTCATTATTTTGATACTCAAATGTCATGTTGTTATATTTAAAAACAAAGAAGTTGTAGTCCTTACTTTATTTTCACCAACAAAAAAATGTTTAATGAATTAAACGCACTAAAACTAACATCTGGTATATTGGTTGTTTTTCCCAATCTCATTGAAAACCGCGTTAAAAAATTCCCAAAACTGGCCAGGGTCCTTTTTCCCAAAATACCCAGATAAACCCCTGATATTGAAATCAATACTTCTGATTTTTCCAAATATTTTTATGTGATCTTCATCGGTATAACATTCTGAATAAATCTGTGTATTTTTGTCCATTTCTGAAAAAAAATAAAGTTGTTTTAGCACTATAAGGCAATGACACTTTCGTCGCTATATTCATTTATTTTGAATACAATGTGTATGTATAATTAATTTCTTCCAGAATACATTCACTAGTCAAAACAAGGACAAAACTTCTGATTATAACCTTTAATTACAATACACAGACCCTGTTAAAGCATTCTATAACATTTTCTTGTGTCTTAAAGTGCATTTTGGCAGAGAAATTATGCAAAAATGAAGATTTTATAAAAAAACCAACACCAAAATAATTATTCTTACTAGTGGAAATCTGGTATTTAAAACTGTGGAAAGCACTCTAAACTACTGGGAAAGTCATCCTTATCATATAATTAGAGTGCAATATAGTGCAAATTTTCAAAACTTGTCCTTTCACATAATTCTATTTGAGAAAAAATGTTTTTAACATGTATTTCAGTGAAAACCTTTTATCAGTGAGAAATCCACATGAGGTTTTAAAGGAAACATTGTGACATCACATGTATTATGGCGTCAATAAATAACGACAGATCAAAATAGTGCTAAATATAGTTTGCAGTGTTACGTGAGAAACAGTTGCCGCAAGATTTAACTCGAAATATTGAGTCGAAACGATCTGTAACTAAGCCTTTCCATTCAATATCAAGACCATAGCAACAGTTTTCATATTTCCATATTTTTAACATACCGACTGTAATTTCAATTGCATAAATACCATAAATAAACAATTTAGAGCTTGCCTAACAAAACAAAATGCTTACCAGTTATTCAGGACTTTTTAAAACCTCTAGTTTGCCATCTCAGGTTAAAAAGTAATGATATGTCTGGAACTGAAATAAGACAAAAAAAATTACTCAGGCTGTGTTATCATTTGATTTAAATACATAAGTATTATTGAGAGAGAAAAATCTATTTCTTGAAAGTTTAATTACAAAGAAAGACAAATGCTTCTCCCTTGTGGCTTAGTAACCTTCATTTAAACCTTTTATATTAGAAGCAATGGGTAGTAGCTAACTAGCTTAATAGTTGAATCGGTGCAGAAATATTGTTTTCAAAAAGGTTTGACCCTCCCCCTTTTTCACTGAGAAATGACAATATCTTTTGTTTTGCTCAAGTGCATTAAAAATAATAATTCATGATTTTCTTAAAACATGTACATGTGTTTTCTGTTTTTTTGCATATATCTACTGACCAGGGGTCAAATCATTGGATAAAAGCACATGCGATGATGTATCTCACTTTACTCGTATGAAGTGTGTTATCTCCCATGATTATCAGGTATTCCTGTAGACCGAAGTGATAATTACATAACAAAGACTATATTGTGTCATGTTTACTTACAGTTTAATAATATTTAAAAGTTATTTCTTGCCTTTTTCAATATAGTAAACAAATTCCTTTCGGATATCTCGGAAGTAAACAAAGTTATGATTGTGCCTAAAAAAAGTGTTCAGCCCCGTGCCAGTAATGCATTTTAAAAGCGAAAATTTCATTGAGTTTTTGCTGATCTTTATCAATAATATTTATCTTAAACCATTTATCATAACTAGGTATAAATAAAAAACTACTAACCATCATTTTCGGTGGTGTACAAGGTGAAATCATCCATAAATCAGCCTGAAAACTTCTGGAATTAAGCTTCTAATTTAATTGGGTATACATTTACAATTAATTCTCCATAGGCCGTAATGGTAACGTTTTCCTCCGTTGCTCAGTCCATATCGTTTACTTGAACATGTATGATGGCTCATATCGAAGCTGATACATTTATACATGTCTGGTTAAATTTTCGGGGTGGCAAGTGAGATTACTTTTTTCGCAAATTGCTGGACCCCGGAAGATGGTGAAAAATGTCACTCTCCTCATGAAATAATCCCAAAATTCTGATCATATAATTCAATAAAAAAATTGTCCTTTCTAATAATTTATTTCAGGTCAAATCTACATCTTTCTTTTCTCATCACATCAGCTCTATAAAACAGTTCTTATTGTTCATTTATGTCCATTTTTAAAATCACAGCATCCACAATTGTATGGCGGACTAATATTTTTTTTTAATTACGTCATCTGAGTTCCTCATCTCAAGGTCTATTAGGGATCCTGACCCAAATGTTGCTGATATAGTTTAGTAGACTGTCACTCTTTACAGTGGCAGATCCAGAGGGGGGTCCAGGAGTTGGAACCCCCCCTTTTATTTTGACAATCAATGCATTTGAATGGGGACATATAGTTGAACCCCCCCTTTATCCTGGGTTACGAACCCTCCTTTTAAAAATGGCTGGATCCGCCCCTGCTTTATCTATAGGAGTGATTGCCCTTAAATGAGAATTTTTTTTATCCTCTTTTGTCTTTTGAGCAAAAACTAAAGAAGATAGAGAGAAACTAAATAGGCTAAATTATCAGCAATCCAATACAATACACATGATACATGTACAATACAATATTATTTTTATTGGCACAAACGCATTTACAATAAATGCAGGTAATGACCGAATGGATAAGCAACTACATGGTTGTAAAATACAAACAATTTTTTGCGTCTGTCCCAAGTCAGGAGCCTCTGCATGCCTTTCAATTTTATGTTAGTCTTGTATTATTTTTAATTTTAGCTTCTTGTGTATAATTTGGGGTTTAGTATGGTGTTCATTATCACTGAACTAGTATATATATTTGTTTCGAGGCCAGCTGAAGGACGCCTCCTGGTGTGGGAATTTCTTTCTGCATTGACGACCTATTGGTGACATGGTGCTGTTGTTTGTTCTTAGCTGTTTTATGGTCGGGTTGTTGTCTCTTTGACACATTCCCCAATTTCAATTCTCAATTTTAATTGTATATTTGTGAATAGAAAATTAACGGTCATGAAAGTATAATGAAAATCTATTGTAATAGATTTATTTTATTTTTATCGCACAATGTGGTTATATTTTTTCCCTGTAATTTTGAACATTTTTAATACAAAAGTCTCTCTAATACTGGAGTAACCTCTGCAGTGTAGCAGCATGCGCTGTTCATTTTCAATTTCACCACTTTTACAGATTTCACAAATTCTTTGATATCTAGGCACTTTTCAATATCCTCCTCTTTCAATGGCAAGGTTATGAGCACTAACTCTTAATTTACACAATGATGATCAATTCTGATCTATTTCTTAAAGCATCAACATACATGTAACCTGCCCGTTCACTTATTTTGTAAACGCTCTGGAAAAATGTTAATTTTGAGGATGCTGAAATATTTGCATGTTGTTCCTGAAAACCCTGATCAATTAGTCAATCTGGTTATTATTTATTAATTTGTTAACATTTATAAGAGCGAGTAATCGAGAGAGGATTATTTTATTAAACAATTTTCCCAGGTTCAAAGTAATGGTTATACCTCTGTAATTACCAGGGTCACTTTTACTACCCTTTTTATGTAGAAGTGCATGTACTAAAAATTATTCATTCCAGGCCGTTATTTAAAATAAAGTTAAATAGCTTTTGTAATTCTTTTGTTAAGACTGATATTTCATTTTTTAACATTTCATTTGAAATAATTCAGTAGAGCTAGCTCGGTGCTTTTCCCATTTTTTATGGACTTAATTGTCTTTACAATCTCACTTGTTTTAATGTGTTCCTGAAAGTCATTTGTCCTGTCATGCCTGTTGTTTTTTTGAAAATCATCAAAATTAATAATGTTTCAAAATTTTTTAGAATTTTTTCTTGAAATGGATTAAAACTCTGGTCGGTTTTGTTTAGTTTTTTAAAATAACTGATAAATTCGTCTTGTTACAAGATCAACAAAACAGATTTTTGTCATGAATTGTATTCTTGTCTTCAATATTGGAGAGTGTTTGTTGGATATGCACATACATGTAGACCAAGGTGTCAGCAACACAGAGCCTCTAGTTTTAAAACTTATACTATAGGTTAAAATCAGCAATATCTTAGACAAGTTCTATAATGGTGGTTGATCTACTTTTTTTAAAAAGAGTTATGCCCCTTGTAAATATTACAGTTATGGAAAATGGCCTCGCTAGTGCTCTCACATGTACAATATTCTTGCCAGATTTTTATCAAAATTATACTATAGATTAATATCAACAATTATATTTCGGACAAGTACTATAATGGTTGACGATTGACTTTTTTAAAAGAGTAATGCCCCTTGGAAATATAAAATACGTGCCAAGCAGGCCACATTGGAACTGTTCTTTTATTAATCTTATTAACAAATTTCTGCCTACTATTTTGAAAATTATCATCAATAATAGATAGGTAGAAATTGCAAACAGCAAAACTAATTACATATTATATAAGATCTACTAAAAAAAAAGACCAATGAAATTCAAACCATCAGGTGACTCCTTAAAGGAGTTATTGCCTTTCAAATTTAATTTTTGACTTATTTGTAAATTTTTGCCTTTTATCTTGAAAACTATTATAGATAATTAGATAAGTAGAATTTGTAAACAACAAAAATTATCAACAATACAAGGCCTATACAAAAGAATTCTATGTCATGTTTGTCTGAAAACATTGGTTGACTCCTTATTAGAATTATTGCCCTTAAATGAAGCTAGTTGACTTATTCACCATTTTTTGTCCATAATCTTGAAAAAACAGAAAAGTAGATACTGTGAACAGCAAAAATGATCAGATATTCAAGGTCAACAAAATTTCATACATGACCGTAGCTATTAGATAATTGCTTATACATGTTATAGGAGTTTTTGCCCTTTGGCAAATTTATTTAGAATTTCAGAGTATTTGCCTCTTATCTTGAAAACTATAAGAGATATATATAGAAACTGTTATCCTCAAAAGTGATTGGTATATTTAAGAATGCCAATATGATAGAAACCATTGGCTGACCCCTTATCATGCTTATAAAAGTCATTTTTTTACTAATTTTTAAGTTCTTGACATTTAGTTTAATTTTGGAATCGATAGTATATAGGAAGAAACTAAAAGATAAAAGATAAAAAAAAAATATCAGCAATACAAGGTCAACAAGAAAGCGATTTTAGTCATGCCTTAAATTGTAGTCTACAATGTTGGAGAAAGGTAATTTTTCATGTTTCGTCATGGCTCCAGTCAGTTGAGTGACACAGACTCTTAAGAGCCTCCAGTTCGCCATGGCATTGTCAGACTCTCAGCCTTATGAGTATTGAATATCCCCTTGCTATCTTCCGTCTTTTAATCTTAAAAATACTGTTTTGTTCATTCATTGTCTAACATGCATTACATGTCTAATTTGATATATATATACATAATGTAATTCTATTTATTACGTATTATGCACTCTTGGTACAGTTTTTTTGTTCTGTGTATTGGAATAAAACCAATATTTCAAACACAAAAAAATACTCCTACAATTGATATTTAATGTAGTAACTTTAACAAAACAGCCAATCACAGTGGGGAAAAAAATTATGTGTGTGAAAGAGGAAAAGAATATTTCATTCATCATGTTCATACCTTTCTTATATTTCAGTGATGAATAAACGCAAAGTTAAACTACAAAAGAATTACATGATGTTTGTCTATGGTGTTGACTCCAAAACAGACATAGCTGACCACTTGTATCAGTCTGATGTTTTAAATACTGAAGAAAAAGAGGAAATTTGTAATTCTTCACTCACTCAACAGGAAAGTAATAGACTTTTATACAACAAATTGATTCGCAAAGGTGAAGATGCATACACACACCTTCTTGCAGCTGTAAGACATGGAAAATACCAGGATGTTGCTTCAGAAATGGAGAAGACAGAATTGTCAGATCAAGATATACAATTGTGTCAAATAGGTGATTATAGCAGATTCTGAAATTAATATTGTACCTGATTTACTTAGATGATTCCATTATGTGTCATAAATTTTACATAATTATAAAATTGTTATAAAAACTGCCCATTTTTTTATACATCAAACTTCACTGATCAAAGCATATTGAGTGTATCTATTGAGAGGCAGAATTTAAGGGGGAAGGGGACCAGCCCCTACTCCCCCCTTTTGTGAGAAAAAATTGGTTGATTATTTAGGGAATCGCTGAACCATGACTGGAGTGGGCCCCCCTCTCAGGCAGTCAGTGCCCGCTCCTATTATATTAATCGTATACATAATATGCTAAAAAAAAAGTATCCAATTCAACGAAAAACAGACACATTTTCATCAATATATATATATGTTTAACTGTATTAAGATGAATGATCTAGTGTTGGAAACAAACATATTGCTAAATCAGAAAAGCGAGAGGAACTATTAAAAAACTGGTTTTTATACGCCCGTCAAAATTTTGACGGGACGTATTATGGTATACAAATGTCCGGTGTCCGTCCGTCCATCCGTCTGTCTGTCCGTCCGTCTTTCCGTCTGTCCGGCGTAAACATATCGCACCGTAACTTGAGAACGACTTATCTAAATTTCATTAAACTTAATATAGTCGTTTCTTATGATGGTCAAATGATCTGTATACTTTTTGGTGAAAATAAGATTTAAACTTTTTGAGTTATGGCACTTTGTAACTAAAACAGGGGTGTGTGTTTTTTCACATGTCGCACCGTATCTCAAAAACGTTTCTTGATTATTGCTTTAAACTTTACATACTTCTTAGTTATATTAATCTTAATATCTGTATACTTTTTGGTGATGATTCAAAATTTCATTTTTGAGTTTTTGAGTATTTTGTAAAAAAGGGGGAGGTTTTTTTTACATGTCGTGCCGTATCTCAAAAACGATTTATGATTATTGCTTAAAACTTTACACACTTCTTTGTTATGATAATCTAAAGATCTGCATACTTTTTGGTGATGATTCAAAATTTCATTTTTGAGTTATTGAGTATTTTGTAAAAAAGGGGAGGGTTTTTTTACATGTCGTGCTGTATCTCTAAAACGATTTATGATTATTGCTTAAAACTTTACACACTTCTTTGTTATATTAATCTAAAGATCTGTATACATTTTGGTGATGACTCAAAATTATATTTTTGAGTTATTGAGTGTTTTGTAAAAAAGAGGAGGTTTTTTTTTACATGTCGCGCCGTAATTGAGTTATTGAGTATTTTGTAAAAAGGGGGAAGGTTTTTTTTACATGTCGCGCCGTATCTCAAAAACAATTTATGATTATTGCTTAAAACTTTACACACTTCTTTGTTATGTTAATCTAAAGATCTGTATACTTTTTGGTGATGATTCAAAATTTCATTTCTGAGTTATTGAGTATTGTGTAAAAAAGGGGAGGGGTTTTTACATGTCGTGCTGTATCTCTAAAACGATTCATGATTATTGCTTAAAACTTTACAAACTTCTTTGTTATATTAATCTAAAGATCTGTATACTTTTTGGTGATGACTCAAAATTTCATTTTTGAGTTATTGAGTGTTTTGTAAAAAAGAGGAGGTTTTTTTTTACATGTCGCGCCGTATCTCAAAAACAATTTATGATTATTGCTTGAAACTGTACACACTTCTTTGTTATACTAATTTAAAGATCTGTATACTTTTTGGTTTGATTCAAAATTTTATTTTAGTGATATTTGTAAAAAAAAACAGGGTGGGGGGTTTCACATGTCCCGCCGTGTCTCAAAAACAATAAATGGTTATTGCTTAAAACTTCCTCAGAAACTATTTATGATTATTGCATAAAACTTCCACAGAAGACGTCTGGCATATCATGCGCTCATGGCACAGCTGTTTATTGGTTATTGTTGAGCCTGCGACTTCTGTTGCAGAAAGCTTGACATAGGGATAGTGATCCGGCGGCAGCGGCGTTAGCTAACTTCTTAAAAGCTTAATATTTCAGAAAGTAAAAGACCTGGATCCTTACTACTTTGTGTATAGATGCCTAATGATACAAAGTTTCCGTATGTCATATGTCCAATGTCCTTGACCTCATTTTCATGCTTAAGTGACTACTGGAAAAAAAAGTTAAGAATTTTAGTATTCTTTTAAAATTTCTCTCTTAATATGAGTAATAGTATAACTATATTTGGTACATGTATGTGCGTTCCTTGCAAGGTCCTCATGCCCGTCAGACAGTTTTCACTTGACCTCGACCTCATTGAATGGATCAGTGAACAAGGTTAAGTTTTCGTGGTCAAGTCCATTTCTCTGATACTATAAGCAATAGGTCTACTATATTTGGTGTATGGAATGATTGTAAGGTGTACATGTCCAACTGGCAGGTGTCATCTGACCTTGACCTCATTTTCATGGTTCAGTGGTTAAAGTTAAGTTTTTGTGTTTTGGTCTGTGTTTCTAACACTGTATACAACATGTACAATAGGTCAACTATATCATGTATATTTGGTATATGAACATATTTTACGATGTACATGTCAGTTTGGCATGTTTTATTTGACCTCAACCTCATTTTTACGTTTCATTGCTCAATGTTAAGTTGGTTTTTTTTGTGTCTCATTTTCTTGTACTTTACGCAATAGGTCAACTATATATGGTGTATGGAATGATTGTAAGGTGTATATGTCTGTCTGGAAATTATCATCTGACCATGACCTCATTTTCCTGGTTCATTGGTCAATCTTAAGTTTTCCTGGTTAAGTTTGTTTCTTAGATACTGTATGCAATAGGTCAACTATATTTAAAGCATGTAATGATTGTAAGGTGTACATGTCTGTCTGGCAGGGTAAATCTGACCTTGACTTCATGTTCATGGTTCATTGATCAATGTTTTCCTTGTTAAGTTTGTTTCTTAGATAATATGTGTGATAGGTCAACTATATTTAAAGCATATTTGGTGTATGGAATGATTGCAAGGTGTACATGTATTTCCAGTTTGGTTTATCTGACCTTGACCTCATTTCCTTGGATCTTATTAAGTTTATGTGATAGTTATAGTTGAGCTTGATATTTAGCACTATAAACATAATATTAATGGTTAGTCAAGAAGGAGAGTCATTTCATTCTGTGCACTCTTGTATTTATAATTTTCTGGAAAGTCTGTTTAAAATCAAGGACAAATAATTATATTGAATTTGAAAGGTATGTTTTACCTCTGTCTGTCCATCTGTCTGCCCCTCCATCCATCCATCCGTCAGTCTGTCCGTCCGTTCCATGAACATTTTTCGTCGCATCTTTCTAAGGAACTACATTACAAGGATTTCTGAAATTTGGTTTCAAGTGTTATATGAGTCAGCTGTACCGTGTGATGTGTTTTCAGATTCATCACTCAACAACTTCCTGTTTACCTTATACTTTTAGCGGGGCGGGGGTATCATTTGTGAGCAGTAGCTCATAGATTCACTTGTTTGTTTTCCAAGAAAATAAGTCCTGTGACCCCCTTATTTTATTTGATATTTTGAAGGTATTTTGAAAAGCAATCACCTCATTGAATTTAAAAAAAATCTATTGTTTGTTGTTTCCTCAATAAAAAGAATTAAGTTGCCCCAATATTACACTTATAAAATAACTGTGATTTCGTAAATTTCAATGTATTTTAACAAAAAAATATGGTCCCAAACTTCCAGTTTTTATACTAAATTTTGAAAGTTCATTGACAAAGAAGTCTTACAGAAGAATAAGAAAAATCTATTGGCCAATATCTAGACACCCCGTCTACCTTATCTGCTAATAGTAATTTATTAATTCTTTAAACACTTTCGTCAGTTGTGTTTAATTTGTTAAATCTTCAATTTTGTAAAATTATTGATAAAAAATGACTGGCCATATAAATATTGTTTCTTTTTTACCTTTATCATGTATCATGTTTATGACAAAATTATGTTGTACAAATTGTTGGGTTTCAGTTATAGAAATATTTAGACTATGAAACATCTAGGCAGTTTGTCTTGTTTCAGGAATGAAGAAACTCAAAGACAGACATGAGAAAAAAGGTAACCATATATAATATAGTTCAGTGAACTTCGGGCAAGACTGAAAGATGTATATTTTTTCAAATTGATGTTTAAATTGTCTTATAGCAGTTTTACTCTTAGTGTGATTATCTACAGCCATATTTAGTCCCCTACTGACGAAGTCGAAGGGGACTTTAGATTTGCACTCCATCCGTCTGTCTGTCTGTCTGTCCATTTGTCCGTCAAATCAGTTTTTGCTTAGTTTACATGTATTAGTTTGTGATTAGGTCAGTTTAAGGGGAACCACAAGTGGAAATTAAGTCAATGATATTTGGTATGCAGTTGTATAAGCATTGGCATATCGCATTGCCATGGATATCATTTGGCCCAACCCCTCAGTCATGGTCTATTGACTTTGAAACTTTTACTTATAAAAAGAAGATGTGGTGTGATTGCCCATGAGACAACTCTTCACAAGAGACCAAATGACACAGAGATTAACAACTATAGGTCACCGTATGGCCTTCAACAATGATCAAAGCCCATACCATTTAGTCAGCTAAAGAAGGCCCCGAAATGACAATTCAAACGAGAAAACTAACAGCCTAATTTAAGTACAAAAAAATGAATGAAAAACAAATATGTAACACAAACGACAACCACTGGTTTACATGTATCAATTTTTCATTAGGTTAGTTCAAAGGAAACCATTAGTGGTAGGCCAATGTTAATTGGTATACAGTTGAATAAGCATTCGCACATCTCATTTCCAATGAGAATATTTGCCCCGCCCCTCATACATGGTCTATTGACTTTGAAACTTTTTGCTTAGTTTACATGTATTAGTTTGTGATTAGATCAGTTTAAGATGAACCACTTAATACTGTTAAGTCAATCATATTTGGTATGCAAATTTATTGGCATTTGCAAGTCTTATTTCCATGGAGATTAAAAAGCCCCACCATCTCATCATGGTTCATTGACTTTGAATCTTTTACATAGTTTACAAGTTAATGTTTGTGTTTATGTTTGTTTAGAGGGAAGGACTTATGATAAGTCGATGGTATTTGGTATGCAGTTGTATTAGTATTGGCACATCTCATTTCTATGGAGATTGTTTAGCCATGTACCTTCAGTCATGGTTCATTGACTTTGAATATTTGCATAACTTCAATGATAACGTACTGCAATGTTAATTTCAACATTTGCATTATCTAATTACAAATAGACAAGACGTTTCTCTGTGTGAACAGTTTATTTTCTTTTTGGTCATGCCTGAAGATATTGACCTCATATTTGTTATATAGTTTACACCATGACATCGTATAGATGAAATTAGCATTTTGTTTCAGTACATGAGTACAATGAATTTTTAACCGGTACTAGGGGACTATGTATTGCAATAACATTTCTAAACATTTGCAGTTATTGTAGACATTACTTGGGACTGTCAACAAATTATTCAGTAATGATCGTTTTAATAGGTGAGACATTTCAGTGCACTCATTTTAGTTTTAGGCCATGTATTTTTGGTGTAAGGAAAAACCTATTCATGTAATAATTGTTAATAGGAAAAAATGAATATGTGGTAAGATTGCCAACGAGAAAACTATCCACCAGAGACCAAATGACGTAAGAGTTAGCAAATATAGATTACCATACAGCCTTCAACAATGAGTAAAATCCATACCTCAAAGTAAGCTATTAACGGCACTGGAATGACAAATATGAAACAATTCTAACAAAACAACTTAACAGCCTGATTAATGTATGAAATATGATACACAGCAAAAAATGACAATCACTGAATTACAGGGTCCTGACTTGGGGCATGAACATACATAATGTGGTGATGTTAAACATGTGTACCGGTGTTTAAACCCTCCCCTAACTTGGGACAGTGATGTAACAGTACAACAAAAGAACAAACTTTAAAATCAGTTAAAAGGGTTTATATTCTTATTTCTATTAACTCACTAGATCGATACAAAACACAACAGACAACAAGTTTAAATCTGAGAGAACCATGTTCATACTTTATTGTTTTTATATTTTTAGATATTCTGTTGATTCCGGATGAAGTTATTCCTAAACATATACTAGGTAAGTTTATTGATGTGGAACATTGGAACTTTACTTAATCCTATAATAAGGCATCTTAAGTACATATAATTGGAAAATACACTTGTTTTGATTGATAAGGGCACGAAATCAGTTTATTCTTTTCATGTTGTCAGGCACTCAAATTTAAAGTCATATGAAAGGTCATTTTTGAAAATAAAATGAAAAAAAATAGACGTCATATTTCGAAGTTTATATTGAATAACGATAATTAACTGAATTACAGGCTCCTGACTTGGGGCATGAACATACATAATGTGGCAAGGTTAAACATGTGTACCGGTGTCAAACCCTCCCCTAACTTGGGACAGTGATGTAACAGTACAACAAAAGCTTACCAGATCGATACAAAGCAAAAAAGACAAGACGTTCAATCTGAGAGTACCATGTTCATAATTTGTTGTTTATATATTTTTTAGCTCACCTAGCCCGAAAGGCCAAGTGAGCTTTTCTCACCACTTGGCGTCCGTCGTCCGTCGTCGTCGTCGTCGTTAACAGTTTACATTTTGAACTTCTTCTAGAGAACCACTGAATGGAATGGAACCAAACATGGCATGAATGTTCCTTATGAGGTGCTGACCAAGTGTTGTTACTTTGTAGCCAATCCATCATCCAAGATGGCCGCCAGCGGGGGACTTAGTTTAACATAGGACCCTATGGGAAATGCATACAAATGACTTCTTTTAGAGAACCACTGAATGGAATGAAACCAAACATGGCATGAATGTTCCTTATGATGTACTGACCAAGTGTTGTTACTTTGTTGCCGATCCATCATCCAAGATGGCTGCTAGCCGGGGACTTAGTTTAACATAGGACCCTATGGGAAATGCATACAAATGACTTCTTTTAGAGAACCACTGAATGGAATAAAACCAAACATAGCATGAATGTTCCTTATGGGGTGCTGATCAAGTGTTGTTACTTTGTAGCCGATCCATCATCCAAGATGGCCGCCAGCAGGGGACTTAGTTTAACATAGGACCCTATGGGAAATGCATACAAATGACTTCTTTTAGAGAACCACAGAATTGAATGAAACCAAACATGGCATGAATGTTCCTTATGAGGTGCTGACTAAGTGTTGTTACTTTGTTGCCGATCCATCATCCAAGATGGCCGCCAGCGGGGGACTTAGTTTAACATAGGACCCTATGGGAAATGCATACAAATGACTTCCTCTAGAGAACCACTGAATGGAATGAAACAAAACATGGCATGAATGTTCCTTATGAGGTGCTGACCAAGTGTTGTTACTTTGTTGCCGATCCATCATCCAAGATGGCCGCCAGCCGGGAACTTAGTTTAACATAGGACCCTATGGGAAATGCATACAAATGACTTCTTTTAGAGAACCACTGAATGGAATAAAACCAAACATAGCATGAATGTTCCTTATGGGGTGCTGATTATGTGTTGTTACTTTGTAGCCGATCCATCATCCAAGATGGCTGCCAGCGGGGGACTTAGTTTAACATAGGACCCTATGGGAAATGCATACAAAAGACTTCTTCTAGAGAACCACTAAATGGAATGAAACCAAACATAGCATGAATGTTCCTTATGGAGTGGCGACCAAGTGTTGTTACTTTGTAGCCGATCCATCATCCAAGATGGCCGCCAGCGGGGGACTTAGTTTAACATAGGACCCTATGGGAAATGCATACAAATGACTTCTTCTAGAGAACCACTAAATGGAATGAAACCAAACATAGCATGAATGTTCCTTATGGAGTGCTGACCAAGTGTTGTTACTTTGTAGCCAATCCATCATCCAAGATGCCGCCAGCGGGGGACTTAGTTTAACATAGGACCCTATGGGAAATGCATACAAATGACTTCTTTTAGAGAACCACTGAATGGAATGAAATCAAACATGGCATGAATGTTCCTAATGTGGTGCTGACCAAGTGTTGTTACTTTGTAGCCGATCCATTATCCAAGATGGACGCCAGCGGGGGACTTAGTTTAACATAGGACCCTATGGGAAATGCATACAAATGACTTCTTTTAGAGAACAACTGAATGGAATGAAACCAAACATTGCATGAATGTTCCTTATGCCGTGCTGACTATGTGTTGTTACTTTGTAGCCCATCCATCATCCAAGATGGCCGCCAGCATGGGACTTAGTTTAACATAGGACCCTATGGGAAATGCATACAAATGACTTCTTTTAGAGAACCACTGAATGGAATGAAATCAAACATGGCATGAATGTTCCTAATGTGGTGCTGACCAAGTGTTGTTACTTTGTAGCCGATCCATTATCCAAGATGGCCGCCAGCAGGGACTAAGTTTAACATAGGACCCTATTGGAAATGCATACAAATGACTTCTTTAAGAGAACCACTGAATGGAATAAAACTAAACATTGCATGAATGTTCCTTATGAGGTGCTGACCAAGTGTTGTTACTTTGTAACAGATCCATCATCCAAGATGGCCACCAGCAGGGGACTTAGTTTAACATAGGACCCTATGGGAAATGCATACAAATGACTTCTTTTAGAGAACCACTGAATAGAATAAAACCAAACATGGCATGAATGTTCCTTATGAGGTGCTGACCAAGTGTTGTTACTTTGTAGCCGATCCGCCATCCAAGATGGCCGCCAGTGGGGGACTTTTGAATGAAATTAAACATGTTCCTTTCCTTATCAATGAGGTTGTGTTGTCACTTTTAGCCAAATTTTATATTTTTTCATATGATTTCAAAAACCCAAGTAGAATCAGGTGAGCGATACAGGCTCTTGAGAGCCTCTAGTTAGATATTCTGATGGATCATGATGAAGTTATTCCTAAACATATACTTGGTTAGTTTATTGATGTAGAACATTGAAACTTTACTTAATTCTATAACAAGGCATCTTCAGTACATATATCTGGAAAATACATGCGCTTTATACTTTTCACTTTGTCTGTTCGTCTATATATATATATAATTATTCCAAAAGTATTGCTCAAAGATAGATAAAATTTGTTCAATTGTTGTACATTAATTTTATTATATGGGCTATTTAAAAAAAAATGATGCCTTTCCTTTAAACCTTTGTCAGTCTCTTGTATGATACTATATCTGTAATGTTTTTATGTCAGATAATGTATTATGATTAGTTGGTCCTAACTACCAAAGATAATAGCAGTATGTGCTCTGTTTAAAAAATATTGTCCAAAATTGTACCTCAAAATGTCAGGAGTGTAACGCTTTTAGTGTGACATTTAGAAGAAAGCATGTGCATTCATTGATGATATAGAATAAATAAGGGCAGATACAATACCAAACAATATCTTTCATCCAACTATTATATCTTGACTATGATTTCTTGTTCAATTCTTCCATATATTTACATTTTTATGAGCCTCATAAGGTAAGTCAAATAAGTTTGTGTAAAAAAAAATGTTAGTAAAAGTCAATATGCTGCCAGAAAATGTCTTTGTAGGTGAAATAACATGTTTCTGTACATCTTGCACGGTTAATTTTTTTTGTTTAGTATCATAGCTTGGCACAGGTGCATCCAGTTGACCCTGAAGTTCTACTACTGGAATATTATGGTTACAATAAGAGGACTACCTAGGTCTGTCAGGAGTGTAACAACTGGGTTAAGATGTATTTTTTTTTAGAAACAATGTTGTTATAGTTGTTGTTTTTTCTTGAATTTCAGTGAACATTACCTGTTACAGTTTATCAGTAACAAACATGCCATTATTATGGCCTTCATTGCTTTTGCATGCTCAATACTTCAATGTCAGGAGTGTAACACAAAAAAATGCCTTATTTCAATCTTATTAGCAAAGGTAAGTTATTGAAAGAAAAACAAGCTGACAATTATTAGAAAATGACATTACTACACCTCAGCTTAACACAGAATACAAGTCTACATCATTACTTTTAAAATTTTTGAACTAAAATTGCAATTGAACTAGCTTGTTTAAATGTGTTACAGTCCTGACATACAAGTATTGAGCATAAACAAGCAATAAAGGCCATAATAGTGGCATGTTTGTTACTGAAAATATGCAACAGATGGTGTTCACACTCAAATTCCAGAAAAGAAAACCAATAATAACAACATTGTTTCTATAAAAAATAACATGAATGTTACACTTAAACATTTTAAAGCGTTACACTCCTGACATTTTTGGGTACATTTTTGGACAATTTTTAATATACAGAGCACATACTGCTACCATCTTTGGTAGTACGAACAAACTTATCATAATACATTATCTGACATAAAAACAGCATATATATAGTATCAAACAAAAGACTGAACAAGGTTTAAAGGAAAGCCATCTTTTTTTTAAAATAGACAATTAGCAAAATTTGTAAATATGTAAGAAGGATATAATTTTTTTTAACCTGTTCTTAATTTGCACTAAAATAATATGTGAAATATAAAGACTCTACATGATTTCAGGTCAGTTTCAGGTTAAAATAATTTATGGTAGCAATAAATTATGGTCAGGAGTTTAACATTTGTTACACTCCTGACAAGTTTCTGATGTAGCTTATCTATAACAAAATTCAACATGATTATTTATTAAAATAATTGTAACATCTTTACAATGTTATGAGAAAGCCGATCTGTCTTGTAAAAGTGATTTTTCTGCACACTATTCACCAAAGATTCTTAAAAATTAAAGTGTAATTCTCATTAAACATGTTAAAAGTTTGCTCTTTGCTCAGAAATTAAAAAAATATGTAATCAAATATCTAATAAATGTATTTATTTGTGAGATTGTAAATTTAAAATAGATATCATTACTGATTTTCTAAACATTCCATTAAAAAACAGTCTTACAGTTACTGAAAAAATATGTCAGGAGTGTAACAAAAGGATAAAAAACACATGTTTGTATTTTTTAAATGAAGAAAACTTAGAATTGACTGAAGCAATTGTTGTGAAATTTTCAGAGGATGTAATTAGATCATATATGTTTGCTTCCTTATACTTTTTATATAAAATTAAAGCTTTTGCAAAGAGATATAAAAACTTTTGAAATAAGATATTAAAGAATACACTAAAAATTGGTGAAATTTACATATTTAAAAAAAAAAAACGTTTATAAGTAAAAAAAAAATTGCAGGAAAATCATTTAGTACCTTTATTGCAACAAACAAAAAAATTACTTTGATATTTATATTCTTATTTATGTTTGTCAGTTGATATTATTATTTTGTTGTTTCCTTTGAAAAGTGGATGCATTCTTATGAGTAAAATGTTAAAATTTTTGTTTTTATTATTTTGCATTAACCCTTTGTAGTTTTGTAAACTTGAATGTCTCTGCATTAAAGAAAAATGATAGAAAAAAGATTAGCAATGACTTAATTTTTTACCATGGTTGTCACACTTTGGCATAATTTTTTTTGAAATAGCCCATTATATATGTAGACAGTTCTATATTATAAATACAAAATTTTGAGAAACATCTTTCAAGCTACCATTTAATTGATAAACCAGTAAATTGTGCTATTCTAAATTGGTTCCGAGTGTCAAAATTATCTGTTGGCTGCCATTTTCAGTTTTTTAATTTGCTTCTTAAGTATGACTTGAAATTCTGCATTAATTTCTGGTGTTACGGTCAATTCATTTGTTGGCCTCAATTTTCAAGAATACTACCAAAATATGTACACATTCAAAGTTCTTGGAATAAAAAAAAGGGCCTCGGTGGATAAGTGGTCTAAGTAGTTCAAGTACTGTATTATTAGCCTGTCAACACTGAGGTTGTAAGTTTGAACCTTACACGTGACAGATGTGCTGGACTATAATCTAACATGTCTAAATTGACTAGGATTGTCAGTTTTCCTGTCAAAGGTCAATATTTTCTCTCTTGAGCACTCCAGTTTCCTCCACTCATAAAACCTGACCACTACGAAATATCCAAAAGTGATGAAAGAGGAGTTAAACTACTGATCAATTATTGTCGAGCCTGCAACTTTTGTCGCAGAAAGTTGACATAGGGATAGTGATCAGGCGGCTGCGGCGTTAGCTAACTTCTTAAAAGCTTTATATTTTAGAAGGTGGAAAACCTGGATGCTTCATACTTTGTATATGGATGCCTCATGTTACGAGGTTTCCGTTAGTCACATGTCCAATGTCCTTGACCTCTTTTTCATGGTTCAGTGACTACTTGAAAAAAAAGTTAAGATTTTTTGTAAGGCCAAATAAAAATATGTGTGTGGTTCCAGTAACCCGACCGACCCTAGAACTTTTTTTTTTCATTTCTAAAAAAATAAATTTTCAAACGATCAAATTTTGAGGATTGTGAATTAAACTAATTAAATTCATAGATTTCTGTCATCTAAATTTCCATCACAAGTATCTGTTATGGCTAAAATGCAACAATTCATAACAGAATGCAACAAAATTAACTAAAAACGTATCATGACTGTTTATTTTACAACCAAACACATGTAAAAATGGTGGACTTCCGGTTGGGGCGTGTATAATACCAGAAACAATTTCGGAAAACACGATTTTTTTCCGGATTTTGATATTCAAAAATTAAAAATTAAAAAAAAAATTAAAAAATTTGCCAACCTACCGACCCTATTTTTAACCGGATTTTTGTGACAAAAATTCGGTTATTGATTTGGGGATGTACGGCGGGCAGCCAGGGGGGTGGGCGGGCGGCAATCAAATGTTGTCCGTGCATTAACTCATGAACCGTTCAACTAAAGCTTTTAAAATTTTAATATGTTATTACTGACAACTATACGAAGGTCAAGTTCAATAATGGCGATTTTGACTTTTACCGTTCAGGAGTTATGGTTCTTGAAAGATTGAAAAATGGAGTTTCCAGTCGTGTCCGTGCATTTACGCATGAACTGTTCTACCAAAGCTTCCCAAATTTTAATATGTTGTTACTAATGACAGAATTGAAGTCAAGTTCAATAATGACGAATTTGACTTTTACCGTTCAGGAGTTATGGTTCTTGAAAGATTGAAAAATGGAGTTTCCAGTCGTGTCCGTGCATTTTCTCATGAACCATTCAACCAAAGCTTTTGAAATTTTAATATGTTGTTACTAATGACAGAATTGAAGTCAAGTTCAATAATGGCGATTTTGACTTTTACCGTTCAGGAGTTATGGTTCTTGAAAGATTGAAAAATGGAGTTTCCAGTCGTGTCCGTGCATTTAAGCATGAACTGTTCTACCAAAGCTTCCCAAATTTTAATATGCTGTTACTGATGACAAAATGGAGGTCAAGTTCAATAATGACGATTTTGACTTTTACCGTTCAGGAGTTATTGTTCTTGAAAGATTGAAAAATGGTGTTTCCCGTCGTGTCCGTGCATTTTCTCATGAACCATTCAACCAAAGCTTTTGAAATTTTAATATGTTGTTACTGATGACAAAATAGAGGTCAAGTTCAATAATGACGATTTTGACTTTTACCGTTCAGGAGTTATGGTTCTTGAAAGATCGTAAAATGGCGTTTCCATTCACGTTGTTGCATTTACTCATGAACCATTCAATCTAAGCTTTTCAAATTTTAATATGTTGATACTGATGACAAAATGGAGGTCAAATTTGATATTGACGATTTTCACTTTCACCATTCATCAGTAATAGTTCTTGTGATATTGCCAGGACACAAATAAATGTTAATAAATCCGGTTTGCTGTCGTTGTGACAGCCTCTTGTTTAAAAGTATGTAACTGGAACCACACATATATATATTTTTATTTGGCCTAATTCTCTCTTATTATAAGTAATAGGATAACTATATTTGGTATACATGTGCGTACCTTGCAAGGGCCTCATGGCCGTCTGAAGTTTTCACTTGACCTCGACCTCATTTCATGGATCAGTGAAGAAGGTTAAGTTTTGGTGGTCAAGTCCATATCTCAGATACTATAAGCAATAGGTGTATGGAAGGACTGTAAGGTGTACATGCCCAACTGGCAGGTGTCATCTGACCTTGACCTCATTTTCATGGTTCAGTGGTTATAGTTAAGTTTTTGTGTTTTGATCTGTTTTTCAAATACTGTATGCAATAGGTCTACTATATTTGGTGTATGGAATGATTGTAAGGTGTACATGTCTAGCTGGCAGGTGTCATCTGACCTTAACCTCATTTTCATGGTTTAGTGGTCAAAGTTAAGTTTTCGAGTTTTGGTCTTTTTTCTAATACTATATGCAATAGGTCAACTATATTTGGTGTATGGAAATATTTTATGATCTATATGTCAGTCGTGCAGGTTTTATTTGACCTTGACCTCATTTTCACGGTTCATTGCTCAGTGTTAAGTTTTTGTGTTTTGGTCTGTTTTACTTAAACTATAAGCAATAGGTCGACTATATTTGTTGTATGGAAGAATTGTTAGCTGTACATGCCTGCCTGGCATGGTTCATTTGACCTTGACCTCCTTTTCATGGTTCTTTGGTCAATGATTAGTTTTTCTTTGTTAATGTTAAGTTTATGTGACAGTTGTAATAAAGCTTTATTTTTAGGACTATCAACATAATATCAATGATTAGTAAAGAAGGCGAGACATTTCAGCGTGTGCACTCTTCTCAAATAATTTAAAAAAAGACAATTATAATATAAAAAGGTAGAATATGATGTCATGCATTGATATTTGGTCTTATCATCTTAAGTTTTAAAAATCGTTTATTAGAACACCGAATAAAACAAAATATGGTGCTTCAAAACACACAATATACATGAACACGATGAAACTGGATGTTTGTGTTATTACACCTTGAAATTTGAACTTTAAATATATAGCTAATTTATTGTATTTCATTTTTTTGCAGAGCAGTTCGAAAAACGCTTGGAACAGTGGAAAGAGGATGATCAACAGTTTGTTAGTACTGAAGCAGAGAAACATGTAATGCAAAATATTTTGACACAAAGTTCAGTTACCCTGGTTGGAAATTCTGGCACTGGAAAAAGTTTTCTTTCTAAACATATTGCCCTCATAATGAAGAAACATGGCTATACTGTAATTCCATGTAGTAAACCTGAAGATATTGGTAAATGGTTTAAACATGGTAGGAAAACATTATTTGTCTATGATGATGTCTGTGGCAGATATACTCTTAATCAACAAATTTACACTGACTGGAAACAAAGACTTGATCATATAGAATCTCTTCTTAAAGACACATGTTGTAAAATCATATCTTCATGTAGATTGGAGGTTTACAAAGATGAACTATTTAGCGACCTATCTATTTTCAAAATGTGTAACATCGATTTAAGTTCAAAAGAATTCAAACTTAGTGCTGCTGAAAAATTAGCTTTAGCTGGAATGTACTTTCAGGGAAATACTGATGAAGCAATGAAATTGTCTGAAAAATATGACTTTTTCCCGCTCTTGTGTAGCTTGTATCATAAACAGAACCTCCAGAAAAATGTGAGCATTAGTACTTTTTTTAAAAATCCTTTTGACGTTTTTAAAGATCAAGTTGCTCAAATGTATAAAGAAGGGGATACTGGTAAAATGAAATATTGTAGCTTGATCCTTTGTGTAATGTTCAACAACACATTAACAGAAGAAAACCTCTCCACAAAAGATAAGAAGATAGGAGCAATGATAGAAGATTTACTAGAAGAATGTGAACTGAATAAAGGAACATCCATCAAAAGTTTAAAGAAATCCCTGGAAACTCTTGAAGGTACCTATGTGGTCAAGGAAGATAGTACATACAAAATAATCCATGATAAGTTGTTTGATTTCCTTGCTAAGTACTTTGGGGAGAAGATGATACAGATTTTCATTGAGCATGCTAATACTGATTTCATTAAGGAGAGATTTCTTTGGAAGATAACAGATAACATGGGCACAGAAACAGAGTTTGTAATAAGAATACCTGATAAATATATAAATAGATATATAGGTAGGTTACTGACAGACTGGGAGAACAGTTATGTAAACAGTGTATGTCAGAACAGAAACATGAATTCTACTACATTTACAGAAAACTTTATAACACGTTTAAACCAACTTGATCTATCAAAGCAACAAGAACTTGTTTGTACTAAAGATATTCACAATAAAGATATAGCACTAAGTGGAAGTTGTTATATGGGTACAGTTGACCTTGTCAAATGGTTGATCAGTAGGAATAGTGATGTTAATTATTGTGGAGAGGATGGTTGGTTTCCTTTATTATGGGCAAGTCAGGAAGGACATGTTGATGTTGTTAAAGAACTGTTACAGTATTCAGCTGATGTCAATAAGTGTAACAATGATGATGCATCACCTCTGTATATAGCAAGTCAGAATGGACATGTTGATGTTGTTAAAGAACTGTTACAACATTCAGCTGATGTCAATAAGTGTAACAATAGTGATGTATCACCTCTGTATATAGCAAGTCAGAATGGACATGTTGATGTTGTTAAAGAACTGTTACAATATTCAGCTGATGTCAATAAGTGTGAAAAAAATGATGCATCACCTCTGTATATAGCAAGTCAGGAAGGACATGTTGATGTTGTTAAAGAACTGTTACAACATGCAGCGGATGTCAATAAGTGTAACAATAATGATGCATCACCTCTGTATAAAGCAAGTCAGGAAGGACATGTTAATGTTGTTAAAGAACTGTTACAACATTCAGCTGATGTCAATAAGTGTAGTAGTTATGGCAACCCACCATTACAGATTGCTTGTTACAACAACATGATTGAGGTTGTACATGTACTTCTTCAGTGTGATGATGTTGATATTGATCTCTGTGCTGATGATGGATGTTCCTCACTTTTTATAGCAAGTCAGAATGGACATGTTGATGTTGTTAAAGAACTGTTACAACATTCAGCTGATGTCAATAAATGTAAAAATGATGGCACCCCACCATTACAGATTGCTTGTTACAACAACAGGATAGAGGTTGTACTTGTACTTCTTCAGTGTGATGATGTTGATATTGATATTTGTGATGATGATGGATGTTCCTCACTTTATATAGCAAGTCAGAAAGGATATGTTGATGTTGTTAAAGAACTGTTACAATATTCAGCTGATGTCAATAAGTGTGAAAAAAATGATGCATCACCTCTGTATATAGCAAGTCAGGAAGGACATGTTGATGTTGTTAAAGAACTGTTACAACATTCAGCTGATGTCAATAAGTGTAACAATAGTGATGTATCACCTCTGTATATAGCAAGTCAGAATGGACATGTTGATGTTGTTAAAGAACTGTTACAATATTCAGCTGATGTCAATAAGTGTGAAAAAAATGATGCATCACCTCTGTATATAGCAAGTCAGGAAGGACATGTTGATGTTGTTAAAGAACTGTTACAACATGCAGCTGATGTCAATAAGTGTAACAATAATGATGCATCACCTCTGTATAAAGCAAGTCAGAAAGGACATGTTAATGTTGTTAAAGAACTGTTACAACATTCAGCTGATGTCAATAAGTGTAGTAATGATGGCACCCCACCATTACAGATTGCTTGTTACTACAACATGATAGAGGTTGTACGTGTTCTTCTTCAGTGTGATGATGTTGATATTGATCTTTGTGCTGATGATGGATGTTCTTCACTTTATATAGCAAGTCAGAAAGGACATGTTGATGTTGTTAAAGAACTGTTACAACATTCAGCTGATGTCAATAAGTGTAGTAATTATGGCAGCCCACCATTACAGATTGCTTGTTACGCCAACATGATAGAGGTTGTATGTGTACTTCTTCAGTGTGATGATGTTGATATTGATCTATGTGATGATTATGGATATTCTTCACTTTATATAGCAAGTGATAAAGGACATGTTGATGTTGTTAAAGAACTGTTACAACATTCAGCTGATCTCAATAAGTGTAACTTTAAAGGTAAAAATCCTCTAAATGTAGCACAGGAGAAAGGACAAATAGAAATAGAATCATTGTTGAAAGAAAAAGGAGCAAATCAACATTGATGTCAAACTGATCAATGCTAGTGAAGGATATTTTTTTATTGTTTGTATTTGGTCACATTCATCATGTTCATACATTATAATTCATTTATTCAAAACCTCCTAAAGCTGAAATAAGTTTATTGTTTGAAGTATCGTCACTAGTCAATACTTCCATTAACCTTCAGCTGTTTTGTTTTAATCTTTATTGTATTGTTAGGTTGCTGTCTATATTAACAAATCTCTTTTTAAGCATATATATGCAAATCTTGTTTTTCTGAATAATTGGTAAGATTTTACTGAAAATATTGTTAAATCAGATAAGGTTACTAACCATGCTAACACTTGGCTTGTTTTCAATTAACATGATTAAAAAAATAGAGCAAATTATTTGGAATTGAAATCATTTAAAGAAAGACCAGCAGTATGCAAGATAGTTGCACACCCTCTAAAAACAGAGCCGGATGGATATGCAAAAAACAATTATATAGATAAATCACAAAGGTTGCGTTGGATAAAGTTGAAGATGACGAACATCGTATATGTGAATGTCCTCGTTATAATCTCTTGACAAAATAGTTCTATAATATCATTTGTAAAATTGTCAAAATGTTAAACTCAAATGCCAATTTCATTTTGTCTTTTTATTCAAGAAAACCTAGAGGTATTAAACATTATTGGAATGTACATGATGTATATATTAATGAATGTCTTGAAATCAGAAAACTCAATTTTGTACAGATATGTTTATATGTAACCCATTAAGAATATGTGCCTGTTAATATTATATATTCATGATATTATCTGTTTTATTACTGCATGTTTGCACACATGCTTATGGCTCTGAGTGTATATGAGTGTCAACAACATGTTCGTCAATTACAGGGCCGTAACTAGGGTTCGAATTCAGGGGAGGCAGGGGTTTGGGGGCCGCCGAATGAGGCCCCTAAAAAAAGAGGTTGGGGCGCAGCCCCCGCCAATTTTTTAATCTCATTAAAATGGCTAAAATAATGGAAAACAACACGTTTAATAAGTTATTGCGTCCGACGCGCTTTTCTGGATTTACCTTCATCAGGACCCTTTTTCATTCAATTTCCTACTTTAAGAAACATCAGTATTGCTGGATCCTGGAAGCAATTTTTATGCAAACAATTATTATTCGTATTTAAAAACCTTTTTGTTAGAAATCAAACTGGTAAGTTAAAAAACATATAAAGCAAGATCATAGAACGCAAGATATATATTTTTTTATCGCGGACCTTGAATTTTAATATTTTTAAAAGCTGAACAAACATGTATATAACTACAACCAGGGACTTTCTATGCTAGTATATATACTTAGTAAAGAAAGTCCCTGCTACAACGAATGGGAGTGTTTAACTACTAAGGCATTGACCATAATGTTCTCCTACGATAAGGAAACGTTAAAAAAATAATCCAACTGCTGATTCAGCTGGTAACGAATTTCCGATATTATCTGATGAAGAAAAGTTGATTTTTATACTCAATCCATCAACACCATCACAAGTAAATAAATTGGGGTCCTACATCAAAAGGTCATTAGAACTGAGGACAGGGGAATATTTACTGTAAATGAATGATTGTGTATATATATATATATATGTGAAATATAGTTATATTGTTTATTATTTTGTATGTCACAAACTTAATGTTTAAAGTTTACATGGCAATAAATATTTGAATTTGAATTTGAATTTATTAAAGATTCACAATATACAAAGGGAACTTCCTATGCTTAATTGAGTCCCTAAATAAATGTGAACAGTTATGTTTTATTCAAAATTATCGAAAAGCAAAGTTTAATATGTGTTCTCGTACAAATCCTGACTAACAGACGGACCGCCACACGAAACCCTATTGGTAAATCAATTTTTCCCAAATTAAGTTAAAAGTTGTGTGTGGAGGGAGGAGCGGGTGTCAGTGAAAAAACTATGTGAATTAAGTTTGTTTATCCTACATTGAACTTTTGATGTCGTCCCTTATGCTATGAATTCAAATTCTTTGTGGACATATTGTCAATAAAACATTTTATTACTTCAAAAAAAAAAATTGGTGTAGAAAATTCAGGGCAGTTGCCTCCCCTGCCTCATAGGTAGTTACGGCCCTGAATTATGAAAAATTATCGTATTAAACTACTCTAATCTTCATTAGCTATTTAATTGGAATAAAGATATCATATCTTGTCCTAATATCTTGTACATAAAAAAGCAGATGGTTTACAATGTCTTTTTTACTTTTGAGTTTATATCTCCATGATTATAAGTACTAGGATCTATAGTGCTGAAAGTGGCGTTAAACACCAATCAAATCAAATCATATCTCCATGATTATAAGCACTAGGATCAATAGTGCTGAAAATGGCGTTAAACACCAATCAAATCAAATCATATCTCAATGATTATAAGTACTAGTATCAATAGTGCTGAAAGAGGCGTTAAACACCAATCAAATCAAATCATATCTCCATGATTATAAGTACTGCAACAGGAGAGAAACACCATTAGACATACAACAGAAGAAAACGGCCATTACACTTAAAACAAGAAAAAATGGTCATTACACATAAAACAAAAGGAAATGGCCTTTACATGTACAATAGGAAAAACAGCCATTACACATAGAAACAAGAGGACACAGTCAGTACATATAACACAAGAGAACATGGCAATTACACATAAACAAGAGGAAACGACTATTACACGTAAAAAAGAGAATACGTCATTATACATAAAACAGGGGGAAATGGTCATTACACATGCAATAGGAGAGAGCGGCCATTAGACATAAAAAAGAGAACACGGCCATTACACACGCAACAGGAGAAAACGGCCATTACTCCTAAAAAAAAAGAAAAAACAGCCAATACATAAAACAAATATGGCCATTATACATATAACAGGAGAAAAAGGTCATTACACAGGCAACAGGTGAAAATGGCCATTACACATGAACAAAAGGAAACGACTTACACGTAAACAGGAGAATACGGTCATTACACATAAAATAGGAGAGAACGGCCATTAGACTTACAGCAGGAGAAAGCGGATATTACACAAAAAAAGAGAATATGACTTTTACATATGCAAGAAGAGAAAACGGTCATTACTCATAAAACAGGAGGAAACGGCCATTACACATGAAAAAGAGAAAATGAACATTATACATACAACAGGAGAAAGCTGTCATTACTCATGCAACAGTAATCAACGATTGCACATAAAACGAGAGGAAACGGCAATTACACATACAATAAGAAGAAACGGCAATAATACATAAAACAAGACTATACGGCAATTACACATGCAAAAGGTGAAAACGGTCATCATACATAAAACATGAGAAAACGGCCATTACACATGCAACAGGAGAAAACGGCAATAACTCATAAAAAATGTGACCATTACACGTGCATCAGGAGAGAATGGCCATTACACATACAACAAGAGAAAACGGCCATTAGACTTAAAACAGGTGACAACGGCCATTGCACATAGAACAAGAGAATACAGTCATTACACATTAAACAACAGAATACTGTCCTTACAATGCAACAGATGAAAACGACCATTACACATAAAACAAGAAAATACCGACATTACACATATAACAGGAGATTACGGCCAGTACGCATAAAAACAAGAAGACACGGCAATTATACATAACACAAGAAGAAACAACCATTACATATAAAACAAGAGGAAATGGCCATTACACATAAAAAAGAGAATACGTCCATTACACATGCAATAGGAAAAAACGGCCATTACACATAAATTAGGAGAACAGCCATTTCATAAAAATAGAGAATATGGACATTATACATATGACAAGAGAAAACAGTCATTACACATGAAAGAGTAATAAACGGCCAGTAGGTATAAAACAAGAACAAACGGCCGTTACGCTAAAACAGGTGGCAACGGCCATTACACATATAACAAAAGGAAACGGCCATTACACATATAACAGGAGAAAACGGCCATTACACATAAAAGAGTAATAAACGGCCATTACGCAAAAACAGATGACAACGGCCATACACACATATAACAAGAGGAAACGGCCATTACACATAAAACAGGAGAAAACGGCCATTACACATGCAACAGGAGAAAACGGCAATTACTCATAAACCATGTGACCACGGCCATTACACATGCATCAGGAGAGAATGGCCATTACACATACAACAAGAGAAAACGGCCATTAGACTTAAAACAGGTGACAACGGCCATTGCACATAGAACAAGAGTATACGGCCATTACACATTAAACAACAGAATACTGCCCTTACAATGCAACAGATGAAAACGACCATTACACATAAAACAAGAAAATACGGACATAACACATATACCAGAAGAGAACGGCCGCTACGCATAAAAACAAGAAGACACGGCAATTACACATAACACAAGAAGAAACAACCATTACATATAAAACAAGAGAAAACGGCCATAATACATGCAACTGGTGAAAATGGCCATTACACGTAAACCAAAACATACAGTCATTCCACATAAAACAAGAGGAAACGGCAATTATACATAAAACAAAACTATACGGCAATAACACGATCAACAGGTGAAAATGGCCATTACACGTAAACCAAGAAAATACAATCAAATGGCCATTACACATAAAAAAGAGAATACGTCCATTACACATGCAATAGGAAAAAACGGCCATTACACATAAATTAGGAGAACAGCCATTTCATAAAAATAGATAATATGGAAATTATACATATAACAAGAGAAAACAGTCATTACACATGAAAGAGTAATAAACGGCCATTTGGTATAAAACAAGAAAAAAACGGCCATTACGCTAAAACAGGTGGCAACGGCCATTACACATATAACAAAAGGAAACGGCCATTACACATATAACAAAAGGAAACGGCAATTTTACATAAACAAAAGGAAACGGCCATTACACATATAACAAGAGGAAACGGCCATTACACATAAAACAGGAGAAAACGGCCATTACACTTGCAACGAGAGAGAACGATAATTTTACAAAGAACAGGAGAAAAACATAACACATCAACAGGAGAGAATGGCCATTAAACATACACAAATAGAAAATGGCCATTACACGTAAACCAAGAAAATACAATCAAATGGCCATTACACATAAAAAAGAGAATACGTCCATTACACATGCAATAGGAAAAAACGGCCATTACACATAAATTAGGAGAACAGCCATTTCATAAAAATAGAGAATATGGAAATTATACATATAGCAAGAGAAAACAGTCATTACACATGAAAGAGTAATAAACGGCCATTTGGTATAAAACAAGAAAAAAACGGCCATTACGCTAAAACAGGTGGCAACGGTCATTACACATATAACAAAAGGAAACGGCCATTACACATATAACAAAAGGAAACTGCCATTACACATAAACAAAAGGAAACGGCCATTACACATATAACAAGAGGAAACGGCCATTACACATAAAACAGGAGAAAACGGCCATTACACTTGCAACGAGAGAGAACGATAATTTTACAAAGAACAGGAGAAAAACATAACACATCAACAGGAGAGAATGGCCATTAAACATACACAAATAGAAAACGGCAATTACACATAAAACAGGAGAGTACGACCATTACTCATCAAACAAGGGAATACGGCCATGACACATGCAACAGGTAAAAACGGCCATTACACATAAAACAAAAGGAAACGGCCATTACATGTATGACAGGAAAAACAGCCGTTACACATAAAACACGAGGCAACTGCCATAACACATAAAACAAGAGAACACGGCCATTACACAGGCAACAGGTGAACATGGCCATTACACATAAACAAGAGAAAACGACTATTACACGTAAATAAGTGAATACGGTTATTACACGTAAAACAGGGGGAAACGGTCATTACACATGCAATAGGAGAAAACGGCCATTAAACATACAAAAGGAGAAAACGGCCTTTATACATAATCAAGAGAAAACGGCCATAACACATGCAACAGGACAAAACGGTCACTACTCATGCAACAGGAGAAAACAGCCATTACAAATAAAAAAGAGAATATGGCCATTACACTTGCAAGAGTAAAAAACGGTCACTACTCATAAAACAAGAGAAAACGGCCATAACACACAAAACAAAAGAATACAACCATTACACATAAAACAAGAGAATTTGATCATTGCACATGCAACAAATGAAAACGGCCATTACACGTAAACAAAAGGAAACGGCCATCAACCGTAAAAAAGAGAATACGACCATTACACATAAAACAGGGGGAAACGGTCATTACACATGCAATAGGAGAGAACGGCCATTAGACATACGACAGGAGAAAACGGCCAGTTCATATAAAAATAGAGAAAATGCCAATAACACATCAAACAAGAGAATCAGCCATTACACATAAAACAAGTGATAACGGCCATTACACATAGAACAAAAAAATACGGCCATTACACATAAAACAACAGAATACAGGCCTTACACATGCAACGGATGAAAACGGCAATTAGACATCAACAATGAAAATACGGCCTTTCACACTAAAAAGAAAATATGACCATTACACATATAACAGGAGAAAACGGCCAGTACACATGAAAACAAGAAGAAACGGCAATTACACATAACACAAGAAGAAACAACCATTACATATAAAACAAAAGAATACGGCCTTAACACATGAAACAGGTGAACATGGGTATTACACATAAACCGCGAAAATACAGTCATTCCACATTAAACAAGAGGAAACGGCAACTACACATAAAACAAGAGGAAACGGCAACTATACATAAAGCAAGAGAAAACGGCAAATATACATAAAATAAGACTATACGGCCATTACACATGCAACAGGTGAAAATGACCATTAGACATAAACCAAGAAAATACAGTCATTCCACATAAAACAAGAGGAAACGGCCATTACACATAATAAGAGAATACGGCCATTACACATGCAATAGGAGAAAACGCCGTTACACATAATTCAGGAGGAAACGGCAACTACACATAAAAAGAGAATATGGACATTATACATATAACAGGAGAAAATTATCATTACACATGCAACAGGAATCAACGGCCATTAGGTATAAAACAAGAGAAAACGGTCAGTTAGTCTTAGATGCAGGATTTTTTTTGTATTAGTTGCTAGTGGCTTTGAACTAGCTGTCAGTAACTGCGAGTACTCTCAGATATGTACTTAGTGTCTTTTTGTTGTTTGGATGTACAAGTACCCGGCCACGTCTACTTGTATTGGTAGTATATGTATTTTTATCCATCTGATGAGTTAAGCCTCTTTCAACTGATTTTTATAGTTCGTTCTTTTGTTGTTCTATTACACCACTGTCCCAGGTTAGGAGAGGGTTGGGATCCCGCAAACATGTTAAACCCCGTCAAATTCTGTATGTATGTACATGTACCTGTCCCAAGTCAGGAGCCTGTAATTCAGTGGTTGTCGTTTGTTTATGTGTTACATATTTGTTTTTCGTTAATTTTTTGTACATAGATTAGGCCGTTAGTTTTTTCGTTTGTTTTACATTTTCATTTCGGTGCCTTTTGAAGCTGACTGTGCGGTATGGGCTTTTGCTTATTGTTGAGGGCCGAAAGGTGACCTATAGTTGTTTATTTCTGTGTCATTTGGTCTCTTGTGGTGATATGTCATATTGACAATCATACCACATCTTCGTTTTTATAATTACACATAAAACAGGTGACAACAGCCATTACACATAAAAACAAGAGGAAACGGCCATTATACATAAAACAAGACTATCGGCAATAACACATGCAAAAGGTAAAAATGGTCATTACACATCAAACATGAGAAAACGGCCACCCCCTCCCCCTTACATCAAAGGGCGAAAACGGCCATCGCACATACAACAGGAGAATACGGCCATTACACATAAAACAAGAGAATATGATCATTACACATGCAACAGATGAAAACGACCATTACACATAAACAAGAGGAAACACCATTACACGTAAAAGAGAGAATACGGCCATTACACATAAAACAAGGGGAAACGGTCATTTCACATGCAATAAGAGAGAACTGCCAATAGAATTACAACAGGAAAAAAGGGCAATTACACATAAAATAGAGAATACGGCCATCAGATATGCAACAGGAGAAAACGGCCATTACTCATAAAACAAGAGAAAACGGCAATTACACATAAAAATATAATATGTGTATTTGTACTCGCTACGAAAAAGAAGAAAGCTCGACGAACATCGGCATTTAAATTAAAGCTTTTACAAATAAATGTTACATATTCCGACATTGAACGAATTTTGTATTTGCAATTTACAATGACGACTGTATAGGAGGTGTTCACATTAGTGATAGCGTGATGTACCATCGTACTTTAGCAAACAAAACACCATCATACTTAAGCGTAGACCATCGCACTTAAACGTGACCGTAGAGTACCATCGCACTTTAGAGTCCTACACATATAACAGAAGAAAACATTACACATGCAACAGGAATCAACGGCCATTAGGTAAACAACAGGAGAAAACGTACCATCGTACTTTAGCAAACAAAAAAACATCTCACTTTAGCGTGATACACCATCGTACTTTAGCGTGATACACCATCGTACTTTAGCGTAGACCATCGCACTTTATCGTGACCATCGTACTTTAGAGTCTTACACATACAACAGGAGAAAACATTACACATGGAACAGGAATCAACGGCCATTAGGTATACAACGGGAGAAAACGGACATTACCCATAAAACAAGTGATTACGGCCATTACACATGTAACAGGAGAAAATGGTCATTACACATAAACAAGAGAAAATGATCATTACATATAAAACAGGAGACAACGGCCATTACACATAAAAAAGAAAACGGCCATTACACATATAACAAGAGAAAACGGCCATTACACATATAACAGGAGAAAACGGCAGTTCGCATACAAACAAGAAGAAACGGCAATTACACATAACACAAGAGGAAAAGACCATTACATATAAAACAAGAGAATACGGCCATAACATATGCAACAAGTGAAAACGGCCATCACATATAAAACAAGAAAATGAGGCCATTACACATAAAAAAGAGAATACAGCCATTCCGCGTAAAACAGGAGGAAACCGCTATTATACATAAGACAAGAGGAAACGGCCATTATACATAAAACAGGAGAATACGGCCATTACACATGCAAAAGGTGAAAACGGCAATTACACAAAAAACAATATACGAAACGACCATTACACATACAAAGAGAATACGGCCATTAAACATATAACAGGAGAAAACGACCATTACACATACAGCAAGAGAAAACGGCCATAACAAATAAAACAAGGGAATACGGCCATTACGCATTAAACAAGAGAATATGATCATTTCACATGTGATACGGTGCTTTCGGTCCGCGATTTGCTTTTAGTCCGATTTTGCTTCTTGTCAGACATTTTTTGCTTTTTGTCCGTTGTTTTTATCCGATAATTTTGTTTTTCGTCCGACACTTTTGTTTTTGTCCGTTGCTTTAGGTTCGTTTTGTATTTTGACCGATTATTTTGTTTTTTGTCCGACACGTTTGCTTTTTGTCAAATACTTTTGCTTTTTCTCCGATTTGCTGTTCGTCCGATGATTCTGCTGTATGTCCATTTTAAAACGTGCATGTTTTTTGTAGGTTCCATTTGAACTTCGAAACTCAATGACATCTTTGAATTTTAATACAAACCTAATTTCTCTCTATAAATAAGTGGTGCATGGAGTATCAGCAGTCGGTCGGTAGATGAATTATAAGAACAGAAAATAGTAAATTGAAGTCATATTATTAGTCTCTGTTGTATTGTTTTTAAAACTTAACATTGATTAGTGATTGCCTTGACTGTTTTTCTTACATATACACGTACATGTATCAAATGAACAAGTTTGTTACTTTTCACGTATATTTTTGTGTGTGACTAATTTCCGTTTACCTTATTTTTGTTTTGTTTTTGTTTAAACACATTTTATTTCCAAAAGTAGCAAATGGGATTGAGCACATCTCCTTATACAAACATAAAATACATAAGACAATGACGAAAAACAAAATAGAAATGCATGTAATACAAACTATAAACAAAAATGAAAATGAAATATAATGTTGTTGTAATATGAACTGGCATGAAGTGTGAGTAAGTAGGAATTCATATAATTTTAATTGTATGTGAGGTTATTAATTTTTGGGTAATTCTGATATATAAGATTGAACAGATCAAAAAATTGCTTTACTTTATTGAAATGTATAAAGGTCACCGTGAAAAGCCAATATAATCTCAATTGGTATAGCATATCTTTTTAAAATATTTTTTTTTTTTATCTTGCTTCATTTTGAATAGGGCACTCAAAAAAAATGTGAATACAATCCTCAACAACCTGCATGTACAAGAATTATTGACATTTCAAGGCGAGATAACTCGTGTTAATTTTCTATTCTGGTTCCCAATTTGTTCTGATCGTCTGGTGACCAGTAGATAAGAAAAGATAACTCCCCTAAACAAACACCCCACCAATAGATGTCGATTTGCCGTTAGGCATATTGCGTAATTAATGTTATTAGCAATTACACGATAATTCCAGAAGCAATAGATTTTAGAAGGGATCCCCACTATGACTTTAAAAACTCTAGGTCAGCCAAATAAAGGTTAATGATCCTTGATTTAAGAAGAAATATCCGAAGCAGATATCCATTATAAATTATCTGTTGATTTTGTAAATATAAACAAGGAGGTTATATGATACAGACCATTCTATTAAATTGTATTTGAAAAGTAACCGTGTAAAACAAAGTTGTGGAATAGAGAACTTGAAGCTGTAAAGTCTGATTTTGTCATTGAAATTTATAAAATTATTTGCTTAACTATGTATTTATTGTTTATTGTTAATTCTATATATATACTTTATTTAAGACAAATGTATCAACAAGTTTTGATTCGTTTATTCTACATTTGCCAGAGGTACAATTATGTATAGCGAGAGGGTTGAATTCACGGCTCACAAAACATGTTTCACCCTGCCGCATTTTTACGCCTGTCCCAAGTCGGGAGCTCCTTGTCTGTCTTTTTTTATTCTTGTGGGTTGTTTTTAATTTTAGTTAATTCAAGGATTTGTATAGTTCATTTATGTGTTTAATTTTTGGAGTTTAGTATGACGTCGATTTTCATTAGTTCATTCACAAACATTCGAAACTCAACTAGACCCAACTCGAATTATTCAGTGCCCTCTATCTACTACTTTTCTCGAGGGTGTGATCGAAGTGATCGTAATATAACGACTGGATTATTCGGGTTAAACTAGACCTAACTTTAGGCCGTGTTCACACCAAATGCCTTGTACAGTAAACATGTTTACATTTGGTTTAATGTAATCTACACTAGTTTCACATAAGATTTGTCCACATCTATACACCTTGTTTAGTTACCTGTACATACGATTTGTTCACACTTGTAAACTAAATGTCATTTCAATGTTCATTACGTAGAACCGAACTCAAATTTCCGAACAACTTTTCTAGCAGTAAGGGAACGACCATTTGACTTTAAAAAAAAGGGGGAATGGATTTTCCCACAATTTGATTAAAACAAATCGGGTCATACAGATGATTAGTCTGAATCCAAAGTTTCCCCATACATTATAGTGTTAAATATTGAATTGGTACCATCGAAAAAAATTGAATATTAACTTTCGCGCGAGAAAAAAATCGGACTCCGAGTCCCCCCCCCCCTTTTTTTTTAAAGTAAAGTGGTTGCTCGTTTAAGAAAGTCATTCTGGATTATTACATTTCTATCTTTTCTGTTTGTTTCAAATAGTATTGCTTCTACAAGTTTTGTTTTTTTTGGCAAAAGGAGAGGGTGATATTTTTTTTTTTTTATCTAAAATTGTATTTTAACGGATCTGAGATTCTACACAAACAAACAATTAACCCCACCCTTTTTCAGTAATGCATTTATGAGTGAATCGTTGTTTGAGTAAAGACCAGTGGCAAATATTTCTGTCAGTGCGTACGTCTAGTCGATTCGGGAAGACCTTTTCTAATGAATTATGTGTTCGGCAATGATGATGGATGAGTCTTGATAATGGGTTAATAAGGCTATGTAAAGTGTTTTATAACAAATAAATATATCAAGTTTAGACAAATATTTCTGTAAAGAACTTTATTAATAAGTGTTATAAGTATCAATTTTATATAAAAATCGTTTCTTTTTTACATATAAATGGAAAAATTACAGTTCGGAATGTCTAGTTTTGTGTACACTGAACCTACACAAGGCCTACATTGACTATCGACTGCATGTAGACAAAACATGATTTAAACTACATGTAACGTAAACATTGAATTTTATCAATGGGAACGTAATTATGTTTAGTTTATGTGTGAGTTACACTAACACAACACCGAGATTGGGTCAATGTGAACACGGCCTAATTCAACAGTGATCAACACAGAGTAGGAATTTTTCTTATTTCGCAAGTTTAATAGAGAGAATCCCAGTGGCGGATCCAGGAATTTTCATAAGTGGGGGCCAACTGACTGACCTTAGAGGGGTCCCGCTCCAGTCACGCTTCAGTGATTCCCTATATAAGCAACCAATTTTTTTCCCAAAATGGGGGGGGGGGGGGGGGGGGGGGGCTGCCCACTATAAATCCGCCTCTGAATCCATAGGCATATTATACCAAATATACACGGAACGGAAATTTAATACATTTTATGAACGGAGAACCAGTAATGAACGCAAATAAACAGAAATCCTGACACAAAATTGTTGTGATTTAGGAAAGATTGTAACCCTCCTGTGGGTTTATTGGTCAAGTATTTCCAACAACCGCTGTCAGTAAGCAAATACACGGAAATAATTCAAAACAGAAACAAAATATCTAATAGCGCAAAACATTTGTAAATAAGGAATGTCATGACATCCGAAAGTCAGGTGCTCGTTTAGTTCACTCCTTTTTTATTGTTTGTTTAATCAATTTTTGAAAATATTCGTTCATATTTCAACGTTTCTAAATTTATTTTCACTTAATAAAATACGTTTTTTTTTATGTATAACCCTCTGTATATTCTTATGTGTAGAAATAAGAATGCCCTTATACAAAAGAATAGAAAACAACAAATATAAATAAGTATGGTTATATCGCCAGAATAAGAGTTATACAAGAAAGAAAAAAAAATGAAATATGAAAAGAATATTTTCAAATAAAACTTAACCAAAATAAAATGAAAAAAAGGGGGGCACTCAATAAGAGCCTGTGTGTGAAATACTTTATTTTCAATATAATACTTCCATGATAAGATAAAATAGCAACATTAGTATTAATTTGGGATACAGCACTGGAAAGGATTTGTCGTGGCCCCATGGGACGCTTATATACTATGTAAATATTGACACATTTGTGTTTATATGGCAGTTAAGATCATGGAAGTACAAAATGTATTATATAATACTTCCATATTTAGATCGATTATTATGGAGCTTTTCTAAAAAACGATTTCCGATGTATTTTGTCATTTTCATTCATTGTTTATGTTTTGAATAACATTAAAATTTCACGTTGGCATCTATATTCTATTTCAATTTAATTTTTCAGATTATGTAAACATTTTTTTTCATCAATACAATCATTGTGTATTCAATTAATTGATAACAAATTAATGCTATTGTTACTTGAAACTAAATAAGTTTATTAAGACAAAGCCTTTTTTAGAAAAAAAATCTTTTTTCTGTACTTTTCTCAAAGATGTCGACAGAACCACACTACTTAACTTTGATGTTACTTTAAAGACATCTTTGGTATAACAGAAATTAATGTATTGCTTAAAACCTAACTAGATATTTCAAATAATGAATGTCAAAAAAAGGAAATTCACATCATAAAATGGAGAATTCAACTTATAACACCAACCACAATTCGTCTTTGAATACGGTCAATCCTAGTTGTCTGAATATACGTTGTATAACAAAAAAATATGAAGTTCCACTTTTAAAAGCATAGGAACACCAGTAAACATTATTTTAAAATGATATTTTTTATACCATTTGATAGGAAAACGTTTTGCCAATATTGTATAACGTATTAATTTAATTTACAATAAAAAATGAATTAAATATGATTTTTTTAGTAGACATGTATACCTCGTATTTGCTATATATTCAACCAGAAGATGACCCAACGTTCAACACGATGAGGACACCAGTAAATTTCAAGATAAAGTGAATTTTATTACACCATTTTAAAGCTAGAAAAATGGTGCAATCTTTATAATTTGTTAATTTTATATGATATCTATAGTATAGGCATAGTATTCGTTTATTTAACTAGTGGTCATAATTCCCCGTAGACAATAACGTTAAAAAAAATTCAATGATAACTGCTCTCTGTGGGATAGTTGATAAGGCCATCCAGCTCAGCTGTCCGCAATTCTTGTGTATGCTGGCTACAGCTGCATGCGGGATTTAGCTTAATATTAACACGGTACAGATCTGCATTTAAAGAGCTTCGCATATTTCTGAACCCTTAATGGTATTAAGTTTTCTAACACCACAACTTTGAAAGTAGAAGGGTGGCTGTTTTTATATTACGGGAAGTCCATATGCTTGTGTATAGACTTCCATTCATTTTTGTCGAGCCTGCGGCTTTTGCCGTAAAAAGCTTGACAAAGGGATAGTGATCCGGGGGACGCGGTGGCGGCGGCAACGGCGGCGGCGTTAGCTAACTTCTTAAAAGCTTTATATTTTAGAAGGTGAAAGACCTGGATGCTTCATACTTTGTATATAGATGCCTTATGTTACAAAGTTTCCGTCTGTCACATGTCCATTGTCCTTGACCTCATTTTCATGGTTCAGTGACTACTTGAAAAAAAAGATTTTTTGTAATGTTAATTTCTCTCTTATTATGAGTAATAGGATAGCTATATTTGGTATGTGCGTACCTTGCAAAGTCCATATGCCCGTCAGACAGTTTTCACTTGACCTCGACCTCATCCATGGATCAGTGAACAAGGTTAAGTTTTGGTGGTCAAGTCCATATATCAGATACTATAAGCAATATGTCTAGTATATTCGGTGTATGAAAGGACTGTAATGTGTACATATCCAACTGGCAGGTGTCATCTGACCTTGACCTCATTTTCATGGTTCAGTGATTGTCGTTAGGTTTTTGTGTTTTGGTCTGTTTTTCTTATACATGTACTGTATGCAATAGGTCTACTATATGTAGTGTATGGAATGATAAGGTGAACATGTCTAGCTGACAGGTGTCATCTGACCTTAACCTCATTTTCACGGTTCATTGGTCAAAGTTAAGTTTTTGAGTTTTGGTCTTTTTTTCTAATACTATATATGCAATAGGTCAACTATATTTGGTGTATGGAAATATTTTATGATGTACATGTTAGTCTCGCAGGTTTTTGTTTTACCTTGACCTCATTTTCACGGTTCATTGCTGAGTGTTAAGTTTTTGTGTTTTGGTCTTTTTTTCTTAAACTATAAGCAATAGGTCCACTATATTTGTTGTATATACTGATTTTAAGCTGTACATGTCTGCCTGGCATGGTTCATCTGACCTTGACCTCATTTTCATGGTTCATTGGTCAGTATTTAGTTTTCCTCAGTTGAGTCTGTTTTTTAGAAACTATAAGCAATAGGTCAACTATATTTAGTGTTTTGAATGATTGTATTTCTTGTTTTGTTTATAAATTATATTATTATATGACCTTGACCTTGACCTCATTTTCTTTGATCATGTTAATTAAAGTTGATGTGATAGTTGTAGTAAAGCTTTATATTAAGGACTATCAATATAATATCAATGATTAGTAAAGAAGGCGAGACAGTTCAGCGTGTGCACTCCTGTTATTAGATGGGAATAAAAGATGTTCTTGTCATATCTAATCTATGACGCAGGGTACTACATAGTTGTTACTATTTCGTAAATCATAAATTGAATTTGACCAATAAGTTGGAGCATTAAATCATGCAGTCTCGTAATGTAAAGAATATAACACATTGAGTTTTCTTGACTTTCTTCTGTCTACTAGCAATTCCCGGCCTGTTTCGAAATATGTAGCTTTACGACTGGCAAACACGGGCAACCGAGTTACTATTCCTCCTGCTTCCAACTTAACATCGATTCTCTGTATGCATCAACCAACAGCTGGCCACATAAAAAAAATATTGTGATAGAAAAAATAACTTTAACATCAAAGTTAGTTGCATTATTCATAAAAATCAGTTTAAAATCTTAATCATCCCAGTCCTTCTTGTCGGTTGCCAAGGAACATAAATTTCCTTAGCAACCAAGGAAAAATTTACCTCAAAATGACCAAATTTCAATTATGAACAGCTCATTTATTATGGCAGATAGCTTTAAAAAGTTTATCATTAAATGAACAACAAAATATGCTTTATAAAAATATATTTATTAAAGTAAATCTTATACGGTGAAATACAGTATAGAATATCAGAGCTAATAGCTATTTCAGGTACTGTGGATCTTAAGCAAAAAGATTAAAATTCGACCAAATTTGGTCCCTAAAGTATTTTTTTTCGCAGAAATATAGCCAAAATATGACTACCTACACTTAAAGATTAGGTATTCAGCTAATCATTAATGAAAAAATATCTCCGGGTAAACATATTTTAAATCGATGGCGGATAATTCAAATTGGGTCATATTAGGGGTGTAAACTGTTCATGTAGACCAATTTTTCATATGTTTGCTATCATACCAGACAATTTCCACCATATAAACTAACTAACATGTTATATTGATGTTGGTGTTTGTTGAATATGTTTGTTCAAATGACTGACCTATGGTTGACAATAAAAAACCTTAATGCAAACCTTAAAAAAAGAGGGAGTGGGGTAGTGACATATTTTTTTTTAATTTTTTTTTTTTGCACAAAAAATTTAGAAATAGAGAGGCACTAAAATCAAACAATTTTGGGATGGATGCTTCAAATGATTTTCTTTAAATACAGAGATAAACAAAATGGGTTCATTACTAGGTTCATTATATTTATGGAAAATTTGGGTTTTATGTTTAAAAATTGGGGATTTAGAGAATCAATTTATTTTACAGCGTATTCTTCAAGTAATTAAGTAAAAACTCGTTTGAATCAAAACTGAACATATAACTTGGTAATTTATTTTCTTCAATTCAATTAAAATAAAGGTTAGTGGACAAAATATACTACATCTTTGTTGAAAAACCGTAATTTTGGAATGAAGTGTACTTTAGGCAGATGCTAATTTTAATAAGTATCAGTGGCGATGCTCCTGTTGTACAGTATTCATACGCCTCCGGGTGCGGGAATTTCTTTCTACATTGAAGACCTGTTGGTGACCCTCTGCTGTTGTTTTTTTATTTGGTCGGGTTGTTGTCTCTTTGACACATTCCCCATTTCCATTCTCAATTTTATTTAATTAGTTTTAAAAGAAAAAAGGTTTTGGTATTTTCTTTTGAGTGTTTTTTTGTTGTTGTTATATATGTTAGCGGCAATAAGTGAAATTAGGCATTAAGCTTAAATCCTAGGCAATAAGCTTACGCCTAGGCATTAATTTATTGCCTGAAATTTTCAGGCATTAAGCTTATTTCCTGAAATCTGATGATGATTATTCACCCTATTGCCGAACATAATTTTAGGCAATAACAAAACTCTGGAATTTATGTATATTTGGTGATTTAATCTGGATGTAAAGTCATTTCTTAATTACATTTCTAATATTACATGTATAAATATACATTCTTTTGATAGATTTTCAAATAAAGTAAGTTTATTAAGTAAGTTAGCAGTTAAAAAACAGAATTTACTCATACTTGTTTTTGTGGTATTACAAAATATAAAAACATATTCAATTTAAAAAAGGGGGAGATTCTATAGAATAATTAAAATATTTATTTGAAAATTTGTACACTTCACTAGTCAAAAGTAGACAAAATTAAGAATTAATTTTTTGCTCACACCATTTTCCATTTTTATACGACCACAAAAATTGAAAATTTATTCGTCGTATATTGGTATCACGTTGGCGTCGTCGTCTGCGTCGTCATCGTCGTCGTCCGGAGACATTTGATTTTCGCACTATAACTTTAGGTTTATGACCACAAAAGAAAGGTTGGGATTGATTTTGGGAGTTTTGGTCCCAACAGTTTAGGAATTAGGGGCCAAAATGGGCCAAAATAAGCATTTTCTTGGTTTTCGCACTATAACTTTAGTTTAAGTAAATAGAAATCTATGAAATTTTGACACAAGGTTTATGACCACAAAAGGAAGGTTGGGATTGATTTTGGGAGTTTTGGTCCCAACAGTTTAGGAAGTAGGGGCCAAAAAAGGGCCCAAATAAGCATTATTCTTGTTTTTTCGCACAATAATTTAGTATAAGTTAATAGAAATCAATGAAATTTAAACACAAGGTTTATGACCACAACAGGAAGGTTTGGATTGATTTTGGGAGTTGAGGTCCCAATAGTTTAGGAATTAGGGCCAAAAAGGGGCCCAAATAAGCATTTTTCTTGGTTTTCGCACCATAACTTTAGTATATATAAGTAAATATAAATCTATGAAATTTAAACACAAGGTTTATAACCATAAAAGGAAGGTTGGGATTAATTTTGGGAGTTTTGGTCCCAACAGTTAAGGAATAAGGGGCCCAAAGGGTCAAAAATTAAACTTTGTTTGATTTCATCAAAAATTGAATCCTTGGGGTTGCTGAATCTAAAAATGTACTTGAATTTTTATGCCCCACCTACGATAGTAGAGGGGCATTAAGTTTTCTGGTCTGTGCCTCCGTTCGTCTGTGCGTCTGTTCGTCCGTCTGTGCGTCCGTCCGTTCGCTTCAGGTTAAAGTTTTTGGTCAAGGTAGTTTTTGAAGAAGTTGAAGTCTAATCAACTTGAAACTTAGTACACATGTTCCCTATGATATGATCTTTCTAATTTTAATTCCAAATTAAAGTTTTGACCCCAATTTCACGGTCCACTGAACATATAAAATAATAGTGCGAGTGGGGCATCCGTGTACTTGGGACACATTCTTGTTGATTATTGGCCCAGTTTTCAAGTTGGTCCAAATCGGGGTCCAAAATTAAACTTTGTTTGATTTCATCAAAAATTGAATAATTGGGATTCTTTGATATGCCAAATCTAACTGTGTATGTAGATTCTTAATTTTTGGTCCCGTTTTCAAATTGGTCTACATTAAGGTCCAAAGGGTCTAAAATTAAACTAAATTTGATTTTTAACAAAAATTGAATACTTGGGGTTCTTTGATATGCTAAATCTGAAAATTTACTTAGATTTTTGATTATTGGCCCAGTTTTCAAGTTGGTCTAAATCGGGGTCCAAAATTAAACTTTGTTTGATTTCATCAAAAATTGAATAATTGGGGTTTTTTGATATGCCAAATCTAACTGTATATGTAGATTCTTAATTTTTGGTCCCGTTTTCAAATTGGTCTATATTAAGTTCCAAATGGTCCAAATTAAACTAAGTTTGATTTTAACAAAAAATGAATTCTTGGGCTTCTTTGATATGCTGAATCTAAACATGTACTTAGATTTTTGATTATGGGCCCAGTTATCAAGTTGGTCCAAATCAGGATCCAAAATTATTATATTAAGTATTGTGCAATAGCAAGAAATTTTCAATTGCATAGTATTCAGCAATAGCAAGAAATCTTCAATTGCACAGTATTGTGTAATAGCAAGAAATTTTCAATTGCACAGTATTGCGCAATAGCAAAAATCTTCAATTGCACATTGTTGTGCAATAGCAAGTATTTTCAATTGCACAGTATTGCGCAATAGCAAGAAATATCTAATTTCACAATGTTGCGCAATAGCAAGACATTTGTCCAGAATAGTAGTTGAATCAACTTAAATCATTGTTTATACAATATACAATGTATATTCACTTTTACTACCAACTGATAAATTAAAACAATCTTACCCATTCAGTGATAACAAGCACTTTTTTTTACATTTTAATATTTTATGATGTATTTAAATTAGTAGTTATTGTTGCAAACTCCATTAGAAATTTGAATTGAGATCAGTTTTGGAATAAGGGAAAGGGGGATGTGAAAAAAAAAATTGTTAAATTTTTCTCATTTCAGATTTCATAAATAAAAAGAAAATTTCTTCAAACATTTTTTTGGGCGGATAAATATTCAACAGCATAGTGAATTGCTCAAAGGCAAAAACAAATATCTTAAGTTCATTAGACCACATTCATTCTGTGTCAGAAGCCAATGCCTTGTCAACTATTTAATCACAATCCAAATTTAGAGCTGAATCCAGCTTGAATGTTGTGTCCATACTTGCCTCAACCGTTCAGGGTTCAACCTATGCGGTCGTGTAAAGCTGCGCCCTGCGGAGCATCTGTTTTTTTTTTTTTATCAAATAAGTAAATTTTCTTTGTTAACAGTTCCATAACTTGTGATAACAAAATGATTTTAACACAAATTTAAACTATTATTTGATGCGTTTTAATATAGATAACATAATTTATTAGTGATTGTATTTGTGGTCTCTTATGGACAGTTGTCTCATTGGCAATCATACCACATCTTCTTTATTACATTTAGGATGAAACTGGGCACTGTAGTTTTGCATTGGTAAAATTCGATTTTTTTCTTTTGCTCATATTCAAACGTATGTAATTGCAGTATTAAAATAAATAGCTGAAGTACTCCGTATTATATGAAAGATTCGCGAGATTTGCTTTTGAACTTGTTTAGTATGAAACCGTTAAACTTCGAATCAGCTCCCTCAAAGCAAATAATGATTTTACCGGTTATATATTTTATACATAAAACGTAGTATTATTTTACTTATGTTTTGTTGCAAAGCAGTTATAATATCAACATTATTTATTACCCTTTAATTTAAAACTAATAATTATTTTCTAATAATTTTTTTTTTAAAGTTGTTGGTTAAATTTTATAAAATATATCAATTTTTCATTTGCTATTTTCTTTTCCGCCAATACTTATGACAGCGGTCTAGTGAGGAATAGTGATCCAGAAATAGTATAATCAAGTTGTCTCCTAAATGTTATTGCTGCTAAAGTTTTTTCTCTATCTCTTGAACGAAAAGGAGTAGGTCCGGTAAAGACCGATTTTGGCCTCAAATTTCAGGCTCATCTGACGAAAGATTTTGACCACTTTTTAAACACTTAAGTGTCTATTTCATTTGAATCAATTAGTTTATGTGAAAAATTTTAACTGATTTAGTCTTTAAAAACGATCCAATTCAAGCTCAAATATGAAAAATCTACCAAATATGCCAAAAATGGATGGTTTTGTCAAAAATGAAAGTGGACGCATCCGTGTTCATTCTCAACCTTTATATATGTTATGTATTATCATAAAATACAACTTACATTTCAATATTAAGAATGAACACAAATGAGGCCACTTTCGTTTTACACGAAAACCGTCTAAAATTTAACTAAAATGATAGAATTGTGAAGATTTCAGTAATTTAGCATGACTTAATGGTGCTAGTACCCGATATATGTGCATTGTATTGTCAAAAACAGTCCATATTTATGGAGCAGAAGCATTCTTCTGTCAAATAAATAACTAAAAGTTTTTACAATCTGATAAAACTGCTATATTTTAAGGGCAAAAAAGGGGTCTTACTGGACCTACTCCTTTCAAAAAAGGGAAATAACTCATTTTTCGAAATTACATCCAGATTAGTTTGAGCATGAAATTTTTATTTGCTGGAATATGTAATATGATATAAATACCCTCAATACATCTAAAAATAGTTGTTTTCATAAGAAAGGACTATTCTATCATGAAAATATTCATATGAAATATTTATTTACAAATAGAACCTAAAAAAGGGGGAATTTCAGGGTAAATTACAATGACTAATATTCCTCTATTGGCAACTTTCTGCAACATTTACCCAATAATTTTTTTGCAGCATTTTGTTGACAAAACATCCATAATTTTATATTTTATAGTCTTTTATGTGAGGATTTCTGTGTTTTCGGTAAAATCAGATGTATAGAATGACAAAAAAAAAACGGCAAAAATCATGCCGATTTTTGTGTTAAGTGGACCACGTTATGTACCAAAAAAGTTTTTATTCGAAAAATTTGTCAGTTAGCAGTTTAAATGATCGAAATCTTCTCATGAAAATAACAAAAAATGATATGCATTATCTCATTTTTACCATAAAATACAATGTTAGCCATTTCTCCTTGCTATACTAATATATACATATGATGTCACGTGGTTTCCATGGCAACCAGACTAACCAGATTTTTTTTATTGATTTTTTTTTAATTTGACTGTTAGTTTGGACCATTTCAACTTAAAAAAAAAATAATCGAAAAAAAATATTCTGGCCAAAAGTTTTCATATTTGGTCTATTATTACAGAGAATTGATGTTAACATGTTCTTAAATTATTAGAATCTTGTTGAGTACAACTATCCCGAAACACATAGGCGTTTTCTAATCTATGACGCGGGGTACTACATAGATATCAAGGACGCCATCACGAGTTGGTTGACCGTTATGGAATAACCGTTTCACAAAGGATATCGGATATGTTCCTTACGTCGTAACTACAATCCCCTTCAAATTAATGAATGTGACCATTTACCGGATTTGTTATCACATAAGCAACACGACGGGTGCCACATGTGGAGCAGGATCTGCTTACCCTTCCGGAGCACCTGATATCACCCCTAGTTTTTGGTGGGGTTCGTGTTGTTTATTCTTTAGTTTTCTATGTTGTGTCATGTGTACTATTGTTTGTCTGTTTGTCTTTGTCTTTTTTAGCCATGGCGTTGTCAGTTTATTTTAGATTTATGACTTTGACTGTCCCTTTGGTATCTTTCGTCCCTCTTTTTTCCATAATTAATATAATAGATGTAAAGTTTATACGAGGAAGATTATTTCTTTATAATGCATATTTCAAATTTTCAAGAACATTTAATCTTTTACTGTGTTTGCACAATTCATTATGTTTTCTATATGTGTATGTATTTTCCTTGTTAATACATTCTGTACATATTCCGTCTCGGAGTTTCATGTGTTAAAACAATACCGTGTGATGATTTTTACTTATTTTACACTGATTAATTTTAAGTTGTGTATTCATATTCAATTCATTCACCAAAATTATCAATGGCGGAGAATAATTTATCTTAGAGCTCTGATTTTAGCGCATAGATAGGACATTTAGCAAAAAACAGTTCATTTACCGAAAAAAGAAATAGTCAATTCCATATGAGAGAATATATAATTCATTCGTTGTATAATAATGAATTTTGATATAGTGTCATGATAGCAAAATTAAACAAAAACATTCAGAATAAAAAGTTAAAGGGAAACTCGGCAGAAAAAATGTAAAATTGTTATCATAAAATTGAGAATGGAAATGGGGAATATGTCAAAGAGACAACAATCCGACCAAAGAGCAGACAACAGCCGAAGGTCACCAATGGGTCTTCAACGCATCGAGAAAATCCCGCACCCGGAGGTGGTCCTCAGCTGGCCCCTAAATACAATTGTGTACTACATTGTAGTTTAGTGAAAATGGACGTAACACTAAACTCCAAAACATATAAATGAACTAAAATTAAAAAAACATACAAGACTAACAAATGCCAGAGGCTCCGGACTTGGGACAGGCACACAAATGAACATAGAGATGTCCTCGCCCGGACACATATATGGAATGCAGTTTGCTGATAAATGGGTGTCAAATGTATTGAGCAAAAACCCAACGACTAGTTTCAACAAGAATGGTTTGCTTTTGTTGCAGAATCGCATACAACTTTATGTTATCGTATTTTAAAAAAGAATTTACAATTTGAAAACTACTTTTCATTTTTACCTTACAAATTCAAATATATATAATGCAAATATAGATGTTGTAGTCACCACTTGCCGATTGAGTCTGGAAGGTGGAAGGTTTTACAGAGAGAAAACAGAATATGCCGTCTCTGTGACTCAAACGAGATTGGTGACGAGTACCATTACATTATTAAATGTGGAACATTTAAACTAGAAAGAAAGAAATTTTTACCGAACTACCGTTGGTCAAACCCTAATATCTATAAATGATATTAACTGTTTAACTCATCAAATATTGTAATATTAGATTAATATGAAAGTCAGTCAGTCATTCCTCCAAATTAATTTAATTGTATGGTTCACACATGGATGTACTAATTGTACCCTATAGTCATTTTTATGTATGTACTCTATAACTAGTAATTGAAGTTTTATGAGAAATAAAGTATTTGTATTCCTTTAAACTATAAATTACATGAAGACAGCCTACGGGTAAATACAAGTGTATATGATACTACAAAGTATTTAATCCTCATCCGTCCTTGTAAATGCAAAACTCTGGATTCTCTTTGATATTTACCTTAGAGATTTATAAAAGACAAATCGTACAAGACTTTCAAAGGTGTTTGCGATAAACGAAACGAAATAACAGATTTTATTTGTAGATTAGACGAGGAACACCCTGAAGCAGGAAAGACCGAGTGAATGAAATAAAGTCTTGAGGAAACGATGATAGTCCGTCGGAAGCAGACGATAAATGACTGACCCGTGTTAAGAGAGAGCCATATCTCTTGCACGTTAAAGACACCCTTTTAAATTTCGAAAAAGAGCAGGCTAATGCCGCTACAAGGCAGCACTCGCACCCGCAAAGTGGAAAGGGATTAATATAAGTTGCAAAACTTGTTTCCCAATCCACTATATTTAAATATGTTTAAACTAATGAAATAAACTTTAAAAAACAATTAGTGTACATCTTTCTCTACTTTGATAGGAGACACCCATATTGCTGTGACACTACTTGAGAGAGATTTTCCACTGACGTTACAGGTATTTTGTTATAATATATTTGAATATGTGTGTACTGACAAATTAAAGCACTGCAAAGATGATCAAATTAAAAGACCAACTGTAAACAAACTTATTTTTTCGACTTTCTCGAGTAGAAAATTATCATATATAAATCATCAGAAACCTCGATCTTTCTTATCAAACTATATCAAGTAAATAAGAAAATTGCTCAATTAAATGGCTGAGAAGTGGACCAGAAAGGGTAAAACGCTAATAAAACGTATCTGCAAAAATAAGTTGGTATACAGTAATTGAATAGGTTTCTCAGCTTTCCTGTCAAAGGTCAGTTTTTTTTTCCAGAAATTGATTTGTTCTTTATATGCTATTTTTTGTAACTAGTGAGGAATACTTATTTTCATCTTTTATATAAAAAATAAGATATGGTATGATTGCCAACGAGACAACTCTCAAAAAAAAGACCCAATGACTCAGAAATAAACAGCTAAAGGTCACCGTATGGTGCTTAACATTGCTGTTGTGTAGTTCATACATGAAAAAGCATGTTTTTTTTGTTATTTGAAAGAAAGATTTATAAAAAATTAAAAAAAAAGAGAGAAGTTATAAAACTCATGTTCTTGCTGACCCGTGCACAAGTAAAATAAGAAATTTCTTTAAAAGCATAAAATTACTTATTTTAAAAGTTATCTCCCTGTCTATGGTTATTTGATAAGGAGCAACTATTAATTGATTGAGAAATAGTCATTTTAATTTTAATACTTAGTTGCTTCTATATCTATATAATTTAATTTTGGATGTAACGCGTCTTCTGATTGGCTGACGTTCTTTTGTTATCAGCCCATAGACATAATTTAGTCATGTGACCGTGACGTCATCAACGTTTTTTAATGGTTTTCTACGGTTTAAAATGGAATTAAGAATTAAATTATAAGAAATGACTGTAATATTTTTTCTGTCTATAACGTGCATAAGCCTTTGGCGGTAAAAGCACCTTTGATCTCTCAAAGACAGATAACTCAAATTTTATCCATCTTCTCATAAATCCTGATAGACTAACTCACAATCTGTCTTCATCACCATCCTTCTAGCTCAATGACATCTAGGTTTAGGTCATTTGGGTCATGGTGCAATGATAAGAAAGTCTTTTTTTTATTAAGGCCATTTTTCTCTATTTTTTAAGTTATTTTGCCAATTAATGAGAATAAGAATCGTGCAATTCAAGAAATGAAGGCACCTTTGATATAGGAATATGTGGTGTGAGTGCAAATGAGAGTACTCTCCATCCAAATCACAATTTATAAAAGTAAACCATTATAGGTCAATGTACGGCCTTTAACACAAGCTTTGCTCCTTTGCTCATCATCAGAATACCGAAAAGAAAAATGAGGCCATTTCACGAGTAAAATATATTGCATACTGAAACGCCACAAAAATTGAAACCCTCATTAATCTGGTCTTGCACTAAATCCCCTGTAAAGATTTTTAAAAATTGGCACGTCTGCACAATATATATGAAAAAAAGACATATTTTTTTTTAGATTAACTTTAATAAAAAAAGGTTTGGGTAACAGTACCCAGTATCTCCACTTATCAAATAAGTATTGGAGAGCCCCCCCCCCCCCAAAAAAAAAAGGACTATGTCATATATGTATACATTATAACAAAATAAATAGGATTTTGATAATAAGTTATGTCATCAGTCATACAATTTAGATAATATATTACGATTTTGTATTATTGTCTTATATATGACTGGAGTGTTTTCAATTTGCTCAATGGAACAGTAAAATCTGACAGTAGCAGGAAGAATGCACTCAAGAACATCTCAAGAACGCACTCAAGAACATCTGTATCGTTTTAAAAGACCAAATAAATTCAAAAGTATCATTTACCAACACCTTAAGAAGCACAACCATCCTTTTAAATATTTAGCAGTTCAACCTTTAGAAGTAGTAAATAAGCAGCCTGGTGAATCGCATTCAAAGTTTGTACGATCACGGAAAATAATTGAATTAAATTGGATTAAAAAATTACAGACAGTTTACCCTCTCTGTCTAAATGATAATATCATGGGAATTGGTAATATATCTAGAACCAATTCCGTTAACATTTTGGATATAGTTTCTAAAACTGTTCGTAAAAACCGTTCTCACGGTCGTAGAACAAATCGCAATCAAAGAAAATTTCGGGCCAATCATACCAATATTTCGGACCTAATTTCTATTTCAAAAAACAACGGCAGACATTATCTGTTAACAGAACTCTGTTCGTTACCGGTTAATAAGTTAAATAAAATTTTGGAGGATTGCAACACAATTTCATATAGCAGTCCTAAGTATGAAATTGTTCAAATTATTATGGCATATTGTTATTCTAAATTATTTCCCAAAATTGATTGCCCTGAAGATCATAAAAAACATTTTATTAAAATTAAGTATGTCAATAAAGGCTTTGATTTTGTAAATATTGCCGGTATATTTAACGACCATTCTGTTAAAGAACAAATTCCTGGATATTTTGACAATACTGAGCTTCCTCTTATTTGTTATATTTACAAGAAATCTACCCGGAAATTTGTGTTTAATTATAGTCAATTGTGTAAAGATGTTAATATCAGTGAAAATACACCTACTTCATGTAATTGCAGTAATTCCGAATATATTTATGGACCCATTTCCCATGTTATAACAGGAGATCTTAACATCGTTCAAGACCGAGAGTTAAAATCATTCCTCAGTAAAGGACCTAAATATCGTCCCCCGTCAATTATTAATTGGAATGAGTGTCGTAATATCATCCACGACTCACTCCATACTTACTGTATGAAATGGATAAAACGGGAAAAAGCTGACAAAAAATCTTTGGACTCTTTTTTTAATTCAGTAATGAAGATAGTTGATATACGTATTCAACATTTTAAAGAACATTTTACTATAAACAATAACCACAATAAACCTATTTCTCGTATCAAACATAAACTAAAAGAACTAGCCAAGGAATTTGTTTTTGTCCCGGCCGATAAAGCTGCTAATAATATTATTATTGTTTGACGTAAATTTTACATTGAGGTTCTGAAAAAAGAAATCACCAATTCACCAACATTCCAACTGACTCCATTTTCAGAAAACGAAATCTGTAAACATAAACTTTTAGCCACCGCTTTACAAGCAGAGCCAAATACAATGAAAGTCCCAACTATGTATTGGCTTCCGAAGCTACACAAAACCCCTTACAAATATAGATTTATTTCGTCTTCAAGCCATTGTTCAACTACTAAATTGTCTATTCTTCTTACCAGCACACTTGGTACAATTAAAAACCTTATAATAAATTGTTCAAATAAGGCCTTCGAAAATAGTGGAATAAATTACTTTTGGAGTGTCAAGAACTCGTTGGAAGTACTTGATAAATTGCATGCTTATATTGGTGATTTTGAATCTGTTCAAAGTTTTGATTTTTCTACCCTGTATACCACATTGCCTCACATTCTCATTAAGAAAAAATTCACACACCTAATTAAATGGGCATTCAAAAAATCAGAATGTGAATATATATGTTCAAACTCTTTTAGGTCATTTTTTAGTAGCAATAAACAAAAAAACTATGTTAATTGGACATGCTTTGATACTATATATGCCCTTGAATTTTTACTAGATAACATTTTTGTTCGCTTTGGGGATTCCGTATATCGTCAGATTATCGGAACTCCAATGGGGACTTACTGTGCACCACTTATTGCGGACCTCTTTTTGTATTGTTATGAGTTACAATTTATGACAAAAATAAGCAAAGACCCATCAAAACAACATCTGATAAACAAATTTAATAATACTTTTAGATATTTGGATGATATTTTGGCTCTCAATAATGACGACTTCAGTATGTATATTAATGAAATTTATCCTGCTGAACTTATTTTAAATAAAGCTAATACTAACAATGACCACTGCCCTTTCCTCGATCTTGATATCTATATCACTAACGGAAAGCTCAATACTAAAATTTATGATAAAAGGGATGATTTTTCATTTCCTATCGTTAATTATCCGTTTTTAGATGGTGACGTTCCCTTGTCACCATCTTACGGTGTTTATATATCTCAACTTGTACGATTCGCTCGTGTATGTAACAATGTTTTAGATTTTAACGAGAGAAATTTATGTATTACTGAAAAATTATTACACCAGGGTTTTCGATATCACAAACTAGTCAAAACATTTACTAAATTTTATCATCGGTATAAAGAAATCATTCGTAAATATAGCTCAACATGCAGACTTCTTATACGTTCAGGTATTTCACATCCAATTTTTTATGGAAATATTCTTTATAAAGCACAAAGGTGTCAGTATTCACCTCAGAAACTTACAAAACCTATGAATAGACTTATTAAGAAGGGATATAATTACGATACTGTTGTCAAGTCATTAAAGATTGCATATTTTTGCGTTAATATTGAGTCACTGATAAGGTCTTTGCGTCGGAACTAAACACATTTATTCTAAAAACAGTTGTTGGCATGACACGGGTTATGTTCTTCTCATATATGTTATGATGGTATGATACTAAACCCCTAACGGGAAGGATTGTGCCTGATGTTCATATGATGAAATCATAATCTTTCAGTCAGTTTAATTGAAGTCTGGAGCTGGCATGTCAGTTAACTGCTAGTAGTCTGTTGTTATTTATGTATTATTGTCATTTTGTTTATTTTCTTTGGTTATATCTTCTGACATCAGACTCGGACTTCTCTTGAACTGAATTTTAATGTGCGTATTGTTATGCGTTTACTTTTCTACATTGGTTAGAGGTATAGGGGGAGGGTTGAGATCTCACAAACATGTTTAACCCCGCCGCATTTTTGCGCCTGTCCCAAGTCAGGAGCCTCTGGCCTTTGTTAGTCTTGTATTATTTTAATTTTAGTTTCTTGTGTACAATTTGGAAATTAGTATGGCGTTCATTATCACTGAACTAGTATATATTTGTTTAGGGGCCAGCTGAAGGACGCCTCCGGGTGCGGGAATTTCTCGCTACATTGAAGACCTGTTGGTGACCTTCTGCTGTTGTTTTTTTATTTGGTCGGGTTGTTGTCTCTTTGACACATTCCCCATTTCCATTCTCAATTCTACTCCATCAAGTTTCAGAGAAAGTTTTGCAAAGTGAAGAATATCCTGTTACCAGTGTCAATAGTATACTATCCAACAGCTTATTACCACGGGAGGACATTAAAGATCTACATTGTAGATACAAAGAAATTTTTCAAAACTTAGAATTTGAACAATTTGATGTAGATCCCATAGTAGAGAAGAAAAATACAATGTTTAGATATGACGAAGACCGCAAGAGAGAGGTGTATTTCACTACTTATTTATACCAGTCAGTGTCAAGATCATGTGACTACATTGTATGTGTAAGACATCTTACAATGCTGTTTGGAAAAATCAAGCAGATATACCTACACTCTTTCATGGACAATGTCTTTACTTGGGTGCGACTAGATGTATTTCCTTTACCAGAGGCAAGTGGATCTTTTTGGTTTACAAATAATTTACCATTGACTTCAAAATTATGTCTTTTAAAGGATATCAGCAATCCTATTGTCACAGCAGTTGAGGATGGTGTTATTTGGTTTTTAATGCTTAAACCACCTGTTGAAAAAGTTAATTGTTGTTGTACAGACTGTTTGTACAAGTTGTCAGTTTTCTGTGAACCTCTTTACATAGATGGATAAGATAATAAGCAAATGATAAGCATACTGTCTTTGGTTATACCTATCTCTATCATTATTTGAATAATAACTTTATGCTATAGTCTTGTATATAGAATTTCGTCATATATTTTTAATTTTATACAAAAAGACTATATGGTATTTTGTGAACATCTAGTCAAAGAGAACAGCACTTCATTATATATCAAAATATATAAACTGACTGTCCCAAGTCAGGAGCCTCTGGCCTTTGTTAGTCTTGTTCAATTTTTAATTTTAGTTTCTTGTGTCTAATTCAAAGTTTAGTATGACGTCCATTTTCACTTAATTCGTAAAATTGAGAAAGGAAATGGGGAATGTGTCAAAGCGACAACAACTCGACCATAGAGCAGACAACAGCCGAAGGCCACCAATGGGTCTTCTATGTAGCGAGAATTCCCGCACCCGTAGGTGTCATTCAGCTGGCCTCTAAAAATATGTATACTAGTACAGTTATAATGGACGTTATACTAAAGTCCGAATTATACACAAGAAACTAAAATCAAAAATCATACAAGACGAACAAAGACCAGAGGCTCCTGACTTGGGACAGGCAGTACATGTATACATATTTGTTTAAGGGACAGCTGAAGGACACCTCCGGGTGTAGGAGTTTCTCGCTACATTGAAGACCCATTGGTGGCCTTCGACTGTTGTCGGCTTTATGGTCGGGTTGTTGTCTCTTTGACACATTCCCCATTTTAAATTGTATTGTTTTGCAAACATATAGTTTGATATTTCGAGAAAATAGTCTGATGACTTATAAATTTTTGTTTTCAAAAAGTGATGATAAAAACAATTGATATTTTACTGAATGCTTTGTTAGAATTTTTTTTTACGAAAGTGTACGTATTACTTTGCTGTCTTACAATGACAAAAATGAACTAAATAAACTTGTATATACAGTTAACTCTCGTTGTCTCGAACTCGGTTGACTCGAAATTTCGGATGAGTCGAAGTTTTCACGTGGTCCCGAACTTTATTCCATACAAAAGTATGTAATTCGACTCCTGATGAGTCGAAATTGGATGAGTCGAAATTTCGGTTGAGTCGAACTAAATTTACGGTCCCAAGGTTAACAAAAGCATACAAAATTCATTTTTTATCTCGAACTAATACACATATGTCAAAACATGACCTCCGGGATTTAAATGGATTGAAGAGTTAATCTGACATGCAATACACGTGTAATTAAATTTCCGGTCACTGACCACCGTATTGATTTATGACGTGCTATTTCCATGAGTGTTTACCTAAGATTATCTTTTATAGAATTTTTATAAATAATTAGTGATACATTGTTAATGTTCATGAAAAAGTATGAAAAAGTATTTAAATTGTTTACAAAACAATTAGATTGTGATTTACACTAATGAGCTTGGGTGTGTATAAAGTTAGGATTATGGCTTCCGTTGATGATCACCTAAAAACTACTCAAACGGCGTCTTTAATCTTGTTATATATTCTTTTGAAAAGAAAAAGTGAGATAAAACAAAATGAATAGAAATCAAAATTTTCTTAAATCTCTTGTATCCGAGAATAAACAATTTTGTCAGCTATTAGCGACCTGAATTACGAAACTATCGATTGGAAATTACCCTCTTGGAAAAGCCATAGGATTTTTTTTTTAATTGAAACAATTGAATAAGTAAAATAAGTAAAAATAAAAGTCATTATAATAATAAAAGACTGTGACATACAAATACATCGATCTGATACTAGAATATCGATCCCCTTGCCATATTCACCCGGATTTATTTTAGCTTTACCAAGCTAAGCAAGAGTTGTGTCCCTTAGATTGTCGAACTTCCGGTGTTCGTTTGAGTCGAACTACGTGTATCTCGAAATATTTCTCTGGTCCGGCTGACTTCGACATAACGAGAGTCGACTGTAATTTATAATTGCTGTACATGTGTCAATCATATATAAAGTTTTATTTATTGAGGTTTCAAATCTGTTGATAGTTATTTAACAAATATAAAATAACTTCATAAGGTATGCCCGTGCCATGTGTTGGATGCCCTTGTAAATTGAAATGTTCCTAATTTAGACAAATAAATATGTCAGTAATTGGACTGTGTTTGGCATGCCCATGCTTTGTCCAGTGTACCTTTGTACTTTCAAATTTTTCTATTTGAAATTAAAACAAAAATGAGTCACTGGACTGTGTATAATATGCCAATCCCAATGCCTTAAATTAGAATCAGTAAACATGCAAGTTCATTTGAAAAAGCCGTTATACAAAAAATATATTCTATAAACAATTCATAAATATATTTAAAATACCTTTTAAGACATTTTTCTTTTTTCTGTTTTAAATATTTGTATCATTCCCTATTTAAATTGTTTTAGATTGGTGAAATTCTGATGAATTTAAATTTCCTACCATGAAAACATTATCAAGAGTTGACTAGAATATATTAAAGTTCATTTCAAGGAAAACTTAATTTGTTGTATAATATCTTTTAAAACTGTCTATAAATCACATCCTTTGATTATCTCGTTATTATTTCTATTTTAGAGATTGGATATATATACACTCTAAAGTCTAAATATAGTTATATATTATATTATGTTTTTGTGAAATTTTGGGTCAATGCTGTAATAAACACAATACGGATATCAAATTGTTGTTTAAATTTTTGGCCAAGGGAAATAACTGTTTTTATGTTTTAAAAATTCATTTAAAGAAAAACTTAATTTATTGTATAATATTTTTTAAACTGACTATAAATCATATCTCTTGATTATCTCGTTATTATTTCTGTTTTGGAGATTGGAGATATATATACACTCTAAAATCTAAACATATTTATATATTATATTTTGCTTTGTATAAAGTGTTGATTAATGTTGAATTGATGATTATATTATGTTTATTGTGAAATTTTGGGTCTGATGAAATACAGTTGAAAGGTACAAAAATAGGTCTAGGTTGGTCAAAGCTAGGTCGAGTATGAATCAGACTAGGTCGAGAAAGGTTCAGACTGGTCGAGTATGGTTCAGACTAGGTCGAGTATGGTTCAGACTTGGTCGAGTATAGACACACATAACATGGTTAAGTACTGGTCGAGTAAAGGTCGAGTACAAGTTCAGACTGTTAAGTATGGTTCAGACTACAGTCGAGTACTATCGAGTAAGTTTCAGACCAATTCAGACTGGTTCAGTAAAAATCAGTACAGTCGAGTACAGATATAGACCATTTCAGACTTTTTCTGGTTTGTAGTGATATCGTATTACGTAAATGAAAAAGAATAAGTATATTAATAATAATTATGATGTCAATTTCATAAGTTCAATGATTATAACTAGAAAATAATCTTAAACGTGAATCGTGATTTCCCATGTACAAATGATGTATACAGATTAGAAGAGATTTATAATTTGTATCCTTTAATAAAATTCTGCAATACACAGGCATTGCTCTGGTCCTTGGCAGTTCAGCGAACAATATTACATGAAATGCACGATTCTATTGATCGAAACAAAGGTGAGAGATTCAAATTGTAAAAGCAGCCGCTGGACGTCAATAATAATGAAATATTTTCGAATCTAAAAGTATTATAGAAATACCTTTAATTAATTGTAATTACATATTCTTTTTTAGCAAATTAATTTTTTGTTAAACTGCTCCAGACATGGTTATTAGTAACCGCTTGTCAGTCTATTGCGATATTTCGTAGCTCGTTTGCGAATTCCGAAAAATTAATGTTCCCATTGGAAGAATTAATGTTCCCATGGGAAGAATAAATGTTCCAAAGGGGAAAAGGTGTTCGCATGGAAAGACAAATTAGTTCCCTTGGGAACAAAAATTCCCTTGGGAAATTTAGAATTTCCCATGGGAACAAATTATCTACTTATGTTCCCGTGGGAACATTAAAATTTCCATTGGAAAAGTACTTTTTCCGATATGAAATTTAAATTCCCATGGGAACTTCTAATATTCATATGGGAATTTTTAAATTTCCCATGTGAAATGTACTTTTAATCAGCTGTGGTGACAACCATGGCAAAAGTGACATGTTGGGACATGTGGGGATTTTTTTTTAATTATCTATCACATGTATCACTTGGCTCAACAATATGTTTGTTATCTTGTAAAACAACAAACTCAGATTTGCCAATTCTGGATTTTGTAATGCATGTTTTATAGCGAGTACACGTTGCGACATTTGTGATGATGAATTAGGAACGGACAAAGTACGAGATTATGATCATTTTAATAACAGGTAAGTATTGTGTTGCAGCACATAAAAAGTGTAAATTAGATTTTCCACTCCCCATGTTCATTTTTCCCTAATGTAAACCGAAAAAAAAAACTATACTTTAAAATGTTGTAGGTTATTGGTGAATACAACAAAACAAAACTTAACTTAACTTGTATTTGGATATTTAACTCTAAGTCTAATTTAAAAATTCAACTGAATCTCGTAACTGATTTATAGCTGAACCGATCGAATATGATAACTTTAAAAAGAGCATACTGATGACGTCACTTAGTTAAGGAACCAAAGATGATAACATCTTTTCGCGGAATTTTCTTAAATGAAAATTGTACATTGAAACATGGAAGTATTATATTGACAGGAACTACTACGACCCGACTTCAAACGGTTCATCTGCGATGCCGCGCCCAATTTAATGACATGTTAATTAACTTGAAACATGGCACTATATTAATACACCAGCGTGTGGTACATTGCGATAAAGTCATGTGTCGGTTGTTTCCGGGGTACGGAAATACACGAAGAAAGCGGATGTTGTCATAAATCCTAAGGAAACAGTTTATACACACGTGTATAGATGAATGTGAACGAGACATACAATCATTAATTCCAAACAAACACTTTGACAATGGATGAATTTGAGACAGATAATATATCCGATGATTTTTTTTCTTCACATCATAAGTTGTGATTGAAAGTTGTTTGTCTTACGTCCAGTGGCATGTATTTCATTCATATTCGGGACTGTACATATTGAAAATTGAGCCGATTTAATCAAGATTTAAAAAAAGACAATTTGATTATAGAGCAATTATAAGACTTACTCCAAACCCAGGGTTGGTATAACACCATGTTAAATAAGGCTTTACGTATATAATTATATATGAAATATCCTGACTGCCAAATATTCATCACTGAATTCTGAATTCTGATTTCATGGACAGGTATATGTTAAGTGCACTGTAAAACAGTTTCAGTTTACGTTTTTGATATAGACATTAAACCTTGTTTTTTAAGTGCATATATAAAGTATTAGATTTACAGTAGAAGTTGATAACTTTAAGATTTGTCCTTGTGAGAAAACAATACTCGGGTCATAAGACTTTTTTTAAATCTTGGCTAGTATATATATATATTGGCATAGTCATACATGTTCAAATGATAAAATACTGACCATGGCTTTATATGATCGGAAAGGTCTTTCAATTGCGGGTAGACATGAAGTTTTTATATTCACAATTAAAAAGATATTAACCAACATTAATAAAATAGCTACACAACGAAGTGAGATCTCTGTTTTCTTCGGCTGTATTTTGTTGATGTTGGTACTTGTTCGATTAATTTTCGTATTTTAAACTGGAAATTTCTACTTTCCACGATTATCCAGTACCTTAACTATATAGATTACTCGAAACTTCACAGTATTTATTTTTATCAAATATATTTATTTTTAACCGGCGGTAACCGGAACACACCTTAATTACGATTTAAACTTAACCCACAAACTAATGAAATATTGTCACCCACCACTTCAAAACGTTGTAGTATTCAAAGTTCTCGTCCGATTTTCTTGTTTTGTACATCAGTCGATTTGTTTTGAAAAATTGAATAATTCTGAAAGACCACAGACGAGATTGAAATAAACAAAGGGGTTTTCCGACAGGTATTAGAGATAACCTTTCGCAATAAAAACCACGTGATGATAAGAAGTATGTCTGGTCAGTTTAGGACGGCGGCATCGCACATGGTCACAAAGGGCTATTAACGATAACATACTAATTAGTCAGTTTCCATATCTTTTCTATAGAGCTCCCCGGGTTATAAATAAGTGCTAATAAATCGTTGTAGTTCCTGTCAATATAATACTTCCATGATTGAAATAATGTTTGAAATCTAAATATGAATTTGTTTTGCATTAGAAAAGAGATAACATTATTGAATTTGAAGCTTTGATGACGTCCATCGGTAGTTTTACTGTCGTAAAAAAAGAGGGTATAAAACAGAAAAAAATTAATATAACATAATATGAATATAACATAAAGTGGTGTCTTAAATCATATATGACACGGGTAAGATAAAACACTTGTATACAAGGCTAAACAAGAAATTATATAATATAATCATTATTAAGTACACAGCAAACATTATTAATCTCTGTTTGACATATTTGTATACCAACGACCATATTCTTTCAAAATGTAATATCAAACTCCATACTATTTCCAAGTTAACAAAATTATTTATTTGATAATTATTCACAACTCTTTTTATAAATCCATTTTCTGTCGTATGCATAATGCCATTATCAGTAATAGAAAAAGGTTTGTAAACATCGACTTGAAAAGGTAAAATCTTAAAGTGTATATTCAATACAATTCCTTATTCAAAAATTAATAATATTTCCTTTGATAATAACTAGTGGGCCGCTGCCTATCCTGTGGACGTATTGTTCACGTGAAAAGTATCAATAATTGTTGTGTTCACTTGAAAAAACAGGTTCAATCCACCATTTTCCTCATTAGAAAATGCCTGTACTTAGTCAGGAACATGGGCTAGGTTTACAATTATTGGAACATATCCATTGTAATCTGAGAAATTGATATTCAATAACGGCCAAACACTCGTGAAGACTTCGTAAACGTAACGGAGGGAAAATTTCAACTTTACAAGTTGTGTCATTAGTTTCCGTGTGAGCATCAACCCTTTATCAAGGAAATCATGGTAGAAAATACAAGCCATTAAATAGCATATCAACTGTATGTGACACAACATTTTCGATAATTTCGATATTAAATGCTCTTCGTCCACGTATTTGATTTTGCATTCATATTGTTTTATTTTGACTTGAGAGTCACTGACGTGTATTATGTGAAAAAAACTAGCGTTTCATATCACACACCTTTAAAGGTAATGTTTTACTACATGTGATCGGGGACTAGTCAATTTTTACCTATTTGTTGATAAAAGTTGTATAAATTTTTTTTTAAAACAACTAAACACTGGATAAACAGTAATAAAAACTTACGAATACCATGTATACCGTTTTTACTATTTATATCTTTATAAATTCTCCGATACATATTTGGGATATTATAGCTATTTAATTTAGATTGCTTGTGAAGGTATTTTTGTCCTTTTTTCAGATGTATTTATGTTAGGGCTTTGTTCTTTCTATTTATGTTACTTCATTTACGTGATAAAAACTTTTCAATTTATAACCCGAGGAATCTACTTAAAACGTATCCATAGTGTGGTGTTATCTTTTAAATACATAAAAGAACTGCCATAATTTACGTGTATGTTGATCTTGCAATATATACTGTCTCTTTTTATGTACGACTTGATGCACTATCATATACAATGAAGATTACTAAGGATATTGCACGTGTATTTAATATACTTGTTGTTGTTTTGACGCCAGTCCTTTTGTTGCCGTTACCATTTGTTGTCGGAACACAGGTAATGTTTTTTTTTATTGATGTATAGTTTAATATTTTCGTTGTTTTAAGAGAAATATTAACAATGTAAAAATTCAAACTTTATTTTTATGACATAATTTACATCTTTGATAACTCGTTGTTTGTTAAATTGTTAATGATTGTCAAAATTCATTCAATATATGGAAAAGATTTTTATTTACCCATGGGTTTGTTGTAAGTCCGCACTATTTGATCTCAGCGTCACTGATTAGTCTTGTGTAGACAAAACGCGCGTCTGGCATATCAAATTATAAGCATGGTACCTTTGATAACTATTGACACCACTGGGTCGATGTCACTGCCGGTGGACGTTTCCTCCCCGATATATCACCAGCCCGGCAGTCAGGACGTCGGTGTTGACATGGATATCAATTATATGATACATTTTTTTTTATAAATTAACCGTTTGAACTTTATTGTACTAAAGTTTGTTGATACATATACGATACGTGAATGTAAATAACAAGACACATTATCGTTAGACTTTGTTTCACAGTCATTTAGTATTTTCGTAATTTATATCGTTTTGATTTGAAAGATAAATCCCAAATGACACGGATAAATTTATGACACCCTTATTTTTAACAACCCATATTCAAATAACAAAAAGAACATAATAGTTCCCGAGGGTATCACTTCCCCACTGGCTGTACTCCAGTATTTGCATGCAAATTCGGATTTATGTTTTAAAAATTGATGTTACAAAATTTGGGAATCATGTTAAATTAAGGAAGATATCACTCTCATGCAAAGCTCTGATTTCTTACCCGGCTTTGGCTATATTTTGTTTGTCCATTTGAGTTACAGCTCTTCATCTTTTAAATGAATTTTGTATTTTCAAATAATGGGGTCTCTAGCATCACTGAAGAGACATGGATTGTCGAAATACGCATCTGGTACTGACGAAAAGAGAAGCGTTTTCGTTATCATACGTGCAAACAAAAGTTCTGTTGAATTGATTTCGCAATTTGTCAGCTATATGTAAATATAATTACGCCAAATATATGCGTTTGCACAGCAGAAGATGTTTTTAAGACATTTTAATTTACTAATGTTATCAATTGTATTTCAATTTTTTAAGCTTAACAAAAGGATATCATACATTTTCTTATTTTTGACAATATCTTACAAAATTGAGGATAAGAGGAATAATAAATGCTATCACTTATGATCAGACACTTTACATTTATCAAAAAACACACAGGTCAAATACTGGTGTTACATTTACATAATATATATACCTAATTCTTTATGTGTGTAAATTCTACATTACAAATCGAGGGATGAATATGTCAACAAGTAAAGACAACTGAATGGATAGCAACACTTATTTCTTCAAAAATGTAATCTAGATTATAACATGTATAATATTAAATCAAGATAACCTGAGTATGTGTCGGTATCATTATACATGACATAATAATGATAAGGGATGCACTATCATTCATTTATACAAAATGATCGCCGTTAAATCTTATATATTCTGCTCGTAATCTCAAATAATAAGAACCAATTCTAAGATTGAATGAGATAGCTTCTATGGAAAACTTAACCGACAAATATATAAATACACGTAACACTTACCATGTCAGTGCAAGCATACCTGCTGCTTTTGCGAAAGTATCTACGATGCGTTTGTTTAGAGCGCTTGGATTTCAAAAACCGCAAACACAAAAATGCCACATAGAGTTATAAATTAATTCGAAAGGTGAAATTATGTTAAATGTTTGCATGAGAACTTCCTTAATATAAAATGACAACTTGTTGACGATTATACGATATTAGTGGTAAAATATGATAAAATCGTGTACATAAGACTAATTTAATGATCTATGCATTGGTTCAAGAATTGGATTACTTTTTTTTCTCCTTTTCATATGTCTTTAAGATTTACATATTTTTGTCGATTTGGATGTAGATTGTTCATAAACGAGTTTATCATTGATGGTATTTAATTTCTTCATAGTACAATTGTAATGCTAAAACCAATCTTTCTTTTTGCATTGTAACACGAAACAACTTAATAAGACATGAGGTGTAATAAAGGCAACAATAGTATACCGCTTTTCAATAGTCATAAGTCGATTCATCAAAAGTAAACGTCAACTTACATTCAATCGGCCTATTTAATTACAACTAGCAAATTCCTCGTTTAATACAAGACATTTGAACTTCTATTATTTATACTGTGATATGAGTCAAGTTATTTTCAGACAGGTCTTGTAGAAAGTGTCTGTATTCAATGTTACACGTTTTCCAAACATGATAGCAATTTATTTACCAAATATAGTCCTAATCCGGTTTCTTGTATTAAATTCAGGTTTATATTTATTTGTCATTCTAGGAATCAAAATGTGCTTACATAGTGTTTATAATGGCAATATACTGGATCACCGAAGCTTTGCCAATCGCAGTGACGTCACTATTGCCTATAATTCTGACACCATTAGTTGGACTTGGGAGTGCAAAAGAAGTTTCTTCACATTATTTGAGTGTAAGTTATTTCTAGAGTTATTATATAGGTATTTTTTCATACACTCAAGTACTATTTTAAGTATGACATGTAAATAATTTGAAAGGGAACAAATATGTATTTAAACATTACAAATCACATTAAGCACTCAAATGCAATAACGAACCAGCATCATAAACTTTTTACTTAGGAGATAACTGTATTGAATTTGAAGCTTTGCAGACGTCCATCGGTAGTCTAACTGTTGCAGATTATATTAGTGCACCGTGCGACGCGCAGCGGAGACAGGTAAACGGGTATTTGCGACAGTAGAACTACCGAGGGACGTCATCAAAGCTTCAAATGCAATGCAGCTATCTCTTTTATAATGGAAAACAACTTTATTATTAGATTTCAATCATTGTTTCAGTGTAAAATTTTCATTTAAGAAAATTCCGCGAAAAGATGTTATCTTCTTTGGTTCTGAAACTTTGTGACGTCATAAGTATGCTTCCGGCTTCAAACGTAATCACGGGGCGTTTTCTGGCTTCTAGGCTGCCTCAGAATGTTGTAATACATATATGAGTAGTAATGCATGTGGTATGATTTTATATTTTCTTTTTTGATATTCTTTGTTATATATTTGTTTGTTTTGTTCTGATTGGGGTTGTGACACGGTATTGATGGTTGTATCCCTATTTTGACAATTCTACCTATTATAATGTATAAAATTTAAAATGAAAATGGGGAATGTGTCAAGAGACAACAACCCGACCATAGAAAAAACAACAGTAGAAGGTCACCAACAGGTCTTCAATGTAGCGGGAAATTCCCGCATCCGGAAGCGTCATTAAGCTGGCCCCTAAACAAATATATACTAGTTCAGGTATATATTTTGATAATTTTGATAATGAACGCCATACTAATTTCCAAATTGTAAACAAGGAACTAAAATTAAAATAATACAAGACTAACAAAGGTCAGAGGCTTCTGACTTGGGAAAGGCGCAAAACTGCGGCGGGGTTAAACAAGTTTAATATGTCTGTTTTGTTAACGCATCGTTATAATCAAAATGGAACTTGATGCGACTGTCATACAAGTGAGAGGTTAAGCGCTATAAAGCAAGGTTCAATCCACAATTTTCTACATTTGAGAATGCCTATACCAAGTCAGGAAAATGACAGTTGGTGTCAAGTCGTTTGATGTGTTTATCATTTGATTTTGCCATTTGAATAGGGACTTTCCGTTTTGAATATTCCTCGGAGTTCAGTATTGTTTTAAATTTTTAAATTTATTTTAATTCAATTTGAAAATGAAGATTTTTAGATGCAACATTTTAAAACTATAACAAACACTAAGCCGTGTTCCGAGGACTAGTTGATTTGTGTAATGACTTCGTAAACATGTAGTGTGAGTTCTGTTTTAGGATACATCCATGTTATTTCTTGGTGGACTCATCATTGCCGTAGCTATTGAACATTGGAATATACACAAACGATTGGCCTTGGCTATACTAATGTACGTTGGAACTGAGACTCGATGGTATGAAAACAATAATGTAATTTGTACTGGTCATTGGTTATTTGCAATGGATGAGTCATTTAAGTTGTTAGTATTGAAATAAAAAAAAAATAAGGTATAATTTCCAATAGGACAAACTCTCCACAAAAGACAAAAATGACACAGAAACTGCTGATATTTTTTTTCTTTCAATAATTAACATCTTTGTCTAATTGAAGAATTCATTATTCTCTTATACTTGACGATGAAATGTTATGTGTGGCTTAGAGCCAATCAGCATGCCAGCCAAGTTGAGTACGTGGCTTTGTCTGAACATGCTCAAAGCATACATTCTTTGTTTGGAAAGGGTTTTTAAAATTTAACCATTTAGTCATTGAAATCAGAGCTAGTGGATTAGCTCAGTAACGGATATTTCACTAGGAGTATATTGATATTAATACATGCAATATAAATGATATGTATAACTGCTACATATGCTTAATTGTATTAGTGAAGCTCGATGCCGTACTATTTTGAAATTAAACTTTTAATTCCCCGAGGGTATCCCCAGCACAGTACCCAGAACTTCTGTGCTGACATGAATTGTCATTGATATGGTCATATTTATAAATTAACTGTTTACAAAACTGTTTTTTTTTTAAATACTAAAGCTTTTCTACCTCAGGAATAGATTACCTTATTTGTGTTTGGCAAAATTTTCGGAATTTTGGTCCTAACTGCTCTTCAAACTTCGTACTTTATTAGATCTTTTTTAATTTTGTTGGATTCGAAAGTCGCTGATGGGTCTTTGTAGACGAGGCGCTCGCCTGTCGTTAGTGCAAAATTCAATCCTGGTATCTATAATAAGTTTATCTAATACAACACTTACTGTAAAGAAATGCATTCAGCACGTACACACGAACATAACATACGTAATAAGGGCAATATTGATTCATTTAATGGTAATTGTTCATCCCTGATGATAACATACTAAACATGCGACAATATTTCAAGGTTGATGCTTGGTCTGATGTTACCCACTTGGTTACTATCCATGTGGATCAGTAATACAGCAACAACGGCCATGATGATTCCTATAACAAACGCCATACTGGTACAGCTAAAGGAAGCAAACGTCCCAATCGAAGAAATTGTAACAGAAGGTAGAACTTTGAATATACATTATGTTTTAAAACAAAATTAAAGGGCTGTTTTTTTCGTGAAGAATGATTCACGTTTTGTGTTACCGAGTAGTTTTTATAACTTTAACTGCTAACAGTGTGCCTAATTATCGGGCGAGTTAAACTTGAAACTAATTCTATATCCAAGGGATTTCTTTTGAAATCAATGATCATTTGGTTAAAGTTAAAATTGACAGTTTATTTTCGACTTTGAAATCTCCTTTACACCTTTTCATATGCTTTTGCCTCTCTGAAAGATTCTAGGTTGAAAATGCACTCAAGACTATTTTTCTGAATTTCAAACTAGCGTAATACGAATATTTGTAATCCAATACAATTTGTTATGAAAGGCATTAATATAGAGTCGTTGTGATCATTTATTGAACATAACATAATCATACATCACTAGATTGACAGGGTCAGCCTACCCTTCAAAGGGAACCTACGATCACCATATGCATGTGTTTATAGTTTTTGTTGCTCAGTTAGATTCCATGCAGTGTGCTGTGTTTTTATCTGTCCGAAGTGTTTGTGATTTTGACCGGACATTTTCGCTTATTCGTTGACTGATTTCTACGTCAGAAAATGCCTTTTCCTAGTCAGGAATATGACAGTAGTTCACCATTCATTTGATGTGTTTAAGCTAATAATTTTACCATTTGATCAAGGACTTTTCGTTTTGAATTTTTCTCGGAGTTGAGTATTTTTTGCGATTTTACTTTTTACATGACTCCCTTGCATATTATTTCGTGTTGCTACATTTAATCAAAATATGTTTTGAATGAATAATGTATTTGACTGATAGATAAAGCTATGTATACGTTCATCGTAATAGAAAGCATAATTCTAAATTGATAGATTACTAATCAAATAATATCTCTTCACAGTTTATGACAACGATGCACTTAAGTTAGAAGATATAGAAGTTAATGGTGTCATCAAAGAAAATGGTCAACCTACAAGTACCGATATAAAGAAAACAGATAAGTATGGAAAATATTGTATATTTATTCAAGTATACATTGGAACTAGTTCTTATTAAACGTTAAAAAATGTGTGCTACATGTTTATTCAAAGCCAAAAACAGGTCCGAAAACTCTAAAGGTACATGTCACTGATACAAATGTGTGCTATATGTATATTCAAAACCAAAAACAGGTCCGACAACTCTTAAGGTACATGTCACTGATACAAATGTGTGCTATATGTATATTCCCAGCCAAAAACAGGTCCGACAACTCTCAAGGTACATGTCACTGATACAAATGTGTGCTATATGTATATTCAAAGCCAAAAACAGGTCCGACAACTCTAAAGGTACATGTCACTGATACAAATGTGTGCTATATGTATATTCAAAACCAAAAACAGGTCCGACAACTCTTAAGGTACATGTCACTGATACAAATGTGTGCTATATGTATATTCCAAGCCAAAAACAGGTCCGACAACTCTCAAGGTATATGTTACTGATACGAATTGCTCTTTTGTGTATCCTAATCTTATAAGTGGCTTTAGAAAAAAATGTATGCAGATTGTACTACTTTCTTTCCATATTTGATGAATTATTTTCCTGAAAAGATTTAGTATGCTTAAAAAACAAATAACGTTGGCCGCTTTGCAATCAGCATTATTGTCATCATACTTATCATCATAATACCTGCCTCTTTTGTTCGTATGAAACATATTCAGAATAGTCGTTACCCACTAACACAAACTCGTAGAAATAATTAAATGTCTGACAAACGCTTTGTGACTGGAGATCGCAATCTCTTTATTATCCCTTTTTTTAAAGATTCCGAATTACTTTTTGTTTTTGCTTTTTGTTTAAAAGTGTTCCAATTACAATTACTTGATAATACTTCATGTGCTGAATACTTGTTCATCATTATTTTTCTATATATTTTCAGAACTTCAAATTACAAAGCTGAACCTGAAGACAACATGAATCAAACTGAAAGCAAAGCACATCTCGAAATATGTAAAATGATGTCGATCTGTATAGCACATGCCGCAAACTGTGGTGGCCTTGGGAGCTTGACCGGAACTGGTCCTAATGTTGTTTTCAAAGGACAAAGTGATATGTTAGTTTACCATTTACATTAGTAATTTCAAATGTAGATTCATGTTATTGGCAATAAGTTTCAAAGTGACTTGTAATTTCTAGCCCCATACTTTGTTGTTAAAATATACGTTTTTAAGGATCTAAGTTATTACTCTAGTTGTTTAAACAGTCTAACATATTAGATTTGAACATGCAATAGTCACTGGTATCTCTAATTCAACGTTATTTCAACAGACCAATACTCGTATCTAGACTCTGAACTGCAGGTTGGTGTTATCGTTTAACCCTTGAAAAAAGTGATGATAAACACAAAGTTATGTATTTATGTGACGTTTATATTATAACAAGTATTTTTGTCAAATATAAAACATATCCGTTCAATTTATAGATACTTACAAGAATATAAATTGTGATGGAGTTTGTAATGATCTTATTTTATATATTTTTTGCGATGGCAGGAATATTTAAAAAAAAAATGAAAACGACGCGTTTAATAATTTCTTGCGTCCGAAGAGCTTTTCTTGATTTACCTTCATCAGGAACGCATAAAGTCAAACATTTGAAATCCGAAGACGTATAAGTACCGACAATTGACTTGTGTTTGTAATGGTGTTATTATTAGTTTTTGTCTAAACCAATATTTTGTATAAAAAAAGTCTTGTGCGTACAGTTGTTTTGAATCATGTAAATTGATTAAGTAGCGCATTTCTTTATTTTATCTTGGATTTCAGTATTTTTGTGATTTGACTTTTTTACGTTTTGAAAATAAAAATAAGAATAGATTTACCAGATCATGATAGACCTAAAAGTAAACACACACAAAGACAAACACCATAAAACTCTGTATAAGAACCTCGAGTAATTCGACTATACTGACAAATAAGAACAACGTAAATTGTATAAAAAATAAAGAGAATTCAAACCACAAACGAAATAAACAGACAATAGCTCAGCACAAAATGGCCTATCGAACAAATTCCATAAATCGGGATCTATAAATAAAAATTGGCCCATAGGACATACACGTATAAAGTGACAACAAATTCCACAAATCGAGATATATCAATAAAAATTGGCCCATCGGACATACACTTATGAAGTGACAACAAATTCCACAAATCGGGATATATAAATAAAATTGGCCCATCGGACATACACGAATAAAGTCACAAAAAATTCCCCAAATCGGGATATTTAAATAAAAAAGTAACAAAAAATTCCCCAAATCGGTATATATAAATAAAAAAGTAACAACAAATTCCCCAAATCGGGATATACAAATAAAAAAGTAAAAACAAATTCCCTAAATCGGGATATAGAAATGAAAACCAACTTCATCTCTAACAACAAACATAAGACATAACAAATTATGCAACCGGACCAACAAAGTAAACTTTATCACTTGATACACATACGAAATACTTGAGATAACATTATGTTTTATTCTTTTCAGCATATTCGAGAAATACGGAGGAGAATCGCCGGTTACCTTTTCGTCGTGGTTTGCATTCGGTTTACCAATATCTGCTATAATGTTATTATTATCCTGGATATGGCTTCAGTTGTACTTCTTAGGAAAGTAAGGAATATACAATAGCTAATGTTATATTTATGTTTATAATGTTTTCAATATAGATAAGTGACATTGTTTTATTTAAAAAGATAAATCATACGAAAACAATCTTTGTAATTCTAAGTCTTTTAATGTTTCAACGTCAACTGAAACATAGAAACATCATATGTTAACGAACGGTCTAGTATTTATCGTTGTCGACATGGTGTAATTCGTGAAATTCAATTTCAAAAACATATTTACTGTAATTCTATTCTTTGAAATTTCTATTGCAAGAAGAAGCCCGCAAAATCGCGGTACAGTTAGGCAAGTGTTAAAGCAAATTATTTTGTTTTAGTTTCGCGGACAGTAAGTCAACTGAGCTTGCGCAAAAACGTATAAGACAAAAATCGATAACGGTCTTTGAATTAAATAAGTTTTTAAAAAAATGGCGTTATCTTTTGAAAAAGAGTTTCAAAGATAAACCTAGAGAGTACAAAACACTACAAGTATACGTCAAATAACAAATATTTCCGACTTGGTATGGTTTCATAGGAAATGCGTCCCAATAAAAATTATCTGTTCCTTAAGTAGTACAGATTTTAAACTTATTTCCGAAAGACCATGTTTTTGGATTGTCAGTTAGAACTCCAGCAATGTTAACACGTACTTTTTTTTTGTATTGTACTTGAAGAGGTTGTTTGCAGTTCTGTTCCGGAAATGCTGAGTCTAAGTCAAGAATCAAGTCGCTTTTGAGAAAAGAATATGCCAGCCTAGGCCCAATTGAGTAAGAGTATGCGTTAGCTGAAATATTTATAAGTAGATATATAAACTCTCTATTTTGTTGTTTTTCTCCTGCCTTTAATATGTTTTTTTTTTGTTGGGTTCGAAATAAGAGGCGGTATTGAATCTTCCAAAGTTAATTTTGGATTTGTATGATACTAACTAGAACACACAACCGTCATATTCCTGACTTGGAAGAAGTGAATTTTTAATAAGGTGATTTGGTTAGGGCCGTCAATTGGTGACCACATATATACTCGTAGAGGTCATAGATTTAATACAGCTACTGTGAATTCATTACATTCGTTGGATATCAATTTTCGTTGGTTTCGTGAATACAGGTGAACCACGAATTCAAATGCTCAACAAATAACATATTTTCAAGGGGCTTTGTATACAATGATTGGCAAAACCACGAAATCAAATATCAACGAATATGCAAATTGTCCGCAATCCACAAAAATTACATACCCACTTAAATAAATAAATCGACAGTATCATGACTTGATTGCATAATTCTTCTTTATACATATGTCGGAAGGACTAGTTTCGTGTACGATGAATCCCTAATGGGGGGGAGGGGGGGGGGTGATAATCATCCATTACAAATCCATAGCGGGATCGGTAAACATATTACAGGATGTTTTGTGTAGATTTTTTACTAAACCAAGAGCTCTGAGGGATACGCTAAATATAGCATTTCCTTTTTATGTTTTATGGACATCAATAAAAACAAATGAATGTAATAAAGTTTCCTTTGAAAATAAGGTCAATCAGAGACCACATGACTTAGGAATCACAATACGACTTTCGACAGTTAGCTAAACCACTACCATTATGACCATGAATTCCGCTATCTTAAACTAGAAAACGTAAATGAAGAAAAATATCAATCGAAGAATCCAACAGCCGATTCGTGTACAAAATAAAAAGAACGGAAATACAATATGGTAGACGGTGATAATCAGGCTGCGGGGTTAAACTTTGTTTCGATCGCTGAACTCTCCATTAAAAGGGGACACTGGTGTAACATAACCACATCATTAAAACCTTTACAAATCAATTACAAAAGACTTTTCGTCCCAGAAGGTATCACCAACCCAGTAGTCAGCACTACGACGTTGTCATGAATATCAATAATGTGGTCATTTTTATAAATTTCTTGTTTACAAAACTTTGAATTTTTCGAAAAACTAAGGATTTTCTTATCCCAGACAAAGATTACCTTAGCCGTATTTGGCACAACTTTTTGGAATTTTGGATCCTCAATGCTCTTCAACTTCGTACTTGTTTGTCTTTATAAATATTTCCTATGAGCGTCACTGATGAGTCATATGTAGACGAAACGCGCGTCTGGCGTACTAAATTATAATCCTGGTACCTTTGATAACTATTGACACATGACAAAAAATAAATATCAAAAGACTAAAGACACAACGTCCCGAGATAAGAGCACTCGAAGTCAATAACAGCTGGTTATAGGCAATGACAACCAAACAAAATTAATCAAGCTGTCTGCAGACTATTACATATCAATCAGTGAATTAATGGATTCAGCGTACATATGTGAACAGGGCCATTAAAGATATGATAAAGAACTTTTACTTTATTGAAATAATTTCAGTTCTATAACTTAAAAATACTAAATGTGTTGTTTTGAAGGCTGTTAATTGCATTTTAATATATGTTCTTTTTATTTCGGTTATTGTTTGTTACTGGTTTCGACTAAGAGTTTCTATTTTTTTTTTTGAATATTTTTGTGTTTTTAAACGGATCTTTTGTTACCTGCATTACCATCAAATGGAGATATGTAACAGAAAATATTAAGATGGTGATAATTACTAATGACATAACTATTCAATATGTTTAATTATCCGATGGTACATGTAAGGCATTCTTGTACATTGTCTTTCATTTTTATTATTTGTATATAATTACATTAAATGTATGTTTCACTCTAATACGTTATTCTCATTGGCTAACTGTACATCACGTGTTATTCCTTAAGCAGTTGTATCACACAATAAAACTTTTCATTCAGGATGACACGAGGTCCCACAATAAAGTGCACAGGTAAATGAAATAAAAACTTGATAAAAGGCGTGTTTTCATGATCCTATAGATAAAAATGTAATTATAAGTATTGAATGCTTTTTTTTGTAACTTTATAGGGTTGTAAAAGCGTTGACCATGCGCACATTTTTAGTATGAAGCGCTTCTGCGCTTCATACAAAATGTACTTCGGTCAACGCTTTTACACCCCAATAAATTTACAAAAAAGAGCATTCAATTCTTAAATGCATTTTGTTTCAGCTTTGATAAGGCCGCCGTATTTGGTCACTTTGTTCCCCTGGCACAGTTGTGGATAAAAATATACATTTTGTTTTAGCGTTGCTCAGGCCGCCGTAATTTGTCACTTTCTTCTCCTGGCATTGTTGTGGATAACAATAGACATTTTGTTGTAGCTTTTCTCAGAACGCCGTAATTGGTCACTTTGTTCTCCTGGCATTGTTATGGATAATAATAGACATTTTGTTTAAGCTTTGCTCAGGCCGCCGTTATTGGTCACTTTGTTCTCTTGGCATTGTTATGGATAACAATAGACATTTTGTTTTAGCTTTGCGCAGGTCGCCGTAATTGGTCACTTTGTTTTCTGGCATTGTTATTGATAACATTACACATTTTGTTCTAGCTTTGCCCAGGCCGCCGTTATTGGTCACTTTGTTCTCCTGGTATTGTTATAGATAACAATAGACATTTTGTTTTAGCTTTGCTTAGACCGCCGTAATTTGTCATTTTGTTATCCTGGCATTGTTATGGATAACAAAAGACATTTTGTTTTAGCTTTGCTCAGGCCGTGGTTAGTTGGTCACTTGGTTCTCCTGGCATTGGTATGGATAACAATAGACATTTTGTTTTAGCTTTGTTCAGACAACCGTAATTGGTCACTTTGTTCTCCTGGTATTGTTATGGATAACAATAGACATTTTGTTTTAGCTTTGCTGAGGCCGCCGTTATAGGTCACTTTGTTCTCTTGGCATCGTTATGGATAACAATAGACATTTTGTTTTAGCTTTGTTCAGACAACCGTAATTGGTCACTTTGTTCTCCTGGTATTGTTATGGATAACAATAGACATTTTGTTTTAGCTTTGCTGAGGCCGCCGTTATAGGTCACTTTGTTCTCTTGGCATTGTTATAGTCAACAATAGACATTTTGTTTTAGCTTTGCTCGGACCACCGTAATTGGTCACTTTGTTCTCCTGGTATTGTTATGGATAACAATAGACATTTTGGTTTAGCTTTGCTGAGGCCGCCGTTATAGGTCACTTTGTTCTCTTGGCATTGTTATGGATAACAATAGACATTTTGTTGTAGCTTTGCTCGGACCACCGTAATTGGTCACTTTGTTCTCCTGGCATTGTTATGGATAACAATAAACATTTTGTTTTAGCTTTGCTGAGGCCGCCGTTATAGGTCACTTTGTTCTCTTGGCATTATTATGGATAACAATAGACATTGGCGATGGAGGTGGATGGCATAATATATTTCCACCTAAGTAAGTAAAACAAATGTGCTATATGTTTTCAATACAAAAACTTGATCTTTAAATTTCGTGTACTTGCTTTCGTTTCGAACCCCATTAACTAATTAGGGTATCGAAATATGATACCTTGGGTTTCACCTCTACAAATAGTGATAGTTCTCATGTCAAAGAAGGACGTCCATAGATAATGATGCAAGGCATCATTCTTGTCCGTATCTAAATTCACAATTTTCTAGTTGTGGTCTACACTTTCTGACCTTTATTACAGGAAATCATATGCAGAATCTAATGTTTCAAACTATGAACTCTTTGCACTGAAAAGATATGAAATATTTTTTTATTGGAGGTTAAATACACTACAATTTATAAATCTGATAAGTGTTCGTCAAACCATATTAAGTTTCCTAAGTCTACGATGCTCGGTTTCTCAGTGAAGTATAAACGGTGTTTATATATGTATATCAATGTTATGTCTGTGTCTATAATGACTATTATAAAATTGTGAATGGAAATTGGGAATGTGTCAAAGAGTCAACAACCAAATATGCTATTAATTCAGTGATAATGGACGTCATACTTCACTCCGAATTATACACAAGAAACTAAAATTAAAAATTATACATGACTAACAAAGGTCAGACTTGGGACGGGTGCAAAAATTGCGGCAGGGTGAAACATGTTTTTGATATCTCACCCCCCCCCCCCCCCCCAATGTACCTCTAGCCAATGTAAAAAAAAAAACAACGCACAACAATACGCGAGAAGTCCGAGTCCGATGTCAGAATACGTAACAAAAGAAACAAAACAAAATGACAATAATACATAAATTATCAAAGGACAACTAGCAGTTACTGACATGCTAGCTCCAGAACTCAATTAAACTGATTGAAAGATTATGTCTGCATAATATGAATATCAAGCCCAATCCCTCCCGTATATCTATTTAAAGCTGATATCTTAACTTTTCAGAACAGTTTCAAACTCTACTCCAGCTATATTATTATCATGTAGTTTGTTTATATTCAACTTTTCAGAACAGTTTCAAACTCTACACCAGCTATATTAATATCATGTAGTTTGTTTATATTTCCGTCAAGACTCCGAAAATTTTCCGAAAAAGGTTAGTATTAATAAATCTGTATTATGAAGACTTGTTTGGTCTACGAGAATAAAATGATAAGATCGTAAAATTACTAATGCGTTCAATATTATAAATTAAAGCAATGTTTGTTGTTGGTGGTTCAAATGACAGAACTGTTAGTTAGAACCTCAATTTCCTCTTTAAATCAGTAAATTCCGTTGTGAATCGAATTTGTCTACAATTTTAACAAAAGGAAAATGAATCAATGAGGGTATTTACAGACCGTCGTCAGAGATAGACAGACCCATTTATTACCAAAATAGAAAAGAGTAAACAAACAAATAACAGTCCACAAACAAAACATATAAAACTTAGTACTGAGGAAAACAAACCCTACTAAACACTTTGTAAGTCTGGACAGCTAGAAAGCATATAATCACTGTTGATGCTAGTTTGACTGTATTAAAAACATACTTAACTCAGGGAAAAATGTAAAACGGAAAGTCCCAAATGATATGGCAAAATCAAATGATAAAGCAAATCAAACGAATGAAATAAAACTGTCTTATTCCTGACTTAGTACAGGCATTTTCAAATGTACAAAATGGTGGATTGAACCTAGTTGTTTAGCGCTAAACCTCTCATTTGAACGACAGTCGCATGAAATACCTTAATATTGACATCGATGCGTAATCAAAGTGTCACACAAAAAGGGGTAAAACAACAACATAAACTAGACCAAAAACTAGAGTGATTACAGGTGCTCTGGATGGGTCATTATATATTGTTCCACATGTGGCACTCGTCGTGATCCTTATGTTATTCCAAAACCGGTAAATAGTCTTATTCGCTAGGTCACGTTCGTGAACAGGAAACGGTATTGTATAACGACAGAATAAATGAGCATATCCGATATCATCAATATAACGGATATTCCATAACAATCAACAAACTCTTGATGGTGTCCGTGAAATTTACGAAGTAATGATTTCAACTTCACTATTCGGAACTCTCGGTTTAAAAATGACAAAGTCACAATTGGGAATCTGAAATCATCTCTTATGTCGTAAAGGTTTGTTTCCGACCTACCCTAATAGTCAATTTCTAGATATAAAACCTAATCAAATGGCAAAATCAAATGCTCAAACACATCAAACTTATGGATGCCAACTGTAATATTCCTGACTTGCATTGGTACTGGCATTTTCAAATGTAAAAACAGGGGGATTGAACCTAGTTGTTTAGCGCTAAACCTCTCATTTGAACGACAGTCGCATGCAATTCCTTAATATTGACATCAATGCGTAATCAAAGTGTCACACAAATAGGGTTACAACAACAACACAAACTAGACCAAAAACTAGAGTGATTTCAGGTGCTCTGGATGGGTAATTATATATTGTTCCACATGTGGCACCCGTCGTGATCCTTATGTTATTCCAAAGCCGGTAAATAATCTTATTCGCTAGGTCACGTTCGTGAAAAGGAAACGGTATTGTATTACGACAGAATAAATGAGCATATCCGATATCATCAATATAACGGATATTCCATAACAATGAACCAACTCTTGATGGCGTCCGTGAAATTTACGAAGTGATGATTTCAACTTCACCATTCGGAACTCTCGGTTTAAAAATGACAAAGTCATAATTGGGAATCTGAAATCATCTCTTATGTCGTAAAGTTATTTTCCAACCTACCCTAATAGTCAATTTCTAGATATATCACCTAATCGAATGGCAAAATCAAAAGCTCAAACACATCAAACTTATGGATAACAACTGCCATATTCCTGACTTGCATTGGTACAGGCATTTTCTTATGTAGAAATTCTATTTATGCACGAATCACTAAGGGTTAACATATACTTGATGCTTTTGCCGTCAATTTTCTAGAAATAGAGTGACGATACACACAAGCAGAAGAGAAACTGAACACTCTGCCAAGATGTTTTTCAGAAGTCGTCGCAATCTGTGTTCATATGCGAATTTAAATGGTATAAATGCTATAGTCCTAGAACGTTTTGGGCGATAAATCAGGAAGATATCGTTAAAAATTAGGCGATACAAAAATGTTTGTATTCATCAGCATAAAAAAAGACAAGCTTTACAATATTTCTGTTTAATAAAATTGATATCTGTTTTCAACAGACAATTACAAAATCTCATGATTTCTTGTTGTGAAATAATTTGAATATATATATATGAATTTTTAAATTTGCTGTGTTGTTTTGCAAACAGGACCAATACCTCCTTTGCTTACGTGGAAGATAGTGGAAAAAAAGTTACCATGGGGTGTGGTTATATTGTTAGGCGGGGGATTTGCCCTTGCTTTCGTTAGTCAGGTACTTTTTGTTACCATGTTGAAAATTCAATCTTTACAAAATAACGATATATTATCGATCATTTACTACTGAATATCAGCAATAATCATATCAATTATGTTAATGGCTTTAGAACAACAAATATTCTGTATTGTTGCTATTTTTTTTTATCTTACTGAGTGATAATCTACTTTCGCAGCACAGTAGATTGATAAGAAAAAAAAAAGAAATAACCATCGATATAGTTAAAGTAAAGTCAATATCATGGTCATGATGGTATATTTTCACTTTCCAATATTTTTGTTGAATTTCAATCGATCATTATGAAAGAAACATTAGTTTTCCTGTAGAGTAAAAGTTATATTCTGAAATATTGTATTAAACCAGCAGACAATTTAAGAACTAATAATGTGACTGTAATTATTTCAACCTTTCAAATAACAGAGTTCCTTATTGTTTTCGAATATGATGTTACAATATTATATCTTTATAGACGATGCTATTTTTTTGTAGGAATATGGATTATCCAAATGGCTAGGAACACAATTGGCTGTGTTAAAACCCCTTGACCCATGGATTGTGAATATGATATTGTGTATTATTGTAGCGGCAGCGACAGAGGTCACAAGCAATGTTGCAATGTGCACACTCCTGATGCCGATTTTGGCTGAACTAGTAAGTATATTTGTATATGTTATTTTAGAAGCACGCTTGGACATGTTTTTGGAAGTAGACGCATCCACATGATGGAACATGGTTGTCGGAACACAAGGACTCGTTCCATTTGGAGTTCCTTCAAGTCCATTATATTTGGTTAAAAACTAGAATGTGGTCTTTTCTTCGACGACCGTGTAATGTAAAAACAATACTGTGGCCACGTATGTAATAATCAATAACAAGTACTCATTCATGCTCATTGTAAAACATTACCTAAGTAAAAACACCCATGTACACATACACATAAAAAAGACGACGTGAAGATTTTCAAAATTCAAGTGCTTTATTGAGATCAATCTTTGAATCGTCCGAGTCTAACGTTAAATTGGGGTATACTGTAACAATTATATTTACAAGCATTTATTATATGTTTGTAGTCTTTACAACTGGAAGTCAATCCGCTGTACTTTATGTTTCCGGCAGCTATTGCGACATCGTTTGCTTTTATGTTACCCGTGGCAACACCGCCAAATGCTGTGGTATTTGCCTATGGATACCTGAAAGTTATAGACATGGTAAGAATTGTTGTATACGATTTAGTATATGTGTACTAGATAGTAGATTGATTTAAGGAATGACTGTAATAGTTTGTCTGTCATTGAGGTGCATACTGAATAACCCATTTTAAACTGGAGTAAATAATGAAAAACATATTGATGACGACAAAGTTATGTCTATGTCTATGAGCTGATAAGCAAAACGAAGTCAGACAAAAAGAAGACGAGTTACATTCAAAATTAAATTATTGTTGTATTAACATCAAGTTTGGTTTATAATTCATCCGGAAATGTAGAATAATGGTACTTTAACTAAAAGATATTTCAAAATTGGTATAATTAATCTGTCAAATATACTTCATTGGTCATTTATGAAACAATGCAACAATCACAATGTGAGATTATGTTTGGTTCTAATACAGTTGTTTGGTTATTTCTGTGACAGAAATTCATTGTAATTTTTTTTGTCCGAATACAGTTGATATGTTATTTCTTTACCAATTAGAGCAATTGTATTTTATTTATTATTCCTAAAACAGTGGAGAGTAAAATCACAAAAATACTGAATTCAAACAGGAAAGTTCCTGATCAAATGTCAAATCAAACGCTAACACTGATGAATAACAACTTATCCCTGACTTGAAATAGGCATTTGCTTGTGTAGAAAATAGTGGATTAAACCTGTTTTTAAAGCTTATTAGCCTCTTACTTGTATGACAGTCGCATCAACTTGCAGTATATTTACAACAAGGAGTGAGCAAAGCAAGCAAAGACAATAGGTAAAAATGTCCCAAATAAAACTAAGCCACGAAATAGCCTAAATGCAGTGCTTAAAAGTGGCATTAAAACACCGAAAATCCATAAGTAAATCAAATTTAATTGGTTATTTCTCTAACAATTAGTACATATGATAACAAAAATAACTACATTGATAAATAAGATGTAACATACCAATGTTTTATTCCAGGTTAAAGTTGGTTTTTTGATGAATATACTTGGAATAGTTGTACTGGTTATAGGAACGGAGACGTGGGGAGAAGCTGTATTTAGTTTCCATAAACAACCAGACATCTTTAAGCATGGACTAAATAACACTGACATTACAAATAACACTTGCATCTGTAACGGAAGTCTACTTTTGTAAAAATTAAAATCCTATTTTTAGACCGAAGTCAATTCATCTTTGTTTTATTAAGTATTTGCAAAAAGTAAAATCACAAAAATACTGAACTCAGAGGAAAATCTAATCGGAAAGTCCATAATCACATTGCAAAATCAAATGACAAAACACAACAAAAACAAATGGACAAGAACTGTCATATTCCTGACTTGCAATGGAACATTGTATTCGGCTGGTGATAGTTTTTTGTCTGTTTGGATGGGTAATGACCGTTCTCTCGTTTTATAAATGATGGTTGTTATCTCTTTTTGTTGGTTTACTGTTCTTGTCCTCTAGTCTTATGTGTAATGGCCATTTTCACCTTTTTAATTTGTGATGGCCATTTTCACCTTTTTAATGTGTGATGGCCGGTTTTTTTTCCCTGTTATATGTCTAATGACCGTTTTCACCTATTGTATATGCACTGGCCGTATTCTTTAGTTTTATATGAAATGTCTGTTATTTACTGTTGAAAGTCTTGTTTTCTGTTGCATGAGCTATAAACGTTTTCTCCTATTATATGTGAAATGACCGTATTCTTATGTGAAATGACCGTATTCTTATGTGAAATGGCCGTTTTCTCTGGTCTTATGTGTGATGGCCGTTTTCATTTGTTATGTTTGAAATGCCCCTGATGTTTGATGGCCATTTTCTCCTGATGTATGTAAAATGGCCTTTCTTTCCAATTGCATTGCAAATTCGTTTTTTGTTTGTTTTTTTTTTTTTGGTCTGTTGCGTATGTTATTGTCGTCTTTTCCTACCGTATGTTTAATAGCCGTATTCTCTTGTTTAATGTGTAAATGGCCGATTTCTCCGGTTTAACGTGTCATGACCGTATTCTCTTTTGAAATGAATGTTTTCTCCTTTTGTTTGTGTAATAGCCGCGTTATCATGTTTTATGTCTTCTGTTATATGTACAACGGCTGTTTTTTCTCCTGTTGTATGTCTAATGACCGTTGTCTCATGTTGCATGTGTAATTGCAGTTTGTCTTCTTGTACACGTAATGACCATATTCTCTTTTATTTTATAATTGTAGTTTTCTCGTTTTGTATGAGTATCCGTTTTCTACATTTGTGTGTTTTGGCCGTTTCCTCTTGTTTTATGTGTAATTTTCGTTTTCTCTTGTTGTATGTGTAATGATCGTTTTCACCTGTTATATATGTAATGGTCGTATTTTCTTGCTTTACGTGTAATTTTCGTTTTGTCTTGTTGTACTGTACGTCTAGTGGTACAATGTACTCTTCTCCTGTTGCATGTGTAACGACCGTATTCTCTTATTATACTGAAAACTATATGTCGCCATCTGTAAAACAGACATACCAGGTTAAGAGAGGGTTTGGGATCCCGCTTACAGGTTTAACCCGGCCACATTCTGTATGTGTACATCGACCAAGCACTCTAAAATCGAGTAGATAACTACAGAGTGTATTTGAACTGATTACTTAAACGAAGAGAAACTGAAGTTATAACAAATCAAAAAACAAGAATGTGTCCATAGTACACGAATGTCCCACTCGCACTAAGATTTTCTATGTTTAGTAGACCATGAAATTAGGGTGAAAAGTCTAAATTGGCATTAAATTAGAATGATCATACCATAGGGAACATGTATACTAAGTTTCAAGTTGATTGGACTTCAACTTCATCCAAAACTACCTTGACCAAAAACTTTAACCTGAAACTTGCACTATCATTTTCTATGCTTAGTGGACTAGGAAATTAGGGTAAAAAGTCTAAATTGGCATTAAAATTAGAATTATCATATCATAGGAAACATGTATACTAAGTTTCAAGTTGATTGTAATTCAACTTCATCCAAAACTACCTTGACCAAAAACTTTAACCTGAAACTTGCAATATCATTTTCTATGTTTAGTGGACTATGAAATTGGGGTAAAAACTCTTATTTGGCATTAAAATTAGAAAGATCATAAAAAAATTATCATAGGAAACATTTATATTTAGTTTCAAGTTGATTGGACTTCACCTTCATCCAAAACTACCTTGACCAAAAATTTTAACCTGAAGTGGGACGAACGGACGGACGAACAGACGGACGAACGGACGGACGCACAGACCAGAAAACATAATGCCCTTCTACTATCGTAGGTGGGGCATAATAAAATGCCGATCCTAAATCACCATTTTCACTGAATATACTATACTTTTCTAATGTAGAATTATAAATGAACAGAAAAACAATTCATGATTTTGAAATAATATTAAATGGATTGTTTTGAAAACCCTGTGATATAGTAAATTGATGCAAGCATGTTCATATTGTTACTTCATTACACAAATGATTCTTAGTTAGAAGATGCTGCACACGAAAGAGGGTAGATATGTATTGGAATATTTAATATTGTAAACATCATAAGGGTCTTTATATGGAGAAATGCATTGTACGTAAGGGATAAGAACCCTCCTCCAATAACGATAAAAAACAATAAAAAAACAGACATTTTAAATCTGGAAGGGAGCGGGATTGCTCTTAGACTGATCGGTTGGCAGAGTCTATTTGTTCTTGTAATTTTCATTGTCATACATTCAAGATCACCTCGATCAAAAATATCACAGTTTAACCACTTGTTACAGAAGCTTTCTCATACCCTCCTAGACGAAACACAGTTTGACCCATTTACCCCGTAGCAACGCTCAGTGTATATAAAATGCGAATCCAGTCAGTTCATTTTCACTGTTGTATGCGAGTATGTTCATTGTAGAATAAAGGATCATGGGAAAACTGTATTTGTTTACGTTTTGAAATTACCAAAATAATTGATTTGAAACTAAATTTTAACATATTTTCATTATGATGTGTCTTTTTATTGTAAAATAACAGTATTAAAGTTCAAATATGTGTTATAAATGTAAGTAACATAATATAGAATACAAATTATTAAAAGCGATCCATTTTTACTATAGATGCGATAAATTATCACTGTATGGCATTCATTTCTGATGTAGAATTTTCGAAGATGCGATGATTTTTTATTGTAGATTAATGTGATAATTAGACTTGTAACAAATGAAGAACTTATTTGATTACTTTAATATTTATATCTATTTATAACTTGTATGTTATGTCTACAAAAACTGGCTGGCCATTTATACGTTTTCTCACAGTATTGACATGTGTGAACTGTATTTATGTATTTATGATTGCCATGTTTTCCTGCTTTGTGATTCGCTAGGTCTTTGAAAGTTGCAAATTCCTGATTACACAAATCACACTAATACTTTTTGTTGTTTTCTTGGGTGCATGTTGTTTCAAATTATATCTGTAAAAAAAATGACCTCTCGCATTTCTTAAATTTATAGGGCTTGTTGTTTAGATGCCTGTTGACATGGCCATCAAAGTGTTGTTTTTATACGACTGCAATTTTTTTCGGTTCGTATATTGCTATGATGTCGTCATCGTCTGCGTCGTCCGATGACACATTTTGTTTCCGGACAACTTCAATTTAAGTGAATGGATCTATATAAATTTTAAAGAAGGTTCAATACCACAAATGGAATGTTGGGATAATTTTGGGAATGATGGTTCCAACCGTTTACGAAAAAGGGGCAAACAAGAAGCATTTGTTTTTAGATTCAGGATAATTACTTGTGTATAGGAATTTCGATTGCTCTGATATTGTACAACAGTATTCAATACCACAAGTAGAAGGTTAGGATTCATTTTTGGGGTTATGGTACTAATAGTTTAGGAATGAAGGAACAAAAAGGAGTTAGCTTTGTAGTTTCCGGAAAATTACTTGTGTGTTAGTTTTTGGATCTTTCTGGCATTGTACCACAAGGAACAATATCACGAAGGGAAGACTGGGATTAGGTTCGGGAACAATTGTCCCAAACATGCAGAAATTAAGGACAAAAGAAATGGCAAAAAAAAATATGTTTCTAGTTTAAAGACAATATATTGTGTTTTATAAGTGTATGAATCTCTCTAAAAGTGTACTACAAGGTTTATTTATAAAGACAATAATAGTGCATGGACTTGACATATCAACGATATAAGGATGAGGCTTAGAAACGGGGAAATGCGAGGCTTTCTAAAGGAAAGATAGTTTTTAGCTGGATTGTTGCTTGCATGTTCTTTACTGTAAAAAAATGAAACGACATGTGACATATAAATTATCCAAAGTCATCAAAGCGTGAAATGCAAGTCAAGTTGTGTAGGGCAAACTGTTTCTGTCAAAAATGTAAACTGATAAAGTTGCATTGGTACCGTACATGATGAACGTGTTGTAGAGCACCCTTGATACTACCGCAGAGGTTAAACCCTGAACAGTTTATGGTAAGTATGTACACAACATTCAAGCTAGACTCTTTTTTTTATGAAATAAAAAAAAAATGTTGAATGTCAGACCCTTTAAACATCAATGTGAACCATTTCGTGACTTGGCCAAAAATACCAAAATCCCAAATTTAAAAACACGATGAGATTCAGCATGTCAAAGTACCCCAAATATTCAATTGTTGTTAAAATCCAAATGAATTTATTTCTTGACAGTTTGGAACCCACAAACTTGTTAAATGGGCCAAAAATTAAAAAAAAAATAATATACACAATCATGTAAGGATTTAGCCTACCAAATAACCTCAAGTTTTATTTTGGGCCTTGTGGGCCAATTTAAAACCGGACCCAAAATCAAAAATCTTACTTCAAAACCATTGAAATCATTGAAATTGGTCCAGAAGTGATTTATAAAAAAATATTAGAAAAGTATTGTTGTTTTTTTATCCCATTCTATTTCGATAGACATGATAGATGTACGTATTCAGTGATGAAGTGTCATTGCATTGGATAAATATAACTACACTTTAAATAAAGATGCTGATGAATTATAAAAAATTCTATAATATGATTCTTCTGCTCTGTAAATAGACCCATACTCGAATCCAATGATAAAATTTGTTTGCACATGCGTATAATGACTACTGCAGAAACATTAGTTTTATCAAATTCATTAATTTAAAACACTTTCAACTCTTAAATGATCCACATGTTGTTATATTATGACTACGATGTGTTATATTTTAAATAAATATTAATTCTATTGAATTTATTGGAGTGTTCAATCAAACTTTCCATCTCAAAGTCAGCACTATCCAATCCTTTTTTTACTTTAATTTTTGTTTGAGCAAGTCGGCTGAATTAGGAACTTAATGCATAAATATGAATAAAATTCATACAGTGAAAATGCACCGCAAATACAGTACTAATGAATCGCTCTACAGTGAAAATGAAGGTAAAGTATCATTATTCAACAGTATACATGACTCGCATAAAAATAGCACCGTAGTGGAATCAATACAATATGGACAAACTGAATAACAAAAGCTATTCTACGTTATACAACATTAATAATTGTGTTGAAATTAATGTTCTTCTGCAACTACATCTTTCCTGCTAGCTTTTAATCACCTGCACGATTTGTACGTAAAACGTCCTAAATATTCACCTACATTTTTGTGTATTTCGGTATATATGTCACGTACAGATGGCTCTCGGCGCAATAAAAACCCGTTCCCATCTCTAAATTTGTCTAACTTGTATTATTTATTACTAAACATATACATTTACACTATATTTCTTCATTTTCTTCAAAAATTATAATGTTTTTGTCTGTTTATTTACCATTCCACATCAAAAATGTATGGCATATACAGTGAAAATGATATTTTAGGATCCGTACTTTACATACACGCTTATGTATAAACACGTGCTATGAATTTTGTTTAGCTGTGGATGCAAGGGCGGATTTCGGATTTCTAAGGAGCGGGGTGGTGTCTCCGGGGATGTGCATGTGATTTAATACTCAATTGACAGGGGTGTTGCTAAACGGCGGAAACGGGAAACGGAACGGAATACAGAGCGGAAGCGGAAACAGAGAGAATTAACATCTGGTAATTATTTCAATACTCAGTATGCTTTAAAATCTTTTATTTTAAATTCATTCCTCTGTTTTTGTCTTAGGAACATGTGTAATACTTTATAAAACATAAAATTGAGAATGGAAATGGGGAATGTGCCAAAGAGACAACAACCCGATCATAGAGCAGACAACAGCAGGAGGTCACCAACAGGTCTTCAATGCAACGATAAATTTCCGCACCAGGAGGTGTCCTTCAGCTGGCCCCTTAACAAATATATACTAGTTCAGTGTTAATGAACGTCATACTAGACTCCAAATTGTACACAAGAAACTAAAAGTTAAAATAATACAAGACTAACAAAGGTCAGAGGCTCCTGACTTGGGAAAGGCGTGCCTATATAGATAACATAACCAAAAAGAAAAGGAGACGATGAGACTATGTTTTTAAAACATTTGATAAGTCCATGCGTACATCTTTCCTGCGATTCAGGATACTCTTTTCGACTTTCCTTAAAAAAAGTTTGATCAATGTCAAAAAGTTAGCAACCCAACAACACAAACAAATTCTCTATAGTCCTAAAAAAAGATTGCCATCGGCCTCGATTCTATAAATAGCCCTTTTTTTTGGTTTCTATTTTAATTGCCTTGAATCAAAATTAGTGATGTGGTGTATCTTGTTGCTTTGCTCTGCATTGGTGATTTTTCGTTGTATCATTTCTTGTATAATGGCAAGAAAACTTAAAAGAAACCAAATAGGACGAGGGTGAATGGACAAAATCCGAAACCAAGGAACTGGAATAGAAACTTGTATATACTTTATTTTTTATGAAAAAAAGGACAAAATCTTTCACTATACAAAGCCTTTCTCACCCTTTTACAATACTCAGGGATTTGTTTAGTATATTCTTGCAATACTAGAGTATGCTGTTTGGTATTTACATAGGAAAAACATTATATCACCTAGAATTTAAATCAATAAATACGAATGACGTGCAAACAGTGTCGAACAGTTAGTAGCCCACATAAATATATACGATTTGCACATTGCCCTCCGGAAGTTAGTCATAGTCATGTCCTAAAGTTTTCAAAATTAAATTGTCCACGCTGCTTTAAATATCATGCCGCTTAATTCTTCTCTGAAAATTCAATTCAGCAGCCGTGAATTTTGTTTTATAATATTACAATTTAAAAAAGGGTCACTCATTCAGTATGCTGTTTTACTATAGTAGGAAGCATAGAAAGACAGGCGAAAAATACCAAAGGGTTATTCAAACTCAGAAGTCAAACAAACCGTCAACGCCATGACTAAAAAAGAAAAAAAGGCCAAAAAGACCAAAAGACAAACAGACAAAAATTGTACATAAAACACAACATATAAACCAAAGGCTGCATGAGCAACACGAACCCCACGAAAAACTTGCTCAGAAAGGGTAAATAGATCCAACTGTACATGTGACACTGGGATCCGTTAACATAGACATGCATTATTATTCATTCACACAAAAGGAATATTGAAATTTGAGAGTTATTATTTTTTTATTTTGATCGTCTTTAAGGATTTTGGTGCTATGTCAAGACAACTGAACATTCATTCTGCTCTGTTCTGTTTGAATTACGGAGACGATACTTTATTTAACACTATGCATCTGATCGTTTGGATGTTTCTACTGGCCAAACACACGATTTGCCAAGATATCATCGATATCATTTACTAAATAACACCTGACCCAGAACAGTTCTTTTAGATACACAAGAAACAACGGCCTGTTGGACCTGTTTGATGTTTAACATACATACAGAATTTGGCGGGGTTTAACATGTTAGCGGGAGACCAACCCTCCCCTAACCTGGACAGTGGTATAACATCACAACATAAGAACGAACAAAAAACAAATCAGTTGAAAAGGCTCAACTCATCAGATGGACACAAATACGGCAAGTGGACGTGGCCGGGTACTTGTACATCCCAACAACAAAAAGTCACTAGTAGGTACAGATCTGAGAGTACTCGGAGTTAACTGATAGTTAGTTTAAAGCCACTAACAACTAATACAAAAAATCATGCATCTAAGACGTAAAGCATTGGTGATATTATAATAACCTAGACGGTAAAGCATTATGTTGTAGCATACTATAATACGCAAAAAAAGAAACGTTACATTGGTTTTTAATTTGAAAATTTCGCATATATAAATTTCAAATATTTTCATGATTACAACTAGTAACCTGAATGATTTATCTATCAAATACTCATTTACAAAAATATCGGAAATGACGTGACGTCATTTTCTGATTTCAAACAAATAATCATTTTTTCAAAAATTTACCTGTATAGAGCTGGAATCGAGTTGTCCTTTTTGTCATTTATTGTGTCGAACACGATTTTTAAACAAATGTCGCATTAAAAACTTGAAAAAAGTAACATGTAAAACATTTCTCCTTCTAAGCAAAGGCACTTGTTTCTATCCATAGGAAGGTCGACTATTCATATGGATAGTCGACCTTCCTATGGATAGAAACAAGTGCCTGTGCTTCTACGACAAAATGAGAGAGAACGATCTATTGGGATGTTGGCAGCAGGAATGACTCAAGTGCAGGTTGCAAATCATTTTAATGTCTCTAGAATGACTATTGCAAAGCTTAAGACTCGTCTTAGAGATACTGGTACAACAAATGATCGCCCCGTAGTGGCAGGTCACGTGAAACGACGTTACGTCAAGACAGACACATCCATATCATTCATCTCCGGAATCGATTTGTAAACACGTCACAAACTGCACGACAAACCCACGGAAGACATAACAACAGAATATCTGCTCAAACAGTTCGTAACCGATTGCGTCAAGTTGGTCTAAGAGCTCTTCGTCCATTGAAAGGACCTATCCTTACGCAGCGTCACAGGATGGCGCGACTTCAATGGACACGGGTACGAATTCGATGGAATAGGCTAACATTGAGACAGGTTCTTTTTACCGATGAATCTAAATTCAACTAGAAATTTAGCGACGGCAGAGCCAGGGTCTACTGGAGAAGCAATGAACGATTTTCTGATACGTGCGTGCAGGAAACAGATCGGTTTGGTGGTGGCGGAATCATGGTATGGGGCGGAATTACCTACCAGGAACGCACCGAGCACTCGACGTCTTATTGATTTCATGCGACGGATGTGTCAGGCGGTCATAAATGCATGAGGTGGTCATATCACAAGGTATTGACATATTAACCCGAATTATGTACTCGTCCTGTTAACATTGTCCAAAAATGTGCAATATTTTTTTCAATAAAGAAAACTTGTTATTGTAATCTTCAAAATCACGTTAGCTAACTATTCCATTAAATTATTATTAATCAAAATATCTGACCTGACCCTGCTAAGTGAGCTTTGCTCGTCACTTGGCGTTCGTCGTCCGATTTCGTCTTTGTTAACTGTTACGAAATTTAAGGATCGCCTGCTAGTTTTGGTTAACATTTTCAACAATTACCATTGGTGTATCTAGTTTAAAAACTGTGTTTAATAACCCTGCCTTTCAGCCAAGATAGCCAACAAGGTTAAAATTAAAACATAGGAACAAAATTCAAGTGCTGTCTATTCAGTAAAAAACGTAATGAATAACGAAAACCTGGTGTGAAAACATTTCTAATCCGACATCGGACTCGGACTTCTTTTAAAATTAGTTTTACTGCGTGTATTGCTTCATACGTGTTTCTTTATTCTACGTTGGCAAGAGGTATAGGGGAGGGGGGGGTCTCACAAAACATGTTTAACCCAGCCGAATTTTTGCGCCTGTCAGGAACCTGGCCTTTACTAGTCTTTTATCTTTTTAATTTAATCTCATTTACATGTGTTGAAATTCAGTGTGAAGCCCATTTTCACTGAACTAGTACACACTTTTATTTAGAGGCCAGCTGATACCACCTCCGGGTGCGGAATTTTCTCGATGCGTTGAAGACCCATTGATGGCCTTCGAACGTTGTCTGCTCTTTGGTCGGGTTGTTGCCTCTATGACATATTTCCCGTTTTCATCATCTCAATTGTTTTAGAATGTTGAGCTCTGCCTAATGTCCATTCGCGTCAAAGCGGTCAAATGACTTCTTATAGAAGTTATCGACCTTAGTTACATTGTATATGACGAGTTTTCTCACTTGCATGTTCGCCTGTTATATTGAAATATATAATGAATAGATAGACATTTTTAATAGAAAAAATACCAGCAATAAAGATCTATTGATTTTCATATTTCTTTATCCCCCCCTTAAATTCCGTCTTTAAAAAAATGTCTTTCCGTTTCCATTACCGTTCCGTTTCCGCCGTTTAGCAACACCCCCCATTGACAGGGGGTCTCGTTATGATTTTGTCAATCCGACCGTTTATAGAACATTAGATTTTAGATATGTATACCTTTTTATATATTGCGTTGAAACTGGACATTTTTACCATCTTGGTAGGGTTTATTATTTGGGAAAAGTGGGATACCAAAGGCTCAGATTCCGAGAATAATGTCAAGTTGACTTAAGGCGAGATTTTCGGCTGTGACATTAATACATGGCTGTTCATATAACAAATAATGAGAAGTTTGTTGACAATATCATAAATTTCTTATAGTTTTCCCAAACTATTCATATAATTTCAAGCTAGGAAAATAAACTCATCATAGATACCAGAATTAAATTTGTGACTTATTCCAGCGGCACGTCCTATCATCTTAATTGAATATAGGAAGTGTACCCCGAGGGGAGTGCAATCCAACCGAACCGAAAAATATTTTGAACGATTTTATGATAAAACATGATACCCCCCCCCAACATTATACATTTTCTATAATCAAACGAGAAGTACAGACCCTCTACACCCTCTACAGCATTAAATCTGCAATGGAGTGTTACTAAAATTTAGAATCGGGTTATCTTAAGCGGTAATTTCCTTCAAAAACCCTTAAAGCTTGTATCTGAAAACTAATCCCCTTCTGTTCTATCTCTTTGATTATAGATGATGTTATACAGTTTATTTCCTGATTGACTTCAAACGGTTATTGTCGGTACGTTAATCTCATTTGAGGTACTTTCGTAAACTATTAAAGAAAGGTAAAGTCATATCTATCTACAACAATGTATGTATATAGCGATACCTGCATGTCACCTTTGAAGAGAAGTTGACAGTTTGTATATATATATATTATATATATGATTTAAACCATCACAATTAATAACCTAGATATGGGTGTATTACGAGATTTATTTCGATTGAGGAACATTTTTATCATAATTCTGACACCTATAATACTATTGCCGATTATTTATAGCATTGAAACAAAGGTAAGATTTGTTTTCGTCTTTTCTTATTCAATGCAACTAACTAGTACACAATTTATTAAGGGGCCAGTTGAGGACAACCTCCGGGTGCGGGATTTTCTCGCTATGCTGAGGACCCATTGGTTGCCTACGGCTGTCGTCTGCTCTTTGATCGGGTTGTTGTCTTTTTGACATATTCCACTCTTAATTTTATTAACATTGCTAGATCACAAAAAGGACCAAATTGATGAATTATCCTACGAGATAAACATGATAAATACCCGTGTTTGTGTAAAATTTATGCAGGAGCATGTGTGGTTTTCTGTTTATCTATATAATAAGATACATGTACTATATACAATTTATAAAATTACTGTCGACACATCTTTCCAACTTGTATATTATTTTGACAGTTGTGATTTATAAACACTTTTCAAAAATTAATGTTTTGTATATTTACAAGGCGTATACACCTTCTGTTTTGCTAAATTCTGATAGAAAATGTATATGACCAAGAGTTTCGTTCGTAGTTCTTCGTCCGTTTCGTTCTTTGATTGATTTATTGGTTGTTATTTATTAAGTCCAGTGTTAATTGATTCATGTTAGTAAGGACGAGAATTATCTTTTCTTATGTATATCATTGTCTGACAATCATACAGCATTATAAAGTTCACGAGTGTAAATATATATAAGTAAAAAGTGTTCCTGCAACAAAAAAGTACTTGTGAATTTAGTAGCAAAAAAATCCATGAAGAAAAGTACTAGTACTTAACATGTTAAATGGAAAGTTGATATGTAGCCACTTCACAGAATATTACTGTACGAGAGCAATGCAGTATGCATTACTAACTATAACATGTATTTGAAAAAAATGAATTGTGAGAATATGTAAATATGTATTGATTGACTGTTGGTTACTTAACGTCCAGTGGTAAATATTTCATGACCGTTCAGAACTATTGACGTCAATAATGTATTAGTGTTTGGAATCTGATGTGCATAAAAACTAAAATATTCTCTTTTTTTACAGCAAATAAAAAAAAAAACAATCCTGTAGTACATAAAATGTAAACAAACAGATATGAGCGTATACATGTATCAGTACAAAATTAAAAATCTGGCAATTCGTCACCAATAACAGCAAAAAAAACTTACATTGAAATTCTCATTTACTAACTTAAACAGAAACATTGTAAACAATCCCGTTTTTCCTGGTACACTTAAAATGTAGGTAAACAAATATTTTAAAATAGCCAATTTCAAACTTATGTTGATGTATATAGTAATAAGAGATGTGGAACGACGATCAGTCCCTTATTTAACAAGGATATGATTAAGGAGGTATCCTATTACCTTATATAAATATATTTACTACATTGAATACTAAAGTAGATTTGCACTTTATATCGTTGTTGTGCAGGATAAAAGAATGAACCGCGCTAAAACATCCATCAAAAAAAAAAAAACGTCCAAAAAAAGTCGAATACATTTTAAGAATTGTACTTTTATTTGGTAGATTTCTGTTTTGTTTTTATTATTTAGAGGATAATGATGTTAAAACAAATAAAACAAAGAATCTTTTTAAATATTTTTCTTTATCGGACAATCATGTCGTAAATCAAACTTTCTGTTTCCTTTATATGCATATGAGATATCCTTACGTATTTTTGTCAGTTTTTGAAGAGTAGGCGCAGTCAATGAGATATGTTGTATTGGAATATTTTACGTGGTCTAGCAAAGACTTTATTTTTATAACAAGAAATTAAATTTTTGGACAGATGGCTTTTTTTTTATACCGTGACTTTTTTAGATTATTTCAATAATTTTTGTTTGACCATTTTACATTTTATTTTATTATTAATATTTATCCATTATTTGCTTATTGTTAATCAAGTGAAGTCCCTCTTTGAAAAATACCACTTCAAGATATAAAAGGGTCGTGTCATCGAAGGTGTGACTAATATATGTCCTAAGTCCTGCTTGGAGAATTGTTACTCTAAGTGGTGTTATCGAAAAGATCTTATTTAGGATATGTCCTAATTTTGGTACAAACTTTATGACTACTTACAAGATATCTTATGATAAACACGTAGTAGGTCAATGTCAGAAAAATATCAACTATTTTGTATGAGGCTTAGAAACTGGGTAAGGGCCCAGTTTTTCGCCGAACACAAAAAAGTTTATATTTTTCTGACATTGACCTTATATTGTTTTCATACTGCAACTTACTTTATTTTTTTGTAAGTCAAATTCACCCTTACATCCCATTTTTTACATTAATAGTCAGCCTACTTATTGCGCCTTTTAAATCAATCTGACCGTGTAACAGTTCGTACCTGTATTACTTGATTATTTTATTATGTGTACTTGTCCTGAATATGTATGTAATGTTTGTCACTGGACGTTTAACAAACAACTTGATCGATCACTCTTAAGAAACAAACTGTCCTTCAGCAAATAGATGCGCACATTCATTTATACATTGACAAAATTACATTGACTTATCGAGCTAGTCATTAAAAATACAATCATATAAATGCATGCTGAATATGCGAATCATTTCATGAAACATTTTTTGGATAGTTCTGGAAAAAAAATATATATAATTTAGACGCATTTTATTTTTGCCTTTTTGTCTAATTTGATTCGAGCGTTACTGTGTTTGTAGACGATATGTAGGCTTTGGTCCTGAATTCGTGCACTTATATTTTAATCCTAGTAACTTTGATTGATTTATTCAAAGGTATCGTTGAAAATAAATCAGTTTATTTGTTCGATCATAAGTTAACAAGAGTGTACTTTAGTTAATAAGTTAAATATTCTTCATTTTGACCGAATAACACTCAAAAGTTAGTTAATTTATACAATATGTCGTGTATCTATTTACCTGTAACCAGTAATTTCATGTTTTAAATGTTTAAAATGTCTTTCAACCTTAATGTATGTTTATTCAATAGACATGTTGATGTTGTAACGCTTACATTTTTTTTCACCGAAGATATTCATATTATATAATACTTGGAAGGTGTGGCCTACTGGATTGGATATTATATACCCGTTTGAAAGAAGCAGGATATAAACTTTACGTCTATCCGTCCGTTCGTCCGTTCGTCCGTCTGTTTACCTCCTCTCCTATAAATTGTTGGTTCAATTTTCTATAAAATTGAGAATGGAAATCATTGGCGGATCCAAGGGGGGGTAGTGTTCCGGGGTTGGAATCCCCCTTTTTTGCGCCAATCAATGCATTTGAATTGGAATATATAAGTGAATCCACGCCCCCTTTCTGTCCTGGGTTGGAAACCCCCCTTTTTTAAATGGCTGGATCCGCCCCTGAAAATGGGGCATGTGTCAAAGAGACAAAAACCCGAAACCATCTATTTATAAATCTTTCAACTCTCTATTTAGGGGGTAACCCGGAATTCTGAACAAACCGCAATATTTTAAATAAATCTAATAGCGAAGAAAATAAAAAAAATCCTCAAGATGGTCTAAAAGAGTGAGAGCTACTTTTGTAATTTCCTACACTTGAGAGTTAAAAATTAGTACACCTCACCCTCCCCGAATATTTTGTCGCGGGGACATGACAAACAAAGATATTTTTTTTTTCTAAGAGGGAACATTATAATTTTTTTTTCTTTTTACACCAAAGGAGGCAAAATGTGCTTATATAGTTATACTTATGGCTGTGTATTGGATAACGGAGGCCTTACCTATAGCTGTGACGTCACTGCTACCCATCATTCTCACCCCATTGACAGGATTGGGCAGTGCAAAAACTGTGTCAAGCAAGTATCTTAATGTAAGTTCACAATAAGTTCATATGTAATATTTAGTTTAAACAACGTCTAGTGATCAAATGTAATAATATCAAAACTGTTTTGTGCACTATCGCCGTTATGTATTTCATATTCATGTTGCTCAAACTTTAATTTACTCGTTTTAACTTATGATACACGCATGCGTTCAATCTAAACTCTGAAGTTTAAAATCGCAAAACAAAAACAGCAACAAAACCTTTCAAACGGTCTAAAACTTGACAATTAAAAACGTTACTCTTTCAAAATATAATTAGAAAAAAAAAGGAAAACAAATATCTCTGTTGTTTCTAGATGTTACTGAGTATTTAATTGAAACAGCTAACTTAGTACAACATTTTGAGGAAATATGTATGCAAAAAATCAAAAAAAAAAAAAAAAATGCCATTCATATTTTTCTTAAGGACGTTTCTATGTTATTTCTTGGTGGACTAATGATGGCTGTGGCTATAGAACATTGGAACATCCACAAACGATTGGCACTTAGAATTCTGTTACTTGTTGGATCCGAACCAAGATGGTATGTAATGTTACATATTTCAGGCTAATGTTACATATGTCAAGCTTATGTTACCTATTTCAGGCTATTGTTACATATTATTGGCTAATGTAACATATTTCAGGCTAATGTTACCTATTTGAGGCTAATGTTACATAATTCAGGCTAATACTACATATTTCAGGGTAATGTTACATATTTCAAGCTAATGTTACATATTTCAGGATAATGTTACATATTTCAGGCTAATGTTAGGACTTATGTTACCAACATGGTTCCTTTCAATGTGGATCAGTAATACAGCAACAACGGCCATGATGATTCCTATAGCAAACGCCATACTGGTACAGCTAAAGGAGGCAAAAGAAGAAGCAGAAACAAACGGACATCTCGCTATTGAAACGGGCAAGTTCCATATTACATGATGACGAAAAACGTTAAAAAATGCAACAAAGAAAATCCAGTTTGAATGCTTCTCTTTTTTTGACGAACACCGTTGATTTTAAGTCAAGTGAGCTAATAACTTTTGCAATACATAATCATTTCTCTGTGACATCGTCTGTGTTATTTATTGACCATTGCATATTGCAAAGAGAAGTTTCAGAGCCTTTAGACAAATACAGGTATAAAATTTATATGAAAAAGCTGAACGAGGTAAAGATGAGGAAAAATGGTATGATTTATAATTAGACCATGTACGAATGGACAACATTATGGACTAAAATGGCATCGATTGGGAGAGTTATGGGTTGCTTTTTTTCTGAAATAGGGATGTGACCCAGTACAAAGTCTATTATCTTAAACAGTTCTTCTGCAGTACAAATACACATCTTGAACCAGATTATGTTAAATCCAATGATCCTGATTGGTACGCGCAACGCTTTTATCATTCTTGCACCAACTGCATGTCTGTGTCCATAGATTGTCAATTATAAGGTTTACTATGTATCTCTTTTTAACATACCCTATTGTGTATAGCGGTTCGCCTCTCATGTCATTCTTCCCAATATTTATTATTGGAGTTTTTTGCATTTTTTTTCCCTGTCATGAATATATAAACATATACCCATGCATATTTAATAAACAACAACCAATCAACCAATAAATGAATAACTGTTCTAATGACCAAAAAGTCATCTTATTCAATGTATGTATGATTTAATTGGTAAAAAGATTTTACAGTGTATTAGTTGTAGTTTGTTATTAATTTTATTGACTGTTTCTTTGGTATCTTTTTCCTTATTTGCTTGCTCTATATATTTATGAAAAAATGTTACCCTTATATATGTGATATTAAACTCAAGAATTTGACTATATTTATTTCAGATCATGATAGGGTTAGATTAGGTGATGTTACCCTATTTAACTATATATATATATATATATATATTTATTTTAGATCATAACGATGTTAGATTGGACGATGTTACCCTTACAGATAATGAGAAAATAATGGAACAACAGAATAATGGTGAAGTAAATAAAGAAGAATACGAAAAGTCAGTTGATGCCAGTCTCGCTGTTGACTCAAAAAGATATAAATACACTTAATGAAAAAAGCATTACCTTGCTATTAGTACTAGAATGCTACTATCCTGTTCCCTTTTCAAGTTTGTGACTACAGAATTAGACTAGATATCGGGTTTGTAATAGCATGAGCAACACGACGGGTGCCACATGTGGAGCAGGACAACCTGAGATTCCCCCAGTGTATGGTGTGGTTCGTGTTGCTTAGTCTTTAGCTTTCTATGTAGTGTTTTGTGTGTACTATAATAACTGTTTGTCTTTTGTCTTTTTCCTTTTATGCAATGGCGTTATCAGTTTATTTTCGATCTATGAGTACGAATGTCCCTCTAGTATCTTTCGCCCCTCTTTTTTAAATGTTCATTTTATTGTAGAAAGAATTACATACCCGAAACATCAAAGAAAGAGAATCAAGAATATAAAAGGATATGTAAGATGTTGTCTATCTGTATAGCACATACAGCTAATATTGGTGGTATAGCTAGCCTGACAGGAACCAATCCTAATGTTATACTGAAAGGACAAAGTGATATGTGAGTGTTTGGAGTTACTAGTATATAAGTGAGCTGTGTGATGTCAATAGTCCTCAATTTTAATTCCTATGGCAATACTAGTCAAAAACTATTGTTTATAGACACACAATTACATCGTTTTTACATTTTCTTCAGCTACTCCTTCTTCGTGTCCCAAAGCACAAAGGATATACCGGAAAAATAATCCGTCGGCATTACATGGCAACCTTAAATGCTATGATAGGGCAGGTCTTTTTTTAATACAGATACCTGTTTTTGGTTTTTATTCTTATAGGTTCAAAACATTCATATTATTTCAATTATATAGAATATACTTCTGGAAAACATTTGTCACTCACATGTTTAAGTAAAGTAATTCAAATTCACTTATCTTGTATATATAAAAAAGATGTGGTATGATTGCTAATGAGGCAACTCTCAACAAGAGACCAAAATGACACACGAGTTAACAACTATAGGTCACCGTAAGTCCTTCAACAATCAGCAAAACCCATACCGCATATTCAGCTATAAAAGACCCCGAAATGACAATGTTAAACAATTCAAACGAGAAACTAACGGCCTCATTTATGACAAAATTTCGGTATGTTCACTCGGGTTGCATCACAATGTCCGGACTCGGTAAAGCAAAAATTACGTTTGAAATATTTTGTCTACGCGTACAGTCAAACCTCTTAACCAAATCTTTATGTCTAGAATTTAGTAATTTTTTTTAAATCAATTGGTGGTAACGACGTCTCTGACTTAATAATTCAGACATTCATATAATTGAGAATAGAAACAGGGAATGTGAAAAAGAGACAACAACCCTTCCAAAGAACAGAAAACACTCAAGGGCCACCAAATTGAATGTCCACCAATGATCACCAATATGTCTTTAACAAACAGCTGGAAAATCCCGCATCGGAGGTCCCTAAATTATTAATGTATATTATTATACCTCAGTATGTTTTTCTATATAGAAAATAATGAAATAGTTGTGCTATTTCATTCCACAGACTATTTGCTAGTTAATAGTTTCAGAGACTATTGCCCCGGTTAATAGTTTTATAATCATCTTTCTTGTACTTTTTCATGCTAATTTTTCATTGGACAATAATGATGCCATTGACTATTTTGCTTGGCAACCTCAAACTCTAATATTGTAAATGGTATAATCTGTTTGTGTCGATTGTAATTTCACCTACAAGAAGCAAATATAAAAGAGAGAAAATCTTGGCGCGCATTTTTCAAAGATCTAAAATATAGTACCTTATTCATAATATGGGTTTGATCGTTGTATTCTAAAAGTGAATTTGTGTTTGGTGTACTTTAGCTTAGATTTATCATATGCATGGAAAATTTAACACGTCAAGTATTTCTAGTCTTGATTGCAATTAATGAAATATTTACAAATATAAAAAAAACGCATAGTTCAGCTTGTTACGTTATGTGACATTTTTTGTCTTTTCTATCAGATGATACATGTACACTTTTAGAAAATTAGTTAATTTGGTATATAAAAACACTTAATAACTGTGTTGTTCCGTATAATAAAACACATAATGACCTGTTGTGCGGGTAATAGCAAGTTTGTTGTCCCTTCGCATACCAACTATTGCACTCGGCTTTGCCTCGGTCAATAGTTGGTATCTCATGGACAACAAACTTGCTATTACCCTTACACCCAGTCAATAGGTGTATACTATTTAAACGAAAATTGACGTCACTCTAAACTCCTAACATACAAATAAACCATATAATTTGGAGAAATGCCATTTGATATTGGAATGCCTCGCCGCGATTGCTTTCAGCCAATCAAAAGAACAAATTCTTATGAAACATACATTGTTTACATAATTTAGATTTGTGTTCATACTTAGTCCTATAATATATGCCTTCGCATTATATATTCACTATTTAACGTTTGCATGCTGATACTTTATTTTTTTATGTTTTGTCTAAGGCACATTGATAGTAAAACATATAGGTGCCAAACATATATATATCAGAACAGTAAATAGAAATAGTAAATAATGCCACAGAGGTCATATGTTATAGGACTATGATCATACTCAACTTGTGTTTATATTTATCCTCAAAGTGCTATGTTCTTTAAAAGGATATAACAAGTTAGACGATTGTTTCTCATTAATGTCGTGTGTTTTTTTTATTCATTTGCAGTATATATGATAGGTACAACGGAACTTCACCTTTGACCTTTGCCACATGGTTTATGTACGGATTACCAATATCAGCTATTATGCTTGTACTCGCCTGGATTTGGTTACAGATATTTTTCCTTCGTGGGTAAGATTTTATATCTTTTTATTTTATTTTGTACATCAAGTCGTCTTTTCTTTGCAGTTTATATCTTTATAGCTTAGTTTGATTATATATATTCTCCCTATATATGTGACTGTTAATTACATGTTTCATAGTATTTTGTAACGGCAAAGTAAGAATAGTATGTATCAATTAATAATACAAACTTATACGCAACCACACAGGCTTTTGTTTCTGTTCTATGTCTCACCGAGGTAACCTCTACTTAAAATGTATGATTTATATAGAAAAAAAATGATGATGTATTATAAGTACCCTCGTCTAACTTTGTAATTCTTGATTCTTAAGTTAAAATCGTAGAGTACACGTCATGGAAATCAGAATGATGTAACCTTATGTGCTAATGCACATACTAGACTTGATAGATAACCAGTCTTTTATTAGTTTGTATTTCTTTTTTTGCAGGTCATTTTTTAAATGCTGTGGAGGAACTAAATCAGCAGGTGTAAGAATAAAATCAGTTCTGAGGAAGGAATATGAAAGTCTAGGACCAGTTAAGTAAGAAAATACAGATAAGGGAGAATGTTTGGTACCATTAAAATGTTTAATCCTGCTGCAATTATTTGCACCTGTCCTAAGTCAGAAATCTGATGTTCAGTAGTTGTCGTTTGTTGAAGTCGTTCATAAGTGTTTCTCGTTTCTCTTTTTTGTGAATTCTGGACCTTGAATTTGCCCTTTGTATGTTTACTGTGCTTATCTCGAGCCAGGAGCCTGAAATTCAATCAGTGATTGTCGTTTGTTGATGTAAATCATACATGTGTGTGAGCCAAGGCTCCGTGTTGAAGGGCCGTACCTTGACCTATACTGGTTTACTTTTATAAATTGTTACTTGGATGGAGAGTTGTCTAATTGACACTCATACCACATCTTCTTATATCTATGTATTTGTTTTTGTGCATAAATTAGGTCGTTAGTATTCTTGGTTGTCGTTTTTGCATTTGTCCTTTCGGGGTCTTTTATAGCGGTATTGGGTTTGCTTATAGCTAGAGACCGTACGGTGATCTATAGTTTGTTAACTTCTATGTCATTTGGTTTATCGTCGAGAATTGTCTCATTGGCAATCATACCACATCTTCTTATTTTTATAGTTCACGTTAAACCTAAATTAAAAACGAAAGGGTATTCAAGGTCAACATGAGATTAAATAGTGTGTATATGCTTCAGAAGATGTCAAAACTCCCAAATTCTTAAGATTTACATATTCAACAAAATTGAAGAAGTATATATATTACAAACATATTAATTAAAAATAACAAAAACATAGAAAGGGTGTATTTTAATTATAACTAAGCAACAGTAATATACATCTCAGATCCGTGAGTGCATGCTCTTGAGCTTTTGGTTGCATGTACTGTTTTGTTTATTGGCGGTGAGGGTGGGGTAAATTTGGGCTATTACTAAAAAAAAGTAGGGTAATGTGGTTGTGGACAGACATTTTGCTTTGCCACATAACACTAACGAACCCCTCAAAGTGTTGTTGCAAGGATTATTAACATGTTCAAGGCGTGACATTTTCTTAACAGTATGCATCTGATGGATCGTCTCCATTCTGACCAGACGTAGTTGTGTATTTCCGCATGCCGCATAGCCAACCGGACGCTCATCTTTGGCAAGGGTTTTACTGCTAGTCAGATCAAGAATTACCATATTTTAATTCCCCAATCACCCTTGGGGTGTCATGTATAGGAAGTCAAGTTTGAAGCGCTGTCACATGTATCCGCTGTAGGAGTATATCATATACGTTTCTAATTCCTCAAAGTGTCAATGTTCTACCGCCTGGACTACGGTCATAGGGAAATACCCCAAAATGGTACCCCAAGAGAGAAATTCCAAACACTTTATTTGTTGCATATTTTTTATTTTTTTAAAATTTTTTATCGATTTCAGCATAAAAACAATATACGTATAGTATCTTGAAATATGAAATCTATTTGTATTCGGTAGAACCTCGCATTTCCCCCGTTTCTAAGCCTCATACAAATAAATTTCATATTTCAATACATTATACGTATATTGTCTAATTCTATGGTCGGGTTGTTGTCTCTTTGACACAATCCCATTTCCATTCTCAATTTTAAATTGAGGTCCGACTTATATTGATCCAAGGTCGTCAGTCGGTTTTAGTAGCAACGAAGCAGCGTATCTATTTTCGACGGGCACATAGCTACTTTTTTTTATATGGGACGTGCTCTAATGTTCCACGGACCTAGGTTGTCTTATAAAACAGCAGTTGGACGTCAAGTAATATCGGACTTATAACTTGTATTGTCTTGGTGTTTAGTGTAAAACGTAGCAAATTTTTGGTTCTAACTTTTTTAAGAAAACCAGGAACTTTCAGTATAGAAAATCCCTGAGAAAACAGATGTAACTACGATAAAATACAAAATCCATGCATACCAAAAAACGAAAAGATATCTTGTTTGTCCTATCTGAATCCGATATCATTCTGTTCGATGAACTACCAATGAAATATACTTAGTGTAATTCAAGAGTCCGACAAAAGTATACAAAAAGTGACGAACATGCTTATTAGTTCGGTTTGTGTATAATGATAGTTCAACATGTTTTTATAATTTTACAGTTTTGCCCAAGCTGCTGTGATAGGTCACTTTTTTATTCTTGCGGTATTATGGATAACACGTGACCTCGGTGGAGCCGGTGGATGGGGAGATATATTTCCCCCAAAGTAAGTATGCGGTGGATTTTTTTAGTAATAATATTATAATACATTGTTGACTGGTGTACCCCAATTTTTTACATTTTTACCTATTATGTCTGTTTGTTTTGTTCAAGCATCGTTTTCAATATAATGGAATTTGATCCGACAATCATACAAGTGAGAGGTTTAGCTAGCTATAAAACCAGGTTCAGTCCACTATTTTCTACATAAGAAAATGCCTGTACCAAGTCAGGAATATGACAGTTGTTATCCATTTGTTTGATGTGTTTGTGCTTTTGATTTTTTCCTTTTGATTAGGGACTTTCTGTTTTGTATTTTCCTTGAGGTTCAGCATTCTTACTTTTTCAGTGTTATACTTTAGCCAGGACCATTGCTTATGTCATTTATTCTTTTCCAAAAATATTGTTATGAATTTTGGGCAATTGCAAGAACATACATGTATCTGTATTATAAAAGGAATAGAGCGCATGTTTTTGGCAGAAGATTTTTTTTTTAAATTATCTCAAATTTAAACATGATTTTTATTGTTGCATAAGATATGTTTAGTGCTTAGATTATTATGTTTGTTAGATAGGCGCTATATAAAAGCTATGTAATAAAATAAATAAATAGCATAAACGCAGATAGTAAACATCACCTACACTTGTATTTTTGTCCATCTGATGAGTTAAGACTTTTTCAACTGATTTTTATAGTTCGTTCTTATGTTGTACTGTTATACCACTGTCCCAGGTTAGGGGAGGGTTGGAATCCCGCGAACATGTTTAACCCCGCCACATTATTTATGCATGTGCCTGTCCCAAGTCAGGAACCTGTAATTCAGTGGTTGTCGTTTGTTTATGTGTTACGTATTTTTTTCCGTTTATTTTTTTTTTACATAAATAAGGCCGTTAGTTTTCTGGTTTGAACTGTTTTACATTTTCTTATCGAGGCCTTTTATAGCTGACTATGCGGTATGGGCTTTGCTCATTTTTGAAGGCCGTACGGTGATCTACAGTTGTTAATGTCTGTGTCATTTTGGTCTCTTGTGGACAGTTGTCTCATTGGCAATCATACCAAATCTTCTTTTTTATATGTAATAATAAGCCTTCAAAATTTTGATTAGTAGTTATTTGCTTTGAAATAAAGGCCAGTCAACGATAACTGCGAGTAGTCTCAGATCTGTACTTTGTGGTTTTGTTGTTGTTTAGAGGGATGTATAAATACCCTGCCACATCCGTTCAGTATTTTTTTTATGATCTTTTGTATCTATCCGATGAGTAAAGAGCCTTATTTATATAGTTTGTTCTTATGTTATACTGTGCCATCTCTGTCTCCGAGCTGGTGTCTTATGCATGACCTTCTACTGTTGTCTTTTCTATGGTCGGGTTGTTGTCTCTTTGACACATTCCCCATTTCCATTCTTAATTTTATGTTAATAACGCCCCATTTTTAAAGTACGTGTCCCAAGTCAAGAGCCCGTAGTTCAGTGTTTTTTGGTTCATAACTGTCATATTTGTTTTTCGTAAACTCTTTAGTTTTAAATCAGGCCATTGAACTGTTTCGTGAATGTTTAACTTTACGTTAATATCTTACTTTGGTGGAAAATCGTCTCATTGGTAATCATACCACAACTCCTTATTTTTCAAATATATATATTTATATATAACCAACTTCGGACACACGAAATATATACACGTGTATAATTTGCATTTTAATAATCACATTCAAATGCATTGTATTTTTTATTTATAGGACAGTTACAGATTCCACACCATCGATATTGATATCGTGTAGTTTATTTATTTTTCCATCAAGAGTACCAGATGTATTTTTTTTAAATAAAGGTATGTATTCATTGATTGTTTATTAATTGCTTAACGTCCAGTGTCAAATATTGTATGTATGTTTAACGGATGTTCATGACGAGAACAAATTATATATATATATATAGTAGGTTTGTCCTGTAATAGAATCCTTCGGGGATGAAGCTCGGGGAAAATTTAGTAGACTTACACTAAAAAAACCAGGGTAAATTGGATGTGGACAAAAATTAACCTTGGAACATGCCACCTAAGGAAAAAAAAGATTAGTAACAAGGGTTCTTAATTTGAACATATCGGGGTACTTTCTCTACAAGAGGCATATAATTTAACGTCCCAACATTGACCGGACGTAGTTGTGTATTTGTACATCCCGCAAACCCAAAGGGTTTACTGTCGGTCGAAAGAAGATTCGCAGTCCTCATATTTTTTATTTTAATATTGCTGTTGTTTAAACACATTGCTTTTATGTTTCATAGATAAATGTATATAGTGGTCAAACGAGTTCGTACTGCTTAGTGTTACAAATGTATGTACAATATGTACAGAAAATATCCGAGGCATACTAGTTGTCATTTTATTTATATTTACACGTGTATTTCAAAATATATAAAACGTTAATTTTAAGATGACAAATATTAATTAATTATACTTCTCTTGGTAAATTTTTCAGTATATAATAGTATCACAGAGCTAAAAAGTGTACACGACGATTTAAAAAGTCTCATTAAGACCTCACGTCATCTCTATTTTAAGTGTTAAATGTTTTGATGACTTGTATGATGATTAATGTTCTAATAACAGGAAAAAATGAACCAATACCTCCGTTAGTACCCTGGAAAGTTGCAGAGAAGAATTTACCTTGGGGTGTTATGATACTGCTTGGTGGAGGATTTGCATTAGCCCATATAAGTGAAGTATGTTGATCATGTTGATATAAATAGTCAAATTAAATAGTTCCAAATACTACTTTTTGGTTTGTTTAAAAAAGAAGAAATATTTTTATGTAATCGAAATATATAAAACAATGGTGCTTGAGATTTCCCGGTAAATGAGTGAATTATTTATTTAGAGGTATATATTTATACAGTTAATTTACTTCCTCATGTTCTATGGCACTTCTGATGGAATGTATAATACAAGTAATCTGAGCGGTAGAGTTTTCAACTGATGCAGCTAAAAATTAGCATTTAAGTTCATGTACACACTGCGAAAGATAAAAGGTCGCTAGGTTGATGACATTTTGTCAATTGCTTTCATGTTATAAATAGAATTAAATCATAGAACTGAATATGAGCATCTGAATTTAAACATCAGTTTAAATATACACAGTCATGCATGCTTTTTTCTGTCAGATCATTTGGTCTCTTGCGGAGAGTTGTCTCACAGGCAATCATACCAAATCTTCTTTTTATTTCTTAGTAGGGGCATCGGTGGCCAAGTAGTCTTTAGTACACATTATAGTAACTACTGTTATCACCAGACAGTCAGCACCGAGGTTGTGAGTTCGAACAGCGTTCTTGTGGGTGGTCCCAACTCCAATTGTAATTGACTAGGATTGACAGTGGTCGTAGGTTTTTTTCCGGACACTCCGGCTTCCTCCATCAATAAAAACTTGCCACCACGAATAAGTCCAAAGACATGCTATAAAGTGGCGTTAAAACACACAAAATTAGATTTTTTTATATATTAGTCGAATTGAATACTCTGAAAAGATATTTTTTTCAATTTCAGGAGTCTGGATTATCTAAATGGTTAGGTAATGAGTTGGCTGTCTTTAGCGACCTTGAACCTTGGCTTATGAATCTAGTGTTGTGCGTTGTTGTCGCTGCAGCAACAGAGGTCACCAGTAATACTGCAATATGTACTCTTATGATGCCAATTATGGCTCAAATAGTAAGTAATCCACACGTTTTAAGTCAGGAACTATTCAAAAAATTTATTTAGGATTATGACTCTGTATTCACTAAGCATTTACCTACTAAGCTTACTACTCGAAAAGCAAAATAATTAAATAATATAAACGCTATTTGTTTATACGACACCAGATCAACAGTAAATTTTAAAAGTATGTTGTCCCCGTTATGAATTTACCCAAGTTTTAACCTGTGAAAACTTTTTGTGTCTCAAAATTATAATAAGAATGCGAATGATGACCTTCTGTGCATACTACTGTGCATACTACGGTTTCTGTTTTATCACACAACAATGCGAATATTTAATGAATCTTGTTTTCTATTTTTTTATACCATGTCGACTTTAGATTCCCTTAGACTTAAAAGTTTTAAATGGTCTATTGGTATGATTCTGATCTTGCGGGAACTTATGGAATATCCAGAATAATTGTGGTGTCCGTGTATTCCATCGTTAAATCTTGAAGCAAAACTTTAATAACTCGGTGTTTTAGATTGGTAAGAAATGTTTGCTTAAATTGTTTCGTAAAATATCATAATATTATTATTACTAGAACACACCCGCGATATCGCGGGCATTCAGAGGGTAGTTTAAAGTATGTAAAGTGTTGTTTGAAGAATTTTGTGAAATATTGAATGTCTGGAGAATTTCAGCAAAAGAATCATAAATCATAGGTTATTGGGGACAGGAAAATGTTTTTTTTAATCCCTCCTCCTTTATTTCCAAAATTCCCAATTTGTGGTTTTCTATCAATTTCAATATGAATATACATTTAGTATGTTATGAACATTTAAGTAAGGAGCCTGAAATTCAGTGGTTGTCGTTTGTTTATGTGTTACATATTTGATTTACGTTCATTTTTTGTACATAAATAAGGCCGCTAGTTTTCTCGTTTGAATTGTTTTACATTGTCATTTCGGTGCCTTTTAAAGCTGAGTATGCGGTATGGTCTTTGCTCGTTTTTGAAGGCCGTACGATGACCTATAGTTGTTAATTTCTGTGTCATTTTGGTCTCTTGTGGAGAGTTGTCAACATGGCAATCATACCACATCTTCTTTTTTTTGTAATCAATGAATTTTGTAAAAGATTTAATTCAAAGGTATCAAAAGTGCACATGAATAATTTTAGCGCTTATCTGTATCTATATATAAATAAAGTGTATTTACTTTCAATTCTAAGTTTTCTAATCGATCCATGGTGGTCATTGATATAGTTTACAGACCCTCTCTATTTAATAAACTCTGTGACCACCGTGGATAGTAAACTTGAAAATGATAGCAGATAGAATTCTGAAAATACACTTTATTCGTAGTATATGTATGTTCAAAGTATACAGAAAAACGCAAACCGGAAGTATAATCTGACTTAAAATTTTGTCCAATGACGAGCAATATCCGGATGCCCTTTTTCTCGTTTTTCTCCCAAAATAACTCAATCTGAATAATCATATGAATGGATGACAATTGCGACTATGCACTGTACCTATAGGACACAGAGGCGTGTTGATTAATTTATTGTGGAAAGAAGAGAAGCGACACCCAAAATGGGGTCTTCTCGTTTAATAGTATAGATTGGAAAAAAGGATATTTGTATAATGATATTTTGCGTAGATTCCGTAGTTTTTTTGTTGTTCTATTAAATTTTTCAGATTTTAACATCTGGACTAGTTGTTTATGTTTTTTATTTTCATAAGCTTTTTTTCGTACATTTGTAGGCTCTACAGTTACAACTAAATCCATTGTATATCATGTTTCCGACAGCCATTGCAACCTCCTTTTCATTTATGTTACCAGTAGCAGCTCCGCCGAATGCAGTTGTCTTTTCATACGGACATCTACGAGTTATAGACATGGTAAGTACAGGGAATTAAATGTACTCTTTTGATATAATAAAATCTACCGGTTTCAATATCAGGGCATTTTATATAGTCAATTTAATCTGTGTGACGCGCACATCACTTTTAAATACTTCTGGGTATTTAACGTGAGAACAACAAATGACATCCGTCATACATGTAACAAGTATGTTAACTAGTATCAGCATAGAAATTCATGATTTATTTTCAAATGATGAAGACATTATATTTTAATCAATTTAATTAAATTCAGGATCGAGCATGTCAGTAACTGCTAGTAGTCCTGTAATGGCCTGACCACTAAGTATAACCGACGATTGGGCTCAGGCAAAAAAGACTATCAGGTGCTGATACTTTAATCAAGAGTCAATCTAACAAATGTTAAAAAGCTGAAAAACAAATAAAATACAATTTTACAATTTGTTGAATTAATGTTTCTAGTGTATGAAATGTCCAAAATAATTGATTTCAGTCCGTTGAATCCGAGAAAATGTTGTACTTTCAAGAACGGTTACATTTCCAGTATTTCACGGAAAAAGGCAATTTGAAGGCTTTAAATGCAATGTTATATAATAAACTCACTCTGTGGTAAGCCACAAACTGTGTCCACGATGACGTCTCAACGAAATGTTCCTCGTGATGGCCTTGCAGTTTTCCTGTAACGGATACGTTTGAGAGAGGGAAAGGTAGCGATGATACGATGTTTTAACGTTCTTATAAGGTTAAAGATGAATAATCCTCCTAGACTCGAACACATAAATAGATTAAAAATATAATCAAACGAAGTATATCAATTGAGGAACAGCGTAATAGAATACTCCCAGTCTGATGTCTAGCTGATATCACTTTTCCATAACTAAATCGCATATGAATATATGAAATAAATAAAATCCAAACATCAATTGATTATGTACAAAAAGCGTAATGTCCACTATTGGTCGTATGAGAAATGTCAGGTTTCAACTTACGTCCTTTCAATATAAGGTTTCCAGAATTAGATTAATTCCACGGGAAACTGGGTTCGGCACAGTTTCTTGTCCTAAGAAGAAGGATCTCTCTAACAAGGTTGCTGTGATTTGCAGAATGTTCCATATAGTTACTGTTGAGATAGTAGGAACTGTTTTCTACAACGTTGTTAGACGGCTACGACGGTTGAAGGTGGTCCTCCGGTGGGTATGACGAGGGCTAATACTTGATCCTCTTCCGGTTTGGCGAAACATCACATCTTTTTGAGTATCAGACGAAATTAAGCGTTTCGTGCTAAAGTTCCATCCTGCTGATCCAGTTATTCTATCTGTGAAGTGGGGTCCTCTATGTTTGATTTTGTTGTAGTAATGTCCAAGCAAAAGGTGTTACTTTATGTCCAGATAAGACTGCTGGTTCTTTATCACTAAAAATAAGTCAGATTTGGCAATACTGCTTCCTCTTCGTAGAAGAGGTTGCTTGCTTAAAGGCAGATTGATATTGGCAATAGGTCCTTCTATCGGAATAGGTTTGTGAATGCTACCGATTTCCTCACCATGAATTCAGGTACTATTGATTTCGGAATGAAATTTTCTTCATCTATAGATTTTGCTATAGAAGTCAAAGATTTTGCTTTTAGTGACGCGAGTGATGTCCCTTTAGAGGAATTCGTGCGTTTACCAGGCTTGGTACTAGGTCCTGTACATCCAAGGAATTGTATTGAATGCGATTTTGCGACTTTTTCATTCGAATGAAAGTTTTTGTCGTTAGACTGAAAAACAATTGGATTTTATGACGAAATCTTTTCCTCTTTTTCCGGAAGTAGCTACTCTGCCGAAGCATGTTGTTAGAGTAGTTTTCAGGTTTTTCCCGAACGTTGAACAGACTGAAGAATTCAGGCGAGGCAAGAGACCGGTTGCTTTGGTCGCCAATAATGGCGTACATCCTGATAACTTTGTCTGTCTTGTCCTTGTGTTACACGTCCACAGGTAATATCTTGGCATAAGATTTCTCGCTCTTATGATCTTTGTAGATCTCTGTGCAGATCGAACTTTGTTTCAGCTGACTCTGTCTGCTCCCCGCCGTAGGCTTGTCTGGTTGAGCTAAACTGGGAACTTTTAGATTGTTGTTGTCAAGTGATATGAAGTGCTGTTCACTTCCACACTTGTTACAAATGATACTTGCGTTGCAGTCCCGACTTCTGTGCGTGGTTGACTCACAACATTTGTAGCATACATTGTTTTGTCTTAACAGTTCCTTGCGTTTATCGATTGGTTTGGCTCGGAATGCTAGGCATTCATTCAAGGTATGCTTTGTCTTGTGTAGGATACACAGATCTTGTTGTTGACTGCTGTCTTCAGTTTGCTGTTCAACAGCCGTCTTATGGACGTTGATTTAGAGTACGTCTGAGGTGTGAACCTTGGCGTAGCGTCTTTTGTATTTGGTGTTACTTTTGACCCAAAGATGAACCTAGGATCGTTTTTAATTTTCCTCATTTCCCTGATGAAGGTAGAGAATTATGTGAAAGGTGAAAAGGCAACTTCATATTTAGACTTGTATCTTGAAGCCCTTGTAATCCACTTTTCTTGGAGTCCGTAAGGTAGTTTTTCCACAATAGGATTTATCCCGGACGAAGAGTCGAAATAAGCAAACACACATCAAAGCTTTGGATTTTCCTTGTGATATTCAATTTCTGATAGAATATCAGACTATTCATAAAGACGTGCGTTATCTTTGTTTGTCAAGGTAGGGAAGTTGACGAGTTTACTTGTGAGAGAGGCCTCCAACATTTGTGGAGCACAATATCGCTTATCTAATCTCTGCCATAACCTCTGTAGGCCTCTTGTTAGGTTGTTGGCATTTGATGCCCTTACACTAATGGCATGTTTAGTAGACTCTGACCCTAGCCACTTAAGTAATATATCTATCTGTTCCTAGTAATTCGTCTATGACATTTTTAAAGCTGGCTTTCCATGTATGGAAGGATTCTGGCCGGTCGTTAAAGCTTGTTAGCCGGGAGAACAACAGGTCCTTACGTAGGAGAAATCTGGTTATTTCCGACGTAGGATTGATTTGTTGCTGGTATGCAACAGGGGTCCCTTCTATTACGCCTTGTTTTTGTTGTAAGATAGGGATCTCTTCTATAACGTCTTTTTTTATTGTGTAAGACAGGGATCTTTTCTTTAACACCCTAATTTTGGTGTTCAGCAGGGATCTCATCTGAAAGGCCTAGTTTTTTGTATGCTGGTTACTATTCCCAGATTTGGGATTAAGGTAATTTCCGGTGACTTAGTATCAGAAGCAAGACTACAGATGTTTGTGACGGTAATTTCAGTGCCAAGGATGGCACGAACGCTGGTGCGTCATGACTCTGCTCAATCTTAACAGGAATTTTGATTTATCTTTTGAGGTCCGTTACCTCCTTTAAAGCAGTTGATACAGGAATTTTATTGACGAAATCTTTCACACGCTGGAGCGGGTCTTCCTTTTCGTCCAGAATACGAGCCTCGGCTTCTGCGGCTGCAGCCTCTCTAGCTGCGTGCTTTTAGAAGGTTTGACTTTGCCTTTAGCTCGGCTTTTTCTCGGCTTACACGTACAGCCTCTTGTTAGATTAGTGCTTTTCTGCGTATGGCTTCTTGTTCTGTCTCATGTTCCATTTTAGCATTTGAACGCGTGACTTCCTGTTCAATTATAGTTTTTGTGTGTGCGTCTTCCTGTTCCATCTCAGCCTTCATGCGTGCTGCTTCTTTTTCCAATTCAACCTTTTTGCGTGCTGCTTCTTGTTCCATTTCAGACTGTCTGAACAGGGCCTGTTCCTCTAACATTGCCTCTTGTTGTAGGATACGTGAATGTTGTTCAACAAAGGCTATTTTTGATTAAGCGGCCTCTGCTTTGGCATGCTTCCCTCGTGCTAGGCTTGACATGTCCGATACGTTAGAGCTACCGCTGTGTGAGGTTTTCTTACCCTTAGAGCCTGAGTTCCTTGTTTGACCAGATTTAGCCTTAATGAGGACAAGACGATGCTCGTGTAAGTATTCAATGGCCAGTTCCACTTTGGACAGACGAAGATCTAATGTGAGGTTACATGCGTCCTTGTCTTTTTGACTGTCATTAAAGAAAGTCCAGATTAATGTCTGTGAGCCTCCGATAATTTGTACAGGCTGTTAAGACTTGCTAAAGTTCATTGGGAGGTGTTGTGATTTTCAGTAACTGGGTTGTTATATCTGACAAAAGGTCCTCTGGTATCTCACAGAACTGTGTAGGCTTCTTTACCTTTCTCGGTGAGATCTCGTACTCGCCTAGTCTCGGGATTTTCATCTAAATGTGTGGTATTGGACGGATTTTCTATTAGTTCTTTAGAAACATCTCCCTCCGGGGGTTGAACCTCGTCTTGCTATTCCGCGTGACTGGGATCCATGATGGCTCAACGTTGTTGGGTTGCTGCTTAGTACACACAAGTTATTTAGTCCACTGTCAGTGTAAAAATATGTACTTTGCTACGTTGTCGTTCCTTGTCCGGATATGTAAAGACAGGTTGCCGTCAATTTACTGTACGCCAAGGGATGACGTGTTCTTGCAGGTCTCAACGGGCAGGTTGTAGATGTAGAACTAACGTGGAATGGCGTTATTTGTGAGACACAACAGGCAAGTTTTAAACTTTTTACTGTAATGGCCTGACCACTAAGTATAACCGACGATTGAGCTCAAGCAGAAAAGACTAGCGGGTGCTGATACTTTAATCCACGTAAATCTAACAAATGGTAAAAAGCTGAAAAACAAATAAAATACATTTGTACAATGTGTTGAATTAATGTTTCTAGTGTATGAAATGTCCAAAATAATTGATTGCACAGTCCGTGAATCCGAGAAAATGTTGTACTTTCAAGAACGGTTACACTTCCAGTATTTCACGGAGAAGAGGTTTAATTATATGATAGGCAATTTGAAGGCTTTAAATACAATGTTATATTATTAACTCACTCTGTGGTTAGTCACGGATTGTGTCCAAGAGGACGTCTCAACGAAATGTTCCTCGTGATCGTAATGACCTTGACGTTTTCCTGTAACGGATACGTGTGAGAGAGGGAAAGGTAGCGATGATACGATGTTTTAACGTTCTTATAAGGTTAAAGTTGAATAATCCTCCCACACTGGAACACATAAAAAGATTAAGAATATAATCAAACGAACTATATAAATTGAGGAACAGCGTAACAGAATAAATCCATTGTTTATTGATGTATCATTATCATTGCTTAGATCTTCTGTTACCTCGGACTCGGACTGATTTTAATCTGAGTTGTACCGTGCGTTTGTTTCTTTTATATTGGCTAAAGGTATAGGGGAGGGAAATTGAGATCTCACAAAACATGTCTTACCCGCCAAATCCAATTTGAGGAGACTCTGGGCTTTGCAAATCTTCAATGTTTTTTGTCCCCGGCGTAATACGTTGTGGAAGAGGACATTGAAATACTGCACGTCCGTTCGTCTGCTTGTCCGTTTGTTCGGTCTTGTTAGCGCGATCCATGTACAATTTTTGCCATATTTTTATAGAACTTATACTATAAGTTAGTACCAGCAATATATCAGACAAGTTCTATAATGGTGGAAAAAATGTGGTCCACACTTTCAAACAACTCGCTACGTTGGTTTTTCAGTTCACCACATTTTTTATGTTATTTTTTCATTTACAGAACACATATTACAGTCATTCCTTAAGTAAAGGCAATACAAAAACAAAGATACTGAGTTTATAAACTGGTATCTTTAAGTGACCAATATTCATAAGCTTGTATTTTTTTCATTGTTTTATTTCAGGTGATGATTGGTTTTATAATGAACATTATTTTTGCATTGTTATATTTCAGGTGATGGTTGGTTTTATGATGAACATCATAGGAATACTGGTACTCATTTTAGGAACAGAAACATGGGGAGCTAGCGCTTTTAACTTTCACACATTTCCAGATATATTTAGGACAAACAATGTATCTGATATTGTACAGAACATTACTTTACTAGTAAATGGTACTTGTTTGTGCTCAAATATTACCATGACATAGCATTTATTAAATAAACTCTTCATATATACAAGGATTGAAAATTTATATTTACGCTTCAAAAGACTCATCAGTGACGCTTGAGTCAAAAATTGTTAAACGACCAAATAAAGTACGAAGCTGAACAGAATTGAGGACCACAAATTCCGTAACGTTTTGTCAAATACAGGTAATCTATTCCTGAGGTAGAAAAGCCTTAGTATTTCAAAAATTCAAAATTTTGTTAAAAGGATACTGCCTACCGCTCCTCTTTCTTCGATGCAAATTCTCGTATGAAGTAAGCATATTTAAAACAAAAAAGATGAACAAGTCGACAAGTAGAGAAGCGTTGTTAGTTCTCATGGGAATGCCGATGCTGTTCTCGCCCTCCGAACATAACAAATATGTTGCCAATCAAGACATTATTCATCTTGTTTTAAGTTTCCTTGGTGTTTTGTTTTATTAATGTAAGTCTCAGAGAATTTTTTGTTAGAATCAGTATGATTTTCCCCTCTCTAAGACAAAAAACTTCGAAGTATGACATGTTTTTTTATGAAACAATATCCATATCAAACTATTTCAATTTGTACTTAGTTTAGAATTATTAATACTTGTGTAAAGTGAATAAAGTCAAATGTTTTCATACTTTTGCAAGATGAAAGAGTCTTAGATTATAAGTACTGTTGAGATCTTTGGGATTTTTTATCATCCAAATCTGATCACCCCACAACTACAATAGGTAGTTTCACGATTATGTCGAAGCCCGGATTTGATTGCTGATTAAATTGATGTTAACAATAGTTATCAAAGGTACCAGGATTATAATTTAGTACGTCAGAGAGGTTTCATGGAATACTTTGACTTTTCTACTCTTTACACCAGTATTCCACATTTCAAACTAAAAGACAAATTGAAAGAGTTGGTATTGCTTTGCGTCGTAAAAAAGAATGACCAACGTAGATACAAGTATCTTGTCTTAGGGAGGGATAAATCCTACTTTGTAAAGGATCACTCTGATTCGAACCAAAAATTCTCTGAAACTGATATTATCAAGATGCTTGATTTCTTGATTGACAACACATTTGTTACGTTTGGAGGACGTGTTTTTCAACAGACTGTCGGCATTCCAATGGGAACAAACTGTGCCCCTCTACTTGCCGACTTGTTTCTTTATTATTATGAGGCTGACTTCATGCAGGAACTTCTTAGGAAGAAAGATAAGAAGTTAGCAATATCCTTTAACTCTTTTCGCTATATAGATGATGTTCTTTCACTAAATAATTCAAAATTTGGTGACTATGTGGAACGCATATATCCAATCGAGCTAGAGATAAAGGATACTACAGATACAGTTAAGTCGGCTTCATATCTTGACTTACATCTAGAAATTGACAATGAGGGTCGGTTGAAAACCAAACCTTACGACAAAAGAGATGATTTCAGCTTTCCAATTGTAAACTTTCCATTTCTAAGTAGCAACATTCCAGCAGCACCTGCATACGGGGTATATATCTCCCAATTGATACGATATTCCCGTGCTTGCATTTCCTATCATGATTTTCTTGATAGAGAATTGCTTTTCACAAGGAAGCTATTAAACCAAGAGTTCCAAATGGTGAAGTTGAAATCATCCCTTCGTAAATTTTACGGACGCCATCACGAGTTGGTTGACCGTTATGGAATAACCGTTTCACAAATGATATCGGATATGTTCCTTACGTCGTAACTACAATCCCTTTCCCTTTCATGTATGTGACCTACCGAATTAGACTATTTACCGGATTTTATATCACATAAGCAACACGACGGATGCCACATGTGGAGCAGGATCTGCTAATCCTTCCGGAGCACCTGAGATCACCCCTAGTTTTTTGGTGGGGTTCGTGTTGTTTATTCTTTAGTTTTCTATGTTGTGTCGTGTGTGCTGTTGTTTGTTTGTCTATTTCATTTTTAGCCATGGCGTTGTCAGTTTGTTTTAGATTTATGAGTTTGACTGTCCCTTTGGTATTTTTCGTCCCTCTCTTAAAGACCCAGCAATATAGCAGCAAAGGTTACACTCTCATCCATAGACTAGATAATGTTTGAAAGTAGTTTTTTGTCGAGTATGCAACTTTTGTTGCAGAAAGCTCGACATAGGGATAGTGATCCGGCGGCGACGGCGGCGTTAGCTAATTTCTTAAAAGCTTTATATTTTAGAAGGTAGAAGACCTGGATGCTTCATACTTTATATATACATGCCTCATGTTACGAACTTTCCGTCAGTCACATGTCCAATGTCTTTGACCTCATTTTCATGGTTCAGTGACTACTTGAAAAAAAAGTTTAGATTTTTTGTTATGTTAAATTCTCTCTTATTATAAGTAATTGGATAACTATATTTGGTATGTGCGTACCTTTCAAGGTCTTCATGTCCGTCAGACAGTTTTCACTTGACCTCGATCTCATTTCATGGATCAGTGAATAAGGTTAAGTTTTGGTGGTCAAGTCCATATCTCAGATACTATAAGCAATAGGTCTTGTATATTCGGTGTATGGAAGGACTGTAAGGTGTACATGTCCAACTGGCAGGTGTCATCTGACCTTGACTTCATTTTCATGGTTCAGTGGTTATAGTTAAGTTTTTGTGTTTTGGTCTGTTTTTCTTATACTATATGCAATAGGTCTACTATATTTGGTGTATGGAATACTTGTAAGGTGTTCATGTCTTGCTGACAGGTGTCATCTGACCTTGACCTCATTTTCATGGTTTAGTGGTCAAAGTTAAGTTTTTGAGTTTTGGTCTATTTTTCTAATACTTTATGCATTAGGTCAACTATATTTGGTGTATGGAAATATTTTATGATCTATATGTCTGTTACGCAGATTTTATTTGAGCTTGACCTCATTTTCACGGTCCATTGCTAAGTGTTAAGTGTTTGTGTTTTAGTCTCTTTTTCTTATTTTATAAGCAATAAGTCAACTATATTTGTTGTATTGAAGAATTGTTAGCTGTACATGTCTGCCTGACATGGTTCATCTGACCTTGACCTCATTTTCATGATTCATTGATCAATGTTTCGTTTTCTTGGTTAATGTTGAGTTTATGTGACAGTTGTAATAAAGCTTTATATTTAGGTCTATCAACATAATATCAATGATTATTAAAGAAGGCGAGACATTTTAGCGTGTGCACTCTTGTGTTTATTATTTATTGTTTTAATATTTATAATTGAGTGTTTCGGCATCAATTCCTTTAGAAAGAATCAAATATAGGTTGCATACAGAGTTTAAATGTCACTCCGGTATCTTTTGTCCCCCTTTCATGAATCTTCTGATTTTTCTTCCATTTATTACAAAGAAAATACAGATGTGGCCTTGACCTTTCTAATTAGTTAACTTTCAATGTGCTCATATTTGTTCACCACAGCATATATATCAAAATTATTTTCTAAATTGCAAAACAACAGTTTTGCGATATATTTCAGCAATTTGTCTTCATGGAAAAAAACTAAGTTTTAAACACTGAAACTGTGTTTCCGTTTTGCATTCACAGGATGTGTATTGAAGAACATTAGTCTGTGGCAATGTAATCACACATATCATGTACTTGATAGTGGAACGATCAGTTATATCCCAACGAAAACATAGTGTAAACCTGTTTTGAAAGTATCGATAATCGGAACATAGATACAAGGATTAAAAATGTATACTTAAGACGTATGTATCGTCTTTACCTGCATATGGTGTAAATATCTCCCAATTGATACGATATTCCAATGCTTGTATTTCCTATCATGATTTTCTTGATAGAGGGTTGCTGCTCACAAGGAAGCTATTAAACCAAGAGTTCCAAATGGTGAAGTTGAAATCATCCCTTCGTAAATTTTACGGACGCCATCACGAGTTGGTTGACGGTTATGGAATAACTGTTTCACAGATGATATCGGATATTTCCCTTACGTCGTAACTACAATCCCTTTCGTTTCATGAATGTGACCTACCGAATTAGACTATTTACCGGATTTGTGATAACATGAGCAACGCGACGTGTGCCACATGTGGAGCAGGATCTGCTTACCCTTCTGGAGCACATGAGATCACCCCTAGTTTTTGGTAGGTTCGTGTTGCTTTGTCTTTAGTTTTCTATGGTTTTTCATGTGTACTTTTATTTGTCTGTTTGTCTTTTTCAATTTTAGCCAGTGCGTTGTCAGTTTATTTTCGATTTATGAGTTTGACTGTCCCTCTGGTATCTTTTGTCCCTCTTCTAAAAAAGAGTCATTATTGACGCTCGAATCAAAAATGATGAAAAAATTTGAAAAACCAGATAAAGTACAAATTAAAAGAGCATTGGGATTCCACAATTCCAAACGATTTTTCCCCAAAGGTAATCTATTAATGAGTCAAACAACAAAGGTGTTAAAACTTTTCTAAAATTGATTACAAAGTTATTTTTTAATTTTTTTAATTTGACAATCGGCCAAGACCCTTATATAACTTATCTTTGAAGGGCTCCACACATTTTTGAATTGAACTTTGAATCGGTCACTACGTGGACAGTCGTTATGGAACTTCCTAATACATTAAAAGCCTGTCTCTCAACCATGGAAATAGATGGAAAGAAACCGCAATGGAAATTCTTCGACAGTTTTAACTACGTTTCAGTTCAGCTCACCTAGGGCAAGGAACCGTACATGTCATCCAGAAAACATAAGCAGGCCCCAAAAAGCAAGAAAAAGACACCATCTACCAGACGACACAATGCTAAGCGTTTTGCCCAATGGACGAACACCAAAACAGTGCAGGTTTGCGCATCCCAAGTCAGGAGCCTCTGGGCTTTAATGGTATTGTACATGTTGTATGATTTTTTATTTTAGTTTCCGTCATATGTTTTGGAATCTAGTATGACGTCCATTATCACTGAACTAGTATACATTTTTGTTTCGGGCCAAGCTGAAGCACGCCTCCTGGTGCGGGAATTTATTGCTGCATTAAAGACCCATTGGTGGCCTTCGGCTGTTATCTGCTCTTTCGTCGGATTGTTGTCTCTATCACACATTCCCCATTTCCATTCTCAATTTCATCGTTCCCGCTACTGCCCAAACCCAAAAGATTAAGGCTAGAGTTTACTTCAACAGTCAGAAGGAAGCCAAGTATGCAATCAGTGTAAAACATTCACACCAAGTACAAAGGTAATTCAGATGGTGTTATCATCAATACGGATATAGCCACCAGCCAAAACAAACCTTAAAAGGCCTGCCATCGTCTTAGTACAACACCTCGGCTACAGAAAGAGGGAAGAGAGCATTGGGATTGATTTTGATTAGCGATTTAACATTGAAGACCTTAAAATACAACACACACCACCGTCAAAAACAACTTTACAACCCCATGGAAAATTAAGCCAATTGTTTTAATATAACTTTATACTTTTTACATGTTGTACTATTAAATGCATCATATTTCTTGAATTTTTCTGCAATAGACTTACTACCATTAACTAAACCTAAATAAAGGTTATGACTGATTTATTTACTATATGATAATACATGGTCAGCCTTACATAAACACAAAGTACAGGATTATCAACAACAAGTCGTGAAACATCAACCAATTGCAATATTTTAGCGCTGTGATTTTCTTCACAAAAGAAGTATCAAACTGGCCGTGTAGGCGATGAATAAGACAAATGTATGTGCAAATCTTATAAAATAAGAAGATTTTTGGAATTACCAGGTTGATTCCAAACAATTGAGTTCAAGCAGAATGTCTATTTTATCTTTTGCATTCTCATGTTTTAGTGATTGCAGCTTAATATCTTTTTTAATATCTCCTTAAAATATTTAAGTGATGCAAATGCGTCAGAACTTAATCGAAATGACTAATTTACAGTCACCATACAAGTCGTTAATCGACACCAATTCTTTCAGTCTTCAATCGAACAAATATTAACAAATCAAAACACTTTAATTTGTATTGAATGTCATTACAGTATCAGTGATAAAAGTGTAAAAAAAATAAAAAATAAGATAACATGCTCCACCCTTCCTTGATAAAATGTTGTTAGCACACACCACAACATTGCAGAATGGGAATTATCTACTAAAAGACTAAAAGAGTTGCCTCATTTTGTGTGTAATGTACCTCATTATGTAATTTAAAGACATAGCATTGTCCATTGCATAGTTGTGTTGCGTTGTTGTGCGTTAAGCAATGAATAAAACCCGTGCCACATTGTCAGTTATAAATCTGCCTGTATGTCTGTCACATATTTGTTTCATCATCTAACATAAACTGCTAATCAGACCTGGAACTGTGAACCTTGACTTTGTGATGATTGCTGTGTCAAGGTGGAAACCTGACGTGACTTTGTGTTGATGGCTTTGTCAAGGTGAAAACCCGACGTGACTTTGAGATAATAGCTTTTTCAAGGTGAAAACCCGACGTGACTTTGTGATAATTGTTTTGTAGAGATGAAAAACATACGAGACTTTGTGAAGATGTCTTTGTCAAGGTAAAAAACCGACGTGACTTTGTGGTAATGGCTTTGTAGAGGTGAAAACCACAGGTGACTTTGTGATTATGGCTTTGTCAATGTGAAAAACCGATGTGACTTGGTGATTGGTGGTTTTGTGTAGGTAAAAATCCGACGTGACTTTATGATTGGTGGTTTTGTAAAGGTAAAATTTCGACGTGACTTTGTGATTGGTGATTTTGTGAATGTAAAAACCCGTGTAAAAGTAAACCAATATATGTCAAGGTACGGCCTTCAACAGTCCATATGCAGTAATCAACATAGTTATAATGACCTTAAAATGTACCAAAAACAAGATCGCAGTTTATGTCTATGTCCAAGTTGTTCCCTCAGTTACAGATACACCTTCTTCCATCAAGTGACATTGTTTTACCTCTTCGACAACAAACAAATACTACATCACTGGGTATGTCGTAGTGCCATATTTTACCGCGATTACCAATAGTTGCATCAGCTCTGTCACATTTACTTCCAAATAAACATCCCATCTGGTATCCTATCGAAAATAAAATATATTGTTATCAAAACTAGTCTTTTACCTAGTTTTGTGAAGACGTAGCACGCGTCTTGCGTATACAAATATTTTTTAACTTGTTACCTCATGATGGCTATTATTCGTTTGTTTCTCTATCCTATATTTTCGCACATTTATTTTATTATAGCCCTGTCGTGTAATGTTGTCATTCTAATGTTATAATTAACACTGCCATTAAGGCGGGAGGTTTAACATGCCACAAAACCAGGTTCAACCCACCATTTTTTTCATAAAATGCCCTGTACCAAGTCAGGAAAATGGCCATTGATACATTATAGTTCGTTTCTGTGTGTTTTACATTTCAGTGTTGTGTCTCTGTTGTGTTATAGTTCTCTTTTATATTTGATACGTTTCTCTCAGTTTTAGTTTGTTACCCGGATTTGTTTTTTCTCTATCGATTTATGAATTTTGAACAGCGGTATACTACTGTTGCCTTTACTTATGTGTTAAAATAAAATATTTCTGGTCCTTTTCCTAAAAAAAATTATCGGACGATATTAAGATCTTGCTGATAAATATTCCGTTTTGACTTCACAAATAATACACGATGGTCATGAAGTATTTATTATAGGTACTGACGTTTTTTTATAATATTAATTAAGTCTTTTTGTATTCTTTTTATTGTCCTTATAAATTATTACTTTTACCATTTAGTATACCTTGGTAACATGGATGAGACGTGTCTCGTTTCTTAAACATCCCGTCATTGTGTTTTTATGCAATGGTAATTTTTTGTATTCTTGTCTTTTGTCTTTGCCTATGTGCTTTGAATATATATGCCTTTTATATGATAGTTGTTATCCATTGGTTTAATGTGTTAGAGCTTTAAATTTTGTATTTGATTAGGGACTTCCATTTTGAATTGAGTTCTGTACTGTTAATTAACTTTTGTTATATAGTACTTGAACACTATAATCATAGTCACCATAAAAAGTGGATAATATAACCGGAAAAATTTTCATTTCATCCTTTTTGCTTTATTTCAAATGTATTCCGAGCACGTTCAGATCAGAGCTTACTATCAATTTAATCTTCGACGATTAAGAAAATACACTTTTATACCGAAACAGTTTTAACAATAAACAGTTTCGTAAACAACTGTAGCCTTAAATCATTGAACAATTATAGAAATTCCTAATTTACCTTCAAATAGGGCCAACATTTTCTCGTCTAACTTTTCATTTAATTTCCTTTTCTCTTCATTGAATCGATCTATTTCTTCTTGTCGTTTCACTTCCAACTGTCTGCGTTTATCATCCAATCTCTCACGTTCTTGTCTTCCTCAAAAAGATTTTTCCCAAAATTAATTTTGATTCTTGAATATACCTAGTAAGGAATATGACCGTTATTTTTAATTTGTTTGTTGTATTTGAGTTTTTAATTTTGGCACATGCATGATCAGAAAATTTCCGTTTTGAATTTTCCTTAGAATTTAGGGTTTTTTTTTGTTTTTTTTACCTTTAATACTTGATTTTTTTCATAAAACTGCTGTAGCGGGTTTGTGCTATCTTACTTGCCTGGATCGTTTTGGTTGGTCGTTGGTTTGATTCCCAACCGGGTCAAATCAAAGTCGTTAATACAAGTGTATCAGTGGCATTTAAATGATAACCGTAAATGCAGTTACAGTAATCCCAATATGGCGGAGCCCAAAACAGGTAAAATCGTCTTTTTCTTATTTCTCCTTGTACACGTGATGTTGTAAAAAATTACCCCGCCGCTAGGTTGATCTGTATGGTATTGTTGTATGTGTGTGTTCATAATGTCATATGTGACCTTGTTACCGAAATAATAGCGATTACAAATTTACAAAAGATCACCGTACCTCCAACGAGTTTTGTATGTTATGATAGTCGTAACTTGTTTACTTTATAAGATAGTCGTTACTTGGCCATCATCATAGTAACTTGTTAGTGGTGATCGTAACTTTCTCGGTATGCTGATAGGCAACTATATATAAATCGTGTTTGAATGTTTAATAGTGTGGCGTGAACGAATGAATAATTTGTCGTCAAGTACTATTGGTGAAAATTTCCTTATCGAACACACCTACTTATTATATATGTTAAAAAGTCAACCTGTAAACTTGATATATAAAAATGATACAATCTGAAGCGAGATGATGTATCAAATACCTTTACTTTTTACGTTTTCAAGAGCAAGTATTCATCTCAAACATGCCCTCACATAAAAAGGTGCACTCTCTTTTCTCGATGCAATTGTTGCCGATTTTTTTTATTATATTTATTGAAGGGCAGAAACGAAAATTAAGAAACATCTAGATTGACATGATTTCCGTCAGTTGTATTTTTTGAAACCAAAGGTTATGCATTTTTTAGATACAACTAAAAAGACACACATGGCGTCGACTTGATATCTGAATCATGTGAATGTTATGCTAAATTATGCAAAAGATAAATTGTAAACTTATGCAAATGGTGTTTGTATGTTAAAAAATATGTCAATCACGAATGTTGTTTACGCGTTTGTTGTTATCTATGCACAACTTTTTTTATTTGAATATTTCGTAGGCGGAGGGTTCTGACAAAATTAGTTACTATGATCATGAACATATTTTTAACAGTTACGATTATCTTACAAGTTATTTGTCCACAAGTTACGGCTATCGTCTTTTAGAGTTACGGTGATCTTCCGTAAATTTTCAATAGCTTTTTTTCGGGAATAAGGGAACATATGATATTAAGAACACACACATACACCAATACCATACACATCAACCTAGTCGCTTAGTAATTCTTTAAAACAACGCGTGTACACGGAGAAATTACAAAAATACGATTTTACCTGTTTTGGGGGACGCCATGTTAGAATCACTGTGATCAATTTAACACCAGTGGCGTATGTTGCTCAATGCCTCGCATGCAGATAAGTCGTAAAGGCTAGGGCTGGTCAGATCAGAATCGCAATAATGTGTCGAGATAGAATGACAATCTTAAAAGCTAAATTAGCAAAATATATAACTGTCTGCTGATTACTCTTTTTTTTATACTCGAATTAAATATTAAAACACGAATTAAATAAACCGAGCATAGAAACAGAGCATGGATTATTTCTGTATACCCTAGTTTACATGTTTGTTTTATGTTTTAAAACATACCATTATAACGAACCAAAAGTGATTTGAAACTGAATGGTGTATTATCTGATTTAAAGATAATTCTTGTTTAGTACTATTGCCATAGATCATAAACAAACATCTATAAACAAACTATTTAAATTTATCCAATATTAAAAAAGGCATGCTCCTCCCCCTTCTCACAAAAGATGAATGGTTGGTGTCTACATGATGCATATTATATAATATACATACCCGAGTGCCTCAATCTCTTGATTCGTCTCCATATCTTGTAGTTTTTGTTTTTGGATTCTATATTCCTTAGCAATTATTTTTTGCTTTTATTTGTTTTTCTCTTTCTCGTTTCTTTCCTGGTCCATCTGTTCTCTTTCGTGTTGTCTGTTTCCAGCATCCGTGTACATTTCATGTGTATAAAACCTCCCTCCATTATTTCTAACAGTTTTATATACATTTTCGATTATCATGTGAACGTCTTGTTCATTGTTTTTTAGTCCGAGAGAAATGTAACGGTTGTTTATTTTCTTTAGAAGTGCATCTAAAGGAGAGTCTTTTTTTACTTTGTTTTCGACAAAATCTGTTATATTTGTATTGGCATTTTGGAGTCTATCCTTATTTGTAAAGACAACGCTTACAAAATCGCTAACTTCATCTCCGAAGTAACTAATAAAATGTCTATCGTAATTTGTTCTTCGGCAGTCATTTGTCCTATTTGAAGAATAAATATTATGGAATGCATGCCGGGAAATGTCAATGCTTTATATATTTCCTGTAGTATAACTGCATTATCATCTTCCGTATCAAAGAAACCTGGCGTGTCAAAAACAACAATATGGCGACCATTGCAAGTTCCCCTTGAAGACTTGGTATATTTGGTAACGGATTCGTCAGATACATCCGCAGTGAATTCTTCTCTTCCTAAAAGACTGTTTCCGGTGGTACTTTTTTCCTGCTCCTGTTTTTCCAATCAATAAAATGCGAAATTCATTTTCCATCATGATGGCTACATTTGGAATCTTTTATTGTCAGTATCGCACAAATAAATATATATAAAAAAATCCCATAATTATTATTCAAATCACACGGACAGATAAAGTTAAGGCTAGAGTCTTAAATATTTTATTGGAATTTTAGATATTTATTTTCTTCAAATGCTGTGTTTAATTTAGTTGTAGGAATATTATAAATTATCAACTCAAGTGTTGAAATGCCATCATTTATTCCGTATAGCGTATATACCTTGCAATAAAGTAAATTTAGTTCTCATGATATTGGCAGTCGTAAGCATTATGTCGTTCATGTAAATGGAAAATCTCTTGTTCTTTTCATCAGATAAAAAGATCTCTTGTTTTATCTTGTATTTACCATTTCCGTTCTCACTTTTCAACATAAATGAAATTGTATTTATCATGCAATCAGCCATCGTTTGTACAAATAACAAGTAACTATGCAAACACATTTTTGCTCTTCTTGTTTTTATATAAAAAGTATCCTGGAACCCTGCTACTGCCTTGAGCTAACGATGTGTTTCTTTTAACAAAAGTATACAGTTCATATTGGTGGCTGCTTCGCAGTCCGTGTTTTTAAGTGTACATGTGGGGTTAATTGCAGGATAAAACCAATCATTTGTAAAGTGTCCCAAAAATGAAAAACATTTGTACTCGTTATTGAGAAATAGGAAAAAATATCGGCTAACGTCGTTTATCGTTCTGTTTCGAAAGCTCGTGCCAATTAATCTCCGATTGTTCGACAAATACTGTACTTGAACTTTGTAATCAAAGAATTTAAATAACAGCTACATACCTTCTGAAAAATACATGGTGAAAAAAAACAGCTAGGAATACTTGTTTACCAATATAAAACATCTAAAATCCAAAAGAAAAAAAAACTGCATATAGTCGATTGTTAATTATATTATAGTTAGAATTGTTATGTAGCATGTGAAAAATAAATATTTTTTTTAGTAACTAAGATTGCCGTTAAAACCTTAACAATATTTAATAATATTTAAACTGTATGAATTAAGCAACCTAGGAATATTTGTTTACCAAAATAATACATAAAAAAAACAAAAGAAAAAACTATGCATATAGTCGATTGTTAATTATAATTATTGTTAGAAATGTTATGTAACATGGGAAAATGAAAATATTATTGTAAGTTACTAAGATCGCCGTCAAAACCTTATATATATTAAATAATATTTAAAACTTTATGGTTTAATCACCGTTAAGAATTAGGCACCATTATCTTTTAAGGGAGGGCTGTGGGGTTTTGTTCTAGGGGACATATACTATGTTTTCTCTTATTTAATCCATCAAACAACTTCGTCAGTTACTTAGGTTAGCAATATCCTTTAACTGTACTTTCCGCTATATAGATGATGTTCTCTCACTAAAAAAATCCAAATTTGGTGACTATATTGAACTCATATATCCTATTGAACTAGAGATAAAGGACCTAGAAAATGACAATGTGGATCGGTTGAAAACAAAACTTTACGACAAAAGAGATGATTTCAGCTTCCCTATTGTGAACTTGTCATACTTTGTTGCTACATTCCAGTAGCGCCTGCTTAAGGAGTATATATTTTCGAATTGATATGATATTCCCGGGCTTGTATTTCCTATAAAATGATATCTTTGATAGAGGATTGCTGCTCACAAACCAATATTTTCTATAATGAAGTTGAAATCATCCATTTGTAGAATTTACATTTGGTTGATCGTTATTGAATATCAGTTTCATAGATGATATCGGATATGTTCTTATGCCTGAATTATAATCCCGTTCCCTTTTCAAGAATGTGATCTATCGAATTAGATTGATTGCCGGGTTTGTAATTACATGAGCAACAGGCCCGAGTCCACAATTAATTCCTCTATCAGTTCTTTATAACGTTTTTTGCATTAAAAAAAAATTGCCTATTCTTTTTGTCTAATTTTTTGTGTGTGTAATGTACAGTGCAAGTCCAAAGATATATATAATTTTTAGAAAAAATGCATGTTTCGATCATACAAATTTGGTCAATACACATCCATACCCCTATAGGCAAGTCAAGAGATGTTCCGAAAAGTGTGAATATCAATTTTTTGCACCTGGCCGAATCATTCTTTCCTTATCAAAATCAGTTAAATTAAAACATACAAAAGTTTATTTCAGCTCTCTTCTTTTATTTCCACCCAAGAAAAAAGTAATGTATAAGAAAGGGAAAGAAAAAAATTAAAGAAAAAATACACTATAATTAAAGGGAACTATATTCGTGGACAACGTAAAGCGGGGTCATTAATTGTGGTCTTGGGCCTATTAGGGGCCAAAAACTTGATCAATTCCAATAAAACTTGACATGATTTAAGCTTAGTGTATTATAAGTCAGTTTGTGACGTTGAAATAGAACAATTTCAACTTTCAAATTTTGACTTAAAATATCAACCCAAAACAACAAATTCCACCTTTGATGTCTCACTGTAAAAGATATTATCTGTCCAAAGTAACAGATAGCATACTAAATGTATGAGACTTATAAAAAGTTAACCATAAGATAATTGTATATGTGCCTATGCCAAACAAAAAGAGGTTTTCAATGAAGTGAGGCCTTATATGAAATGTAATATTTTCCACTTACAATAATTTTCTGATTTGTTTAGTTAAAACAAAACATTATACATATTATAAATGTTCTGTTCCTGTAAATATAAGTTTCAAATAGCATAACACCTGAGTTTTACATGGTCTTAGGCAATGTCAAGCTTAAAATAACAAGTTGTCAATTTGTGCCGTTCCCTATATTTCCATATAATTGCATATAAATGATATTGAAGATGGAAATATGCTTCTTTTTGCTCAAATCCTTGTTGAGATATGATCAAATATGAAGCCTGGATGTAACAAGACTGTTGCTTTTAACTATATATGTAGACAGTATGTATGGTGTGATGCAAAGTTTATTCACTTTACTGTTAAAAACCTGCATGACATTTCAGTCTTAAAATGCCAATATTTTAACCACCAGCCATCCAACAGAAGAAAATAAAGGTATTTTGTAAGACAGTCAAGTTCAAACAACCAGTAATAAGTGCTTTTGATATAGATTCAGTGCAATCTGTTTAAAGGAATACATTTTTTAAGTGCATAGAACTTCACATTTCACTTGATTCGCACGGACTGTTAGACTTAGACTATTAAAACAGCACATTTTGCACTCTTTTTATGTTTTTATCTACTTTTCTTTGTGTTCAGAGTTCACAATTAAGTAAAACAACTGAAATAAATACCACAAACCTGTCAGAAAAAAAAGTAAGAATGCTGCTTTTGCAAAAATATGGAAAAAAGTGAAAAAGCTACTTTTTGGGCATGTCAGCTGAAAAGTGACTTTTTTTTTTATAAAATTTCTATCAAATAAAAGTGGAAATCATTTCTCTCATATAGTTTGACAAATTAATACCGATAGATCATTCAGAGAAGTTGTAAAAGTAACAATTCAAAATTTGTTGAAATGCACCTTTTAGGCCCGACACCATAATTGATTCTTTTATCAGTTCTTTTAACCGTTTTGTTGCATTTTCCTATTCTTTTTGTCTAATTTTTTGTGTGTGTAATGTACAGTGCAAGTCCAAAAATATATGCAATTTTCAGAAAAATTGCATGTTTACATCATACAAATTTGGCCAATACACATCCATACCCCCATAGGCAAGTCAAAAGATGTTCCGAAAAGTGTAAATTTAACCTTTTGCACCTGGCCGAATAACTCTTACCCTATCAAAATCCGTTAAAATAAAACATCCAAAAGTGTATTTCAGTTCTCTTCTTTCATTTCCACCCCAGAAAAACTAAGTAATGTATGAGAAAGGGAAAGAAAAAAATAAAGAAGAAATACACTATAATTAATGGGAACTATATTCGTGGAAAACGAAAAGTGGGGTCATTAATTGTGGTCTTGGGCCCACACGACGGGTGACACATCTGGAGCAAAATCTGTTTACCCTTCCGTAGTACCTGAGATCACCCTATTGTTTGGTCTTTAGTTTTCTTTTTTGTGTCTTGTCTACTATTATTTGTCTGATTGTCTTTTTCTTTTTTAGCCATGGCGTTGTCAGCTTATTTCTGATCACTGAGTTCCTCTTGTATTAACATTATCATCTTTCGCCCCTCTTTTATAAGCAAGAACAACAAATTTTGTTAATAAATTTTAAAACAAACTGGTTTAAACAACATGTTCCACACGACCGTGGTTTTTAAAGCCAGTGTTATTAGATAAATGTACAATTAAGCGAATCGGAATCGTCAAAAAAAGGGGGTGGGGTATGTTAATGTTGTTTTTGTTTTTTTCGTATGTGATAAAATATTCTGATTCCCAACTTTGACGAAAACAATATGTTGATCTTAGAGGGTGAAAACAAGTTTCTGAATAAGATTTTGCATCATTAAATTTACTGTTAAATTTGAAAAAAAAATATGTTCAAATGGAACAATTCAACAATTTGACATCTTAAACCTATATCAGGTAGATTTAACCTCGTCTATTGATGAATACATTATTTTTTTTATAAATTTTATTACTTAATCAAACCTTTTAATCTCTCGTATGAATTCTGTTAAATTTGTCTTTTGGTGGCCTCTTATAGGGCTGCAGATAAAATTAAACATGCTTACTGGTGTCGTACATATATTTACATTATAATTTTATCGGACAAATGTTTTGACATTAAAAAATGTAATATTCTACTTAGCGGTGACAAAATGCGAAAGTCAACTATTCAAAAGAATAACTGACAGTCTTTAATCCTGAAAAAAACACTGGTAAAATATGACCTAACATGCAAAGAGTCGACAACCTAGTACACCCTTAGCATAATCAGATAATAGCTATAATCAATATATATATATATATATTACAGATGCTATACTCACATGACTAAGTGTGTGGAAATTTGCAGTTTTAATTTTAGATGCTGATTTTCCGTATATAACTATTGATTCTGTATATTCATACAGCAAATTGTTAATTATACGTCATGGGTCGATGTCACTGCTGGTGGAGATTTATTTTTCCGAGGGTATCACCAGCCCAGTAGTCAGCACTTTTGTTTGTCCTAACATGAATTATCATTGATTTGGTTATATTTATAAATTAACTGTTTACAAAATTTTGAATTTTTTGTAATACTAAGGCTTTTCTTCCTCAGGCATAGATTACCTTAGCTGTATTTGGCAAAACTTTTAGGAATTTTGGTTCTCAATGCTCTTCAACTTCGTACTTTATTTGGCCTTTTAACTTTTTAGATTCGAGCGTCACTGATGAGTCTTTAGTAGACGAAACGCGCGTCTGTCGTATATACTAAATTTAGTCCTGGTAGATATGATGAGTTTATTTACAACCACTGGGTCGATGCCACTGCTGGTGGATATTTATTTCCCCGAGGGTATCACAAGCCCAGTAGTCAGCACTTTTTGTGCTGACATGAATTGTCATTGATATGGTTATATTTATAAATTTATTGTTTACAAATATTTGAATTTTTTGAAATACTAGACTTTTCTACCTCAGGCATAGATTACCTTAGCTGTTTTTGGCAAAACTTTTAGGAATTTTGGTTCTTAATGCTCTTCAACTTCGTACTTTATTTGGCCTTTTTAACTTTTTTGGATTCGAGCGCGCGTCACTGATGAGTCTTTTGTAGACGAAACGCGCGTCTGGCGTATATACAAAATTTAGTCCTGGTATCTATGATGAGTTTATTCATAACATGACAAAAAATGAACTTATAATTTGAATTTAACACAAACATGAAGGTATTAAAAATCTCATTTTTTTGTGGATTACAATTTTATTATCTTTATATTCTGCAGATGAGAGCTGTAGTTCACAGTCGAATGTATAAATATTTAATTTTGAAACATAAAACAAATTTTATGTATACTTTTTACACTCTTTTAAACTATTCCATCCATATGAAGCCAGCTTTATTGGATTTACAGGTCAGTAAATGTCAAATAAAACGAAATGCACAATTATTCGAACACAGTTAATCGGAATCGTCAAAAAAGGGGGGTATGTTTTTTTCTGTAAAAAAATATACTAATTCCAAAATTTGACGAAAACAATATGTTGATCTAAGAGAGGGAAAACAAGTTTCAGAATTTCTGATTGAGATTTTGCACCATTAAATTTAATGTTAAGTTTGAAAAAAATATGTTGCATTGAACGATTCAACAATTGGTAAATAATAAATGTATTATTCTTTTTCGTTTATTACTTAATCAAACAGTTTGATTACACGTTTGAATTCTGTTACATTTATCTTCAGAGGGCCTCTTATAGGGCTGCAGATAAAAGGAGATACGAGTACATGTGTCATACGTTTATTAACATTTTAATTTCCATCGGACGAATATTCGGACTTTGAAAAACTATTATATTCTATTTAGTGGTGACCAAATCAGACAGTCAACTATTTAAAAGATAAATTGACAGTCTTAAATTTTGAAAATAAACCAGACAACTAATAATGTAAAATTATGACCTACCATACAACAAGTCAACAAGCTGGGACATCCTTATTATATATCAGATAATAGCTATAATCAATGTATATTGCAGATGTTATATTCACATGGCTAAGTGTGTGGAAATTTTCAGTTTAAGTTTTGATTTCGATTTTCCGTAACTATATATTGATTCGGTTTATACAGCCAACATATTGTAATTAAACGTCATTACAAAACACAAACTCGTCACTATACACAAACATGAAGGTTTTTAACATCTCACTTATTTTGTGGGTTATAATTTTACTAATTTCATGTTCCGCGGAGGAGAGCTGTAGTTCACAGTCAGGTAAGACATTCAAATATTTAATTTCAAAAAAGAAAACATACATTGTGTAACATTTTTACACGCTTATAAATTATTCCGTCTATATTTAGACCCTTCTACAACGATATTTGTTACATGAACACGTATACAAATTGCGGTTTTTATCTAATGCAATCTATTTCAACGTTGTTTTAAATTTAGACTTGTATATATATATATATATGAGTCTAAATTGAAAACTACGTTCAACCCTATGATTGCGTTGGATAAAAATAGCAATTTTTATACGTGTGCATGTAAAACAAATTTCGTTGTAGAAGGGTATAAATACAGCACAAACAACATTTACCAAAAGACAAAAAAAGTGAAAAAGTATATCTAAACAAAGCGCATTTGACAAACAAGTCGAGCAACTGATGTTCTTAAACCCTGCTAACTGCCATTGGCGATTGCCAAATAAAATTGATCACGAGGTGTAACAAAATGGATCTTAATATAAATTTAATACTAAACAGAAAATGATAAACTTGTGACCAAGATGTCATGCCACAAACACAAGGTGTCAATTTTTTTTGTACACCTGATCTAGATTTCGACAACATATGTCTCTTCAGTGATGTTAGGGATCGAAACGGTATTTGGAAGGCCATATAATTTACCCTCAATTTCAGATAGACTCTTGAATTTTAAAAGTCAATATAGGATGAACGGATCATATAAACCGGAGGGAAAATATGATACAAGCCCAAACGAAAGAATATAAACGAGTCTAAATTGAAAACTACGTTCAAACCTATGACTGCGTTGGATAAAAACCGCAATTTTTATACGTGTGCATGTAAAACAAATTTCGTTGTAGAAAATCAGAAATTCAGAAATATTTATTCCTTCTCTTATATACAATATTGTTTTTGTCAAAGCTTGAAATTAGACAATTCTTTTACATAAAAAAAAATCAGAGCTCCCCCCCTTTTTTTTTTGTTTTGAACCAGTGCTCATTTTATAGCTATCTGAATGAATTGGTCAAATGCCGAGTAAGTGTAAGTTATGGGACACAAACAAATGGTCGGTAAGACAATTTGAATAAGAATATATACATTTAAGTATAATCAGTAATAGCGACCTCTTTCGAATGTACAACAACATTCGCTACATGTAACAATTTTTGAAAATGGTATTAATATGGTTTCTCCCCAGTTATAAATAGTACAAAATTGTGGGGTTTTCCGTCTGTTATAGTTATAAATAGTATGAGCAAAATAGATAATTGAAAGAATTTGCATCGAAAGCGAAAACAAAAATAAATTCAAAACACATTATTTAATTGAAAGAAAAGGTTCATTGTTCTGTACGATTATATTATATATTGAAATCAAATAGTTTAATCCTACGATACTTTTACAAATGAATAAAATAAAAACTGTGTAATTCATGTAATGTTATTATATACATGTTCAGAGTATCGATCGAAATGTTCGAATTAGAATATCTTCAGATTTGTAAATGTAGGATGTTTTATATACCATATGTATATACCATGACTTCATGAAATGAATGCTCTTGCTTAGTCAGAACTGAAAATGATAACATGCCCAAAGTAGGATATTCGAGGAAATTATCGTGTTCAAAAGCGAATATGTATATTCTCACTGGAAAGCCGCGCAAAAAGAAAACCTCGTACACGCGTCCACAATAAAAAAAAACTCCTGTTTTAAGCTAAAAATCACAGTGTTTAAGCCTGCAACAAATAATGTGAGGCTTTTTGATTTTTTGTATATTTAAAATCTAATATTCGAGAGATTTGATATCCCCCCCCCAGTCAAGGCAGTAACGGTAGAAACATTGTTCACTTTAAAACAGACTAGCATTGACCTTCCCTCGAAATATTATAAAAGAGCAATGTTAACTCTGGACAATTCAGTTTCATGCCAAAATGTTTCTCTTTCATAATTTAATTCAAACGATCCCTTTTTTTATAGGAACGGTTGCAGATAGCGAAGTTCGTCACTGTTCACAAAAGAAGAGTGAAGATATCGGTATGTATTGAAAACATACCAGTTGAATTTCCTTCAAATTTCAAATACATTTCAATAAAAACAAACACATTTAGAGGACCTTGTTCTGATTCGATCGAGACAAAAACAAATAATTATGACATTGCAGAGTACAGAAAACAAAAAAGAACATTATGATAAGACAAAAACATAATATTTGGCAAACTTTTGCTCTAGAGACTTTCTATTAAAAATATGATTACATTCTGAATATATCAAAATGGAAATATGAAAACTAAAAGCATAAGGCCAATGAGGGTTCTTACAGAAACGGCAAACAAATTTGAGGTTCAATAGTTGTACATTTTTACAATTATATGTTTCAAATGATAACTTGCAAATATATCTATTGAAAAACAATACGGTACCAAAAGAGGACGATAGATACCAAAGGGACAGTCAAACTCATAAATCTAAAACAAACTGACAACGCCATGGCTAAAAATGAAAAAGACAAACAGAAAAACAATAGTACACATGACACAACATAGAAAACTAAAGAATAAACAACACGAACCCCACCAAAAACTAGGGGTGATCTCAGGTGCTCCGGAAGGGTAAGCAGATCCTGCTCCACATGTGACACCCGTCGTGTTGCTTATGTGATTACAAATCCGGTAAATAGTCTAATTCGGTAGGTCACATTCATGAAAGGGAAGGGGATTGTAGTTACGACGTAAGGAACATATCCGATATCATTTGTGAAACGGTTATTCCATAACGGTCAACCAACTCGTGATGGCGTCCGTAAAATTTACGATGGGATGATTTCAACTTCACCATTTGGAACTCTTGGTTTAATAGCTTCCTTGTGAGCAGTAACCCTCTATCAAGAAAATCATGATAGGAAATGCAAGCACGGGAATATCGTATCAATTGGGAGATATATACCCCGTATGCAGGTGCTTCTGGAATGTTGCTACTTATAAATGGAAAGTTCACAATTGGAAAGCTAAAATCATCTCTTCTGTCGTAAAGTTTTCTTTCAACCGTCATTGTCAATTTCTAGATGTAAGTCAAGATATGAAGCTGACTTAACTGTATCTGTAGTATCCTTTATCTCCAATTCGATGGGACAGATGAGTTCCACATAGTCACCAAATTTTGAATTGTTTAGTGAAAGAACGTCATCTATATAGCGGAAAGTAGAGTTAAAGGATATTGCTAACTTCGTATCTTTCTTCCTAAGAAGTTCCTGCATGAAGTCAGCCTCATAATAATAAAGAAACAAGTCGGCAAGTAGAGGGGCACACTTTGTTCCCATTGGGATGCCGACAGTCTGTTGAAAAACACGTCCTCCGAACGTTACAAATATGTTGTCAATCAAGAAATCAAGCATCTTGATAATATCGGTTTAATGTTTTAATCATTTTTTTTAAAACCAAGTAGCTTCTTTTTTAATCTTGTTTACAATGCCGGGATATTCTAAGTAACTACAAAATTAAATTCAGTATAGAATTTGCTCATTGGTGAAGGCAATTTGATGACCTACACTTATGTATTTGGCAATCATACCATATCTCTTTATTTTTATACAGTTCTACTACCCTATTCTCCAATTGCCTTATTTGTTACTTATGTTTAAGTTACAATTATGGCAAAGATCTTGCAAGTTCGTAAGTCAATGCTGATGTGTTACATGCTTGCCATATCATACAACGTAAACATACGTGCAATACCATCACTGGTCTCTTTTGGTTAACACTTTTGATAATATTCTTCGTTTTTAGGTATAACCGAAAATGAACGTAGAATATTGCTTATAGGCCGGACTGAAGTCGGTAAAAGTACTACTGGAAACACAATATTGGGGGAAGACGTTTTTGTGGCAGACACTTCGGGTGAGTCAGTAACGAGAAAAACGGAATATGCGCGCTCACTGCGTTACGGGAGAAATCTTGTAGTTGTTGATACTCCGGGATTGTTTGATACAAGTATACCCAATAACGAAACTATGATTGAGATTGCACAATGTTACACCCAAACTGCTCCGGGTTTACATGCTATCATTTTTGTTACTGAGATTGGACGATTCACCCAACAAGAAAAAGATACATTTGACTTTTATCTAACTTATCTTGGAAAAGAAGTAATTGATTACATGATTGTAGCTTTTACTGGAAAAGACAGACTTGATCATAAAAAACGTACAATTAAGCAGTTTGTTTCCAATTTAAAAGATGGATCGGATCTAAGGTGGTTGTTGAATCGGACGGAATACCGATATACAGCGTTTGGATATGGCGGTAATCGTGCTGATCGTAAGGCAGAAGTGATCGAACTTCTAGAAATGGTCGACGACCTTGTCAAAGTAAACGACGGGAAATATTATACAAATTACATGTATAAAAGAAATGAGAAATTATTAAAAGAACGATGGGAAGAAGAAAAACGAAAAGAAACAGAAAAACTTGAAACGGAAATACAATCAGCTAAGAAATCTGCTCAAAACGAGTTTGAAGAAAAACAAAAGGAACTTGAGAAAGATTTTGAAAACCAGAAGATTGAACATGAAAATAATATGAAAAAAATTGAATGCTAAATTCAACGAACAAGAAGCTGATATTGAGAAGATAAAAAACAAAAACAAGCAGGACCTTGATGAAATGCGGAGAGACATAGAAAAAAGAGAAATGGCATTAGATGTTCGTCGCATAGAAACGGAAAGAGACATTGAAATAAGGTTGCGAGAAGAAGCTGAAAGAAAATTGAATGATAAGGAAATGACGTTTCGAGAGGAAAATAGATCAGATTCTGGCTTTTTTGTGCAAACTTTCATGGCAGCAGGGAAGGCTATAGGAGCTGTTGTAGACCCTGTTTATAATTTTTTTGAAAGATTATTGTAAAGTATATAAAACTCATACGTTTGTCTTAGAAATGTTTTATTTAAAAAGGCACCATGTTCTTTAAAAAACAGGCATACCTTCCTTCAACTAATTAGCCATTTTTATAACAGGGACATCATATAGATGCTTGAAGAAGAAAAATCGATTATCTTTCTTTGATTTTTTAGTCGGAAGAATTTATGCTTAAGCACAATAATAGTTCCTCGTGAATTTACACCTACCACAGTTGGCTGTTATGTTGTTTTATGGATGTGAAGTTATTCGATATTGGATATTCAATTTAAAACCGGCTGCTAGCAGTCGGTTGGATATTCAAATTTATTTGAAAATCATAAAAAAAATGTAATATTTGATAACATTAAAAGCATGATTTTCATAGATGAAAGGAGCGAAAATATACGTAGGAAATCGTTTAATCCCCATCAAGTAGTCTTACACCTTCGTTGTCCACAAATATAAATTCTAATAAATGTTTATGTAAAGTGCATATTTGTCTTTATGATACATAGGTTTTTATCAATAAAACGACTTTTTAAAAATGTTAATATATATCTAATATTTCTCAAAACAAAAACAAAAACCTATGACTTCAGAAACATTTAGAAAAAGAAATAGAAATAAATATGGAAAGCCCAAAAACAGACATACATAGTGTAAACCTAACTTAGACCGCTTAAATGACGGTCACACCCCCCTGTTATGTCGAAGTACATATAATTGGACAAATTCATAGACTCTGTATATATCATGATTGTATTTGTATATTTAAGGACTTTTGAGAATATTGTCATCTTCTATATATACGGAGGGCATAGATTGTCACTTTTCAGCTAAAAATTGATAAAATTTCAAGACAAAGGGCACAGGGCAATGGAGAGAGTCTCTGGTCTCTCAATCTGTCTATTATTAAACAGACAGTAATTTAATAGGTAGATACAAACGAGACTAAAAGATATTTGTGTACACTTCCTGTCTTCTATCTTTGCGGAGGTTCCAAAGTGTCTGTTGGATATTCAAAATATTTAGCGAAAACCTACCAGAGACTGCTTAAATGACGGTCAGATCCCCCTGTTCTTTCAATGTACATAAAATAGGACGAATTCATAGACTCTGAATATATATAAAGATTGTATCAAAACGATTTTCGAGAATATTGTCATCTTCGATATCTACTGAGGGCTAAGATTGTCACTTTTCAGCTAAAAATTGTCAAAATTTCAGGACAAAGGGCACAGGGCAATGGTGAGAGCCAAGTGACAATCTAAGCCCTCCGTAGATATCGAATATGACATTATTCTTTAAAATCCTTCTAATAGAACCTTTAAATATACGGAGTCTATGAACTAGTTGAATTTTATGGACATTGAAAGACCAGGGTGGGTATCACCTTTATTTAGGTCTCAGGTAGGTTTTCACTAGTATATATTTCTTTTTGTGGCTTTCCATAAATATTTCTATTTATATTCCTAACTGTTTTCAGAGTTATCGGTTTTTCTTTTTTTGTTTTAAGAAATATCATGTATAAAAGTACATCTTTGGAGTTTTTTTTAATGACAAAAATCTATATTACATAAAGACAAATATGCAAGTTAGAAAAGGGTTTATATTCGAGAACAACGAGAATTTGCGATAGCTTAACTATAAAAATATGCTTTTTATGTTATTAGGTATTTATTTTTTTATGATTTTCAACTAAATTTTGAATATCCAACCGACTGTTAGCAGCCGGTAGGATAGTGAATATCGAATATCGAATGACGAACCGGCTGCTAACTTCACATACATTCCAACAATTCTATAATTTTAAAGTTTACAAATATATCGAAGCTCAATTCAATAATTTAAGTAAAACCGCATATAAAAGATGTGTAAAACCCGAAATAAGACACATTCATCGGCACCATTCAAATAGGTGAAAACAAATGCATCCGGTTTTAACGTTTTAATATGCATACCCACCTTTACCCTTACCTAACACAATAGTCTAACATCACAACATAGAAAGACACACTATTGAATATCATACGAAAAAGCTTTACCTGTTTAAAACGTATTACAAACGGTATATGCTGTCCTTATTTTTTTATCGAGCCCACGAATTAAGATGCGTTACAGATAAACTTATAGACCTTTTAAAAAAACGTATTCTAAAACGTTACAAATTTAACAATGCAATTAGATCTTTAAATAATGTGGTATTCGTTATAAATATTGATTTGGTTATCAAAAAAATAAAATTCAACTAAATATTATTGATGTACTATATACATTCCTTCATTGCACATGATCACCGAAACACGAAAAATCCTGCATGACCATAAACGAGATAAAATAATGGATTCAAGACTGCGGGTGTGTTCTAGTTTGGTTAGAAAGTACGAGAACAAGAGAACAATCAAACAGATTTTATCTTACAAATTTTTCCTTTTTTACTATATGTTTTCATTGATGATTCTTCTTGTCATTGCTTTTTCAGTTATTATTCATGAGTTTGAATGTCCGTTTTTGGTAGCTTTACCTCTCATTTAATAATACACATTTCTTTCTTTTAGAATCGTATCTTGATCTAAAGATGTGTTAAATTTAATTGTCTTGATTGGGAAGTTGTTTCTCTGACGTATACTGTACATTTTCTTTCGCTAATAACTCTCCAAACAACTTACTCCTTACTCTTATTTACACTTTACTTATAATTGCAGCTGTAGCTAAGTTTAACAGATTACCTTGACCTTCAAATTAACAAATTTCTGAAAGTTTACATAAAACATCTATAAAAGACGACAATAGTTTCTAGGAGAGGGTCTTCTTTAAATAGTGTAAGAGAAGGATGCCAACATTTGCAACAAAAACGGTTCATTTTCATTTGTGACCCATCTACATTCAAAATCGGAAACTTCCATTTTCTATTTTATTATGCAATTTTCCGAAACCTGACTTTTACAAACAAACTTGTCTGATAAAGGAGGATCTTCAAAGGAATGAATGAACTATATAAATGGGGATGATTAGTCCGTTTAAAATTCATCCGGTGTATATTATAGTCACAACGCGCATGCACATAAAAAAGGAGCAGTGGCAGGCGAGAAAAGGAAAGAATTGGCAAATAAAGGTTGATTTATATTATTTCAATAAAAAACCAGCATCGTTTCCTAATCATTGAACAGAAGAAACTAACTATCTGGTCATTATCAATGTTTTCAGTAACGACAGCTTCCCTTTTAACATGAGGGTAAAGTATTTTGCAAGTATTTTGTTGGGAGATTTATGTTAGTTATTCTTTTGTTCCCGTTTTTTAATTGTCATTGTTTTATACGTACAATCAAATTGATTGATTATCATTTCTGCTTAACAAATAGTGGCGAAATATTTCATAAATATTCAGGTCATTTACCATTTGATTATGCCCGCGTCACACTGTCCCGATTTTTATATACGATGGACACCCGAATGAGAAAATTGTAAGTTCGTACGAAGTTCGTCCCGATCTCGTTAAAATACCAAAAAGTGACCGAAGAGAGTACGATGAATAACGAAGACTATACGATGGTGCCGAAATTATATACGATATCAAAAGATGGACATACGAAGATTAACCGAAGACGGGTATTTAAGCTTTATATCTCAGCCGAAGCCTACACGATGTATCACGAAGGCTACACGATGGATTACGAAGGCTACACGATGGATTACGATAATGGCGCAATGGCCATACGATGTCTAAAAGACGTCGTGTACAGCTTACGATGCATTTAAATTATATGCCGAAGGCATCACGCGTTTTAAATTGTTTGATCAATATTGAATATATATTATATTGTACATTTCATTTCTGGTTTAATCATAAGACGGAAGTCCGTGGGCTGGGTTTTCTTCGTCGTCTTTGGTTCCGTCTTCTCCGGGAAATAAACAAGATAAATAAAGGTAAAATATATGTATGTACATAATACAAGTATACAAACGATCTAAAAATGCGTTCTACCTGTTTTGAACTTTTTTATGATACGAACAGAATTTCGAAAACATATCGTTTCTGTACAAGTCTGCCATGCATGGCGGGAAATCGATCTTTTTGTCTAATTCTTATAAAACTTAGTTTATTATCTCCTCGCCTACTACATGTAAGTTGCGTATTGATAAAATTGTTATGGACACTCTAGAACCAAAATGCTCAAAACTTGGTATGGTGTTACTCGTTAAGAATATCTTAAGCGCTATTGACTTTAAAGTTCAAAAGGTCACAGTGGCAGTTGTAATACAAGGCAATATCACCCTTGTGGACACTCTAAAACCAATATGCTTCAAAAGATTTTAACAACATTTGGTATATTGATCCTCCTTGTAATGATCTGACATGTTTAACGTTCAAGGCCAAAGGTCAAGGTCATGCAGATGGACTTGTTTTTTTCTCCTTGAAATAGCATAATACACAGGAAATTGGTTGCTCATTTTTTTACCTGCTGGTTCTAAAGACAATATTAAAGGTACTTCCAGTTACTGAATGTTTTGGTTGATTTCTAAAAAAAAATCAAATATGCATATACAATTTACCATCTTCTGCATGTGTCATATACAAATATATTGTCCATATTTGTCCGCAATATGTTACATACGAGGCAATGCCACGCTCGGCATTGCCTTGTTTGAACTGTAAAATGTGTGCATTAATCTGAATAAGACCCATAAGTATGCCCATGTTTACTCATCTATCTTAAAGGTAAGGTAATGGGTTCCCTGATCCCTTTTATTCAAAAAGAGCTCTTTCCAGGAGAATATCATAATAATATAGGCAAAAGGAAGGATGTGGGGAAAGCAACAAATGCGGCAAAATATGACATATAGAAAACAAAATGGTTATGGAGTAAACATTCGTGTGACAACAACTCAGACGATACATAAAAAGCAGAATAATGAAGAAAAAGTTGGTTTCCCTATATACGTGTACCTGCAGTGTTGTTGTACGAGGCGCGTTTATGATTTTCATTATGTTACTTGATATGAAAAATTGACAAAAATAATATTTAACTTGTAAAAGTAAATCCTGAGCCTGTAATAGCTGCCATTCTTGTTCCATTTGAAACAACGCTGTCGCCTTTCTTGTTCTCATAGAAACATATGATATGAGCTCCATGTTTTCTGAACGGCTTTCTTGACTGTCGTATTAGCCTGACTAGTGCATATCGCGCATGGCACTTTAAATGTATTTTAGCGATAAATTTAACTTATATTTAGCTGGATTTATTGCCGTCGTAGTTCCATCTTGTCGCCTTCGTACTTTTATTCGATGGCAACACGTCGGGATTACGAGGTCTTCACGAAGTCGTGTTGCCATCGTAAGACCTTCGGGTAGCTACGTAATTCATTCGTGTAGACATCGTAATTTCAAAACTGCCCAATGGAAACACGAATGCAATACGATGTTCAAAGATGAATTTCCGGTAACATTACGATGGTGAGGATGGTGTTACGAATTCAATACGAACCCTCAACATCGGACGCACCTTCGGGGATTTTTTAACATGTTAAAAAATTTAGAACCCTTCCCGATGTTGTCCCCGAAGACTAGAAAAAGTGGCCGATGGTTCTACGATGGTTAAAGATGTCACTACGAATAGCCCGATCTGAATACGATCAGTCCCGATTTTGAAAATTTCCAAAATCGTGTTGCCATCAGCGTACAAATCGGGACAGTGTGACGTGGGCATTAACAAATGTTGGTTCAGCAAAGTTGGTAGACCGGCATGAGGGGTTCGAATGTTTATGGTAACTGAACAAAATTGTGAAAGGGACAGATATTTTTGAAGTAACACACCCAATAGGCCTCTAAAAATGTACGGCGACATAGAGAAAATGAAATAGACATCCTGCATACACGAATAAATGCACTCTCTTGAAATCCTATTCTGACATTACGATGCTGCGTAATATTACAATGCACACATCCAAACAGACGTCCCTGGTTTTTTTTCAATTGAAACCTATTTTGGTTGTATTCTATTTACCAATTGTAAAGCATTCGCTTGCTTTAATCACATGGCTAGTGTTCCACTTGCATCGTGACATATGCCTACACCCCTGACGAATTAGTTAAAACGCATCGAGTTGATCCATGAGTTGCTCCTGACTATCTTTCACCACGTCAAAAAAAAACACGCTTGTTTTTGTGTACGTAACGAAAAGAATATTGAATAACAAGCCTCCATTAACAACATGTATATGTTTGTGGCGATATCCATTTGAAGTAGCTCGGTACTTATGTACCCCGTTAATGTGTTGTTTGTATTATCTTTTATTTTTGCTAGTGTGCTTTGACCGTGTGACTTTTTGTGTTTTTTATACGTGTGACGTAGCTCTGTATTTTTAAACATCTCGCCATTGTTATTGTTCTATTTTAATGTTTTGCATATTTTGAACGACAAAATTAATTTATATCTCTACCTGCGTGACGTCTACATTCTGTCGTCAAATACGCAATTCTACACCACCATAGATGTTAATCTTACCATTCTTTCACAGGACTTGACATATGTCAATCCTTTAATTATGGGCTGATTTAACATACATATAAAAAAAATACAAAAATTAGTAAGCAATGACCGTGGTTGTTAGATTCAATATACATGTATTTTGTTCTGATTGAGATTGTGACAAGGTCAGAACTGCTGTACCCATATTTTGACAATTTGTCTGTTTTGTTCACGCATCGTTGTCAATTTAAGAATATTTACTGCGACTGTCATACAAGTAAGAGTTTAAGCGCTATAAAACCAGGTTCAATCAACCATTGTCTACATAAGTAAATGCCTGTACCAAGTCAGGAATATGACAGTCGTTGTCCATTCGTTTGTTTTTACCATTTGAATAGGGACTTTCCGTTTTGAATTTTCCTCGGAGTTCAGTTTTTTTTGTGATTTTACTTTTTACAGGCGTATGTCCAGCGCAAGGTCGGACAAAATGTGACCCACATGGCATTTCATATGAACAGTTTTATGTTCTTATTTTCATCTACTTAAAATGTAGAATTTTAAATGTAAATTTCATTCTAATATCATCCACTCGTTTTGATACAGTTCTTCGCGATTGCGTATTTATACATATAACTCTAAGAAATATACTCTTTCCCTGCTAGTCTGCTAATGTCGTCAAAGAAGGACGAAAGATTCCAGAGGGTCATCCAAACTCGTGGATCGAAAATAAAATGACAACGCCTTGGTTAAAAAAAGACAGACAGACAAATTATAGTACACAAGACACAACAAAGTAAACTAAGACTAAGCAACACGAATTCTATCAAAATTTGGGGGGGCGATTTCAGGTGCTTCGGAATAATGAGGAATCCTGCTGAACATGTGGCACCTGTCGTGATGCTCATGCGAATATAAAACCGGCAAATAGTCTACTTCGGTAGGTCATATTGATGAAAACTGAACGAGGTTGTTATTAAGACATACTAGGAACATATCCGATATCATCTGTGAAATGGATATTCTACTGACAACTATTCTTTCTACAGTAAAAGATGGGCTTCAAAAATACTGTGATGAGATATATTCTACCAGTGGTGTTAACCAGATGTGTATTCTCAAAAATTCGAAAGATCTACTGCTTAATTTTTTATGAGTTTTGAACAGCGGTATACTACTGTTGTCTTTATCTATAATGATCAACCAACTCGTGACGGCTTTTTAGCGCTTTCGATGTTTCTTATTATTATAATAATCAAATATAATAAATGATCAAATGATCGGAATGTTCGCTTCAATATGAAAATATTGAAAACAATTCGTCCTTATATATTCAAAATAAACAAATGTCGACAAATGTGTTATGATTAAAATATTAACATCCCTACCTATGGTAACTCCTTTTCCACTGCCGCGAAAAAAGAACATGACAAAAATCAGTACAAAACAAATGTAACAGAAAGAATAGATTTTTGTTAATGTACTTCAAATCAATAGTATTGATTTCATAGAAATGAAAAACCAAAATGTATAAAATAGAAAACTAGTTCTTGATGGAGCCGTCCACAAGTATTAAGCCATTGGCTTCAAATATTCAGCACTGCAGACATGTATAAATAAAGGCAACTGCATGTAGTTTACCGCTGTTCAAAATCTGCTATTTGACATTTGCTTTGAATCTTAAATTCTTCAGCACTCACAACATATAGCAATCTTTTTTTAACATTTGAGGTAATCGAGAACAGATAATTCAAATAAAATATAAAAGGGCATAAGACATATTTGAGATTATCATACTAATCAATTTTCGCAAACAATGAAAATACCTGTAATGAGGGTACTGGAACCATTTTGTAGGGATCTGATTAAAACTCATTCAAAGTTCGCGTCATCTCAAATGCGAAATGGACAGGTACAAACTACTTTTAGAAATATTATTTATCAACGTAACGTGGACTCGTCCTCAACATGGGGATGTAGAATTGTCATTATCCAAAAAAAAAAAGATGAATATGTACGTATATTTAAATGTAACTTGGCTCACATACAGCAATTGTATTAAAATGTATGCTTTTAAACAGGTATGAGAGTAAAATTGTCAAAACAAATGAAGCAATTCAAAAAGCATGAATCTTTCTTTTTCAAACCCATTTTGATTCTTTTGCTCATAATAGATTTAATATCATTGTTGTCAAATTTAGGTTTTATTTATTCATATGTTTCATGTTTAGAGCACGGAGGTTTGGAACTTGAAATATAGGTTTTAACATATGTCCATTTGTATAACTAGTATTTACTGTCTTTATGTATAGTTATACAGTGCTATAAATTAGATTGGATTGTGTTGTTTGGTTAGTGTCTGATTTGTATTCGCCAAACGCCATCTTTATTAAGAAATCGCTTTCTCGTGTTTTTAAAGATTAAAACGTTGCTTTTCCTGTTTCGAAGGTTTAACACTAGTCCTTTCGGGGATTTTTATATCAGGCTGATCAGTGTGAGCCAAGGCGCAGTGTTGAAACCCGTACTTTGATCTATAACGATTTACTTTTACAAATTATGACTAGGTTGTAGAGTTGTCTCATTGGCACTCATACCATATCTATTCAAATACAATGAGTGAATAATAAGGCAACAAAAAGCAGTTTTACTATTCACATATTTATTCCAAATGATGATATTCTTCCAGAGTGCATCTCTTCATCTGTAAAGTAGCATGACATTAAAAAATTTCAAAAACAATTACAGAATAAATACCAAAAGTAAGAACCATTGTTCTAAATTGGTTGACAATTACTATTACATCACTGTAAGGAAATTTTGTATAATCAAAACCAGATTTCCGCGACATGTTTACAATTTGACAAGTAAGTAACCAATTGACACTGCATATCATATGTCCACTATAAGTCTATATTTTTTATTTATTGATTGTTAAAATTTATATCATCTTTACAAGTATATCATGTAATTCAGGACGATTTAATTTTTCATCAAAATGCGATACAAATTTTAGATAATTTTATGCATTCAGTTTATTGTCGACAGATATATGTATATCATTATTTCGTTCATTTGGTCATTTCCAGTCTTATATTTAATATATCAATTACGGTCAATTAAGTAAGTATGTTTGCAAAACTGTAGTTAAAGAATTAAAAAGGGATTTTTGTAATCCTCTTTTATAAGCACTTTGATAATATTTGTATATATACTTCGTGTTTCTTATTTCACTTTCACAATTGTTAATGTAGACCACACTCCTCCGGCCATAGAATAACCAAAATTGTGTACCCACACACTATCATTAGGATGTAATTGAAGTGCTAGAACAACAGTACCGGTATGATACATTGATGAAGAAGGACTACTTATATAACCACTCCTTGTCTGCGATATTACATTACCATTCAGATAAATGCAGTAGTCACCATTATTTGAATGGGACATGATTGAAGACGAAATCAAATATAGACCTTTTCTTTCACAAACAAACTTTCCAGTACTTCTATAAGCTGCGAGGTGATTAATGCCAATACTGAATTTGATGTTGTCAAATTTTAGTATGCCCGGTGCGGATGAAGTTGATGTAAGATGAGCTGTCATGGCCACTGAAATAAGACACTAGATAGTTTTTATATATGTATTTCATACCTTTATAAACGATCCGATTAAACACTTTCACATTATTTGTTTGTGGTAATGATTTCAATTGTTTTTATTTTCACAATTTTTTAAGTAACATCGTTGTTGACAATACAGCAACTACAATAAGTTGGTATTGTCTTGATCAAAATAATTGACATCTTAAAGGTCTACGTTGAATCTATATAGGTTGGAATACAAAATAGCTACATAGTACCATAGACAATATGAACAAAGTATTGAAATACAAAGCTCAGTTAAATATGGGAATGGTTGTTTTTGTCTTTAAAGTATGTCGCTAATTAGAAGTAAAACAAATCAGAAAAAGGGCACATAAAACTCAATTATTCAAAATGATAATAAATTTGCATGATTTGTGATATATTGTGTCCAAATGTAAGGCACGACACAATTAAAACATTGTTACGAAATCAAAGGTGCGATTGGTTGTAGTATATATTTAGTGAATGGGATTCTATGGAAAGGAATATCTGCCGAAATTATACAATTTCTTAATTTTTTTACGTATTTTCTTCATTCGTTACGTGAATTTCAGTTCCACTTAATTTTATGAGTATGTTTTTATATTATAGAAAAAAAAATAAAAACTTAAATGGATATAATTCATAAAATATTGGGTGTGAGTCGGTAGACATAAGAGTTGATAAATATTGGGTACTCGTTTGCGAAGGTACGAGTTGACATGACTCCACAGCGACCTCGTGTATAATATTGTGAAATTATTTTATTCTAGATTTGTAAAACTTCTAGACTTGTCAAACCTCTTGATTTGTAACATTTGATTTGCAACTTGTATTTTTTCTTTAGAAGCAGAACTTCTCATTGACTGGCAGCGGTAATGCCCGCGTCACACTGTCCCGATTTTTATATACGATGGACACCCGAATGCGAAAATTGTAAGTTCGTACGAAGTTGGTCCCGATCTCGTTAAAATACCAAAAAGTGACCGAAGCAAGTACGATGAATAACGAAGTCTATACGATGGTGCCGAAATTATATACGATAGCAAAAGATGGACATACGAAGGTTAACCGAAGACGGGTATTTAAGCTTCATTTCTCAGCCGAAGCCTTCGCGATGGATTACGAAGGCTACACGATGGATTACGAAGGCTATATGATGGATTACGAAGGCTACACGATGGATTAAGATGATGGCGCGATGGACATACGATGTCTAAAAGACGTCCTGTACAGCTTACGATGCATTTAAATTATATGCCGAAGGCATCACGCGTTTTAAATTGTTTGATCAATATTGAATATATATTATATTGTACATTTCATTTCTCGTTTAATCATAAGACGGAAGACCATGGGCTTGAAAGGTAAAACTTGACTCTGAGTCTCTGCATATAATGCCACCAAAATCAGGGATTTCTGTACAAGTATGCCATGCATGGCGGGAAATCGATCTTTTTGTCTAATTCTTATAAAACTTAGTTTATTATCCCCTCGCCTACTACATGTAAGTTGCTTGTATATAAAATTGTTATGGACACTCTAGAACCAAAATGCTCAAAACTTGGTATGGTGTTACTCGTTAAGAATATCTTAAGCGCTATTGACTTTAAAGTTCAAAGGTCAAGGTCACAATGGCAGTTGTAATACAAGGCAATATCACCCTTGTGAACACTCTAAAACCAATATGCTTCAAAAGATTTTAACCACATTTGGTATATTGTTCCTCCTTGTAATGATCGGACATTTTTTACGTTCAAGGCAAAGGTCAATGTCATGCAGATGGACTTGTTTTTTCTCCTTGAAACAGCATAATACACAGGAAATTGGTTGCTCATTTTTTACCTGCTGGTTCTAAAGACAATATTAAAGGTATTTCCAGTTACTGAATGTTTTGGTTGATTTCTAAAAAAATAGTTTATGTATCAAATATGCATATTCAATTTACCATTTTCTGCATGTGTCATATACAAATATAGTGTCCATATTTGTCCCCAATATGTTACATACGAGGGGATGCCACGCTCGGCATTGCCTTGTTTGAACTGTAAAATGTGTGCACTTGTCTGAAAAATCACCCATAATTATGCCCATGTTTACTGATCTATCTTAAAGGTAAGGTAATGGGTTCGTTGATCCCTTTTATTCAAAAAGAGCTCTTTCCAGGAGAATATCATAATAATGTAGACAAAAGGAACGATGTGGGGAAATCAACAAATGCGGCAAAATATGACATATAGAAAACAAAATGGTTATGGAGTAAACATTCGTGTGACAACAACTCAAACGATAAATAAAAAATCAGACTAATGAAGAAAAAGTTGGTTTCCCTATATACGTGTACCTGCAGTGTTGGTGTACGAGGCGCGTTTATGATTTTCATTATGTTACTTGATATGAAAAATTGACAAAAAATAATATTTTACTTGTAAAAGTAAATCCTTAGCCTCAAATAGCTGCTCTCCTTGTTCCATTTGAATTAATAGAAACAACGCTGTCGCCTTTTTTGTTCTCATAGAATCATATGATATGAGCTCCATGTTTTGTGAACGTCTTTCTTAACTGTCGTATTAGACTGACCAGTGCATATCGCGCATGGCACTTTAAATGTATTTTAGCGCGAAAATTAACTTACATTTAGCTGGATTTATTGCCGTCTTAGTTCCATCTTGTCGCCTTCGTACTTTTATTCGATGGCAACACGACAAGATTACGAGGTCTTCACGAAGTCGTGTTGCCATCGTAAGACCTTCGGGTAGCTTCGTGATTCATTCGTGTAGACATCGTCATGTCAAAACTGCCCAATGGAAACGATGGAAACACGAATGCAATACGATGTTCAAAGATGCATTCCCGGTGACATTACGATGGTGAGGATGGTGATACGAACTCAATACGAACCCTCAACATCGGACGCACCTTCGGGGATTTTTTAACATGTTTAAAAATTTAGAACCCTTCCCGAAGTTGTCCCCGAAGGCTAGAAAAAGTGGCCGATGGTTCTACAATGGTTAAAGATGGCACTACGAATAGCCCGATCTGGATACGATCAGTCCCGATTTTGAAAATTTCCATAATCGTGTTGCCATCGGCGTAAAAATCGGGACAGTGTGACGCGGGCATAACAATTATACAACTACATTTCACAAATCAAGAAATGTAGAAATGCATGTAACTGATGGAAACATACATCTTACAAATTAAGAATCTAAACGTTTTACAAATTAAGAATTGTATAATTATGGCGGATATTCCCTTCTATAGGATTCATGTTGTCCAGTCTTAAGTTTATTTGAAGTTATATTTGTCTTTTTGTCGTTTTTTAGTTTTTAATGATTTTGTCGATCTCAATTCGACTTATAAATCTAAGTATTTCTTGGGTTTTTTCCACTTCTTGTTTTCACATAATATCATTCCTGATGACATACATTTCCCCGATTGTATCACAAGCCCAGTAGTCAGCACTTTTTGTGCTGACATGAATTGTCATTGATATGGTTATATCTATAAATTGACTGTTTACAATTTTTGGAATTTTTTGAAATACTAAGGCTTTTCTACCTCAGGCATAGATTACTTTAGCTGTATTTGGCAAAACTTATAGGAATTTTGGCTCTCAATGCTCTTCAACTTCGTACTTTATTTGGCCTTTTTAACTTTTTGGATTCGAGCGTCACTGATGAGTCTTTTGTAGACGAAACGCGCGTCGGCGTATATACTGAATTTAGTCCTGGTATCTATGATGAGTTTATTTAACTCATTACTTGTAAATTGTGTATGACCATTTCTATTTCTAGTACAATGTATCTGACCAAGGTTACAAAAAAATATTTTAAACATCTAGCATCTGATCAAATTCATTTAACCAATAGTAAAAAGTCAGTATTGAAAGAAGAAATAAATTAATTAAATCAATCGATTGAACACCTGCCATATTCCTGACTTGGTACAGGCATTATTGTAAATTATTTAACGTTTTTGTTTACACAATTAAATGTTTATAGATATAGAAAGATGTGGTGTGAGTGCAAATGAGACAACTCTCAATCCAAATAACAATTTATAAAAGTAATATATTACAGGTCAATGTACGGCATTCAACACGGAGCCTTGGCTCACACCGAAAAAACAAGATATAAAGGGCCCCAGAATTACTAGTGTAAAACCATTCAAGCGGGAAAACCAACGGTCTACTCTAAACATAATTTAAAAAAATGTTTCAGAAGCAATTGAAAGTTACTAAATGATGTGTCTTTATAAAAACAAGTATACATGATAAGGCATACTATGAAGTGTTGTTTCAGAGGCACTCATATCAAATCTTCTTATATCTATATACTTTACTGATATTTAGTGATGCAAGTGTTTGTTTCTATAAATCTGTTCATCCTTTTTTCGAATCTGAGATAATGAAAAGAAAAAAAAATCAAATTCGGGATAAAAGACTTCTTGCAAAATCTTGACAGAACGAGGAATATTGCCTAAGGAAAATTTTCATAATTACCTTGTTCTGTGCTGTTATTTATCTGTTGTTGTATACGTAAAAATGTTAAATTGTTTCGGTTTTCAGTGGCCTCCCTTTCCCTTTCAATATCATGTAAATGAGCAAACGTTAGATTGTCCCGATGTTCAGTTTCATGAAATTTCATCGTCAAATCATTTTGAATATTGCTCAACTGTGTGCCAATACTTTGGGTGCGAACTTCAAGTTCATGAAGCGAATGTGTAGTCATATTGTATAACGCTAGAAAATCTTGACTGCGTGCACGTTCCTTCATACTCAGAGAATTGGTCTGTGCGGAAATTGTTTTTACCGTTTGATGTAAAGTTTTGATTTCTTGGAGTGGTTGAATACTACCTAACTGTTTTAAGTTCGAAATTTCCTGGTCAACCAAAATAGATTTGTTTCTTAAAACTGCAGATTCCCTCCCTAGAATGGAACAATTCGTACGAATATCATTATATAATCCTGTGTGCAGTTCGTCGAGGTGTTTCGTGTTGTTTTTATATAGCTGGAACTCATTTTCCATTTCATTGTATTTGGTCTGCAACATAGCGTTTTCGTTTTTTAAATCATTGAAACTTTGCTCCAGAGCTTTATTTTTTTCTACTAATTCTAATATATCCTGGTTGGTCGCATTGTTCTTTTCAATGACAGCTAATTTCGTATCCAGCAAATCCAGTTTATGTTGGAGCTGAGTGGTAAGCAGGACAAAGGAATTGTCCACGTCATGGCGAAGTAAGGTATTGTCCTGTTGTAGATTTTCCATTTTCTGCTGCAGTCGTTTCTCCTCTTCAAAAAACTTTGACAATGTCATATATTGATTGGGAGGCAACGATTGTCCTCCATTACTTTGTTGGCTATCTAAAAGGAAACCATTAATGGTAGTGAACAATATGAAATAAAAAACCAACATTTTTAAAACACCCAACATATCGAATAGCTCATTGAAAATAGCTTTATCTTGTTATCTACAAATGAACTTTGTGTATTTGCTTTTGGATAAGTTTTACATCAACATACTTTGAATATCGGTTATATTTTATGTGTGAATTAATGCACTTAAATAAATGTTATGTCTCATCTGAAAATATTTCAAATATTGGTTTGTACTCACGATGATCAATTTGATATACACAATTACTGACTTTTCTAAAAGATATTAGGTTTGTAGATTTTTCCATCTCACATATATCATGTATATAAAAATTCCGTGATGGATATCGATATCCAAGAAACATCCAAAAACAGAAAGTCCCAACTGAAATGGCAAAACTGAAACCTAGAACTCATAAAACGAATGAGTACAGTCATTTCATTATATAGAAAATGGAGGCTTCAACCTGGGTTTATAGCTATTTGAACCTCTCACCTGTATGACAGTCGTCGTCGTATAGAATACCATTATATTGACGAAAATATGTGAGCACAAAACACATACAGAAGTTAAATTGTAAAAAATTGGGGACAGCAGTCAACATTGTGTTATGGTATTGATCACTATGAACATGATGAAATCAAATTACTATTCCAACAAACAAAAACATAATGGCATATTAACACTCTATAGACAAAGATAATCAACTTAGTTGTATTACCACAAAAGTATAACACTGCAAATGGTCTAACGATTAAGGTTAAAAATATAAAAGAACAAAAATATGATAACACTTTATTTTTAGATGACAAACAAAGTCAGTATTTAGAATCTATTCTGCAAAGCCAACAAATATAATTTGAAGTTGATACGGAATGTCTAAAAAACTAAAAAAAAAGGTCTTGGTATTTAACATAACATTGGTTCATCAATGTTTTGTAAACAGTGGGTGCCAGCTGCAAGCTCTTGAATACCGATTAAATGAGAAATATATTTTTTATAATGGTTGTAATATTTTCACATTCACTGAGCGGTGTAAGGAAAATAATTGTCTTCACTAGTGAAATATCGTTCTCAGCAAATGGTCGGTCAACATTGGATTACGAAGTTAAATGTTTTTGATCTCTTCTGAATAACCACCATGCATGATGGTGTTACATATAAAGAGGACGACTTTATGGAAATGTTTGAAAAAGAAGGATAAAATTCATCAAAGAAACCGATATCAAAATTTAACTGTTGCGATTTGAGAAATATCACACTTGTTGCAGTGATATAATCTATATATCCCATATGCAGATGTATATTGCTTCTAAAATTGGGAAAAAAGTAAAATCACAAAAATACTGAACTCCAAGGAAAATTCAATCGGAAAGTGCCTTATCACATGGCAATATCAAATATCAAAACACATCAAACGAATGGACAACATCTGTCATATTTCTGACTTGGTACAGGCATTTTAAAATGTAGAAAATGGTGGATTGCATCGGGTTTTATAGCGCTTTAAACAACAGTTTCATCGAATTCATAATTTCTAAATTCAACGCGTTCTTGCTTTGCCATAGATTCTGGTACTTAAATGACCACGTATGTCAAATTATATGTCTATTTATATTTATCGTGTAGAGACGATTGATTGTTCACAGCTTCATTGAATTTTGGTTTTTCAACTTATGAATTCAACGTTTCATCCGAAACTGGATAACTCTTGACATATTCTGACATAGTGTCCAGTGCTTCTCGATTAGCCCATGCTCGGGTGTATTCCTCCATAGAATCCATTACTATATGTACTATTTTGATGTCAGAGTGTGTTTTAAATATTCTTCCAAAATCATGATCCTTCAATGCTTGCTTATATCTAATCACTTCTGTGTAGATGTTACTGAAGGATACAAAATGAACAGAATGGTTTTAAAATACAATGGCATTTTAAATGTTATCTCCTTGTGAGGAAGTAAGTTGAAAACATCAAATCCTTTATTGGAAAAATGAACCTAAAGTAATGTCCTTTTTTTATCGTGTAAATGTTCCGACCTTACAGGTTCAAAAAGACGGAAAGGCGCAACATTACAAATGATATGGTTTATGTTAAGGACAAACCATTCTATTAATAAACGTTAATACAGTATGCACTTTATGATGACATTCTTTTTAAAGAAGATATGTAATGATTGCCAATGAGACATCTCAAAGTTAAATAACGTAGCAGTTAAGAAAAAATTTCATCAGGTACCAAGTTTTTGTCAAAAATATGGAAATCATAGATTAAGGTGAAAACCATATTAAACGATTCATATTGAGGCTTTTTAATGAATTGGTAGTTCAGAGACCTCAATTTATTGTGTTTCTATGGAAAACAGGTACAGACTTAGACTTAAAAGTCTTATCAACACCAATTCTCGGATTTCAATAAAAATATGTAATTGCATGTCCAAAATTAATCCCAAAACTAGTTTCGGATTTTGAATGGCTTGAAAAATAAATAATGCTGGATTTAGCTAACAAATAGTATATTTTTTTTATAATTAGTTAACTATAGGACATCATACGGCTTTCATCTATTAACAAAATCCATACCACAAAACAATTTATGAAAGACCCTCACACAAGGAATCTAACGTCATGATAAATTTACAAAATACTAAACAAAACTAATATGATAAACAGTAACAACGAAAACCAATGACTTGGGATAGACATGTTTAGAAAGATGCATAAGCAAATTACGAAAACACTGTTAACTAACACATGCGTATCTCATGCAACATATTGTGGTTTGAAGTCACGTATTCACAAAAAACACCGTTGACACATTACAAAATAGCAAACAAATCATGAGATAGTGTAACATCGACAAAACCATACAATTTTAAAAAGAAACAATATAGGACAATCTCTAATAATTACGGGCCTTCATTACAATATTATATAATCATATAGAAAGGTATCGCCGAAACACTAGATTCGTATGGAATTGAAGCAAACATATAATTGACAGATAACCGATACGAATATGAAGTTTCTAATCAAGTGTAGTCTATTTGTTTATGAAAATAAATATAGATTACGTTACAAAATATTTGTAGAACGTTCGTTCAATTAGATATTATAAGCGGGTTAACATTTTGTACATGAACACATGGAACAATGCACCACGTATTTTCTTAAAAATGAAAGTAAAAGCTTGAAGATGCGGAGGGAATCCGTGGACGTTGGGTTTCACTACGAAATCAAACGAAATAAACTTAGAAGTCATTAGAAAGCTCAGACTAAAATATCACACCTGATTATTTGTATTGAACTTTGTGTTTTTTATTGTTTTTTTGTGGCCAGATTAACATCGCAGAGAAACAGGAAGACCCAAACAGAGTTTACTATGGAACATTGCATTTGACTTCAAGATTCATGAACAGATAAAATTGAGAATAGAAATCGGGAATGTGTCAAAGAGGAAAAAACCCGACCAGAGAACAGACAACAGCAGAAGGTCACCAACAGATCTTCAATGCAGCGAGAACTTCCTGCACCCGGAGACGTCCTTCAGCTGGCTCCTAAACAAATATATATACTAGTTCAGTGATAATAAACCCCATACGTATCTCTAAATTGTACACAAGAAACTAAACTTAAAATAGACTAACAAAGGCCAGAGGCTCCTAACTTAGGACAGGCGCAAATATGCGGCGGGGTTTAATATGTTTATGATATCTCAACCTTCCCCATATACCTCTAGCCAATGTAGAAAAGTATACGCACCTATTTTCACACTGACATAAATCAATGAACGTAGGTGTTAACGCAATGCTACATAATAACAGTTAGACAAAAAGAATACCGAATATCGGAAAATCCATAGAAGTTTTTATTTGGTTCTTATATGCATATATTAAACACTTAAAAAGGGACGGACGATACCAGGGGGCCAGTCAAACACATAAATCGAAAATAAACTGACAACGCCATGCCTAAGAATGAAAATGACAAACAGATAATCAATAGTACACATGCCACAAAATGCACCACAATGTACATAATAGATTTATGTATAGATTGTACATTGTTAATCTCTGAATTTCAAAAAAAGTACAATTGTTGGTGGCCTCAAAGTGACTTTGCGATAAAAACTGCCATACAAGCGGAATTTTTATGTGCAGTGGTGTTTTGTGTCTTTGTGTTTTGTGATGGATACCCCATATTCTGTGGGTTTTTACCTAATTCCGTTTATTTGCCTCCACTATCCTTTAGAATATTGTTATGCTCTAACTTGTTCAGTATCCTTGCAAATAAATTCGTATTCATGCATATAGTAGAGTTAAATAAATTTTGGTCGGGTTGTTGTCTCTTTGACACATTCCCCATTTCCAATCTACATTTTAGTATACTACTCTTCTTTTAATAATACTATTGCATACAATAAATGTTAAAGAGAAGGCACCACAATATTAAAACCTGTAGATATATTTAGACTTGTTTATCCATTTTCAATATGCAAATACAGATGTAAACTTGAGGGGGATATCCATTCAAGATACAAAAGCACAACAGCACAGCGGTATAATAATGTTGCCTTTATTTAACGGAACAATATCGAGTGCTTAGATTTAAAAAAATATTTTTGGTATTTACATAACCAGTACAGCTATGCTTATTATAAACAGATATTTATATATTGAAAAATATGTCACAAATAAAAGAAATAATAAGGTCGTATTACTCGTATTGACTTTAAAATTTATACACATTAGCATCTACATTAAAAAAAAGAATAAACTAACAAGTTTTAACAGAGATAATTTATACCATGCCTACATTTTTCATTCCATATACTATTGATTACCACACGAACAACTATTTCAGATGTTTTGACATCGACTAAAAAAAGCATTGAAAAGATAAAATAAAGGACCCTGCTGACTGCAGTCGTATATAATAACATTTTATTAATATTATACAAATATACTGCGGAAACACTAGATACGTACAGAATTGATGCAAACATATAATTGACAGATAACCGATATAATTGATACGAATATGAACTTTCTAATCAAATGTAAACTATTTGAAGATAAAAATGAATCTAGATTAAGTGAAAAATATTTGTAGAACGTTCGTTCAATTAAATATGCAAGTGGGTTAAAATTTCGTACATGAACAATGAACCACGCATTTTCTTGAAAATAAAATAAATGCCTAAAGATGCGGAGGGAATTTGTGGACGTTGGGTTTGAAAAAATAAATTAAACTAATAAACTGATAAACCATAACGAAGCTAGGACTAAAATATAAAATAAAGTCTTATATTTTTGTACTTAGTAATAAACTTTCTGCATTTTTGGTTTAAGCTTGGTGACTTGGTTGAGAGTTGTCTCATTGGCATTCAAACCACATCTTCTCATTTCTACATAGACATGTATCCTGTTTTAGATTAACGTTAGTCTATGTGCAGTTGTTAAACGTGTTTGAGCATAGCAATTTTTTTAAGTGAAATTGTACTGTACAATCATTACTCATAAGTTCTGCATTCGAAAACACTTTGCAAATCTTGTATAAATCTTGGAACATAATAACCGTATATAAAAATTCAATTTACACGCAACACGTGATAAAGGAAACAGTATTATACCGGTGTTAAAACTTTGTGGTCTAAATAATAAAATGATACAGACTGGTACTTGTGGTAGTGTGGATTTTTATCATATTAATCATTTATATATTTTATATGTTTTATAGGTTAGTCCGAGACACCATTAATTATATTCTTTCATTTGCAGAGTAGTTTACTTAAGTTTACCTTTATTCTATTGATTGCCTATTGATTATTCATTGATTCATAAAATCTAACTGTTTACTTTGTAGCATTTACCTATTATTGATTTTACTATCAGTACTCACTGTTCACTAGAGTGTATATGTTTTCTTGTATTCTGATTGGTTAATTAAGCCTTGCCCCCAGTTTTGGTGGTAGTTTTGAAAACAGTAATGGAGGATTGATGTCTTTGTTGTGATCCTTATATATTTGTATGTTTTGATGCACTTTGTGCTCATAGACTTTATATTGTGATTGATTAGTAGTTCCATAAGTTCTATGGATTAGTATAGTGATGGAATTCATTCTGGAACAGGACATCATGACTTTATATGGTAAGTTACATTTTGTACTCTTTGAAGTGTCTTGGATGAACTGGATCCTTAACTTTAGAAATGAATGTGTATTACATTCATTTTGGTAAGATTCCCAGCCTTATGAAAGAGTGTGCTTTGAGTGTTGTTTAAATCTGATTTATTTGAGAGATTTTAGTATGAATGTAGAAAGAGAGATTTAATCTATTTTTATGAATGACCTTGACCTTTTGTCATGCAGTCATGAAATGACATTGGTATATCCAATGTGAGTTAATTAACAGTACAATTGTACATGTACGTAATGTTTTAGTATTGAAATAAGATTACTTATTTATAATTGTAAATTCGAGATGAAAGATAAAGATTAGTATAATTTATTATGAATTGTATAATGCCTTTAAGCATATTAAAGTCAGATTACTTATTATTGTCATACATTGTTTACAGAACCATATTTGATGTGAACCTCTGTTACCATTACTGTAGAAGTATGAAGATCGTTACTGTTAGTGTTGTGTAGACTGTCGATGTTAGTTATTAAACTCAGTTCCACAGACTGGTGAGTTTATCATGTATACTTGAAATAGCATAATATGTAGTGTTCATGTAAGACAGTGAAGAACATTTGATATAATATAGAGTTATCTACCGTTGATATATATGCTATGGTTATTTGTAGAATATGGATTAACATAATCTACTTAGTTAATTGAAATAGTGTTATATGATCTTGACATTATAGTAGTATGTTTAATTGTCAAAGCTGATGATTTTATATGAACGATGAGTGAATATTTGCAAGTGTTAAATATCATCAGGCATGTCATGTCACCTTGTGTATAGATATTGTATAAGAACTATAAACATTCAATGTTCTGATATTATGTTGATCTGCAGTAATGTTATAATAACTGTAACACAGTATGATATAGTATTTTTAGATTAATGTGTTTAATATGTATCTTGTTATATTTTGTAGGGTTTATAATAATTATATGATTACATCATTGTTGAATAAAGAACCCTAGACTAAGATGAAATGGACTTGTTATTATTTGACCGTCCAGAAATCACCTTTTACATACTAACTTGATTTATGGCAGAAATTCTGAAATTCTCAGTGGAAGAATTTAACCGAAGAAGTAAGAAACTTCGCGAAGCAGCGTTTACCTTAGGTTAATTTCGTGGATTTGTCAGCCTTTTGATTTTCTAATGGTCATAGAGCTCCCCAAGAATACAAGTCAAATAGATAAAGGAAGATGTGGTATGAGTGTCAATGAGACAACTCTCCATCCAAGTCACAATTTATAAAAGTAAACCATTATAGCATGTATAGGTCAAGTCACGGGCAACACGGTGGCAAATACATACAAATATTTTATCTTCAGATTTTATTTGTTTAAGTGGTTCTGAGAAAGTATATTCAGGAAAGCAGTTCAACTGCACAACATTTAACAGTATCATGCACATGTTATAGTAATGAGTCGATTATTATGCTGTGGTACCTGACATATTTTTTAAATACTGATTTCTCGTTAAAAAAAGTGGGAAATCCTTAAATAACTACGATTTCAAGTACTTTATATTTAAAAATATGGCAGTTGTTATCAAACAGATCGTTTCTATGTATGTTGCCATTTGTTTTTAAGGTGGTACATAACACTACAGGGAGAAAACTCTATAAAATCGGCTAAACGTTTTTTAAAATTACGTTAAACTGTTAAGAGAATATTAAGCTTCTCAATGATCAGAATCAGTGTTTGTCAAATTGCTATATAACCAGTGTAATATTTCTGACAAAATGGTTGGTTCAATTTTTTTTTTATTTTTTTTTTATATTTTAGTCAAAGGGTCAAAGTGGATACTTTGTCAAAATTTTATGAAAATTAAACAAGTCAAATTAACTTTAGGGAAATTGTTGGGTTCCACCTGAATTTGTTGCATGTGTATGTTGTTCCTTTGTTGTTAATTTTTATAGTTGATGTGTTTTTAGTTTGTAACCTTGTTTTCTCTCAATAAATTTAGGACTTTTGAACAGCAGTAAACTACTGTTGCCTTTATTCAACTTCTTTTCGACCTAAATTTAATGTTGGTTTTGTTATGTTTTTTAAGGGTTTATTAGTCACAAAGTTTATAAAGTATTCAATAAAATTGTGAATGGAAATGGGCAATGTGTCAAGGAGACAACAACCCGATCATAGAACAGACATCAGTAAGCTTGAGTGTTCCTAATGAATATTAATAAAAATGAGTCTCTGACATATTTAGTTTTATTGACATTATAAACACTGAGTCCATATTGCTGATGTGAACTTCTTGACCATTGGAATATAACAAGCCCAGTATTTATTTGATGCTGACATGATTTATAACAAACCTTTCTTACATTCTTTCTTTAATAAATAAATCCTTGGGAGTTTTATGACTAGTTTTGAACTTCCTCGGACACAATAGACCTCAAAGCTACCTTTCATTTTACAAATTTTGCTTCCGTGTTGATTAGAAGCACCACCTATAACAATTGAATTACAACCAATATTTCTTTGTTGCCGAGCCATAGAAAGTAGTGCGGTTAATCATACTTGTGTGTATCCAAACAAATCATCATAGATATTTTTCTATTAAACTTGAAAGCTTGAAATATATTTCGGTATGATATTTTTGGTGTAATAAAAAAACTCGTCGTAGAAACCAGGTTTGAAAATTTGTATAAAACAGTAGATGATTATATAATTATGAAATACCACAGTGAATTATAGAAAGACTAGAAGAATGCTTTCTTCACTTCTAAACGGTAACGCATTTTTATCCTATATGATATAGGCATGTATTAAAACCAGTTAATAATATTATAAATAAAATCGTATACTATAATTACATAACAAAATTAATGTAAATGTAATTATAATATCATAAAACAAATATATAATTGAAATGTAGTATCAAAACGACAAACACACTGTAAAAAAAGAACAACATTGAAATAACAGATGATACATACCTTGGAAATTCCAATTTAGCATCGACAGTATGTTTATGCTATCTCACAAGAGATGTATTGCAATTAACATGCCGTACACTTAATTGGATGAACTATCTTTATAGATGTTTACACGTTTGTCTTAGAGGTTATTGGAAACACATCCATCTGACAATGTTATAATTGTCTTGTACGCACTTAAGCCAATAATGTTTACTGTTTACGTATCTATCTTAAGTGTTTAGGAAAATCCACGTTCTGTTCTAATAATTATAGTCTATATAGTTTTTAAAACAAACGTTGAAGTTTCTATATCAGTAGGAAATATATATCAGATATAATTAGCTAAGAGAGACATAATGCAACGTTTATGGTAAGTAATTATCAGTGTTTATAGTAAACTTGATAAGAATAAGAAACCTTTCATCTCCAATTATATATCCTCCTTCATTTACCAAGTCAGGAAATGGCAGTTGTTATCTTATAGTTCGTTTTTTTTGTGTGTCGTTTGTGGTTGCACTTCATTGTTTCTGTTGGTTTTTTTTTGTTTTTTTTTCTCTTATACAGTAGTATACCGCTATTCAAAAGTCATAAATCGATTGAGAGAAAACAAATCAAGGTTACAAACTAAAAGCGATGGAAACACATCAACTTTATAAAAAACTAAACCGCGGAAAACTATAACAAGACATTAGTTTTACAGTATAAAAAAGAAGATGTGGTATGAATGCTAGTGAAACAACTCTCCACAGGAGACCAAAATGACACAGAAATTAACAACTATAGGTCACCGTACGGCCTTCAACAATAAGCAAAGCCCATACCGCATTGTCAGATATAAAACAAGTTCGTTTGAATGTTTCATAAAGATTTCTGCAAGATATACCTGGTTATATCAGTAATTTTCTTCCAAAACAGAAGATTGTCGTAAAAATCGTGTATATCATCGGGTTAAGTACTTACAGCTTGCTTTAAGTATTTACTAAGATGATGGAATTTGTGTAAAATGTTCGAACTCCTTGGTGTTTTTCCATACATAAACTATTTTGCCCCATAACACCCATTTATTTTTTCATATAAGACTTAATAGCTCGTGAAAGGTCATTTAACAAAATTTTAGAAGATTCTTGATTTTCTTTGTTTTGTTTTGAGACCCAAATAATACCAATGTAAATATAAGGTAAAAGTCCAAGTCAGCCTTTTCCCGCCATATTTTAAATCTCAAATATCTCGAAAAGGAGGTCCATGACCTATCAATATTTTTAGCTTATTTTTATCCTTAACATATGCTCTACCGGTTTATAGTATCAATTCTAACTTCTTGATTTATTAATTTTCACTTAACCTCACCTAAGTACATCCTTAAATAACTTCATGAACTAACATTATAAAAATACGGTCAAGTTATATTTTTATAACAAAAAATTGTTGGTTATAATTTTATCGCAATATAGAATAAAGAGCTGTTCTTGCTCTGCATACAATTATCGTAGATTCTATGTGCGCCTGACGTATTTTTTGTCTGAATAAAAAACAATCATTAGTGACGCTCGAATCAAATAAATTAAAAAGACCAAAAAAAGAAAAAAATCGAAAGGATTTGACATTTACTACTGATGTAATATTTTTTTCGGGTAAAAAGTCCTTAAATAAGACGATGATTTGTATTGCTTTAATTTTAGTCATGATATTGTTTCCGTTTCATCAAGACAAAAGTTAATCAGTGTTGCTTTCAATTATTTTAGAGAAACAGACAGTAAACAAATATTCCACTCAGGAAGTCTAGGTTGTTGTTTGTGCAATGTTATTAGATGCGTGATTATCGTTTACATTCGCTAATTACAACTTCTTAATCTATTATTATTAGTTCAAGATGTTTCACGAGGTTCTTTGGTAATATTAACATCAATCGGTAGGGTAAATCATAATGTGTGTCAAGATATCGCAAGAGTCGTTAAATAGCCCCTGACATTTAAAACTTAATAAACTTATGCAAGCTTTTTGAAATTGTGTAATTTAATTTGATTAAGAAAAAAATGTATACTCGACATAAAATAATCTTTTCACGAATAATTTTTGGTGAAGACATTAATGAGTAACAACTTTACCCAAAATTACATTAGAATCAGATTCACATATTCAGGTAAAGCCGATTGGAATGAAACATTTATTATAATCCTTTCTGTCGTCAGACTTTGTTTCTTTTGTTGTTATGTCAACTTTTTACGGAAAGAATATAGGGTCCAAATTGACATCTATCAAAAAGGACCTCAAAAGACACAACATATACATATGTTTATAAAAAATACATTTCGAGGTAAGAACATAATCTTCAATTGAATATTACTTAGACGTATAGTGTAAATAGTTATCAAAGGTAACAGGATTATAATTTAGTACGCGAGACGCGCGTTTCGTCTTCATAAGACTCATCAGTGACGCTCATATCAAAATATTTATAAAGCCAAACTAGTACAAAGATGACAGTAAACAAATATTCCACTCAGGAAGTCTAGGTTGTTGTTGGTGAAATGTTCTCAGATGCGTGATTATCATTTACATTCGCTTATTACAACTTATTGATCTATTATTAATAGTTCAAGATGTTTGTAAGTTACGTTAATTATGTATTGTCCATTAGTTTTCCGTTTTTATGTTTATACTTATGTTCATCTCTTTTCTTAGATAAAGAAGTTCTTAATTAAAATGTTATTTAAGGAATGACTGTAATATTTTTTCTGTCTATGAAGAAATAACATAAAAAAATGTGGTGCACACTGAATTACGCGCGTAGCGGGTTATTTAACAGTGTGCACCACATTGTTTATGTTATTTCGAATAGACAGAAAAAATATTACAGTCATTTCTTATAATTTAATTCTAAATTTCATTTTAAACCGCAGAAAACCATAAAAAAACGTTGATGACGTCACGGTCATATGACTAAATTATGTCTATGGGCTCATAACAAAATAACGTCAACCAATCAGAAAACGCGTTATATCAAAAATTAAATTATTCGGTCTTATATGGACATGTTTTCCATGGTTTATAATGCATGGTACTGTGGCTTCATTTATATTGGTTGGATATCAGTTTTAGTGGATTTCGTGGGTACACGAGAACAACGAAAAATTTAAATGTTTAACGAATTACAAATTTTCTAAAGGAATGTAATACAGACCTTGCCAAAACAACGAAATTAAATATCCACGAAAATGAAAGTTTTCCTCAATCTAGAAAATTGGTATTCACGAAAATTTGTACTCACGAAAATAAATGAATCCACAGTATGACATTGTGCACCAGAAATATTTTGCAGTCGTATTAAGCCACTTAACGTGGTACCTAACACTACAGGGAGATAACTCTGTAAAGTCATACAAACGTTTTAATAACGTTTTGTTGTAAAGGGAATATTATGTTTGTCAAACTACTATATCACCAGTGTAATTTTTCTGATAAAATGGTTGGTTCAAAATTTTTATATTTTTGTTAAAGGGTCGAAGTAAATACTTTGTCATAATTTTATGAAAATTAAACGAGCCAAATTAATTTTAGTGAAAGTGTTGGGAACCACCTTAATCAAACATATGATAAAGGTATTAACATTGTGTCTGAAATTACATTTAAAAAACAGTGTAATGTGTAATTGAGGTAATTGACCATTTTTGCAAAGACAAAGAATGTGTAATTTAATTAATTACATTCCAATGTAGTTGACCCCAAGTCTGTTATTTAGAGACGGGATGGATACCCCTACAGTTGCAGAAACAAACAATTACAATCTACGAATCGAAGCAGTCAAAATATATACCAAACCTCTAGCAGACTGTTTCCTTATCAGGAATCATTTTATTCCATCTAGTATCAAACTATGGAATTCGCTCGATTTAAGAATTAGAAATGAACTTTCTTTAAATATATTTAAATTAAAAATTAAACAGAAATATTATTAAAACAAATCACCCCCTACATATCTCAATATTTGCGATAGATATTTAAATGTTTTACGCGAAGATTAAGAAACAAATGCAGAGCCCTTAACATGGATCTGTATCACGCAAATATTAAACCTAACGCAATGTGTCAATGTGGTTATTTAAACGAAAATGCTCAACATTATTTCCTCTCGTGTAAAAATTATACAGTGCAAAGGAATAACTTATTTTTTTAACTTAGAAAAGAAAGTATACCTACCGACTTTGAAAATTTAATGTACGGCAATGCTTTGTTTAATATGAACATAAACACGCTAATTTTTATAAAAGTGCAGAATTATATTAAAGAGACCAATCGCTTTTCATAGTTTATAGACATTAGGGTTAAATATATACCAATAATAATGTAATTACCTTTTGTTGACTTCGAATGAAATTGTTCATTTTTTCCTAACACATGGATCATCACTTTGATTTTATTATAAAATCCTATCGGTTGACAACAACAATTTAATTTAATTGTTTGAAATACATTAATAACTTACATTTAGAGTGAATATTTTTTCCAAGATAAAAACAACCTATTTGGTAGCTAGGTCTATCAAAAGAGATTACGGCCAACTCGACTTGATGAGCCATGTCGTTTAAATTCTTGTTAATTTCATGTCTTCATATTAATATTGTTTATGATGTTATTATTATGTATTTTATTTTTGTTCGGTTATTTATTATTTGTATGTAATGGAGAAGACGTTCTCAGTTGCAAAACTTGTGTCTAATCCTATTGTCAATGTTTTGAACAATAAAATATGTTTAAACTAATATTATAAAGATGTGCGCAAATTACATATAAGTCATATCACTGCATACCGCATGTGTAAAATAACCTTCGTCAAATAAAAAGAAAAAACTGTAAGCTGACAAATCTATTGGCCTAAACAATACATCAACACTGTCTTCATTTTAATTTTGTTCAAGCACATTTTCACAGACGCAGCATTTAAATTGTTAATTTCTTTTCAGATGCGAACAGTTGTAAATGATTCAAATAGTTGACAACTACACAACGTGTCAATAACCATATAGTACAGCTATTGCATTATAACATATTCAAAAGTGATCATCTTTGGATATGGATAGAAGATATGGATCAGTGAATTTACTGCAATTATTTTGTGTGATCTTATTTTTTCGGACGATTTCCACAAATAAAGGGGAAATAGAGAGACTGCAGAGAGAAATGGATAAGCTCTCCCGACAAGTTATGCTACAGCAATTATTTATAGAAGAAAAAATTCGTAGTGACGGTGATTCGGGTTTGAAACAAACGAGAATTATAAACGATGGAACCAAACCGTACCACTTTCCGACAACGAGGTCAAAAAGGGGAGTTGCAGCCATTCATGATCATTCCCATATGAAACGTACAATCGGTGTCGGTGAATTTGTTGCCGTGTTAAATGGAGTTGAATTCAGAACACGACACAATGATCCTGAACTGCGCATGCCAAGTACGACATCGAAAAATTTCTTAGAAACTGAGGAAATACCTTTCCCTGATGTTCCACCTGAGGTAACACAGAAACCTACTGAGGCTGAACAGGTACAAGAAATGCGTGAGTGGTTTAGGGCCTTTAATGATCAAAATTACACAGAAAGGGACTACCGCAAATATTTTAAACCTGTTTTGTGTTATCTAGAGGGAATGTGGGTCTATGATAATCATACTGATATACTAGAACCTTTTTTAAGTGACAGACATCAGTTTGATGCGAGTACTTTTGATGACCTTGAAGAGAAAATAATGTTCACATCTTACGGTGGACGGAAAGACGGTCTTGAAAATTTTGGATGGCTCCCAAAAACAATAATCAATGTTGAAAATGGGAAATCCCCATTATACGGCCAATGGATATATAGAATTGTTTGTCATCCGTTGAAGCGTGATCTTCCATTAAATCGTTTGCGCATGGCCGATGATTTGAGCTCGAGAATGATGTTCCTACGTTCAGAAGAGGAGGAGACGAAGACTAGACGTGCCCGTTTTAAACTAAACCAACGTGACAGTAAGGTATGGAATGAAAGATTTAATCAAAATCCAGCTTTAATTGACAGCTTAATGGGCGAAATACCCGGATTAGACAATTATGGCGGGAACTTGACAGACGAAGCGTTAAATCTTCCAGCATATAGTGCTGATGGTAAAAACATGAAAAAGAAAAAGCTATTAAATAGTGCATATTATCATCGATTCTGGGAAGAGATTCGACCTGATTACATGCGTTTATCGTTACGAAAACGAGCATTTTCTGACAGCAATCTGTTTATGTCGATGACATCACAACCACAAGTTGGAGGGAAAAGTTTAAATTATTGCTCAAAAGAAGAATCATTACAGAACAAACCTTGTAAATATTACAACCAGCGATGGTCATACGCTGTTCCATTTGAAATCATATACCTTAACCCACTTAGCAATTGGAATCCGTATAATATAACCTACAAAGGTCATTACAAGAATGACCTGGAAGCAAAATATGTTACCGAGAATGGGAAACGAAATGGCGGTAATGATATTCATACAGCATATAATGGTACAAATAGTTGGTATTTTTTCCAAACCCCACAAAGTTTTTATAGTGGAAAAGAAAAGAAAAGGGGAAATACGGGAAACGGAGGTATCGGTGTGCTAGATCGCAACGGAAAAGTCAGATATACCCGGTCAGCTGGTATCCGTGTGTTTCTTCCTGAAATTAAAGATATAGGTATCATTCGTCAGAGATACCCAATCGTGCCACTTTACAGCGAAGGAAACACCGCGTATAAAGAAATGGAATCTCTTAAAGACATAGTTTTGGAAAATAACAAATATCTGAAAATGTTCCACAATGTACTTGAAGATGAGAGTATTGAAAAATTGAGAAAGGAACAGATCAAATTGTCTGTGAAAAGTGGCATAACGCTGGTAATGTCAATGGCAACCATATCCAATCCGGGTCCGCATACTCATTATATTGATTTATCAGCAGAAAACGTCAAAGCTTTAAAATCGAATAAAAAGTTAAATGTTAGAAGCAGTGAGGATAGTGGTCATTTCCATCGTATTAAAATTATCTACCGGCCACATCTTAGTAATCCATTCGTTATGAAACGGTGTGACAACAAAAGGAAATGTTGGGATGGACATAAAAAGCTTTTACTTGAAAATGAGGCACAAATACCGGAAGTCGAAGAAGCGGGAAAAGAAGTGAACGAAGACGAGAGACCAGAGAGTTATAATGAATAAATTTTATTCTATTATTTTTCTGGATCTGAACACCTAAAAAATTGCTCTACTGAATATTTGATTAAGATGGCAATTATATGTTTGTTGCATTTTGCAATTTATGTTACCAGCTTAATATGGGAATAAATCATATTTACAGTGGAACTTGTAATTTAAATGTAAATGTGTGTAAACGTGCATAGTTCAGTGCATGCAAACAAGCTTTCGACGAATAAGATAACGGGAAGACAATAATTCTATCACAATACATTTCTGAAGATTGTGATAAAATAAAAATAAAATATGTATATAAAAAAAAAACTTACATACACTGTGAATATACCATTCACGTTTAAAAACATTTAAAACTAAATCCTTAACATTTGATGTTTTGTGAGACTAAAATAAGTATCTATATAAGAGGGCCAAATTAAGCTGGTGTGACACTCTAACGAAAATATACGAAACCTTCTAATATAAATGGCATGCCACTGGGTTTCACTTTAAATTGAAATTGGAATTGAAATTTATCTGTATATATATACAACATCTACCATGAGTTGATACACCTTCAATAATGAGTTTATGGTATGAAGGTATCATGCAGGAAACCGCATAAAAAGATATGACAAAAACAATAAATGCATTCAAATGATAAAGCAAACTTAGTGGCTAAATGAATATTGCTATCGGTTTGTGCAATTTGCACTAGAGATCTGGTTTGTAGAAACTGGAATTTGCAAAAGGGTTATGCAAATGTTATGTGTATTCCAAGGTAATAAATAGAATAGCCTAGCTTTAAAATGTATTTTCAAATAGTAGCTAAACGTATACCCTTTAATATTCACAACTACCCAGCATTGATTTCAACTGACTTGTGCAAGAATGTACACACAATTACATATTATTGATAAAGTTAGTTTAAAATCATTATCGTCTTCTATTCGTAGTCAATTATTTCAGTTCAAAAGCAAACAAAAATTCGTTAAAAATCTTTTGGCGACCAGCGATCTCAGGTTCACATATTGCTTTTCTTTTTTTAAAGAAAGCAAATTGTTTTTTATTCCATGAATGTGTGATGAATAGTGAAATCGTCGATAGGTTTAGCTGTTATGCATGCTACAAAAATATAAGGAAGTGGGACATGTTACTCTAATGTTGATAGGAAAATAGTTATTACGTCTCATCATTGGTTATTAATGTCCCTGGTTCCAAACCTTTACTTTAGCAGGTATTTTTTTTTATAAGGGGGTACCAAACACTTCGACTAAAATTAATTTGTATCGCTTAATTTTCATAAAGTTTTGACAAAAAATTTACCTTGACCCTTTAACAAACATATATGAAAATTTCAAAAAACATGCGTTTCAGAAATCTTCTGTATAAAAATTGAAAATACTAACAGTAAAATAAATTCAAAATGGTTCTCTAAATTTTAATATTCGTAGGTTATTGTGAACTAAATCCATATTTGCATGTAATTGTTTTAAGTTTAATATTCTATTTTTCTTTAAAAATCGATTCTCTTTAATATTTTTATAAAAAAACGAAATTTTCAATAAAAGTTTGAATGTGTGTTAATGTGTGGGTGAAAATTAAAGAAGTTAGGACAAATTAAGGTGTAGGTAGGCGTTAATTTCTCAAACATTTCTTAAAAAAACAACTCTATATTTTGTTTTCTTTCAAAAAGCTATTGCCACAATTCATAATTTGTTTTTCCATAAATTTGAGTAATATTATCGTTGTTTATGAAATATGTAAATAAATTGGCTGATAAACAACATGAACAATTAAAAAATAGGAAACAACATATGAATCCATATTAACATGTCTGATTTGCACTCCAGATTTTGTGAGAAAGAAACAAGTATGTTATCCTAAAAAATGCATTACATTTTATTCGTATCCTATTTGTGCTTTGTACAAAATGACCAGTTGATACTATTCATGTGGTTTCCTTCGTAACTTAAAGCAATGACATAGTAAAAAATATGTTTTCCGGTGCTGTACTTCAAATCAATATCAACAGTATGTGTTATCCAAATTTTAAACAATCTTATCTATTATATAGATATAAGAAGATATGGTATGAGTGCCAATGAGACAACTGTCATTCAAAGTGTTTCTGTTTGTTTTGCTCACATTATTGTCAATATAATGGAATTCTATGAGACTGTCATACCAGTGATATGTTCAGATAGCTATAACTCAGATTTACTGTGCGTATTTCTTCATTGGTATAGGATACGGTTGAGATCCCACAACACACGTTTTAACCCTCTGCATATTTGTACTTGACCCAAATCAGAAAGCTTCTGGCCTTTGTTAGTCTTGTATGCTTTAAAATATATACTATTTATATGTTTTGGAGTTTAGTTTGACGTCCATGGTCACTGATGAACTAGTACACATTTTTATGTAGGGGCCTGTTAAAAGGACCACCTCTGGTTTCGGGATTTTCTCCCTACGTTTAAGACTCATTGATGGCCTTTAATGCTGTTCGCTGCTCTTTGGTCGGGGTTGTTGTCTCTTTTACATATTACCCATTTACACTCTCATGTAATTTAATAACACCAGGTTTAATTCACCGCTTCTACATAAGGCCATGGCCAATGTTGTTTTCTTTCGGTTTGGCTTCCTCCGTCTAGCAGTAAAACCCTTGCAAAAGTGTGATATCCGTTTGCTGTGCGGGATGTACAAATTTGCAGCTATGTCCGATAAGTTAAATCCGATGCCTCGTGTAAAGAGAGTGTCGCGCTCTTGACACGTTTAGAACCCTTGAGGTGTCCGTAAGTGACCTGTTGCAAGGCTTAATTATGTCCCTATCCAATATACCCTCATTTCCCGTTGCAGTCTAAATTTCTCCGACTTTAATCCCGGACGCCTCTATTACAAAAACCTACCTTTTGTATTTATTGTTAAGTTGTTCTTGTCCAAAATATGCATGAAGTATTTGCAACTGGACGTTAAACAACGAAGAATGAGTCTGTTCGTTTGATGTGTTTGAGTTTTTGATTTTAACCATTTGAAAAAGACTGTTTGAACTTTCCTTGGAAGGTTTTCTATGGAATTTAGCAGACAACACAACTTTTAAAATGGCAGTGCTTTACTTTAAAATAGTGTTCATGTATAATATAAAATATGATATCTTTTCTGTCCCATCATAATCTGCAATTTTATATTATCTCTTGGCTAAAATTGAAAGTTCGTGATTTCGAAGACGACCCTGACTGGTGACCTTAACGGGAAATACTTTTATAATCAAACACTTTCGGAAAACTTCCTAACCGTAACATACAAATAATGTATATGCAAATGTACCCGCTACATGAATAGTTAAATCACACTTCAGTGAGTTGAAAACAGATATTCAGAATACATTAATATGTAATAAAAATTTAAATGTTTACAAAAATCACTTTATATTTATTGTAAACTGAAAACGCAAAGGTAAGAAGTAAATAACTTTTGTAAATATCTTCTAATTCTATAACAAATAACAAATAACAAATGACAAATAACAAATGACTATTTCATGATGACTGGCAACAAACAGTTCAAGAGTTTGTTTGTGCTTTTGTGGTCTTGTGCGTAAATTGTATTACCAACTGGTCATTTTTTGTTGTTGTTGTGTATATATACATTGTTTCCCATTTGTCATTTCGGGGTCTTTTACAGCTATAAACTATGTGTATGGGTTTTGCTCAATTTTGAAGGCCGTATGGTGACCTAAAGTTCTTAATTTCTATGTCATTTGGTCTTATTTTTGAGAGTATTCTCATTGGCAATCATTCCATATATTCTTATTTAATGTCCCACCTTAGGAAAACGATAACCAAAGACGACAAGCATGTTCCATGTATCTTGTTTAAAAAATGCATCCAAAAAATAATAAAACAAAACTATATGAAATATAAATCGATACATTGTATCATCATTTCATACGAATTTTCACCAGAAACCATGAAATTAACTTTCGGGGTGACATGAGACAACTTGTGACAGCCATTCTACTCGATATAAACACAAGTATAAGTATATAGATTAGCAAAATAAATCGTATAATAACGATTTTTCTAGGTCCGTTTGATTTAGTGTCATATATATATTTTTTAAAGGTAAAGTATCATTTCGCTTTATCATTTCGCTTGTATGAAGTTTTAATGAAATGGGTTTTCTCTAAGGCTTCCTGTTTTCCAATCTCTTGCAAAGGTTCAAAATAACGGATAAAATGGATTTATATAAGTTTTAAAACATTGACTTGGAAGCCATAAAAAAAGATATTTATACATAAGCCATTATGACCTTCTTTTGACAAAAGTTAACTTAACTGGCCGATAATATCGAAATAATGTTTCTGTTATATATTATGTATGAAACAAAACAAGGATATTCTATTTTTGTTTGTATAAATCGTTGATTAGACCTCTTTTAGGAAAAAAAGTACTGCGTATTTATTTATAATATGTACGTCTGCATTCGTAATAGTAAAACAGTTGACTACAGAATAATAACATTCTAAATTTAGATCGGGTATTCCCAACGTCAGTTCCTCGATTTGTGAAAAGAGACAAATTAATAGCGCGAGACGTTCGTTGCAAGGACAAAAACTGTGTCAAAATAGACCATGCATAGTCATCCATCTTTACGTAGGTGTGATGTTTTGTTGCTTTATTAAACTTTATTAAATAACTTTTACTTAAATTACTGTATTTGTGGTGTCTATTACTGCATTTATGTTGTGTAAATACCCACACCTTTTTAAAAGGTAAGGATAACAACAGTTACACCAAATGAGGTAAAGTAAATTTTTTAAACTTAGCTGCAATTCTTATTTCTTGTGTACATTTTCTTTTAAGATTTAGGTGGTGAGAAAATGATTACTAAACAAAACAGAGGTGATCCATGTTAAACTTTCTATTTTACTTTTAGTTTTCAAAGTTGATGGTCTATTGTTTGAACTTCTGTGTCCCGGGTTTGTCTTTTGTTCATTTATTGTTCTACTTTATGACTATAGTCTGAGTGTTGATTTTCATTTGTAAACGTGTGGTTTTGCAGTGTCGCATGCCCACCGATGTCCAGATATTATGCGAGAGAATACTTTAAGAATAGACGATACGACAAGACACAGATAAAAAATGATTGTTTCTGAATGGAGAATTGAACTTGATATCAAAGAATACAAAACTGGCTTTTTTTTGGAGATAAAACTAGATAGCTGACTTGGTTTAAATTAAAGTAAGGTCACCAATTTCCCGATATCAAATAATTTAAAAAAAAAAAAACATTAATGTATTGCCATATGACCTTGAACATTGAAGGGTTAAACTTGCATTAAATCATGTCTAGACCCTTTAACAGAAAATAAAGGAATATGGAGTAAATGTTCACGAAACCTAATCACACACAAAGTCAATGCATAGAAAAAATACTAATGATCAATGGTCAATTAAAGTTGCTGGAGTGTTCTTCAACAATAAAAGAATCATTAATACCAAGATGGTCCCTATTGTCGACTTAAGCAGTACTATAGTACTTAAAGTATAATACTGCAATGTCACTATATTTAAATCTAGTCATAAAAAAATCACCGAAGTCTAAGCACAGTCAATACAAGACGAAAACAGACAGTCATGCAGATCCGGTATTAATGATTATGAGAATTACGATTTTTGCTTTATTCTACACATCGGTCTTTTAATGTTGTCCATAAAACGTAAAAGTCTTAAATTATAATGAATCTATGTTTTTGCTTTGAGACCAGAATTTTGTGGAGAACAAATAGCTAAAACTTAATTGCGTTTCAATGTCAGAAAGCGTCCAGGAAACGCTCAAAATGCACGATTTTGCGTTATTTTTCTCAGAGCTTCTGGGGGCCTTGATCGGCCCCAGACCCCTCGCCAAAAAAAAATTCGCCTCGCTCCGCTCGGTGAATATATTTTTCCTCATGATTAAAAGAGGCTAGTTACGGCACTGGTTATATATATATTTGTAAATTTAAGTACTTGCACTCGAAAATGTTGTTTTAATGATTCACCCTGGTCACACTTTCCACGATCACAATGGAGAATTTTTACAGTGGTTAATTTTGTAAAATATAATCTTATTTTTTGGCAAACTTTACGATCGATGTTATCAAATACCGACAATAAGGCTTGCTACCAAGAACCGGTCTGACCTAAAATTCCAAGATAAAATTATCAAATTTTAAAAATTGCGAAGATGTGGTATCACAGCAAAGGAAAAAACTCTCCCCAAGATACCTAGTGATACTGTTACAGAAATTTTCAACTATATTGGTCAACGTACGGCCCCCAACAATAAGTAATGCCAATACCGAAGAGTCAGGTAATACATTAACGCTGTCATATTTGATTCTCGATGATAAACACAAGTAAATTGATAAATATTAATTGGCTTTCTTGATAGTTATTGCAGTATACAAAACACAAGATGGAAAACCAATACATGACAATGACATTTGAATAATGAGTGAGAAAGAGTCTCCGATAAAAAAAAAATCAACAAGAAGACGTCCAACTACTATGCAGTATGGGCTTTGCTCATTGTTGAAGGCCGTACGGTGACCTATAGTTTTTAATGTCTGTGTCATTTTTGTCTTTTGTGGATAGTTGTCTCATTGGCAATCATACCACATTTTTTTTTTTATACATGCAAATAATGCATAAACATTGTTTTTGGAGAAATATATAATGTTTAAAGGCTTTAATTTGCCACCTGATGGTCTTCATTATTATGACAAGTATGTACACACCCGTGATATCGCTGGTCCGTAACTGAATTAAAGTACTATACAAGTTGAACTATGCCTAAGCCTTATTTTAGTAAATGGTATTGTCATCTGATAAAGTCATGTCGATTGTAAGATACACAGTTTTCTCTGCTTTCAAATCTTTCTGTTTGAACCCGTCGACCTGGAACTTGTCAATTATTGGTAATATTAATTATTTGGAAAACAACAGGTCCTGGCTATCCAGGAATGGAGTATTTTTTAATCAACATCATTGTCCCATATTAGTTATCTTAGAAAGTCTTGCTGATTGCTGAATAAAACTACAATAGGAAAAAATTTGACAAAGATTGAATTTAGTAGTGTCGGCCCTTTGATTATGACCCGTGTATATAGCAAAATCCTAAATACACCGTATGGTGGTGCGCCTGTCAAATGCGGAACGTACCCTTTGATTATGACCCGTGTATATAGCGGACCGTATATAGCAAAATCCTAAATACACCGTTTGGTGGTGCGCCTGTCAAATGCGGAACGTACAGATAAGGTAATAGGTAACAGGTGAATATATTATTGGTTTCGGTATCGGATTCGACCCGGAACTTGTTAATTATTGGCAATATTAATTATGTGGAAAACAAAAGGGTCTGGAGTGGTGTCATTTTTAATCAACACCATTGTCCTATATTAGCTATATATAGAGTTGAATTCTTTGATTTGTCGTTTTTACCCGATGACGGCTGACAAATTGGACCTCGTAATTTTAGTATTATAGATAATATCTCCATTATTTTAAATTAGTATCCTCCAACAGTTGGCTGAGGCATAAAAATATGAGTAGACTCTCGGCTGAAAACCTTTAAAGCACGACACAGGTTTGATATGTTGATTTTGAGCCCCTTGCATGTTCATGATGTATCTGCCACTGATTAATCAATCGATTGGTATCACCAATCAATCGATTGGTAGCATGACTGATTAAACATAAAGTTTCAGAAAAAGTTGATTCTATTAACGCGTCTTTTAATGACGCACAATTAGTTCTGTAATTCTTTCAAAAAAACTCATGGTATCAAAATCTATCAGACAAATATTGTCAAATTGTAATGCAACCTTGAACTTTGTCAGATATACTGTAAAATAAAAATTATGTTGGTGTTATGGATGTGTTTTTATCCACCTATTGTATAATCACGGTGGGTATGGTTGTCCTGCGAGAGAATGTTCTGTGCTGGTGATTCGGTCCTGACGGGTGCTGGTGATCGATGAAAAAATGTAAACAAAGACGAAAATGATGATTTTTGACGTTTTCACTCATAAAAAATGGAAGAAAACAGTTGAGATTTTTCAATTTTGTTTCTTATGGGTTCATATGTAAACCATTTAAAAGTTGACCCTCTAAACTGTTTCAGTAAGCGTAACACAAAAATGCTCATTTTCAGAAAATCTAGAACGGAAAAAATAAAACAAAAATACTCATAGAGTCCGCTTTCTATACCGCAATCCACACGACAAAACTATTTTGTGAAAAAACATTGGAATTTATTAAAATTTAGCATTTTCTCAATTTATTCATGTCCTGATACTGTGCTGGTGGGTCCTGATACGGTGCTGGTGATTTTGGATAAGAAGTTGGTCATATTTGAAACAAATGTTACAAAATCAATAAAATTAGGCAGATAATTGTTGTCAATAGGATCTATGACTCCTATTTTAGCTCTTGTGCATCCATTTAGCTGTTTAATATGTGTTTTCAAATGATCGTAACTTGTATTACATAATTACATAAAAGGGCAACATCTTTCGTCCAATATTAGATAACAATATATAGTATCTAAAATAAGAATAGTTTTATTAAGATATTAAATGCCCCTTACATTGATGCTTCAACAATGATCAAAGCCCATGTCGCAAAGACCATTTTGTTAGCGCTCCGCATACCCCTCCAACTTCCACCCAACCAATCCTCCTCATTTCCTCCTTCATTGTTACAGTGGTGTACCAGCACAACAATTTATCACATAAAATAATAATACAAAGACACACATTATTGAACAACGAATGCTCGCAGGTACTGAAAGCTAGTAGTTCAAAGGGTCCACATTTTCAACTTATAGATAAACCATGTTCTCATATACAAAAATCCCAATCGTGTCGATTAAAAAAGTCTCAAAACTTAAGTTCACATTTTAATGTTTGATAAAGCAGAACTTTAAAAGTGTGCAGTGAATCTTGTGCTCACAACAGTTATTGTCATAATTATGTTTACATAGGACTTAAGAAGGAATTAAGAAGGTACCAAGAAATATTTTACAGTTCAATTTAATTATCATGAATGGAAGGAAATGGTACGGAAGTTTACATAGGACAAAAAGAAATTGATACTAGTAGTATTTTTTGGCGAAAGAATTAAACGCTTCTTTGCATTATATAGTACAGCTCTTCTATAAAAGCATGCAAACAAAACTTTGATTGACTTGCTTGCTATGTTTGCTTGGAAGTTTTCAAACAATAGGTAGGCGGAGTTTCAATACATACTGGGATTTGATTGGACAAATACAAACTGACAGGAATTGAAGTTAATGTGTATTGTACAAACAAATTCTAGTATGTAGTAAACAGACTACTTACCTGTCGTTTACAAACATCAAAACAATCATAGCAAGCAATTTGATCAATGGTTTGCTTTGCATATATTTATAGAAGAGCTGTAAATTCAAAAAAAAAAATCTCGTAGATGGTTAAATCCTCAACAAAACCTCAATAACTTTGTTGGAACGAATAAAGGTTTTAAATCAAATTTCCGTGGACTTTTTAGCTTCCACCCTGACGAGGCATGTTAGCTGTTCGTATGCTGTTGCACCTGACGCACGGAAACTTTCACATTTCCATCTTCTTTTCTGAAATATTTTACCCAGCTCATACTTGACAGGATTGTTATCCTAGTAAAAGGTGTAACCAATGGATTGAACAGAAGTTAAAAATCCCACAATACTATATGATTCATTTTATGTGTCAATTTGTTCGAAAAAAGTCGAAAAGAAGAAAGTTTTTTTAATGTCATGATTATCTGTCGCTTTCTAGATCTATGCTTAGCATTTATTTCAGATGACATGGACTCCTCACCCTGGTGACCCTGGTGCCTTTCATAACTTTATCCGTATACATATATTAATAGAAAAGGCTGCAACTTGTATTTTTGTATTTAAAATGGTTCGTTGTAACGAGAATATTTGTGGTGAATGGAAACTGTGAGGGTCAAAATCTTAAATTGCTTATAAATGTTGCTGGACCCAGTTTCGTTATCTGATCTGAATTTTCTGAAATGTGCGAGGTAGATAGACATTGGCCTTTTGATTTTTTTACTCGGTAAGTTTTTCCCTAATTGCTTGAACTTTTGCAATATTAAAGCCGATTTCAATTAGTGTGTAGACAAAGGGAATATCTTTGGTTATCTTGCTTGCTGAACAGAAAAGTCATTGTTAGGTTATGTAAACTACCCTAATTTAAAAGTAGACTAGTCCGACAAATGACACATCTTTCTGTCTGTAGGACCAGGCTACTTCGAAAGGAGGGTAGTATACCTTACATAACAATGACTTCACGGATTAGCTAACAAGCAAGCTAACCAAAGATATTACCTTTGCCTACATACTCAATGGAATCGGCTGTAACTAAAAACTCGAATACATTTTAACAGACAGTGGTCATGTTTGTTGATGAATATTGTTTTTCCTAGATTCACTCTTGAAAAATCATTTGGTAACATTTGGTCAAGTAATTTCAGAAAAGATCTTTTTGTAATTGCGGACGCCAAGACAATACATGAACCTCACAGGACCCCTGGACACAGGTGAGCTTATATATGATCTTATAGCGATTCGGGTTGATAACCAGTTGAAGAATTTCTTTTTTAAACTTATATACTTGTTTTATACTCAATTGGTAGTATGAAGCCACGAATTATTTTAATTTTTGAAATTGACATATTCTAGTCTGCCCTTTCATAAAATAGTGATGTTTTTTAGTGTTCTATCGAACTTTCGAAAAAAAAACCTGATAACCGTTCAGACAAAAAAAATATGTTGAAAATTTTTACAGATACAGCAAGTGATTCTTAATAGCTATAAGATACATTTTTCTTTTAAAATACAACTTTTAAATCTTACGGGAAACTATTCCAAGCTTAAAACTTTCACTGTAACCTCGCTCTAACTTATCCCCCCCCCCCCCCAAAAAAAAAAAAAAAAAACACCAAACAAACAAACCCGCAATACTATTGTCATTCTTATAGTCAGCACTAAATTGTTCACAAACAAATGTGTTTTAAGCTGCTAAAGACATATGATTCAAACGCTCAGAAAGTCCTTTGTTCTATATTTTGGCTCTCCATTTTTATGCAAAACCTTTTACATTTTTATTTTATGGGTTATTGTTGAAGGTCGTACCGTACACACATACTTCCTTTGGTTTCTTATGGAAATTTGTCCATTGACAACAAACATACCTCATCATCTACTTTATATAAGTATTGTATAAATTACAACGTATTTTGGTGATCTTGCAAAATGATCGTAATCCCGAAAATCGTAAACATATTTTCTTATCTTAAAAGGGGGCAAAAAGGGTTCCATTATCAGGCCAATAAATAAGATTACAGTTAATTTTAAAAAAAATAAAAAAAATAGGGGTATTTTTACTCTCATAATAACAGTAAACAGATTCACAACAATGTCAATTTCAAGAAAGCAGACAACAGTTAATTAGTCAATAACAGTACAGCATCAATGATCTTGAATATATGCCACTTTTAACTAAAATATAAAGGCACAGAACCAGGACATAGGAGCACAGAACCAGGACCGTTTTTCTTATCACCAGCACAGCGTCAGGACAATTCCGTTTAACGAACTTGCACGACTTTTGCAATATAATATTGTTGTAATATACTTTGCATGGTACTTATGACGCATCAGAGAAAAATTAAGCACCAAAACAGTCGTTTTATTGCCGTTCTGATACAATGTAAACAAACCCACCAGCACAGAATCAGGACCCACCAGCACCTGACAGGACCAAATCACCAGCACAGAACGTTCTCTCGCAGGACAACCATACCCACCGTGAATATTGCTACAACGAACTGATGGTGTACCGAACAGAAAATACATCTACGTATTTATCTACTGTACAAAATACAAAGATTTATTGAAAAGAATATTTCTTGCCGTGGAACAAACTCAGTATGCATACGCATAATGAGGGAAAATATATAAATAAAAATCTAAATTGACTAAACATTATTGAGATGGGAGCCATCTCATTGGCCCCCCTGTAAATAACGTGTGGTAAAAAATTGCATGGATAAAATACGTCTGTATGATGTGTTCAAATATACATTATATGAATCTTATATTATGTGCATATGTTGTTCTTATTGAGCTATAACCTTTGCATAATAAAGAAAGGAATTTCAGAGTGTATGATAAAAGATCCCCGTCGATGAAAGGTTGCTTAACTTCAACATGTTTTTATTAAGATTACTAAAAATCAACTATATATATTCATTTTTTTCGTTTGCATACTATAAAACCATAACTAATGAAATGTTCATATTTATATGGGTAAATGATTTTTAAATTGATTTACGCAGACAAAAAAACTAAATAAATAAATTAAACCGCTGTGAAATAAATTATGGCAAGCCGTTGTAGAATTTATTCCCTGTTTATTAATATTGATTAATTATTTATAAATGATTATGAACACGTTTTAAAGCTTGGTAATACAGTTGGAACTTTGTCAAAATATTATAATTCAAAGAAGGCTAAAATAAGATTAAAAAACAAACGGTTAAAGTATGCTTTCAACGATATTCTATTTCATAAGAAAGTACATTGCTATATTATAAACAAACTTTTTGAATTGGAATTGAATTTTAAAAAAGTAAAAAATAAGTAACGGTTTCTGTATGTAATGAAAGCGATCGATTCAACATCAATATCCAACCGGCAGTCAACAGTCAGTTTGATCTTCAGATATTCTCAGTCCGACTGTCAGCAGTCAGTTTGATATTCAGATATTCTCAGTCCGACTGTCAGCAGTCAGTTTGATATTGAGATATTCTCAGTCCGACTGTCAGCAGTCAGTTTGATTTTCAGATATTCTCAGTCCGACTGTCAGCAGTCAGTTTGATCTTCAGATATTCTCAGTCCGACTGTCAGCAGTTAGTTGATATTCAGATATTCTCAGTCCGACTGTCAGCAGTCAGTTTGATATACAGATATTCTCAGTCCGACTGTCAGCAGTCAGTTTGATATTCAGATATTCTCAGTCCGACTGTCAGCAGTCAGTTTGATATTCAGATATTCTCAGTCCGACTGTCAGCAGTCAGTTTGATTTTTAGATATTCTCAGTCCGACTGTCAGCAGTTAGTTTGATATTCAGATATTCTCAGTCCGACTGTCAGCAGTCAGTTTGATATACAGATATTCTCAGTCCGACTGTCAGCAGTCAGTTTGATTTTCAGATATTCTCAGTCCGACTGTCAGCAGTTAGTTTGATATTCAGATATTCTCAGTCCGACTGTCAGCAGTCAGTTTGATTTTCAGATATTCTCAGTCCGACTGTCAGCAGTCAGTTTGATCTTCAGATATTCTCAGTCCGACTGTCAGCAGTTAGTTTGAAATTCAGATATTCTCAGTCCGACTGTCAGCAGTCAGTTTGTTTTTCAGATGTTCTCAGTCGAGAGTATTCAAAAGGATTTAAAAGATATTTAAACCAGTGAATATGAGTAAAATGGTATACTAGTATATGGAATCATCTTGTAACAATTAATTGTAATTTCTCGTTGTCTTCGAATCTTAACCCTTGAATAAATCAGATAGTTCTAATTCAGAAGCCTGTTGGCGTTGGTTTATGTATGTCTTGTTTGTTTTTCGTTGACTGTTTTCTTTTAAATTAGGTCGCTAGTTTTTTTCATTTGAATTATTTCATATTTGTCATTTCGTGCCTTCTATGCCAGACAGTATGGTATAGATTTTTTACATTGACAAAAGGCCGTATGCTTGTCTACATCACCTTATTTTAATTTTGTATACTGCCAAAATTTATAACATATATAAGCTCGTTAATATAACAGATGGAGTTACATGAAAATTACAAAACGAAAAAATCACAAACAATAAGTAAGATATTTCTACAAACTGGTAGAAAGTCACAATTATTGTCCTTCTCTTTTGCAGGAAACAGTTTTAGTTTTTAGTTAAATTAACAGTGAACATGTTTCTTATATTGACGTTTCTGATTGGATTGTTTGCATGTTCCACTGTAACTGCAGTTGACAGTATAGATGGCGCTTTATTAGCAGCTGAACTAAGAAAGGTCAAAGAGGGGATTGGTGTAAACTATTTACAGGTAAAGACGCGTTGTCTTATAAAGGTAAAAAAAGGGTATTGGTGTAAACTTTTACAGGTAAGGGGAGACAAATAGTCTGAGAAAGATCAAAGAGGGTATTGGTGTAAACTTTTACAGGTAAGGGGAGACAAATAGTCTGAGAAAGATCAAAGAGGGTATTGGTGTAAACTATTTACAGGTAAGGGGAGACAAATAGTCTGAGAAAGATAAAAGAGGGTATTGGTGTAAACTTTTTACAGATAAGGGGAGAAAAATAGTCTGAGAAAGATCAAAGATGGTATTGGTGTAAACTTTTTACAGGTAAGGGGAGACAAATAGTCTGAGAAAGATCAAAGAGAGTATTGGTGTAAACTTTTACAGGTAAGGGGAGACAAATATTCTGAGAAAGATCAAAGAAGGTATTGGTGTAAACTATTTACAGGTAAGGGGAGACAAATAGTCTGAGAAAGATCAAAGAGGGTATTGGTGTAAACTATTTACAGGTAAGGGGAGACAAATATTCTGAGAAAGATCAAAGAGGGTATTGGTGTAAACTATTTACAGGTAAGGGGAGACAAATAGTCTGAGAAAGATCAAAGAGGGTATTGGTGTAAACTATTTACAGGTAAGGGGAGACAAATAGTCTGAGAAAGATCAAAGAGGGTATTGGTGTAAACTATTTACAGATAAGGGGAGACAAATAGTCTGAGAAAGATCAAAGAGGGTATTGGTGTAAACTTTTTACAGGTAAGGGGAGACAAATAGTCTGAGAAAGATCAAAGAGAGTATTGGTGTAAACTTTTACAGGTAAGGGGAGACAAATAGTCTGAGAAAGATCAAAGAGAGTATTGGTGTAAACTTTTACAGGTAAGGGGAGACAAATAGTCTGAGAAAGATCAAAGAGAGTATTGGTGTAAACTTTTACAGGTAAGGGGAGACAAATAGTCTGAGAAAGATCAAAGAAGGTATTGGTGTAAACTATTTACAGGTAAGGGGAGACAAATAGTCTGAGAAAGATCAAAGAGGGTATTGGTGTAAACTATTTACAGGTAAGGGGAGACAAATAGTCTGAGAAAGATCAAAGAGAGTATTGGTGTAAACTTTTACAGGTAAGGGGAGACAAATAGTCTGAGAAAGATCAAAGAAGGTATTGGTGTAAACTATTTACAGGTAAGGGGAGACAAATAGTCTGAGAAAGATCAAAGAGGGTATTGGTGTAAACTATTTACAGGTAAGGGGAGACAAATAGTCTGAGAAAGATCAAAGAGGGTATTGGTGTAAACTATTTACAGATAAGGGGAGACAAATAGTCTGAGAAAGATCAAAGAGGGTATTGGTGTAAACTTTTTACAGGTAAGGGGAGACAAATAGTCTGAGAAAGATCAAAGAGAGTATTGGTGTAAACTTTTACAGGTAAGGGGAGACAAATAGTCTGAAAAAGATCAAAGAAGGTATTGGTGTAAACTATTTACAGGTAAGGGGAGACAAATAGTCTGAGAAAGATCAAAGAGGGTATTGGTGTAAACTATTTACAGGTAAGGGGAGACAAATAGTCTGAGAAAGATCAAAGAAGGTATTGGTGTAAACTATTTACAGGTAAGGGGAGACAAATAGTCTGAGAAAGATCAAAGAAGGTATTGGTGTAAACTATTTACAGGTAAGGGGAGACAAATAGTCTGAGAAAGATCAAAGAAGGTATTGGTGTAAACTATTTACAGGTAAGGGGAGACAAATAGTCTGAGAAAGATCAAAGAGAGTATTGGTGTAAACTTTTACAGGTAAGGGGAGACAAATAGTCTGAGAAAGATCAAAGAGGGTATTGGTGTAAACTTTTTACAGGTAAGGGGAGACAAATAGTCTGAGAAAGATCAAAGAGAGTATTGGTGTAAACTTTTACAGGTAAGGGGAGACAAATAGTCTGAAAAAGATCAAAGAAGGTATTGGTGTAAACTATTTACAGGTAAGGGGAGACAAATAGTCTGAGAAAGATCAAAGAGGGTATTGGTGTAAACTATTTACAGGTAAGGGGAGACAAATAGTCTGAGAAAGATCAAAGAAGGTATTGGTGTAAACTATTTACAGGTAAGGGGAGACAAATAGTCTGAGAAAGATCAAAGAAGGTATTGGTGTAAACTATTTACAGGTAAGGGGAGACAAATAGTCTGAGAAAGATCAAAGAGGGTATTGGTGAAAACTATTTACAGGTAAGGGGAGACAAATAGTCTGAGAAAGATCAAAGAGAGTATTGGTGTAAACTTTTACAGGTAAGGGGAGACAAATAGTCTGAGAAAGATCAAAGAAGGTATTGGTGTAAACTATTTACAGGTAAGGGGAGACAAATAGTCTGAGAAAGATCAAAGAGGGTATTGGTGTAAACTATTTACAGGTAAGGGGAGACAAATAGTCTGAGAAAGATCAAAGAGGGTATTGGTGTAAACTATTTACAGATAAGGGGAGACAAATAGTCTGAGAAAGATCAAAGAGGGTATTGGTGTAAACTTTTTACAGGTAAGGGGAGACAAATAGTGTGAGAAAGATCAAAGAGAGTATTGGTGTAAACTTTTACAGGTAAGGGGAGACAAATAGTCTGAAAAAGATCAAAGAAGGTATTGGTGTAAACTATTTACAGGTAAGGGGAGACAAATAGTCTGAGAAAGATCAAAGAGGGTATTGGTGTAAACTATTTACAGGTAAGGGGAGACAAATAGTCTGAGAACGATCAAAGAAGGTATTGGTGTAAACTATTTACAGGTAAGGGGAGACAAATAGTCTGAGAAAGATCAAAGAAGGTATTGGTGTAAACTATTTACAGGTAAGGGGAGACAAATAGTCTGAGAAAGATCAAAGAAGGTATTGGTGTAAACTATTTACAGGTAAGGGGAGACAAATAGTCTGAGAAAGATCAAAGAGGGTATTTGTGTAAACTATTTACAGATAAGGGGAGACAAATAGTCTGAGAAAGATCAAAGAGGGTATTGGTGTAAACTTTTTACAGGTAAGGGGAGACAAATAGTCTGAGAAAGATCAAAGAGGGTATTGGTGTAAACTATTTACAGGTAGGAGGAGACAAATAGTCTGAGAAAGATCAAAGAGGGTATTGGTGAAAACTATTTACAGGTAAGGGGAGACAAATAGTCTGAGAAAGATCAAAGAGGGTATTGGTGGAAACTATTTACAGGTAAGGGGAGACAAATAGTCTTGAGAAAGATCAAAGAGAGTATTGGTGTAAACTTTTACAGGTAAGGGGAGACAAATAGTCTGAGAAAGATCAAAGAAGGTATTGGTGTAAATTATTTACAGGTAAGGGGAGACAAATAGTCTGAGAAAGATCAAAGAGGGTATTGGTGTAAACTATTTACAGGTAAGGGGAGACAAATAGTCTGAGAAAGATCAGAGAGGGTATTGGTGTAAACTATTTACAGATAAGGGGAGACAAATAGTCTGAGAAAGATCAAAGAGGGTATTGGTGTAAACTTTTTACAGGTAAGGGGAGACAAATAGTCTGAGAAAGATCAAAGAGAGTATTGGTGTAAACTTTTACAGGTAAGGGGAGACAAATAGTCTGAAAAAGATCAAAGAAGGTATTGGTGTAAACTATTTACAGGTAAGGGGAGACAAATAGTCTGAGAAAGATCAAAGAGGGTATTGGTGTAAACTATTTACAGGTAAGGGGTGACAAATAGTCTGAGAAAGATCAAAGAAGGTATTGGTGTAAACTATTTACAGGTAAGGGGAGACAAATAGTCTGAGAAAGATCAAAGAAGGTATTGGTGTAAACTATTTACAGGTAAGGGGAGACAAATAGTCTGAGAAAGATCAAAGAAGGTATTGGTGTAAACTATTTACAGGTAAGGGGAGACAAATAGTCTGAGAAAGATCAAAGAGGGTATTTGTGTAAACTATTTACAGATAAGGGGAGACAAATAGTCTGAGAAAGATCAAAGAGGGTATTGGTGTAAACTTTTTACAGGTAAGGGGAGACAAATAGTCTGAGAAAGATCAAAGAGGGTATTGGTGTAAACTATTTACAGGTAAGGGGAGACAAATAGTCTGAGAAAGATCAAAGAAGGTATTTGTGTAAACTATTTACAGATAAGGGGAGACAAATAGTCTGAGAAAGATCAAAGAGGGTATTGGTGTAAACTATTTACAGGTAAGGGGAGACAAATAGTCTGAGAAAGATCAAAGAGGGTATTGGTGTAAACTATTTACAGGTAAGGGGAAACAAATAGTCTGAGAAAGATCAAAGAAGGTATTGGTGTAAACTTTTTACAGGTAAGGGGAGACACATAGTCTGAGAAAGATCAAAGAGGGTATTGGTGTAAACTTTTACAGGTAAGGGGAGACAAATAGTCTGAGAAAGATCAAAGAGAGTATTGGTGTAAACTATTTACAGGTAAGGGGAGACAAATAGTCTGAGAAAGATCAAAGAGAGTATTGGTGTAAACTTTTTACAGATAAGGGGAGACAAATAGTCTGAGAAAGATCAAAGAGGGTATTGGTGTAAACTTTTTACAGGTAAGGGGAGACAAATAGTCTGAGAAAGATCAAAGAGGGTATTGGTGAAAACTATTTACAGATTAAGGAAAAAACAGGATCTTTGAGAGGTCAAATAGGTTATTGGTGTTAACTATGTACAGCTAAGGGAAGACACATGATTTTTTTCTCCTTTGAAACAATCAAAATATTTCAAAATGTTAAGTTTTGTTAATGAAATATGTTCGAATGTTCAAATAGGGCCTTCTATGTCAGACTGTAATTTAGATATAGTACAACACAATGGACTTTACAGTAAAGACTTGCAGGGCCGTAACTACCTATGAGACAGGGGAGGCAACTGCCTCCCCTGAATTTTCTACACCAAAATTTTTCTTTTTGAAGTAATAAAGTGCAATATTGACAATATGTACACCAAGAACTTGAATTTATATTATAAACAACACAAGTTTAGAGTTTTAACAGTGTTATCATGATACGTGATATATGCGTCATTTTCCGGATTTTTGATCGAAAGTGAACCGTTTCAGTATTTGTATTTTGGTGGTTTTTTTTCGTATGGCCGTCCGTCTGTTATTCAGTATTCGTACGAGAACACATATGAAACTTTGCTTTCGACAATTTTGAATAAAACTTAACTATTCACATTTATTTAGGGGTTTAATTGTGCAGAGGGAATTCCCTTTAAATTGTGAATCTTTTATGATATCGGGAATTCGTTACCGGCTGAATCAGCTGTTTTAACCGCTTCTTCCGATCGTACGAGAACATTATGGTCCATGCCTTAGTAGCTAAACACCCCCATTCGTTGTAGCAGGGAATTTCTATACTAAGTATATACTTGACTGTATTTAAAGTCCCTGTTTTTAGTTATATACATGTCTGTTGAGCTTTCAACAATATTGAAATTCATGGTCCTCGCAAAAAAAAAAATTATCTTGCGTTCCATGATCTTAGCCGCTTTATATGGTTTTTTTTAAGTTACCAGTTTGATTTCTAAAACAAAATATCTTGAAATAGTTATACAGGTAATCATTGTTTGCATAAAAATTGCTTCCATTTTACTGATGTTTCTGAAAGTAAGGAAATCGAAGAAAAACGGGTCATTTTAGGCATATTGAGAGAAAAAAATCCGTGGTCACAATGTATTTAATGTTAATAATTATAGGCCAAATTACAGCCTTCAAGACGGAGCCTTGACTCACTCCGAACAGCAATCTCAGCTTGTTTTTGCATAAAAATTGTTTCCCTGTTCAAGCAATACTGATGTCTCTAAGAGTAAGGAAATCGAAAGAAAACGGGTCATTTCTAGCCATTTTACTGAGAGAAAAAAATCGACGGCCCCCAAACCCCAACCTCCCCTGAATTAGAACCATAGTTACGGCCCTGACTTGCTAATTTATTTCTGTCTTAAACAATTTGACGAACTAAAGGGATTGACTCAAATAAACGCCTGTTAAACAATGTGGTATCTATTATAACCGCGGCAAAAACAGTACATTTGTTTTGAAACAAGACATGGAAGATTATAAGTAATGGTTTAATTGCCGTGTATCATTATATGTTTTTTTGTTTTTTGTTTTGTGCGTACATCTTTCCGTTGGTTTTCTCGTTTCAGTTGTTTTACAGTTTGTCCTTTTATAACCCTTTATAGCTTATACCCGGTGTAGGAATTTCTCTTTATTCGAGGTCGTAAAGTGAACTAAAGTTGCTTACATTTACATTATTCCTCAATTGACAATCGTACCACACACATATATTATACAGTCTTTTATCATGATTTGCTTCAAATATATGGATGACATTATATACTGCAGCTGTGCTATTTGAGCAGTCAAATTTCATTGACCGTATATTCATATGTGATATACAGTCACTGACCGTATATCACCTTGTTTATGACGTTGACAATGTGTTTCCGTAGAGTTTTATTTATGACGTCAATAAAACATACAGGTTCGCGGCAATTTTATGTTGTACGCTCACAATTGAAGAATGGCGGTTTTTACCCTAAATACTTCATTTTGAACAGTTATAAGAGTTGCAGTATATAAAGAATAACCATACATTGTCTCGAAATATCAATCTGTTATTTGTACTCGGCTCGAAACAGGTAGAAATGCTCGGCACAGTCTCGCTTTCTACCTGTTTCTAAGCCTTGTACAAATAACATTGATATTTCGAGACAATGTATGGTTATTCTATATAATAATAAACTGTATTTTCAACTGTAATGGACCAGCCTAACTACAGGCTATATTATGATTAGAGAAATGGTTAAACTTTTATATTTGCCTCATCAGAGTTTTAAAAGAAGGGTGGACATTTGGAAGATGAGTTTTTCATTAATGTACAAAAGAATCACCAGGGGTTATAAAAAGTCAGGATTATAGTTATTTGAACTGTGAAATAGGCAAGACATTACTCCTTTAACACAATGACGGTTTCTTATTAGCTAAAACAAAACGTTATATAATGCAAATGTGATAAAATAATCATTTGTAAAGTAATTTCTTTTTATATCAGGAGCAATTTAACAGTTTTCCTTATGAGACAAAATCAGACACCGGAAACCAGTTGTTACAACGGGTAAGAAGACATTAAGAGTTAATGATTTATTCACAATCAAAAACGGTTTCAAGATTTTTATATGATGAATTATCGATTATGCAGATGTAATTGCTTAATTGACGAGCATACCATACGTTCTTCCAAAATAACATGCATTGTATTACATTTGCAAACAATATATTGGTTAAAGATTGCGTCGGTGCTGACATTTCACATCAAATCTTTATACGACACATTATTATGATGTCCTTTGTATATTACAATACGGTATACTCCTGTTTGTTCATTGTTGAATATCGTGTGTTGGTCTATTATAGCTGTTCGTATCATTGTCCATGGTATCTATATTTGTCCGATGCACCACGATATTTACACATACAAAAAAAAATGGTACGGGTACTATGTTTTATACACAGTTTATGTTATATTTCCCATGTTGATATTGATATTTCTGAGTTTCAATTTGGAAATTAGATATTTTGTTCTCTTTCAATCCAAGGATGAAATAAGTCCATACTTACTTCGTATAAATCGTACCGGTATTGTCAATGCATTGGCAACAGTGATACACGTAATCAATCAATCAATCTGTATAATTATAACACTATATTTTATCTCAGATTCAGTCCAGTCTCGATGTATCGTTAACCCAATTGAACAAAGTATTGACCGATGTAAAAGATAAAATAGTGAGCGTTAATACGGATACCGATAGTTCTAGTCTTCCAAGATGTTGTGATATATCAGAAGACCAGCTTACCTACATACCAAAGTTCCAAACAAAGGTAAAACAATGAATAAATTATTTAAAGTAGAACTTTAAAAAAAAAGCTAACTAACACAGACTTCTGCTCAAACCCTTTAAAACTCTGTTTCTCTTCCTGTACTCACACAGCACTTAGATAAGTTTTTTGGCCCAAAATCTAACAAAAATCATTTAAAAAATAAAGTCTATTTTGTTCTAAACAAAATTTTAACTTAAAATGAGAAAAATCACAAAAATACTGAATTCAAAACGGTCCCTAATAAAATGGAAAAATAAAAAAGCTCAAACACATCAAACAAATGGATAACAACTGTCATATTCCTGACTTGGTACAGGGATATTTTTTTGAGATACAATCATTTAAAATATCAAAGTTTTTGGCAGACAAATCGCTGTATACATGGCTTTATACTGCAATTAGACTGAAACAAAATAAAGGTGACTTTTAAAATTTAAAGAATTGATTTGGAATACTCTACAAGTTACCACTGAGAATGTCAGAATCAAGCATCCAAAATTATAAGTTAGGCATTCGTAGCAACTCGGCCGATTCCGTACCTCTATCTAAAAGATGGAGAGAAGCGGAATCACCCGATGTTTGCCGATTTATATTAAAGGTAGACGTCCGTTCAGCGTGTGTAACAACTTCGCCTATTGTAATGGACAACTTAAAATATCCGACAGATCAGATCAGTGCAACCATGAAAAACAATTACGACTTAAACAAGAACGTTTTATGGCAGCATTACAGTACAACAGAAGGAGTATCTGTTATTTATCCTGCAACTTATTGGGAAAATTGTCAAAACTTTGATCCTAGATACACGTAAGTTTGAATAGATAGAATTGTTATATCTGTAATTAAGTATTTTAACATACAAATTAGAACATTACAGTATGCTCTCAATATAATTAATTCAAGTCAGCATTAGTTTAGCAATAAAATTGAGAAAGGAAATGGGGAATGTGTGAAAGCGACACCAACCCGACCATAGCGCAGACAACAGCTGGAGCCTTTATTTTGTTTATTATGAAGAGACAAATCAAGCTAGCAAACAAAAAAACAAGGAATCATTAGAACTCCTATTCAAAATAGAGCAAAGAAGTGTGATATTAAGAACAATTTCTCACACAATACAATCAGGTATTAGTATAGAATAATACGGAGCTGAGAGATTTAATCTAAATGCAAATATCTAGAAGAGATAAAATGACATGGATGATGGCAAAAATATATTGGGTGTTATACATGTGTAAGAATTTTTATTTACAATTCTGTCATGACAGGTCTTCATATGCCTCAGCAGCTTCCCCTACCAATAAGGATGTTGTCCTTGTAATCGACACCAGTTCCTCCATGAAACAACCATCTGGTATAACAGCCAAAACAAAAATGGTCATTGTTAAAGAGGCAGCAAATAACGTCATTCAAACGCTTAAACCGAACGACAGAGTAAGTATGCATATGTACATGTCTGTAAAACAAGAGTTACAGTACTAGTCAGTTAATTCGTCGTTTCAGAATCTTATGCATTCTGGATAATATTTTCAAAATGTGTATACCAAAACGTTGTGATTGGTTAAAATAGGTACTACATAGTATAAATTCAACCAATGATGTGAAGTAATTTTCATTTTGGAGTACGAACGATGAAAATAACCATATTCCTTTAGATTATAAATAGGCGAATATCATTAGATGCTTTGGGAAACCAGAACTAATAACCATATTGAAGCACCTGCTTGTACTCAGTCATTGCTGTCGGTCTAATGATATTTGTTCATATATTTGTCTATTTTTTGGGTTAGGGGATTAAATGCTCTGCCCTGAATATACTCATGCTATTACGTAATAATAATGAGATGAAGAAATCGATAAAAGTGCTATTTCGTTTTCATTTGGGTTTATATGACTTTTGTGTTTGTGTTTTATTTTCGTGCCATCATCGATCTCGTACACAACATTCATTCTTTTCCAAGAGAGCAACACTCAGTCATTCTTTGAATTGTTTTCAACTGTTTAAGTACTTTGACATGTGAACATTTTTTTTACTACTTACATGTTTTACAGGTTGGACTTGTTTCATTTGACAAGGAGGCAAAAACACCATCGATGCCGTCAACCAGTCATTCGTGTTATGAAAACGATTTAGCATTTGCAACGAAGGAAAATACAGATGAATTGAAGCAGCATATCTTTACATTAAACACTGGTACCACAGGAGATTCAAACTATGAAAAGGCCCTGTTAGCGGCTTTCAATTACTTCCATTCCTCAAACGACACTTTGGACAACGATAACAGAGGTATATTATGTATTGTCATATTATAACATAAGCAACACAGCACGGGTGACACATGTGGAGCAGAATCTGCTTACCCTTCCGGAGCACCTGATATCACCCCTAGTTTTTTGTGGGGTTCGTGTTGTTAATTCTTTAGTTTTCTATGTTGTGTCATGTGTACTATTGTGTGTCTGTTGTCTTTTTCATTTTTAGACATGGCGTTGTCAGTTTATTTTCGATTTATGAGTTGGACTGTGCCTTTGGTATCTTTCGTCCCTCTTTTATACAAAAGTACGTCTAATGAAAAAGGGGCGAAAGATACCAGTGGAACATTCAAACTCATACATGTAGATCGAAAACAAACTATCAACGTCGTAGATAAAAGGGAAAAAAAGACAGACAAATAAAAGTATTAAGACATAACATAGAAAAACAAAGAATAATTAACACGAACCCTCCTGTTTTTGAACAGAGTCGGATATATTTCAGATAAATCTCTTCATTACTTTAAGTGTAAAAAAATACATGTAATTTAGGCTTTCAATTGATTTTTTCAATAGCAAAATCCATTCAAATGTTAGAATAAATAAGACATTTCATGATTTTATATGTGGCGCCATCTGGACCATTATAATTTTGGTTGAAAAGTAAAGAACTAGGTATCTCACCAAATTATGTCAGAAATCAGGCGTTTACAAATTCATACACATTTGTGATGTCTGAAATACATCACTTATGCAGTAATTTGTCATGAATATTTCAAAACTTAAATAATTGGACATTTAAAGATCTGTTTTGACAATTTTCTCAACTTCATCGCAGTAAAAAAAAAATAGACATTTAGGGCCAACATTATGAGTGAATTTACCACCGAAATACAGATTCCTGTTGATGGACAAGCACACAGAGAATGTGGCTTGTAAAATATACTAATCGCAATTTTAAGCCAAAGCTACAAAATAAAAAACATTACACAATGTAATTATCTGATGTTTAAATAGATATACATTTTAGGACATTTATGATTTCATTTCAGTGAAAGTGATTTTATTCATAACTGATGGAAAATCAACATTGGGAAGAGATCCTGTTCTAGTAATAAGTGAAGAGAATGCCAAATTACAGAACAAAATATCAATCTTCACATACCTGATAGGACAAGGTTATTTTTTTTATATAATTATTCCCTCTTCCACAATTATGTCTCATAATTTGTACTTAAGAAGTATGTTCACAGTTAAGATATATATGATGACCATCATGTATGTGGAAAAAATTATGAAATGGTTAATTATAGCAAGTGCACTAAAAAGCTGTTAAGTCGTATGATGCAATCAACTTGTGTGTAGTCTTGTGTTTCATTTTTACTTTCGTGCTTTGTCTATATGTCATTTTGTTTTTTCTTTGTGGAAATAACGATTTCTTTTAATAGAGTGATTAAGATAAAAAAAAAAAGAAAAAAAAAGAAAAGAAGGTTGACTGCCTTACTCTCATTTTTGACATTTTTAAATATGATGTCTTTTTGTTTTGCTCAAACATTGTTGTCAATATAAAAAAAAATGACAACAAGAAATTATATACCACTGTCATACAAATAAGAGGTTTGGCTAGCTATAAAGCCAGGTTTAATTCAACATTTTGTACATCAAGAAAAGCATGTACCTAGTTTAAAACATGCCAGTTGTTTTCTAGTCGTTTGATGTGTTTTGGCTTTTGATTTTGCCTATAGATAAAAGCTTTTCTTTGAATTTTCTGTGAAATTCTTTATAAGTTCTTTCCGAAATATTTTAACTGAAAATATGTAGTAATAATATATCAATTTCTTATTTTAAATCCAAAAGATCAGGATGCACAAATACAATTAACAAAAATGGCCAATCAAGATCTTTCAATTGGACCTAAGTCCGTGAGTATCCCATTATTTTTTGTACATACTGAGATCATCAGTCAATGAAGGCGTCGATAAAAAATTCATTTCAGTAAAATTAGAATTTCACAACCGGTATTCTTAAAATATTTACAATTTCTTATCTCAAATCCGTCGCAACGTCGGATACGTTTTAATCAAATTAAGTGATTGTCTATTATTCAATTACATACTGATGTTACTTATAGTAAGTTGATTTTCAAATATTGAATTAAATGTTTATCTTAGTGTATGTACCACTGTTAGAATAAAAATGCAGTTTGAAAAAGGTTTTGCTTTTTTTTTAAATGTTTTAATTCCGATACATAATCTTGTTGCTGTCCCAAGTCGGGCATCTAATTTGCCAATTTAATTATTTTTATATTAATGTTTTTTTATTGATTTTGATAACTTGGTCTGTAAATCAGAAACCGGACACAATTAAGTTATACAGTTTCCTTATTGATATTTTAAAATGATGTAAACAATTCTTTCAGGTTGGTCATTTCGAAGATTTTAACCAGAATAACCAGAAACTTCTTTCCACCAAATTGGCCACATTTTATATGCATCTGCCTACAAGTAGCCAGTCAGATCAATCAACATTCACTGTTCCTTATGTCGATCGGTTCTCAAAAGTTGGTAAGACTTGGTGCAATATTTTGTCAGTATTTGTCACCTTTATTTTAATGTTTCCGTGACATAAATTGACACTATGTCAAGGATATCTGTTGAATTTTACTATTTCGAAGAAAAAAAAATCTCGAAATCGCATCAATTGCAGTAAAAACTTGAAAAAGGTTAATTCTACCACTGAGTCGACCTATCTGCTGTTGAACTGTTAGAACCAAAATCTACTACCATATCAGTACCCAGTACTTTTGTATAAGCTTGATCATATGGGAACTATTCATTAAAGGTATATTTGTTATTCTCGTGGGATTTTGTCTGATGCTTGGTCCGTTTCTGTGTGTGTTAGTTACATTGTAGTGTTGTGTCGTTGTTCTCCTCTTATATTTATGCGTTTCCGTCAGTTTTAGTTTGTTACCCCGATTTTGTTGTCTGTCCATGGATTTATGAGTTTGAACAGCGGTATACTACTGTTGCCTTTATTTACCAATATAAGAAAATATCTTCATCTTAAAAAGCTCAGATTCATTTTGTATTAATGATTGATGGTCTTTTAATGTCTTTAATGTTTTCATTGGTTGTTTGTTTCTCGGACATTATTACAGATACATTAATTGATAAATTACGGGCCAGTTGATTAAAATTGAACCGATATTTTAAATAGTCGTTCTAGAGTCATGAACTTAAAAAGAATTTTGTTACACGACTGGTCATTTATTATTTTACAAATCCATAAGAAATATTCACATACTGTTTAGTTCTTTCAAAACATTTAAACATTCAAAATCTACATTTTTACGTGTGAGCAAATATATGCGTTCATTGCACATATGTTTATTCATTATGACCACTGCTAACGTGTTATAAATCTTACATTCATTATGAATTCTGCTAATAAAATTAACGGTACCAATTTTCTTGCACCAGATGCGCATTTCGACAATATATGTCTCTTCAGTGATGCTCGTGGCCAAAATATTTAAAATCCAAAGCTTATATATAAGATGAAGAGCTATAATCCAAAAGGTCCAAAAAATGCTAACTTGTTATCATACATTCATTATAAATACTGCTAACTTGTTATCGTACATTCTTTCTGTTGTGTACAGTTTCCTGTAAATGATACTCAATTTCTTCTTCTTTCTTGTCCATTCGTATTAGATGTGTTTTGTCATTTGATATTGCCATTTGATTATGGACTTTCCGATTGGATTTTCCTCTGAGTTCAGTATTTTTGTGATTTTACTTTTTCCTCCTTTGAGTATGTCTGAAATTGAACCATAAGGAAAGAATGACTTGGATTTTTTCAGCATTAGATTTTACTTAAAAATAGAACATTACTGGAAAAAATCGCACGGTTGCATACATGTACATGTACATAAGAAATAAGTATTGCCTCACCACTGTTTATGTACATTATATATTTTGTAGGTTTGATAACATCATTATGCCGTCCTGTTAACGTCATTAGTTTTCATGGAGTCATGTGTACAGATGTGAAGATAAGTGAACTTTTAACTGAAGTTGAGTACTTTTCGGAAGATGAATATTCATATGCTTTTATGATAGATGGACTTGGGAGAGTTTTGATGCATCCATTGTTGCCAAATGCAGCCTTTGTAAAATCAACCGAAGACCCCGTGTTAGTTGATATTGGTGTATTGGAAAGAGAAGTAGACGCTCAATCTGTTATTGAGTCAATGAAAAGGTGATTTCGTATATAAACAAGTAATGCACGTTATGTCGCAGGGTAATTGTTACAGTTTCTGGCTGTCATCTTGACCATTTATTAAGAGAGTAATATAATCATTTCGAAAACGATGAAGCGGATTTTCTCCTAAGGTTAAAAATTTTGATAACCTAGAACGATTTTATTTATTCTGCCCCACCAAAGAACATTGTTTTTTGGTCTGTGCGTCCGTTTAATCGTCTCTCAGTCCATATGTATGTCCCGCTTTAGGTTAACATTATTGGTCAAAGCAGTTTTGATGAAGTTGACTTTCAATCAACTTGAAACTTTGTAAACTTGTTCCTTATGCTATAATTTCCCTAATGTAAAGGCAAATAAGAGGGTTTTTTTAACTACTTTGATGGACCACAAATGATAGTGTGAGTGGGGCATCCATGTACTATGGACAAATTCTTGTCTTATTAATTAGTGTTTAAAAAAATCATATCATTTTTATTTTAAAATGCATAGAAAATGGTCGGGTTAACGTTTTTAGTCAAGGTAGTTGTTGATGAAGTTGAAGTTCAATCAACTAAAAACTAAGTACACATGTTTTAGATTTTAACGAGAGAAATTTATGTATTACTGAAAAATTATTACACCAGGGTTTTCGATATCACAAACTAGTCAAAACATTTACTAAATTGTATCATCGGTATAAGGACATCATTCGTAAATATAGCTCAACATGCAGACTTCTTATACGTTCAGGTATTTCACATTCAATTTTTTATGGAAATATTCTTTATAAAGCACAAAGGTGTCAGTATTCACCTCAAAAACTAACAAAACCTTTGAATAGACTTATTAAGAAAGGATATAGTTACGATACTGTTGCCAGGTCATTAAAGATTGCATATTTTGGCGTTAATATTGATTCACTTATAGGGTATTTGCATCGGAACTAAACACATTTATTCAAAAACCAGTTGTTGGCATGACACGGGTTATGTTCTTCTCATATATGTTATGATGGTATGATACTAAACCCCTAACGGGAAGGATTGTGCCTGATGTTCATATGATGAAATCATAATCTTTCAGTCAGTTTAATTGAAGTCTGGAGCTGGCATGTCAGTTAACTGCTAGTAGTCTGTTGTTATTTATGTATTATTGTCATTTTGTTTATTTTCTTTGGTTACATCTTCTGACATCAGACTCGGACTTCTCTTGAACTGAATTTTAATGTGCGTATTGTTATGCGTTTACTTTTCTACACTGGCTAGAGGTATAGGGGGAGCGTTGAGATCTCACAAACATGTTTAACCCCGCCGCATGTTTTGCGCCTGTCCCAAGTCAGGAGCGTCTGGCCTTTGTTAGTCTTGTATTATTTTAATTTTAGTTTTTTGTGTACAATTTGGAAATTAGTATGGCGTTCATTATCACTGAACTAGTATATATTTGTTTAGGGGCCAGTTAAAGGACGCCTCCGGGTGCGGGAATTTCTCGCTACATTGAAGACCTGTTGGTGACCTTCTGCTGTTGTTTTTTTTTCTATGGTCGGGTTGTTGTCTCTTTGGCACATTCCCCATTTCCATTCTCAATTTTATTCCTATGATATGATCTTTCGATTTATGTCAAATGAGATTTGATCCTAATTTCATAGTTCGTTGGACATAGAAAAATTAAACGGTTCTTCTATTTTCTTGGTTATCAAATGTTCGCTTTTAGTTGTTCTTGAATAACTTATTACGTATTGCATTTATATAGTGTTGTTTTCTGTTTTTAATTTTTTAGTGGTGGTATGGGAAAGAAAACATTAACGAAGTTTTTTACGAAACCACGTGGTAAACTTGTGAATGATGGTAGCAGAGATGATAGTCTTACAGCATATTTCTATTGGGGTTCAGTAAGTATTTACAAATCATTCTTACCGTTTCTATACATTTTATTAATTCAAAAGTTATTCATGAAAATCATATAAAGTTGGATCTTCACTGTTTAATTCTGTATATGTTATAGTTATAGGAAATTGAAACTTTATATCTGATCGCTTATCGAACAGCATTATAAGATACGGAGATTTGGGACGAATGCAGATACAATAACTATCCACCAGATTATAATTTAAGCAACTGTATAAGGCCTGAAAAATGAGTAAAATCAACAATGTGATCAGCATTAAAGGCCCGGCATGCTAAAGTATGGAACAATTCAAACGATAAACATGATAAACGAAAAACACATATGACAGACATCACAAACAAAAAACTCTGTACTAATGGCTCTTTGCTGTAGACAATCAAACGTATAGAATTTACTAGTTAAACAAAGTTTTAAGCGCCCATCTCTCCCCAAACCTTGGACAATGTTGTAACAACGTTCGATCAACCTGTTAAAATCATTTGACAGTAGCAGCTTAACACATCAGAATGCCTTAGAGAATACTTAAATGTAAATACACTTTTCGTTAACACTCATTGGAAGCGCTTAAATCAAAGTTATTGAAAATGGAAGCAAAATTAAAGCAACGTTAATGAACGTAAAAATACAGGTTTACCAAAACTAGAAAATCGTTGCATGAATAGCTGATCTACACTACAGTATGAATAATTTAATAAAAATGAACTGACTATTGAGATGTACGTATGACGTCGACTGACTGATTGTTAGAACGTTCATGTAAAAGTTGTCTTAACCAGACAGAAATGTGATACTGACATAGAAATTTAATAACAGGAAACAATTACTGTAAAAGCAGAAATTTTCGTGGAGGATTTAATTTCGTTTATTTCGTGGAAAGAATATATCCACGAAATTAAAACCCCCACGAAAATTTAACTTCCATGTAAAACCACTTCCAGTTTAAGGAAACCACGAAATTAAATCCCCATGAAATCTTACAGAGAGACAAAACCACGAAATTTTAACCCCACGAAAATGAATGTTTCTACAGTATAAAAGAATTCCTATTAAATGAGGAATAAACACTACACATAATGCTGTGTTTTCATTCAAACGTCTTATTTGGTTTGAACTGGTTGATTCAATACGATGAATAGTGTGATATTTTATAAAAGATTGAACATTTACTTATTTCTTTTCATTTTATATTTTAAACCTAGGATACAAGTGAGATGTTTAGCTAGCTTTATACAAGTTTTAGACCACTATTTTCCACATAATAATATGACTGTCCCATGTTCGGAATACAATAGTTGTTTTCCGTTCGTTTAATGTGTTTGAGCTTTTGATTTAGCTATTTGAATTTTTTCTAATATATATTCTTGTTTTCATTCATCCATGTCATATGCAATACTACTTTCTTGTCTTATCTTTAGATACCTCAGAGTAATCTTTCCTTGTGTGTTGTTCTTGTGGACGAGTCTTATTCAGAAATAGACGAAAGTCAATTCCAGCTCAGCGATGTAGATTTACAAAATGTATTTATGTACCACAATAGGAGCCTTTTGAAGGACTCCTTTTCTGATTGCAAATTTTATTCAAGACGAGTAACATCAGGTATGTAAAGTGTTTTTTTTATTTGTACAAAATTCAATCAGTTCTCGTTTCAATTGTTTTAAATTACTTTTCTCATTTCGGGTCGTTGCATAGTTTGCTTTACGTAAATTAATATGATATGCACATTGTTAAAGGTCGTTCGGTTACCTATAATTGCTTACTTCTTGTCGTTTGGTTTCTGATGACAAATTGTCTTATTCTTTATCATACCACATCTTCTCAATTTTTGTCAAAATCAAATATGTAACATATGCGTACACTAATGTTCAACTGATATTTTTAGAAAAGTTTACTTTACACAACGTAGCTATTTGAATAACTACAACACTCGTTACATTTCTATAAACTTGAGAATGGAAATGGGGAATGTGTCAAAGAGACAACAATCCGATCAGCAAGAAACTCCCTATGTCAATATAATGAATATGTTCTACTTTTATTAGATCGAAATAGTGTAAACAAAGTTCCCAGTCTCCTTTTAAAAACTTATAACAATAGAGAACACTAGTATTAAGGTGAAATTTTCAGAAAAGTTTACTTTTCACAAGGTAGCTATTTAACAAACTACAAAACTCGTTACATTTTTATATACGTCAAAATAAAGATATCTTCTACGTTTTAGATCGAAGTAGTGTGAAATTTTCCCAGTCTGCATTTCAAAACCCTTTTCAGTACTTAGACCGCGATGAGACGGCTGAAGATGTCACAAATTATGGCAATTATCTTACAAGGCAAAAATTAACAAATCCTGGATTTAAGGTGAGATAATCATGAAAGTAGTTCTACATAATAATTATTGAAAAACTGGTCAAATATGGACTACCCACAGAACAGTGGTATTAACAGGCATATTTGATCATAGATTTTTCATATTTAAGGTTGAATTAGAGCGTTTATAATTACCAAGTCAGTCAAAATATTTTACACTACCAATTGAATCGAATGAAGTAGATACTTCAGTGTTTAAAAAATGTAAAAAAGATCTTACATCAAACTACCCCTGATGTTGGTAATGTTCGTATTTCTATGTTGTAAAAGCATCGAACCGCCTTTATTGATTTAAATTCACGGTGTTGTATACTGTTGGTTTAAAGATAATTATTTTGAAAATTGAAAAAAAACGACTAAGAATATAGATTGAAAATTACAACTTTTCATAACAATCATTTTATGAGGTTTAATCCACCATTTTCTGCTTAAGAAAAATGTCTGTATCAAGTCAGGAATATGACAGTTGTTATCCATTCGTTTGATATTGATGAACTTTTGATTTTGCCAATGATTGTGGACCTTCGGTTTTTAATTTGCCTCAAAGTTTAGTATTTTTGTGATTTTTCTTTTTACTTTTGCCTTCAACATGTTCAAAATGAAGGAAATTTTAATCATCAATAGAACTAGTTTACATCTAATTTTGGCAGTCGACATTACGATCAGCTGTATGGGCTACATATGAAGCTGAGCAGTATTGGAAATCTCATCCTGCGAGATTTGTGTCATGGAGATACATCGGAACAAAAGCAGGAATGATAAGAATTTATCCTGGAGTTTCATTGCAGAAACCTTATGATCACGAAAAGAGAGCATGGTAAGAAATGGATAAGTTTTCCATTCATTAGTGACTTTACATGTAATTCATATAATAAAATTTTGTAATGAAAAATTTTCAGGCAATGAACATGATGTAATGGGCCTAACATCCTTTTTTTCTTATAACTTGGTTTTTACTGATATTAAATAAAAAATGAAAACTACGCGTTTTCAATTTAATACGTCATTAACGCTTATCTGGATTTACCCTCATCAGGAACGGTCATAGTCGAATGATCGAACGCTTCGTGTGTATTTACTATTTCAGATAAACAACATTTAAATATTAACCTTATTTTACTGATAAATATATGTAAGAAGTAAGGGCAAAAATATTGTTTTTGATATTTCAAAGTATCCAATAAAATAATGTTTATATGCCAGAGTATAAATAACCTGGATTTAAACAGCTAAAGGTCACTATATGGCCTTCAACAATAAGCAAATCCTATTCATCATAGTAAGCTTTACACGTGGCAATTTTTTTTCAAAGTAACTTATGGAAAAATTTTTGTTAAGTTTATTTTGTAGTTCCAAAAAAATACTGGAATAAAAATACTTATAAGCGATAGAATTGTTCATAAAAAGTATGAGTTTCACACTATGATAATACGTTTTCAGCCTACTTGTATTTTCCACAATTAATTCTATGACAAACAATAAAATATTTCACGATCATGATTTAAAAGTATTCATAAGTTTCAAGTAAAAGGAAAACATGATTTTCCACTGATTTGCTTCACACGCATATCGTGTACATCACATGTTTTATTTATAGGTGGCGTCAGGCCATGGCACATCCCAATAAAATGTTTTTAACTACTCCTTATGTTGATTCGTGGGGATCTGGTATAGTCTTGTCTCTCGTGCACACTATATACAAGAAAGGGTAAGTCGTGTATGTTGTAAAAAAACTAAAGATATTAAAGATATATAAAAGTTATGAATAAAGGCAACAGAAATATACCGCTGTTCAAAAGTCATACATTAGTTGAGAGAAAACAAATCCGGGTTACACACTTACATCAAGGGGAATACGTCAGTTTTATGAGGAAAACAACTGAACAACAGAAACACTGAAGTGCAACAAAAAGAAACGCCAACATCCATATGAGTATCATCATATACCGCTGGTCTGCCGCTTTACGAAACACTGCATTTTTATCTCAATTTTCAATATAATGGGTAAAAGTCTCAGTACCAAAAAGAGAATATTTCCAATTCGTGAATATGATTAGGTTTTACTCTTGTCGGAACAAAACAAAGGAGTAGGTCCGGTAAGGACCGATTTTGGCCTCACATTTTAAGGTTCATCAGACAAAAGATTTTGACCACTTTTTAAACACTTAAGTGTCTATTTCATTAAAATCAATTTGTTTATGTGAAAGATTTCAACTGATTTAGTCATTAAAAACGATTCGATTCAAGCTCACATATGAAAAATCTACCAAATATGCCAAAAAATGTCACTTTTCAGATGGTTTTTGTCAAAAATGAAAGTTGCAGCAATCGTGTTCATCCTCAACCTTTATATATGTTATGTATTATTATAAAATACAACTTACATTTCAATATTAAGGATGAACACCAATGCGGCCACTTTCTTTTTACACGAAAACCGTCTAAAATTTAACTAAAATGCTAGAATTGTGAAGATTTCAGTAATTAAGGTGGTACCTAACACTACAGGGAGATAACTCTGTAAAGTCAGCTAAACGTTTTGATTACGTTGTGTTGTAAATGGAATATTAAGCTTCTCAATGATCAAAATTGGTGTTTGTCAAACTGCTATCACTAGTAACCCGAATTTAACTTGATCGGACAAAAACGTGTTAACGCTATTTAAATGAGATTGATCGTTATTTGATAAAGATCGACAAAAATTAAAAATTATATTTAATTCATTTCAATTCATATCAATTCATTTTAACGCCAGTCAAATAGATTTCTCTGCAGTCGATCAATTGAGATCAAGTTAGTGGTTAGTTGCGTCAAACTAATAGGCCACGCCCCTGTTAAGCTATTTCAAACATGCATTAATTCGTTTTAAACATGGATGAGACCCGGACTTTTTACAGGTAAATCACTTAAGCGAAACGACCTCGATGTATCTATCGTTTGGGCAGAATCAATTTGCGCCAATTGCAGTTTTATGTTTCAAACTTTAAATGCGTACAGTCACATGTTTCACAATTTAAACAAGCGAATGAATAATGGGGCGCCCGAATAATACACGTGACATGTTCATATATAAGGAATTAAAATAAAAACATTAAAATATATATGCACACGCGGTTTAAAAATGCAAAACTTGTGAATTTGTTGAAAATAAAATAGATAGATAATTATATAACATGATTTTAATTTGCTCAAATGCACTAGATCTTTATCGCATATAAACATGCGTTTCAAAAATTGCCAAGTTCTTTGAAAACTCGTGGCATGTAAGTTACGTGTGGTCCTTTGCAACTAATTACAAAACTTTATGTATTCCTGTATATTTACCGTTTCTCTTTTTTCTTTTTAACTATAAGAATTCTTTATTCCGTAAGAAAATTAATATACAGCTCATAGGATCAAATACATACACAAATTATACAGTTTACTATATTGTACTCGTATGTAAATGTAGACACGGAAAACTACACAGAAATTATTCATTGTGTACATAATTTAAATCGATGTATTTCATATTTTCGGTATTGACTGTAAAAAGTGCTTAAGTGCAGTATGAGTAAAATACAGAATTAACTCTATCTTTTTTTATATTTCTTTATTTTAGAGGTAAGCTGCTGGCCAAGTTTCACTTATTCTGTCGCAAATCATTTACTTCAATAACCAATCAATTGTATTCTGAAAGAAGTTGATTTGTTCTCTGTACGAATACATGAAATATTTCTCACTGAACATTATGTTTGCAATCGATGATCAAATACAAATCTACAGTATTTATATGAAAGAGACTTAATAATATATTTCTTTATTATTATTCTACATATATTTGAAGGATCGAAATAATCAGTTCTACAAATGGATGTTATTTAAAGACTTGAAATTTTACAATTATCAAGTGCATCCATGAAATTTTTATCGACGCACCAAATTTTTCCCTTTCATCGTGCATAACGATCTTCTTACTTGTTCGTTGCATTCTAAAATTAAAATCCTACACAAATTGCAAAAACTTTTATTCTCCGGCTTGACTGCGTAAAAGATAAATATTGCTTTGTTTGTGTATACACAATGTTTTGAAGGCCGATATCCAGTTTGGCTAAAAAAGAATTAATTTGCGCCACAAGTTAATTACGCGAATTCTTTTTTTTTTTTTGTATCACTTTTTAATCATAAAAACTGCAACATTCATTTGCGCCAATAAAACAATCATTTAATTGTGCAAATATCAGTGTATATAAAGTGCGAATCCAGCTAGTTCATTGTTACTGTTATATGCGGGTAGGTCTATTGTAGAATAAAGGATCATGGGAAAACTGTATTTGTTTACGTTTTGAAAATATCAAGTTAAAGGATTTTAAGTTACGTTTTAACATATTTTCATTGTGATATGTCTTTATAATATACAAACATAGCATTAAAATTCAAAAAAGTGTTATAAAAGCATCATAATATAGCATATCGATTATTGAAAGCGATCCATTTTAACTATAGATGCGATGTATTATCACTGTTAGTGCAGTCATTATTAATGTAGAATTTTCAAAGATGCGAGGAATTTTTATTGTAGAATTATGTGATAAATGCACTTGCAACAAATGAAAAAAAACTTAGTTGATGACTTTAGGATTTATGATACATGTATTTTCAAATTGAAATACAAACTCCTCATTCATTCTTCATCAAATATATAGCTTTTCAAACTTGTAACAAAAGCGATTCTCAAAATGTCATATTGTATTCTTCAGATTACGTTTCTCCTTGATTTTAACTTATATAGGGAATCACTGGAGCGTGACAGCAGCGGGTCCTCTTAGGCAGTCAGTGGGCCCCTACTAATGAAAAATTCTAGATCCGCGAATGGATACTACCGCAGAGGTAAAACCATACACATATGGGTTATTGTACATGAAATGCATGCTTCAATTCATTTTTGTTGATTATAGACCCTTTGGAACTCTATGTGGGCTATTTCAGCAACTAGGCAAACAATCCCCAAACTAGATACACGGTTAGATTCAGCATGTCAACGAATTCCAAATATCTATATTAAAGGACATTTGTCTATAAATTTGGACCCCACAAAATTGAAAAAGGGATCAAAAATATAAAAAAATGCATGCATCGAATACATTTGTTATTGAAGGCATGACTGTAACAATAGGATGAATATACAAAAATATCTTATTCTGGGGTCTCATTGGGGGGTTCTGATCCCGGATCCCGCTTACTGTTTTGGCAGATTCTCGTATTCCGCTTATTGTTTTGTCAGATTCCCGTATCCCGCTTATACTATGCAGTTCTATTTTTTTGTGATTATCCGTGTCCCGCTAGACTTCATTTCCCGTTTTTCACTTCACAATCATTTGACTTTCACCTGTCACGCTTGCAAAAAATCGACAATCCGGCGTGACGCTTATACCCAACTATTTTAGTTTTTTACTCTATTTTGACTCATATTAAGCCCATTATAAATATAGTAAAAAAGTAGCGTGGATTTTTGTGTCCCTTTTTATCCCGTCTCGTTTCGTTTTTGAGCCATATATAGATGTCGTATGTGACAATGAAACAACTCTCCATCCGATTCACAATTTATAAAAGTAGACCATTATACATCAAAATACTGTCTTCAACATGGAGTCTTGGCTCACACCGAATAGCAAGTATAAAGGGCTCCAGTGTAAAACCTTTTAAACGGGAAAACAAAGGTGCAATCTTTATCAAGATGTACGTAATTAGTGGTGAAGTGTCATGGAAATGGATAAAAAAATAAGGATAAAGATCCCTATACGCTTTATAAGAAACTAAATGGAATACATTTGAAAAAAATGTTATTTCTATTGAATTTATTAGAGTGTTTTAAAACCAAACTTTCCTCCGTAAGTTAAATTTTATCAAATCTTTCTCTTACTTTATCTATTGTTTGAGCAAGTCGGCTAAATTAAGGCTTTACAGCTTATTTCCTAATGCATGTAAAGCAAAACTTTGGTTGGCTTGCTTGCTTTGTTTGTATAATTGTTTATACAAACTTTGTAAATAAGATTGACATTTTTAAACAATATGAATAGGCATAGTTTAACCTGTATTTTTAATATTTGAATTAAATTGGGTGTTATCATAATGATTATCCAATAAAAAAAAGCAAGCAAATCAACTAAAGTATTGCTCTACATGCTTAAAGAAATGAGCTGTAATAGATAAAAAAAAAAAAATTATACAGTGAAAATGCACCGCATATACAATACTAATGATTCGCTCCACAGTGAAAATGAAAGAATAGTATCATTATTCGACAGTAAACATGACTAGCATTACGAAATCATCATGGTGGAATTTAGTTAAATATGAAGAAACTGAATGACAAAGCATATTCTACGTTATACAACTTTAATAATTGTATTAAAATGAATATTTTTTACGGCAACAACATCTTACCTGTTAGTTATAAAGCACCTGCACGATCTGTTCGTGAAATGTCCTAAATATTCACCTATTTTGGTATATATTTCACAGCTGGATGGCTTTAGGCGCGATAAAACTCCGCTCGCATCTCTTACTTTGTTTAATTAGTATTATGTATTTCTGAACATATACATTTTAACCAATTTTCCTCATTTTCTTCAAAAATTAAAAAAAGTTCGTCTGTTTATTTATCATTCTACATTAGACATTTATGGCATATACAGTAAAAATGATATTTTAGGATCCGCACTTTACATACACTGAAATATTATACACTTGTTTTCAAATGTTTCTTCTTAGAGCACTGAGGAGGTCCTTTTTGGTATTTACATGTAGGTTCAGAATTCGCAAACTGAAAGGGCCTCCTTAGTGCACTTAGACTGACAAAAAAAGTGCACAATGGACCTGATGGAAAGATAGAATTGACACAAAAACATGGCATACGGAAGGAGAAGTATATAATTTCGAATTTTAGTAATTATAAAGTTATTTAACAGTTGAAGTAAGTATTCTAATGTTACATGTACGTGTAAATATGTTAATAGTTTGGGCAATAGTTTGGGCATAGGACATTTGAGCGAAAAAGAAAAAAGCACATAGGGTCATTTGAGCGCCGACTTCATAGGACATTTGAGCGCCGGGATATTAACCTTACCTGAGTTTTCAGACAGGACATTTGAGCGAAATTTTCCCTGATAATTTTACACGAATTAAGATTTTTTTTTAAAAGGCTATATATAGAAAGAGGCGTAAATCTCACCCTGCACTTCCTAAATCTAGAGAGGAAACACACCAATCATTAAAGAAGATTAATATTCAGTCAAATAAATTTGAAAATTTTGTGCAGTTTAATGATGAACAAACTGGTATAATTATTCTTACGTGTCCAACCAATCTTGAATGTTTATGCAGTGTGCCGGAAATTTTTATGGATGGTACTTACAAATATTGCCCAAATCTTTTTGTTGGTAAACTCCTGTTTTATGACTGTGCTTTGTTTTTAGTGCTTTGTTTTTTACAATTAAAATATGTTTTAATCTTTTTGTTGGTAAACTCCTCATTTAATGAACTATATTCGTAAGAAAATGTGGTATGATTGCCAATAAGACAATTCTCTATCCAAGACTTGTTTTCGCTCAAATGTCCTACGCTTATTCTTATTTTAGCTCAAATGTCCTAAAATTTAGGCGCTCAAATGTCCTATACTTTGGCGCTCAAACGTCCTTTTTTTTTCGCTCAAATGTCCTGTCAATGCGCTCAAATGTCCATTGCCGAATAGTTTCGAGGTAAATATGACACAATTAATAAAATTGAGAATGGAAATGGGGAATGTGTCAAGTTCCATTTATTGGCGCAATTAATCTTATAAAACAGAAGAGATGAGCGCTATTCAAACGTTTACAATATGACAAATTACACCTAACCGTTTTCACAAATCAGTAATTTTTTCGCCCGGGGATATACACCTGCCAGTAATCTACCTTCAGTAACTTTACAATACCCAGCCGTGTCATTTCCGTATATTGTACATGTAGGTATCACGTGTTATACATGTATATACACCAGAAATACCCATTCAAGTGATTTTTAATTTCAGAAGAACTCCATATCGGGTACATAAACATAAAATTATAATAATATAAAAAATAAATGTTGTTTTATTAAAAACACCTAGGTATGTATTTGTAAACTTTTGTTAATTCGTTATTTCATGTATCTTTTTTTTTGCTTCAATTACTTTTTTGTATCTTATTGACTTATTCGTAAATCGAAAAAACGCACAAATCTGAAATAAATCGTATGCATGGCATTGAAAATGTTGAATGATTTCTCTAACTCAAAACTAGTTATACATGTACATGTAGATGCCTCTGAAATTATATTTTTCTCGTTGGGTTGCTTGTCCATTTATTGACGTTTACGCTATATTCTTATGTTCGGTATTTGTGAAAAACTCTCATCTATCAATTTTACAAGAAATATAATACTTGTAAGTCATGAACATTGAAGTTTAACTTGCTATCATTTTTTCGTATACGCACAAACATAAAATAAAATGAAACACCTTAAAGCGGTTTAAATTATGCAGTGCATTTTGAAAATATAGTTTCCGGTTATTTTTGTTTCATACTTTTTCTATCCCTTTTCCTAAAAATTAGTACACGGGTCACGTGTTAATATAGAATAAAATTAACGGTACCAATTTTCTTGCACCAGATGCGCATTTCGAAAATACATGTCTCTTCAGTGATTTGAATTTGAGCTGTTTTATAAGTATATATGATGGTGCCTCGTTTTTAAGGGATTGTAATTCTTTAAAATAAATTTATCTATTCATCCATAAAATACACTATAATTTCACTTTTTTTAAATGACAACTTGTATCAACCGGAAGATTTGCAGATATTGACACCTGTGCGTTTGGATTAGCATTAAAATGTTCCTGTATTTTTATAAGAAATACTTAATAACACAATCTTGGACTTGTACAAGTATATATATGCATCTATAAGTCCAAGCATATGCATACAATAATGCATGTATGTACATGTATACGCATGAGTTTCTCGCTACATTGAAGACCCGTAATATAGGCCTTCCTCTTTTGTCTGCTCTATAGTCAGGTTTTTGTCTCTTTTACACATTCCCCATTTCCATTCTCATTTTTTGTAATATACGACGGTATATTAGGGAGCGTCTAAACACCACCTAGGCCGCCTTAGTGCACTAAGCTGAAGAAGCTGCACTAAGCCCATGATGGGATGGTGCTATGAATGTAAAAAAGATACCATCGAACGCTGTTTTTTTAAAGATAATGTATCTGATTTTTTTAGTCATTAGAAATTGTAGTTAAGTCGTAATTTGATTTTTTCTGTCATTAAAGGTTTTGTCCGACGACACGTGCCAGTAATTAACAAGGTAATAAAATCACTGACCCATGCAGAAATAAAGAAACATAACAATTACACGGCTTCCACCTTTTTGTTTGCCGTGTTATATAATTGTTTGTTTTTGTAGGATTTAAAACAAAACTTTGTATTTTTTTCTTTTTTGTGAGTGGATTTTTTTATAGGTTAATTATTTTGACTTTATGATACTTTTTTGGGGTTTTTAGGCAAATTTCATGTAATTCGAAGTTGATTTATTTTTGTAAAACGATTGTTTTAGGTGGTGTTTGTTTCGTTGTATTTGTAAAATTGTATGAAAGATTGGTTTGTCCTATAATAGAATATGGAGCAGGTATATGGGGTCAAAAAAAACATATTCCTGTATTAACTCTATACATAATAGGGCTTGTAGATTTTTTTCTCGGAGTACAAAAATATGCACCAAATGCTACAGTTACTAGAGACTTAGGAATACCACCTAATTTTGATAAACAGTGGAAAAGTATTATTCGTTTGTGGTGTAGATTAAATAACATGAGCTCAAATCGGTTAAGTGCAAAAGTTCACAAGTGGGCTGATAGTGTGAGTATTAAGCATAAGTGTGTTAAAAACTGGATTTTATTAGAAAAAAAACCTTCTAGCTAAATTCAAGTCATTTATCATGTCCTGAAAATATGGACACTAACTTTGTTGTAATTTTTTTTATGTCAAAATTGTTCCTGTAACAAATACCATGTACATGTACATATATGAGGCTATGAAAGTAAATAAATAGAGTTTACAGAAATAAAGATGATAATGGGATAAGCACTTTAAATTACAGAATAAAGAGATGAAAATATAAAGAATAGATTAAATGATTCATGGTTGCTTAACGACCAGTTACAAATATTACACTCTACCCTCCATGTTTTTGTCCATCTGATGAGTTAAGCCTATTTAAACTGATTATTATAGTTCGTTTTTATGTTGTACGTGTACTTTTATACCACTGACCGAGACTATGGGGAGGACAGGGAGCCCGCTAACAATTTTAACCCCGCCACATTATTTATGTATGTGCCTGTCCCAAGTCATGAGCCTGCAATTCAGTAGTTGTCGTTTGTTTATGTGTTACATATTTTTTTTCGTTCATTTTTTTTGTTGTTATATAAATAAGGCGGTTAGTTTTCTTGTTTGAATTGTTTTACATTATCATATCGGGGCCTTTTATAGCTGACCATGCGGATTTGGCATTGCTCATTGTTGAAGGCCGTACGGTGACCTATATTTGTTAATGTCTCTGTCATTTTGGTCTCTTGTGGACTGTTGTCTAATTGGAAATCATACCACATCTCCTTTTTTATATTCCTGTGCTTTTAAAATGCCCATTATAGACATATCATGATACATTAAGCTTAACATTTTAATTTATAAATATCAAATAGCGAACAATTTATATATTTATTCAATAACGACAATGTTGCTGCAATAGGTGCCAGAAACATCAACAATATTATATTGAAAAGAAACGGCATTTTATTTCACTTGTTCTTAAAAAAAAAAGATGTTTAATTTCATTTAGTATACGGACACTGTAAATTTTGAATGTAAATGAGTAAACATTTGTTTATATTTATATATTGTGTCTTATACGGCTCTCATTTATCTTTTTAAATTATTGTTTAGTTCTGTGATTCTCATTTTATGTTTGTATGTGGTGAGACTTTGAAATAATAATAATGATAAAATATTGAATCTAAAAATATTTAGAAACTATAAACTTTTCTTAAATTTATACTTGAGTCAGAAAATTAAAACCAGCAGTGTCAAAAATATTTTTTTAAGCTGACAAATATGTTACACTCAGCGGCATTCAATGTCATTGACATACTATATAGCACTAATCGCAATATACATGTACATGATATTTTGGACATCTTATCAGTAATCTCTCTATTGAAGATGTTGAAATCTATGTATTATAATTATTCGCTTATTAGGCAAATTCATTTTCTACAAAGATATTTTCCATCCTTTTAGTTTTGATAAATACAATTACAAATAACATATTTGTCTCAGTCTCCTGTGTGAGGATATTCGATTGATAAAAAAACAATAAACAATTGAAGGTCGTCAGGTACATGTAAATGTGGATTACGGATTAAGATGTTAGATGTCAAACTTGAATTAACAAACTGAGGTGAATTTAACCCGAATATGTAGTTTCTCTTCAACAGTGTTTTAATTCCAAGTTCCTTATTTTCATTTAAACTAAATTAATTATATAGAATGATAGAAAGATTCGGAACTAAAGATAGTCACAATTAAAAATATGTATTTTGAAAAACCGCCAGATCATATCTGATTTAAATCCAGGGTCCGTATATGCATCTTCTGACATCAGACTCAGACTTCTCTTGAACTGAATATTAATGTGCGTATTGTTATGCATTTACTTTTCTACATTGGCTAGAGGTATAGGGGGGGTTGAGATCTCATAAACATGTTTAACCCCGCCGCATTTTTGCGCAAGTCACAAGTCAGGAGCCTCTGGCCTTTGTTAGTCTTGCATTATTTGAATTTTGGTTTCTTGTGTACAATTTGGAAATTAAAATGGCGTTTATTGTCACTGGACTATATATATATATACAGTATATACATATATAGAACTCGTCTAAACATCAACCCAACAATGTTAGATCTGTAAATTTGCTTTCGCAAATTTTTGGTTCTTCCCTCGCCGGGATTTGAACCCATGCTACTGTGATATCGTGACACCAAATCGCCCACACTGCAGCCGTCCCGCTAGACGCAAAAAAGAGCTTTCGGTGGGCATGTGTTACCTTTCCACGTCAGTTTTAATCTAGCGGCGTACTACAGTACATGATATATAAGGCATGAAGATGTTATTGTTTACAGATCAGCTAAATTATCTATAGTTAATGTAATCAAGATACAGTCACAGAAAATAATTATATTCATAACTGACTCAGACGTACTTATATATATATATAGTATATATTTGTTAAGGGGCCAGCTGAAGGACGCCTCCGGGTGCAAGAATTTCTCGCTACATTGAAGACCTGTTGGTGACCTTCTGCTCAGTGTTGTTTTTTTTTCTTTGGTCGGGTTGTTGTCTCTTTGACACATTCCCCATTTCCATTCTCAATTTTACAATGGTACGTAAATTAAGATTTTATCCGAAAAAAAACGGATTTTCTACATGTACTACAAAAAATTTGTACAACTATTGAATATTGTAAATGTTTAATGCATAAATGTCCAGATCTAGATCGAACTTGCTTTGCTTCGTCGAAAGTACGAATATAGAAAAATCACAGATTTATATTACAACTAAAAGGTCCTAGAACAGTTGCAGAAATCATCAGAATTTGTTTATTGTTAGTTATTTGTACATGTATAACTGTAATGCGAACCCATGTTGTGAAATAGCAACTAAGCGTGAATTCTTTGGAAAAGCGGCGGTTCTATGAAAACCTATTGTCAATTTCAAGTTCTGTTTCGACATCATTGTAATATATGTCACTGGACGTTAAAATTTAATCCTTTATTTCGTCTTCGTCTTCGTCAAATATTGCTGTTGGTTTCTGCCGAAAAAAATCTTTCAAAAAGTTGTAACCTTAAGTTTGGAACTTTTTCAGATAATTTAACCACATGACAAGAAATTATACAATAAACATTGGTCACGCACGATAGATTCTGATGTAAGACACGTACCGTTACAATACCCAGTTTACACGCATCAGCGCACACAGGTTTGTCGAATAGGCCAGTTGATTGGAGGAAAGTTACCAAAAACCACGCCTACCTTTAACTATTATCCAATCAAACGCCTTTAACATAAACTTAAATAATACATGGGTAATATAACAAAGATTTTGAAAAAAGTTGAGACTCTAAATTCTAACTTAAAAGTATAGATTAATGCTCGTAATGCATTTTCGCAATTTACATTAAATTTTATACATACTTTCACCTATCTAGTGAGGAAAAAATACAAATTTAAAACAATTGCAAATTACAACTATTTTGAATTATAATGCACAGCAAGGACGTATATTAGTTATCCGTCCTTGTGCACAGTTTGTGTTAAATGGGTGTCAAAATGTCTTAAACAAAAACCCAAAGACCAGTTTCAAGAAGAATTCTTTGCTTTTATTGCAGAATCGCATAAAACATAATGTTGTCGTATTTTCAAAAAGAATTATCAATTTGAAAACTACTTTTCCTTTTACCTTTCTAAAATAATACATTACGCAGATATAGATGTGGTAGTTGCCGATTGAGTCTAGAAGGTGTCAGGATTTACACAGAGAAGACAGAATATGCCGTCTCTGTGACACAAACAACATTGATGACGAGTACCATTACATAATGAATTGTAAAACATTTAAAATATAGAAAAAGAAGGAAATGTTTAAGGAACTACTGTTAGTCAAACCCTTATATCTTTAAAGCTGTTCAACAGTTAAACTCATCAAATATTGTAATATTAGAAAAACTATGTAAGAGTTATAAATGTGAAAGTCAGTCCTCCAAGTTTATTTAATTGTATCGTTTACACATGCATGTGATAATTTTACCTTATAGTTATGTTTATGTATGTTCTTGATAACTAGCAATTGAAGTTTTATGAGAAATAAAGTATTCGTATTCCTTTAAACCATAAATTACAGTACACGAAGACCGCCTACGGGTAAAGTACAAGTGAATATATCACAAAGATCATCCGTACGCGTCCTTGTAAATGCAAAACTCTGGATTTTCTTTGATAATTACCCGAGAGGTTATAAAAGATCTAGAAAAGACTTCCAAAGGTGTTTGCCAAACATGAATTGAAATAAAAGATTTTTGTGTAGACGAGTTACAACATTGCATAAGCATGATTAGGAAATTTGAACAAAAAATGTAAGTGCACATCTTTCTAGTGCCGAAAAACACGTATATCGAGCTACGTAGACGAAAAAGAATAAGTTCATAATGATTATGATGTAAATTCACGAAATTATAAAGTTATAGTTAGAAAACAATTTAAAACACGATTCGTCATTCCCCATGTATATAGATTAAAACAGAATTATAATTTTCTTATTCTTGAATTAAATTCTGAAATTCAAAAGACATGTTTCTGATACTTGACAGTTCAGCGAACACTATTACATGACATGCACGATGATATTGATCGAAAACAAAGGTGAAAGATTCAAATTGTAAAATCAGCCGCTGGACGGTAGAATTTCTATCAATCATTCAAAGATAAAAAAAAAAAAAGAAAAAGAAGACTATTGAGTGTAAAAGTATGATAGAAATACTTTTAATTTACTATAATGCCTGTTAAATTGTTCCAGTCATTGGTTACTAGTGATTGTCAGTCCATTTCGATATTTCATAGCACTTTTACAAATTCTGAAACAAATAAAAGAAAAAACTAATTTTCCCATGGGAAAAATATATCTATCCATGAGAAGAAATTTGTCCCGCACAGTGTTCAACTCCCAAAAAGGGAGTCTAACCAACAAAGAAATGCTTTATCATCTGTAGATTGATTTTTATATATGAAACGATGTGTATTGATTTTACTTGGTTCAATGTTCAGTGGCAAGTATTTTATATATGCGCAGGTCCTGAGACAGAAAATTAAATTATTCATTCACTTAAGGTCTTCAAAAATAACGATTGCGAGATGACGGACAGGAAGACTTCAAACGTAACAGTTTGAACTAGCTGTCAGAAACTTAAGTACTCTCAGATCTTTTCTTGCTATTGTCGTTTTGTTCTTCTGGTAAACAAGTGATTCTTTCATTGTTGAAGACTCTCTAGCGACTATAAAGATGAACAGGAATAAAACGCTGACCATTGATAATTTGTATTTTTGTTTAGCTCTGACTTTGTGTTCGATAAGGTCCCGTGTACCTTTACTCCATATTCCTTTATTTTCTATAAAGGCGTCTGTCTTGACAGTAAGTTGACACGACTTAATACAAGTTAAACCCTTAAATGTAAGACACCAGATGGAAGTACTCAAAAGGGAGAGCCAGTTTGGTATTCTGTAATGTTAGAGTTCAATTCTTCATGAAGAAACGACTACTAGTATATGTTTTCTGTATTCAGCATAGAATCATATCTTCTAAACTATATTTTTTCGCACAATGTCTGGATATTGGTGGACATGCATCATTGCGAAACCAGACATTTACAAATGAAAATTAATACTTGTACTATAGCCATTTAGTAGGAAAGTAAATGCACAAAAGACAAGTAATTCAGAAACATGCATGGATCACGCAAAATTATGCAGGGGCGACAACGGAGTAATGGGAGTTTGCTTCTTGCAAGACATTCGCCGTGAAAACAATTTGATATGAAGACAAGCCTTTGTTTCAACTTTGTTTTAAAATTTCAAACATGAGGCTGTTACGGCCCAGGTCAATGTTCTTAAGCAACACATATTTTCCTTTCATTTTGCTGTTAGCTTTCTGATATAAATTTATACATATTATAGACTATTATGATTCTTTTTTTTCAATTTCAGTTAAACACTATTTATGATTTGCTTTTAAATAAATTTTAACATGTTTAAATGTCTTTTTCTTTTTCTTCATCTTTTTGAAACCCTGGTTTTGTATTACCACTGACCAGTTCAGTAAAGAAACAGCTGCTTCATGTTTGCATAAATGTGTTTGTAACCAATCTAACATGCCATTATAATTTCCTTAGTTTTTATTCCGTGTCTATAGATAGTCTTCATCGGGGAGGCAAGATTTATTTTGTCTGTTGGTTGCTTGGCTAGCGTAAGCTAATCGATTTACCTCACATTTTGAAGTTGGATGGAGATTGTTTCTAGATAAATGCCGTACCTGTGTACTTTGGTTTCCTGTCGGATTTTTCTCAATTTAAAATTGGGAAGTTTTATCATTTGTTTTGCATAATTATTATTTTTGACTTGCAAATGAACGATTAATAAATCTAGTCCCGTGTGTGCTAGCGAAATGTCTTTAGTGTAATCTCGGACTGTAATTTTTATTTCAACTTTTACGTTTGCATCAGGACGACCTAAAACACGAAAACTTTCTTTTTTTCAAGAATGACATTCGTTACTTCAAACAAAAATCGCTTTTATCTTCTTTTTTTTTGCAGTAAAAGACCTGTTTCTTTAAAAAAAAACTTTCATACAATCGACTGATTCGGGAAGGTCAAGGATTATAACATATTTTTCGTAATTCTGAAAAACTTTTTAGTAATCTCTGGTGTATTTATGATGGCTTGGTTTGAAGCGATAACAGACGAACTATGCTTACTAGTGCTGCATAAAAAAAACATGAGGATATGGTTTGTCCTTTATTACCGATTTGACTCCAATAAGGATAATTTTTGTCTCATAGAAAAATCGATAATTTATTTTTCGATTTTTATCGGATATAAAAGTTATTTTGAAAAATACAAACCGGATTATTATTTATTAAAGTTTCGTATGCATCATAAATCAAGCTCCGGCAACTTTTGACTTGTTCTGATATAAATAGTAATGATTTTCATCGGAGAAAAAGATAGATATTTTTGTCGTGATTGGAAGAATCGTAAAAGTGTTATTTTTCTGAATTCTGTTTGTTTAATCGGACATCGTAGAGTTTTAATTTGATTTCTTTTTGCCGAACTGGACTTCATATTGTGTATTGATTTGAAACATGAACGAGGACCTCGATGAGAACACCTGGATTGAAAATTTGCAAACGTTCCAACCAATGAAATTCATTTTAATATGTAACGAGAGCACCTAGATGAAATATTTTATCTATACTACAATCAGTTTTAACTTAGAAATTTCCGCTCAAATATATAGGAAATAAAATTATATGAAAGCAACAATGCAGAATGTTTCTTTTCCATTTTCTGTTTTTTTACCAATGTTTATGTTCAATTCAATTTAGAAAGTAGACTTATATTAAATGCCCAAAACGTAAATGTATGTTTTCTTTTAAAACATTAAAAGACGTAAGAGTATGCCGACAAATAGCCTGTCAAGGTCGTTAAACTTAAATAAACTTACCCATCTTTATCGCAGACTAAAATTTATCTCATATATACAGAATACATGTTAATTTATTACAAGTACGTCAGGGTGCATGACAGCACAATAATCTTTTTACAGAGTCGTAAGAACAATATTTTTGTTTGATATTTGTTTCTCTTCCACAATTAACGCCCGATTTGGCCAGTGACCGGTATTACAATTTAACAGAGTTTTAGAAGTTCAGTGGGCTGCTGCTTCATTTAGAATTTTGAGCATGCCTTTCTGTTTATCATATTCAACGTCAACATTATCTTCGTCGATTTTATTATTCAACACTATCTTGTTTTTCATTACAAGCTTTTCCAAATATCAATATACAGCAAGATAATGAATATATGTTGCTTCAAGACACATCGATTTAAATTATGTACACAAATTATGTAGTTTTCCGTGTCTACATTTGATTTACGAGTACAATATAGTAAAACAGAAAAAAGAGAAACGGTAGATATACAGGAATACATAAAGTTTCGTAAATAGTTGCAAAGGACCACACGTTACTTACGATATATACATCGAGATCGTTTTGCTTGAGTGATTTACCTGTAAAAAGTCCGCGGGTCTCATCCATGTTTAAAACGAATTAATGCATGTTTGAAATAGCTTAACAGGGGCGTGGCCTATTAGTTTGACCCAACTGACCACTAACTTGATTTCAATTGATCGACTGCAGAGAAATCTATTTGACTGGCGTTAAAATGAATTGATATGAATTGAAATGAATTAAATATAATTTTTAATTTTTGTCAATCTTTATCAAATAACGATCAATCTCATTTAAATAGCGTTAACACGTTTTTGTCCGATCAAGTTAAATTCGGGTTACTAGTGTATATAGCCAGTGTAATTTTTCTTACAAAACAGTTGGTTCAAAATTTTTGAAATTTTTATATTTTTATTTAAGGGTCAAAGTAAATAGTTTGTCAAAATTTTATGAAAATTAAACGAGCCAAATTTATTTTAGTGAAAGTGTTGGGTACCACCTTAAACATGACTTACATGTAATGGTGCTAGTACCCGATATATGTGCATTGTATTGTCAAAAACAGACCATATGTATGTAGCAGAAGCATTCTACTGTCCAATAAATAACTAACAGTTTACATTTTAACAATTTTGTAAAACTGCTATATTTTGGGGCCAAAAAGGGATCTTACTGACCTACTCCTTTTCTTCAACCGGACAATGAATTTTCATAATCTGTCTTATTGAATTTGGCTGATCTTCTTTATTTGCTATTCTTAAACTGGTTTGTTTTATGACCAGAAAAGACATTGCTTTTAATATGAATTACATTCATATGATTTCAAGGTTGTTTCTGATTGACAACTTTTATTTATTTTACATTGCAATCATATAATTTAATTCAATTTATAAACACACATATTCAGAACTGTTGTAACATGCACCTTTTTTGCGCTATTAAATTTTGATATTTTATTGCAGTTCGACCACAGTAACTGCTGCTGTTGGTGCTGATTTTCCACTGGAATATTTCAATTGGTTGTTTAGCAGTGTTTATCCTACTTGTAATGACGTATCGTACTGGTACGTTTTTTTTTACTTCATTTATTTTTAAGGGCATCATACGTGTAGCTAGTGCATTGCAACTATTAGTCAATCAGATAGAGTTAGATTATTTACTTTTTGGTATTAAGTTTTTTTTATTGTTTCGATTCGGATTTTTTTTTATCAATTTTCATTATATAGTTTTGTGCCTTTCTAGATTGAGTTGCTTTGCATTGATCGAAACATATTTTAAATAGATTAATGGCAAATACAAACAAAAGGATGATTATGAATCATTTTAGTTACCTCTGTACAGAAATATGATATAGTTTTTTAAATACTTTCTTTTTCAAAGAGGTTAAAACTAAATTTCAAATGTTTAAATGGTTTTGAATGTCACCAATTAATTTTAAAAACATGAACTCAGAAAAAAACGACTATTTTACTTCTTGTAAGAATTTAAAAACGAAGCCATCATCGCAAGCTTTATGTTCATGAGTAGTCTTGGAACATCGGAGGTACAGTTATCCTCTGAATGTCTGCTTTAACTGATACTTATTTTTACCAATCTGCTTAAAAATAACACACTCTGTTTCTGGGCTTATATTTATCTTATACATTTTCTTTTTTCCAGGTGCATTATTGTTGACGACAGTGGGTTCATCGTAATGCATCCACGACTTAAAGAAACAACAATCGAATCTGGCTTCAAAGAACCAAAACATATTACTATTGAGGTTTGTCACAAAAGAGGGACGAAAGATACCAAAGGGACAGTCAAACTCATAAATCTAAAACGAACTGACAACGCCATGGCTAAAAATGAAAAGGACAAACAAACAACAGCACACACGACACAACATAGAAAACTAAAGAATAAACAACACGAACCCCATAAAAAAACTAGGGGTGATCTCAGGTGCTCCAGAAGGGTAAGCAGATCCTGCTCCACCTGTGGCACCCGTCGTGTTGCTTATGTGATATAATAACGTGTTGGTTTATCGATGTAAGTAGTGCCTTAAACAAATCATATTTAAAAAATTTATTTTCACTATCAAAATTTTATATTTTCCTTTTGTGCGTTTAACTCTTCTTAACAGACGTTTTTTTTAACATAGTCTACTAAAACAATTACCGAGAAAAAAGAAGAAGTTACTTTCTCTCCCTTACTTCAAATATATCAGTTTGTTATTCCTAAATTGTGTATATTCCTGCTATCAATCAACGCCAAGAAAAACAGCATAATTCCTGTGTCATTTGATCTCTTGTGGAAAATTGTCTCATTGGCAGTCATCTTCTTTTTTATATATACCTAACCCCACTGGAGTGCAAACTTTTGCATATACCAGATAAATGATTGGCTGCTTCTGAACAGAACATAACACTTGTTTAAATCTCTGGGTCTCTTTTCTGGGTTCATTATCATTATAACAAGCATATAAAATTTGAAATCCTATATGGTAAAACCATTTGCAGTTATTTCATCACAAGCCTTGTGACAATAAAGGTCACATCAACATAGGCTCAAATTCGACTGGGGTAGCTTATCATAATTAAAACATGAATTTAATCTCATATTCAATTTGTCAATTTTTTAACAAATTAATCTATTGATATGTTAAAAGCACTTTTGATATAAAAAGGAATCCTGACCTCAGATATTTATAGTATAATTTTTTGACAGCTATGTACTCTGAATAATATCTAAGTAAAAACAAGACAAAAAAGAGTCAAATGCATAAATGCGAGTTATGTCATCGCTATCATCATGTTCATGTTACTCTTTCTGTCTATTTTTGTTTGTTCATAGAACTGAAGTATTTTTCTTTGTGTTATGCTGTTTTGATCTATCATTGAAAGTATTTATCTGCATGCTCTGCAATTTCAATATCATTGTGAAATATATTGTTTTATATTTGTTCTCCTAATGCTGTTCATTTTTTAGGAACCAGGTATTGCAAAAATTCTTAAACGGGAAGGTGTACTTAACTCAAAAGAGTGCCAAGATTTTTCCAAGAATACAAATTTAAGGTCCTTTCGGGTGAGTTTAAAGCATGTAAAAGATGATATAACTTCACCATAAAGTAATTATAAAAGATGATTATCAATGTGTAACATCTGTTTGTTTTACTTCTTGGTATGAAAATGTTTCATTTAATTTTTTATTAGCTTTACAACTTCGAGCATGGATTGTATGGTATTTTTATCGATATTTAGTTGATACTTCGTAGAAAAAAAAAGTCACTTAAATAGATTGTGTTTGATGAGTTTAAAGTTGCTTGTATCAATTATGACGAGTGTACAATTATCTAATAATCTACTTCATTGGACAAATCCGGCCTTAACATATTCAATATCTTAATTTAAAACACGTTCTTTAACTTTTTTATTAGATGACAATGCCAGTTAACAAATTAGGAGGACTCGATTTCAAAGACACTGATGAAGCATTTGAAATACGACCTATTGCAGAAACTAATGTGTTTATCATAAGGAGACAGACAATACCATCTACCGACTGTAAATGTGTGAGTACCACTTATCTTCATTTCAATATACGTATTACATTCTTAGCGCTTCAATAGATGTTAATAATTTTGATTCAATTCTCTTGAGAGGTACTTCTATGAGAAATGTCAAAGAGCTTGTAAATAATTGATATTCTTCTACTGCTTAATAAGATAAGAATATTATTCACACATATGTTTCATATTGCATTTTAAACATGTTTTGAATTATTTCTAGTTTTGAAAGGAAGAACATCACAAAACACACACTCGTGTGTTGATTGCTGATAGAAAATATCATGGTAAATTACATAGAACTGTTTTAGAATTGTCTTAACGGAATTCGAAGTCTTTGAAAACGTATGGAGTGCGTAAAACGTGACGTTAATACTTGATGAGTGTTTTTTTTTTTTTTTGTTTTTTTTTTTTGTGAGTGTCTATACTGACTTGATATAAAGCAATGATTAACTATAACAAAAAAAAAACTATTCAATTACTACTAATATAAATATCAATTCTATCTTTTTACGATAGTGCATTATCGATGAAAGTAATATCACAAATAACTGGTTTTTTTCACTGACTTGCAGACACTAGTGAATTCTATTTTTTTTAAATAACACATAGGGACTCATTTCATTTGCTGTAATATTCTTATTTGATATATTTAAACTTCTTATTCATCTTTGAATTCTTTTGTGTTATCTTGCAGGACTCTACATCACCTGATATCGTAGAATGCAATAACCAGTGTGAATGTTTATGCCACAGTCCAATTATTTATGATGTATGTTCTAACAAATATAATACAGGGTAGGTATGAGAACAACTAAAGTCTTTGCTAATTGTAGAAGGACTTACGGTGACCTTAAGTTGTTGTTCTATGTTATTTGGTTTCCTATTGAGAGCTGTCTCATTGTCAATCATACTACATCTTCTTTTCAATTTGAAAATAATGCCTCATTTATAATTTTATATTTGTTCTAAATGGCTGCTTTTGTTTGGGTACTGCTTTTTTTAATTCTACCTTGAAATGGCAAATGTAAAGTTGAAAGTGTGAAGTCAGGAATATGTGAAAGACGTTTTCTATCCATTTGATGTGTTTAAGCTTTTGAATTTGCTATTTTTGGAAAGGACTAAATAAACTCAGAATACGCAAATGATAAAATGAATAATTTGGATACTCAATGCATACCACTAAGTAAAACAATAGTTAAACAGATGTTATTTTGTTTCAATAGGTCTGCTAGTCCTCCATGTAGTGCCCGATTACCAGATACATCAGGTGTAAGTCAGCCAGATGATACACAAGGTCTTAGTACATGTTATGTTCCGAAATGTCATCAAAAAGCAACAAAGACGTATGTGTTAAAAAATAAGTTCGAAAAACTTTATGTCATGGATTGTTCGCCTTATGTTTAAAAAAAGTAAACAAATGACGGCTAAAGTGTAGAAAATAATTTTCACTTAACATTTGAAATTAACTCTATTCATTTCATAGTGTTTAGTCTTAAGATAGATATATAAAAAGTCCATTGGAATAGAATACAAATAAATAGTAAACAGAATAGCAAGATGGAATTTTTGTCCATACATAGGGGTTAAAAAAATTAACATAACTTGGTAACTTACTGGGTTCGTCAGAAAATATCGGAAATGAAGAAAACAAAAATTGACAGGCTTTGGGTTGACCCACTTGCGTGTCGCGGGCACTTGCAGAAGGCTACCTTCAATCATCGAAGCGACCAGTAAAAAAACGAAAAAAAATATTTCGAAAGTTGTCAATTATGTCATTTTCTTTTGATTGTTTTTACTTACAAGTTTGATGAATGTTTTAATTTGAACAATCTCGACATACAAATATCAATATTGACGATTCATTGTGTTTTGCTTATATCAGTGTGTAATTTTGTAGTTCATGTCCCAATTTTAAACTTCGTTAATTTTCTTCCTCAATTATAAGACGAAAACTGGTTTCAGGAATGGTTCAATATTGGCAAAAATAATGGGAAGAAACTTTCATACAAATATTCAGAATGTTTTCGTTAAAAAAATTTATTCTTTAAAAATATTTCTTTACAGTATGAAAAGTATGACACAATATGATGTTTTTTAAAGTTTTTATCTTAACTCATCGTTGTATTGAGACTAGGCAAATCTTACATCTTTGTGGCATTGAAAGTCATATTTGCAAACATCTAACTTATTTTGTAACTGCGGACTCGTTATTATTCGTTATATAACAATTTCTGTGAATCTCGAATTTAAGGGTTCAAAAACATTTTTTTCTATTGTCTAATAGTCCAAAACCATGAAATCAAATATATACGAAAAGTCTCATTTCTATTCACGAAAACTAGTAAAAAAGGTCATAAATGAATCTACTTTATTTTGTGAAAGGAAGATATATTTGGGTTTTTTCCCGGATAGTATATATTAAAAAACGTCACACGCCTTATTCATTTGACCTTATTTCAGAGACTGTTTCAGCGAACTAGAATGTAGTTGGTGTGAATATAACGACCTCTTACAACAAATAGCTACGCCATGTTGTAGGCTTAAAGAGGAATGTACATTTGGTAAAACAAAATCTCAATACAGAAATACGTGTGGTATGTATAAACCCAATATGTACTTGGAATGAGTAACATGAGTGCAAGTTATGAGGAGCAAATGTATGCATCTTATAACGGGTTATCAGAGTGTTGGTTTGCATTCGTTTTTCCTAGTTTCTAGTTTTGTATGTAATGTTTTGCTTACTATTTTTTTCGTCCGTTTCTTTTGGTTTTTTGTTCGCCCTGACGATGTCAGTTTCCTATCGATATATGAATTTTAACGCTGTAGAATGATTACATATAGGAATATGTGGCATGAGTGCCAATGAGACAACTCTCCATCTGAGTAAAATTTATAAAAGTAAACTATTATGTTGTTACTATTTTATCATGAACTGTTTCTATATAATCCTTAGTAATCGGTTCATTTTTATATTTATTTGTGCATTTGGCACTTTGGAACAGAAAATAGGGAGATGTCGTATACTTACCTATGACAACTATTCACCGGAGATAAAATGATGTGTTTTTAATTTGTACGGTTGAACCACGAAATAAGTTATCAACAAAAATGCAAGTTTTCTTCAATCCACGAAAATGCATATAATCAACAGTATATGTGCAATGAACAAACCGTGTACCACATATAAAATTAAATCATTCAAACAAATGATGAATATACAGAAGAAAAAAAACAGTATGATATTCAACACAAAACGACAGTCCTGAATTACAGATTTCTGACTTTAGAAAAGCATATACAGAATGTAAACGAGCATTTGACCCTAATAACCAATTGTAAAGCCTGTACGAACTGTGACGCCCGTATATGACACGGAAACCAGGCGTAAAAATCATACTTTATCCTGGCGGCATTGCATTGTTTTCAAAATGCATGTCCAGGCGTCAACCAGACGTAAACCAGACGTAAACTAAGCGTAACTGAGGCGTAAACCAGGCGTAATATTTAAATGAGTACGCCTGGTTCACAAACAAATAGACGTAATATGCAAATGAGTACGCCTGGTCAATAAATAAACCAGGCGTAATATCCTTACATAATACTATACTTATTTTAGTTCAGTGTATTAACCTAGCTGTGTACTTTTGTGTATTTGATACAAACTTCTGTACTGTTGCTTTTTTTTCTTATTTTTTGACAAAAAGAAGTTTTTGAAAATTATTGTCTTTTGAACTAAAATATAAATGATAATACTGCAATTTAACTTAAAGTAAAAGATTTTAATGTTATTATCCAAGGATAAAGGTTTTAGGATTTCAAAATTTCTGATAGAACATAATACTTAAAAACTTAGTTATACTCACATTATTATTATTTACCATGTATTACTACTTTCCTTTTATTTCACAGTTTTCATTAATTTGTTTGATTCAGTATTTCCAATTTCAGATTCTTCCAAAAAGCACAAAACAAGCTAATTATCCCTGAATATATGAAACTGCCATGTGTCCAACTCTTGCAAACTAAAAATAAAGAGCCAAATTTTGAAAAACAAAATCCCATGATCCTTTAAACAAAGCATTATGGGTATCTCTATTTACGCCATACCAACAGTTTTACGCCCGTAAGAAAATTTACCCCTTGCTTTTTTCAATTTACGCCCGTAAGAAAACTTACGCCTTGTTTATTTCAATTTACGCCTTGCTTTTTTTCAATTTACGCCCGTAAGAAAACTTACGCCTTGCTTATTTCAATTTTCGCCAGGTTTACTGCTTTTTTCTACGCCTGTCAGGACTACAAATTTACGTTTCCTGCTCCCTTACGCCTGATTTTAGACACGTAACTACCACTTACGCCTGGTTTACGCCTTATTTCCAGGCGTAATACGCCTTATAATTTCGTACGGGAAGATCACCTGTGACTCATCACATTGAAAATTTCAGCTTGCTTCGCAGCGATTTGTTAATTGATTTGTTAACTCTAATTCGTTTATTTATAAAGGACTAAATCTAGTTTTATTAATTTCACAACTTATTATTTTCGCGTTATCTTTTCAATTTTCAAAAATCGCGAAAATAAATCGAGCATGAATATCAATTAGGTAACAGAACATACCAATTATTCTTTTTTAGCAGCGGCACCATCAACCACAACTGACAAGACGTCAGATGAAATTGATGCAGGTCAAATTGGCGGAATAATAGGTGGATCAATCGCCTTTGGTATCCTTCTCACTCTCATAATGATTTGTGGGATTAAGTTTTTCAGAACTAGAAATCGTAATGAAAATGCTGATCCGTATATAGAGGCTATTCCTGATTATGAACTTAGACAATACCGAGAAAAGGAGGAATGTAGTAGTACGGATTCACCACCACCGCCATACCAGATTCAACCGGCAATTAATCATAATTTTTATGTTGACTCATCTCCTGGACATAAAGTTTGATAGACAAATGATCAAAGAACGTTTTTTCATAACATCCATCTTCCGCTAGTTTTCATGTTATACAAACCCATATATTGAACATTATTTATATTCTTTGTTTCTGACTGAATTTTGTATAGTTTAAACCTCCTCATGTTATATGTATATATGTCGTGTATAAGTTGCGATTTTGTACAGGTTATAACATGTACAAAAATATTGTACATGTTATAACTTGTATAATGCAAAAATACAAGTTATAACATGTACAAAAGTACCTCGTACATGTTATAACCTGTACAAAATATTGCTTAAAAATGGTTTTAACTTGTACAAAATCGAAAAATAAGGATATGTATCTATTATTGCAACAGATGTTATTGACCTCAATAAGATTTTCATAACTTTTTTATTATTCCTTCATGATAGTGTGTTTTGTCCTTTTTCGATATAGTTAATGTCCAGGGGTCGGTATTACGAAGCATTCCTAAGATTTATCATAAGATATATCTTAGGACATGTCTTATGATCCTCTTATGACTATTTATGGACATATCTTAATTTGATGAATTATAATTGTGAGTGTCCACTTTGAGGGCAATAGTAAAATACTTTCATTCTAGTTCACACTGAAAGACAGAAGAGGATAGCCAGGACAGATGTGTCTACAAATAAAATTGGGAATGGAAATGGGGTATGTGTCTAAAAGACAACAACCAGACCATGGAGCAGACGACATCCAAAGGACACAAATACATGCTTTCAAAGTAGAGGATATATATTTAAAACATCAGAATGACATCTGCCTCATGCAATGATCTTATAGTTTATATAAAAAAAATAATTATAAATTTACATAAGTCATGCTGAAGGCCAAAAATGTTGAAGAGTAGATCCAAAGATATTGATAATGAAGCGTGGTCCAATGAAAATTATTTCAGCTCTCTCTTGCTTTTGCAGAGTAAGCATATAAGACATTATTTTAGTCTTTGCATGCTATAAAACGAGAGGGAGGAGTATTACCCAAAATTTTAAGGCATCGTTCTTAAAATTTTTGGAAGAATTAAATCACAAGTATCTAACATGTCTAATGTAATTGTCATTGAGGAAATGCAAGCTTTTAGTAAATAGTGTCACACTTATTTAAGCCATGATGGACTACATAAAACATACAATGACATGAAAACACATTTTGTCAACATAAGTCATAAAACATATATTTCTGAAACTTTGTGATCATTGTCCTCTACAGAAAAAGACACATTCTGACCTATTTATTGTTGTTCTTTATGCATTGGTGAATTTAAATGTATATTTTACTTCATTAAGATTTATCTTAAATTTTGTACAAGTTAAAACCATTTTTCAGCAATATTTTGTACAGGTTATAACATGTATGAGGTACTTGTGTACATGTTATAACTTGTATTTTTGCATTATACAAGTTATAACATGTACAATGTTTTTGTACATGTTATAACCTGTACAAAATCGCAACTTGTACACGACATATACATACATATATTATCATGTTTCCCTTTTTTAACCTATTTGAATAAATATACTAAAAAATAAGATTAGTATTGCATGCTTTTTACATTGAAGTTTTTTAATAATTTGGTAGACGTCACATCTAGAACAGTATGCATAATAATATTAATGGTCATAGTAGATCAATCACTCTCTTTTTAGATTATGCACATTATGGTGCAGTAGTTTCATAAATTCAGACCCCTGAACCTTTACAAGAAATTCGATACTACAGCTCGTTTATAAATAATACATAGACCATTTTTTATATATGAAGAATTAACATAATGTGTTTCTTATTTTTTTATAGTTAATATATCCTTATTTTATTTTAGTATGTATCTTTTTATCATGTTTACATTCTTCTCATGAATGCACGTTTGTAAATTTAAAATTCCGGACAATGTTTATCAATATTATTTGCTTTTATATCCAATTGGCTACATTCCGTAAATCCTTGAAAGCTGTGTTATAGGTATAATACAGTGTAAGATTTGGTAAAACGTAAATTACAGTTCCTAATTTACAACACATAAATGACAAAAAAGAGTGACTTCTGATTCCAAAATGGCGGCAAAAATTTTGAAAATGTATTTTTTTATAATTTCCATCAACTTAACAAGTGATATCACATTCTTTGTTAAGTTTACATGCTTAGTTTTGTTAGAAAGACAGGTTGATTATCTTACAATTATCTGACAGTAGCCAATACAAAAACCCGTACAAGGAAGGACAGAACAGTAGCATTTACAGTTGTCAACACAGCTGGATTTTTTGCCTTTTCATTTCATAAGTTCCTGACAGCAGGATGCAACGGCAGCCGAAGAAGTCCTTTTTTGTTTCCAACTGTCATCGATTGTTTTCTTTCATCCAACCCCTGTGTTCATGACTAGGTACATGTACCTGTCGAATACATCAATCAGGCTGAGCCCAAACTTGTCCTCCTTGATATGCTTTTCTGTTAATGTGCTCTGAGAAAAAACTGCATCACAATTCCGCTGCTTCCTGGGTAACAATTTACATTGCGCCTCGTTAACAGCAAATGTTGATGTTGTTGTGTCATACATGATGCAAACAAATGCTTCTTTGATGTCCATGTAAGTGTCTTTATACTTCAGCGAAGATAAACACGTCCCTTACATCTTGAAATACTTTCCATGTCATCCAAACTGACCTCTTCCCTTTCCGACGAAAATCCAACAAAGTATAACATCCACATCCATACATGAACGAAAGGAAGAGTAGCTACACGAGGACCAAACGCATTTTATATGTCACGTACAGGAAGCAATAAAAAATCTTCATTCCTGCCAAAACCTACCCACAGCTTGTTCCACCATATTTTGGGAGTGCTGCAATTCTTAATACTACTACATCTGTGTCAGTGCTACCTAAAATTACCGTTTTACAATAATTTTCATAATCATGCCAAACATGGACAAACACTAGTGTATATGTTTCTCCATTATTACAAGGGGTAGCTGGAAAGTATCCTTATTAGTCTCTAAAGAAGCAATTCCGTCGGCAAGAAACTTGAACACTTTCGTTTCGTTGTCATCTTCACAGAGAAAACTACTCCATTTCCCTGGTGTTCTACTAGAACCAACACCTTTCCGTCTAGCACAAGAACCTTGCTTTTGTCTTGTCATATCTAGCCTGTAAATCATTCAGTAAACATCAAATACAATGTCTACTCTTGAATACTGATCGATGCAAGATTTTATGTAAGGCAGTATGACATCATTTGCAAAATCATCAAATAGTGTTGCCCAACAAGGTGGCCTGAAATAAACCATTGCTGCCCCACTAACGATAAATGTTTCAAGTATACCCCTTTGCACTGATTTGATACCACTGTTTAAAGTGACATCCTGAGACAAAAACGGAGGAGCAGTTTGTTTTTTATGGATAAAGAAATATCCCAAGTCAATTTGTCTACTGTGACATGAAATAAAAGTCTAGAAAAAGATATCGCAATCACTTTTAAGGTTCTCTAGCTTTGTTTTTGACAAAGATGTTTACAGTTTTATTTTACGGACAAAATAGGAAGTTGTTCTTTTTGATCTGGTTATAAGAAATAGGTTCTCCTTCGTTTTGCATTTGCTTCAAACGATATTCGTATTTTTTGCCTTTGATCTTTTTAAAGAAATCCTTTTGTGTTTTTGTAGAGTGTTCATTAAGTCGTTCATCAGTAATATAATGCCTTAAACCACTAGATCTTTCAAGTTCATCTGATAGTTTACTGACTTCTGGTCCAGCTACCATCCATATGTCTAAATGGATCTTCGGTTAGACCTATGACAACAACATTGCCCTTCACAACAGCATTATTCTATTTTATTGCCTGATCAATTGTGCATAAGAAAAATATTTGCTGGTCTTACGTACAGTGAAATTATCATTTTCAAAATCAATTGGCACCTGTGGGTGATGTTAGAGAAGGGAAGCCATATCTCGGAGAAGGTCGGTAATGATCGAGAATAATTTACACTATCAAGACCTTGATAAATACGGCATCATGCTTTATATGGACTGTTTTTACAAAATTTGACTCATGAAATGAGCATACTACTAAATTCACAAGAAGTTCTTATTTTATAATTGAACGCCAGGAATTAAACTGTGCTCGAGATGACTCTATTTCCCTACACCAGTCTATCAAATCATTGAGCGTCACAGAGTCATAACATGATAATAATTTCTGTGTTTAGCTTTCTTAAGCCGATATATACAATTTAAACAAAGCACATACAGTTATCTGGTGCGCGTGTCTAGTCCTAAGTACATTTGAACATACATACAAAGAATCTGTCGTTCTAGGTGTTGCAATATTGGTTTTAGTGAAGACACATGTCCATCCACTATCACGTAATATATCACCCATAATTTTATAACAAGTCATTTCAAGGTGCAGCACACCTCACATAACGATAAATTTATCTTCTCCGTACAAATCCCACTGAATAGCCATTACCAAAAGTGGCTGATCTGCCATTACTATTGATGTTTCTCCCGTATTAACCACATTTTTCGCCTTATCCATCGAATACCTGATGTGTGCAACTGAATGGGCTTGTTTTTAAACTGTGGCATCATAGATGTTACACTTACTTGAACAGCTCCACAAGAGCCTCGATTTTTAGAGTAATGAAATGAACTACGATTTATCCCAGTGTGCCCTGGTAGTGCATACAAATCGCTCTTTATGTCTATAAAAAGTTTGCGCATAAGCAAAATTGATAAATGATGTGTATCATAACCTTGAAAAATGTTATCAAACCAAATCATAATATCATTGAAAATCCCAAAACATTAATTTTATAGTACATAGTTCAAATTTTTTTTAATGAATTTTGATACATTTTCGCGCATGAGCAAACCCTGGATATGTCAAATATTCATTTCTAGTACATTTGTCACATGTAAGGAAGGTAGCTACCAAACATGATAGCTGTTTCACTAAAAGAAGGTGAAAGAAGAGTTTTCCAGAAAAAATCAGTATTTCCAAACTTTGAAAACAGCCATTTTAGAAAAAGACCGTGGCCATCTTGAGAAAATGATTTTTTTAGTGGCCAGCAGTTGTTTCTTAAAAAGTATATAATAAGGATGCTTTGTTGTAATTTCCATGCTTGTATCATCATTTGCACAATTCCTTCGATTTTGCCTGCTTATATCTCCCATTATCATGAATCCTATTCTAAAATTGAGAATGGAAATAGTTCACTATGTTGGGAATGTCTAGTGTAGAATCAAACGTTTTCGAAGTTATAGTACTTCATTATTGTGTAGGGGTGAAGTTACTTATGTAATATAATATATTAATAATATGATATCATAAAAATTGTACAGATGACCCGTTTTGAAAGAGGGGCGAAAGATACCAGAGCGGCTGTCTCATAGATTAAAGATAAACTGACATGTGGCACCAGTCGTAATGCTCATATTATTTCAAACCCGGTAAGTAGTATAATTCTGAAGGTCGCATTCGTGAAAAGTAAAGGGGATTGTAGTTACAACATAAGGAACATATCTGATATCATATGTGAAACGGTTAATCCATAACAGCCAACCAACTCGTGATGGCATCCGTAAAATTTACGAAGGAATAATTCAACTTCACCATTTGGAACTCTTGGCGGTCTTGTGAGCAGCAACCCTCTATCAAGAAAATCATGATAAGAAATACAAGCCCGGGAATTTGGTACCAACAGGGATATATATTTACAGGCGCTGCTAGAATGTTCCTACATAGAAATGGAAAGTTCGCAATTGGGAAGTTGACATCATCTCTTTTGTCGTTTAGTTTTGTTTTTAACCGAATCTCATTGTAAATTTCTAGATGTAAGTCAAGATGTGTTCCAACTAACCAAATCACTATCCCAATCAATACTAGTAATGGAATTGTATGCTTCTGTCATACATTGAGAGGCTTTAGTAGCTATAAAACTAGTAATGGAATTGTATGCGTCTGTCATACATTGAGAGGCTTTAGTAGCTATAAAACACATTTTAATCCACCATTTTCTACAGGAATAGGACAGTAGTTATCCATTCGTTTGATGTGTTTGAGCTTTTGATTTTGTCATTTGATTAGAGCCTTTCCGTTTAGAATTTCCGAGGCGTTCGTTATTTTCGTGATTTTTTATATTTAGAATCATAACACTAGACAAAATCAAAAGTTAGGAAATATAAACCAACGGAACGAATGGAAACCTACTGTCATATTCCTTGTACAGGAATAATCCAAGGATAATTGAGATTAAACTTGTGTTTATTCGTTAGCTAAATAGTTGACTGTGATACTGTGATTTTTTAAAAAGCAGGAAAGGTGGGGTTTTTTTAATTTCCAAGGTGTTAAAAATAATCAGGGGAAATTGGACCGAAGTGCAACACAATGTGTGTTTAAAAAGTCGACAAAGGTCGTGCTTTATACATATGTGAATTGGTTATATTTATTTTTACCTTGTTAAGTATTTAAACTCATTCATTTTAATATATACTTATTAGCATATCATTTGACATTTTAAACAAATTTTGTTGTGAAAAATAGTAAACATATCATTTTACATTCATATTCGTCTTTGTATCTATCCGCTCCTATTATAAATATATTACTTATAATTGCTATATCTCAAATTATACAGGTCGTTAAACATAGGGAATTAAACAAACTAAAGAACAAAAGGGTTACTAGCCGTTACGGAGATTTTTGTAAAAATATAGCCTTTTTAATATTCGTACTTTTAAAGTCAACACAAATATAATGATGGCAGAACAAACAACTTACAATCGCTTCAATGGATTTGAAAAGATTTGAACATATATAGTAATTTTAAATGTTACATGCTACTTTATGTATTCCATAATGAGGAATACTTCGTGAATTATCTTAAGGTTAGTCAGGTATTTATAAATCAATTAGTTGTTGTTTTTAAGTTATTAGGATTAATTAAACACAAGGTCCAATTTTTTGCCAAACTATTTTGACATTTTTACCTATTATATCTGCTTGTTTTGCTCACCCCATTGGTATCCGTATAATCAATTGTATGTCAATGAGAGGATAAGCTAACTAAAACACCAGATTAAATCAAATATTTTCTACATCAGGAAATGCAAGTTTTTAAGTCAGGAATATGATAGTTGTTCTCCATTCGTTGGATATGTTTGGGCTATGATTTTTTTACCTTTTCGGAATGAACTTTCGTTTTGAATTTCCCATAGAGTTCAGTATATTTATTTTTTTTTTTGGGGGGGGGGGGTCTTACTTTTTAGTTGTACCTACATACATATAAATATGAAATAAACAAAACAAAACAAAATCATGCTGAAATAAAACTTTATGATTTTTAACGGAATTTGTTTTAAAAGGAACATTTTATAACATGTAGATAAATTAGGCCGTTTGTTTTCTCGTTTGAATTGTTTTACATTGTCATTTAGGGGCCTTTTATAGCTGACTATGTATGCGCTCAGCTTATTGTTCAAGGCCGTACGGTGACCGATAGTTGTTACTGTCTGTGTCATTTTGTCTCTTGTGAAGTGTTGTCTCATTGGCAATCACACCACATCATCTTTTTAAACATTTTAACTGAATAAGATAAGAGACGTAAAAAAAATCTGTTTTGTAAACACGTTCCTAGTAAGCATTCAGATGAGTGGATCAGTTACCTGAGATTAATTTCACAACGTATTGTTTTAATTTTTACCTATCTGTAAAAAAAAGACAACGCTAAATATTATGAAAATATTGTACGTTTTTAAGGTTATAACAAAAAAAATTTGGGTAAATGCGTTTATTGTTTTGTAAACAAAAAATCTTATTTGAAAAATTATACGAAATTTCCATGATTTTTGTAATACCTCTCTTGCTTATTTTATTATGGTGTACATGATTTTCTTAATTAGTTAATTTGTCTAAATAACTACATTTTAAGTGCAGGCAATCTGACTTTTCCCGAACATAACTTTTTATTTTAGTATTGATGTCAGATAAATTAGCTATAATTTTATAAATATGAAGTTATGAGAAAATAGTATAACATATAATCGAATCAACGGCAAAGTTCATTAGTGTTGTTGTGCACTATCAAACTTTTTAATTGAATGAAACAACATTAAAACGATTTGTGTTGTATGCATGTTATATCTATGTGTTTTATGATCTATTGTTTGTTTATTTATGTTTTTCTTTTTTAGTCATAGTGTAGTCTATTTATTTCAGTTTGAATGTCCTGTTGGTATTTTTCAACCCTCTTTTAAGGGACGAACTTTTTTTTCTTAGGTTGGGATCAAAACAAATTCTGCTCGACAGAATTTATTTATTCAAGTTTGTAAAGAACGATATCTACTTTGTTTGGATGTGTCAAAAGCTGATAATTTGTTTCTGTCATAATGATGCGCAGAATGTTTATTTCATAAAATCTCGGTCAAGGTTATTTTTAAGGTACAATTGCACTAAGTTTAAAAACCCGATACTCAAATGTTAAAGGTTTTATATTATTACTAATTAAGGTGGTACCTAACACTACAGGGAGATAACTCTGTAAAGTCAGCTAAACGTTTTGATTACGTTGTGTTGTAAATGGAATATTAAGCTTCTCAATGATCAAAATTGGCGTTTGTCAAACTGCTATATAACCAGTGTAATTTTTCTGACAAAACGGTTGGTTCAAAATTTTTGAAATTTTTATATTTTTGTTTAAGGGTCAAAGTAAATACTTTGTCAAAATTTTATGAAAATTAAACGAGCTAAATTAATTTTAGTGAAAGTATTGGGTATCACCTTAAAATAATACATACTCCAGTAAGGTATACATAGGGAATTAAGAGACTCTGAAACAATCATAAGAATATTCGTAAGAATATTAATAAATGTGGTCCGTCGGTTAGAAATCAAACTTATCAATTGCACATCCACATGTACATGATAAAGACTGTGATTAATTTAGGAACAGTTGAATACGAGATGATAGATGAGTTTCCGTCTGTTTCAAATATTACAAGAGAGTTTTTTTTCAACTCGGGTTAGGTTAACTATACTAGTCAACAAAAGGAACGATACACGACTTTGGAATCAAATTGATCAAAATGTCTTTTATATACAACAATATGAAATGATGTATTTTAAAAACTTTTCATTTGCTATGTATGTGTATATGATTATGAAAATCAAAATCAAAATCGGAAACAAACTAAATTCCGCGTAAATGATCACAGGATTCACATTTTTTTTGGCGAAAAATTAAAAGAAAAACGACACACAATTTTCAAAGTACTAAAACAAAATTCAAATTTGTTTTAAAATATGCAATATGCTACTAGTAATCAAATTATGTGCATGTTGTAAATTCAGGGTTAAAATATTGGGGTGGGGGGGTGGGGGGATGTTCTTTGTAAAAAAAAGTATTTTTTTCAAATCTCAAAAAAAAATGTGTTTACGTCTCAAATCAATTAGATCTATAAAAACCACACTGTAAATTTGGAACCTTTAAGATAAGTTTTTAGTGTGAGACCGCGTATTTGAATTTCTCTTTCCTTATCTCTATATGGTAAATGAAAGGACAATGTATACATTTTACCGAATTCTTATATGGCCGAATTCCGCTTTACTAATGAACGAAGAAACTGAATGATTTTTATAAACAAACTGATGAAAAACATTGTCTTTACATTTAAATGAGAGAGCGTCATTATTAGTTGGATTTTCTGTTTTTAAAATTGTCGGTTTTTTTTGTAAATTTTGTTCAAAAATAATAATTTCGCCCAATAAAGTCGTGAAAGCAAAAAAAAACATTTTTTTTGTAAACGGATTTTTCATGTTTTTAGTTCTGTGGTCATTTAGTATAACCCTGCTCAATATTGGTCGTATGTACTGAAAACTTCATCTTCAATTCCAAAAAAAAATGTCGTGTATCGTTTCTTTTGTTGACTAGTATATACATATATATATCAATTACAACTACGTGCATGAATATGATAGGTCGACACTCATTGACTCGTTGTGAAAACAAAAAGATCACCTCGAGGTTACTTTGAAATTGTATAACAAAAATATTAAGCAGCAAAAACGAATCAATTTAATCTTTTTTTTTTAGTTAAATATCTGTTTTTATGTATTGAAATTGGTACCCTTCATCAAGATAACGAAGATCAATTTAATTTGTATACATCTTTAAACGTTTTACATAAAGTTGGGATAACCTTGTTTGAAGATTATACTTCCTTCTATTTCTAATGATTAATTATCTAACTTGTTTCGGAATATATTTCTATACCCAACGTGATATATCATAAATGTGTTTGATCTCTTGCGACAACTTTAAATTGAGTCTTTACTTTCTGATTCATACTGTTGCTGATGTTGATGAAAAGTTGAGAAGGAAAAGGAGGATATATGTTAGAACTTATTCGGATGTGTTGCATTTTGTCGGGTTATGTAATGTATTTCGGTTGTTTCCTGTAATTAGCTAATACTTCAGTTTTATCATGTACATCTTTTGTTTAGTCATTTTATAAAATTTACTGTTTGCAAAAGTATAAATTATTCTGAATAATAGGGATGTTCTGGTACCTAACAGAAAACCCTGTCCGTTTTTGGCACAACTTTTTTGAACTTTTGGTCCTCGATGCTGTTCAACTTTGTACTTGTTTCGGCTTTAAAACTTTTGAATCTGGGCGTCACTAGTAAGTCTTGTGTGGACAAAATGCACTTCTGGCGTATCAAAAGTTTTTGCTTGTTGCCTTTTGTTAACTATTATTCGTGCGTTTCTTTGTCAATTGTGTTCTCCTATTTACTTATATTATAGTCCTGTAATGTCGTGTTGTCATTTTAATGTTATATTTCACATGGCCATAAAAGAGGGCGGTTTGGCATGCCACAAAACCAGGTTCAACCCACTATTTTTTCCTTTAAAAATATCCTGTACCAAGTTAGGAATATGGCCATTGTTATATTATAGTTCGTTTCTGTGTATGGTACATTTTAACGTTGTGTTTCCGTTGTGTCGTTTGTTTTCTATTATTTTTGAGTTTAAATTCACATTACTATAAGACGTGTCACGATATTTATCTATCCCAAATTCATGTATTTAGTTTTGATGTTATATTTGTTATTCTCATAGGATTTTGTCTAATGCTTAGTCCGATTCTGTGCGTGTGTGTTACATATTAATGTTGTGTCGTTGTTCTCCTCTTATATTTAATGCGTTTCCCTCAGTTTTAGTTTGTTTCCCCGATTTTGTTTTTTGTCCATGGATTTTTAAGGTCTAAACAGCGGTATACTACTGGTGCCTTTATTAAGAAAACGAGCCCTATATTATATTCAATTAAATTACGTTTTTCTTTTTTAGAAACAAAGGCGTTTTCTGAATTCTAAATTATCACGAGTCATCAGCTAAGAATTGAAATATAAAAGGAAAATGTTGTTTGTATACATTGTATACTTACTTGGAACTTTTTCCTGTGAATATGCTGCTGAAAGCATTGATGGCAAAAAATTAGCAGATGAACTTAAGAAGATAAAAAAAGATATCGGTGTTGATCACATGCAGGTAAAATGCATAACGATATACATATTTCTCCATTCTGAAAATACTAAACAAAAATCTTTGATTTATAGTGATTTGATTGTAATAGATAACAAATAAAAAAAATGTAAAAAGCTTGAACATGAAATTTCGAAATTAAGTATATAAATATAATACAAGTTATGTACAACCTATTAAGCTTGTACTTTTAAAGTTATTGATGTATATTTTACTACTCTTATTATTTGCATGACTGCATGTCGACAAAACATTACCTAAAATGATACATTAAATCTGTTGTCAATACGATGGAAATTAATCCAACTGTCATAAAAGTGAGCTACAGAAAACATATTTTACATAAGAAAATGCCTGTACCAAGTAAGGAATAAGACAGTTGTTATCCATATGTTTGATGTGTATGAGCTTTTGATTTTGCCATTCGAGTAGGAACTTTTCATTTTAAATGTTCCTCGGAGTTCAGTATTCATGTGAATTTACTTTTTTACTGTTTAGATGTATTTCTATTTGCACATATCTGATGAGTTAAACTTTTTTCAACTGATTATTATTGTTTGTTTCAATGTTGAAAATTTCATCGCTGTTGGGGTAGGGTTGTCACCGTCGTACAAGTTTAAAACCGCCATATTCTGAAGTTGCCTGTCCCATATCAGGAGCCTGTAGTTAAATAGTTTTTTATTGTTGCTCTGTAATATACTTTATTTATTTTATTATTTTATTCCTAAATTATGCCGTTAGTTTTCCTGTTTGATGTGTTAAACTTTCATCATTTTAGGATCGTTAATAGCTGACTGTGCGGTATGAGCTTTGATCATTGTTGAAGTTCGTACGGTGACCTTGTGGTGTTAATTTCTGTGTCATTTGATCTCTTTTAGATAATTGTTTCGTTACGTCTCGGTCATCGAATGACACAATAGACAATATTTACATTAGACTAAATATCGCTTTGAATTTCAACCTGATCAGTAATTTCAATATGGCTATAATCCAGCTCTAATGTGGGTCTATTTCAAAAGCCTTACTTCTTTTAAGAATATCAGAGTGTCGGTTATGTTGTCGGTTATATTGTCAAACTATCTTGATTGGGATCATTTTTGGACTAATATCTTGAGGAAGACCTCAGCCGCAACCTGTCTCTCTGGTATCTTTTGCCCTTCTTTCATGAACCTGTACAGTGGTTGTCGTTTGCCTTGTTAATGTAGTTAATAAGTGTTTCTCATTTCTTGGTTTTTTTTATATAGATTAGATCGTTGTTTTCCCAGTTCGAATAATTATACACTCACTATTTTGGAGCCCTTTATAGGCTACATGTTGAAGACCGTGTTTTCTTTTACAAATTATGACTCGGATGGAGAGTTGTCTTATTGGTACATTTAGTCTACCAAATACAGATTATCCATATTCTTTATAAAGGTTCAAATTCGTTTCAAAAAGAAAGAAAATTACAAAACGTATATAAGAAAAATATAAGGATGAATCTTCCGCAACAGAAATTCTTCCCGGTATAGTTTATCTAGGTACTTAAAATATAAGGAACCAGCATCATATATCGTATGATTACCCGAGACTTTGTTGTATAAGACTATACAAAAAATATATAAGCTTAACAATTAAAACATATTCCGTGTATTATTTGAATGGATTTATCTTGTATTCAAAAAACTTTTTAATTGCCAACAAAATAAGTCCTATGAGGAATTAATTAAGAAGATGTTGGTAACTAATAAGGAATAAGAAACACTAAAAATTTGATTGAAAATGTGTTTTTTTACTATTATTATGTCCCAAGTTTTTAAATATCAAAATATTAATGACGTTAAGCTTGTTACATTTCAACCTAGTGTTCTTCGTCGTCTTTTACGTTAAAAGCCTGTCTTATTTTGAATTTGATAATAATTCTAATCATATAAGAATTAAACATCATCGTGCAACACAATTTAGCTATTTGAAGCATTTAAGTTTAAAAAATATTTTTAACAAAATTTCCTACTAATTATTTAGATAATAAATAAGATAAAATTTACTTCAAATTATTGTCACCTTATCTTATTATGTTATTTTTTTGTAACGGAACTTTATACAACTGTAATAAAAATGTCGTTTGGACTAGCTATAAAACCAGGTTTAACTAACGACTTTCGTCAGAAAGACAATAATCAAAACAAAAGAGTAAACAAAAACTCACAAAACCAAAGAACATTTACATCAAAAATGTCTTATTCAAGACAAGAATTTGACAGTTTTTTTTCAATCGTTCGATGGGTTGTTAAAGTGAGGCGTATGATTTAGAACTGATCTGCAAATGCTTACAAAATAATATAGATGAATTTGTGTTGGTATTTCTCATTTTTGTTTTATTATGTTAAAGAGTTTCTTCATAGAAATGAGTAAAAAGACTTTAACATTTCTACTTTTAGGAACAGTTCAATAATTTTCAATATGACATCAAGTCGGATACAGGAACTCAGTTGTTAAACAAGGTAGGACAGGATATTAACAAATATAAATGTTTTTTTTTTTCAAAACTTATTTAAAAACAACTTACTACAGAATAAAACACTAAAGATGTACATATCGTGTATTCAACATTGGCAGTGAGTTATCATTTAGATTTAAAATAGTAAATAAAAAAGGACATTTTAAAATTGGAGGTGGTGTCTTTAAAAACTTCGTTAACGAATTAGTCGACGTTAATAATAGTACAAACTTTCTAAAAAATTTAGAAGTACTAGACTAAGTATCATGAAATAAAAGGGGATGCTCACTAAAAAATGTAGAAATTTTTGTAAATTTTATTTGGAAAAAAAAAACATTTCGTGTGCAAAATAATGGTGGAATTAAATTACAAATTAAAATTTTGTAATGGCAAGTGAATGTTATACAAATATATCATGCTTACAAGGGGTATTTGCCAAAAATACCGGTTGAGAGGTACAAATTTCCAGAGCCGTTAGGCGAGGGAAATTTGATTACCTCGAAACCGGTATTTTTGGCAAATACCCCTTGTAAGCATGATATAATTGTTTAATTCCACCGAATGTTCCACCTCAGAGAGTTTATTATAATCAAGTATCATATGAAATTTCGACTTGAATGTATAATTTTTGTATACACTGCAGCTGAGCTATTGTGGATTCCAGTTTTATGTGACCGGTTGACAATTCGTTGAGTTTTATTTATGACGTCATTCCCGGAATTTTTACGTCATTCGGTCAAAATTCAATAATGATGCTTTTTATCCTAAATATTTCATCTGGAACCATATATTTAGAATGACCATGAATTTGTCATATTAGAACAGAAATAATTCATTGAGTTATTTTTAGACATGGTATTCCCCATCTGCCATGGTATTTGCTAGGGTATTTCCCATCTGCCATGGAATTTGCTAGCAAATACCCCGGCATATGGAATTCCCTAATGGCAAATACCCCGGCAGAGAAAAGAAAATCTCAATAAATAGAAATTGGTGAAAAATACCATGGTTCTCATCCAATCAAAATACAGCATTATTACATAAGGTGGAATTATTTTCGTAAGCGTATGTCAGTTGATGATGTTTTAAGGATTTATTTTAAAACTGTTCCTTTAGTAATACCTTTTTGTCGAAGAAAACATTTTTCAATAATAGATATATAATATTTTAGTTCAAAGTCCGTTTTTACACATTTTTAGACGATCACATATTCTGCAATGTGTCATTTAAATACTTTTGATTGTTTTTATAATGATTCCATTAATAGATTCAATCCAGTCTTGATACATCCCTGAAAGACTTAAATGACGTTTTAGACAATGTAAATTCAAAAATTATATCTGGTACTCAAGATTCTCAATCAACAAATCTACATCGATGCTGTGATCTACAGGATAGTGATCTAACGTACTTGCCGGAGTTCCAATCAAAAGTGAGTAATATTTCAAAATATAAATTGAAGGTTCAAATGATGTTTATATGCATTTACTGCTGTACCCCAGTTTTTGCTATTTTTACCTATTGTTTATATGTTTTGTTCACACATCATTGTCAATATGATGGAAATGTATGCGACTGTCATACACACGAGAGGTTTAAATAGCTATAAAACCAGGTTTAATCAACCAAATTCTACATCAAAAATCTTGTACCAAGTCAGGAATATAACGATTATTGTCCATTCGTTTGATGTGTTTGAGCTTTTTGATTTAACCATTTGATTAGGTATTCATTTCCCGTTTTCAAATTTTCCTCGGAATTCAGTATTATTGTGATTTTACTTTTTAAATTCATATTAAACATTTAAAACATGAGAGGTTTACTTTCGACTGTCCAAAACTATTTGCATGTTAATTATTAAAAAGTATTGTTTGTTATGATATGTGTATAAGCAATGGAAATAAAGATAGGTTTAAATGGTGGTGAAGATTTGATAAATATCACGTCAGAAAGGTTTAAAACTTATATATAAAATGTATATCCGATACATTTATATATGTGTTGTTTATTCTTTAGTTTTCTATGTTGTGTCATGTGTTCTATTGTTTTTCTGTTTGTCTTTTTCATTTTTAGCCATGGCGTTGTCATTTTGTTTTAGATTTATGAGTTTGACTGTCCCTTTGGTATCTTTCGTCCCTCTTTTATATAGGTTCATGATTAGATATATTATTTATCTTATTATTCTATTTTCTTCACGGACAAGCCAAAGTGTAAACTGGGTATAAATATATAGTAAGTAGTAGTTTTCTCTTACTAATAACTCAAATAACAATTGTGTTGAAAAGGCCTGACCATTGTATGGTGCTGGATGTAAACCTACCCGTAGCTACTCCCAAATTGCCAGGCATAAACTGATAGCTAGCGTAAGGCGTTGTCAATGTTTTTACTTTTGAGTTTGAGCGTCCTTTTGGTATCCTTCGCCTCTCTTTTCTATGAACAGTTGCCAATTGTGCTTTTCTTCAATACCACATTTGCTTAGCCTACCTTTTTGATTTGTGGTTAATTTGTTTGCGTCTTAAATATGAATTAAATTTTATTCACAAGACGTTATCAAAAAAAATGTCAAAGAAAAATTAATTGTGAACTATTACACGACTGGCGTGTCATGTATAAACTAGCTAGGCAAAGACCGATGTACTGCATAATGTTCAAGAAAAATATACTTTCCACCTTTATTTTGTTGTTTTATTACCAGTATATCATTTCAGGTCGATAGAAGTAAAGCATGTGTTACCACATCTCCATTAGCGGTAAACAATTTGAAATACCCGACAGACCAAATCAGTGATGTGATGAAAACCAACTATGAAAACAACAAGAATGTGTTATGGCAGCACTACAGCACGACAGAGGGCGTGTCTGTTATTTACCCAGCCACCAAGTGGGAACACTGTCAGGTCTTTGATCCAAGATTTAAGTAAGGATATCGTTGTTAGTTTCGCCGAATGAAACGGATCATAAGGCTTTGTTTTGTTTGTTTTTATTTGTTTTGTACGTTTTAGACTTTTTTCGTTCCATGTAAAAAACAACATAGATAGCACAAGTAAATAAAAATTGAAGGTTTTAAACAAACAATTTAGAATCTGACAAATCTAATTCTGTGAAAGATTCTTCTCCTCTTTTATTTATCCCTTTGATCTAAGTGATATCACTCTAACTGGAGATCTTGGTGATATCACTCTAACTGGAGATCTAGGTGATATCACTCTAACTGAAGATCTAGGTGATATCACTCTAACTGGAGATCTAGGTGATATCACTCTAACTGGAGATCTTGGTGATATCACTCTAACTGGAGATCTTGGTGATATCACTCTAACTGGAGATCTAGGTGATATCACTCTAACTGGAGATCTAGGTGATATCACTCTAACTGGAGATCTTGGTGATATCACTCTAACTGGAGATCTTGGTGATATCACTCTAACTAGAGATCTTGGTGATATCACTCTTACTGGAGATCTTGGTGATATCACTCTAACTGGAGATCTAGGTGATATCACTCTAACTGGAGATCTAGGTGATATCGCTCTAACTGGAGATCTAGGTGATATCACTCTAACTAGAGATCTTGCAATTGTAAAATTGAGAATGGAAATGGGGAATGTGCCAAAGAGACAACAACCCAACCATAGAAAAAAAACAACAGCAGAAGGTCACCAACAGGTCTTCAATGTAGCGAGAAATTCCCGCACCCGGAGGCGTCCTTCAGCTAGCCCCTAAACAATTATATACTAGTTCAGTGATAATGAACGCCATACTAATTTCCAAATTGTACACAAAAAACTAAAATTAAAATAATACAAGACTAATATTGTGTCTACGCTAATCATTCTGTTTTAAATCTATAAATTTGAATTAAGAAAATACAAACAAATGGGAAAAAAATCAATAACGTCAATATGACAAAGAAGACAGAAAATCTCACGCATTACATTAAAAGAACACTCAGATTACTGGAAAAAGACCAAACATTTACAAAGGATACTTACTTTTATGCGCTAACATGAGCATACAGATACAGGTATATTTTGTAGACGAAACGTGCTTTGGCGTATACTATTTGATTATATATCTAGTATCTTTGATGTATTTTATTATTCAATGTCATGCAAACATGTCCGTATATTTGGTAAATTGATTTTGCTTGATCAGATAAACAAGGAATTACCCATTGAACTGAAACAAAAATAAATTTATTGATCAAATTTATATTATTATTTGTTATCAATTATTCACGGTGATTTTAAAGTACATTTTATACAAGTGACAACAACATAAACAAAAGTATAAGGACGACAATTAAGCATGTATTATAATATATGTAACTGCTTGTATAGTATCATTTATGTCAATTTCTAATTTTTAAAACAAACCATATCCCATAGACCCTATTCATTACATTCTGAAGTTTGAAATATCAACAGAACATCTTACGTCATACTAGTATGTGTAAAAAAATAGATTACTGATTCGCAGTATTTTTTTATTTAACATTATTAGAGTTTCGACGACAAGAGAAATATCTTTAACGTTTCGTGAATATCGGATATCACTTGGGGTTATTTTATTTAAATAAAATGACAAACGTGCCTTCTTTTGCAATACTACGATATAGACTTTCTTCGGCGTAAAAGTTTTGATTGCAACCGCTGTTCTTTCTATTTTTTTCTGTGATTATTTTCATTCGCAATCACTTCTTTTTTTCTTCCCAAGATCTTCATACGCCGCTGCAGCTTCGCCAACAGATAAGGATGTTGTGCTTGTGATTGATGCAAGTGCGTCTATGAGTCAGCCAACTGGAGTGATGGACAAAACTAAAATTGTTCTTGCCAAAGGAGCAGCAAACAATGTATTGCAAACACTTAAACCGAATGATAGGGTAAGCTCATGTAATATTTGTTCACAAATGAAAAGGGCGTGTGAAAGTTTCCTGATGTATCTTCCGAATTATGAAAATAAGAAGATGTGGTATGTTTGCTATTAGACAAAGGACAATAACAATCAAAACCAAGGGGTTAACAAAGACTCCCAAAACCAAAGGACATTTACATCAACAGTTATGAATAACAACACGAACTCCACTGAAAACCGGAGTGAAATCAGGCGCTTCGGAAGGGTAAGCATTTCCTGCAACAAATACGGCACCCGTACACATAGAAAAATCGAAAGACAAACAAATTAACAACTTTAGGTATCCGTTCGTCATCAACAATGAGTTAAACTCTTTCCGCATAGTCATCTCTATAAGACCCCGAAATGACAAATGTAAAACGATTCAGACTAAAAATCTAACGGCCTGCTTTATGTTAACTATTTAAAATTGGGTTACTTTCTTTTAAAAAAACTGATCAATTTACAGCATTTGTAGACTCCAAAAAAGACAACAGTAACTTGAGTGTATTTTGAACAATTTTCCTTTGTTTACAATATTTGTCTCTTTGTTTTGTATACATATACAGTCAAACCAGCTTAAGGGACCATCTTTATTAAGCAAAAACCTCCGAAATAAAGGCCAACAATTTTAGATCCCTCTGTAGTACATTTTATATAACTTGGATCTGTATTGAATGACCACCTTGCTTAAGAGACCCCTTTTTAACTCTCACTTAAGTGGTCTCTTCAAACAGGTTTGACTGTAATTTATCTAAACTTTATTTAATAGGTAGGAATTGTTCGATTTGATAACAGTGCATATACTCCAAAAGGCGGAACCTATAGTTCATGTTATGAAAACCAACTTGCATTTGCAACAAAAGAAAATACGGACAAACTAAAGGGATACATCTTTTCAATAGATGCAGTTAGGAATTCTGAGCCTAACTTTGAAAATGCGTTATTATCTGCATTCAAATATTATAATTCCTCTCATGAAGATGTTCAGCTTGACAACAGAGGTATATTGTGTGTCTTATATAGATATAGGAATATGTGGTACGAGTGTCAATGAGACAACTCTCCATCCAAGTCACAATTTGTTTTAAGAAGATGTAGTATGAGTGCCAATGAGACAACTTTCCATCCAAGTCACAATTTAAACCATTATAGTGTGTCTTGTATGTTTCGTTTCTAATTCAAGTAAACTATATTCATATTTACCACGAATAAAATGGCGTGCGTCAGACGTGCGTTAAGTCTACGAAATACATATCATTGACAGTGGAATCAAAAAGATTAAAAAGGCAAACAAAATTCATATTTAAAATGTATTGTGAGCCCAAACATTCTGAATGATTTTTCCAAATAAAGCTAAGGTAATCGAATGCTGTATTTTGAAAATATACAATAAAGGCAGCAGTATTATTCCACTGTTCAAAACTCATAAATCGATAGAGAGTAAAAAACAAATCCGGGTTACAAACTAAAATTGAGGAAAACGCATCAAATATGAGATGAGAACAACGACACAATAGAAACACAACAGTGCACAATATTAAAATGTATCTCACACAGAAACGAACTATGATATAATAATTGCCACTTTCCTGACTTTAGTAACCTGTCAATTCATAATTATGACTCTATCAATGATAATCAATGTCAACACTTAATAGCGTACTACTGTGCTAGTGATATCCCCAAAGAGTAAACCCAGTAGTTGAAATTGTTTGAAATATTTTCATTCTAAAGGATGCTAGGTCAACTCTTCAAAACGTAAGTGTGTGTCTCGTTTGATTTTTATAAATATCAAATATACCGAGATGAGAGAAAAACCTTGATTTAATTGTGAGTATCAGTTATATCTTTATTTGTTTCCGCTTCAGATGAACATAATGGTTCGTTCTGGTGGCTTCCTTTGTTCATTTTTTTTAATTTTATCAATTGTTTTTCCCTCAGTATTAAAGATCGAATGCATACGTGATCAACTAAGGTTGAATTATTGACTAAGAAACGTAACCAATCTGTTTTGATTTTTTTCTAAAAGGTAAAAGCACACAAATTCTGAACTCCGAGGAAAATTCAAAATTGAAAGTCCCTTAAACCTGTTCTTCATAGAAATAATTTTGATCTTTGGATTATTGTTTAGTCCCTATCATAATGTAGTATCTTATTTCGAGCCCTTGAAATCAGTAACTCTTTAAGATCTTAAAGATATCTAGAAAAATGTTTAAACCTTTGATCTGACTTTAAACCGAACTATAGATTTAAGAAGATGTGGAATGAATGCAAATGAGACAACTCTCTCACCAAAGACACGACTTGTAAAAGTAAACCATTATAAGTCAAAGTACGGTCTTCAACACGGAGCCTTTGCTGACACCGAAAATCAGGCTATGTTTATTATGTAAACATTTAGCAAAACGACTCAATAGTATTGCTGTCAACGTCAATTCTTAAATGAAAACAAAATAGAAAAAAGAAATGAACATCTGCAAAGATATTCACAAATTCAGGCATCCAACTAAACATATCATCCTTGATTAATAACTGTTTTTCAGAACAAATAATTCTATTCATCACTGATGGGATCTCTTCGTCTGGGAATAACCCGGTTCAAGTTATCAGCAATGAGAATTCGAAATATGGAAATAAAATTGCAATTTTTACTTATCTCCTTGGGCAAGGTAAAAGCTTTTTTCTGTGTCATATAACTATTTTCAAACTATAATTCATCGGATACCAAAAGTCTCATCAGTGGAGCTGGAATAAAAGAAAAGAAAAAAGGGGGCCAAATAAAGTACGAAGTTGAATAGCATCGAGGACATTCCAAATATTTTGTCATATACAGCTCAGGTAATGTATTCCTGGGGTAGAAAAGCTGTGTATTTCAATAAATTTTGTAAACAGTTAATTTTAAATTATAACCATTTTAATGATAATTCATGTCAAAACAGAACTGCTGAATACAAGGCAGGAAACGAACAAATTTATCACAATCATGTATCTGACAAACTTTAATACAATTATATTTAAAAACGACAAGCGTATGAAGACGTTAAAGTTAATGCCAGTCGTAAAATATGTATCTTATGTCATGTTGAAATATCCCTCTTTTTCTAAAGCAATTAAAGTGATTTATGCCATAATTGAACAATAACATACAGTCACATGTTTGAATGGACGAATAATCGTTTTTGAATAACGTTAGTTTTGTGGTCCCTTGCAAGTGATTGAAACAAAAATACTATCGGACTCCATTTCAATTTCATTTAATTGTGCAAGACATGTCAGTAAACTGTTGACTTTAAAAATTTAATAATATATCTCTTCAGATGGAAGTGCAAAGACACTGTTACAAAGTATGGCGAATCAGGATCTACACAATGCTTCTTATGGAAAGAAACCGGTAGGTTTACATATGTTCATTAAAGCATACCTTTCTGAACAGTGCTGAAACTGCCGATATTCTATTTTCTACAATTTTTCCAATCAAAGAACGTTATCTGTATTGTAAGTTAATTGCTCTTAGTTCTAGGTTGGGTTTATTTTTTGTCAATTAAGTGGCTTTCGAAAAAAAGGTTTTCGAAATCAACACATTTCAAGTATTTTAAAAAGAATTATTGAATGGAATTTGAATTTAATGGCAGAAGTAAACTTTCATTAGTTTAGTGATTGCAGAACCTGCTGAATTTGCTTGTATGTGTGAACGTTATTCGATAACGTCAGGAACGATAACTCGTGGCGTAACGTCATTCGGTATCGTATTGCATTCAATATTTAACAGTCAGTTCGTTTTATCACACATCTTTACATATAGGGGTATTATGAAGATAACATGAAATGTTGTAATAACCTTTATTTATTTACCTTTTCTTTGTATTTTCAGATTGGACGCTTCGAATATTTTGACCAAGACAACCAAAAATTTTTTCCAACTAAATTGGCTACATTTTATGTGCATCTACCAACAGGAAGCCAAGCAGGCCAATCAACATATACTGTACCGTATGTGGATCCCTTCTCGGGAGTAGGTATGTATACTTGCATGATAATTGACACCTTAAAAATGACGCTACACTATATAGTTATGACTGAAAAACGAATAAGTTGTCTCGAAACATTGATCATTTATGATAATATTTTAGACTGAAACCTGTACGTAGTAAATGAAATCTAGGGTACAGCATTATAGGCCTGTCATCATGTTAATCATCATGACAATATTAATTTATACACCAAAACATCAACTTCTGTATGAATAAACTATTATTTAAAACAATTTTAAAAATGATACGAACTGACACAGGGTGCGAACGTCAATACCAGCATACGTGAAATTTGGCGAAAAAACCTGGATTCCTTTATAAAAAACTTTTCCTGTTGCTTTATTCTTACTATCTGTCAAGATTAAAATATAACTAAAAAGACCAACAGTGAATACGTTGTCTCGAAACATTAGTTCGTCTGGTTTGCCAATGGATTCCTGTAATGTTTTGAAAAACTAAGGATTTTCTTATCCCAGGTATAGATTACCTTAGCCGTATTTGGCACATTTTTTTGGAAATTTGGATCATCAATGCTCTTCAACCTTGTACTTGTTTGGCTTTATAAATATAATACAAAACGCGCGTCTGGCGTACTAAATTATAATTCTGGTACCTTTGATAACTTTTCCTATACAGAAATACCATTAAGAACTTTCGATGCACACAAAGAAATGTTAAGCACTCACTTTTCCCTTGTTTTATGAGTTCTGTTCTGAAGAAAAACGGTATAAATATTCGATTCTCAAGATTTCATATTTTTAAAAATTCCGATTAGTGTTTTAAAATAGCTTATGATAGATTAAAAAATTTGAAATTATACCTAGAGATATGAAAAGTCACCTTTTCGGTTAGTTGACAGTAATGATGTATGCATTATCATAATTTTACAGCATGCGTTTTCATTTGTGTACAGTTCAGCCTTTTCCATGGTCATTAGCATATTAACATAGTACAATCAGATTCGTACAAAACCCCAAATGTGCAATTTAAGAAACGATGTTATATGAATTAATGAATTTCGAACAGCGGTATACTACTGTTGCCTTTATTCATATAAATGAAAATGATTTCGACATTCTGATTTGTCAAGATGTGATTATTTATGATAATATTTTAGACTGGTACCTGTATGTAGGAAGGGATTCTTTGTGTCTTCTCCTTAGAAGAGAGTCGAAAATAAACTGACAATGTCATGGCTAAAAATAAATTAATCAAAACACAACTCAACATAGAAAAGTAAAATTTGAAAAACACAACCTAGAAAAATACAATCTGATAAGCACAATGCACCTCCCTACCCCATCCGCAAACAATGGGTTTGATCTTAAATCTTAACTTAAATTTAATTTTAAATTTAAATGATGTCCCCTAGTGATATCTTTGTAACTGTATGAATACAACGTAACACAATATATCTGATTTGATCACCTTTACGTTTTTAGGGTTAATTACATCATTATGTCGACGTGTGCAGATGTCGATTGGATTGCACGGAGTAATGTGCACCGATGTGAAAATAAGTAAACTTTTGACTGAAATTGAGTACTTCTCAGAGGACGAATTTACCTATGCGTTTATGATAGATGGTACCGGGAGAACACTTATGCATCCTTTGTTACCAAATGCAGCATTTGTGAAATCTACAGAAGACCCTGTTTTAGTAGATATTGGTGTGTTCGAACGAGGAGATGCTGCCAAATCAGTCATTGAATCAATGAAAAGGTATACTATGTTGTTACGTTATCTTTTTCATTGCATTATTTTAGTTAAATAAATGTGCAGTCTTTGTGTTTCAGAAGTAAAAAGGAAGAAAGAAAATGTGCAATCGGATGTCTTGCATTGAACAGTAAAGCCAAGCCAAATATGTCCACGACTTTATAATATGGAACACATCTACAGTACTATCATCTGTGAAAGTGATATTAAATAATGGTCAACCAACTTTTGATGGTGTCCATAAAATTTATGAGTGGATGTTCATATCCATCTTAAGTCCACTAAGTAAATTTCAAAGACACTGGTGTGTTATGTTTGGAATATTGGTCTGCTTAATCGTATATTCGATGATTTCCGTGATATATGTTTATTCGAGCGATATGACTCATCGGAGATATCATGCCTATGCTTTGGTACGTCAGTTGCTCGAAACAGAAACTGTGGTATCAAAGAACCAAATGTTTTAACTTTCAAATGTATCAAAACACATAATCTTTGCAAATTTATGAACTGTTCAAACGGAAGTTTTCTTTATTTTAGCGGAGGCACTGGATCCAAATCGTTTACGAAGTTCTTCACCAAACCACGTGGTAAACTGGTTAATGATGGTAGTAGTGATACCAGTCGTCAAGCACATTTCTTTTGGGGTTCGGTACGGGTTTATATACATTTAAATATAACTAGTCATTCCCCAAACGTATTAAATTAAGAAACAATATTCTCAATTGTACCAGTTACTGAAAGAATCTGCTCTATTTTAACGATAAACCATCATTTTACCGAACCCTGCCTCTTTTTAGTTACATGCACAGTACCAATGGTTCTGCACACGATGAACATTACGAATACAGAGTCCAAATATTAAAAAACTGAAAAATTGATTCAAACGTTGAAAATTTGAAAATAGCAATAAACAAAGGGTAAAGTCATTCTCGGACACAATGAGGCAACACAAAACCAAACGTCATTAAGAGGTTAATTTTCATTTTTAGCCATGGCGTTGTCAGTTTGTTTTAGATTTATGAGTTTGATTGTCCCTTTGGTATCTTTCGTCCCTCTTTTAATACATTAAAGGTCATGATGATATTTACATTGTCAAATCATACGATTTAAAAGACAGTTTAGATTGATATATCTAATTTGTAATGATGCAGTATGAATTGAGAGCATATGCCGTTTTGAAATATTAGATAATGTTTCTTCAAAGTTGTGATTCACTAGTAATTCTTAAAGTTTTACCAGAAGTAGTCAATAGAGAATCAAGCAAAATGCGAAAAAAGATATAACAATAATTTTGAACTCCAAAATGTGAATTCTATAAAAACTGACAAAATAAAATAAAACGTAATCAACCAACGGATCCAGTGGAAAACCATATTGTTGCCTTGAACAGACATCTTCTTATGACAAATACACAATGTTGAATGCTATATTTTTGACATTCTTATCTATCATGTCTGTTTGTTTTGTTCACTCATCGCTGTCAATATAATGGAATTTGATGAGACTGCTATTCAAGTGAGAGTTTTAGCTAACTATTTGTTAGGTTTTATCAATCACATTCTACATGATAAAATGCTTGTACCAAGTTACGAATATGGCAGTTGTTATTCATATGTTTGATGTTTGAGATTTTGATTTTGCCATTTGATTAAGGACTTTCAGTATTTTTTGTGATTTTAATTTTTATACTGCGTAATTATACGTCATCATTGTATAACAAATGTATAACCATACTTATACTAATGTACATTTGTTGTAAATTGCAGATACTGAAGAGTAACTTTTCTGTGTGTGTTGTTTTTGTAAACGAATCGTACGCAGAAATTTCTGAATCCAAACTTCCGAGTGACACAAATATAGACATGGTTTTTATGTACCATAATCGGAGTTTGCTTACTGATAACTTTCCTGATTGTAAATTCTACAAGAGGCGTGTAACATTAGGTAGGTGGGTTTAAAAATGAACCGGAAAGTCTAGTTACAAAGGCAATTTTAGGTTAAAGGGGACGGAAACAAGGGATAAAAGATATAGATTGAAAAGTAAAATCACAAAAAACTGAATTCCGAGGGAAATTCAAAAAGGAAATTCCCTAACTATATAACAATTATCATATAACTGACTTGGTACATGCATTTTCGTATGTAGAAAATGTTGGATTAAACCTGGTCTGATTCCTAGCTAGCTAAACCTATCACTTGTATGACAGTTGTATTCCATTATACTGACAACGATGTGTGAAAAAAAAACCAACATATCACTATTCAAAATGACATAATAGGTAAAAATGTAAAAAAAAAAAAAGAACACATAGTGTTACATTTCGTACATCAGATATTATTTTCGGCGAATTATAAACGTTTCTAGAAAACCTTTCATAAGATGTTTTAATGAATATCTAGTAACCGAATCTCCAATGAAAAATAATGTGAACCATTTTAAAATATTTCAAACAGATATAATCAGAAGAGTCTATTTCATTTATTAGCACCGGCTTGATTTTACTGCTCTTGAACTGTTCGCCCGATAAGGATTATCAGTAGATAAAAGTCAGTTATTCGGTACTGACATAATTTAAAACATATATTTTATTATGATTTTTCGATGATAAAAGATGAAAATAAACTTTCATCGAAAGTTATCAAAAATAATCCAAATCGTTTTTATTAATAATTTAGAATCTTATTAATACACCATGTATCCTACTCCCTCAACTAAAGTTGGCTTTAAAACCAAATGCTAAGTTCTTTTTTGTCATAAAATTCCTAACGTTGAATCATATTTACGCTTTCAAATGTTAAGATTTGGGTATTCCTAATGAAGGAAAATCGCTTTGGTATAAGAGGTGTATAAAGTGCCAATTTCACTTATTTATTTGTTCATTTTCAGTATTGTAACTATCAATCAAGAAACAAAATGATACATGTACTAAACCTATGCAGATGTTTGTGAAGATTACAAATCTTTACATGGAATTGCATAGTCTATGGCAAATTCAGTTTAAGTGAATTATCATATTTCCATATTATTTCCCCTTTTTACTCTGATGTTAAAACGTTAAAAATTATTAATGTTTTGATGAAATTAAATTAAGACCGTTTAATCATTTTTGTTTCAGATCGTAGTTGTGTAAAGTTTTCACAGGCTGCCTTTGAAAACCCTTTTCAATATTTAGACCGTGATGAGACCGCGGAAGATGTCAGTAAATACCAAGGTTTTCTAACAAAGAAGAACGAGATTAATCCTGGGTTCAAGGTTAATTGAATTCAAAGTTAAACATATCAAAGAATTGTAAAATAAAATCCACTACTTATCTACGAATCATAACCTTTCATGAATTGGTACCTTTATTCATTTGATCCTTTATATGGATTGGTAAAAAAAAGTAATTTAAAAGAAACAAGTATTTTGTATTTTTTAAAACAGTCTCAATGCAGTTCATCACTTATTTTTTTAATTTGAATACTCATCGATTGCAAATATCTCAACATTAGCTGATTGTAAGCAAAGAACTATATTGACTGTGTATTGCTGTTGTATAAGCCAAAATGGTGGTATACAGTTAATCGATCTTTACAATATATAGGTAGACACATCTTCACTTTCATTATTTTTTCTATTTTTAAAATTAACGTAGTCAACACTTCGATCATCTGTGTGGGCTACATATAAAGCTGAAGAATTTTGGAAAAGTAATAAGGCGAGGTACGTGGCATGGAGATACATTGCAACAAAAGCCGGGCTGATCAGGATTTATCCTGGAGTAAATCTACTGAAATCATATGATCATGAAAAACGAGGCTGGTAAGCATTAAGATAAAGGAAAATAATCACGGCGAAATGTACTGTCGACAGGCAGACTGATCTGCAAAGTAAATCAAAGTGAAAAATAAGAAATATAATCATTAAAAATCTTTTCAAATCAGACATTTATTATATTCAATACAATCTCTAACACCACTATAATGTGGGATGAAAGAGAGGCGAAATATACCAGAGTGACATTCAAATTCATAAGACGAAAATAAACTGACAACGCCATGGCTGAGGGGGAATAGGACCTTTATCGGGACTCCGGGATCGGGTGTTTTTAAGCTCGGGATTTCGGGATTGACCCTTTCGGGATCCGGGAATCCTTTTTTTCGGATTTCGGGATGTCGGGATTTGCTTTATTTAAATTCGGGACCTCGGGATTTCGTTTTTTCAAGTCCGGGATTTCGGAATCAAGACCCCTCCTATCCCCCCTCATGGCTAAAACAGATAGAGACCAACAGACGAACAAAAGAAAACATACACCAACATAGAAAACTTAAGACTGATCAACAAGAATACGTTAACTATTTAAAACAAAATAAAGAACAACAATAAAAATCGACTAGACTTGGTGCATAATATTTGATAGATAAGAATCTTTTTATAAATTATCTGTGTACAAAATTTTGAATTTTTGAAATACTGAGGCTTTTTTACCTCAGGCATAGATTACATTTGCTGTATCTGGCAAAACATTTAGGAATTTTGGTCCTTAATGCTCTTCAACTTCGTACTTTATTTGGCTTTTTCAACTTTTTTGGATTCGAGCGTCACTGATGAGTCTGGCGTATATACAAAATTTAGTCCTGGTATCTATGATGTGTTTATTTTTATGATAATGATTGTATTCTACTACAGATAGCCTGTTTCATTTTCTTGCACTGGAATTTACCTTTGAATTCAGTTTGTGATTCTTCTTAAAATAAGAATAGTAAAAAGAAATTGGACATATAAACATATCTCTGTTATGCAGACCTTTTGCATACAGTCGATGCACGATTTCAGACCTCTATTCAAATTTCTCTTAATTCATGACCTCAATATATGTCATGCCAAAAATACAATGTCAAACATTCATCTTGCAGGTGGAGACAGGCGATGGCACACCCAGGGTCCATGTTCGTGACCACACCGTACGTTGATGCCTGGGGATCAGGAATAGTTCTAACATTTGTACATACGATACAAAAAAAAAGGTGATTATTCTATCAAATGAAATGGTCAATGTTTTTTAAAAGATCCCAACAATATAATGTGCAATATTGTATTAATTTTTTTTTCGCTAGCATCAAAATTTAAAGTTGCATCAGAACGAGGATGTTGTTAGATTTTTAAAATAACAAAATAGGGAATTACAACCTTCATTTTCATAGCATGATATCAAAATTGTAACAAAGATAAGTAAGCAGTGTTTATAATGTGTGTGCATACCACTCTTTCAGAACAGAACAGACATCTTAATTTTAATTTGTGTACTCTCAAGGCTTGACCCATTTAGATTTAATGAGGTCGAAACAAATGTAAACAGTGCATTGAATAGAATTGAGAATGGAAATGGTGAATGTGTCAAAGAGACAACACCCCAGTCATAGAGCACACAACACCCGAAGGCCACCGCACCCAGATGCGTCCTTTAGCTAGCCCCTAAACAAATATGTATACTAGTTCAGTGATAATGGACGTCATACTAAACTCCGAATTTTACACAAGAAACTAAAATTAAAAATGATACAAGTCTAACAAAGGCCAGAAAACACACACATTTCTCTCGCTAAAATCTTATACGTTGTTCCAACGACAACAAGTGTTATGTGTCAATCAAAACGCCCCGAGGAGCAGTACAACATACACGTGTTAAATACACGGTCGAATCGTACAAGTTGAGATAAATAAACACCATCAGATGGTGACAAGGGAACGACACCATCTAAAAACGGATAATTAACGATATGAAATAAAGAATAATCTCATCATGAGTTTTTGTATTAAGCTTCCCGTTAATGATATAGATATCAAGATCGAGGAAAGGACAGTTGTCATTGTTAGTGTTAGCTTTAATCAACGTAAGTTCAGCATGATTTTTGTCTTTAGTTTAAATACTGAAGTCTTCATTACTGAGAACCAATATATCATCCAAATATCTAAAAGTATTGTTAAAAATTGCATCAGATATTGTTTCGATAGGTCTTTGCTGATTTTAGTCATAAAGTGTAACTCATAACAATACAAAAACAGGTCCGCAATAAATGATACACAGTAAGTACCCATTGGAATTCCGATAACTTGACGAAAGACGGGATCTCCAAGGCGAACAGAAATGTAATCAAGTAAACATTCAAGGGCAGATATAGTATCAAAGCATGTCTAATTGACATAGTTCTTTTATTTGTTGCTCCTAACAAATTACATAAAAGTGTGTGAACATATGTATTCTCATTCCGTCTTTTTAAGGCTTTTTTCTACCATCGTAGGATAAAATTTACCAATATAGATTCTATCACTGCAACAAATATGTTACGCTATTGCTCCACTCAAGAGAGTGAGTGGAGAAATACCGTAATACGGAGTTATAATGGTGGAATCTGTTAATGATTTGATTGTTATCCTTGCTTTTCAAAGATTTGCGTACAGTTGTGGTCTTTATAAGTGAAGTCATCAGGTATTGTCCCTTTTATCAGGACGTCACAAAAGAAAATTCTACAGAAACCATCAAAATTTAACGTCATGATAAAATTTCGACCAATCATTTGCTGAGAACAGATATTTTACTAGTGATGAGAAATATTTTTCTCACACCGCGCAAGAAATGCGATGATAGCACAAAAATAGTAAAAAAAAATTGATTTTCTAACCGTTAAATTATTGTCATAGTACTGTGGATTAATTTATTTTCGCGGGTACCAATTTTCTTGGATTGAGGAAAACAAGCATATAAGTGGATATTTAGTTTGGTGTTTTTTTGCAAAGTCAGCATACATTCCTTTAGAAGAATTTGTTCCTCCTGTAACCACAAATTCTATGGAAATTAGCATCCAACGAATATATATGAATCCACGGTAAATCTATCACGTCTGGTTTTGTTTTGTATTCTTATTTATAACATTTGTTTACTTTAACTTATAGATTCCATTGAATATTGTCAATGGTTGTATATAATTTGGATCGTTTCCTATTTGAAAAAAACACACAAATACCAAGTTTGGAATGTGACAACAAGTTTGCAACTTTACTTTTAACTAATATCTGCTTGATCTGTACTACACCTGTTTTTTTCTTTGTCTATAAACTGGAATGGTAATTAAATATAACATGAAGTCTGGAAAAGATGAATTAATTATCTATGGTTTATTTTACTTTTAGTTCGAATATAGTAACTGCTGCGTTAGCTGCAGATTTTCCATTGGAATACTTTAATTGGTTCATTACTAGTGTTTATCCATCCTGTGGCAGTAACAGGTAAGCAAAATTTCCATGGGCAACATTTCATTGGTTCATAACAAGTATGTTCTATCCTTTGGCGATAATAGGTTAGCAATATTTTGCATTCGAATTTTTTTATTGGTTCATAATTAGTGTGTACCCATCATATGCTAATTACAGGTAAGGACAATTTTCCATGGGAATATTTTAATTGTTTCATTGCCTGTGTTTATCTGTCCTGTCGCAAGTAGGCAAGACTTTTCATTGCAATGTTTTTGTTGGTTCATTACATGTGTGTATCTTGTCATATGGCGATAACAGGTAAGCCAAATTTTCCATGAGAATATTTTAATTGGTTCAGTTCCTGAGTGTTTCATACTGTTGCGATAACAGATATTTTAATCGGTTCATTTCCTGAGTGTTTCATACTGTTGCGATAACAAACATTTTAATTGGTTCATTTCCTGAGTGTTTCATACTGTCGCGATAACAAATCTTTTAGTTGGTTCATTTTCTGAGTGTTTCATACTGTCGCGATAACAGATATTTTAATTGGTTCATTTCCTGAGTGTTTCATACTGTCGGGATAACAAATCTTTTAGTTGGTTCATTTCCTGAGTGTTTCATACTGTCGCTATAACAGATATTTTAATTGGTTCATTTCCTGAATGTTTCATACTGTCGCGATAACAGATATTTTAATTGGTTCATTTCCTGAGTGTTTCATACTGTCGCGATAACAAATCTTTTAGTTGGTTCATTTCCTGAGTATTTCATACTGTCGCGATAACAGATATTTTAATTGGTTCATTTCCTAAATGTGTTTCATACTGTCGCGATAACAGATATTTTAATAGGTTCATAACTACATGAAATAGTGAAAATCAATCCTTAGCGATGACATGTTAGCAAGATTTTCCATTTCAAAGTTTTGTTTCATTATTACATGTATCAGTGTGTATTTTTGTTTTTTCTCTTTCGCTGCTGGAATTTTATAACATTAAAATGGAAGTATTTCAATTAAAAAGTAAAATCACAAAAATACAGAACTCGGAGAAAAAATCTAATCGGAAAGTCCATAATCACATGGCAAAATCAAATGTCAAAACACATCAAATACGTACTATGGACAAGAACTTTCATATTCCTGACTTGCATTGGTACAGGCATTTTTATAGCGCTAAACCTCTTCCTTTGATGACAGTCTTATAAAAATCCGTCATATTTACAATGATGCGTGAACCAAACAGGCATAACAAACAAAAAATAGTCAAAATATGAGTACATCAGTCATCATTGTGTAACAATTTTAAAAGGCACAGTTTCATTTCTTTTATCATAAAGCATTATCAACCAACCCATCAAATTATGGCGAAATTCTTTGCTTTTCTACTCCTAGAAAAATATTGCGTTATACAGATTTGACTCATTTATTTGGTATGTTCGTAATATTGTGTTTATGAAAATATGTGATTTTGTTTTCATCTAACGTTGTTGAAATCTTTCCACTCAATTCTTTTTCTTAGTGACGGCTACAGTTGCATTATAATAGATGACAGTGGATTTGTTGTAATGCACCCAAGACTCAAAGAGACATCTGATGAAAATGCATTTAAGGAACCCAATCATATCACTGTAGAGGTTTGCTGACAATAAAATTTGATTAATATGTTTTTCAAAACAATATTTCAGTTTCATTTTAATTTTGTCGTCCTTTTCATATGTTCATTTATTGTTACCAAACTATGTCATGTTACTGTTTATCAGAATTTGTGTGTTTGATCAAATTGTTCATCCTTTAATCACACCTTATCTCACTTAACCAAATAAAAAAAAATATATGCTTTCTTTCTTGTTTTTGTTCGGTATACACAACTTATTTACTTAACATCCGTATACTACCGCCGTTAAAATTGCATGAATTGAATCACCACACCTGCAGAAAGAACGTTGTCAAATTGCATTAATTTAATCACGACACCTGCAGATAGAACGTCGTTAAATAACATTAATTTAATCATGAAACCAGCAGAAAGAACATCGTTTCATTGCATTTATTTAATCACGAAACCTGCAGAAAGAACGTCGCGTCGTTAAATTACATTAATAAATCACGAAACCGGCAGAAGGAACGTCGTTTAATTCGTCCTTTGTGTTGCTTTGATACATAATGACGTGGCTCTATTATTAGAAGAAATACACACTAAGCATATAGACATGCAGCAAATAGAGCAAGGTAAACTTCAAATGTACATATCTCTACCTGTTTGACGTTTACATTCTGACGTCAAACTCGCGATTGTACGTTTCAGATTTAATGTTTTTATCCTCTATGGATGGATTTAACATAAAAAAATAAAAAAAAAATCAAAGATAAAAAAAAAGCAATGAATGAGGTGGTTGTTAAATTTGATATGGGCCTTTTTGTGCTACTTTGTTAAATATTGGTTTGTTTTTATTGTTCTTAAGATAATAACACAAAACCCGCAGAAAGAACGTTGTTAAACTGCATTAATTGAATTACGAGAACTGCAGTAGGGATACAATACTCACTTTACTGTTTCAAACAACATTCTGCAACTTTGAAATACAAACCAATTTAATAATGTTTTGAAACACTAAAATTTTGGAATTAATTATAGTCAATTCTTTAATTAAGAGCAGTGAGTGATAGTTACAGATATCAAACATGAATGATAAATAAATGCGAGGAAGACCCCATACTATAAGTTATATTGTTCGCTACTGATCCCCTACGCATCTATAGAGGGTTAGAAAAATCCATAGGGGGTGAGGCCGGAGGCCGACTCCCCTACGAATTTTATTCACCCTCTATGGATCCGTAGGGGCTCAGTAGTTAACCGTATAACGAATTTATCGCACGCAAGACTTTTTCTGCTGCGTTTTGTTGAAAACAAACAACAAAACACAACAACGTTTATAGATGAAGTCACCATTAACGCGTCATGAACCCCCTATGAAATTTACTAACCCCCTACGGTCTCATAAGGGGTCACCACGAGACGGCGTTAAACCAATCACAACGTGATATTTTACCCGCGGTGCGATAATTTGTTATAGAGGGACAATAAGTATCAGCAAATTCATTATTCAACTAACGGGATATATAATAATTGTAGGAACCTGAAATTGCAAATGTATTACGCAGTCAAGGAGTGTTAAATCCAAAATCATGCCAAGATTATTCTACGAATAAAGAACTGACGTCCTATAGGGTTAGTATTATATATTCGGAACATCACTGTTAGAAAGTATGTGAAATAACGCGTACAACATTTGTGAGACGTCAGGGGTAAGAATTGTCCATTTAATATATTTGATAAACCATTTTGATACAATTATGAGGCAATATGTGTAGTACTTTAGACAACATAAACATTAAATTACTTATAAGGATGACCTTTCTGAAATTTTAATGGATTTTAATGTTTATACTTTAATGATAGAATTACATATTATCAACTGTCATTAAATCTATTTTTTTCTCTACGTTTCAAAAGACCACATACGTAAGCGTTCCTTTATATAATATAAAATGGTTTATTTAAATATTTTGCATGTAGTCCATTTGTACAACAGATACATTAAACACATTGTTGCCTGATTGTATAACATTAGTTGTTGTTAAAATTAATTTGAAAAGGTTAATATTATTTATTTAATGTGAAATTACCAACAATAACGTCCAGCAGACAAGACTTTGCAAACAAAAATGAAACTGATTTGGTAGAGTTAATTTTGTTTATCATAGGAGACGGTACCAGCATGAACGTGTAGTGGAATAGACTTTTCCAACAAAGATAAAACTAATTTATGAGAGACAATTCTATTAATTAAATGTGACGTTACCAGCAATAACATGTAACGGAATATACTTTGACAACACTCAAAACACTAATGTATGAAAGTCAATTGTAATTATTAAAGGTAAAACGTCTAACAATAACGTTTAGAGGACAAGACTTTGTCAACACAGATAAAACTAATTCAATCAGCCAATTTCATTTATTAAAGGTGACGTTACCAACAATAATGTCGAGCGGACTAGACTTTGCCAAAACAAGCAACACGTTTGAGTTGAGGCCTATAACTGAAACTAATCTGTTTATCATCAGAAAAAAGTCCAAGCCAAATGTACCGCTAACTTGTACTTGTGTAAGTGTGTACTAGTTAATCATGTTATTTTTATTATTTCATAGAATACCACTTTGCCATTGTTATAACGTCATCAAGTTCATTTACTTTTTAAAATGTCGCAGAAATAGAATTACTAACTTATATGTTTTCTGTGTTTGCATTGATATCGTAAAATGTCTTACATCCTCGATGTAATGACCTGAACCGAAATCCCTAATGTTGTGTTGACATTATTTATCTTTGATACGGTCTCTTCTTATATATATCAGTATGATCGTGATGATTATTGTGCACTTTCTAAAGACTTCGTTGTTATTTTATGGAAACAGTGGCTTAATTAGTTACCAGGATTCTCATTTAGTACGCCAGACGAGCGTTTCGTCTACATAAGACTCATCAGTGACCCTCATATCAAAATATTTATAAAGCCAAACAATACCAAAGTTGAAGAGCATTAAATGTCAAACATTATATAACATACATTCAGTACCGGAGTTAATACCCTTTCTTTAAAAAAAATGCAAAATAGATAAAAAAAAAATGAAATAGCTGATCATTTGATAATTTTAACTCAATGCTGATGACACATCCCTTTTTCATACAATTAATAGCCCTTGCACAATTGAGGATGTCTTAAACAGCGATTTAGAACGAATCTCAGCAAGATTGGCTTAAACATTGTAATCCTAATAAGACAAAGGCTTTGCTGTTCTCATATAATACTTCCCCAGATGATATTAAAATAGAATTTCAAATTCCAGCAGTAGAATTTGTCTTTTTTCATAAACACTTAGGAATACCTTTTGATTCCAATGGTAAAATCCATACACATATAGAGAACATTTTCTAAATTATGCTAGCACAAGATTAAATGTTCTTAGAAAATTGAAAGATTATTGAATAGAAATTATATTGCTCGTATATACCTAATATCAATAAGACTCATTATGGAATATGCAAACTGTGGATTCATTTATTTTCGTGAGTACGAACTTGCGTTTTCGTGGATATTTTATTTCATGGTTAAGCCAAAGACTACCTATATTCCTTAGACAATTTGTTAATCGTTGAACATCAGAATTCGTGGATCCTGGGTTACCACGGAATCCACGAATAATGATCTCTAGCGATTACTAAAGAATCCTCAGTATGAGTTATGGGATTGTTGTATTCAACAAAACTCCGACAATTTAGAACATGTTCAGTTGGAAGCAGAAAAATTAGTGACTTGGTTGCCCGTGTTCGCTAGTCGGGAAGCTATATATTTTGAAATAGGCTGGTAGTTGCTAGTGGACATAAGAAAGTCCAGACAGCTCAATTTGTTCTATTCTTATATGATGGGACCACCCCCGATTATCTCTGCTATTTTATGCCCCTTCTTGTTGGCCAAATATCGAATTGTGATTTGCGAAACAGTAGTAATTATATATACTAGAGATAATCAGAAAATCCTTTTTTCTGTCTACTACTATTGAATGAAATAGCATAAAACGTACGTCCAGAAATATAAATCTATTTAAACGAAAGATGAAGTCTGTTCAATCATAAATTAGAATTTCATATAGATTGAGTACACTCAATTAAAATTCTAAATTATACCTCAACTATTCATGCAAGTCCAGTTATATACAGTTTTATAAATTATTCCATGTTATATTGCATTTTTAGGGGTTTTTTTTTGTTTTTGTTTTTGTAGTTTATATTGCATTCCTACTAGGTTGTTAGTCGTTATCTTATATACTTTGTGTTTATATGTTATAGGGAGAGGACGTCATTAATGTTGGTTTAACAGTCCCTTCTGCTACTTTTGCAAATAAAAAAAGCAAAACAAATATTCAGTTAAAAGTGTCATCATACATATCTGAATTCGCTGATCAACTCCTTATAGGGATTATTGCCCTATGATGAAGATTGTTTCAATTTGTTAAAGTGTTTGCCTATCATCTTAAAAACTATAACAGATAGATAAAAACTTTCAAATGCTTTTTAATTAATGATCAATAAGATCATCACATAGGTAAACATCGCGAAATTCGTCGGCTGACTCATTATATGAGTCGATATGAGTCGATTACCTTCAACTATAAAGATTATTATCAATTTTGCGATTCTTGAAATTTAATTAAGTTAAGGAGACATTAACAAGGGGAAACAATACTAAAAGTCTGTTTATATGTTTGAAACTCGACGATTGTTTGAACCAATTTTGATTTGTTAATCTCTTTTAAATGTCGGCTTCAGTAGATATATTTTAATTATAGGATGACTCTAAGTCCCCAGATGTTGTGGAATGTAAAAGCAACTGTAACTGTTTGTGTCATACACCTATCATCTACGATGTTTGTGCCAACTCATATAGTACAGAGTAAGTATCACTGAAGCTGTTTATGTCATAAATAAAGCAACAGTAGTATACCGCTGTTGAAAAGACATAAATCGATTGAGAGAAAACAAATCTGGGTTACAAACTAAACCAGGGGGGGAGGACTTATCAACAAAAACATATCATCTTTACTGTGTCTAATGGGGGAGTGTGGTTGATTTTCATATGATACAGTCATAATCTTTCAATCAGTGTAATAAAAGTCTGGAGCTTGCATGTCAGGAACTGCTAGTTGTCTTTTGTTAGTTTATGTTGACCATCGTCATGTTGCTAAGTTTGTTACCTATTCCAACGTTGACTAGAGGTATAGCGGAGAATTGATCATGAGATCTCACAAAACATATTATATCCCGCTCCTATATTTTGCATTGTACCAATTCCCAGGAACCTCTAGGCTTTGTAAGTCTATTTAACTTTTGGACATTTGCAAGTTTCGGAGTTTTTTATGTCTATTTCGTTTAACTAGTACATGCATATTATATTGATGTGGGGCCAACTTGAGCCACCTTCGGGTGTGTATTTTTTCGCTGCGTTGAAGACCTCTTACGGTCGTGGGTTGTTTGCTGCTCTATGGTCGGGTTTTTGTCTCTTTGGTACATTCTCTACTCCATCTATAATGCTTGTACTATAAAACATAAAACAAAGACTCACCTCAACAACAACAAAAAAAAATAATCAGAAACCAGCTCACGTGTTTCAACATTAATCAACTATAAATACACTGTCAAATTTCAAGAAATTGCCAAAATGTTTAACTCATTTTACTATTGACTTCCTAATATCAAAAGATTCTTTAAAAGACACAAAACAAAATACATGCAAACAACCGTATATATCTTATGCTTCCCATGAATTAAAAATAATTCACTAAAAGGGATGTTATCTTTAAACAAAATATGCTTATTTGACAATTGAGTTAACGGTGAAATGATCTTTCTGCAGAATAAATTTTTCTATATTTAGATCTGCCCCTTTCCCATGCAGTGCGAGGCTACCTGATACATCAGGAGTAAGTGAACCTGATGTTACAGATGGACTGGGAGCATGCTATATTCCGACCTGTCATCTCAAATCAGGAGACCAGTAGGTTTACCTTCATTTTATTTCAATATAAGATATAAATACAATAATTACAAGAAAAGAATATACTTATGTTGTGTTTTGTGTACTATTTTTTGTCTACTTTTCTTTTTCTTTTTAAGCCTTTGCGTTGTCAGTTTCTTTTCGATTGATGAGCTTGAATGTCACTCTGCTATCTTTCGACCCTTTTCAAGTATTTAAGTAAAATTTTATTTGGACTATTTTGTATAAATATTGATTTAACATAGGAATCTACAACATATGCATAAGATCACATAGATTCATATCTAATAAATTTTATGGCAGGTAAACAATAAAGACGTAAGATAATATCTATTTTATTTTATTTTTTGTTAATAGAGACCTAGCCTAAAAATTTATAGAAACATTCTGAAACACAAATAAACCGTATCATAAAAATCATAGGCTTTTTGATGTATTTTATTATGAATAATACAGGTATAATTTTATAAACACAATCACCATAAGAATTCAGAAACAAGCAACACATGCTTATATTAATCTGTCTCCATATGCTTTTTCCGAAAAATTCTCAAATATTATTCCAAATATGGCCGCAGTAGGAAATATTTGTGGATTTCTCAGTTATAATTGTCTTGTTTAAAATCTTATTTTAGAGATTGTTTTAGCGAGGCTGAGTGTAGCTGGTGTAAATATACGGACACAAGTCAACAGATAGAAACGCCATGTTGTAGATTAAAGGAGGAATGCACTTTCGGAAAAACTAAATCATCAACAAGAGATACTTGTGGTACGTTAATAAAATCGAACTAGAGGCTCTAAAGAGCCTGTGTCGCTCACCTTGGTCTTGTGCATATTAAACAATGGACACGGATATGACATAATTGTGTTTTGTTGATAGTGATGCGTTTGTAGATCTTTCTTTACTGAACATTCTTGTTGCTACAATTATCTCTATCTATAATGAACTTGGCCCAGTAATTACAGTGGAAAATATTTTCTAAAAATTAACAAAAATTTATGAAAAATGTTAAAAATTAACTATAAAGGGCAATAACTCCTTAAGGGGTCAATTGACTATTTTGGTCATGTAAACTTATTTGTAGATCTTATTTTGCTGAACGTTATTGCTGTATACAGTTTATCTCTATCTATAATAATATTCAAGATAATAACTAAAAACGGCAAAATTTCCTTAAAATTACCAATTCAGGACAGTAACCTAACAACGGGTTATCCGATCCACGTGAAAACATCAGGGCAGATAGATCTTGACCTGATAAACAATTAAACCCTGTCAGATTTTCTCTTAATGCTTCGGTTTTTGAGTTATAAGCCAAAAACTGCATTTTACCCCTATGTTCTATTATTAGCCGTGGCAGCCATTTTGGTTGATTGGCCAGGTCACGCCACACATTTTTTAAACAAGTTACCCCAATGATGACTGTGGCCAAGTTTAGTTTAATTTGGCCCAGTAGTTTCAGAGAAGAAGATTTTTGTAAAAGATTACTAAGATTTACAAAAAATGGTTAAAAATTGACTATAAAGGGCAATAACTCCTTCAGGGGTCAACTGACCATTTTGGTCATGCTGACTTATTTGTAAATCTTACTTTGCTGAACATTATTGCTGTTTACAGTTTATTTGTATCTATAATAATATTCAAGATAATAACCAAAAACAGCAAAATTTTCTTAAAATTACCAATTCAGGGGCAGCAACCCAACAACAGGTTGTCCGATTCACCTGAAAATTTCAGGCCAGATAGATGTTGACCTGATAAACACTTTTATCGCTGTCAGATTTGCTCTAAATGCTTTGGTTTTTGAGTTATAAGCTAAAAACTGCATTTTAGCCCTATGTTCTATTTTTAGCCATGGTGGCCATCTTGGTTGGTTGACCGGGTCACGCCACACATTTTTTAAACTAAATATCCCAAAGATGATTGTGGCCAAGTTTGGATTAATTTGGCCCAGTAGTTTCAGAGGAGAAGATTTTTGTAAAAGATTACTAAGATTTAGGAAAAATGGTTAAAAATTGACTATAAAGGTCAATAACTCCTGAAGGGGTCAACTGACCATTTTGGTCATGTTGACTTATTTGTAAATCTTACTTTGCTAAACATTATTGCTGTTTACAGTTTATCTCTATCTATAATAATATTCAAGATAATAGCCAAAAACAGCAAAAATTACCTAAAATTACCAGTTCAGGGGCAGCAACCCAATAACGGGTTGTCGGATTCATCTGAAAATTTGAGGGCAGATAGATCTTGACCTGATAAACAATTTTACCTCGTCAGATTTGCTCTAAATGCTTTGGTTTTTGAGTTATAAGCCAAAAACTGCATTTTACCCCTATGTTCTATTTTTAACCATGGCGGCCATCTTGGTTGGTTGGCCGGGTCACGCCACACATTTTTAAAACTAGATACCCCAATGATGATTGTGGCCAAGTTTAGTTTAATTTGGCCCAGTAGTTTCAGAGAAGAAGATTTTTTTTTGTAAAAGATTACTAAGATTTACAACAAATGGTTAAAAATTGACTATAAAGGGCAATAACTCCTTCAGGGGTCAACTGACCATTTTGGTCATGCTGACTTATTTGTAAATCTTACTTTGATGAACATTATTGCTGTTTACAGTTTATCTGTATCTATAAAAATATTCAAGATAATAACCAAAAACAGCAAAATTTCCTTAAAATTACCAATTCAGGGGCAGCCACCCAACAACAGGTTGTCCGATTCACCTGAAAATTTCAGGCCAGATAGATGTTGACCTGATAAACACTTTTACCGCTGTCAGATTTGCTCTAAATGCTTTGGTTTTTGAGTTATAAGCCAAAAACTGCATTTTAGCCCTATGTTCTATTTTTAGCCATGGTGGCCATCTTGGTTGGTTGACCGGGTCACGCCACACATTTTTTAAACTAGATATCCCAAAGATGATTGTGGCCAAGTTTGGATTAATTTGGCCCAGTAGTTTCAGAGGAGAAGATTTTTGTAAAAGATTACTAAGATTTAGGAAAAATGGTTAAAAATTGACTATAAAGGTCAATAACTCCTGAAGGGGTCAACTGACCATTTTGGTCATGTTGACTTATTTGTAAATCTTACTTTGCTGAACATTATTGCTGTTAACAGTTTATCTGTATCGATAATAATATTAAAGATAATAGCCAAAAACAGCAAAAATTACCTAAAATTACCAGTTCAGGGGCAGCAACCCAATAACGGGTTGTCGGATTCATCTGAAAATTTGAGGGCAGATAGATCTTGACCTGATAAACAATTTTACCTCATGTCAGATTTGCTCTAAATGCTTTGGTTTTTGAGTTATAAGCCAAAAACTGCATTTTACCCCTATGTTCTATTTTTAACCATGGCGGCCATCTTGGTTGGTTGGCCGGGTCTCGCCACACATTTTTTAAACTAGATACCCCAATGATGATTGTGGCCAAGTTTAGTTTAATTTGGCCCAGTAGTTTCAGAGGAGAAGATTTTTGTAAAAGTTAACGACGACGGACGACGGACGACGACGGACGACGGACGCCAAGTGATGGGAAAAGCTCACTTGGCCCTTCGGGCCAGGTGAGCTAAAAACGTTAAATAGATATAAAAAAAACTCCAAGGTAATTAATAACGGAAAGTCCGAAATCAAATGGCAAAATCAAAAGCTCAAACACATCTAACGAATGGATAACAACTGTCATATTCTTTACAAAAAGAAAATGTAAATGTAAAGCAATGCATATGTATGAAATATGGATAAATAAGAAAACATGTTTATCAAAGTATATCTAGGGTCATTATCACCTCTCCCGATGAAGGAAGATTACACGCACAAATATCCGTGGAGTGAATAAGGGCAACAGTAGGATACCGCTGTTTAAAATCACAATTCGATTCAGATATAACAACCTAAATTTGCGGGAAACAGTATAATGATTCGTGTGTGCACCTTTTATTCTACACATGCAATGACAAATCTAAATGTACGAGGATATGTTACGTTCGTGTTGTTTATTCTTCAGTTTTCTATGTTGTGTCATGTGTACTATTGTTTGTCTGTTTGTCTTTTTCATTTTTAGCCATGGCGTTGTCAGTTTATTTTAGATTTATGAGTTTGACTGTCCCTTTGGTATCTTTCGTCCCTCTTTTACAAACATATATTATTGAATAAGGACAATGCTTTAGAACCCTTCTATCATTTGATGTCATGTCATCTGGATAGGTCGAGTATTGCTTAGGATAATTGTTTAATTTGAACAAATACAAAGTTTAATACATGAATGGAGAAGACACTATATCTACATTTGTTTGTAAATATATCGGATTATTTAACATGTTTAACTGACAGTTCGGGTTATTTCATTGCAACCTATTAAATAAGTAATTTTATAATGTGTGAGCATCTGTCACCGAGTCAACCTTAACAAGGAGAAATTTTGATCGAAAAGTTAATCAATTTTATAAAATCGTTATTTTTTTCAGCACCACTACCAGCTACTCCAGGTGGCTCTGATAAATCGTCAGGGGGCGCTGATACAAGTACAATTGGAGGTATAATTGGTGGATCAATAGTGTTTGGTATCCTACTCACGCTCATTATAATATTTGGAAGAAAGTATTTCCGATCGAAATATCCAAATGACGATGTAGATCCTTATTTAGATGCTGTTCCAGGTCATGAACTTAGACAATACACAGAAAAAGAGGAATTTAGTAGTGCTGAATCACTACCTCCACCCTACAAGATGCAACCTGAAGTTAATCAAAACTTTTATTGTGACTCGGCTTCTTAACAAAACATTTAGATATAGACAAATATTACTAAAAATTATTTGAAAAATATATAAAAAAAAAAAAATACCCTTGTATATTATATTAAAAATCTAAAAATGATTAGAAGGATTGTTTGCTAAAGACTGGAACACATTACTATTTTTTACGTTTTAAGGACCCTAATCATCAGGTGTCAGAATATTTCTATGTATATTTTCCTTTTCAGTTTGCTTTTAATCATAGACATCCAAGATTTGATAGCCAATTAGTCGGGAAAAACGTTTATTACCTGACTTGGTTTGCTATTTAAGAAATGTCTTTATTAAGATGGGTGCGAAATAGTATGTTTTTAATAAATTTCTATACGTGAGCTTTCCTTTAAAGAATAAACACTATTAAAACTGCAAGGGTTTTTTTGTTTATCCATTTACTCCTGGGTATAATTGTATTAATTGATAAATTTTATTCTGTGAAATGACTTAATTAAAATAGTATCCTTATAACAAAATATTTGTCTTTAAATTAGACTGCTGCATATATCTTATAAAACATATATTAGTCTCGGCTGTTATTGAAATGCTGAGGAATATTGATCTTCAAAAGATGAACTCAAGTGTTGACCGTGGTATGTACAAAAACCAGATGCTCCGCAGGGCACAGCTTCATACGACCGCAGAGATCGAACCCTGAACAGTTGGGGCAAGTATGGACACAACATTCAAGTTTGATACAGCTGTGAATTTGGATTGTGATTAAATAGTTGACACAGCAAATGTTTCTGACACAGAATGAATGTGGTCTTATGAACATATTTTTTTTTTTGCTTTTCAGCAATTCACTATGATGTTGGACAATAATCCCCTCCAAAAAAAATTATGAAGAAATTTTCTTTTTAATTTCAGAAATCTGAAATGAGAAAATTAGTAACCCCACCCCTTTTTCACCTCTCCCTTTCCCTTATTCCAAAAATAATTTTAATTAAAATTTGGAGTTGCAACAATAACTACTCATTTAAATACATCATAAAATTTTAAAATATTAGATGACATACAGTCATGGTTAAAATTACTATTAATTAATAGTAATTTCTAAAAATGATTTTGCAGCTAATCATCTCAAGAAAAATCATCATTTCTTAATACATAATTTTCAAGCAGTGTAAGGAAGGGCCACATGTATAAAGTTAAAAAAGTCAAGTCAACACAAGATTAAAACCGAAATCCTATGTGCGAAGAAAGCCAAAATAACTGCATCATAAAGAATCCTTGTAACAAAACTATTTCCGTTATATAGTTCTTCTCACTACATATTTTACATTTGGGACATAGATTGAAAATTTGATAAAATTGTCTGCCTTATCTGTCCCATTAAAAAGAGGGATATATACAGTGTTTTATAGACTGTTCTTTTCCTAAGGTTGTAAATGTAATAACTGGTGTTCCTTAAATAAATACAATTATTAGACGTTTAGCCTCTTGTTCCTTCTGGAGTTAGAAACGTCAAGGTCAAACAGTAAAATAAAATAACTTTTCATTTTGTATTTTATTAATAATTTAATAACTAAAACAATATTAGTATCAATAATATTTTATAATAAACATATTAACAGATCTATTGGCAGTACAATGAATTTGGAATGTTGACCTTGAAATTTACTCCTTCAAAGAGTACACAGTAGGACTATGGTAGAAAGCAAGGAAAGGATATTTTTTTTCAATTTAGACCAGACAGGTATTGATTACAGAATAAACCAAATTTTGATGTTTAGCAGATCTATCATTTGTAAGAATATGATAACAGAAAGTAATGAGAATATGATTGATTGATAGTGTTTTAACGTCACTTATAAGCACCACTTAAGGAGGTAGACCTAGGTTAAGGGAAATAACTCTTAAAATCATCAGTACGTTTGTGTCAACCGTTTTCATAAATATATATTCTAAGCTTCTAGGTTACATAGATTATTTTCAATCTGTTTCAGGTAAATGCTTGAAAAACATTGATGAAACTTGACTTTAACAAACACATAACTGATTTAAAGAGTTATCTCCCTGAACCAAGGTCTACCTCCTTAAAGGCTAATTCCTGGCTGTCAGTTTTTATTAATGAAGGAAGCCAAAGTGTCAGGAGAAAACCACCAACCTTTTAACTGACAATCCTAGTAATCATTTATAAGCTTATGGAAATATGTAAAAATATGTGCAAAATCGTTGTCAATGTATACAAATTCATTTAAAGTCTTCAATATATAGATTTTTTTGCAGACAATGATAGACATTACCTTGTTTAATACAATAAATTAACATAGTATTTTTTTCCCAGTACAACAGTAAATATGTATTTCATTCAGTTTTTGTAATTGCTTAAATCAAATAAGATATAAAATAAACAACAGATTCATGCTTCAATTTTAAAAACAACAACAAATATAAATAAAAAAAACAAGCATCACTTTGATTATTTCTCCCTATTATGATGGTTATAAAGTTTTAACCTTGCACCAGCCGTAGCAATGTTGATTCACATAGCAAGTCATTTACGTTCCTTTCTCCGAAAACTAATAAGTGGTTCAGTTTCACTACTGGTGCTACGAGAAAAGTTGACATTACTGGCTGATACATCAGACAGATCAGTTGACGTGTTATTCCACCAAGATGAGAATGAGATTCTGCTTTCTGGTAGACCCCACAACACCAAGGCACACAACACAGGCTGTAGTGGATTCAAAACACACTGAAAAGTGAATGTAATTGTATGAACACATTTTTTTAAATTCAAAAACTTCGGTCTTCAAAAAGAACTTGAACATTAGAAATTTTGATTGAAATTTTAAAAGACATTCACTAACAATCTTTAAAATATATCTTTCCAATGATTATTTAAACAAGCTGTGTTAATTACTACTGAAACATTTTGTAAGGGCTATTCCAGAAAAAAATGTATGGGGGGGTTGGAAGGCACATTATGTTAATAATACATGGGTGATGGGTATCGGAGCAATTTTTCACACTATAATGCACTATAATTCTCAAATACAATTGTCTGGGTGGCGGGTGCCGACAAAAACTGCCTTCCAACACCCCCATACAATTTTTTCTGGAATAGCCCTAACTAGAAATGTGTATTTCTCATAAAATTAAACTCATAAAAGTAACCAACTTTTTTTCTATGGTGATTACAAACTATTTCAGATTTCTTGAGGTAATCTCTTCAGTTAAGTAATTTTATTATCAGAAGAATTGCATGCATCTCTTCTCGTCATGGCCCATTGCCGATAATTCTAAGTACAATAACCTACCATAATAATCCATATAGTTAGTTTTGCTGTTTTGTTGTCATTTTGTGCCATGTGTATGACAGCATCAATTATATTTGGAAGCCAACTGAAAAAGAAAGCAGAAATGTGATACATGATTAAAAAAAATAAAAAAACTGCAGCGGATTTGTCAGTTTAACTTGTTCGAAACATGAATTGGGTAAATGATAAATATAGTGTGAAGAGTGTTTCAAACCAATGAAACATCTTTTGTAATGTTTTTGCTAGTTATTTTTTTCTATCCTTTATCATTAGAAACAAAAGTACAAGTCTGATTACAAAATTTATCCAATGTGTCATATTCATTGTTATCAGTCAGATTCATATGGAGTATTCTGTTAACCCTGTTAACTCACAGGTCTATTTTGTATTCAAATGATCCCATTAGGCGTTCTTTTTTCTTTTTTCTGGTAAAATTCCTTGTCAAAAAAGTATGACAAAAATACCGAACTCCACTCTAAATAAGATACCCATAGTTTTACGCTAATTGCACATTGGTAACTTTCTTTGCTTTGTATTGATTTTTATTTCGTAGTAGATTAACTCTAAAGATTGGCAAATACTTTCAGAGATCAAGAGGATGTTTTATGAATAAGACCGAGTCAGGAAACATAAACAAACCGAGAAATATCATGTGTACAATCTGTTCTTCTAGCACTGTAAAAAATAAACATTTGAGAACCATTAAAACCCACTTAATAAAAATTAATTAGATATAAATGTGTTACCTTGTAAGGAAAGCAGCTAAAATGAGGATAAATTTGAAGTGGATTGAATCTATCAGTTTTCTTTCACTGGCTGTATATCTACCATAATGCCAAATTAATGCACGTTTGGCTAAAATAGAAAGTTCAGTCAATTATAATCAATAAATAATAGACTAAATACAATATCAAAAACGTTAAATTCTTTCAATAAATTAAAAATTCCTTTTTTAAATGATAGTCTACAGTTTATCTACAGTCTGCAATGAAATCTTGAGAAAAATATTTCAGATCCCCCAATTTCTTTTCATTAAAATTTTTTTATCCTGCAATTTGGTGTTCTACTATACAGATACAGCCCTACAGATATCGCTATGCTGTATCTGTATACTAAATAGATATCGCTTAAAAGCTCCGCCTACTGCCGGACTGAGTATTGTATGAATCTGTGTGACCTCAGAATGTGTATTGAAGCCGCATGGCGTATCCGTGAATTAACGATTACTTTTATATACGTTCTGTTTTTTTTCAAACATTTCTTTAGAGCATTAAGAATCACACAAATTTTCTGATAATATACACACATGAACAGCAGTCTTTTCTACGATGACAACTATCGATTTCAAAACTTGAATGTGTATAATTGTGTAACAGAAACAACCATGTCAATTTCAGCATGCATGCTTATTGAATGTCGAGTCTGAAGCGTAGGACAACTCGTACACTTCTGTTTCAAATTGAACAATGATTTGTTAATTGTTTTTACTGTTGAAATTAGTTGTTATGTTAAAATAAATAATTATTCACTTTGAGCGATGTATTATTGTTGACCATTCGAGATTCTTTTTTTGCGAACCCGTCTTCAGCTGAATGTGTGATTACTGCATCGTATTACTACACGGGCCTCAAGGGATTTTAAATCGGAAATAAATGCAAAACATGTGTTTTTGTGTCTTTCAAAACACAAATAATATACAGAATTAATTGCAGGATAAAGACAATAACTGTTTAGTGTCTTTAAATATCAGCTATTTGTACTCGGCTCGAAACAGGTGTAATAGCTCGCTAAAAGCTCGCATACACCTTATTTCCTAGCCTCGTACAAATACAGCTGATATTTAAAGACACTAAACAGTTATTGTCTATGTTTCTGTGTAACATGTTCCTTAAATGAGTCTATGAAAATAATTGCCAAGTGTTATTGCGATTTAAAAAGAGTAATATGTCAAAAGAAGAACACAATGTGTGTCCATATGACAGCAGGCCTGACTCAATTATCAAGATAATGAAACCTAGAAATCTTGATTTAAATCACAACTATATACACATATCCTTAAACTAGAGGCTCTCAAGAGCCTGTGTCGCTCACCTGTTACTGTATTTACTGATGTTGACCATCTTGGTTGGTAGGCGGGGTCATTGGACACTTTTTTTTAAATAGATACCCTACTAATGAATGTGGCCAAGTTTGGTTCAAAATGACGAAAAGTTGTTCAATATTGACTATGAAGGACAATAACTCCTTAAGGGGTTCTCTGACAATTTTGGTCATTGTTGACTTATTTGTAGATCTTACTTTGCTAAACATTATTGCTGTTTACAGTTTATCTCTATCTATAATAGTATTCAAGATAATAACCAAAAACTGCAAAATTTCCTTAAAATTACCAATTCAGGGGGAGCAACCCAACAACAGGTTGTCTGAAAATTTCAGGGCAGATAGAACTTGACCTGATCAACAATTTTTACCCCATGTCAGATTTGCTCTAAATGCTTTGGTTTTAAAGATATAAGCCAAAATATGCATTTTACCCCTGTGTTCTATTTTTAGCCATGGCGGCCATCTTGGTTTGATGGCCAGGTCATTGGACACATTTTTAAACTAGATACCCCAATGATGATTGTGGCCAAGTTTGGTTAAATTTGGCCCAGTACAAAAATGTAGTTTCAGAGGAGAAGATTTTTGTAAAAGTTTACAGACGACATATGACGGACGCCAAGTGATGAGAAAAGCTCACTTTAGGCCAGGTGAGTTAAAAATGCAAAAAAAAAACAGCATTACCAAAAGCATGAGTATCAAGGTAAAAGATGTACCTGTATATTTAAGAATTGTTTATACACTGTAGGTTAATGTTGATTTCTAACAAATTATATATTACTGCAAAATTGAACACATAAAATTTTCTTAACATTCTAAATCTTGAGCTGTAAAATACCAATAATAATAAAATATGTCAGTAGAAAAAAAACTAGAGGCTCTAATGAGCCTGTGTCGCTCACCTTGGTCTATGTGAATATTAAACAAAGGAAGCAGATGGATTCATGACAAAATTGTGTTTTGGTGATGGTGATGTGTGTGTACATCTTACTTTACTGAACATTCTTGCTGCTTACAATTATCTCTATCTATAATGAACTTGGCCCAGTAGTTTCAGTGGAAAATGTTAGAAAAAATTTACAAATTTTATGAAAATTGTTAAAAATTGACTATAAAGGACAATAACTCCTTAAGGGGTCAATTGACCATTTCAGTCAAGTTGACTTATTTGTAGATCTTATTTTGCTGAACATTATTGCTGTTTACAGTTTATCTCTATCTATAATAATATTCAAGATTATAACCCAAAACAGTTAAGTTTCCTTAAAATTACCAATTTAGGGGCAGCAACCCAACAACGGGTTGTCCGATTTATCTGAAAATTTCAGGGCAGATAGATCTTGACCTGATAAACAATATTACTCTGTCAGATTTGCTCTTAATGCTTTAGTTTTTGAGTTATAAGCCAAAAACTGCATTTTACCCCTATGTTCTTTTTTTAGCCATGGCGGCCATCTTGGTTGGATGGCAGGGTCACCGGACACATTTTTTAAACTAGATACCCCAAAGATGATTGTGGCCAAGTTTGGATTAATTTGGCCCAGTAGTTTCAGAGGAGAGGATTTTTGTAAAAGATTACTAAGATTTACGAAAAATGGTTAAAAATTGACTATAAAGAGCAATAACTCCTAAAGGGGTCAACTGACCATTTCGGTCGGTTTGACTTATTTGTAAATCTTACTTTGCTGAACATTATTGCTGTTTACAGTTTATCTCTATCTATAATAATATTCAAGATAATAACCAAAAACAGTAAAATTTCCTTTAAATTACCAATTAAGGGGCAGCAACCCAACAACGGGTTGTCCCATTCATCTGAAAATTTCAGGGCAGATAGATCTTGACCTGATAAACAATTTTACTCCTGTCAGATTTGCTCTAAATGCTTTGGTTTTTGCGTTATAAGCCAAAAATTGCATTTTACCCCTATGTTCTATTTTTAGCCATGGCGGCCATCTTGGTTGGATGGCCGGGTCACCGGAAACATTTTATTAAACTAGATACCCCAAAGATGATTTTGGCCAAGTTTGGATTAATTTGACCCAGTAGTTTCAGAGGAGAAGATTTTTGTAAAAGATTACTAAGATTTACGAAAAATGGTTAAAAATTGTACATAAAGGGCAATAACTCCTAAAGGGGTCAACTGACCATTTGGGTCATGTGACTTATTTGTAAATCTTACTTTGCTGAACATTATTGCTGTTTACAGTTTATCTCTATCTATAATAATATTCAAGATAATAACCAAAAACAGTCAAATTTCCTTTAAATTACCAATTTAGGGGCAGCAATCCAACAACTGGTGGTCCGATTCATCTGAAAATTTCAGGGCAGATAGATCTTGACCTGATAAACAATTTTACCTTGTCAGATTTGCTCTAAATGCTTTGGTTTTTGAGTTATAAGCCAAAAACTGCATTTTATACCTATGTTCTATTTTTAGCCATGGCGGCCATCTTGGTTGGTTGGCCGGGTCACCGGACACATTTTTTAAACTAGATACCCCAATGATGATGTGGCCAAGTTTGGATTAATTTGGCCCAGTAGTTTCAGAGGAGAAGATTTTTGTAAAAGTTAACGCCGGACGCAGGACGACGCAGGACGACGGACGACGACGGACGCCGGACGCAAAGTGATGGGAAAAGCTCACTTGGCCCTTCGGGCCAGGTGAGCTAAAAACAACTAATTAATATGATCCACCTAGTAAATGGTTGGGCAACACGATGGATTCCACATGTGGAGCAGGATTTACTTACATTTCCGGAGCACATGATATCACCCTCAGTTTTTGGAGGGGTTTGTATTGGATAAAGTGGGACTCCTTATTTTTCTATGTTGTGTCATATGTACTATTATTTGTCTGTTTGTCTTTTTCATTTTATAGCCATGGCGTTGTCAATTTATTATCAATCTATGAGTTCGACTGTCCCTCTGGTATCTTTCATCCCTCTTTTGAACAACCCCCAGGTTTTTTGTTATAGTGTTGTGTCTTGTGTCACAGTCTTTCGTTTTCAATGCAATGTTTTGTAGAACTGAACTACGATTATAGTTTATGTGAGCCAAACTTAATGAAAAGTTAAAACCGAAGTTTGTACTTTACACACAACGGACTTGCAAGGTGGCCCCTACTTCTTATAAAAGTCATTGCAAGCATGTTTTTTTTCGGGTATTGGATTTAAGTTGTCAATACAATCGCACTTGTAAAATAAAAATGTTAGGTTTTTTTGTTGTGTCACTAACCCCACTGCAAATCAAAAGTGACGTAAATAATTTACAGATAATAGAGATCATGCCTTGGTTAATAAATTGCCATTATCGACAGTAAGTGCCCTCTATTATCGTTATTAACAAATCACGAATATCATGTAATCTATTAATAGATTTTGTTACTGTTTACTCATCTATCTTAGTAATCCATATTCTGTAAGCGTCATTTAAATAATAACTATATATGTTATATTTAATTCAACTATAATTTCCACTGAGCTTTGATATCAGCAGAGAATAGCAGTTGATACGGAAAATAATAACCACATGTATTGGTAAGTCAAAATAAGTCTGAGCGATTTTCATTGAATATCAATAAAACATTTTAAACTAAAAAATATCCAGATAATATTATTTTATGTTTATAGCCTTATAACAAAAGGGCATTTAATTTAGCTACAAGCTATAAACTAGAGGCTCTAAAGAGCCTGTGTCGCTCACCTTAATATTAAACAAAGGAAGCAGATGGATTCATGACAAAATTGTGTTTTTGGTGATGGTGATGTGTTTGTACATCTTACTTTACTGAACATTATTGCTGCTTACAATTATCTCTATCTATAATGAACTTGGCCCAGTAGTTTCAGTTGAAAATGTTAGTAAAAATTTACAAATTTTATGAAAATTGTTAAAAATTGACTATAAAGGACAATAACTCCTTAGGAGGTCAATTGACCATTTCGGTTATGTTGACTTAATTGTAAATCTTACTTTGCTGAACATTATTGCTGTTGACAGTTTATCTCTATCTATAATAATATTCAAGATAATAACCAAAAACAGCAAAATTTCCTTAAAATTACCAATTCAGGTGCAGCAACCCAACAACGGGTTGTCTGATTCATCTGAAAATTTCAGGGCTGATAGATCTTGACCTGATAAACAATTTTATCCCATGTCAGATTTCCTCTTAATGCTTTAGTTTTTGAGTTATAAGCCAAAAACTGCATTTTACCCCTATGTTCTATTTTTAACCAAGGCGGCCGTCTTGGTTGGATGGAAAGGTCACCGGACAATTTTTTTAAACAAGATACCCAAAGATGATTGTGGCCAAGTTTGGATTAATTTGGCCCAGTAGTTTCAGAAGAGAAGATTTTTGTAAAACATTACTAAGATTTACGAAAAATGGTTAAAAATTGACTATAAAGGGCAATAACTCCTAAAGGGGTCAACTGATCATTTCGGTCATGTTGACTTATTTGTAAATCTTACTTTGCTGAACATTATTGCTGTTTACAGTTTATCTCTATCTATAATAATATTCAAAATAATAACCAAAAACAGCAAAATTTCCTTAAAATTACCAATTCAGGTGCAGCAACCAGGTTGTCCGATTCGTCTGAAAATTTCAGGGCTGATAGATCTTGACCTGATAAACAATATAACCCAGTCAGATTTGCTCTAAATGCTTTGATTTTGAGTTATAAGGCAAAAACTGCATTTTACCCCTATGTTCTCTTTTTAGCCGTGGCGGCCATCTTGGTTAGATGGCAGGGTCAGGCTACACATTGTTAAACTAAATATCCCAAAGATAATTGTGGCCGAGTTTGAATTAATTTAGCCCAGTAGTTTCAGAGGAGAAGATTTTTGTAAAGGATTACGTAGATTTACGAAAAATGGTTAAAAATTGACTATAAAGGACAATAACTCCTAAAGGGGTCAACTGACCATTTGGGTCATGTTCACTTATTTGTAAATCTTACTTTGCTGAATTATCTATAATAATATTCAAGATAATAACCAAAAACAGCAGAATTTCCTTAAAATTACCAATTCAGGGGAGCAACCCAACAACAGGTTGTCCGATTCATCTCAAAATGTCAGGGCAGATAGATCTTGACCTGATAAACAATTTAACCCCATGTCAGATTTGCTCTAAATGCTTTGGTTTTTGTCGAGCCTTCGACTTTAGTCGAAAAAGCGAGACTAAGCGATCCTACATTCCGTCGTCGTCGGCGTCGTCGTCGTCGGCGGCGTCCACAAATATTCACTCTGTGGTTAAAGTTTTTGAAATTTTAATAACTGTCTTAAACTATACTGAATTTCTACCAAACTTGGACAGAAGCTTGTTTATGATCATAAGAAAGTATCCAGAAGTAAATTTTGTAAAAATAAAATTCTATTTTTTCCGTATTTTACTTATAAATGGACTTAGTTTTTTTGCCAGAAACAAAACATTCACTCTGTGGTTTGAGTTTTTAAAATTTTTATAATGTTCTTAAACTATCCTGGATTTCTACCAAACTTAGACAAAAGCTTGTTTCTGATCATAAGATATTATTCAGAAGTAAATTTTGTAAAAAAAAATCACTTTTTCCGTATTTTACTTATAAATGGACTTAGTTTTTCTTCCAGTTAACATTACATACAGTCTGCCGTTTAAGTTTATAAAACATTTATTAGACTCATAAACTATCCTTGATTTTTTATCAAACTTGGAAGCTTCTTTCAATCAAAAGACAGTATCGAGAGGGAAATTTTTATTGATGTTTTTCCTCATTTTTGTTGAGTCTGCGATTAACAGCAAAAGTAGGCGAGACACTGGGTTCCGTGGAACCCTTACGAATTTTTTAGAGTTATAAGCCAAAAACTGCATTTTACCCCTATGTTCTATTTTTAGCCATGGCGGCCATCTTGGTTGGTTGGACAGGTCGCCGGACACATTTTTAAAACTAGATACCACAATGATGATTGTGGCAAAGTTTGGTTTAATTTTGCCCAGTAGTTTCAGAGTAAAAGATTTTTGTAAAGTTAACGACGACGGACGACGACAGACGACGGACGACGGACGCAAAGTGATGGGGAAAAGCTCATTTGGCCCTTCGTTGTTTTGTTTTAAGGATGTACTTAGGTGAGATTATGTAAAAATTAAGAAATTAAGAAATTAAAATTGATACTATAAGCTGGTAGAGCATCAATTAAGGATAAAGATAAGCTAAAAATATTGATAGGTCATGGACCTCCTTTTCGAGATATTTGAGATTTAAAATATGGCGGGAAAAGGCTGAATCGGACTTTAACCTTATATTTGCAATTGGTATTATTTGGGTCTCAAAATAAAAGAAAGAAAATCAACAATCATCTAAAATTTTGATAAATTACCTATCATGAGCTATTAAGTTTTATATGAAAAAATAAATGGGTGTTATGGGGCAAAATATTTTACATTGTATTGTATGGAAAAACACCAAGGAGTCCGAAAATTTGACACAAATTCCAAAACCTCACCTAAGTACATCATTAATCATTAATGAAAGTGAAATAATAATTGGCTTTTTACAGCCAGGTTGGTTCATTTTTTGTCTAGTGAATAATTCGACCTCATTGAATTGGTGTTTATGTAACCTTCCATTTAACCCCTTAGCTAGAAATGGGTTATTCATAAATTAGACGTGGTCTTTAATAAATGTCAACATAATCATTGAAAGTGGTAAACCTTTTGATTGACTGATTTGATTCCAAAACAATCATTTCTATACAGGTAAAAGCAATGCTTAATATTTACTTAAAACCTTTAAAATGAAATAAAACAGAACAAGAAAAATCGAATTGCACCAGTTCGCTATCTATTTATGTTTATATGTTATGTTAATATAGTGTTATATGACCGTTGGCAGTCTTCAGAAATAACCTCCATGGTTAATAAGAGAGAGTCTAGATTAAAATACACACGAAATGATGAAACATAATATCGAACCCATGTATCAGAAATTGTTTATTTTAAATTTCTTCTAATTTAAATATACGTTTTAGTATGCTTTTAATTGTATGAGAATTTCAATCAAAAAGACATACAGGGGTCAATAGAAATCGGGAACGTTTTAAAGGTTTTATTAACCAGGCTGCTCGCATCAAAAAGATTAGAAAAGTACAAATACGTTACAACACGGCCAAATATAATGTCATTCTATTTGATACTTTCTATAAAATTCAGATGAAAATGTTAAATCCCTTCAACAGATTAAATCATTCAAAGTATAAGCAAACATGATGTGAGTATCTGACTGATCCAAACAAATGTCAAGTGCACACTCATCGAGTTCAGGCATGTGACCAAATATTAGTTATAAAAAGATGTAGTATGATTGCTAATGAGACAATGCTCCAGCACATACCATAACTATAGGTCACAGTATGGTCATACAAAAAAGCCTTTACCGTATAGTCAGCTATAAGAGACCCCGAAATGAATCACTTCTGGAAATTGTGGAAAAAAATATTTGTTTGACGGACATATGGACAAACGCATTTACACACAAGCAGACGACAGACGGACGACATTGAAAGGGTATAAAATCGTCATATTTAGAGTGACTTTTAAAATTGCATATTATGTCATCACAATATACGAAGATTAGTGTACAAATCGTGGCATTTATAATATTTAAAAAAATAAGCATGTCATGTAATTTCAATTTTATATAATTGCATTATATATTTAAATATCTGAGATCATTAAACAAGACAAAATCAATTCAGTAAATCATATAAATTATAAATTACAATTACAGCTGTACATGATGTCATAAATTAGAATTCAAATGAAACAAAATTCTCCAAAAGTAATTCAGAGAAGTAAATAAATTCTCAGGTAAAACATATATCTATAAGTCACTACAATTTTAAATTTTCACAATTAATTTGATTGAAAATCACATAAAAATGATACAATTTTATAATTAAATAAAGATCTCTATTTTATAAAAAAAAAAATGTACAACAGAAGACAGCAAAACATTTATAAATGACATGTGAAATTGTTATCTATTTTCTTTTTAGTTGATAGCAATTGTATATGGATTCCGATATTCAACTCTGACGAACCTTACCACACAAGATAAATTCAGATTCCAAGACATCGTTCCAGGAAATATTAAATTTTTAACTTCTTCTTTGGCATGGATGCAAAATATTTCTCACTGAAACTTTTGCAATGTATGTGTCTGATCTTATCTATACGGACCATTTCCACAAATAAGGAGGAAATAGAGAGACTAGAGAAAGAAATTGGTAAGCTCTCAAGACAAGTTATGCTACAACAATTATTTATAGAAGAAAAAACTCGAAGTGAGGGAGATTCTGGATTGAAACAGACAAGAATCTTAAACGATGGATCTAAACCGTATCACTTTCCGACAACAAGATCGAAAAGAGGAGTAGCTGCCATTCATGATCACGGACATATGAAACGCACAATTGGTGTTGGAGAATTTGTGGCTGTTTTAAATGGAGTTGAATTCAGAACACGGCACAATGATCCTGAACTACGCATGCCGAGTACCACTTCATCAAATTTCTTAGAAACTGAGGAAATACCTTTTCCTGAAGTTCCACCGGAAGTAACACAAAAAGAAACTGTGGCTGAGCAAGTACAAGAAATGCGTGAATGGTTTAAGGCTTTCAAAGATCAAAATCACAAAGAAAGAGATTACCGCAAATATTTCAAACCCGTTCTGTGTTATCTTGAGGGAATGTGGGTATATGATAACAATACTGATATATTAGAACCTTTTCTAAGCGACAGACACAAGTTGGATGCTAGCACTTTCGAGGACCTCGAAGACAAGATAATGTTTACATCTTACGGGGGACGAAAAGATGGAATGGAGAATTTTGGGTGGCTTCCAAAAACAATAGTATATACTGAAAATGGGAAATCACCTTCCTACGCTCAATGGATATACAGAATTGTTTGCCATCCATTAAAACATGATCTTCCGTTGAGTCGTTTAAAAATGGTCGATGATTTGAGCTCAAGAATGATGTTCCTTCGTTCAGAAGAGGAAGAGATACAGACAAGACGTGCCCGTTTTAAACTAAATCAAAGGGACAAAGAAGAATGGAAAGAAAGATTTGATCAAAGCCCTGGATTTATTGACAGCTTAATGAGTGAAATACCAGGTTTAGACAATTATGGCGGGAATTTGACAGACGAAGCATTAAATCTGCCAGCATACTGTCCCGGTAAAGAACAGAAAATATTAAACACTGCATATTATCACAGATTCTATGAGGAAATAAGACCTGACTACCTTCGCTTATCATTAAGAAAACGAGCTTTTTCTGACAGCAATCTTTTTATGTCGATGACATCACAGCCACAAGTAGCAGGGAAAAGTTTAAACTATTGCACAAAAGAAGACTCATTACAAAAAAAAGCCTGCAAATCTTATCACCAGCGATGGTCATATGCAGTTCCCTTTGAAATTATATACCTTAACCCACTTACAAATTGGAATCCTTATAACATTACCTACAAAGGTCATTACAAGAATGACCCGGAAGCAAAATTTGTAACAGAAAATGGAAACCGAACTGGCGGGAATGATATTCATACAGCATATAATGGAACGAATAGTTGGTATTTCTTTCAAATCCCACAGAGTTTTTATAGTGGAATTGAAAATAAAAAGGGGCACGGAGGCATCGGTGTGTTAGATGAAAACGGAAAAGTGAGATATACTAGGGCAGCTGGAATCCGAGTATTCATTCCGGAAATCAGAGGCATTGGGATCATACGTCAGAGATATCCAATCATGCCTCTGTACAGCGAAGGAAACACAGCGTATAAAGAAATGGCATCATTAAAAGACATTGTTTTGGAAAATAACAATTATCTGAAAATGTTCCATAATCTACCTAAAGATGAAAAAAGTGATAAATTGAGAAAGAACCAGATTAAACTTTCAGTTGACAGGGGAATAACTCTTATCATGTCAAGGGCAACTACGTCAGATCCAGGTCCGCATAATCACTATGTTGATCTTTCGGCTGAACATGTCAATACTTTAAAATCGAAAAAGAGGTTAACAATTCGCAGCAGCGAGGACAGTGGACACGACCATCGTGTGACAATTGAATACCGTCCACATCTCAAAAACCCATTCGTCATGACTAGGTGTGACCACAAAAAGACATGTTGGGATGGACATAAAAAACTTTTACTAGAAAACGTTGAAGAGGAAAATGACGAACTGAGAGAAGACAAAAATGACGACGACAGACCGGAGAATTATAAGGAATAAACTTCATTATTTTATCGTTATTAATAATATTGATTTTTCTGTCTCTGAGATATAAGTATACATGTAGTATACCATAGTTGTCACTGTTTGAAAACTCTCAAAATATCAAGGTTCACATTTATGATTTCATATTTAAAACAATTAGGGTCGACCTCATTAACTCATCATTTTCCCATTACTTTTAAAGAATTAAGAGGTATGGAATCAGAGCGGTTATATATACTTCGTAATTCAACTAAAGAACTGAAAACAATGAACTCATTTTTAACTTATTTGATTCAAGTGTCATTGATGAGTCTTTTAAGGTCGAAACTGAGGAGAAAAAGAAAAACAGAAAGATAAAGATTATATATATATTGGCTAAATACAAAAAAAAAAGAACCAACAAAACACCACATGGGACAAGATAATATGTCCATATGACACCACACCCTGCTTGCACTACCTTGTGTATAAAAATAAGAAGAAATGGTATGATTGCCAATTCATGTTTAGTAAACCATGAAACATCAGTAAAATAATTCAAAAGGTTCAAGTTATTATAAGCATGTATATCAAGTTTCAAGTTGATCTGACTTTATTGTTAAACTTCTTCAACAAAAAACATTTCACTTCAGAATGTACCTGTAGTTCTATGTTTTGTGAACCTTATATTTTTTAAGTTTTCATCATGATTAAAACATACACTAAGTATCAAGTATATTTGACAATATTTTTACCTTTACCAAACAATTTCATTTCGGGATGGACAGACAGAACATGCAATGTAATACCTTCTTCTATTCATGGCAAAACAAATGTGTATCAGGCATCAAAAACCAAGGATGAAATCCTTTACGTTGTACTATTTAGTGTTGGTTCACATTCATTAAATGTCTGTACATTACATGTTTAAACATTTGTGGAGCAGGATCTGCTTTCCCTTTTGGAGCACCTGAGATCACCCCATGTTTTTGGTGGGGTTTGTGTTGCTTATTCTTTAGTTTTCTATGTTGTGTCATGTGTACTATAGTTTTTCTGTTTGCCTTTTTCATTTTCAACCATGGCGTTGTCAGTTTGTTTTCGACTTATGAGTTTGACTGTCCCTCTTGTATCTTTCGTCCCTCTTTTAGTGTCTATTTTTAGTGTCTATGCAGAAGTCTTAAGCTTGTAAATGAAATTGCTCTTGTATGCAGTAATTACTATATTATGGATTGTGCGACTTGCATGCCCAAATTTTAAACCTGGTATCTTTGATGGGATTGACAACCACTGGGTAGATATAACATTTTGTCCCAGAGGGTTTATTTTCAATATTAGGTCAATGTCAGGAAAATATAAACCTTTTTGTATGAGGCTGAGAAACTGGGGAAGAGCGAGGTTCTACCGAGTCCTTCAGTTTTACCCTGAGTACAAAAAATTTTATTTCTTTATGACATTGTCTCAATATTGCTTTATACTGCAACTTAAATTAATACATTGATAGCTTTTTAAACTGTAAAACATAGGTCAAACTTATTTTCATCCCTTAATGGACCCCTGATTGTGGAGAAAGTGTTCCATGATGAAATTGACATTATACAAAACATAGCTACTTGTATGTTACTATATTTAGTAAATAAACACAACTAATTGCAATATAAAACGAGCTCAGTATCCAATTCTTTGTTAAGCCTGAAATATAAATGATTGGGTTTTTTTGGGGGGTAAATTAACTGTTTTTAAGGGCATATGATACTGAAGACATCACTTGTTGTTTTTAGACACAATGTCAATGCTAGAGAGATCGACTTTTAAACCATCAACTTGTCAAATGAAAAGACACTGGTCATGCATTGTGTAGGGTCATTATGACATGATTTGACATGGTCTAGAGATTTTGATTTTTACATTACTTTATTATCTTGCATGGTGATTTTATGATAATTTTATGAATGAACGAAGATTTAATTTAATAAGAAACATGAATTAAAAAACATTAAACCCTATATTAAAGGTATAATTAAATCAAATTTTTAATATCAAATCAACAACTGACATGTTCAATATTTTGATGAAATGTCTCAAGAAGAAAAGCGCAGGTATAAAAAAATGCACTTTCTCACTATGTCTTCTACATTCTTTTATAAGTCGAACGGTTGTCCTCTTAAATAATTTGTAAATACAAAAATACATCAACAATAACATATGTTGAAACTTCACAAACCCACTGTTTTTACTGTTTCAATTAATTTATTCCATTAGAGGATTTTTGGAATGACATAATAGGAATCAGTTTTATCTGCTCAAATTCATCGGATCAATCTTTCTTGGTCACGTAACAGAGATGGCTGTATGCGAAAGCATGACAGCAATTTCTTTTAAAATAGAATTTAAACCTTTCATGTGTCCTCATTTCCAGTTTGAGGTGAGGCAAACAGCACTAAAAGTTAGGTGGAGGTATATAAATTTAAATTTAAGACATTAAACTGATAAATTTGTATCATCTAGTGCAAAAAGATATGTGTCACAAAAGCTAATAATTTATACAAAATCCTTGAACAAATTATAATTTTATTTGCTATGTAGACCATAGCAAATAAAATTGCAAACCATTTGAAGTGTTGTTGTCAATTTGGAGTATTATTTTAATGTTGCATTCAGTTGCATAATTTGACAACCCTGCATACCAAGGTATGCACTTCAGGGACTCCTTCGAAATGATTCATTGGTTCACCTAATGGAGTTTAAATTATAATTTGTACAAACTTGCATCTTGAAACAAAAATATTGTCTCATGATGCTGGATAGCCCAATCAAACTGGTGCATTTTTTATAAAAAATATTTCTTTATGCAAGAAATACTGTTAGATGAAATTAAAAGGTCACAACCATAAAAGAAGAACTGTTTATTTAATGAAATATTCCAGTAAAAGATATGTATAAATGTTTAGAAATGGACTTCAAATCAAAAACATCTACAGACAGTGTTTAAATATAACTGAAAGTTTGAACGACAACAATTGTTATCAGTCAATAAAAGAAAAAACCTTTTTAAAGTTTGTCTTTTATATTTCCAAAACAAATTTGCAACTGGTTTTTTTTTACATTTGTGAGGGCCCTCATGGGGTTTTTGATTATGTGATTACTTGGCCGTTTTTTTAATGATTATTTGATTATTAAGCCAAATATTTCATGATTATTTGATTACCTAGGACTGTATTTTTAGTTTATGATTATTTGATTACTAAAGATAAGCAAATATTTAATGATTATGTGATTATATTGGCAAAAAAATGGTGATTATGTGATTACTAGGACCCCCCCATGAGGGGCCTCATTTGTTTGATGTGTTCAAGCTTTGGATTTTTCTGTTTGGTTAAAGACTTTCGGTTTTGAATATTCCTCAGAGTTCGCTATTTTTTATATTTTTATTTCCATCATTGTCTATTTTTTGCACAATGAAAGATAAAAGAGGATTAAACTTTAATTGTGAATTAAATTGAGAAGAAATTAGTCTTTACAAACTTACCTGCTTTGGATGCAAAATAAAACAGGAAGGGATTACAGATCAACACCAGTAAAATAGGAAACAGAAAAATAAAGTATAACATGGCTCTCTCTATCTCAGTCTTCCCATCCCTAAAACATAATAAAAAATTCAAAATTGATCTGTGTTTTGCGGTAATGAACATTTTGTATAAGTTTCTTATATTTGGGTGAGGCAAACTAAAGTGCTATTCACTGTAAGCCAAGGCTCTGTGTTGAAGACCGTACTTTGAACTATAATGGTTATTTTTTATAAACTGTGACTTGGATGGAGAGTTGTCTCATTGGCACTCAAACCACATCTTCGTTTATCTATTAGAGAATGGAAACCAACTTTGGTATGTATGTACAGACAAGGGTAAAACCTAATGCCCCAACCACTACAGCAGAGAAAGAAAACAAATGTGTATGCAGGAAGGACATTTGGTCTACAAAAGTTGCATAAGAAACACTTGAATCAATAAAATTAAATGGTCAAATACCTGAAACTTAACAAAGTATGATTTTAAGATTGACTAACGTTTCTTTGCATAATGTCAAAAACAAACAAACCCACTCCCCTCAAAATTTAAATTTTATCTACTAAGAAATTTGTTTTTATGACATAAAGGATGTTCAATAAATAATGTGTTACATATCATGGTTCAGGTCTGTTAAAGTTACTATTAACTGCTGTATAGCTTTTTGATAAGCTCCCTCAAACTTTAAGATCTTTTAGCATTTTAGTTACTGTAAATTCAGAAATTTTTGCAAGCATTTATTTTTGTGATTTTGTCATTTTAGACTAAATTACGATTTTAATCTAGGGATATTAGGAAAAATCCTGTTTAATTCACACAAAATATTTCAAAATGGGAGTTTAAATAAATGCGATTATAACCCTGTTGCATGTTTTCGCAACAGTAAAATCATCTCAATAATTTTTAAATTTTCAGTACCCTGCCATTAATTATTTCTTTGTTTGCCAAAAGGTCACAAATATGGGATAACAAATCAGATCTACTTTTATGTCTTGGAAAAAACACCAGTCTTATATGGCAAATAAATAAGCGACTAACTTAAACAAACAAGGCAGACTATGATATTAACAATGTAATACTTACTCTTTTATACCATTATGATATAGCAGTAATAATCCTGAACCACATACAATTCCTGGCATGATCCATCCCAGAATATACTTTACAGCTGTAGGTCTATAATAGAGTAAAGGCAATTAGATTTGTTTGAATTGGCTTATGATTACAGAAAAAAAATCATACAGGAGCAATATCTGATGGTTAGAAAAGCTCATGTTTAGATAGCTTGTTTATAATATTTAGCATCAGATCTGTGTTTCTATGCACATGTTTTGGATTTAATTGAATTGGTTAATTTATGATACAGCAAATATTTTATGCAGGAGCAAATAACCTCATATTAGATACTAGCTTGCTTATAATATTTAGCTTCAGATCTGTGTTTCTATGCACATGTTTTGGATTTAATTGAATTTGTTTATATTATGATACAGCAAATATTTCATGCAGGAGCAAATAACCTCATATTAGATACTAGCTTGCTTATAACATTTAGCTTCAGATCTGTGTTTCATCTATAAAGACTCATCAATGGCGCTAAGGACAAAACAGTGAGAAGGCTAAATCAAATAAGCTGTGCCACCTACAGAATTAAAAAAATCGCTGATTTTTGAGCAATTTCAGAGTTTGTAGCAGTTAGTTAAATGATCCATTCCAAAAAAATGTACTTTACTGGTGTAGGTTTATACTAAAAGTAATGTTACTGTTGCTTGATGAAGGCAATATTTCATGCAGAAATAGAAATGAGCTTCATCAATTAGAGTTTGATGTATGGAATTGTTAAACATGTTAAATACACTATTTTGACTTTTATTATCCTTTTAATGGGGATTTATTGGTGTAAACCACCAAATCTTTTTTATTCATACGAGTTAAAAATTTCAGAGGCAAGCAACTGTCATGTAAGTGTCTATGTGATGAATCTGTCTAGTGTGTAGTTTGTGTATAAAACTGTCATGTATGTAGCTATCAGGAAACTGGCATACATGTGCGCATAATTATCTGATGAAACTATCATATATATGTGATGATATGGTGAAACTGTCATGTGTTTGGCTATCTGATGAACTGTCCTGTGTGTGGCCTTCTGATGAACTGTCATGTGTGTGGCGATCTGATGAACTGTCATGTGTGTGGTTATCTCATGAACTGTCATGTGTGTGGCCTTCTGATAAACTGTCATGTGTGTGGCCTTCTGATGAACTGTCATGTGTGTGGCTATCTGATGAACTGTCATGTGTGTGTGTAACTATCTGATGAACTGTTCTGTGTGTGGCTATCTGATGTCAGAACTGTCCTGTGTGTGGCCTTTGATGAACTGTCGTGTGTGTGGCTATCTGATGAACTGTCCTGTGTGTGGCCTTCTGATGAACTGTCATGTGTGTAGCTATCTGATGAACTGTCCTGTGTGTGGCTATCTGATGAACTGTTCTGTGTGTGGCTATCTGATGAACTGTCATGTGTGTAGCTATCTGATGGACTGTCCTGTGTGTGGCTATCTGATGAACTGTCCTGTGTGTGGCCTTCTGATAAACTGTCCTGTGTGTGAACTGTCATGTGTGTAGCTATCTGATGAACTGTCCTGTGTGTGGCCTTCTAATGAACTGTCATGTGTGTGGCTATCTGATGAACTGTCCTGTGTGTGGCCTTCTGATGAGCTGTCATGTGTGTAGCTATCTGATGACCTGTCCTGTGTGTAGCCTTCTGATGAACTGTCTTGTGTGTGGCCTTCTGAAGAACTGTCATGTGTGTAGCTATCTGATGAACAGTCCTGTGTGTAGCTATCTGATGAACTGTCCTGTGTAACTGTCCTGTTTTTGGCTATCTGATGAACTGTCCTGTGTAACCGGACTGTGTGTGGCTATCTGATGAACTGTCCTGTGTAACTGTCATGTGTGTGACTATCAGTTGAACTGTCCTGTGTGTGGCTATCTGATGAACGGTCCTGTGTGTGGCTATCTGATGAAACTATCATTAGTGTGGCTATCTGATGAACTGTCATGTGTGTGGCTATCTGATGAACTGTCCTGTGTGTGTCTATCTGATGAAATGTCCTGTATAACTGTCCTGTGTGTGGCTATCTGATGAAACTATGATCATGTGTGTGGGAAACTTATGTAACTGTCAAGTATCTGGCTATCTGATACAACTATCATGTACAGGCTATCTGATACAATTGTCATGTATGTTGCTATCAGATACAACTGTCATGTATGTGGCTATCTGATACAACTGTCATGTATGTGGCTATCTGATACAACTGTCATGTATGTGCTTATTTGATACAATTGGCATGTATGTGACAATCTGATACAATTGTCATGTATGTGGCTATCTGATACAATTGTCATGTATGTGGCTATCTGATACAATTGTCATGTACATATGTATGTTGCTATCCCATACAATTGTCATGTACATAGGTATGTGGCTATATGATACACAGGGATCTCAATGGCCTGTTTAACGATGGCGCCCAGCCATCGTTCAAATGTCTTGCGCTATCGTCAAATGACTCACTCCTTCGTTCAATTTTCTTCCGCCATCGTTCAAACCTTTGATCCTTTTTATAGCCTGATGCCATTTTTTAGCAATTATAATCAAATGCATGTAATTGCATAACCCTCAGGCTTTTTTTATAGTATAATCTAAAACAGTTCTAACGCCCAAGGAATATCCGGATTAAGATTGCTAATCACTTGTACCTGAGCTTGTACAGGTAAATCAACAAACGAAGCAGGAGAATATTTTCTGAAGATAGACGATTCATTTGTCGAATTATTTAACTAAGTTTTCCCAAATGCTTATGATAATTCAGATTAAATAAATAAATTAATAATCCAGTTAAAAAGTTTAACAAGTAGAACACTTGCTTTTATTTTGACTTACGCAATCAGCATCCCCCTTTTTAAGAAATACAAAATAAGACGTAAAACAGTAATTATTATTTCATCCCAAATAACTCAAGTACTGCTATATTGTAACGATAATATAGAATTACTTTAAAAGTTAAAAAGTAAAAACTTTTAATATTTCCTGTAAAGAAATATCGTATCTTAACTCTGAATTCATTTCGTAGTTTACAATCAAATTGATACATCCGCGTTTCCGTTTTCAATTCGGACTCGAAAGATGCATGTTCCATAGCATAGATTTGCTAGATAAAGTCATTAAAAACCTTTTCATTTGACAACGTTTGCTTTACAAATCTATTTAACCTTTTACAAAACCTGTACGACTCGTTTTGTCGTTGCTGCAAACCAGCCATACCAGTAATAGGTTCATGACTTCTGACAGTGTCCGTGAAAAATAAGCTCCACATGATTTTCAACCCCCATAACAATTACCAAAAAAAGCAAGAAAACATCATGGGGACCTCCATGATAGCTATTGGTCATTCTCGACTAAGGGGAAAGGGGAAGGGAGGGGGCATGAGGGCTTGCCTTTGAAGGGTTACAAATGGCAATTATTGAAAATACATGTATATATACTTCTATATAGTATTTATAATGAAAATTCAAATAAATATAATTTAAATAAGCAATTAATTAGCATGTTCACCCATCCTTATGTGGAGGGATGAAATACTTTCGATCGTAGATACAGTTTATGATGGTGAAAGTTCCTCAATCGTTCAATTTTCATCCATGGAGATCCCTGATACAACTGTCATGTATTTGGCTATCTAATACAATTGTCTTGTATGTGGCTATCTGACAGCAGTGCTCTCCTTTTTTCACTAAGGTAAGGTGGGTGTTTTAAAAAAAACACTTGCAACCGGGTGATTTTTTTTAATATTTTCAACCGGTTTCATTTTTTTTTTACTGTGGGTTGGGGTCACAAATAGAAGGATAAGTATTGTATTCATATTTAATGGAATTGAACCATTCTTCTGCTATCACTGCTAGCCTTTCATTAAATGATTTGACAAATTAGTTTTGTGCATCTCGAATAGCAGATCATAATGGCTTTTGCAGGACTCCCTCCTGCGAATGCATGGCCTGTCGAACCAAGTTTCTGTCCTGTTCCTCGCTTTAGTGCTGTATTTTTGGCACACAGAACAGTAATATCCTTCTGTGATGATTAGCCATTTAAAGTCCTGTTCATATTTATCACCACCCCTCAAATGAGGGGGGAACCTCTCAATGTAATGACTATCCCTTTTATGAGGGGTACATTTAAAGAGAAACAAATGAGCACATATTTGTTTCTGGCCTTTTTATCATTATGGACATTAATAATAATGGGACACTCTTTTAGAAAAGTTGTACCAAATAAAACGATTTTCCCCCTTTTAAGGGGGCTCCTGGGTATAAATCAAATTTTTTTTCTAATATAGGATTTTGCTATATATTTTTTTATAAATGAACTTTATCATATACTTAAAAGAAAAATGAAATAAAAAAATGGGGTCACCGTTCATTTAAGCTCACAATCTGCTTCCGGAAAAAGCATACATTTTTGTTAATTACTGTCCTTTTTTTCTGTTGAGCTAATAGAAGAAATAGATGTAATATCGAAATAAAAAAATAACCTAATTACAGAAATCGCTTAAATTTTACAAGTATTTAGTTGATGTACAGCCTATTTGAATATCCCTCATTTGGGGATTGTTTCAATTCAACTATCTGTTTTAGTTGACTTATGTGGCTTAGAATTTTCCTTATCACCATTGTCATCTGCCTTTCCATTCCCCCGATTAATAAAAGAAAACATTTAAATTTGACGATCCACCATTCTTGTCAATGAAAACAAATCTGCGAGGCGCGATTAGTATTTAAAATTTAACGGTGCGGAACCGAAAAAAATCCAGAATTTGAAAAAAAAAAAAAAAAGACCACCTCCTAAAATGGAAAGGTGGTCGCCTTTGAAAAGAAGGTGGTCGGCACACCCGGCTTAAATGCCGAATGGAAAACACTGTCAGACATAATTGTCATCTATGTGGCTATCTGATACAACTGTAATGTATGTCGCTATCTGATACAACTGTCATGTATGTGGCTATCTGATACAACTGTCATGTATGTGGCTATCTGATACAATTGTCATGTATGTGGCTATCTGATACAATTGTCATCTATGTGGCTATCTGATACAACTGTCATGTATGTGGCTATCTGATACAATTGTCATCTATGTGGCTATCAGATACAATTGTCATGTATGTTGCTATCTGATACAATTGTCATGTATGTGGCTATCTGATAAAACTTTTATGCATGTATCTATCATATGTTAATCTAAAGATACTTACAGCTCTTTGTTGTTAGCCACCATTAAAGCTTCTATAGCATACAGAATTATCCAAAAGTAGGAACTTTGAAAGAAGTATTCAATCAATACCTGAAATGATAATACTAGGTGAATAAAAGGAAATCTCAGCTTCTCAGTTAGTTTCAAATGATATACAAACACACTGACTGACACATGATGCACACATTGAGATATTACCATGATTACATCTGATTGGTTAATTACATATGTAAGAAAATAACAAGTTCAGTTTCTGAAATTGAATATTACATGTAGATTACACCACTTATTGCGGACCTGTTTTTGTATTGTTATGAGTTACAATTTATGACTAAAATTAGCAAAGACCCATCAAAACAACATTTGATACAAAAATTTAACAATACTTTTAGATATTTGGATGATATATTGGCTCTAAATAATGACGACTTCAGTATGTATACTAAAGAAATTTATCCTGTAGAACTTACTTTAAATAAAGCTAATGATAACAATGACCACTGCCCTTTCCTCGATCTTGATATCTATATCATAAACAGGAAGCTTAATACAAAAATTTATGATAAAAGAGATGATTTTTCATTTCCTATTGTTAATTATCCATTTTTAGATGGTGACGTTCCCTTGTCACCATCTTATGGTGTTTATATATCTCAACTTGTACGATTCGCTCGTGTATGTAACAATGTATTAGATTTTAGCGAGAGAAATTTATGTATTACTGAAAAATTATTACACCAGGGTTTTCGATATCACAAACTGGTCAAAACATTTACTAAATTTTATCATCGGTATAAGGAAATAATTCGTAAATATAACTCAACATGCAGACATCTTATACGTTCAGGTATTTCACATCCAAAATTTTATGGAAATATTCTTTATAAAGCACAAAAATGTCAGTATTCTCCTCAGAAACTAACAAAACCTTTAAATAGACTTATTAAAAGGGGATATAGTTACGATACTGTTGTCAGGTCATTAAAGATTGCATATTTTGGCTTTAACATTGATTCACTGATAGGGTCTTTGCATCGGAACTAAACACATTTATTTCTAAAAAAACAGTTGTTGGCATGACACGGGTTATGTTCTTCTCATATATTTTATGATAGTATGATACTAAACCCCTAACGGGAGGGATTGTACCTGATATTCATTATGAAGACATAATCTTTCAATCAGTTTAATTGAGGTCTGGAGCTGGCATGTCAGTTAACTGCTAGTAGTCTGTTGTTATTTATGTATTATTGTCATTTTATTTATTTTCTTTTGTTACATCTTTTGACATCAGACTCGGACTTCTCTTGAACTGAATTTTAATGTGCGTATTGTTATTCTTTTACTTTTTTACATTGGCTAGAGGTATAGGGGGAGGGTTGAGATCTCATAAACATGTTTAACCCCGCCGCAATTTTGCGCCTGTCCCAAGTCAGGAGCCTCTGGCCTTTGTTAGTCTTGTATGATTTTAATTTTTAGTTTCTTGTGTATAATTCGAAGTTTAGTATGACGTCCATTATCACTGTACTATTATGCATATTTTAGGGGCCAGCTGAAGGACACCTACGGGTGCGGGAATTCTCGCTACATTGAAGACCCATTGGTTGCCTTCGGCTGTTGTTTGCTCTATGGTCGGGTGGTTGTCGCTTTGACATATTCACCATTTCCTTTCTCAATTTTATTAGAATTAGAAAATTACTGTGTAACAATTGACCTTAGAAGGAGTGGTCAGAAATGGTTGATCTGTTGATTTGGGGTTATAATTAAATTCCAGGTAAGCAGTAATCATGGTAATTAAGGCAACTTTTTTTTTAATTTGTATAGACAGAAAATTAATACTTCTTATAAAAATGCAGATCATACATGTTATATGATCTTTCAAATTGATGAGCTAAAAAAACGTGTTTAGAGGTTTTTATGTGTTGCTTTTAAAAAAGTGCTATATTATACTATTACCCCTTTTATTCATACATGTATATGAAACAATTTTAAGCAAAACTCTTTTGAAAGAAATCCTGAAAAGAAAGATAATTAGCGTCAACAAATTGATGGAGTACTTACATTAATTACAACACAAAATATATGTTCACCATTTTCAACCTCACTTGGACCAGGGAAATTTTCATCCATCTGCACTGCAGATCTTACTAAAATTCCTGAAACAGATTATATTGATGACATTATACATGTTACTTAGGAACCAAGATCAAAATTCAAATATCTATTTTTCACTTTATTTATAGGCATGGCTACAGTATGCGCAGAGAGGGGATAATTACGAACTATTTCCACCAATTTCGTAGTGTAGCAGTGTCACACTGCAAATCACGAATTATACTCCCAATTTCCCCAAAAAATTATCTCCCAAACAGGGAAAAACAAGTAACAGATTATCTACTTACTTTCAACTACATTGTACATGAAGAAGTGTTCCCCAGGGCATTTCAGCATCATGGTAATGTAATGCTATATTTTCTGAATGTGATGCTATCTGAATGGATTTTCTTATAGATTGTGTTATGATTGTGATGCTTAAATATTTAGAAACAAGATTGCATTTCAAATTTCCTTGTTTACCAGGATGATATATGAAATATTGTGATGTTATTTAACTACATCAATGACATCCTAGCTAAGAAACTTTCTCTAGTGTTCAGAATCATGGATAAGCATGATAATCTGAAGGTATGTACATCTAAAAAATACACAAAAATCAAACATACATGTACAGATGTATCTAGATTCTCCCCAGGGCCCTTTAGCATCATGGTAATGTAATACTATATATCTTGAATGTGATGCTGGTATCTGATTTGTTTTTTTTATAGATTATGTAACAATGTTATGGATGTGATGTTATGAATTTAAAGCAACAAAAAAATGAGCAACAAGATGGTATTTCAAATTTCCCTGTTTACCAACCATGATGCTAAATGAAATATCTTGGAAGAACACTGTTCATCATCTTCCTCTTACCTAAAGTGCCAAGAAAACTTGTAATCACAACAGCTCTTATTATTGCATTTAAATTTGGTCCAACAAGAATACGTCCAGGATTTCTCCACCATTCAGATCCTCTCACATCTCTAGGTAACAAGAGATAGATAACAACCAGCAAACTTATCATACAGAATGTCATAGCAACAATTGTGACAACTCTCTCCACCAATACTCTTCCCTCATGATGGTGATCGTGATTTGTTATATTATTGTAAACAGCACAGGTATGGAAGAATGCGGCTGATGCCATGGTTACTGTTGTTGTTAGAGATTATCTTCCTCCATTGTGTTCTGTTAAATAAAACATAATAAAGGGAATATTCGTTATTCTAATGCAACATTGTTTGTAACATCAAGGATTTGTATAGCAGCACTTACTATACAAATCCCTGGTAACGTTCATTTTGATTGGATAATGTCACTAATTTTCATGGAATCAATTCACAATTCATGCTATGAAAACATAAACAGAAGATTTTAAATGTATCATTTAACATTGTTTTTTATCAGTTTTAATAGAATGGAGATAACAATAATTACATTAGATGTATGTTTCATTATAATACTTTATTCTGATCGGCTAACTGCACATCACATGTTATTCCGTAGGCAGTTGCATTGCTCAATACAACTTTTTATTCATGATAACACGTGGTCCAACAATAAAGTGCACAGGTGAATTAAATAAAAAAATATATAAAATTCGTGTTTTCATGATCATGGCTAAAAAATGTAATTATAAGTATTGAATGCTTCTTTTTGTAACTTTATAGGGTTGTAAAAGTGTTGACCGTGCGCACATTTTAAGAATGAAGCGCTTTTGCGCTTCATACAAAATGTACTTTGGTCAACGCTTTTACACTCCAATAAATTTACAAAAAGAAGTATTCAATTCTTAAATATTGTATTTTCAGCTCTGACAGCTCCAATTGATGACGTTTGACAAATGCTGGAGCTTAAATACATAGTCTGAGATTACTCTGACGTCCAATGGCTGTTTTGCCAGACAAGCTGGGGCCGTGGGACATCAGAGCTTGTCCCGTATCAAAAAGTGGATATTTGCCAGTCCAAAATAGATGCGCTGCTTCGTTGCTTCTGATGCCAACCGACGGCCTTGGAATTATCAATTTGTTCATTTTTCATTTATCTCTTCATTTACATGTATGTAAGTTTCGCCCACCTGCCACTCTTTATTTTCTCATATTTAGACAGTTTTCACAGTGACCCACCGATTCTGGCATTTTGACTTTCATTTTGAACATATATTGAAAGAATGTCATGTGATCACAAGAAAAAAGTATAAAGGCACAATGGACTATGGGAAATGATGTATGAATATGACCCTAGGTCTAAATATGAGAAAATAAAGTGTGGACATCAGCATGATCAGAGCTCGTCCCATATCAAAAAGTGGATATTTGCCCGTCCAAAATAGGGCAGGTAGGTGAAACTTACATAAATGAAGAGATAAATGAAAAATTAAAAAAAATGATACCCGATTTATATAATTCCAAGGCCGTCAGTTGGCATCAGAAGCAACAAAGCAGCGCATCTATTTTGGACGGCAAATATCCACTTTTGATATGGGACGAGCTCTAATGTCCCATGGCCCCAACTTGTCTGGCAAAACAGCCGTTGGACGCCAGAGTAATCTCGGACTATTCAATACAATACAGTTATCTCCTAAGTGACTGTGTTGTCCAAATGAGAATTGTATGTTCTATCTAGCTTGATGCTACCTGCTACCAAGGGTGATCTCTTCCTCTACAAAGTTGGAAATAGCAGATGTGTCCCAGGTACAACAATGAGGTAAAGAATATTTTTTTTGGAACATGTACAAAAATTTGTCAAGTTTATCAAATTTACAAGGTGTAATTACATGAATTAGAAGGATGAATCTGAATCACTAGATGTTTATTGTCCAGGCCAATCAAGGACAATCAATACAATACAAAACAATTGCTACCTGAGAGGGAGCATCTCAAAGTTGTAAACTTTGTTTATTTTTACATCTTCTGCACAAACGAAAAAAGAACAATTGAAATCCAATATAGATTTTATTTTTCTGAAATGCAAAATGCATTCAACTGTTACATATCTAGTGGTTCCACTAAAGTCAAAATATAGGACACTACATCACGTACATAATATCTAAACATGCTAAATTTTTAATATTTAATTTAAACAAATTAAGTCATCTCGCAAGCCTCCAGATTTTTTTGAAAATTTAGTGTTCAACCCAAAAACAAGTTTGGCCACAACTGGCACAATGTAAAAATTTCAGTTTATTTACAATTTCCACAGTGTGTATATGTCAAGTATGTTTAAATGAAGATATGTTCCCATAGTTTAGGACTTAATTCATTTTAGGTTGAAAAATACAGGCAAAGTTTAGATGTTTATGAGGTGTCCTATAGTTTGACTTTAGTGGAACCTTAAGACCAGGAAAATGTGCAGGATCTATAATTTACAACTTCCGTGTGACCCATGTTTAACTAGAATTTTGATTATTTTCCCCATTAAAAATCATTTCTCTGTTATGAAACTAATATGTTATCATATATATTAATGGATGTCAAACCTTCCTTTCAATTAATTAAATACTGTTTACTGTCTGGTATTTTTGTTTTGGCATGTGATAATGTTGACTGGTTCCTTGTTTTGTAACAATTAGGAGATTCAGTAGAAACTCTCTAAAAGAAATAATACATATCCGTGCTCATACCAATTTTCAATTGGCCTTTTAAAACGTTTAACTTTTCCTTATCGCAAAACTACTGAGATATAAATGATTAAGGACGTACACCTCTGAGGAGCCAAAAATTTCTAGAATTAAACTTTTTATCTTAACCTGATTTTTGGGTTAATAAGACTGTAACAAAATAATTGGTGAAGAAAAAATCATATGGTGGTGCACTTCTTTTTTTTTTTTTTGCTACAGCCCTTTGAAAATGCCCAATTTTGATGATTTTAATTTCCCATTTTTCATCGATTTTTACCTATTTTGGGGCTATTATCGTGAAAAAAATCATAGTTCCACAATTAAACTTTTGTTCGTACTTTCTATAAAGATGAAGTGGACCAATCTGAATAAATTTTACTTAAAAAACTATAGGTAGGTGTTAATATAAAAAAGTTTTTTCATATATTTACGCTTTTTTGTGTAAAATTTACCATGCTTTCAATTTTGCATTTTTGTGATTTTTTTCAGTTTTAAAAACAAAATGCATATTATTTGCACTTTTTTTGTTATAAATTATTGCAAATATACATCTCTAAGAAATTTGAAAAGACCAAAATGATATGGGATGTACATGATTCTTGTAAAATCATTTTTTGTATCCCTCACCCATTTTCTCAAAATTTTGGCTAAAAAGACTGACTTGATTGGTCGTAAAATTTGAAAACTGGATTACTCAAAAACCGTTCATTGTAAATACACAACTTTTTCACAGAGTTATGTTTGATTATGATATTTTTAAAATTCATTGATATTTTCCACTTGTATCCCATGTTTTGGAAATAATTCCAGAACGGAGATTTCAACGAGACTGAAAAGTCAGAAGAATACATCCTTAAGCAATCTGATGTGATTTTTTTTTAAATGATACTAACTAAAATTTTGATAAAAATGAAGAAGAATAAGAAGAGGAAGAACAAGAACAAGAACAAGAACGAGAACGAGAACAAAAACAACAACAACAACAACAACAACAACAAGAACAACAACAACAACAACAAGAAGAGTTCTCTAAGAAAAGGAAAAATGAAGAAATCGGGCTCGTTTCTTTGTTACATAATAAATAGGTAATTTCACTAATCATATTTTTTTATAAAATTTATTTTATCTGAGCTATCTCCCCTTATATTTAAGTTATCTCCCACTATGTAACAAAGCTGAAAAATTGAATCGTACAAAAATATTCTATCTTTTGTAAAGTACAGTCGAAAATATCATTTATGAAACACATAATTTTCGTTTTCAACACGAAAAGTCTTTCACATAAATTGCAAACTTTTCGAAATTTGCACATTTCAATAAAGATTTAAACCGATTGTCATTTGTTATTTCACATTCCCAGATGGGTGAAGACACCCCAGCTACCCTCATTCAGCTTTGATTGTAAATAGCATTTACCCAACCCAACGCTACTGCAACGTTTTGTAGGCGTGTTTCCAGACTAAAAGATAAGTCGAAAGAGATGGTCGTGCATTTTTCTTTAAAAAAAAACCCAAAGAATGGCCAAAGCCTAACGTATATACACGTATCATTTTGGCTTCAAAAGGAACAACATATTTGTTACGTTTTTGGAACCTTTTTTTAACAAACAATCGACATTTCGTTGGGCACTGACTGTGTCCCTCTTCTTGTCGACTTGTATCTTTATTCATTGAAAGCTGACTTCAAACATATTCTATTAATTATTAATTGAACACTTGTTGACTATGTTGGGCGTATCTTTATCATCAATTTCTATGATAGAGGATTGCTGCTCACAACGACTTCTAGACTATATCATCACGAGTTTTTTTTTTTACCGTTATGGAATATTCTTTTTACAGATGAAAACGGAAATGTTTCAATTGTCAAAACTAAAGTCCCGTCCCCTATTTGGTTAAGATGTGGAAATATAAGTTATGTAAAGTGAAAATTAATTAACTCAATAAAGAATTGAATTAAACAATAATTTCTGGTTCTATTTGCGAAAATCGTAATTTACGACAAAAAAATAACAAAATTATTGTATTAAAAATCCTAATATTTCCCTTTCTTAAGCCTATAAAGAAAAGTTTAAGTTATTGCCAAAATTAAACATATTTTATCCCTTTGTTTATTGTATATTTTTTCTAATTTTTCGTGGTAAGCCACATTTTTCTTTACAACACAAAAAAAATGACCATTGTAAAAATAAGTGCAAATGAAAACAGCAAATAGAAAAAAAGAATAAAGCAAATAGCAAACCCAGTAAAAACAAATTATGAGGAGACATAGAGGTAAGTATTACACCCGTGACCATATGTTATAGGTCCATGATCTGAATAAGTTTTATTGGATTTGTTTAGGAGGAGTTAAATATAGAGGCTCCCACAGGGTACCCCCCTCAGGTCGCAAGGTCGCTTTTGAATTCGTCGAGAGGTCGTTTTTAAGGGGAATGTACAGGTCGCAGGTCGTTTTTTTATTTCTTTGTTGCATTGTCTAGCTATATTTCGTATTTCTTGGTATCCTCCTTTAAGTTTTAATAAATATAATGTTGTTTCAAGATGCAACAGCTTTAAACAATCACAAATATTTTTCAGGTCGACTTTGGAAATGTTTTTTTTACATTACATAAACACATTCCGCCATCGTTTCTAGTTATGATGTCTTTAAAGAAATATATGTACCAGCCGTGAGCATATTCCCAGAAAACTAAGCATTTATCTGTCATTGTATCTGTCGGTTAGTCTTCATTTTCCTTATTTTTGCTTTCTTCTGTTATCAGGTAAAGTAGTCCAATATGCTGGGGCGGATCCCTTCATTCAAAAAAAAAGGGATGTCTAACCCAGGAGAAAAAAGGGGGGTCGAAATATATGTCTTTAAAATGCACTAATCTTAAAACAAACCGCCCTGGAATTGCCACTGTTAATTGTGCATGTGTATCAAATAAGAAAGTGAGACAATATCACCATGATCACTGTTTGTTTCAATTAAGGTGCTCTTTACACTTTACTTGAGCTACCAATAACGTACGCGATCCCCCTTTTCTTTCTAATTTACTTTTTAACGGATCTGGGATAGGGAAGACATATGTTAGACTATTAGATGCAGTGCACTGCGGAAGTATGCACTCAACTGCATCTTCACGTAACTTACTTTATATCAACACTTTAAAAATGTTTAACATAACCAAAGACCCTTTATCTTTGAACTTTATACATGTTATATATTTATAGATTTAAACTTCCTCATTCGATCAAAATGACAAGACTTAAATTTGTTGATGGTTTTTGGGTAAGTTAAATTTAACATATAACGATCGGTAATACTGATTTTTACAGAACGTTTGTTTTTGTATTTGCTTAAATGAATGCATATATTATTTTGTTTAAATTTGGAATTTGATAACAACATGTATTGAACTATGACTATATATAATAGACACAGTGCAACACCTACATATGTCTTAGGAATATATTTAAACCAGACTAGAAACGCTATCAGCAGACTCTTTGGGTTTCAGTATGATTTTCTACAAGATTGTATGATACAGAGACAGTGCTATTTCAAATCCACATGGAAATTATGTTCACTTTTGGTTTTTCTCTATGTTTTTTTTTCTTTTTTATCATGAATGTTTTAGCATTTTCCGTGTTTGGTCTTGATTGTGTTAGTGTCGGTTTCTATTCCTTTCTATTCTTTAATTGACTTTGATCCGGTAAAAAGATATCCCTACATGAAGTGACTGTACTTATCTACATCCTAGTTAAACAGGAAGTTTAGTTTTATATAAATTATATAATTATAGATAGATATAGATTCTACCACTGTATCGAGTATGAAACGATATTTATCCACTCTAGATAGTTCAATTTTCAAATTTAAAACGCGAGACTTGCTGAGCGTCTTAAATATTTAAAATCTAACTGTCGAGAGTGGATGATATCATATTGCAAAAGATTTGGTGGTGGAACTGTATTTGTAATGATTTTTTTAATATGCAGTCAAATTCAATCCTTCCTTCCGATTGATCTTTCTATGTGACATCATCAGGCATGGTGTACTTTTTTCATGAAGTCTCAATAGGAAAGCAAGAAAAGTCGATGTCATGATCACGTCTTCGTGTTTTAATTAAGGTGCTCTTTACTTTTTAACGGATCTGTGATAGGGAAGACATGTGTTAGACTATTAGATGCAGTGCACTGCGGAAGTATGCTTTTCTACAAGATTGTATGATACAGAGACAGTGCTATTTCAAATCCACATGGAAAATATGTTCACTACGGTTGGGTTGGCCAAAGTGGTCTCACAAACAACACGTCTGCCTTGTCTTTTATAATCTTCTTTACACAGCGTCCGATCATGCTGAAAGGAGGAAACATATAACTGTGTGAAAAATTACCCCAATCAAGAGTTTTCGCGTTTATGCTTTATCGCTTTCTCGCTATCACGATTTCCCTATTTCCTGCTTTTTAGTTCACCTGGCCCAAAGGGCCAAGTGAGCTTTTCCCATTACTTTGCGTCCGTCGTCCGTCGTCGTTAACTTTTACAAAAAATCTTCTCCTCTGAAACTACTGGGCCAAATTAAACCAAACTTGGCCACAATCATCATTGGGGTATCTAGTTTATAAAATGTGTCCGGTGACCCGGCCAACCAACCAAGATGGCCTCCATGTCTAAAAATAGAACATAGGAGTAAAATGCAGTTTTTGGCTTATAACTCAAAAATCAAAGCATTTAGAGCAAATCTGACATGGGTTAAAATTGTTAATCAGGCCAAGATCTATCTGCCCTGAAATTTTTATATGAATCGAACAACCTGTTGTTGAGTTGATGCCCCTGAATTGGTAATTTTAAGGAAATTTTGCTGTTTTTGGTTATTATCTTGAATATTATTATAGATAGAGAGATAAACTGTAAACAACATTAATGTTCAGCAAAGTAAGATTTACAAATAAGTCAACATGACCGAAATGGTCAGTTGACCCCTTTAGGAGTTATTGCACTTTATAGTCAATTTATAACCATTTTTCGTAAATCTTAGTTTACTTATCTTTTACAAAAATCTTCTCCTCTGAAACTACTGGGCCAAATTAATCCAAACTTAGCCACAATCATCTTTGGTGTATCTAGTTTATAAAATGTGTTCGGTGATCCGGCCATCAAATCAAGATGGCCGCCACGTCTAAAAATAGAACATAGGGGTAAAATGCAGTTTTTGGCTTATAACTCAAAAACCAAAGCATTTAGAGCAAATCTGATATGAGTAAAATTGTTTATCAAGTCAAGATCTATCTGCCCTGAAATTTTCAGATGAATTTGACAACCCGTTGTTGGGTTGCTGCCCCTGAATCGGTAATTTTAAGGAAATTTTGCTGATTTTGGTTATTATCTTGAATATTATTATAGATAGAGATAAACTGCAAACAGCAATAATGTTCAGCAAAGTACGATTCACAAATAGGTCATTATGACCAAAATGGTCAATTGATCCCCTAAGGAGTTATTGTCCTTTATAGTAAATTTTTAACAATTTTCTTAGAATTTGTAAATCTTTATTAACATTTACCACTGAAACTACTGGGCCAAGTTCATTATAGAGTGAGATAATTGTAAGCAGCAAGACTGTTTAGTAAAGTAAGATGTACAAACACATCACCATCACCACAACACAATTTTGTCATGAACCCATCTGCTTCCTTTGTTTAATATTCACATAGACCAAGGTGAGCGACACAGGCTCTTTAGAGCCTCTAGTTCTTTCTCGCTTTCTCGATTTCTCGATTGCCCGATCTCCCGATCTCTCGATTTCCCGATTGCCCGACCTCTCGATTCCTCGATTTCGCGTTTGCAAAGTGAAAGGAGACAACGCGAAAACGCGAAAAGGTGAAATGGCCGCTTTTGGCCTGCATAAATCGTGTAAGAATTAGAGAAAGTAATTTAAAGATCACTAGAATGCTTAATAAATGAGGGTCTGTAAGGTAAACGATGAATCTATAGATATGGTTGAATGAGAATAATTGGTCAACAAATTATGAATAGAAAAAAAATGGCAAACAGTACGGCAAAGAAAACATGAAACAATGGATCACAAAAGTATTAAGGAACAGAAAATAATGGACAAAACGCAGAGAAAAGAGGTAAACATTGAAGAATAGAGAAATAACGACCCACATCCAAACCCTTATAGAAAAAAAAATTGAGCGTTACTGAGCAATGTAAGTGCAACTTAACAAAAAAAATGAGAAAGAAAACAAAGTTTAACAAAAATTCTGAACAAATCAGTAATTACTTGATATATAATGAGGAAAATCTTAAAATCAATTATCATATTCATGGCTAGTATTGGTATAAATTCCTTAATTTCATACATCCTATAAATACACATGCTTCGAATGAGGAAAATGAAAAAAATACTATTGTGTTTGTTTGATTTTATTTTTTACCATAGGAAGCTGACTTTTTAGGAGTTCGAGGCTATGAAATTTTATGTCAACGATTAAAATCAGGCAAAAAAATGTGTAAAGAAATAGACGAATTCCTCAAAGAAAGGTAAAGTAATTTAAAAGACAATGTATTTATTACACTAGCCTATGATAGTATAAAGTATGGTCTTAAACATGGAGACTTGCCTCGCACCGAACAGCAAGCTATAACAGGTCCCAACAATGACTGGTATAACCTCATTCAAACGGGAAAATCAACGATCAAATCTTTGTAAAACCCCGAGAAACACTTATGAACCACATAAACAAACGGAAACTACTGAACATCGGGTCCTTGACTTAGGACAGGTGCAAACAAATGCAGCGAATCTAAACGTTTTGATGGGTACCAACCTTCATCTTTGCCTGAAACAATATTGTAACATAAAAAAATAGAAAGACACACTATACAATAGCAATTGAAATACACATGTAGCTTAATTAACTCAATCAAAAGACACATTAACACATATAGATATAGGAAGATGTGGTTTGAATGCCAATGAGACAACTCTCCATCCAAATAACAATTTATAAAAGTAAACCATTATAGGTCAAAGTACGGCCTTCAACACAGAGCATTGGCTCACACCGAACAGCAAGCTACAAAAGGCCCCAAAAATTAGTAATGTAAAACCATTCAAACTGGAAAACCAACGGTCTTATCTATATAAAAATATATACGTCGGTTATTAAGAACACCAATATATAAATATTGTTTTACCCAAAGAAAAATAACGATGCTTTTATAGCAATTTTTCATTCCAACGTCAAGTTTAGATTCAGGGCAACGACTCACATGTGCACCTCGTTGCATCTTTTAGCCACCCGTAGCACAGATTTAAGCGGAAATTTTGCTTGCTGTCGATGACACCATATTTATCCAATGACGAACGAATATGCAGGGTATTTGTATAAGCAGGTATTGAACACATGTCTTTTGTTTATTTAAAAACATATACATGCCTTTTGTTTATTTAAGAATAAAAGCAGAACAAGCCTATTCCAAGGCTTTGTCGATCGCAGTAAGGAAAATTGGTAATCCAGAAGAGATGGGGTATGTCGTATTTTACTTTGTTTGGTAAATAAGTATATCATTACTGGTTGTACAGAGTCTTCTTGAATATATAGACAATAACTGTTTAGTGTCTTTAAATATCAGCTGTATTTGTACGAGGTTAGGAAACAAGGTGTATGTGAGCTTTTAGCTACAGCTAACGTTAGGGCTGCATCTGTATAGTAGGACACCCAATTGCAGGATAAAACAAAATAACATACAAATGCATGCAATAGTAATTTTCTGTTATGTATCACGCAGAAAGAGGGTATAAAGAATAAAAAAATTATGCAACAAGTAATATATAGAAGAAAAAATAATCAACAACAAAAACAAAAAACCCTGGCACCGTTATTTTGTCAATTCGTGCTATTTTTTGCAGGTTAGTTGTAAATCAACTAGATTTGGTTTTGAAAATCAGGCGAATTTTATCAATTTTCAAATTTCTACGCTACGATTCGTACACAAGGATTGAACGGATATGGTCACCTGGATGCTTCCAATCCGAACAACAATACACATGCGATGTTTACTTATTAAATAAATACACATGCAGGCTCTTCTTTTCTCTCCATGGCAAGATCTATTGTCCTTATATATTACTAGTGATATAATGATAGTTAATCTTGACATGGTAGAAAACAAGTGCCTGTGTTATTATATGCCATAATGGTTCATACTTCAATTTAATAGGTATATAAGGCCGTTAGTTTTCTCGTTTGAATTGTTTTACATTGTCTTATCGGGGCCTTTTATAGCTGACTATGCGGTAAAGGCTTTGCTCATTGTTGAAGGCCGTACGGTGATCTATAGTTGTTAATGTCTGTGTCATTTTGGTCTCTTTTTGGACAGTTGTCTCATTGGCAATCATGCCACATCTTTTGTTTTATATATATTTTGTATTGTTATTTTTTTTTAAATAAAGTTAAACGAGGAACTTTTGAGTTTATGTGTTTGTATGTATGTCTTTCAGAGATCTTGGGAAGTCGATTTTACAGCTTCAGCGAGAGACGGAGAAAATGTCAGCTGTTCATGACTTGGCAGCCAAGCAATTTCTCTCCATAGAAAGGGAGTTAAATGAGTTTAGTGCTGACCAGAATAGTAAAAGACATGCAGTACGTTAATGTCAGATTACAATAGTATACCAAGTAACTAAAGGAATATGATAGATGCTATGCATTCGTTATGTTGGTTGATATTGTACGTCAAACGTTTTATTTTGTCAGATTTTTTTAACCTCCCTTTTTTTATTTTACTTTGTAGTTCGGTATTTATGTTCAAATTTTTACATATATAGATGACTTGCTACGGTGATCTATGTTAGGTCTACAAAAGTTAATTTGGATGTGAGTGTTTCTAATGAAGGTATTATGACAAGCGCATTTGACTTGCAATTCTTAAACATGTTAAAGCGTTATTTTCATTAATCTATACTTTCCTTTTTATAACAGTGCACACTCAGATTTTAATTTGTTCAAAATTAAAATGGATTGAGATTGTAAACTATTTCATTAAAGAAATATTTTTTTTACAGACTGACGAAATAATAAGAAAATCTAATCAATTAAAGCAACAATCTTATAAGCATACCATATCAGTGAGTATTTCGATTCAGATAATTGTATTATTATTATTAGTTACCGCAAGTCCTATTTCCTGTAATTACTTTTATATATATATAAAATCTTATCCACCACATTGACACACTCATAATAGAGTAAACTTACTTCTATGTCAATCAAAAGCTGATCCAGGGATCCGACCTGTGTGGCATGCCTTCACCTTTTATGAGAAAACTTTAGTTGATTACATATAGGAAATCTCTGAAGCACGACTGAAGCCCCTCTTATGTCATTCAGTGGGCTCCCCTCTTATAAAAAGTTCTAGATCCGCCAATGTCAATAGCCATTGAGCAAAACTAGTATACTTACAAACAAGATCAGTCACTTTGAGTAATAAAGTTATCCAAAGTAGTTCAAAATAGATTCTCGTTAATAACACATGTTCATAAATTTTCCAGCTTAAAGAAAAATACACCCAAAGATGTCGGGAAAAGGATAACGCTGAAGAGGCTTTCAACAATGCTAAACAAAGTGTCACTGTGAAAACGAAGGACCTAGATAAGGTAAGGCTTTTCTATATTAAACATCAAATATTCATTAAATTTAAGATTTGAGACACATGTGCACCTCATGTCACACTTTTGAATTGCTGAGTGACTATTATTGCTTATAATGTAGTTTTTGGTAGTGTGTTGCTTCTGTCAGGCTCGTTCTGAATTATCGTGCTTATTTTCGAGTTTCCGAAATCTATCACTGAAATGTACTCTCTAAATTATATTCAATTGTTTCCTTTTTGTGCCTTCTTGCAGTTAGTTTGAAATTGTTAATTTACTGATTTTGTTCACTTATATATCTACTGTTACATTTTCGGAAAATTCAAATGCTTAGTATAGACTTAACGATACTGAATACCTTTAGTTTACTGTAGCAGCTCTACGTTTTATTTTAGTTGGCATTCCTCTCATTGTTCCTTGTAAAGTTCTAAAGCTTTGTATGAAAGGTTTGCACACTTTCTTTTTGCATACTTTTAATACCATTTTGTCCCTATCACCATGACTTTTTGATATGTGAATTTTCTGAACAACATGTATGCTGTTCATGTCTTCAAGACATACATTATATTTTTAAAACATCTTCCTCTGATGAATAGAGTTTGTTAACGAGTTTATTAAATCTCCACATTGAAGAACTTCATACCTACAATAAAGAGTTGAGAAAGTTTAGAAAATTATGCAAAGTTATATCACTTTGTAATAGAATACATGTATCTGATAAATGACAAAAGGAAGTAAAACTTTTTTTTTTATTTTTGCTTGGTTTGAACCTATTCATAAACATGCAAGTAAAAAGCAAAGTATTCTTACCTATATTTTCTGTTGTCTTTATTATTATTTTAGTTTTTATATAAATGTTATTTTGTAGGCATCAAATCAATAATAGAAGACTTATTTGCTTTTTATAAATCAAACTTCATGCAGAAATAAGATGATCTTGCTCTGATATGCATGTAATATTTGCCACTGGATAACTTACCCTATCCCACTCAATTTCTTATACCTAGTATATGTGTTTTTCTTCTCTTATGACAGCAATCAACCTAATGTTCCATTTCTATAGTTGATTTTAAAAATTTAATATAATGGGTTTTATTTTTTACATTAATTACAGAAAAAAAACTATAATAAACAGTACCTTTCTTTCAAACAAGGTAGTGATAAAAGCTTGTTTTGTCTTCTTTCTGTTGCTCATTGACAACAGGTTCCACAATTTCATCATATTTTCCCCCGGGTTACATATGTTGCATTTCAATTTTACCTCAATTATTTGAAGTACTTTTTGTTTGTATGTTTTTATTTTATTTTATTTTTAAAGACATCTGTGTCTGAGCCATAATTCTACAGTATGGCAGTTGTATAGTGCATGAAAACTGCTCACTTAATATTAAAATAAAGGCTAGATTAACCTCAGACTTATTGAGTGTTACCGTTGTAGGTTTTTTTCACAGAAATTTTTAATAAAAATGAATAAATTTATTTCACAAATTCTCTGAATTTAGTCAGTGAATCTGTAAAAAAAGATTTTAATTATTTCAGGGATTTTGTAAAATCACTAGTCAAAATCAGGGATTTCAAAAAATCACTAATTAGTTCAGTGATTTTACAAATTCCATGAAATTTCAGTGATTTTACAAAATCCCTGAACTCACAAAATCCCTGTAACATATGTAAATGAACATGTGATATACAACGGTACAACGGACACACTTGCAATCATCCAGTATTAGTTTGTAGCCGCAATGTTAGCTTGGCTAAGATCGATGTGGTAATGAATCAAGTTAAAGGTAGGGACATTATATCCATAGAAAGGTCAGCCAGGTGGAAGGCAAATAAAAATTTTAAAAATATATATTTTAGTTTGTATTATCTCATACTACTTTTCGATTTTAGATTGAGAGAGTCAAAGAAAAAGCTTTTGAAACTATGGAACAAGCAGGTAACTTCATTTCGTTTTCAGTAATAGGCAATGGGAGATCATGGGACATCATTTAATCTCATTTATCCGTGAGCCGACCGTGCAAGGACTGTATAGCCAGCCAAGTTCGTTAAACACTTCCATCGACGCTTCATTGCTCCCAGGTCACAAAAATGTTAACAAACGGACATCTCAGTACACCTTAATTTCCAAGAGTTAGCAAAAAGCTAACGGGGTTACCTGATTCGCAAATTCAAGTGTTAAAAAACCATTCTCAATGTACCGAGATCGCAAAATGATACTGCTATGTCCTACAGCAGTACTAGTGTGTTTGGATAGCTATTGACACACATGCCTTGATAGCTAATGATGCACAATAAGCGAATAACAGTGTACTTTGAACTTCTAGGATATACAGATATCCCATAACAGCAAGCCTTGATTACCATATGTACAGCAACAGCCTCTAGAATGGTAAATTTATAGTCAATTACAAAGTACCAAGAGTACACACACATATGCCATTGCAGTGAAGCTATAATCCCAAGGGTATACAAACATGGCATTGCAATATTACAGCAATGTTATTTTACCAGCAGTTTTCGATTGATAGCCGGTCCCCGTTCGGATATACATTTCGTCAATAAGTCTCTGAAGTAACACTATTTTTTTCTTATAGTTTTACGTTTAGCGGGTAATCGTGATTGTAATTTGATAAGAAATCAACCTTCCTTTATGAATAAATATGAAAACGATATAAACTCTTTAAAACGGTTTGACAAAAAATATCAGAATTATAATTGTATTAGAGAATATGAAATATATAAGACAAACAAATACCGAACTCTTAGGTTTATTCAAAACCTTACAAAAATTAAACTTTTAACTATATCAACCAACTTTACAAATGTAAAACATCTGTTTATATCTATTTAGTGTATTATAAATAGTTCATTTGATTTATTCCAGATCAATCCTACAAGAACAGCATAGAAACTTTAGAGAACACAAGAACGCAATGGGAAAGAGACATGGAGAACACATGTTCTGTAATTACATAGTTTACTTTCTTTGAAATTTCGTTTTATCATATTTATAATGCAAGGTACTTCAAGACGAGAATGTCTTATTTTTTTTTAATTGTTAACACAATAGTTATCAAAGGTACCAGGATTATAATTTAGGACGCCAGACGCGCGTTTCGTCTACAAAAGACTCATCAGTGACGCTCATATCAAAATATTTATAAAGCCAAACAAGTAAAAAGTTGAAGAGCATTGAGGATCCAAAATTCCAAAAAGTTGTGCCAAACCCGGCTAAGGTAATCTATGCCTGGGATAAGAAAATCCTTAGTTTTTCGAAAAATTCAAAGTTTTGTAACAGGAAATTTATTAAAATGACCACATTATTGATATTCATGTCAACACCGAAGTGTTGACTACTGGGCTGGTGATACCTTCGGGGACGAGACGTCCACCAGCAGTGGCATCGACCAAATGTACATCAAATTCAGATTTTGGTTATTGAATGGATATTAAAAACAGGCAGTTTAAGGACCTGGACGTCTAACTGGCTTATAGCATTTCTAAATGATTTTTCAATAGATAATTGATTTAGGTAGATTTTGGAACGTTTATCTTTGTTGCAAATAAAGAGCTAATCCAAAGGCATCCTGTCATGAACATTATATCACCACTCATAAAAATATGTTAACAAATTCCGTAATTTCGTAGAACAATTAAATATCAGTCAATGTTCATATAAATTACATGCTACCGAAAAGAATTATGCTTTGTACGTACGTTTCAGTTATCTGTGTACAAAAGAGCAAAATAGTAAAATCACAAAAATTCTGAACTTCGAGAAAAATCTCAATCACATCAAACGAATGGATAACAGCTGTCAAATTCCTGACTTGGTACTGGCATTTTCTGATGTAGTGGATTTAACCTGGTTTTATAGCTATTTTGTAAGGTAAAAATGTAGCGTTCCTATGGTAATACTTATTTAAATCAAGCCCTGAATAATATTTAACCACTTTTTCCTTTGAAGAAGAGCCCGTGGAAGACCTCGTGGAATTGCTCATTACCAATTTTGAATACGAGTTTTTCAATTGCTTGTGTTAATATTTTAAGAGTTTATTTTGATTTAAAAAGTTATTGCCTTACACAATCCCCTCCATCTTATTCATCATTCCTGTTCAGATTGTTTATTTAATATGCATTATATCAATTGACTATAAAACAGGTTTAACCCACCATATGTCTACATATGGAAATGCCTTTACCTAGTCGGGAATATGACTGTTATTTTTTATTCGTTTTATGTGTTTGAGCGTTTGATTTTACAATTTGATAAAGGACTAAGTATATTAAATGTTCCTTGGAATTCAATAATTTGTTATTTTCCTTTTTATATATTTTTTTTTCTGCAGGAATTCGAACATCTTGAAGAAGCGAGAATTGAGCTTCTGAGAGATCTTATCTGGAAATGTACTAATATAGACTCCCAAACATGTGTAGACCATGACCAGGTAAGATCTTATGTTAATCATTTGATTCAAAAGCTAAATTTTATATTAAGAATAATTTTAATATTCATCATAAGTAAGGATACTTCAATGTGAGGTAATAAGAGGCAAAAATAGTTTAACAATGCTCATGTTTCATACATTCATCTATTCAATCGTACAAACCGAGGTAAAACCCAAATCATGAGGGAATTGCATTAACTCAAGTGTAGGACAGGGTACGTCGACATGATAAGCGTCTTCAATGCCTTTGTAGATCATGCTCAGTTTAGGATTATCCGACTTATGAGTATCATTGTCAAGGTAGCGATTCCATATTTTGTGTAAATTAATTGTGCAGTGCATGTAAATTGATAACTTGATTCCAAATGGAATTATTTAAACAAAGTTATTAGAATTAAAATAAATTGTAATCATCTATAAGAATGAACCTAAGAAAATGAACTAATTTAGTTCACTATTTCATGTGGAGTTTTGACGTCTTAAAGCATTGCGAAATGTAAATTGTATAAAATACAATAAGTGTATTCAGGTCATACTACATCCTTTTAAATTGAATCACTCGTCAAAACTTTCAGAAACAAAACAAAACAAAACGGGTTTCAATACATCATATCCTGACGTCAGTAAAAAATGAAGACATCTCGTAATCGGTCGAAATATTATCCGTAGGTAACCAATTAAAAAAAATGTTCAATGACAACAATAATCGATACCCCAGTCAATGTAGTTATAACTATCTTATGTATAAGAGTACTGTTTACTCCAAAACCTTTCAGGTAGATCATAAGTAAATATTTTTTGAGACAGAATTTTCTTATACTTAGCCAAAATGAAGATTTTACTATGCTCTTTTCAAAAATATAATAAAAAGTATGGGTCACCGTGTTATTTTTCAGGCTATGAGTCGTTGAAAATTCCCTAAATTTAGTTAGATTGTTCATTGAAAAACACATTTGTGTGCATAAAAATAATCTATGAGATTCAATTTTGAAATAAATTGTCAAAAGATAGGTTTTGTAATATATTTTAAGAAAATAAAAAGAAAAAATGGTGTCATCGAACTTGTTTTCTTGCTACAAGTAAAAAGAAAAAAATCCCTATCACTCCAGTATAAATTATTTACTAAAAGAGTTATCTTCCCTTAAATGGCTCATTTGAAAAAAAAATGATTCTAAAAGCAAAAAAATGATATTTGTTTAAATATTTTGAATTATACAATAAATTACCAAGTTTTCTTTAAATTATTAAACAGTCTATAAATTCGAAATCTGTCTCCAAACTTGCAGATTTGGGGAAATAACTAGACCGGTTGTTTACTGTGATTGTACAATCCAAGATGGCGGTATACCATGTATCTACCTTAAATTACATTATTTTCCATTTAGTTTGAATTCTCATCAGCATACTACATGTATCATGTATCATAAGATTGATTAAAACCTAAAATGTATATCTATTAGGACAGAATCAACTATGGATGTTATTATTTTAAAACGAACAAACCCATTAGTAAGAACACCTACTACAAGTATCAATGTCTATCAGTTCAAAATTTTATCTGAAACCAATCCGAAGATGCAATTAAATATATCGACATTGCAATTGTTCCTTAACGTGCAAATTAAAGTCAACGATGCTATTTCTACAATCAAACGTCGACAGAGGGCATCGCTTAACATAATCCAATCACTTTGTGGTGAGCTTTACCTGAGAATAGTGCATTTAAGCTTATACTATTGAATAACCGACATTTTTTTTATTTTTAGTGTGCAGAAAATGTTCGGCAAATGTTAGAACTATGTGACATAGACAAAGAATTACATGACTTTATTGACAAAAACAAGACAGGTTCAGAAAGGCCAGGTACGCTACGACTTAATGAGAAACTTATTTTCCCATTTTGTTATAAGGCATCTATCATTGTTGTTAAATTTAAGCAGTTCCCATATGGTCAATGTTGAAAGTTTGACAAAAATAAGGTTGCAACTCCCACATACATTCGTTTGATGTGTTTGAGCTTTAGGTTTTGCCATTTGATTACGGCCTTGTTTGCATTTTCCTCGGAGTTCGGTATTTCTGTCTCTACTCTATAAACCTTATCAAGACCCTCATTTTTCAAAAACGGATGCCACCTCGGAATTATTCAGAATTCGTAGCCAGCATTTAAAACTGCTTTTATACTCAATCATATACATATTGAAAAATTGCCGAAATACTAAGATTTTGTTTTAATCTAGGTATAGATTATATAAGCTGTGTTTAGCAAAACATTTCAATTTTTTTTTGGTACCCAATGCTATTTTACTTTTTATACTAACTGTATTAATCCTGGTATATATGATGAGTTTATTCGTTAGTTGATAGCTTATACAACCATTTATGTTTAATTTTTAATTCCATTGGTTTTTCAAAGAAGGACGAAAGATACCAAATGACAGTCAAACTCATAGATCGAAAATAAACTGACAACGCCTTGGCTAAAAAAGAAAAAGACATACAGACAAATAATAGTACACAAGACACAACATAAAAAACTAAAGACTACTCAAAACGAACCCCACCAAAAACTGGGGGTGATCTCAGGAATCCGGTGACCGTTATGATAAATTCGTTTCGCAGATGATATCGTATATGTTCCTTAAGTCGTAACAACAATCCACTTCCATTTTCACTACGAATGTGACCTTCTTAATTTGACTGTTTACCGGGTTTGTAATAACATGAGCAACACGACGTGCCACATGTGGAGCAGGATCTGCTTACCCTTTCGGAGCAACTGAGATTACCAATAAGATGATAATTGACAACACAATACACGAATAAAAAAGAAAAATGAAGAAATATAAACTACATTGCAAAATATAGTACAAAATACAGTACAAAGAATTCAGATGATTGAACATCAATTATCCACTCCTAAATGGGGAAGCAAGGTTACATAGGAGTAGATCACTACAATAATAACAAGTAGATATTTCATAAATTTGTGTTTCAAGCATCTCCCACCAGTGTCATATATGTAATGTGAAATACATTATTGTCAATTATTTTCTTTCCTGTATAGAATTACCAAGTGAGTTTATATGTAGTTTGCTTGGACTTAGAATTGCTCTCTGTCTCTCTCTTATAAGAACTTCGCATTTGTTCATCAAGTATATGTTCTACCACTAGCAACAGTTATTTCCTATTCAGTCCGAGAGAGACATAAAATTGTATCTACACGATCGGGACGAGATTGAAGCTGCAGTCTACATTCAAAATTTACTGACCATTGTATTTACCATTAAAGGCCACTGGCAAAATTTTATCGTACTTTCAACAAAAAATGTATAAAATTTACTAATATTGTGCAAATAACGAATGGTGTCTTATATCGGACAATGTCAATAAAGGTAACTCTTGTTAGTTCAATGTTTTGATATACGTGGTCAACGGCGAACAAATGACACCGCAGAAACAAAAGACTTCTCTTAGATCTATAGAAGGTAGGTTGTTTTTCTAATTTTGGAAAAGCGAAAACAATTATTGAAATTTGCCTATAAATGTACTACATTAATTAATTCCACTTAATTTTTGGTTGCTTGACGATTCACAATGATAAATTCTTTGCTAAATTCGGAATAGAAAATAAAAAATGTGCAGTGAATTTAAAATCCAAATCTAAGGTTGAATTATTGCGGATTATTTTTTTATGACAATTAACTGTTGCAAGTGGTAGAATTTTAACATTTAAATGATGAAAACATATTTTTTTTTTAAAAGAAGTGCATTTGAGCTATGGAATGTGCTATATATTAACAAACTGCATCGCTTTATACGTCATATGTGTGTTATTTCTTTCTAACATTATTTTACTCTCTTTCTTGGCATGCGACCGCAACATTTTATTGGCTGTATACTTATTTCAGATAAAAACTTCATTTAGATATTTGACAAAAATAAAAAAAAAAGTAGCCATCAAAATCACACGAGTTAATTGAGAGCTCAAATATAAATACAAAATGAGTTCAAATTGTTATAAATGTTTGTGTGTACTTATATATTGATAGCACGACCGTAGAAATAAAGGCAACAATAGTATTCCGCTGATCAATAGTCTTAAATCGATTCAACTGAAACAAATCATGGTCACAAATTGAAACCAAGGGAGACACAAAAATTATAAGAGGAAAATAACGGAGCAACAGAAACACTGGACTGCTACCAATACAAAAGCCAATATAAAGAGAATGGATATAACAACTGACATATTCCTGACTCAGTGCTGGACATTTTAAAACAAAACAGTTGGTTGAAACTGGTTTTATGGCTAGTCAAACCTCCCGCTTATTTGGCAATGTCGAAAATACCTCTAAAACTACAACATAACGTGACACGAATACAGTACATATGTATTAAATGCAAGAACACTCAGGACATTTGAAATTGTAAAAAGCACAAAAAATGACGTCACATTTGAAATTCTAAAACAGCACACAAAAAATGAAGTCACATTGGAATGACTAAAACTATTTCTCAAAAATATGATAGAATTAGGATTGATTTAAGATTATATTTGTACTGAATACTGATATTACATTTACTGTAGATCATAAGTAAATGTTTTTTGAGACAGAATTTTCTTATAATTTGCCAAAATGAAGATTTCACTATGCTTTTTTCAAAAATATAATAAAAAGTATGTGTCACCGTGCTATTTTTCAAGCTATGAGTCCTTGAAAATTGCCTAAATTTGGTTAGTTTGTTCATGAAAAAACAAATAAGAGAGCATAGTATAAATTAACAAGTTTTCTTTATATAAATAAACATTCTAACCATCAATTGCAAATCTGTTTCCAAATTTGCTGATTTGGGCAAATAACTAGACCGATTTTGTACTGTGATTGTACAATCAAAGATTGCGGTATACCATGAATCTACCTTAATAATAATGAAAATTGCAATACTAATTATTATGAAGATTTCACTATGCTTTTTTCAAAAATATAATAAAAAGTATGGGTCACCGTGCTATTTTTCAAGCTATGAGTCCTTGAAAATTGCCTAAATTTGGTAAGTTTGTTCATGAAAAAACAAATAAGAGAGCATACAAAAATTCTATGAGATAGAATTTTGAAATAAATTGTGAGAAGATAGGTTTCATAATATGTTTTAAGAAAATAAAACGAAAACATGGTGTCACCGAACTTGTTTTCTTGTCACAAGTGAAAATACAAAATTTCCCAATTAGCCCAGTATAAATTTTGTACTAAAAGAGTTATCTCCCCTTAAATGGTTCTTTTGAAGAAAAAAAGATTTTTAAAGCCAAAAAGGTTGATATCTGTTAAAATATTTTGAATAATGGTATAAATTAACAAGTTTTCTTTATATAAATAAACATTCTAACCATTAAATTGCAAATCTGTTTCCAAATTTGCTGATTTGGGCAAATAACTAGACCGATTTTGTACTGTGATTGTACAATCCAAGATTGCGGTATACCATGAATCTACCTTAATAATAATGAAAATTGCAATACTAATTATTATCAAACTGAGGTAGGAATAAGACAATCAACTATATAATATACTATAGTATCTATGTCCGGTTTATTCTTAATCTAACTGCAAACGTTATACATCGTACAAATTACGTTGAACCAAATCAAATCTAATAAATGCAGGTGGTGATTAATTTTCTTTACCATAACACATGAATTTAACAGAAAAGACGTCAAGACATATGACAAAATCCTGGCTTTTTTTAAAAGTAAAAAGTAAAGTTTTTTTTGTATTAGCTTCAATATACATTCAGTTAATTAAATGTAGAATATCTTCATTGAATATATTAACTTTGATATGCAATTACTCGTGGGAACAAAGTGGGTCTCATTGGGGTCTAAGCGTGACGCGGGATTGCCGATTTTTTGTAAGCGTGACACGTGAAAGTCAAATTATTGTGGCGTGAACACGGGAAATAGGGCTTGCGGGACCCGGGAAATGACAAAAAAATGAGAATTGCTTATGTACATAGTGCAAGCGGAATACGGGAATCTGACAAAACAGTAAGCGGGATCCGGGATCGGAACCCCCCAATGAGACCCCCAACAAATATCACATAACTAATAAATAAATGAATATACGGTAAACTTTTAAAGGGGTGTTAACCTATGACTATTTTGTTATTTTAGCTGAGGTCTTTTACGAGAATTATTATGCCAAAAAGGGCAGCTCTGGACACGACCAAACAAGGCAGAATGATAAAACCACACTAAGCAGACGACCACCTGAACGCATTCCACAGGACTTGCCAAAACAACCAAGAGTAAGGCCCCCTCCTGCGCGTCCTATAGAACAGCCGAAGGCAACGGAAAGAATTACTACAAAAGAACAATGTCTTATTTCTTTTGATGATGACATCAGTAAGTGCCCTGAAGAAACAACTGTGTTGTTTATTCTAAGCCTATCATAGAAATTGTCACATATTCCAACACATGTCTTTGACATAAAGTAAATATAAAGTCTCAAAATTTGAGAATTCTGCAAATTATTTTTATTCTATCAAAATATAACATTTTTAAAAGCATTTGAAACCATTTCCTTTAGTAGTTGCAGTGAGCTAGTAACTTTAAATAAACTCATCGAGACAGACCATACTTGTAGATCTATCTGAAGCTAAAAATGTATTAAGCATGCTCAGTTATCTATTAATGAATTTTAGTGCACAAACTCAAAACTAAATCCAACATATCGTCTAAAAAATCTACATTTCGTTTTAAAATAGCTAGTGTTTTTAAAAGAATGAATTGTTTTACTTTGCTTTTTTAATTCATAAAGTAACTGACAATTTCAGCGTCTAGTGGGTATTCAAGTATATCTGATGTAAGACCAAAAAGAGGTAAGCTTTTAAATTATCAACAAATGATTTAATTTTGGATGTAACGCGTCTTCTGATTTGTTGACGTCGTTGTGTTTATCACCTCATAGACATAATTTTGTCATGTGACCGTGACGTCATCAACATTTTTTTCACGAATTACTCCAATTTAAAATGAAATTAAGAATTAAATTATTAGACATGACTGTTATATTTTTCATGCCTATTCGAAATAACATAAAAAAAAAGTGGTGCACACTTTAAAATAACCTGCTACGCAGGTAATTAGTGTGCACTACATTTTTTATATTATTTCTTCATAGACAGATAAAATATTACAGTCATTCCTTAAATAACGTATATAAAATACTAAAGTATATAAAGACGGTGGTGAAGATTAAGCTCAATAACCCAGAAAGTTCATATTCCAAACAACACTGTAACATAGTTCTAATTCGGAAGCATTGATGTAATGCCACACTTAACTCTCAGACTTGAGATAAAAGACAAAAAGTCATGTAAATTGCTTTTCAAACAATATCTTTAAAAACCTTAAGTTAAGTTATATTTACCTAAGAAAGAATTAATGCATACATAATTCTAAATTTGTCCATGGTGAATTTAACTATTAACTTCCAGGTCCGAACATCACAGAGTCTGGGTACTCTGATGTACATGACGTCATACCAGAACGAGCACAGGGTCGAATACAACGACCGTACACATCGAAGGTAGGCAAAATAATTACCGACATGAGACTTTGTCATTAGGTCATTGCAGACATCAAACTAAGTCACTATAGGTCATAACAAAAAAGAAGAGAGGCTGCATATATGAATATATATTAAACAGTAATTATCAGAGATTTCGTCATGTTAGAACAACAAAGAACATCGGATATCAATCCATGCCATAAAATCACGGTATAAGCTAAAAACGCACAAAAAAAAGAACAGATTTTTTACTGCTTTTATTCATCACAAAGAGAAAACACAAACAGATAACGAGAGAGAAAACTTTGAGGGACAGTTTTTTGACACCTACCTTCCTTTCAAAAAATATATAATCTTCTTTTGCATTTATTTATACAAGATACGGTACAAATATAAAAATATAAAGTCTTGCAACATCTTTATTGGTCATCAATCATGTCAATAGTAAGAGTTTTAAAATCACGGTAGTGTAGTCAAATGATCAAGTGGAAGTTCTTACATCCGGTCTTGATTACAGTCCAAAGGAATCAATGAATTCAGATGGTGTCGGATATCAAAACGTGGAAGGGAACTAAAAATCAAACTAGATTACAAACAAACAGTTTTCAAGAATTGAAAACTAAACATATACAAATAATTTAACGACAAAACGAAATTAAAGCTTGATCAAAACGGAAACAATTATTAATTATAGTTATTCAACCATATAACTACTATACATCTACACCTACACTCAATGGGCATTTCCTAACTAACTAGGGACCCAGTATAGGTAAATACGTGGTGACTGATATTGTATTTTTTTAAATTAAAATATATTACTTTTAATAGAGCCCTTCGGAACACAATGTACAAGTAGGTGAAGTAGTAGAAATTGTACGTGAAATGCCAGGAAATAGTGTTCAAATTATGAAAAATGGACGAATTGGGATAATACCCAAACAGTGTATACAGATGATGGCATATGTGTAGCCAAAATTAACTTGAATCACATTTTCACCATTATGAACCAAGTAATTGCTGCAAATACCCGGATATAACAATAAAAGCGACGCCATGATATAATATACTGACTTAAACAAATCAATTTATAAATATTTATGTTTTATTATCAAAATTTGTGTTTAAGTATGTATATGCATAAGAATAATATGATTTGTCAAATTCATGCTTTGATTTTATAAAGTTAAATAATAGATTGTAAATCAGCTTTCTTTGATATGCAGCATCTTGATTTTAGATTACACTTTCAAGGTAACAGTGTATTTTATGTAATAATGCCAGTATTATAGTATTCCTCTTTGAGTTTTCTCATGGGGAAGTCTGCTCTTAACAAATTTGTTTATATAGTCTTTGTATTTGCCTATAAACCTGTATCGTTGCAATTAATTTGTCACATCGATTTCGGTTATTGTTGTGTTTTATCGTTCTTATAAATAAATCAAACAGACCAACAAGTAACAAACACAATTCTGTAGATAATTCCTAATGACCCCAAAGATACAACACAATGTTATCATTTGTCAATAAAAACATACATCTAAAAGAATGATCCAAGAGGACAATTCTACACTAATGTGTTTCCTTTGTCTTAGTCATGTTAGTTTGGAACTGGAATTTCATACAGGGAAAACGGTACTATTTATTCTGCCATAGGCGACAATATTAACATTTTCTAAATTTACCACTTTTTAAGATAAAAACCTGGATAAAACAGTTATATGTTGTGTTAGTACTTTATTATTGTGTTTTAAAAATTAAAGCCAAATAGTATCATGACCAACTTCCAACGAAGCTTGTTTATGTTATCCATGCCCACCGTCGTTTTGCACCAAATTTATGAAATTTTGCAAGTCTTTTCGAATAATTCTCTAGAAAATATTTCAATAGGTTTCAAAATGTATATTGTAAATATACCCACTGCAGTTATTCATAGATAAATAAAAAATATATTGTACTCTTACATCCAATCACAGCGCTCTTAAGTTGACTTCCTACGCCCTGTCTTGGGTACACAAAAGGCCAACCTAATGCTGGGAAAATTAAATACTACCGTTTTCCCTACAATCATTGACATGTTAAAAAAAACACTATACCTCAATAATTGCATTAGATGTATGTTTCAGTATAATACGTTATTCTGATTGGCTAACTGCACATCTCGCGTTATTCCTTTATCGCATTACACATTAAAATTTATTATGCATGATGACACGAGGTCCCAAAATAAAGTGGACAGGTGAATTAAATAAAAACTTAATAAAAATCGTGTTTTCATGATCCTAGCTAGAAAATGTAATTATAAGTATTGAATGCTTCTTTTGTAACTTCATAGGGTTGTAAAAGCGTTGACCGTACGCACATTTTTAGACATTTTCATACAAAATGTACTTCGGTCAACGCTTTTACACCCCAATGAAGTTACAAAAAGATCGAAGCGTTCAATTCTTAATTAAAAAAGGAACAGAGATGTAAAAAACTAATGATCATGGAACACTTTATGATTAGCATAGTAAGCTATAAAAGGTCAAGAAAGAACCAGAAGTTAAACCTTTCCGAAATTAATGTATATCACAACCAACTAGTCGAAGACAAACTGTCAACAACATGGCAAGAAAAACAAACAACATTCTACTAAACACAATATGCAAAACTGAAGACTGAGCAACACGTACCAAAAGAAAACCTGTGATGATCTTAAGTGCTCACAATCGTTCCTCATGCTATTACAATTCAATCATAAGTCTAAGTTGGTTATGTCATATTCATGTTAGAACTGTGAGTACTCATAGATAAATTTCTTAACTTTTTTTCTTTTAATACTTTTTTTCATTTTTGTGTGGAGCGATTTTTTAATTATGTTCCATTTATTTTTCAATGTCAAAACCTACTGATTTTTACTCAAAATGAGACATTTGGCTTCCTTGTTTCTTATTGTATAATGCCTCCAATCAGAAGACTTCTTGAAAAAATCAAACAGAAGTAAGTGACTTTGAGTAAAAGGTTTTGACCAGAAACAAGTTGTGTTTGCACTTATTGGAAGGAACGGTTCAATATTCATTTTCATTGACGTAAGCGTGAGATAGGGTACACAAATAGCTCTTTTCAGAGTATAAAATGTCACTGTTTGTGTCACATGAAAGGATATTTCATACTGATTTCAAATATTTCTGGTTATTTTTTAAGTGCATCAAGCACTTGGTATATCTATAATGTCATTCATCATTAAGTAAACATCTTGTTGAAAGCGGAAACATCTTCTAAATACAAACAAGTTAAAAAAATCTTTCGACAGTTGTCATCAAACACCGTAAAGTATAATTCATATCTAAGGGTGTTTTGTCGTTAAACACACCTAGAGTGTAAAGGATTCATCAAATGAATGGCCGTCAGACACATGGACCACTATAAATAAATGCAATAGTAGTATACTGCTGTTCAAAAGTCATAGATTGAGAGAAAACATACCAGGGTTATAAACTAAAACTGAAGGAAACACATTATGAGGAAAACAACGAAATAACAGACCACTGAAGTACAACAAAACACAAACAACAATGCAATATACATAGAAACGAACTAATAGATATAACCAGGTCAATAAAATGGAATTTTATGTGACTGTCATACAAGTGAGAGGTTTACCTAGCTATAAAACCTATACCAAGTCAGGAATATAACTCGTTTTGATGTGCTTGAGCTTTTGATTTTGCCATTTGATTTCGGACTTTCCGTTTTGAATTTTCTTCGAAGTTCGGTATTTTTGTTATTTTACTTTCTAAACGACAATAAAATGATTAGTTTACAAAACTCCACATTATTGAAAAGTTTAACTGTGCGCCAAACTCGTCATTTTTTATATTTCGGTCTGTGAAACTATACAATAATGTGCATGACTTTTCCAGTTGTCCTTTATCTTTTGTCTCATATTTCTAATAACTTGGCTGATGCATTTCAATACTGAAACTGTATGTTGGAAATCCACTGCCAATTACATCTTTAAATACAAAAAAGAAGATGTGGTATGATTGCCAATGAGACAACTATCCACAAGAGACCAAAATGACACATACATTAACAACTATAGGTCACCGTACGGCCTTCAACAATGAGCAAAGCCCATATCGCATAGTCAGCTATAAAAGGCCCCGATATGACAATGTAAAACAATTCAAACGAGAACACTAACGGCCTTATTTGTATAAAAAAATGAACGAAAAACAAATATGTAACACATAAACAAACGGCAAACACTGAATTACAGGCTCCTGACTTGGGACAGGCACATAACAACATTAAAATCAAATCTCCATGGTCGTACTGATGACATTTTGGTCCATTGCTGTATGGGAAAAAGTTGGAAACGGATATTTCAAAAGACCTATATATCCCATATGGTTCCCTTTCAATAAGGCTTACTTTCAAAATCCATCTGGCATTCATAATTATAAAATTTGTCATTTTCTTAGGTGTCCAAAATAGTGAATCATTCAAGGAATGTTGATAACAATGTCATCGTCAACTTTAATTACAAACTTCATATAACTGCAGATACTGCATGTTAACCCAAAACATACTTAAAACAAACTTATATATAGGTTAAATGTCTGTAAAACTCTTCAAAATAACCTTGTACACTATCCATGTATATTTCTCCCTTCCGTCGTTAATTTCTTGATATTGTATACCAAAAGTAGAAAAGTAATGAATATTTGACTGGATACTATCAACATTGTGATTACATTTAAGAAATAAAGTAGCAAAAATACCAAACTCCAAGGAAACTTCAAAACGGAAAGTTCTTTTAACAAATGGCAAAATCATTTATCCAAACACATCACACGAATGGGTTACAACTGTCATTATTTTAAAAGCAGTACCACAGTTCTGGCTACTATTCTGGTGATACCTTCGAGAACTAACAGTCCGCGAGGAGAGGTATGAACCATGTGGTGGTAATCGTGCCAAGAAATCCTTGCTAAAAATTCCGGTCGACCTACTACGGCACCCATTAGTATTTAAAGATTTGATTTCATTCAACAAACTAATTTATGACCTTCATGTATTGTACGTGTCGCTTAGAACACAGCCATATACCAAATGGTCAATATTCATCATCCATGTATTTTGCTCTATGGGGTGTTTGTAGAATTTCAACGGAGGCAATTTCTTGGCATGGGAGAAAGGTAGAAAGACCATTCACAATTTGTTTTACATTCGTTTTTCTCTTTTAATTAAATAAAAATAATAATAAACTTTCAAATGTTGAGTTCATAAGATAAAAATATTCCCTGTGGAACACCTCCCCCTCCCTTTTTTTGTGCTCTCTATTTTTAACCCTCGAATTAAGTTTTTCAATCTAATTAAAATTAAAACCTTGCTTTCTTACCAATCTGTTCATGTACCGTACCGACAACTTTCTTTATTACACATGCATGTTGTTTGCTTGAAGTATACTGACGCCCGAAAAGAAAGAAATAGCCCAACTCGAAGATACTATATTCCGGCATCACGTGTTTTTTACCACGTGGAGCTTTATACATTAGAATTATATATAATGTAAAATACCGAATATGGAAAGTGAAACTACAATTCAAAACATAAAGTCCGAAGCCATAAATAAGAAACAGAAGGTTTTTTTTGGCAAAGGGTGCCGGGGTAGTTTTCTCTGTGTTCAAAATATACATGACATATTTGCCACTGCCCCTTTTTTGTTCTATGAATTCCAACCCTGAGTTTTCTATCTGTTACGGTATTAACAGTATCATTTTTTTCTGCAACAGAAGAACATTTCGACATAAGCTAAGTTGGAGATAAGATACGCGTGTGGTTAGCATGTTCAATTATTTAAAATGTAATACTACGGAAGCCATAAGTTCCGTTATTTAATATTTTTTATCTAAGAAATCAAAATAAGCAAAAATAATTGTGGTTTACTAAATAGCTAGATCATGGTAATCGGATGTTATCACAGGTCATATGTTGGTACATAGTACTTATGGCTTCAGTCCCAAAATACCGTGAAATGTTTGATACTGTATAACTTTTCCATATATATTCTATTGTTTCACGTGGAATTTATTTAACCCTAATATACATTTCAATATCTTATACTCAAAATATGCTGGGGATGGAATATTATGATTAAAAGTTTGAGATTTTGAGATAATTACGCGATGTGCATTTATTTGGCCGGTAATACAGCTTAGTCATGTTTAAGATCAAGGATTTTTTTTTTAGAAACAAACACTGAACAACCAAATTCAAGCCAGCAACCAATTTCTTTAAGAATAAAAAATCTTGTTACCAATACGAAATATATCGGTGTTCTTTTATATCAAGCTGACGAAACATGTAAACATTTTATATAAAAAAAATTACAATGATAGTTAAGTAAGTAAGTAAGTAAGTAAGTAAATTGTATTTAGAGTCGGCATATATATACACAATAACAGAGAAAACATGAGCTCTGGTGAGCTCTTTAACCGACTATCACATAAAAAACATGCAGCATCATGCAAATAGTACCAAATAAAACCAAAAAAACATGCAATATAATGAAAGCAACTCTATTTGATTTGTGAGTCTCCAGAGTCAAAGTTCATGTGGCAAGCGCCTCTATGTGCATTGAAACGGGGGAATCAGCAAATCACTTGGGATCATAAAATATAACAGACTAAAAGCATAAAAACAAGAAATAAATAATTATAAGCACTAGCATTTAATGGCAGATATATTAAAAAAAAATGCATAAAAAGCAGAGCAAAAGGCCATTATAAAAAGAAAGAAAGAAATTTCAGCTTTGAGACAGCACTGGGTGGAAACGACATGAACTGCAGTAACATTTTTGACCCCCACACCAGGAATTTATATAATTCCTAAACCGGTCAAAAGCAGTCATGAGTCGAGCCTCATTAGGAAGTGAGTTCCATACTTGTGCTGCCTCAAATCTAAAGGATCTTTTACCATAACTGGAGGTTCTAGGTCTAGGTACCTCAGCAGTATTTACATACCTGAAAGTATATGAACTATTTTTTATTACTTACATACCTGAAAGTATATGAACTATTTTTTATTACAACTAAATCTTGAATAAATAAAGGGCATTTTTTATTAATTATTTTAAAGGTCTCCAAGGCAATTGAACGCATTCTACGAGTTTTTAATGATGGAAGGTTCGAAATCTGCAGGAGTGTTTCGTATGAGCTCTGATGGTCTTCATGAATAAATCGAAGCGCTCTTTCTTGTATTTTTTCTATTTTCCTGGTATTTTGTTCCCCACAGAAATGTCAAGTGAAAGGGCAATAACTAAAGTTTGACATAATAAAAGAGTAGTAAATTGTAAGCTTACTCAGTTTGTTTAGATGTTTCCCAATTTTTTTCAAAACATCTAATTGCCTTGCAGCCTTTTTACAAATATTTGAAATGTGTAAATTAAAGTTTAATTTAAAATCAATCGTAACTCCAAGTAGTTTAACCTCATCCTCACATGATATAGAAATACCATTCAAATCAAACACAATCTTTTTATCATGTGTTTTTTTGCCAAGAGAGATAGCTTGAAATTTCTCTGGGTTGGCCTGCATTTTATTGGAAGAAAACCACTGTATTAAAAAATTGCTGTCTTCCTCAAGAGCAGAAATTACATCTTGTAAGGAATTTCCAGACTTTGACAAAGTATTGTCATCAGCATAATTATATAAAGAACATTTTTTTACAAAAAAGAACAAATCATTAATAAAAGTATTAAATAGGATGGGTCCAAGGATAGAATCTTGTGGTACCCCTTTTAATATGTCAAGCATACCACTTAAATTTTGGTTTACTTTCACACACTGTTTTCTTTTTGTTAAATAACTATATGACATATCAAGTGAGGATTTGGATAGACCATAAGCTTTTAGTTTCAGTAGCAGTAAGTCATGGGGGAGACAGTCAAATGCTTTGACAAGTCCATAAGGATAGCTGCAAGGTATTTATTTTGATCTAAGGCTAATTTCCAATCTTCAATTACTCTTAATAAAGTTGACTGACATCCAAAACCAGATCTAAAAGCTGCCAAAAAAGGACTGAAGATTTTATCAAAGTACTGCACTAATTGTACTTCTATGGCATTTTCAAAAATTTTAGAAATAGCCGGTAATACACTTACCGGTCTATAATTTCCCTTTTCTAAAACACTATTCGTTTTGTGAATAGGTGCAACTTGAGCTTCCTTAAGACGGTCAGGGAAGGTCGATGATGAAAATGACAAATTAACAATATCTGTAAGGGGTTTTACAATAGCAGGTTTAGCAAAATGCAGTAATTTAGGTGAGATACCATCTATACCAGTGGCTTTTTTAACATTAATTTTACGTATACGTTTCTCAACAAAGTTGTATATGTGGATTCCGATTCCGAAATGATGTAATAGCTTAATTTGCTTGCTTGCTGAAAACTAGTGCTAATAAGCAGTCAGCTATATAATTCGACTCTGGAAAAAAGGTAAAAAAAAATTGAATATGATATACAGCAACAATCGACAACCAATAAATTACAGGCTCCCGACTTACACTTACATCAATGATTGGTGGTTGTTACTTGCTTCAAGTCTTCAAAATTGAGGGTATGCTATCACGTTTGAAATAAGTTTTCTACAGGTACAATCAAACTTCAATTTTTTAAACCGAATCTTTATGTTATTGAAAGAGCCTATATGTGGTCGAGTGGTAAAGCGCGTCGTCGGCAAAGTATAAGGCGATTTTTTTAATTACACTAGTTTAATTATAAATTACAGGGTTCTATTCATTTGGTAGGGATGTACAAGTATATATATGTTTTATATACTAATATGCGAAAACTGTTGTTTCTTATTTGTGTTTGTAACTATGTATACTGTATTGTTTATTATATTTGTAAAAGAATAATATTACAATGATATTATATTATGCTCCTTGTGAGTCCATTTTATGAAAATAAAGCATCTTCTTCTTCTTCTTCTTCTTCTTCTTCTTCTTCTTCTTCTTCTTCTTCTTCTTCTTCTTCTTCTTCTTCTTCTATATACAGTGGCGGATCCAGAAATTTTCATAAGTGGGGGCCCACTGGCTGCCTAAGAGGGAGCCCGATTTCGTCACGCTTCAGTGATTCCCTATATAAGCAACCAAATTTTTTTCTCAAAAGGGGGGGGGCTGCCCCCCTTAATCCGGCTCTGATATAGATTACCTTAAGTTTGCTGTATTTGGCAAAACTTTTTTTTGTCCTTAATGCACTTCAACTGTGTACTTTATTTGGCCTTTTAACTGATTCTTTGATTCAGCAAGCATCAGTAATGAGTCTTTTGTAGACGAAACACGCGTCCAGCGTTAATATAAAATACAATCTTGGTATTTAAGATGAGTTTATTAACAAGTTAACCACTGTGTCGATGCCACTGCTGGTGGAGTTTTAATTCCCCGAGGGTATCACAAGCCCAGTAGTTAGCACATCTGTCTTGACAAGATTTATCATCGATATGGTCAGAATTATAAATTAACTGTCTACAAAACTTTCAATTTTTGAAATAATAAGGCTTTTCTACCTTAGAAATATATTTCCTTGCTGTAGTTTGGCAAAACTTTAAGGGTTTTTTGTTCCTCAATGCTCTTCAACTTCGTACTTTATTTGGCCTTTTTAACATTTTTTTATTCGAGCGCCACTGATGAGTGTTTTGAAGACGAAACATACGTCTGGCGCAAATGTAAATTTTCAATCCTGGTATTTATGATTAGTTTATTTAAAACCACTAGGTCGATGCCACTCATTTTGTTGGAGTTTTTTAATTCCCCAAGGGTGTCACAAGCCCAGTAGTCGTTGACATGAATAATCATTGATATGGTCAGAATTATAAATTAAGGTTAGCTGTAACAAAACTTTGAATTTTAGAAATATCAATTAAGGCCTGCTTTTCTACCTCGGTAATAGATAACCTTAGCTGTATTTGGCAAAGCTTTTAAGGACTTTTTGGTCCTCAATGCTCTTCAACTTCGTACTTAATTTATTTGGCCTTTTCAATATGTTTTGCTTTGAGCGTCACTGATGAGTCTTTTGTGGACGAAACGCGCGTCCGGCGTTAATATAAAATTTCAATCCTGGTATTTATGATGAGTTTATTTATATTCACATAACTGTTCGCATGTTACTACCATGTTTATCAATTATGTCATAACCATTTGAGGGGGTTCGAGGATATAAATCCATTTCAAGTTTTTTTAAATATACGGGTTTCATCTATAAATGAGAGGGGGTAGGAGGGGTCCTGATTCCGAAATCCCGGGCTTAAAAACACGAAATCCCGAGGTCCCTGTCAATCCCGAGGTCCCTGTCAATCCCGACATCCCGATCCCGGAGTCCCGATAAAGGTCCTATTGTAACGGTTTATTTCTTCCTCTGTGATATTTTATCCTTGGGATAATATTTAATTTGTCACAGTAATTTTTTTCCAGACATCGAATTTCACAGGAAGATTTTTTCCAAATCTATCTGTGTTATGCGGATAACAGATAAATACTATCCATCTGTTCAAATTGCTTTTGTTCCAATATATTGTTATGCTATAATTCATCTGATTTCCATATAATCAACAACTACATCTTTGTCCCCAGACAAAACTATTTATATAGTTAAAAATATCATCATACTCAAATTCTTCAATTACTGTTAACAGTAGTAATGCAACTATATTTCGACCTTTACTTTTTAATTTATAATTGTATTAAAATCTCAAAACAATGTATTTTACTTACCTTATTTAATCATGATATTATTTCACAATTACGATATTTCAAATTACTTCATGTTTTCTTTCTTATGTTTCGTGATTATTTTCTTTTTAAAAGAATGAAATGTACTTGAATATTTCAGGAAATTTTTTTCAATGATTGATAATTTGTAAAATTATTTTCCAATTTTTAACAATTTAGTTTTAATTCAAATACACTATTATTATATCATAAAAGTTTTTTTCTAATAATTATTCAAAAAGATATCTACCCAGAAAGAATTTCACACCAAAGGACAAAATATCCCAGGGAAATATTTTCCTTCGTATAAAAAAATGACAATAACTACTGTGGCATTTTTTCCTCCGGATCAAAGGAGTAGGTCCGGTAAGGGCTGATTTTGGCCTCAAATTTCAAGTTCATCTGACAAAAGATTTTAGACACTTTTTAAACACTTAAGTGTCTATTTCAGTTGCTTCAATAAGTTTATGGGAAAGATTTTAACTGATTTACTCATTAAAAACGATCCGATTCTTGCTGAAATATGAATAATCTATCAAATATGCCCAAAAATGTCACTTATCAGATGTTTTTGTCAAAAATGAAAGTGGCCGCATCCGTGTTCATCCACAACCTTTATATATGTTATGTATTATCATAAAATACAACTTATATTTCAATATTAAGAATGAACACGAATGCGGCCACTTTCATTTAACACGGAAACCGTCTAAAATTTAACTAAAATGCTAAAATTGGGAAGATTTCAGTAATTCAGCATGACTTAATGATGCTAGTACACAATATTTGTGCATTGTATTGTCAAAAACAGCCCATATTTATGTAGCAGAAGCATTTTACTTTCCAATGTATAACCAAAGATATACATTTTAACAATTTTGAAAACTGTTATATTTTGGGGCCAAAAAGGGCCTTACTGAACCTACTCCTTTCACCCGTATATAAACTGTATAAAGAAAGCACAACTTTTAGGTATTGAAAATGTTATACTTTTTCCATCAAACATAAACTGCAAGTGATCAAATCTAAACTATGTGAAAAAGATAAAAATGAGTGGGTTGAAAAATTGTTTAATGACAGAAATCAATGTAATGGTAATAAATTACGTATTTATAGAGAGTATAAATATGTTTCAGAATTTAGTTCTTATGTAAAATTAGTTCGTAACAGGCAGCATAGACGTGTTTTGTCAAATTTATACGGTGGCTGTTTACCACTGGCAGTTGAAACGGGTAGATACTCCAAGCCAAAAATTCCTTTTAATGAGCGTACTTGTATATATTGTACAGATAATTGTGTAGAGGATGAAAAACATTTTTTGTTAGGGTGCGATTTTTATGCAGATTTAAGATATGATTTAATGAAAAAATCTGGTGATATTTGTGATTCTTTTAACGATCTTGATTTACAGGGGAAAATTTTTTTTTTAATGTCACATGATGCTATTAATTCAACCATTTTTAGCTAAAACTTTATATCAAATGTTTTATCGAAGAAGGTATTGTGTATAGTAATATTTTAGTACATTAGTTTTAATTGTTTTATAATATGTGTTATATTTTAAAGTGTCTCATAAACATATGTCAGTAATTTGGCTGGGTACCAATATTTTAATTGTAATATTTAATAATTTTTAATTGCATATTATGAAATTATGTATTCATTGTGTTTTATATATAATAAATTATTCTGATTCTGATATAATTTTGCTTTACACTATCCCCCCCCCCCCCTCACAAATGAACTTTTTCATTTACCTCATAGAAAATAAAATTTAAAAAAAATGGGTCACCGTTCATCGATCATCAAGTTAAAATCTGCACTTTGTTAAGAAACATTATTCTGTTGAACCAGTAACATATTTATGGATAAACTTTAGATATATAATGTTCCCAGGTTGAACTAATAGGAGAAATAGAGGTAATATCGAAATAAAAAAAAAATAAAAAAAATACAGAAATCGTTTATATTTTTCAAACATTTATTAAGTATATCTTATTTGCTAATAACATAATAAAACATAATGTTTAAATTTTAGGTGAAATTTTTGTTCCCTCGAGCCTCCTTAATGTAAATGTGTTTGTCCCAGAAAAAAATGTACATACATGAGGGGGGGTAGGAGGGGTCCTGATCCCGCAATCCCGGGCTTAAAAACACGAAATCCCGAGGTCCCGAATTTAAATAAAGTTAAATCCCGGATCCCGAAATTTGAAAAAAAAGAATTCCCGGATTCCGAAGGGGTAAATTCCGAAATCCCGAGCTTAAAAACACCCGATCCCGGAGTCCCGATAAAGGTCCTATCCCCCCTCATACATCTATTAAATTAAATTCAGGCTCAGTCGATACGAAAATGGCGGGAATTTCGGTTACTGCCCTTTAATCATAAAGGAGGGATAGGAAAGCTACATTTCTTTCTATATTTATCTAACGCCTTGATGAAAATGCATTATTGTTTTTTTCAGATACTTTACAATAAAACAATAAAAGAAGTAACGAAAAGAATTTTTACGATAACATAATAGTAATTCCAGAAAGAAAATCAGAAGCAGTTCATCTAATAGTTTATAGGTGGCGCTGTGTTCTGTTGACTCCAAAACGAGGAATCAAGATGGTGGGTTACAGCGAAAACGTTTTGAGAAATAGACTAGACAAAACCAATTTTGTAGAAATTCGATTATACAAAATGAATGAAAACTCATGTTTTAATACATATCTTAATAACTGAAATAAGTACAAGGGCTTTAACCCCAACCATTGGTGTAGATCGTAGTATCCTGTTGTTACTATGGCCGGTCTTGAAAACAACGAATTTTCTTAGTTTTTGCATCATATTGAGTTCATTTTATGGTCCGTATTTTTGAAATTCACGTTCGACATTTTATTCGAATGGGAAAATAACCGTTAATGTTGAGTCAGTAGTTGTTTCGATTACTCAGAACAACGTGACCATGTGTCATTGCGAATTTACAATTTGAATCCGATCATTTATAATTTACTGCGTAAGATACATCAGTCGGTTTCACAAAACAAACTAACAATTAAGATTGGTCTTAAGCAATGCACAATTCAGTATACTGAATTCATAGCCTAGTGGTTAAGACCGATGGCTACGATGATGTAGGTCCCGAGAAATTGATTCAGATTCCGGGATGCTAAAATTATCAGTACATCAAAAGGGTGGTTTTCCCCTCTCACAGGTCTGTATGTTCCAGACCATAGGAGTATTTCGACCGTACGCATACAGTCCGGACCGTATACATATACTCGTACAGTCCGACCAAACATGTACGGTCGAACAGTATGAGTATATTTGCGTATGGTCCAGTACAAGCTGACCATACATGTGATTGGATCATATGGGTTATATGAGGGGGGATAGGACAATTAGATCGAGTAACTGAACAAACGAACAATTGAAATTAAACATTTGTTTAATTGTACATGTATATCTGAATCCTATTATCAATGATTTTGGTACACTCGCCCAAGGTGACACTTGCTACAACAAGCAACGTAATACTTTTTACATTTAAAAAGGTACATGTTTGCAGTTCATGCATGTCCATCATTTGTCCATTTGCATTTGCAATTTTTTTTTAAATTACTAAACTTTCTAAAACAACTGTCCTCCCATATTATCGTGATTATGTTTACTTCAGATATCTTCAATTTCAGTGATTATAATTCAATTAATTTATAACTGATCGACATGCTAAATACAAGAGATTAACAGAGTTGATTAGTGTAATTTTTTTTTAAATAGTTAGAATATAATTGAACTTTTTTATACTAATTTGAGAGTTAAGTTATTTTGATTTGTTATATATGCATTTGTATCTAATAAACTTGACCAACTTCTTAATATTAGTCTGGTCGTACGGTCCGACCGTATGAGTATTTTGAAAAAGTACGCATACTGTCCAGACTGTACGTGTACGGTCCAAATACTCTTACACTCTGGAACATATACATCTCTGGTACCCAGTCTGGAGTTAAATCTAGAATGGGTACTTTGGGGGCTAGGGTTGGTCAAAGTTGCCCTCTACTTTGACCATGTTGACCTGGAGATCAATCTACTGATATTGCTTCTGTTTGTCTGTTCCTACCGAATATCCCGGTGGTTCTCTCCGAGTACTTCTGCTCTCTCCACCATTATAACAGACTTCCCAATGTTCTAGTAAATATTGTTGTGAATAATTTAGTGAGACATCTCCATTTATCCCAAAAGGGAGTGTACACGAGTTCCACTACCCTGGCATCTCTGGAGGGGTGCTCAGAATAATGTAGGAATCTACCAGTACATACATACCATGCATACTTGCGATTAATCATAGTCATCATGGTCATAAGTATTTTTTTTTAATTGACGCCTGATCCTGTATGATGTTAAAACATTAGGATACAAATGTATCAAGTTATTCTCAAAACCCTGCAGTTATGAATAAATATTGTAATTAATTTATAAATTTGTAATTAATTCTTTATAGACATATTTTGATGTTTAATACACCTTATTGGGATTCGTCCGCATTACATGATATCACACAGGTTCCCGTAACATTTTGATGTCATAAAACAAAATATCTGACGCCACAATGGGAAAGTGATCGTTGTACATGTTGTATGCGTCAAAAGTTCAAGCGGCCAGGTCATCTGGGATTAGCGATAAGGTGTATAACGTAGGACTCTTTATATTTTCTCTATGTTAGTATCGAAACGTTTGTAAGGGTGCATAGTTTATCTTACTTTTTTGTCTGCTGCTACTTCTTTCTCCTTTAAAATTTTTTACAGAAACTTTCAGGGCTCACGCTACCAGGCGACTTGGGCGAGGAAGTCGCCTTCCTGACCGTCACTTCGCTTTCCCCGACCCCCAAAAGCGAAAACAAGTCGCCCTGTTCTTGACGATAGTCGCTTTTAGTCGCTTCCGTCATCGGACATTTTCAATTTTTACCAAGTTGATGAAACATCAATTTTTTACTGATAATTAAAGAAATTCAGACATAAACGATTCATTATCTTTAGAAAAGAGGTTGAAGCATTGTCTTCGCAGTGTGTAGCAGGTTATTTGATAAAAATACAACTTTTTATCACTTCGTGCATTTCCGTAGTGCTTGTTTCCGTAGTGCTTGTTGCTCGAAAACGTACATCAACCTAAATTTCGGCGGCAAAATACGTTTGTTACTTCATTTAAACGTGATAAAAGTTGCCTCCAGTAAATGTTTAATCCATTTATTGCATTAAAACCATCATGTTCCTTTCCAAATAACTTGTCAAACATCGTTTATTTTTGTAAATTTTCTTGCATTCGTCCGCCATTGACCGATTTCTAAACTACGGATCTGAACCGGACCAGCTATGACCCTAATCCGTACTTTTACAATAATTACTACGGACGCACGGATGGAACAGCTGACAGAAGAATATTGATCCCAAAAGGGAAAAATTACGCATTCCACACGCATTAAGAGACTTTTGGTTACATCTAATTGATTGGTGTATATAATTCCCTATATTTTTTATGGATTGTTTCAAACTATTGATTAAAAAAAAGTTGCTTTATAACTCTGAGACTTATTATACTAACACCAATATATTATGGCCCAGCTTAATAACTTTTATATTATTTATGAGAAACACTGAATTTCATACACAAGATAATTTTTAATTAAATTGTAATTGATATATTATAATTTCTTTACATTTTTTAAAATAAAATTATTTTTTTTTAGTGCTAGATATTTAGTTGGTAGTTTCTCACAAGAACCTTAGTAAAACTTAAACAACTTTAAATTTCAAATGTTACTTTAATAGTAATTTTTTACTCATATGAATTGAACAATATAAAAAGAACATTATTTACATATGGCCCTTTATACTATTGTAAAATCCAAACATTGTAGCGCACCGCGCGAATACGCACTTCTCTTTCAAATCTCACCACTTCTCCCTATCAGTTTCAAAAAGAGAAGTCACTTCTCCCTATAATTCTGAAGTAGTGTGAGCCCTGAACTTTGTACAACATATAACATAATCGTTTAATTTGATGGTCTTCATTTATATCATGTACATGTATAAAGAGAAACATTAAAACACAGTTTTATCTATTATCTTTCACTTTCAGAATTTTGATTGCCTTTATTCCTTCAATCCCCAACTTAATTCTAGTACATATATTGATTCTTCAAAAGATAATTATTCATTTTATATTAATTATACTTTTAGGATGTATTTTTAATGTTACGAAGGAAGAAGGCAACTATCTTCACTGATGCCAAGGAGTCTACCACCGTGCATGAAGTAAAGAGAATAGTGGAAGGTATTCTCAAGGTCAGACCTGAAGATCAGAGGCTGTATAAAGATGACCAGGTAAATACTTTATATGGACCATAATTTGCTATTGGGCTCCGTTTCCTATAACTATAGAAAAGTGATAAAATTTGAATTACTGTAAGAAAAGTTGTAACTACATCTAAAGATGCCATTATTTTTATTAACATACAAGTGTATGCTACTCTTCCCTAGAAAAAAATTGAAATATACGAATTTCAAAGATTCTACAACCGTATTTTTGTGTCGTTTCTCGCGTTACTTTTTGCTTCCGAAGAGCATAACGCTGACTGATTTATAGATAATCGTCACCGGCAAATTCGTAACTTTTGCTTTCAAATAACAAAGAACATCGACCAATAAGAATAGTGAGAAGAAAATGCCGAGAACTATAAGTATTTATGTAGCAGATGTAAGAACAGTGGCGTGATTTTTGTGTCCGATTTCGTAACGCAAATTTTAGATGATGTAATCTGCTTTGTTGTAATAGAATTCTTAAAAACAATATGCAAATATGAACTCTCGCGAGATGTTCAAACAGGTAAATCAGAGATGATTTACATTCTTGTTTTGATCTTCGTAATAATTAAGTAAGAAAATGACGTTATCGTTATGCGTTACATTTCACACGAAACAGAAGTCCAGTTATTTATTAAAATTGTTTTTGTCCTTAAGTTCTAATCATTTCCGGTCATACGTGAAACATGTGACTAACATGTGATCACGCCCTTACAGCCGGACATACGATATACTAGTTCTAAACATTGTTTTTGTTTCCAACGGGATGTTAGCAAACATAATCTGTAGACTTGTTTCGACTTGTTTAAAAAAGGAAAATACAATTTTCAAAGAGATAGCGCCGGGGGCCTATTATTATTCCTATGTGCATAATGTTACATACGATCTTGTGTGAAAATAAATGCCCAATGACTTGACAAAATCGATTTCAAATTTGACCGACGTTTAAACACACTACGTTTCCCAATAACGATGTAAAGGGTCCTTGGAAAATTCAATCGAAATTACGTCTCTTATCATGGTGCCTATGTTCGTTGGATTGATTTTGCTTCAGCAGTAAATATTACTGGATATTTTAGGTGAATAAAGATAATTAAATGAAAAATGCATGTTAATATACCGTTACACTAGGAATGTACAAAGTTGGTAACTTTGTCACAATTTTTAATTTTTTTTTTTTATTCATGTTCTGCAAACACTTTTCAGAAACGCAATAAACTTGTCAAAGGAAAAGTAAACTTTTACCAGGCATGACTTCAAAGGAAGTACTTTATTGATTTTAGCCCACTAAAGTAGGTTAAAATGTGGAAACCATGTAGATGGTGTACAGGTCACAAATATCACATGGTGCCTATTTTAAAGATTTTAATTCCAAGTTAAAAGTTTTTTTCTTTACTGGATTTAAAGAATTTTACATTGCCAATGATTTGGAATAAATCTTATATAACTGGAATTTCAAAACCAAATATAAATATATTTTTTTGTCCAAAACATCAAGATACAACAATTATGGTATCCTGTATCAATGAAGAAAATATGGAAAATTCTGAATAAATTGTACTAATTGTTTTCAAAACAAGCACATATTTAGGAGTTTTATAATACTGTTACATTTAAGATGGATTTTAAGAAAAAGTATACTGTTCAGATTATTTTAAGCAGATTTTGCAATAAAATAAAACTAAAAAAATGCTTTCGGTTTCTTATGGTTTCCTGTCACGTTTAAAAAAAACTTTAATATAACATTGAAAATAGATTTTAAATATTAACATGAAGCAAGTAACACTAGTAATGGTGTTTATTTATGCCTTTTGAATTATATTGTGCAAAATAAAGAAAATAAAGATTGGTTTCCTGTTTGGTTTCCTGTCACGTAAACGGTGAATCAAAATGTATTAATTTTTTCTCGAAAAACTCAATTGTTCCATTCATACTATTCTAACACCAACACAACCCACAAAATAAAAGTTAAAATTTTAGAACTTATAAAAAAGGATACAAAAAGAAACCAAAGGCCGAATACCAAATTATGGTCCATATAGTTCATCAGTCTTCACACTTAAACACAAGACGGCATTGGATTGTAAAATTCTCCTCTACAAGCTAACAGAATCCAACTAAAATTTTCAAAAACTGAGTTACAAACTTGTGGACTCGAAAGTTTATTGTGAAGGCTGGGTAAATTAAGCTGCTTGCATTTTGCTAGAAAAATAAAAATAATGAACGGTTTGAAGGTTGAAATATTTTTTTATTTTAATTATTATTGTATTTTCCTTATCAGAAATTCACAGCAAATTTTATGTCTTCTTGGGCTTCTTAGCCATTTATTAGCCTCCCAAACACAGTTTGTAGACTAATTGGTTTTGCTAAGTTCTTATTAGTACTATTCCATTAAAATTTATGTGGGAGAGTAGGAAGAGAAGTTCATTATTTAACAGTGGCGGATCCAGAACTTTTCCTAAGGGGGGCCCGCTGACTGACCTAAGGGGGGGCCCGATCCAGTCATGCTTCAATGATTCCCTATATAATCAACCAAATTTTTCCCATGAAAGGGGGGCCCCTGGATCCGCCTATGTTTAATATGGGTCATGGGTCTTTTCTCAGTATGCGTTGTCTACTATCATTAAATGCAAAATTATCTAAAAACTGGTTCTTGGTTGTAGGGATATTTTGTAAATCCCTTCCTACCGGCTACCCTCCAACATGCATTTTAATGGAACACTCAATTTCAGAATCGCCTTTATGGCACCGTCAATGGATTTGTTTACTTGATGATGGGAAACATTATGTATCTGAATTTATTTGTCATGTTTGTAGTTTAGAATCTATTGAATACATCTAGTGCATCAGTCATCAGGTTATAGTTTCTATGAATGGAAAGATGGATGCAATGCATAGCATATTTTTATAGGATTTGAAAAAAATCATTGAAATCATTTTACTGTAACCAACTAAGTATCTTTTCTTCTCATTTTTCTGCTGCAAACGTTGATAAAATGTTTTTTTTACTTCTTTCAGCCATTGGACGACAATAAGACGTTAGGAGACTATGGTTTTACGTTTGCCACAGCTAGAGCCCAAGCACCAGCTACTATTGGATTAGCTTTTAGACAAGATGGTAGGTTCAACAGAATGTCACAATATTTATGCTAACAACAGTGCAGTGTTTATATAATCTATATAACACAAGGCAGGGTTGTTTACATAATGTTCTGTAGCCTTGTAGGCAATTGTAATATTTGAAAAAAGACGTCTAGTTAAGGACTTTAATGCACTCACCTAATATACAGCTAATTTCTCTGAAAGAATTATGATTTAACTTTGATTTTTGCCTGGTCACAAAATAGTACGGTGCAGTTTTTGTAAAATTAACATTTATTTCAGAAATTACTGGAAAATTATAAAATTACAACATGTTTTTCAAGCAAAGGAAATAAATCGTATCTCTTCTTTTATGCAGAATAATTAAGTGAATTAGATTCTTAAAATATTGAAAAACAATATTAACAACTGTCAGTCTGCATGCTTTTGCATTCCTTAATATCGTTTTTTCATTCAAGACCAAGACTTTATCTCAACATTTATTAAAATCAAGAATTTCTGTAATTTTATGATGTTGGGTAAAATAACTATAGTTTCCAGAATCCCTTATCTACTTTGTTATCAGTTTATTATTGAATATATAAGGCGATTTCCGTGTACCTAATCATGTTAATAGTGCTATAAGAGTACAATAAATCATATTTAAACGGTTCTATTTCTATCTTTAACTTCAATAGATATAAAATTGTCTGAAATTAAGATTTTTTTCTTTTTTTTCAGATGGAGAATTTGAGGCATTAGAAGTAACGCCTTTGTCTAATCCTCCAGAGTTACCAGATGTCATGAAGCCACAGGATACAGCCACACATGCACAGGAACAAACAGCATCATAGTTATCTCCTCATACTTATCATCAGATCATCTCGTTTAAAGGGAGATAATTTTCCCGTATTTTTTTTTAAGCCATCAGTACTAGCAGTTATTTTGACATTTTAACTTAATTTATTTTGTACTTTTCCTGTACTGTTTATTGTCTTTTTACTGAGGATGTGAATGGTTGATTGGTTGATGAAGGATGGTTGCATGTTTAAGAACTGTTAACAATTACTGCCATATTAAAGTATTTACAATGATATGATCAAATGCCACTTTAGTAGTGGCATCATGATTAATTATTGAAGACAGCTGAGAATAAAAAGAACAATCTTTAAAAGATTGAAATGAGTTTTAACCGTTGTTCTGGGACTGCTTTTTTCAGTACAGCTAAAAAAATATTTAGTTTTTTATTTCTCCATATTTGATCACTTTCAAAAGAAGAAAGGCCCTCAGTGATGTCTATTGAAGAAGGCAATGAAAATGCAACTTCTTGTAAACACTAATAATATCTTAAGTGCTTTTATTTTTTTAAATTTTGTAGAACTTTTTCTTTTTTTTATTTATGCTAGATTTGTTTTTCTTTTGAAACTTTAAAAAAATCATTATATGTAAATTATCAAGAGAAAGTGTTTGAATTTATTCCCCATACATCAAAGGGAAATGGTCAGAAAATATGTGCACTCACAGTTCTGCATTTATACATAGTTCCATCTCGTTTGATTTATTATCTGAGTAATAGGTTTATTTATTGAGCAGTATTTGAATTGATTTGTTTATACTTGTATGCTTTTTTTTTTACAAAGAACAAGTTTTGTTTATTAAGTCGTGAACAAATGTTAACAGTCCATGATTATACAAAAACTCATAATTAATAGGCTTCAGTTCCACATTGTTAAAATCATTAAGCCTTTCTCAATTGTTTTAAGTTCTTACATTTAAATTTTCAATGTTATTATAATTGTTAGGTTGCTGTTCAATAGATATTTTCCTCACACTTCCTATATTTATTTAATGGATATTTTTAACACATTATAAAAAAGATAGATATACAGTATAAACATTGTTAACAAGAAAACAACTAAAATTTTCTGTAAAAGTCTCAGTAAAATATGTAAAAAAAAACATTTGCTGAAACTATTTGATATTTTAACTTGCGATACTCCATAAAATGTGTATTGAACTCCTTCAGTTCTGAGTTTGTTTCTGATTTTTACTTATTATGAAAAGTTGTACATGCAATAAGTAGTTCATTTATTAAGAATTAAAGATGTATGAAAAGTGTTTAGTGCTGTCTTGGCAGTTTGTTTGTACATGTTTGTAATTGGACTGAAATGTTACACGATATAAATATACAATGTACTGTTAAGACTTCAGTTTGTCTGCCATTTACTATTAGTTTAATAGTTGAAGGTGGTACCTAATACTACAGGGAGATAACTCTTTAAAGTCAGCTAAATGTTTTAATTACATTGTGTTGTAATAGGAATATTAAGCTTCTTAATGATAAAAATTGGTGTTTGTCAAACTGCTATATAACCAGTGTAATTTTTCTGACAAAACAGTTGGTTCTAAATTTTTGAAATTTTTATATTTTTGTTAAAGGGTCAAAGTAAATACTTTGACAAAATTTTATGAAAATTAAACGAGCCAAATTAATTTTAGTGAAACTGTTGGGTACCACCTTAACTCTTAACCCTGGAAAGAAAACCCATAACTACTATCTCAAATTGTATTTCAAAATTCTTATAGATTTCTTTTATTCACAACTTAGTGTTTATTCGCTTATAAACAGTTGATTATTACTAGTTAATGATATTTGGTATGTTAAAGAATTGGAACATCTCATTTCTATGCTAGGATATTATTTTGCCCCTGCCCTTCAGTCATGGTAAAGAAACTTGTAAACCTTTGTGTAGTTGTCCATTTAAAGTTAGTGATTAGTTCAGTTTAAGACAAACCATAAATGGTTATGCAATGATATTTGGTATCCCGTTTTATTAACATAACATTTGAATGTAAAATATACATGGAGATTTTAACCCTCATCAACATTAATAGATTCTTTTTGGATTTCTGAAAGACAAATATGTTATTGATTATTGATACAGCCACCATACTGTGAACATAAAAACACCTCCGACAAAATCTTATTAAATTAAGATATATTGTTTCCTTTGACTAAATGAAGGTCAAGTTCAATTTTCACGATTTTAGAAGATTTGTTGTTGAGTTTTTGACTTATCAGTAGGGAAAGTAATTCTTATATGATTTTGAGATATTTCCCTTTGAACAGTAATTGATAAGTATTTCTTAAACAGATTGCGCATGCTGAAATGTCTAGTTTTCTTTACTATTCATTGAAATTATGTTGATAGTCCTAAAAAAAAGCTTTAACATGATCCAAGAAAATGAGGTCAAGGTCATATCAAACAAGAAATAAATGTACAACTTACAATAATTCAATACCCTAAATATAGTTGACCTATTGTTTGTAGTTTCTAAGAAACAGACTTGACCAATGAACCATGAAAATGAGGTCATGGTCAGATGAACCATGCCAATAAAATTAATAATGGAAATAAATTAATAATGGAAATGGGGAACGTGTCAAAGAGACAACAGCAGAAGGTCACCAACAGGTCTTCAATGCAGCGAGAAATTCCCGCACCTGGAGGTGTCCTCCAGCTTGTCTCTAAAGAAATATATATACTAGTTCAGTGATAATGAACGCCATAATAAACTCCAAATCGTACACAGGAAACTAAAATTAAATATAATACAAGACTAACAAAGGCCAGAGGCTCCTGAAGCAGACATGAACAATCCTTCAATACAACAAATATAGTTGACCTTTTGCTTATAGTTAAGAAAAACAGACCAAAACTTGAAAAACTTAACACTGAGAAATGAACCATGAAAATGAGGTCAAAGTCAAAGAAACCTGGAGGCGGACATGAATATTATAAAATATTTCTATACAAAAAATATAGCTGATCTATTCCACTTAGTAATAGAAAAAAAGATGAAAACTCAAAAACTTATCTTTGACCACTGAACCATGAAAATGAGGTCGAGGTCAGATGATGCCTGCCAGTTGGACATATACACCTTGCATTCATTGCAAACACCAAATATAATAAACTTCAGTATGAGAAAAACAGACCAAAACACAAAAACTTATCTTTAACCACTTAACTATGAAATGAGGTCAAGGTCAGATGACACCTGTCAGTAGAACATGTACACCTTGCAATCCTGCCATACAAAAATTATGCTAGACCTATTGCTTACAGTACATTGTAACTGAAATATGGACTTGATTACCAAAACATAACCTTGTACACTGATCCATAAAATGAGGTTGAGGTCAAGTGAAAACTGTCAGATAAGAATGAAGAACTTTCAAGATACGCACATATCAAATATAGTTCTCCTATTACTCATAATAAGAGAGAAATTAACTTTACAAAAAATCTTTACTTTTTTTTTGCTGAACCATGAATCTGAGGTCAAGGGCAATAGACACGTGACAGACAAACTTTGTAATATATCTATATTAAAAGTATAAAGCATCTAGGTCTTCCACCTTCTATAATATAAAGATTTTAAGAAGTAAGTTAACACTATCCCTATGTCAAGCTTTCTGCAACAAAAGATGCAGGCTCTACAAAAATTGAATCCTTTGGGTTCTTATATGCTAATTCCAACAATGTACAAAATGTACTTAGATTTTGGATGTGGAACATAATAAGTAAATGTCTTATTTCAAATCTGCCAGTTCTTTGACCATATTTATTTTGTGTCACAAACCTATCCTGTGTCAAATATTTTTTCACAATCAAAATTCAGAGCTTTACTGTTGAGGGTTCGACCTCTGCAGGAAAATCCAGTTTACTGTGAAAATCTCTTGTTAAACTTTGAAATCTTAAAATAGTTGACATGCAAGTTTGTAATAAGTTCAGATTTAATGGAAACACTTGATGTATCAGTGGTATTTAGTTATGCAGTTGTATCACCATTAGTATTTCTCCTTTCCATCCTGCACCTTCAGTCATGGTTCATTGACTTTGAATATTTTGCATAGTTTAAAATTGAGGATGGAAATGGGGAATGTGTCAAAGAGACAACAACCTGACCAAAGAGCAGACATGTCAGGTTCTCACTCGTGATTAACATGAGGACTATATTTGGTATATGGGATCCTTGCAAGGGTCTAAATTTTGTCCAATATGATTCACATGACAATGAACTCCTTTCAAGGATCAATGATTTAAGGTCAGGTTTATGTGGTTAAGTCCATATCTTTGATACTATATGCAAAAAGTAAACTATGAAAGGTATACATGTCTATCACAGGATTCATCTGATGTTGCTCTCAATTTTAAGGTTCATTGGTCAATGTAAATTGTAAAACTTTTGTGGTTTTGTCGAATTCTAAAATACTATAGCAATAGATCAGCTTTATTTGGTATACAGAATGATTTTGAAATGAACATGTGTACCTGACAGGGTTCATCTAACCCTGACCTCATTTTCATGGTTTATTAATTGATATTAAAGATATAGTTAAAAAGGGGGGGGGGGACAAGGAGTCTAAAACCTGAATTAAGATACAGGGGAAAATATCTTACCCCATAACACCAACTTTCTTTTCATATAATACTTCATTAGCTCATAAAAGGTCATATACCAAAATTTAAACAGAGAATATATTTCCTTTCTTAAAATTTGAGACCGAAATATTGTAAATACAACATGTACAAGGTAAAAGTCTAAGTTGATAAGATTTTGAAATTCAGCCATAACAAATTTTGAGAACAGAAATATACAATGTAGAAATAAATTTTTTAAATAAAAATGAAATTACTGTATTCAATCTGCACATAAAAGATAATAACACCTAATTTTTCATACAGTTTATTGCAAATAAATGAGTAACCTTCCTCTTAATGTTCACTGCATTCTATAGAATTTTCAAACTGATGTTAACCTTTTTCATTAAATAATGATCACAAGCTATTTTCTATTTACCACTGCATTATAAAGAAAATAATAAAAACATGAATATGCGTCTATATGACCCAGTATTTCATTTACAGTAAACTGCAAATTCAGAGTCACAGCACCAATTTGGCACATACAAAAAATAAAAGTCCATACAATAATGAACATATCAACTAAGTTTCTAGTTGATATAACCATGAATTTTTGGTAAACTACTGAAATGTAATTTAAACCATAAAAAAATTAATGCATACTGATTGTATGTACTAGTTCAATTTATATTTAATTTTTAAAAAGATAAATTTTAAAATAAAATTTTTAAAATAATTTTACCCTTTCAACTGCAAATACTATTGCAAAGCATAAACAGAAATATATCTTCATTTTCAATGGTTGAATATAAAATATATTTAATCAATATGTATCCTTTAATTGATACTATAATGCATGACTCAGAAATATACATCTTCCTATTGCAAAAACATAAAAGTTAAATGAGTTTTCAATATACATACATACATTTAAGAAGGAGTGGTATGAGACAAACATCCATCCAAGTCACAATTTGTAAAAGTAAAACAGTAAAGGTCAAAGAACATATGTTAGCTTATCAAATAATCATGAAAAATTTGGTTTGGAAATCAAATAATCAATATAAAAACGGCCAAGTATTCACATAATCAAAACCCCCATGACAAGGCTTCTAACTTGGCTACCACGTCTTCAATGTACCGGACTATTTGACTAGCTATGCAAATACATGTAACCCATGTTGAAGTCATGCTGTCCGGCGTCAATGAGATAACACTTCCAACATTGGGCACTAAATTTGATATATTCTGGTTTCTCTGTCTCTGTAATACAAGCATCTTATATTATAATTTACTACCTGTACAGATCTACCAAAGGTAGTTAGTACCCTACCCTAATATGTTAAATTTCCAAATTTCAATGAAACTTTTTTAGATTCCAGAAATTTAAGATAGTGTTGTTTTCCCTATACACCTTGTGTCAGAATTTCCCTACAAATAGCTTAATTTTGACTAAGACCAGGAACAATTTTGTCATCTACATTCATAGTGTTAAAATACCAATATCTACAGATATGAATGTTGATAACTTATAATAGTATTTGGGATCTTGTGAAATACAAAAATAAAATATTTGTATTCCCATACTTTTACTGTTACTATGTGCAACCTAGCAAAAAAGTACAAAAACATAATTATTAAGTCATGCTTCTGAGGTTGTTTTTTTTTATAAATCAAGTAATTTAGTTCCTTTTTCAAAAAAAGAATGGTGAAATACATAAGTTCTATATATTGTATCTTTAATTAATGATGTTGAAATTTTTAAAGTTTCCTTTACATTTCTTTGTTTAAAAACATTGAAAGAGTTGATTCTACAAAATAATAAACAAACCACAAATAAAAAAAAATGAGGCATGTTTTAACCCACCAAAACTTATTTTAAAGTTAATGCAAGTACATATAAATAACTCTTGCGTAAGCATTTCCCCCGGGTTTTAAAAAGTGAATAGCTTTTTTTAAAACGATGCAACAATGCATACAAATATAACAAAATAAAGGACATGTATGCGGTATGATTGCCAATAAGACAACTGTCCCCAGAAACAATGCAATAGAAGAGATAGTGTGTATCAATTCATAATACACACACTTGTCAAACCCTTTGCAAAGTATTAGATACTTATATTGCTGTTCTTCATCTGAAAGTCACACTCAGTCGTTTCAACACAGAGCAAAAGCTCACAATTCATCACAAGTTTGAGCAGGATTATTTGCCTTCTGTTGACAATGTTACAGATATGTCAACAAATGAATGTTGTCATAATTTGCACAAAAATCTCATTGAAAATACAAAATCAATTAAAACAATTAGATCACCATGGGACACCTCATGACAATTGCAATGAACAATGATAAATGATAAATCTCATGACAATTGCAATGAACAATGATAAATCTCATGACAATTGCAATGAACAATGATAAATATCATGACAATTGCAATGAACAATGATAAATATCATGACAATTGCAATGAACAATGATAAATGAGCACTAGACTATTGATCACATGATAAATGAGCATATGATTTATACTGACATGAAAAAATATCATATGATTGATGATCCATTCCATTTGTACAGGATCATGAGGATGACATGAAAGACTGTATAGCCACTTGACAATGTTCTGTATAGTCACTTGACAAATTGATCAACTTCTACTGGTTTACGGACCCAGTTTCCTATTCCAATGTCATGACAATGTTTTCTGAATGCCTGTTTGGCTCTTTGATAGTTTTTGTTCATCTGTTTGGCTGCTGAGTATGTAGGCACTTGTAGAAGTTGATTCTGTGAAGTCAATTTAGCTATTTCTTTATATCTATGAAGAAAACCAGCCTTACATAGACGACTTGCTTTTGTGGCTCCAGTTTTGGATGGAGATCTGTAAAATACAGAAAGATGTTCTACACTCATGGTACATTATGAGAAATGTATGAATTTGGTACACACATTGTACATAATAAATGTATATATAAACTAGGAAAACATGAGGTTCTGCTTAGCATTTTCATTCTTTCCACTTAAATATATATTTATATCATTATCACTTTAATTTCAAAGTATATTTATATAACTCATCAACAACTATTTCATTATCTATGATGTAGTTCATGCAAGGAGTTAAAGGAATAATAGTGCAAACTTCTTATTAATATATTAGAAAATTCCATGCTCAGTGGATGCTACAATGTATCAAAATTCAGAGTACTGACAAACAGGCAGTGACTGTCGGGCAGAACTGAAAATGACTGAAAATCGACATAATAATGTACCTGACCAAACATTTTGTCTTTTCTTTAATATTGAAATAGCTGAATAATATGCAACAATAGTAATGAACAAAGGGACTGTAGATAAGGGGATTGTAGTATTACACCCTCTTTCTGAGTTGGGGGATTCATTCTTATCTGAAGAGTGACAATTTTTATGGGATTTCTTTTGTAAAGGTGTACCACAAATTTCAATGCTTAAATTAGTACAAGTTTCTTAAAGCACGTCTAAAGATTTTGGCAAAACCATGAAATCAAATACATGTATCAACAATTTCCCCCCCCTTAATCCAAGAAATTTGGTACCCACAAAACAATAAGTGAATCCACAGTAAATAAATCAACTAAGAGCTGTTACATTAAAATGTACGAGGGAGGGTAGGAAGGGACTTTAAACTATCTGTACAACCAAGAACCATTTTTTAGATAATTTTGCTTAATGGTAATGACCCACATTCAATAATTTAACTTCCTTTCCTACCATTTAACATCATGTGAGCATACATATTAATGGAATAGCACTAAAGACTTACATATCATCAGTTCTACCCTCTAAACCATCTATAACTTCTACTTCATCCTCAACTGACCAGTTCATACACAAATGAGTTAACGTTTCATCATGGTGTTGATAGGGAGTTGACAAGGTTGTCAAGGTGGGATGATTGATGTGATAACCATCAGGAAGGTCATTTTCTAAGACATCATACACACGACAACACATGGCACGTGAGAAATGTCCATGATCATACTGACGACCTGAAATATATTACATGTATCAGTATTTTTTTACTTGCATGAATGCAGTTCAACATATGAAGCCAGGGAATAAGCATCTGGTCTTTCACCCTTGAGACAAACAAAAAATTAATATAAACTTAATATCAGAGGAAAATTGGTATTTTCAATTTGGGAAAAAAATAACTCTTTTACCTTCAATTTAAATACATCAGTTCTAGAAATATTACCGAACAGATTTATACCTGACAAGCATTGTTTTTGCTGGAGGTCAATTATATTGCAATTTGCATGATTTGTGAAAAAAAGAAAAATGGTGATGAAAGAAAAAAATTATTGGTGAAAATTATAGTGAAAGAATTGTAAGGGTTAGACATCCATCTTTTTTTCAGAGCATCTGACTTTTCATTATCAATCAACTTACTGTGGATTCATTTATTTTCGTGGGTATCAATTTTCGTGGATAGAGAAAAAAAGACGTTTCGTGGTATACGTAAATTCGTGGATCGCTGATTACAACAACAAAAAATTAGATACGTAATTCGTGGATTTCTTTTAGATTTAGGAGATCATATAACCTCCTTGGTTTGATCAATAATAAAACAAAACAAAAAAGGACTTCATTGAAAAAGCTCGCTTGGTCATTTTAGGTTAAAGTGTTCATTGATAACTTCGATTACAATAATGGACAGAGACAACTAATTATTTGTTTGTTTTACAATTTATAAATTCTTGTCTGAATTCTATAAGGCATTTAAAACTTTATGATTGAAAGCTCATTTTCCTAATCACGATATAATAAACAGTGATATAAGTATAAGGTGTGAAAATAAATGTTCCTGTCATAAACAATATTACCTACGGGCAATATCCCCGTACTTAATCCTATTGATTTTTAATCAGTGGTAAACCAAACTATGATATATAGATTCCTACACTGCAACAAGTGTATTACGATATTTCTCCACTCGAGACAGTTAAATTTTATTATTTAAAGCGCGAGGCTTGCCGAGCTCGGCTTTAAATAATAAAATTTAACTGTCGAGAGTGGAGAAATATCGTAATACACGAGTTATAGTATAGGAATCTGTTTCTCTAATGATTTTTATCCTTCTTTTTCAAAGATTTTCAAAAACTTGTGTTCTTTATATGCGACGTCATCAGGCATGGTCGCCTTTTTTCATGACGTCACAATAGGAAAATTCAGAAGAAAACAAAACATTTAGACGTCATAATCAAATTTCGACTAATCATTTCCCGAGAACAGATTTTTCACTAGTGAGGAGAAATATTTTTCTCACACCGGTCAGGAAATGTGAAAATAGCACAAAAATTAGAGAAACGGTATTTAACAACTTGCAGTTATTTTCCATGAACAGTTTTAATAAATTTTATAAAGTAAATTATCACTGATATTAGATATATTTATTATAGATTTAATCAAAATACTTGTATTTTTTTACAATCCAAATTCAAAGCTTTACTGTTGAGGGTTCGACCTCTGCAGGAAAATCCAGTTTACTGTGAAAACCTCTTGTTAAACTTTGAAATCTTAAAATAGTTGACATGCAAGTTTGTAATAAGTTCAGATTTAATGGAAACACTATTGATGTATCAGTGGTATTTAGTTATGCAGTTGTATCACCATTAGTTTTTCTTCTTTCCATCCTACACCTTCAGTCATGGTTCATTGACTTTGAATATTTTGCATAGTTTAAAATTGAGAATGGAGATAGGGAATGTGTCAAAGAGACAACAACCTGACCAAAGAGCAGACATGTCAGGTTCTCACTCATGATTAACATGATAAACTATATTCGGTATATAGGAATCCTTGCAAGGGTCTAAATTTGTCCAATATGATTCACATGACAATGAACTCCTTTCAAGGATCAATGATTTAAGGTCAGGTTTATGTGGTTAAGTCCATATCTTTGATACTATATGCAAAAAGTAAACTATGAAAAGTATACATGTCTATCACAGGATTTATCTGATGTTGCTCTCAATTTTATGGTTCATTGGTCAATGTAAATTGTAAAACTTTTGTGGTTTTGTCGAATTCTCAGATACTATAGCAATAGATCAGCTTTATTTGGTATACAGAATGATTTTGAAATGAACATGTTTACCTGACGGGGTTCATCTAACCTTGACCTTATTTTCATGGTTTATTGATTGATATTAAGGATATAGTCAAAAAAAGGGGGGGGGGGACAAGGAGTCTAAAACCTGAATTAAGATATAGGTGAAAATATTTTACCCCACAACACCAACTTTCTTTTTATAGAAGACTTCATTAGCTCATAAAAGGTCATATATACCAAAATTTAAATAGAGAATATATTTCCTTTCGTAAAATTTGAGACCGAACTATTGTAAATACAACATGTACAAGGTAAAAGTCCAAGTTAATAAGATTTTGAAATTCAGCCATAACAAATTTTGAGAACAGAAATATACAATGTAGAAATATTTTTTTGAAATAAAAATGAAATTACTGTATTCAATCTGCACATAAAAGATAATAACACCTAATTTTTCATACAGTTTATTGCAAATAAATGAGTAACCTTCCTCTTAATGTTCACTGCATTCTACAGAGTTTTCAAACTGATGTTAACAACCTTTTTCATTAAATAATGATCACAAGCTATTTTCTATTTACCACTGCATTATAAACAAAATAATAAAAACATGAATATGCGTCCATATGACCCAGTATTTCATTTACAGTAAACTGCAAATTCAGAGTCGCAGCACCAATTTTGCACATACAAAAAATAAAAGTCCATACAATAATGAACATATCAACTAAGTTTCTAATTGATATAACCATGAATTTTTGGTAAACTATTCAAATGTAATTTAAACCATAAAAAAAATTAATGCATACTGATTGTATGTGCTAATTCAATTTATATTAAATTTTTAAAAAGATAAATTTTAAAATAAAATCTTTAAAATAAATTTACCTTTCAACTGCAAATACTATTGCAAAGCATTAACAGAAATATATCTTCATCTTCAATGGTTGAATATAAAATATATTTAATCAATATGTATCCTTTAATTGATACTATAATGCATGACTCAGAAGTATACATCTTCCTATTGCAAAAACATAAAAGTTAAATGAGTTTTCAATATACATACATACATTTAAGAAGGAGTGGTATGAGACAATCATCCATCCAAGTCACAATTTGTAAAAGTAAAACAGTATAGGTCAAAGAACATATGTTAGCTTATCAAATAATCATGAAAAATTTGGTTTGGAAATCAAATAATCAATATAAAAACGGCCAAGTAAATACATAATCAAAAACCCCATGACAAGGCTTTTAATTTGGCTACCACGTCTTCAATGTATGGGACTATTTGACTAGCTATGCAAATAACTCATGTTGAAGTCATGCTGTCAATGAGATAACACTTCCAACATTGGGCACTAATTTGATATATTCTGGTTTCTCTGTCTCTGTAATACAAGCATCTTATAATTTATTACCTGTAGGGATCTATCAAAGGTACTTAGTTCCCTACCCCAATATGTTAAATTTCCAAATTTCAATAAAACTTTTTTAGATTCCAGAAATTTAAAAAAGTGTTGTTTTCCCTACAAATAGCTTGATTTTGAGTGTTGACTTCCCTATACACTTTGTGTCAGAATTTCCCTACAAATAGCTTAATTTTGACTAAGACCAGAAACAATTTTGTCATCTAAGTTCATAGTGTTAAAATACCAATATCTACAGATATGAATGTTGATAACTTATAATAGTATTGGGGATCTTGTGAAATACAAAAATAAAATATTTGTATTCCCATACTTTAACTGTTACTTTATGCAACCAAGCAAAAAAGTACAAAAACATAATTATTAAGTCATACTTCTGAGTGGTTTTTTTTTTTAGATCAAGTAATTCAGTTCCTTTTTCAAAAAAGAATGGTGAAATACATAAGTACTATTGTATCTTTAATTAATGATGCTGAAATTTTTAAAGTTTCCCTTGTTAATTATTTTTAAAAGACTGCCTACATCTATTTATAAACAATAAATGTCTGTTTAGAAACAATGAAGCAGTTGATTCTACAAAATAATTAACATTCCAGAAATAGAAAAAAGGAGGCATGTTTTAACCCACCAACACTTATTTTAAAGTTGATGCAAGTATATATAAACCAGATGCTCCACAGGGCGCAGCTTTATACGACCGCAGAGGTTGGACCCTGAACGGTTGGGGCAAGTATGGACAAAACATTCAAGCTGGATTCAGCTCTAAATTTGGATTGTGATTAAATAGTTGACACAGCATAGGTTTCTGACACAGAATGAATGTGGTCTAATGAACTTGAAATATTTTTTTTGCCTTTGAGCAATTCACTATGCTGTTGAATATTAATCCTCTCAAAAAAATGTTTGAAGAAATTTTCTTTTTATTTATGAAATCTGAAATGAGAAAAATTTTCAATTTTTGCGGTTGTATAAGAATAGGTACATAAGCATTTCCCCTGTCTGCATGTTGGTTTTTAAAAGTGAATAGCTATTTTTAAAATGATGAAACAATGCATACAAATATAACAAAATGAAGACACACATGTATGTGGTATGATTGTCAATAAGACAACTGTCCCCAGAAACAATGTAATAGAAGAGATATTGTGTATCAATTCATAATACACACACTTGCAAAGTAATAGATTCTTATAATGCTGTTCTTCATCTGAAAGTCACACTCAGTTGTTTCAACACAGAGCAAAAGTTCACAATTCATCACAAGTTTGAACAAGTTCATATCACAAATCTAAGCAGGATTATTTGCCTTCTGTTGACAATGTTACACATGTCAACAAATGAATGTTGTCATAATTTGCACAAAAATCTCATTGAAAATACAAAATCAATTAAAACAATTAGATCACCATGGGACACCTCATGACAATTGCAATGAACAATGATAAATCTCATGACAATTGCAATGAACAATGATAAATGAGCACTAGACTATTGATCACATGATAAATTAGCATATGATTTATGCTGACATGAAAAAATATCATATGATTGATGATCCATTCCATTTGTACAGGATCATGAGGATGACATGAAAGACTGTTTGTATAGCCACTTGACAATGTTCTGTATAGTCACTTGACAAATTGATCAACTTCTACTGGTTTACGGACCCAGTTTCCTATTCCAATGTCATGACAATGTTTTCTGAATGCCTGTTTGGCTCTTTGATAGTTTTTGTTCATCTGTTTGGCTGCTGAGTATGTAGGCACTTGTAGAAGTTGATTCTGTGAAGTCAATTTAGCTATTTCTTTATATCTATGAAGAAAACCAGCCTTACATAGACGACTTGCTTTTGTGGCTCCAGTTTTGGATGGAGATCTGTAAAATACAGAAAGATGTTCTACACTCATGGTACATTATGAGAAATGTATGAATTTGGTACACACATTGTACATAATAAATGTATATATAAACTAGGAAAACATGAGGTTCTGCTTAGCATTTTCATTCTTTCCACTTAAATATTTATATCATTATCACTTTAATTTCACAAAGTATATTTATATAACTCATCAACAACTATTTCATTATCTATGAAGTAGTTCATGCAAGGAGTTAAAGGAATAATAGTGCAAACTTCTTATTAATATATTAGAAAATTCCATGCTCAGTGGATACTACAATGTATCAAAATTCAAAGTACTGACAAACAGGCAGTGACTGTCAGGCAGAAATGAAAATCGGCATAATAATGTTCCTGACTAAACATTTGATCTTTTCTTTAATATTGAAATAGCTGAATAATATGCAACAATAGTAATGAACAAAGGGAATGTAGATAAGGGGATTGCAGTATTACACCCTCTTTCTGAGTTGGGGGATTCATTCTTATCTGAAAAGTGACAATTTTTATGGGATTTCTTTTGTATAGCTGTACCACAAATTTCAATGCTTAAATTAGTACAAGTTTCTTAAAGCATGTCTAAAGATTTTGGCAAAACCATGAAATCAACAATTTTTTCCCCTTTAATCCAAGAAATTTGGTACCCACAAAACAAGAAGTGAATCCACAGTAAATAAATCAACTAAGGGCTGTTACATTAAAATGTACGAGGTAGGGTAGGAAGGGACTTTAAAATATCTGTACAACCAAGAACCATTTTTTAGATAATTTTGCATAATGGTAATGGCCCACATTCAATAATTTAACTTCCTTTCCTACCCTTTAACATCATGTGAACTTACATGTTAATGAAATAGCACTAAAGACTTACATATCATCAGTTCTACCCTCTAGACCGTCTATAACTTCTACTTCATCCTCCACTGACCAGTTCATACACAAATGAGTTAACGTTTCATCGTGGTGTTGATATGGAGTCGACAAGGTTGTCAAGGTGGGATGATTGATGTGATAACCATCAGGAAGGTCATTTTCTAGGATATCATACACACGACAACACATGGCACGTGAGAAGTGTCCATGATCATACTGACGACCTGAAATATATTACATGTATCAGTATTTTTTTACTTGCATGAATGCAGTTCAACATATGAAGCCAGGGAATAAGCAGCTGGTCTTTCACCCTTGAGACAACAAAAAATTAATATAAACTTCATATCAGAAGAAAATTGGTATTTTTAATTTAGAAAAAAACCAACTCTTTTACCTTCAACTTAAATACATCAGTTCTAGAATTATTATCGAACAGAATTATACCTGACAAGCATTGTTTTTGCTGGAGGTCAATTATATTGCAATTTGTGAAAAAAAGAAAAATGGTGATGAAAGAACAAATTATTGGTGAAAATTATAATGAAAGAATTGTAAGGGTTAGACATCCATCTTGGTTTGCTTTTTTTCAGATCATCCGACTTTTCACTATCAATCAACATAATACTTTTTTTTTTACCTTAAACTCCTCAAATGGTTTGATTTTGACACTTTACAAGTTTAACAAACTGATTTTATAAATCAGTTTTTGTAAATTTTTAATGACGTAAATTGATTGAAATTCATACTTAATAATTCTCATGCAGGATTTTTTAACTACGTCTTTTTAAAAGAACTTCTACCTGTTAACTTACCTACAGTAATGGAAGATATATATGTGGGTTGTAAGAAGTTACTGAATAGTGCCCCTTGGACACCTACAACATTCCATAGTAACAGTTTATCACTACATGTCATCAGTAATAACGATTGATCACCACTAAGATCAGCCATGGTTTGTCTGGGTTCTTGGTCCTCTTCTACAGGTAAAACTTCACCTGTAAATACATATCAAAGGGAGATAACTTAAAAAAGGCAAGAGTGGCAACTCTAGATAATTAAATTAAAACATACAATTTGTTAGTGTTAGCACTCTAGACATTTGTTCGTAACTTTTGTAAAACCAGGTATATTTCAAGTTCTAATTGCCATGGTTATAAATTCATATAGAATTTTGATTAAACTATATATAGATTCCACAACTGCAACAAGTGTATTACGATATTTCTCCACTCGAGACAGTAAATTTTTCTTTTTAAATGTTTAAAATTTAACTGTTAAGTGTGGAGAAATATCGTAATACACAAGTTACAGTGGTGGAATCTGTTTCTCTTTATGATTTTTATCCTTCCTTTTCAAAATTTTTAGGAAAGTTGTGTATTTTTGATATGACGGCATCAGGCATGGTCGCTTTTTTTCATGACTTCACAATAAGAAAATTTAGAAGAAAACAAGAAAATTTAGAAGAAAACAAGAAAATTTAACGTCACTATTAAATTTCAACCAATTATTTGCCGAGAACAGATTTTTCTCTAGTTAGGTGAAATATTTTTCTCACACCGGTCAGGAAATGTGAAATTGCACAAAAATTAGAGAAATTCCATTTTACATTCATAATGGTGGTTATGTGATTGATTAATTGTTGTTTAATCTTCAGTGAAAATATTCATGCATATTCAGATGAACACAACTTAAATAATAAATAAACAAGAATATAAGTCCATTTTATCTTCACTGGTGTACAACGTTAACAATAGTGGCACAAACCATCTTCATTCTTTGTATTAAACCAGCCAGGTAAATCTTCTGCAAAGTTAGGAAAGTGTGCTCCTTGTGATACCAACTGTTGTTTCTCGTCTGATAATGGTGTACAGGGCCTGTCAAAGTTCAGTTACAGAAGTTAACAAAAAACATTAACAGCAACATTTGACAGCAATAGTTGTGATAAAGATTTGCTTTCATATAAACTAAGTTTGTGTAATAAATGAGGACCATTTTTTTTTAGTGGTAAATCTGTCAAGTTGAAATTTTTGAAGTGAGACTTTCTTGAAAGATGTACAAAGACAAAGCTATGTAAGAAGGGAACAGGACCATTCAATAGACTTATCAATAACAGTCAAATTCATTTCAAAATGATAATCTAGTTATTTATTTCTGTTATTTCAAGAATGATATTTTTTTCTATCAAATACCTGTAGTGGTCTCTGACGGATAATTGTTTCATTGGCTATCATACATCAATTCTTAATTTGTATTTAACATGGAAACAATAACAGCTACTAATGTGGTATATTTAAACAGGTATTAAGTTTTCTTCTGACATCAGCACAAATCTGAATAAACCAATTCCTGACATTATTAAACAAAGTAACTTTAGACTGGTGAGGTATACTGTTTAGAGTTCACCTGAAATCAGCATAGTACCACAGAAACCACTTAAATGGTTAGATATGAGAGGTGAAATATTTAGAGTTTACCTCAAATCAGCATATTGTAGATTCATTATTATTCGTTTGATACCAATTTTTGTGGATTTCGTTTGTACAGATAAATCATAAATTTTAATGTTCAACGAATAACAAATTACTATCAGGTTGTATGCAGACTTTGGCAAGACCACAAAATCAGGTATCCACAAAACGACACGTTTTCCGCAATCAACAAAAATTGGTACTCAGGAAAATAAATGAAACCACAGTAGTAACCATAGTTACCACTGTGATCATTTTATATCAGAGTTGAAATGTAACTTATGTTAAGAGTTTACCTCAAGTCAGCATAGTAACCATAGTCCCCAGTTGGAGGGTCTGTTACGAACAAGTGCAAGGTTATGTGTTCTTTTAACCTCAGCATACGAGATGTCTCAGTAACCTGCTCAAAAATGGATAATATCTTTGCTCCTGAACCACCTTCCCAAAAACTCTTTATTTCTTTGAAAAAGTATCTAAAAATATCAAATTTATATATTCATGATATTGTTTAGAGTAAAAATGGCAGTGGTGAATCTAGGATAGGGTGTAGTTGATGTACGCCATCGGTTTGATTGACCAGACAAAGAAAAATCGTCCAAACCAAAACAATATTGAAGTACTCTACTATTCAGGAATTACATCCTTCCCTTTTTTCAAAATTATTAGTAACAAGATGCATTGATTTAACAAACAAAATTTGAATTCCTATTTTCATTCCCTTAGAGTCTTTAATTTGAAAACTCTTAGACAGAAAAAATTCCTATTCAGAACAATATGCTTATAAATATTTAGTCTTACTTGACAAGTGCCCTCCTAGCCAATGCTACTGCATAGCTATCAATCATACATCGCCCATCCAATGTCAGACTGTCCTTAGATAGACAACAGTTCCCTGTGCCAAAAGCTACAACTTGTGGTTCAGAGTCACCTGAAAATGGAAGAGTTTACACAGCTTATACACAAGAGTTATCTTTCTTGACTCATAATTTAATACAAATGTACCTTTCAGATGCTGGAGAATAAAATAAGTTATATGGTTTTCTGCTTACCCCCTCTGGATCCATAGAGGGTAATACAAATCCATAGGGTGAGAGGACAAAGTCTGAATCTCCTATGGATTTTACTCAGCCTCTATGGTCAGTATAGGGTCAGTAGTGAACTGTATAACTAATTTATCACAACCAGGATATGGAGTGGACATTCCATTAAATTACCATTTTATCATCATAATACTTTTAACTAAAATTAATCTGGCTCGTTTAATTTTCTTAAAACTTTGACAAAGTATTTACTTTGACCCTTTGATAAAAATATACAAAAATTTAAAAATTTTAACCGACTGTTTTATCAGAAAAATTACACTGGTTATATAGCAGTTTGACAAACACTTATCTTGATTATTGAGAAGCATAATAATCCCTTAACAACACAACGTAATTAAAAACGTTTATCGGATTTTACAGAGTTATCTCCCTGTAGTGTTAGGTACCACCTTAAGCATGAGTATTCTATATTTTCATATAATCTGAGGATAATAGAAGTACGGTAAGTTTACGCATTGGTTGCTCACTGTTGGGTATTGGCAGTGACAAATCCCCATGTAGTGTATGCTGCTTTACTCATTGTTGAAGGCTGTACAGTGACCTTTACTTGTTAATTTCTGTATTAATTTAATTTTCTGAAAATACAAATGTAATGTCAGCCATGTAGTTGAGAAGAAAAATAAAGAACTGAAGAAGGCCAATGGCCGAATTGTCTCAAATAAATTGGTTTATTGATACAATTTATTTAAAGTATGTTCCCTACTCGAATTTTGAAAACAAGAATTTCTGTATCATTTCTCTTTTTGGAGAGTTTTCTCATTAGCAATCATACCACATTAGTTTTTTTTATATATTTTTTCCCCCTACAATACCACAGAAACAAAACTTCAATGGTGTATTAGATAAGTTCAATCTGATTCTGTATTTATAAAAGTGATTAATTTGTACCTCTCTTTATAAGAAATGCAGCTAATGATATCTTATCATTGGCTATCTCAGGAACATCTTTTAGTTTCTCATTTAATACTTTAAAAGACAGCTGAGCTATTCTGTCTTCTTCCAAAATCTTATTTACAGTAGGGTATGTCTGAAAATATAACAAATGATAATATATATTTACATTTGGTTACAAATGTCTTTCATGCAAATCATTTTTAATGCAAGATATAACATAAAACAAACACATATGAATAAAAGAAGATTTGCAGTATAGGTATATCAATGCCAAATACCATAAGACATTTAGATGTCAACAACTCAAGATCAATGGATAGTTTTTTGACAAGGATAAAGGTTTTGTACAAACTCATCAACATGATATAATGTTCAATAAAGTGTTGAAATTAAAATGGAATGTGGACAGGGACCTAAATTTTCCATGCCTTCATCATTCAAGAGCAGAATCAGTTGTATCTGTAAATTTCTTCTAAGAGAAATCTATCACTCATTGATCAACATGATTAATTTACCTGAGTAAAAAAAATTCTGCTATAAAATAGATAGAAATAACAGGTTTAACATTAATAAACTGCATGTGATTTTGTGTTTATCCAATATTAACAATTTTTTTTCAATCTGTTGAAATTTAAAGGTCCCAGTGAATAAATTACACAGAGATCAATAGATATTGTATTTGTTCAATGGGACAAAAGAACTGCCAAAAGTTTAAATGGACAAGTAACTATCAGATGAATCTGTGGAAAAGTATCATTGGGTTCGCAATAATCTAAACACGGTAGCATACGTTTGAGAATCTTTTTTAGTTGTTTTTAGGAGAAATTGAAATGGGACCAGTTGAAATGAGTTTTAATAAGTTGGTTGTTACTATGGTAACTTACATTAGATTGTATGAGGAGAGACAACGCCTCTGATACAGCTTGGTTCTTTGCATCTTTTTTAGTTCTTGCACTTTCTTTAGCGATTAAATCATCATCCACATATACCAATGCTTCAAATCTGACAAAAGAAAAAAAGACATTATATTTTACATGGTGTAATAAGTTCTTAATATCTATACCCAGGTACATAGATCTGGTATGACTTGTTTAACATGGTTGCGTTTATCAAGCTGATGTAGAAAGCTTATATCTAATATCTGATTTGTCAAGCTGCTAACCAAATATGAAAAGTGCTCACATGTTATACCTTATTTGTCAAGCTGATGACCAATGTGAAATATTTCTGTTAGGTAGTTTCTCAAAAAGGTGTTACAAACATACGAACAGACAGATGGACAAAAAGATTATAAATAGAACATCTTTGTGTAGTTGTAGCTGAAGTGTATCCCCTAGTCAAAGCTTCAGGTGATTTCCTATGTTATATATATGGAAGTGTTTAACAACCTTGACTGGCTATAGAGCCCTCACACGGTCGGCTCGGTGCCCGAAGACGATTGGTGAGCATTTAAATAATTTTGTGCCATCGGTCAGGAACGAGTGGTGGTTGCCATTTTGGAGGTCGCCATCTTGGTTTTGTGAGCTGTTTTGATTTGGTTTGTTTACTAATTTGATGTTATATTCTTCATAACGGCTGCTTTCAGGGCCAGTTTGGTCAGCTTGGCAGCCCGCTAACCTTGATAAAGGAGTATCGGTAGATGAGTCTCGGACGTAGTATTATAGATGATAGGAAGCGTTATCAGGACCAAAGCCACGAGGCAATGAATTGAAGGTCAATCACCCAACACTAGGATACAGCCCTCAGACTTTAATCGGCATTACACTCCCCCATGATACAATGTTAAGGTGGTATGAATGTCTTTTCTTGGATTGTAAAAAACAGAGAACCTAAGGTCCAGGTTTTTTATCAAGTTAGCAAAAGTAGATGCAGAAACGAAAACATTAAATTTGAATTTTCAAATTTAAAGAACCAATTTGTACGAATATAACTTATAAATATTAATATTTTTCATGTGTAGATTATATTTGGTTGTTTTAAAAAAAATAAAAAATGGCATTTTAAGGGGAGGCAACTCTAAAACTGCATTTTCGGAAGGAATCTACATGAAATTTTTTTATTTTGTATTTTAGCCAGAAAAAACGTACGGTGACCCTACCTTTTCTTTTGATATTCTCAAAGCATTGTGTGAAAGCTATCTTTTCCTAATTTATTTCACAATTCTATCATTTTGTTTAGTTTCTAATAAAAAAAAAATGTTTTTTCCTGTATAATCCATACAAAATGTGTCATTTTGCCACAACCTGTAACTTGAGAAAATGCGCGGTGACCTATCATTTTTATTATATTTTTGAACATATATCAATAGATAGTACGTTTTGCAAAGTATGAACAATTTCTATCATTTTTATTTTAGACTCCCATACCACCTTAAATTGTAAAAGATACCTACCCAAATGGTCCAGGATGTTCACTGACTTCTATGTTAAATGGTACTCTTCGCTGTGAACAATATTCTTGAAGCTGTTGGACTGGAGTTTTCTGTAAAGATGCAGCCGCCTTGGTCTGTAAAGAAGTACGCTGAATCAGTTAACATGGCTGACAAAGAAAGTAGATCTCTGGAAAGAGGAGCAGCTTAGAAAGCTTCAGGAGGGTTGGCTGTGAGGAGAGTAAAACTATAATGAAAGTGATGTTGTGAGGAGAGTAAAACTATAATGAAAGTGATGTTGTGAGGAGAGTAAAACTATAATGAAAGTGATGCTGTGAGGAGAGTAAAACTATAATGAAAGTGATGCTGTGAGGAGAGTAAAACTATAATGAAAGTGATGTTGTGAGGAGAGTAAAACTATAATGAGTGATGCTATGAGGAGAGTAAAACTATAATGAAAGTGATGCTGTGAGGAGAGTAAAACTATAATGAAAGTGATGCTGTGAGGAGAGTAAAACTATAATGAAAGTGATGCTGTGAGGAGAGTAAAACTATAATGAAAGTGATGCTGTGAGGAGAGTAAAACTATAATGAAAGTGATGTTGTGAGGAGAGTAAAACTATAATGAAAGTGATGCTGTGAGGAGAGTAAAACTATAATGAAAGTGATGCTGTGAGGAGAGTAAAACTATAATGAAAGTGATGCTGTGAGGAGAGTAAAACTATAATGAAAGTGATGCTGTGAGGAGAGTAAAACTATAATGAAAGTGATGCTGTGAGGAGAGTAAAACTATAATGAAAGTGATGTTGTGAGGAGAGTAAAACTATAATGAAAGTGATGCTGTGAGGAGAGTAAAACTATAATGAAAGTGATGCTGTGAGGAGAGTAAAACTATAATGAAAGTGATGTTGTGAGGAGAGTAAAACTATAATGAAAGTGATGCTGTGAGGAGAGTAAAACTATAATGAAAGTGATGTTGTGAGGAGAGTAAAACTATAATGAGTGATGCTACTGTGGATTCATTTTTATTCGTGGTATACCAATTTTCGTGGATTTCGTGGGTAACAGCAAACCACGAATTTAAGAATTCAACGAAGAATAATCCCGAGAAATGTGTATTGAGTCGGATGTTTATTTCCGGTTATGTTATGCAGTTCAAGTATAGTGTTGACTAGCGGTAAACATTGTAACATAACACGTGTTTTTTTATTGAAAGAAGATACAAGTATTTTAATTAAATCTATAATAAATATATCTAATATCAGTGATAATTTACTTTTTAAAATTGATTAAAACTGTTCATGGAAAATAACTGCGAGTTGTTAATTACCGTGTCATAGTTTGGTTTAACAGTGATTAAACATCAATAGGATTAAGTACGGGGATATTGCCCGTAGGTAATATTGATTATGACAGGAACATTTATTTTCACACCTTATACTTATATCACTGTTTATTATATAGTGATTAGGGAAATGAGCTTTCAATCATAAAGTTTTGAATGCCTTATAGAATTCAGACAAGAATTTATAAATTGTAAAACAAACAAATAATTAGTTGTCTCTGTCCATTATTGTAATCGAAGTTATCAATGAACAATTTAACCTAGTAAGAATGACCAAGCGAGCTTTTTCAATGAATTCCTTCTTTTTTGTTTTGTTTTTTATTGATCAAACCAAGGAGGTTATATGATCTCCTAAATCAAAAAGAAATCCACAAATTACGTATCTATTTTTTGTTGTTGTAATCAGCGATCCACGAATTTACGTATACCACGAAACGTCTTTTTTTCTCTATCCACGAAAATTGATACCCACGAAAATAAATGAATCCACAGTATGAGGAGAGTAAAACTATAATGAAAGTGAGGCTGTGAGGAGAGTAAAACTATAATGAAAGTGATGTTGTGAGGAGAGTAAAACTATAATGAGTGATGCTATGAGGAGAGTAAAACTATAATGAAAGTGATGCTGTGAGGAGAGTAAAACTATAATGAAAGTGATGCTGTGAGGAGAGTAAAACTATAATGAAAGTGATGCTGTGAGGAGAGTAAAACTATAATGAAAGTGATGCTGTGAGGAGAGTAAAACTATAATGAAAGTGATGCTGTGAGGAGAGTAAAACTATAATGAAAGTGATGCTGTGAGGAGAGTAAAACTATAATGAAAGTGATGCTGTGAGGAGAGTAAAACTATAATGAAAGTGATGCTGTGAGGAGAGTAAAACTATAATGAAAGTGATGCTGTGAGGAGAGTAAAACTATAATGAAAGTGATGCTGTGAGGAGAGTAAAACTATAATGAAAGTGATGCTGTGAGGAGAGTAAAACTATAATGAAAGTGATGCTGTGAGGAGAGTAAAACTATAATGAAAGTGATGCTGTGAGGAGAGTAAAACTATAATGAAAGTGATGCTGTGAGGAGAGTAAAACTATAATGAAAGTGATGTTGTGAGGAGAGTAAAACTATAATGAAAGTGATGCTGTGAGGAGAGTAAAACTATAATGAAAGTGATGCTCTCTGGTAAGTATGGCTGTCATAATACTGTTAGAAGAGTGTGTCAGTCAGGAGAGTGTGGCTGCCGTGAAATCTTTGAACTCAGGCAGATGTGGCTGCCCCACAAATGTAGCTGTCAGAAGAGTGTGGCTGTTAGGAGAATGAGGCTGCCGTGAAAGAGTGGCTGTCTCGTGTTGTGTTGTAGCCATACCAATGTGTCAGTCAGAAGAGTGTTACTACTTTGGAAGGCTACTAAGATTGAATATACATGTAGTTATCAATGTCTGTACTATTCTTGATACTGTTGGTTAACACAAATCTAAAACTTTGCAGTTTCATCACCACAGGTTTTTTTTTTGTGTTTTTCTAAGCTCAAAACTAGTCTTCTTGAACTATTAATTTGTTACATTATACTAAGAAAATGAAGAAAAGTAGGCTAGCTAGATATGTTTTTTTTTTTACATTAACAAAACACTGAGTGATGTTTATGTTCCTTTGTTTTCATCTTATAGTTGATGTTTTCCATCGGTTTTGGTTGTAACCCCGATTTGTTTTCTCTCAATCGATTTATGACTTTTGAAACAATGATATACTACAGTTGCCTTTATTTATACAACATTGGTACTTTCTAACATGTAAAATCTGTCTAAAATAAGTAACATATAAGATAAATAAAACTTTTTTCTTATTATCATGCTAAATAAAAATGTACAATAAAGTTAATGAGGGTGGTAAAGGGTTATTTTCGTGCAACGTGTTTTGCCATTTTTATTTCATGTGCAGCAGTGAAAAAGGTTTGTTATTCACCGTGTTTCGTGAAATCGGCAAAAAGATCAACGTGCAAGAAATTTTTAATTGTTCGTTCATCGTGAAATGGCAATTTTATTCCGCGTTCTTCCGTGCAGATACCCCCCCTTTACGCCCCTCGTTAATATCAATAAACAATAACATTGGCTGAAGCACAATACAGAAACAGAGCTCACAAACATCTTTTTGAAGCTTTCAAATCCCAAATTGACAGTAGTAATCTCTCAGGGGCCACTTCCTATATACATGGTGATAGGACGTGCCGCTGGAATAGGTCACCTTTTCAAGCTTGAAAATATGTGAATAGGTCATGAAACTATCAGAAATATATGATAAGGTCAATAAATTTCCCATTACTTCTTCGTCTGTCATCTTTGTTGGTGTTCCCGTCTGTGTTTTTATTCACCAATTTTCTCTCTTTTGACACTTTGATATTCCACTCTTACATTACACACCACGAAACCCAAACAATATGGGAAAAGGTAAAATTCTTACCTACGGCTACACAATATATGAAAAGGTATACATTTTTAAAATCTAAATTATATGAAAAGGGTGGGGTAACAGAACCCCAGTGGCACCCCTATCAATTAAGTATTGATGTGCCCCCCTCCCCCCTAAGAGTAATCTTACCTCAGCCTGTGTAGTAAAGGGTGCGTTGACACATACAGCTCTCTCATGACATGACACACATATAAATCTTACCTCAGCCTGCGTAGTGAATGGTGCGTTGACACATACGGCTCTCTCGTGACCATCTTTCATTACTATCTTTCTTCCCATAGAATCAAATATCACATTTCCACCTGTTTTAAATAAATATAACAAGCTACTGTAAATTTAGAAATTTTTGCTCATATTGTCATTTATCATGTTTATTATTGCAGAAGAATGGACAAAAATGTTGGATAAATTATTGGAATTCAAGGAATATTTGAGTACAGATATCAGATATTAGAATGCAAGTTCTTATCATAGCTATACTCATTTGTCGCATTTTTCGCATTCATTGTAATCTTGGTAGGGAATATGCAGTATGATAATAAAATAGATGACAGAGTTTACCCTTACAATATATTAAGGGCAGTCTGCACCAAAAACTTTTTCAACTACTAGTCCAAAGACCAATATCCTGACATTTTTCTTATTGGTCCAAACAAATTTTTGTAAAAACTTACAAGTCCGAAATTCAATGAAATTTTACTAGTCTGGGGCATCGGACTAGTGGCTAACCGTGCAGACTGTAATAAGGATGAGGGATTTACAGGCAGTGGTGTATTTTGAAGACAGGTTTGAATTCTAATATAGATTTATTTATTTTTTTGTACTAGGAACTACAATTTTTGTATGATTGGCGATTACACTAATATGAGATCCAAGGGTCAAGAAACAGTCCTATTTACCAGACATGTGAACTGAAAGCTTTTTGGCCAAAACGGCAGATTGGGATTCAAGAATTTTTTTGTTTTTTTATAGAAATAATTTTGGTCATTTCATTGAGAAAAGGATTCTTAAATCATTTCAAAATTACTGAAATTGTGTGAAATTGAATCTTTGATAAGGAGCCTGACATGCACCAACCCTCTTGGTAAGACATTGTGTAAAACTTACTTTCATCTTCATCTTGGTGATGATCTTGTAGACCTAACAGTATACTCAGTGCTATATGTGCAGCGTTTGTTTTAGCCTCTTTCTTAGTTTTACCGACCCCCTGAGGGAATTTCCTCCCGTCAACATCACATTGGCTGGCGAACGATACACTAAGTGTCATAACAGTGACTGCAACTTCTCTTACTTCTAACTTCCTCCGTTGTAAGGCACAAAATTCATTCAGAGCACTCACAGGATGTTTAGCACCACTCTTGAAATCTCTAACTAACTCTGGTGGAATCTATTAAAGATAGCTTAAAATGCACACATACAAACAAATGAATTTTATAAAATTTATATGTTTTATCATGTTTATACATGTTACATGTATATGTGAAATCAAAGACTAGTTGAACACACCTTGCCACCAGCATGGTATGACCATACTATCATGACTATGTCAGAGTTGACAGGCAGTGTTCTCCCCAGATATTTTATTTAGCATCCTGGTAAACAGGAGAAATTGAAATACAATCTTATTTCTAAAAATTATAGCATCACATCTGTAACATAATCTGTAAGAAAACCATTTCAGATAGCATTACATTTAAGATTATAGCATCACATTGCCATGATGCTAAAAGGCCCTGGGGAGAACACTGGACAGGCTAGTGTGAATTACTTCAGACCTCTCCATGCTCTCAGCCACCCAGCTCCCTGGTTCTAAAGTAAATAGTTAGTTTACTTACATCTTTAGGTATCTGACTGTTAGGTACAACATCTTCCTGTGGTACATCAGCTGGTCTTTGATTTAGACCTGGTATATATCGCTGTGCAGACTGTGAAGCCTTAAACATCCTTTTTTCTAAAAAAAAATTAGTTTAAACATTATTTTATGAACATGGAACATTTTTAAATAAGTGTAATGATATGAAAACAAGAATGTGTCCAAAGTACACGGATGCCCCACTCGCATTATCATTTTCCATGTCCAATGGACCGTGAAATTGGGTAAAAAATATAATTAGGCATTAAAATTAGAAAGATAATATCATAGGTTTCAAGTTGATTGGACTTCAACTTCATCAAAAACTACCTTGACCAAAAACTTTTACCTGAAGCGGGACAGAAGGACGAACGAACGGACGCACAGACCAGAAAACATAATGCCCCTCTACTATCGTAGGTGGGGCATAAAAATTTGTCAAAATGAATACCATGCATATGAGGACCCTGCAGAATTAAAAATCAGAATGATCCATCCTACATTCAGTGACATTGCATATAAATTATCTGAACTGCGAGTGCTGCTGATAAGTGAATTTTAAAGTGATAAAAAGTTATGTTTTCCACTAAGTAGAGAATTGTAGAGGATCACCTAGGTCTAAATGGTATTTTATCAAGTATGTGGCAATGTACAGTGCAATTGTGTACAAATGGATTTTTGTTTAGGCTGATGGACATTATGTTACACATCATCATGTCAGGATGAAAAGCCATTTTCCATGTGTTCCGAAATACCAAGTGAGTTAAGATCTTTTTGAAGAGTTTGCAAACACTGATTTGCTGTTTTTTTAGTACCAGATTTACATGATATATGCATGCCAATGGCAATGTTGTATGAAGGATTTAATGTGTTTTATAATGTACAGATTCTCTAAATATAGTTAATCGATCTCATCATGCTCACCTGAGTGCTCTTAAACATGAGGGAACTATGAAAGAAGGAAAAGAAGTTGGCTGCAAATTTGCTAAATATACTCCAGTAAAAAGGTGTATTCATAGAGGGTGGTAAAGGGGGGGGGGGTATTAAACACGGAAACACATGAAATAAAATCGCAAAAACATTGCACGAAAAATAAAAATCAGGAAAAACGAAGAACAAGAAATAAAATCGTAAATATTAAGGAAAAAGTACCAGAAGTTATTACTCAGATGTTCTTGGAGTTCATGCAGCCTTTCTTAAAGGACATGGAGACCTTGTGGTCAACTTTTAGCGTCTGCTACTTGCATTTTATTTGAAAAAAAAAATATTATTCAGAGTAATTTGATGGACTTCATTGATAAAATAAACATGATAAATACATGACATATTGCAAAAGTAGAATGGTAACAACCTACATCAATTACTATTAGATAACAAATTTCAGAAGGTATTATAACACTGACTTTTTAATCAATTGCAGGATATGCACGAGAAATGAAGAGCACAAAACACGGAATATAAATAAGGGGAATCTGAAGCATGCAAATCAAGCTAAACACGAGAAAACGAGGAATAAAACGTCAGAACACGAATATACGGGAGATTAAAAGGCCGAAAACGTTGCACGAAAATAACCCTTTACCACCCTCTTCATAATTCAGAAAATTTCGGCTACATGTATATTGCAATCAAGTGATTTACTGAAATAAGTGATTTTTAAATCACTTATTTGAGTAGCAAATTCGAAATTTTGTCACAAATTGTGATTTTGTAGTTTTATCAAAATTTTAAAGACATAGGTTTTATTAATATCTTTTCATTAGTAAAATTGAAAAAAAGGAACTTTTTGCTTCTTTTAAGTAGCAAGGTTTATGCCTTTAATGCTATCTTTTTGCTGTAAATTCTATTTTAGTTGAAAAAAATGCAATAATAATGGCTTTACTAAATGAACTGATACTTTCTTTACAGATTTTTCTTAGCAGTGGGAGTATTTTTCCTGTAAAGTTCAAGGTTTCATCTTTCAGATTATGTAATAAAATTCTACTGTTTGCGATAAAAATTTCACTGTTTGGGGGTGTTGAAATTAGTGGGGGTTATTAAAATAATAATACTTAAAGAAGTGATTTTTGGGAAGGAAATTGAGGTATGATACTTAAACAAGTGATTTTTATGTCATTATCCTAGATTCAGATAAGGTCATCACCTGAAATGACCTGGTCATCCTATCAACACAGATGTTGTTTCTGATAATTTTAGAAACGTAATTAGTTCCTGGATCATTAGTATTTTATATTTAAAGCTACGATAGAATTAAAGCACTTCTTCAAGTGATTAATTTGTACTACTTAAATAGGTGATTATTAAAGAAAGACAACTCTTACAGTTTCCAACATTGATGGAATGAATGTTACTTGAATCAGTGATTTAGAAAATCACTCATTTAAAGTCATATGAAACGAGTGAGTGATGAAAAATAATGTTTATCCAATTCTTGAACCAATGCATGTATATATCATTTGATCATAAACTTAGTCCTCTGTGCACAATTTTCTCATTTTTTACACAAATATATCGTATAATCGTCAATTTTTTTTCTCTCTGTCTGTTATGATTTAACAAATATGGCTGCTCATTAAATGCCGTGTTTTGAAACCGAAGTTTACCGATTGTCACCTTCTAGTAAACAAATAACAAAAAGCATGGGGTTTGAGCATGTGTTTAACATGTACAATCAGATAATTGTTTATTTTAATGACAGATTCATGCCTATTGCAATCACCAGATTTTTACGAGGAGAGTTACGCTCAGGTCACTATGCATACGGAAAATATGTCGGCAAATTGCTTCCTGGAAGGAAGCGATTAAAAATAAGTAAACTTCTTCTAAATGTGGACAAATTAAAGAATTTTCCTCAGAAAAAAGTGTATGCACATAAGTTGTATAATGAAAAATATCCATTTAGTTAATTATAAAAAACATATATGCATATTTTTTTTTAATTTTATAAGGTTTCTTATGACTTTTATAAGTAAAGTCCCCTGACGATTTATTTGTAGATTTTGTCCTGCTTATCATGTTTGCTTATTTTTAAAGTTCTATCTTTCTATCACAACTATTGAAGATAAGGGAAAAATACACAAAATTAGTAATAACCCTCATTAAAGGGCAATAACTCCAATAGGGTGTCATCCAATATTATAGGTTGTACTAGTTAGCAAGAAACAGGCGGTTTAAAGCTTAATAATTATTTAATATAAAGTGAAAAATATGTGTGTGTCTTATTCACAAAAACGCCCCAGACTCAGAATCCAAAAACAGATTGATTGTTTTTCTTCCTGTTTTTAGATCGAAGCAAAAATATAAATCCTCAAGATTTACCCTCAGTGGTATTTTTTGCAGTTTAATTGTTTTGTTCACCTTCAATTAAGAAATCTTAATATTCACCTGACAATGACAACTATCTGTAATACTTTAAAACGTTAAAATCGTTTGTTTTTCTACTTTTTTTCAGTTTGAAAGGCCCTGCCAAAATCTAACTTCCTGTTCTGGTTGCAGCGCCACCTACAATTTCAGAACAGTAACTCTAATTCAGTAATTGCCACTTGAAAACGAAATGATGCTGCATAACCTCTAAAAATGTCGACAGCTGAGTCAAAGCGATTGAAAGAAGATAAACTACGAGCAAAAAACTGGAAAAGATGGGGTCCCTACCTATCAGAGCGTCAGTGGGGCACTGTCAGGGAGGATTACTCTGCTGATGGAGACTGGTATTGCCAGTCAGAGCTCAGACATAAACAAGTCGATTTCTGTTTTTGACTTAAAGAGGTCAAAACATGTATTTATTATAAAAATGTGTTTTCAATTTTAGACTTATCTAAGTCACAAAATGACAGACTTGTTTAGGTCTATTTATGTTGATGAAAAAACTTAATTTGACTTGGTGGCCAAAGTACACCACCTATGACAGCAAAAACCTGTCTGAGAGTTCACAAGGACTTGAGCTATCTATATTTAATTATCTAATTGAACATCCTTACTAAACACAGATGTTTTACCTCATTAAGTGGGGTTCCAGGTGGTGTCATTGTAAGGTTAATTAACATTATCTCTGATTTTTTAGACTCTCATTCATATTTTTCTTTAGAAGACAAAGCATTGGCTTACAATGTTGTCATTATTTGATTTAGATGCATGACCTCTTTATAAATATGCGTGGGTCTTGAAGTTATCCAATTTTGGTAACTTATCGACTTGTAGGAGTCAATATTTGCAACTTTTTGATTCTGGTCAATTATTTCTTGCTTAACAATATTTGACTTATTTAAGTCATATTTTGTCTTGCATTAAAGGGAGACAAATCCGAAAACTTACAAATTTAGACCTCTATGAGTCAAAAGCAGATTCAGACTTATTTATGTCTGAGCTCTGACTGACTTTGGTCTAGATTTCAACTAACTAAACCTTTTAAAGATTTAAGAGATAATCCCTTTAACAGACCCTCTCACAAAAATTCATGGATTGTGGTTGATTTCTTGCAGAGCATAATTGTATTAAACTTTTAGCATTTATAAACTAATAATTTGCCACTTGACCTGAAGATGTATGAAATATTTGCCACTGGACATTAATAAAAGACAATCAATCATATAAACTGTTAACTGCAGAATAGGTGTTTAAAGAAGTTATATTTGTCATATTGAAAGGCTCTGTCTCTTCACCACTGACATGACTGAAAAGGACCGCATTAATTTCATATTAATCATGTTTATATCACAGGCGCTTGGGTCTATGATACAGATTTTTTTTTTTTTTTTTATTAAAATATTCAATTTTCTATATTTATAATACATATCTATCACTTCTGTGCATGTCTTACCAAGTTTCGAGTGATTTAAACGACCCAGAGAAAATACCCAATTTTACTATCCATACTTTCTTACCAAGTTTCGAGTGATTTAAACGACCCAGAGAAAATACCCAATTTTACTATCCATACTTTCTTAGTATGGATAGTAAAATTGGGTATTTTCTCTGGGTCGTTTAAATCACTCGAAACTCAGTATGGATAGTAAAATTGGGTATTTTCTCTGGGTCGTTTAAATCACTCGAAACTTGGTAAGACATGCACAGAAGTGATAGAAAATACAAAATACAAATATTTTATTGGCACAAACACAATTACAATAATTGGCAATGGCCCATACAACTGGTATACAAATAGTAATAATGCATAGAATAGCAATAGGCATATTTAGAACAATATCATCGAACGATATCAATATCATCAACAGTAAATGATTAAAAAAAAAAAATATCAATTACATAGTTGGTCAAACATATTAAGTATTGAAAATAATGACTATATTAATATGTAATATTATGAACAATGATTATTAGCAATTTTATAGAGTTTGTTCTGCTTTACGCAGGTTCAAACTGTCTGAGATGAAAGAGGAAGTTAATTTTAGGATTGTGTATGAATTATTATTTAATAAAAAGATTATATTATTTTCATGTTTTTGAAATTTTGTAGGATCAACGATTATATTTGAAACTTTATGGTAAAATATGTCCCTCTTAGTTGAGTATTTTTCACAATGTAAAAGAAAATGTTTTTCATTTTCAATTTGACCAGAATTACATACAGAGCAGTATCTCTCATTTCTGGGAATATTTAGATGTCTCCCTCTTTCAATCATCAGTGTATGAGCGCTTATACGGATCTTACATATTGCAGCTCTGTCACTTCTGTTTTTTAATATATCAACATAGGGTGGTCTTCTGCCCATTATGTAGACACTTTTGAAAAAGTCTAACTTTTTGGATTCAAATATATTTGCATTTTGAACTTGCAAACATTGGTCATTAATTCTTTGTTTAATAGAATTTAAATTACCTTTAACATAATTAAAGTTATTGATGATATAAGACATTCCAAGTTCATTCAAAAGACTCTTGACCTTTATGACCCAAGGGTTTGAATCTACAGATTTAGTGAATATATCATATGCCAAAGAATTTTCCGAAGAAACTATATGGTTCAGGTAGTTGAATATTGAATATAATATTTTATTTTTCAAGGGAATTCTATTAAGTTCAGCTCGACATCCATCATTAGATGCCTTACAGTGAACCCCTAATATGTCTTTGATAAATTTAACATGAAGTTTTTCAAATGGATCAGAGTCTTTAAAATGTGAATCCACCCCCCAAATTTCACTACAATATGTAAGAATGGGAGTAACTAAACAATCAAATAATTTTTCAAGAAGTCTACATGGGTTGTTGAGACCTATAGTTTTCTTTATTTTATAGTATGCCTTCCTGGCTTTTTCCATTAGAGTATTCACAGCAAGGCAAAAATTGCCATTATACTTTAAAACAATACCCAAGTAACAATAATTTGTTACTGTTTCAAGATATGCATTATCATAAGTAAAATGGTTTAACAATGTCTTGCCATTAGAATTAAATATCATAATTTTTGATTTATCAGTATTAACTTGTAGTTTCCATGTTGAACAATATTCATGTAAAATATCAAGAGATTTTTGTAGACCCTCTTCGCTTTCAGATAGTAAAACAATATCATCTGCATTTAAAAGAATGTTCAAAGAAGTATCCCCAATAGCAACTGGATCCGTATGTTTGTCATCAAGATTACCTACTAGATCATTTATAAAATAGTTAAAAAGAAGTGGACTCAATACGTCACCTTGTTTAACACCCCTTTCTGATAGGAATGGAGGACTCAACCCATTAGAGAATTTTATTCTACTTACTGTATCAGTATACATTGAATAAATAACATTAAACATTTTTTGGGGGATATTATGTTTTATGAGTTTAGAAAATAAACCTAGTCGCCATACAGTATCAAATGCCTTTTTTAAGTCTATGAAGGCAGCAAAAACTTTTTTCTTTTTTTGTCTATATTGATCAGTTATGGTCTTAAGAGTGAATATGTGGTCAGCTGTACGACTTTTCTCTTTAAAACCTATTTGATTTTTACTTATTAAATTTTTGATATCCATAAATTTTACTAAACGTTTATATAAAACTTTATTAAAAAGTTTACCTAGGTTGGAACTAATAGATATACCTCTATAGTTCCCTGGATCAAATTTGTCCCCTTTCTTATGCAAGAGAACAAGTAAGCTCTCATTCCATATTCTCGGAAATTGACCAGATTCGAATATGCTATTAAAGAGTTTATGAAGTGGTTTTATTAAGATGGGGATTGCATTTTTCAACATTTCATTTGAAATCATGTCGGCTGATGTGCTTTTGCCATTTTTAATTAAACGAATAGCTGTTACTATCTCTTCAATTGTTATCTCTGAACTCAAGTGAGTTAAGTCATCTGTAACATGTGATAAATTAAACTTTTCTTTTAGAGAGTCAAAATCTTTAATAATTTTAGAGTGAAAACTATTGTGATTTATGTCACAGTTATTCAATTTTTTATAAAACTGGATGAAATCTTCTTGTGGTAAAGATTCATTTTCTTTGTTATTACTTTTTTGTCTACTTAATTTATTCAAGATGTTCCAAAACATCTTTGGGTCTTTCTCACATGTATAAAGTTCTGAAAATATATCTTTTTTGTATTTATTTTCTTCATATTTACATAGACGTCTAAGTCTAGATCTGAAAGAATAAAATTTATGTCTGTATTCAGAATTATAGGGATGTTTATTAACTAACTTTGCATAATTTTTTACTGTAACGCCAAGTTCACGGCAAGATTTAGAGTACCAAGGTCGTCTTTTTGACCTATTTTGATTTTTATTTCTGACTGGGACTTTCTTTACTAGTTTAGCAGACTTCAAAGCATTTTCATATAGTATATTATTAAATGAATTTACTGCTGATTCAGAGTCTTTAAAAGTTGATTTCAAAAACTGTTCAAATTTGTTTTTACTCTCTATACTATTACTATTTAATGTGTATAGATTTATTGCTTCAGGTGTCCATATAAATTTATTTGGGATAGGATCCAACTGATATTGGGGTGTATTTTGAGGCATAATAAAACCTATTAATAAAGAACAACTTATTATACAATGATTTGACAAAGAAGTAAAGTCATGTACTTCAAAATAACCAACTATATGTAATAATTCTTTAGACACAAGCATATAATCTACAACACTACATCCATTGTATGTAATACAAGTGTGTTTACCATGTAAATCACCTATGGTTCTACCATTTAGTATTCTAAGACTTGATTCCTTACATAAATTCAGTAGATACCTGATAGATATGTATTATAAATATAGAAAATTGAATATTTTAATAAAAAAAAAAAAAAAAAAAAAAAATCTGTATCATAGACCCAAGCGCCTGTGGTTTATATAATAAATCAATAAAGAGAAAAATAACAATGTCCTGTATAAAATGGCAATATTAAAATCTAAAACACATCTAATGAATTTAAAACATCTGTCATATTCCTGACTTGGTTCAAAAGAGAGGTGAAAGGTACCAACATGACCAATGGTCAATTAAACTTGGCTCAATCTCTCACTTGTAATATGTTTTCCACTGCATACAATTACATGTATAATTTAATTCAATTAACAATTAATTTAATTTTTTTATGTGCATTAAGGAGGTAGACCTTGGATCAGGGAGATAACTCTTTAAATCAGTTATGCGTTTGTAAAATTCAGGTTTCGCCAATGAATTTGAAGCATTTACCTGAAACAGATTGGAAATAATCTATGTATCCAAGAAGCTTAGAACATATTTATGAAAATTGCTGACACAAACGTACTGATGATTTTAAGAGTTATCTCCCTTAACCTAGGTCTACCACCTTAAATATCATGATTATATTGAAGTTAAAGTTGGGTCCAATCTGAATCAGATTAAACCACAGGCACAGGAGTTTGAAATCCTGTCAATAACGGGGTAAAAATTTACCAAAGTTGACTATCATAGTAGAGCTTCTCTAGCTTCTCTTCGAGAGAAGCTCTTCTGTGATAGTCGACTTTGGTATATTTTTACCCCGTTATTTCAAAAGAAGCTCTACTGTGATAGTCGACTTTGGTATATTTTTACCCCGTTATTGATAGGATTTCAAACTCAATAAAAATAAATTCAGCAATGTTTTACAGTTTATCAGATTTATATACTTCATTGTATATTATCTTTCTAGATCTTTTTTTGAAGCTTGATGAACATGATAAATGACAAAACATGTTTTATTTTGTAGTTGGAATTATTTTTCACATGAAGAGGCCAGATCTAGGGCCTATCGATGGGGTGAAGATGGACTGATGGGTATTTGTGATAGAGAAGGAAGATTATGTTTATCTTTGGCGCTGTGGAACACCAAAGATCCAATTCTCAAAGAGAGACTGTTTGGATTGACAAGTCAGCAGGTAATTTTGTCAATAACATTAACACACAAGTAATTTTTCAAATAATCAATCTGCGGGGATACTATTAGTTATCTTGGTGTAATCAGGGGTGTACAGAATTTAACACCGTTGTTGAAAATTCATACACCCTGAGGCGCAGCCAAATGGGTATATGAATTGTCAACAACGGTGTAAAATTCCATACACCCCTGATTACACCATGTACACCAAGATAACGAATTTATTTCTTATGAACAATTCCTTTACTCATTTTTAAACCGGGATGTAAAATTGAAAAATGCTAATGAAAAAATTTCAGGGTAACAATTTTTCAACGTAGATGTTGCTGCATATTGTCATGATTGTCAAATACTTTTTTTTCTTCATTTTTGGGGAATGCAGAAATTTTTTGAAAATTTAATTTCTTTTGAATTTCAAATGAATTTTCTTGATTTTTTTTTTTTTTTTGATTTTTTGATTTTTTTCTTTCAAATTTTTACCCTCAAATTAATATTTTTTTCATATTTTTGTTTTGGTTTTTTTCTTGGCAAATTTTTCATTTCTTTTATTTTTGGCAAAATTTTATTTATTCCGGGTGAACAAGAGTGGGGTGTTATTTACACCGGGGTAATTAACCAATCAGAACACAGTATTTTTGCTGCATAAGAAGTAAATAAAAATACCTGGCGTCCATCTGTCTGTATGGTCTTCTTAGCACTCACATGTCAATGCATGTAGAATTATTTTTCAAATTTCAACATAGGTTTATATAAGCAATGTCTAGGAAGATTTCAACAATCAGTGCGTATCAATGTTTTTTTTTAAAAGAGTTATGCCCCTTCTAAATATTAATTTTATGGAAAATTGATAAATTGAAGTCTAAATGTTGATGCCTTAATATTCAAGTAATTTCTCGTGTTAAAAATTCACTGTTATTATACGTGGTACAGTTTATTTTTCAGCAGTAACTATGGTGACATATTCATGTTTACAGGGTAACCATGGTGAAGATGTAAAAGAGCTGTATTATTATTTAGACAATACCCCGTCCCATACTTACATGAAGTCTCTGTACAAGTATCCTCAGGGGGAATACCCATATCAACAGCTGGTGGAGGAGAATTCTAGGAGAGGAGTACATCAACAGGAATATGAATTAATGGATACTGGTAGGTTTATCTCCATTCCCCTCCCCTGCCCCTCCTGTTTATAAGTCCCTGTACAAGTATCCTCAGGGGAAATTCCTGTACAGACAGCTGGTGGAGGAGAATGCTAGGAGAGGAGTACATCAACAGGAATATGAATTAATGGATACTGGTAGGTTTATCTCCATTCCCCTCCCCTGTCCCTCCTGTTTATAAGTCCCTGTACAAGTATCCTCAGGGGGAATTCCCCTACAGACAGCTGGTGGAGGAGAATGCTAGGAGAGGAGTACATCAACAGGAATATGAATTAATGGATACTGGTAGGTTTATCTCCATTCCCCTCCCCTGCCCCTCCTGTTTATAAGTCCCTGTACAAGTATCCTCAGGGGGAATTCCCCTACAGACAGCTGGTGGAGGAGAATGCTAGGAGAGGAGTACATCAACAGGAATATGAATTAATGGATACTGGTAGGTTTATCTCCATTCCCCTCCCCTGCCCCTCCTGTTTATAAGTCCCTATACAAGTATCCTCAGGGGGAATTCCCCTACAGACAGCTGGTGGAGGAGAATGCTAGGAGAGGAGTACGTCAACAGGAATATGAATTAATGGATACTGGTAGGTTTATCTCCATTCCCCTCCCCTGCCCCTCCTGTTTATAAGTCCCTGTACAAGTATCCTCAGGGGGAATTCCCCTACAGACAGCTGGTGGAGGAGAATGCTAGGAGAGGAGTACATCAACAGGAATATGAATTAATGGATACTGGTAGGTTTATCTCCATTCCCCTCCCCTGTCCCTCCTGTTTATAAGTCCCTGTACAAGTATCCTCAGGGGGAATTCCCCTACAGACAGCTGGTGGAGGAGAATGCTAGGAGAGGAGTGCATCAACAGGAATATGAATTAATGGATACTGGTAGGTTTATCTCCATTCCCCTCCCCTGTCCCTCCTGTTTATAAGTCCCTGTACAAGTATCCTCAGGGGGAATTCCCCTACAGACAGCTGGTGGAGGAGAATTCTAGGAGAGGAGTACATCAACAGGAATATGAATTAATGGATACTGGTAGGTTTATCTCCATTCCCCTCCCCTGTCCCTCCTGTTTATAAGTCCCTATACAAGTATCCTCAGGGGGAATTCCCCTACAGACAGCTGGTGGAGGAGAATGCTAGGAGAGGAGTACATCAACAGGAATATGAATTAATGGATACTGGTAGGTTTATCTCCATTCCCCTCCCCTGCCCCTGCTGTTTATAAGTCCCTATACAAGTATCCTCAGGGGGAATTCCCCTACAGACAGCTGGTGGAGGAGAATGCTAGGAGAGGAGTACATCAACAGGAATATGAATTAATGGATACTGGTAGGTTTATCTCCATACCTTTCCCCTGTCCCTCCTGTTTATAAGTCCCTGTACAAGTATCCTCAGGGGGAATTCCCCTACAGACAGCTGGTGGAGGAGAATGCTAGGAGAGGAGTACATCAACAGGAATATGAATTAATGGATACTGGTAGGTTTATCTCCATACCTTTCCCCAGCCCCTCCTGTTTATAAGTCCCTGTACAAGTATCCTCAGGGGGAATTCCCCTACAGACAGCTGGTGGAGAAGAATGCTAGGAGAGGAGTACATCAACAGGAATATGAATTAATGGATACTGGTAGGTTTATCTCCATTCCCCTCCCCTGTCCCTCCTGTTTATAAGTCCCTGTACAAGTATCCTCAGGGGGAATTCCCCTACAGACAGCTGGTGGAGAAGAATTCTAGGAGAGGAGTACATCAACAGGAATATGAATTAATGGATACTGGTAGGTTTATCTCCATTCCCCTCCCCTGTCCCTCCTGTTTATAAGTCCCTGTACAAGTATCCTCAGGGGGAATTCCCCTACAGACAGCTGGTGGAGGAGAATGCTAGGAGAGGAGTACATCAACAGGAATATGAATTAATGGATACTGGTAGGTTTATCTCCATTCCCCTCCCCTGTCCCTCCTGTTTATAAGTCCCTGTACAAGTATCCTCAGGGGGAATTCCCCTACAGACAGCTGGTGGAGGAGAATGCTAGGAGAGGAGTACATCAACAGGAATATGAATTAATGGATACTGGTAGGTTTATCTCCATTCCCCTCCCCTGTCCCTCCTGTTTATAAGTCCCTGTACAAGTATCCCCAGGGGGAATTCCCCTACAGACAGCTGGTGGAGGAGAATTCTAGGAGAGGAGTACATCAACAGGAATATGAATTAATGGATACTGGTAGGTTTATCTCCATTCCCCTCCCCTGTCCCTCCTGTTTATAAGTCCCTGTACAAGTATCCTCAGGGGGAATTCCCCTACAGACAGCTGGTGGAGGAGAATTCTAGGAGAGGAGTACATCAACAGGAATATGAATTAATGGATACTGGTAGGTTTATCTCCATTCCCCTCCCCTGTCCCTCCTGTTTATAAGTCCCTGTACAAGTATCCTCAGGGGGAATTCCCCTACAGACAGCTGGTGGAGGAGAATGCTAGGAGAGGAGTACATCAACAGGAATATGAATTAATGGATACTGGTAGGTTTATCTCCATTCCCCTCCCCTGTCCCTCCTGTTTATAAGTCCCTGTACAAGTATCCTCAGGGGGAATTCCCCTACAGACAGCTGGTGGAGGAGAATTCTAGGAGAGGAGTACATCAACAGGAATATGAATTAATGGATACTGGTAGGTTTATCTCCATTCCCCTCCCCTGTCCCTCCTGTTTATAAGTCCCTGTACAAGTATCCTCAGGGGGAATTCCCCTACAGACAGCTGGTGGAGGAGAATGCTAGGAGAGGAGTACATCAACAGGAATATGAATTAATGGATACTGGTAGGTTTATCTCCATTCCCCTCCCCTGTCCCTCCTGTTTATAAGTCCCTGTACAAGTATCCTCAGGGGGAATTCCCCTACAGACAGCTGGTGGAGGAGAATGCTAGGAGAGGAGTACATCAACAGGAATATGAATTAATGGATACTGGTAGGTTTATCTCCATACCTTTTCCCTGCCCCTCCTGTTTATAAGTCCCTGTACAAGTATCCTCAGGGGGAATTCCCCTACAGACAGCTGGTGGAGGAGAATGCTAGGAGAGGAGTACATCAACAGGAATATGAATTAATGGATACTGGTAGGTTTATCTCCATACCTTTCCCCAGCCCCTCCTGTTTATAAGTCCCTGTACAAGTATCCTCAGGGGGAATTCCCCTACAGACAGCTGGTGGAGAAGAATGCTAGGAGAGGAGTACATCAACAGGAATATGAATTAATGGATACTGGTAGGTTTATCTCCATTCCCCTCCCCTGTCCCTCCTGTTTATAAGTCCCTGTACAAGTATCCTCAGGGGGAATTCCCCTACAGACAGCTGGTGGAGAAGAATGCTAGGAGAGGAGTACATCAACAGGAATATGAATTAATGGATACTGGTAGGTTTATCTCCATTCCCCTCCCCTGTCCCTCCTGTTTATAAGTCCCTGTACAAGTATCCCCAGGGGGAATTCCCCTACAGACAGCTGGTGGAGGAGAATGCTAGGAGAGGAGTACATCAACAGGAATATGAATTAATGGATACTGGTAGGTTTATCTCCATTCCCCTCCCCTGTCCCTCCTGTTTATAAGTCCCTGTACAAGTATCCTCAGGGGGAATTCCCCTACAGACAGCTGGTGGAGGAGAATGCTAGGAGAGGAGTACATCAACAGGAATATGAATTAATGGATACTGGTAGGTTTATCTCCATTCCCCTCCCCTGTCCCTCCTGTTTATAAGTCCCTGTACAAGTATCCTCAGGGGGAATTCCCCTACAGACAGCTGGTGGAGGAGAATTCTAGGAGAGGAGTACATCAACAGGAATATGAATTAATGGATACTGGTAGGTTTATCTCCATTCCCCTCCCCTGTCCCTCCTGTTTATAAGTCCCTGTACAAGTATCCTCAGGGGGAATTCCCCTACAGACAGCTGGTGGAGGAGAATTCTAGGAGAGGAGTACATCAACAGGAATATGAATTAATGGATACTGGTAGGTTTATCTCCATTCCCCTCCCCTGTCCCTCCTGTTTATAAGTCCCTGTACAAGTATCCTCAGGGGGAATTCCCCTACAGACAGCTGGTGGAGGAGAATGCTAGGAGAGGAGTACATCAACAGGAATATGAATTAATGGATACTGGTAGGTTTATCTCCATTCCCCTCCCCTGTCCCTCCTGTTTATAAGTCCCTGTACAAGTATCCTCAGGGGGAATTCCCCTACAGACAGCTGGTGGAGGAGAATTCTAGGAGAGGAGTACATCAACAGGAATATGAATTAATGGATACTGGTAGGTTTATCTCCATTCCCCTCCCCTGTCCCTCCTGTTTATAAGTCCCTGTACAAGTATCCTCAGGGGGAATTCCCCTACAGACAGCTGGTGGAGGAGAATGCTAGGAGAGGAGTACATCAACAGGAATATGAATTAATGGATACTGGTAGGTTTATCTCCATTCCCCTCCCCTGTCCCTCCTGTTTATAAGTCCCTGTACAAGTATCCTCAGGGGGAATTCCCCTACAGACAGCTGGTGGAGGAGAATGCTAGGAGAGGAGTACATCAACAGGAATATGAATTAATGGATACTGGTAGGTTTATCTCCATACCTTTTCCCTGCCCCTCCTGTTTATAAGTCCTTGTACAAGTATCCTCAGGGGGAATTCCCCTACAGACAGCTGGTGGAGGAGAATGCTAGGAGAGGAGTACATCAACAGGAATATGAATTAATGGATACTGGTAGGTTTATCTCCATTCCCCTCCCCTGTCCCTCCTGTTTATAAGTCCCTGTACAAGTATCCTCAGGGGGAATTCCCCTACAGACAGCTGGTGGAGGAGAATGCTAGGAGAGGAGTACATCAACAGGAATATGAATTAATGGATACTGGTAGGTTTATCTCCATTCCCCTCCCCTGTCCCTCCTGTTTATAAGTCCCTGTACAAGTATCCTCAGGGGGAATTCCCCTACAGACAGCTGGTGGAGGAGAATTCTAGGAGAGGAGTACATCAACAGGAATATGAATTAATGGATACTGGTAGGTTTATCTCCATTCCCCTCCCCTGTCCCTCCTGTTTATAAGTCCCTGTACAAGTATCCTCAGGGGGAATTCCCCTACAGACAGCTGGTGGAGGAGAATTCTAGGAGAGGAGTACATCAACAGGAATATGAATTAATGGATACTGGTAGGTTTATCTCCATTCCCCTCCCCTGTCCCTCCTGTTTATAAGTCCCTGTACAAGTATCCTCAGGGGGAATTCCCCTACAGACAGCTGGTGGAGGAGAATGCTAGGAGAGGAGTACATCAACAGGAATATGAATTAATGGATACTGGTAGGTTTATCTCCATTCCCCTCCCCTGTCCCTCCTGTTTATAAGTCCCTGTACAAGTATCCTTAGGGGGAATTCCCCTATAGACAGCTGGTGGAGGAGAATGCTAGGAGAGGAGTACATCAACAGGAATATGAATTAATGGATACTGGTAGGTTTATCTCCATTCCCCTCCCCTGTCCCTCCTGTTTATAAGTCCCTGTACAAGTATCCTCAGGGGGGATTCCCCTACAGACAGCTGGTGGAGGAGAATTCTAGGAGAGGAGTACATCAACAGGAATATGAATTAATGGATACTGGTAGGTTTATCTCCATTCCCCTCCCCTGTCCCTCCTGTTTATAAGTCCCTGTACAAGTATCCTCAGGGGGAATTCCCCTACAGACAGCTGGTGGAGGAGAATTCTAGGAGAGGAGTACATCAACAGGAATATGAATTAATGGATACTGGTAGGTTTATCTCCATTCCCCTCCCCTGTCCCTCCTGTTTATAAGTCCCTGTACAAGTATCCTCAGGGGGAATTCCCCTACAGACAGCTGGTGGAGGAGAATGCTAGGAGAGGAGTACATCAACAGGAATATGAATTAATGGATACTGGTAGGTTTATCTCCATTCCCCTCCCCTGTCCCTCCTGTTTATAAGTCCCTGTACAAGTATCCTCAGGGGGAATTCCTGTACAGACAGCTGGTGGAGGAGAATGCTAGGAGAGGAGTACATCAACAGGAATATGAATTAATGGATACTGGTAGGTTTATCTCCATTCCCCTCCCCTGCCCCTCCTGTTTATAAGTCCCTGTACAAGTATCCTCAGGGGGAATTCCCCTACAGACAGCTGGTGGAGGAGAATGCTAGGAGAGGAGTACATCAACAGGAATATGAATTAATGGATACTGGTAGGTTTATCTCCATTCCCCTCCCCTGTCCCTCCTGTTTATAAGTCCCTGTACAAGTATCCTCAGGGGGAATTCCCCTACAGACAGCTGGTGGAGGAGAATGCTAGGAGAGGAGTACATCAACAGGAATATGAATTAATGGATACTGGTAGGTTTATCTCCATTCCCCTCCCCTGTCCCTCCTGTTTATAAGTCCCTGTACAAGTATCCTCAGGGGGAATTCCCCTACAGACAGCTGGTGGAGGAGAATGCTAGGAGAGGAGTACATCAACAGGAATATGAATTAATGGATACTGGTAGGTTTATCTCCATTCCCCTCCCCTGTCCCTCCTATTTATAAGTCCCTGTACAAGTATCCTCAGGGGGAATTCCCCTACAGACAGCTGGTGGAGGAGAATGCTAGGAGAGGAGTACATCAACAGGAATATGAATTAATGGATACTGGTAGGTTTATCTCCATACCTTTCCCCAGCCCTTTTCATTTCTTTATATACATGTTTTTGCAGTTATGTCACTGAGACATTCAGAATTTTCATGCCTCGGCCGTAGTGGAGGGGGCATTAAGTTTTACCCTTGTCTGTCTGTATGTCCCAAAATTGGTTTCTGTTCTCTAACTTGAGATTGCCTAAACCAAATGTCATGAAACTTATACACAATGCTTAATACCACAAAACACAGATCAAATTTGAATTTTGGTAGCATCACTTAAACAGTTCTAGAGTTGTGATCCTTTATAAATCCAAAAATTGCAAAATATTTAGTTTCCGTTATGTAACTTAAGTTTACCCAAACCAAACATTATAAAACCTATACACAATACATATTAGCACAAAACTCAGTACAAATTTGTGTAGCATCACTTTTAGTGTTCTTGAGTTATGTCCCTTTATAATGTTGTATGCAAGCAGGGGCATACTCTTTGTCCATGGGGACATATTCTCCATTTATTAACTTATACACGTACATCCTATCTTCTTCTTGAATTCTTAGGACTTCTTTGCTCATATATAATTTTTAATTGTTGCATACCTGCCAACTTTTCAATATATATGCCCATGGGGGTTTTACATGCAAGGTGGCTCTTTTAGTCCTAAAAAGACTTCAAGGGGGCCTTTAAATGCATCTTAGTATTGTTTTTTGGCTTCTTTATATTTTTAAAGCATATAGCCATTGTAAAGTTAATTGTTTTGTTAAAAATTGTGGACAAAATTGCTCTTTCAAAATATCCATTTGGGAGTTTTCATGGGGGAAATCCCCTGCAAATAGTGACAGTTGGCAGTTATCATGGTTATGTTGTTAATCCTTTGCAGAAGTTTTTACTAATCATTTAATTGTAATTTCATGGACAATGAAAATCTCATTTGTTTGTTATCTTCTTCTTCTTCTTCTTTTGTTACAGAAAACCATCAATGTACTGATGTTTACTTTCTGGCGCATGCCTGGTAAATGTTTTTAGTATAAATTTATGTGAATAATTTTTGTCAAAACATAAATTAACAAAATATTTCTTGTTCGAAGTTGTTTTTGGTCATATATTTTCGTATTTTCAATTTTTCTTTGTTTTTAATTTATACAATTTTTTATTTAGTTTTAAATATTACATTTTTTATTTATATTTTTTGGTACATGTATAAGATAAAAACAAGAGTATCTGTTTATTTCAGATGAGGGTAAGTATCAAGGAGCACATCGTGTGTGAGTGCACCCTTGAAGTTTTCTGTAGTAATGTTTTTAGTAATTTCAGAGGATAGTTTGTTCCAGTCTTTGATGGTTTGACAGAAAAAAGAAAATTTATCTTCAGAACACTGCTCATTTACAAGCCCCCAATGGGCAATTTTTAAGTCCTCGCTCAAATACTTAAGATCTTTATGCAATCAGTTTCTTTGTTGAATTTATGAGATAAAACATTGAACTCTAATTAAAGGATTATGAGCTAACCTGAGAAAAATTGTTAAAGGCATGTTTTTAGATCTCAAAACTTTAGAGCTTTTGTGGGATTCACTCTGATTGTAAAAAAGTACTACTTACACAAGTAAATTTTTGTGAAAATTAAGGGGAGATTATTTCAATATTACAATTTACTTATATAATTATATTTTATTTACTTCTTGTACAAGTAGTACCCCTGTCTGTCTCTACAAGAGACCAAATGTCACAGAAATTTAAAAACTATAGGTCACTGCCTTTAACTTTGTGTTATTCGAATTCACTTTCACAATTTGTTAAAATTTATAAAACACTATTCAGACCTTTCGTCATGAAGGTACTACATGAACCATTACAACACTCTTATAGCATGCTGACTTCTGTAAATAGCTTAGATTGACGAAAGGCAGTGACCTAATTATATATAATTGTAGGTATATTTGAGGATAATCGTTACTTTGATGTAACAGCAGATTTCTGTAAAGCTAGCCCAAATGATCTCCTAGGGAAATATACTGTGGTCAACAGGGGACCAGATCCAGCTATAATACATGTTCTCCCACAGATCTGGTTCAGAAATGTGTGGTCCTGGGGAGAGGCAAACTATGTAAGTAATTGTTACTGGTGTTTCAGAAATGTTTTGTTAGGAGAATATTGTTACTGCTTCATGATAAAATTGAGAATGGAAATGGGGAATGTTATTACGTACATGGGGGGACATATATTTGCCTCCCCATGCCGCCAAAGTTATATTTGATTAAGAGCAACAAAACACGTCCATTTCCATAGCACGTTTATTTCAAAGAGACAGATAACATCACATGACAAATATGCATCATTATCATACAAAGGGACGCAACTCTCACGACTTAACTACAAAACACATACGACCATACAATACAGATACATAACATCCCGCCCCCAAAAAGAAAATTTCCCAAATTTTATAAAATGGTGTATGTGTTTTTTCCATATACAAATTCAAGAAGAAGAAAAATGCTTTTTTACATTCAAACTATGTAATCACTTCCGTATAAGACTAAAATCATTTTCCAAATAATCTTGTAAATACATTTATAATAACTGAAATATTCGTGGCTGACCAGTTCTCACATCTAGCATCCATACACACCAGTATAAACAATGCAGAAAATCCGAACGTCTGGCATCTCGATCTCCCCCTTAGGACCTTATGCACGCATTACGTTCATTCAACATAAAAAAAAATATGCATTTGAAACATTTACTCAATCTACTAAATGGAAAATACTAGAATATTGTCATAAATGTAGCTGTATACATCAAATTGATAGATAATCATCAGAGACCTTTAACTCTTAAAAATGGTAAATATAACATCAAAGAAACACTTCATAAGTTACATATGCAGTCAAAAGAAAATACGACTAATTCTCCCTCTCTAACGTGTTCAATCTCTCATACATCACACTCACAAAATAAAATAAAGATGAAACAAATGAATACCTCCAGAAATGTCAATATCAACCTAGGTTTTATTTATGACTATTATCTCACCGCTACTGACAATCCGCTATCAAATCAGTCCAACTGTTAACAGATATATATGTATTAATAATAAAAAAAAAAATCCTTCAGACAAAAATTGAAATGAATTCATAATTAAAGTCGGTGTTTTCCTTGTAACTGGGTAGCGTACGACGAGATAAATCTCACACGTACCGTCTGTAGTATAATTTAAATAGTTCAAAACTGCAACACATTTTCCCTGCTAAATCCTAAATACACATATAGGTCAAGTTGATTAGCTACTTTAGCAATTATTTTCGAAGTACTGAAGATGATAGGCCGGGACGTCACATGACACATGCTACAGTTTTCTGCACACATAAACATACACAGCTGTATTTCTTGATGTCAGACTGACCAACGCCAAATTGCGGTTAAAATTTAATTGTTTGTGTAGAAATTTCAATCGCGTCCAACAGTCCAAATGAAAATCAAAGTTCAAAGGATAATAAACAATTGCGAAATACTTTCGATATTAATATGCATGTATACAATGTTGTTTAAAAACAGTTCCTTGAATTTTACCGTTTTCCTTTGTTGACGAAAACTCCCATAAATTTGTGACTTCTGAATATTGGCTAAATCCAAATAAAAAACATCCAAATTTCACACAAAATCCAAAAATTGTTTCCAGTGTCAGCTGCATGATACTGCTATACTCCACTGAACGAAAATGCCAAGATTCCAACGTGGTCAAATTTAATAATGGCGTCGCCAGCCTCGTGTTCTAGACTTTCAGAAAGTTGATGCTTCATCTTTGGGGACAGCTCACATAAAATACACTTAAAAAGGGGTCGTTTTGAAGTCCTCCACCATATTACGTACATGGGGGGACATATATTTGCCTCCCCATTGCTGCCAAAGTTATATTTGCTTAAGAGCAACAAAACACGTCCATTTCCATAGCACGTTTATTTCAAAGAGACAGATAACATCACATGACAAATATGCATCATTATCATACAAAGGGACGCAACTCTCACGACTTAACTACAAAACACATACGACCATACAATACAGATACATAACAATGTGTCAAAGAGACAACAACCCGACCAAATAAAAAACAACAGCAGAGGGTCACCAACAGGTCTTCAATGCAGCGAGAAACTCCCGCACCCGGAGGCGTCCCTCAGCTGGCCCCTAAACAAATATATACTAGTCCAGTGATAATGAACGCCATACTAATTTCCAAATTGTACACAAGAAACTAAAATTAAAATAATACAAGACTAACAAAGGCCAGAGGCTCCTGACTTGGGACAGGCGCAAAAATGCGGTGGGGTTAAATATGAGCATGTTCATGAGTGATTAATTCTTAGGAGGTAAAAGCTTTGAAAGGATAATATTGTCAATGATTGTAAATGGATATGAGAGGTGTAATTCTGTGGAGAACCAAGCTGTTTAAGGCTATATTTGTTACTGGTTTTGAGAATGATTCATCATACTCATGGCAAAGGAAAGGTAAACACTTTGCACATGTTGCAAGGATATTGTATTTTTTTTCTTATTCTGGAATGATATTAAGGAGGGACAATATGATTAGGTATATCATTAAAATCAAATGTTCATTGTTGGAAAGGAATTTTTAGAAATTTCAACCTCAAGCATTTAAATGAAGTCTACTGATTTTTTATTATAAAAAAATGAATAGTCATGTTCATCTTTTAATAAGGCATTTATCAAGACCTGTCAAGATTTTGGTCGATATATGTTTTGATTATACTCTTCATCATGTTCATGATATTTTCTCTATGGAAATTATACTCGTGCATTCAAATATTTGTTAAACATCAACGATGAATCTGTATTTGTACTTATAGTGTTGTCCTGAGAAGAAACCATATCTGAAACAAGTAGGACATAACAAGGTTCTATGCTATCATCCAACTCTAGGTATGTAAATACTATATACTTGAAGATTATCGTTGATCATCCCAACGAGATTGATTTTCTTGCTTGAGGAGGTATTCAAAAACGAGAAAAGCAATCGAGTTGAGATGACCAATGACAATCTGTTAATCGCCATTTTACCTATGACGATGTTGTTTCATATAATTCAACTCCGCTGAGAAAAAAAATTATCAGTAAGTTAGGTTCACTGAGGGCCTCAGGGAAGATTAGTTTATTGTAACTAACTGAGTTTACCCTCTTTAAATAAAGAATTTATTATTATTATTATTATGCTATCATCCAACTCTAGGTATGTGAATACTATATACAGTTAAATCATGACAGCTTGACATAATGTTTAAACACTTGTGTTTTGTTCAAAGTCAGTATGTAGACACTAGGTTTCGAAATATTTCAGTATGCCCAAACCTGACCAGTTATTTGATAAGGGTAGTGAGGTTTGTAAATTCTTCCTTTTCTGTGGTTGTTTTTTTCTCCGACACTAAGTGAGGAGAAATGATAATATTTTCCAGTCATGACTAATTCTTACAGGTTGGTGAGTGTAATATAATTTAGAATTTAGGTTATTGAACCAAAAAAAATTCTATGATGTGACATAATTATTGACACACTTTTGACAGAAATTGCATGTTTGATTGCCAAATGTCTTTTCATTATTGTATGATATTCATCAGGGGATATCTGAGCGACCAAATTTAGAATTGACAATAACATTAAAGTCACACAGTTAAACTTGTATATTTAGGTATATGTCAGTCCCGTCAGAGAGTCTTTAGTTCCGGAGATGATGTTATAGAAGAACAAGCTGAGCGCACAACATGTAAGTTAAATATATAAATTACCAATACAAACCTTACCCTTATTATCAATGAACTTTGAAAAGTTTTGAAACTCTTACAATACACCTTATCGCTATTTGTCCGCCATTACTGGATATCACACAGGTTCCCGTAAATTTTTGACGTCACAAAACAAAATATCTGAAGCCACAATGGAAAAGTGATTGTTGTATGCGTCAAAAGTTCAAGTGGCCGGTTCAGCCGGGATTAGCGAAAAGGTGTATTCATGATAGTCTTTATGGGGGGATGTCACATAGACAATTCAGAGAAATGCATAAAACTTGACATTTAATTAGAGAATTACATCCATTAAAAAAATTGTTGAATTTTACCAATGAAAAATTTTGATTAAAGAAATCGCATACCTAGGAATAGTAATAAAAAATTAACCAGCATTTCTTTAACCCTAGCCAGACTTATCCATTTCTTGACCTGTTGGTTATTTTTATTTAAACAATGTGTCGTTAGTTTGATCTCAGTTCTTCATTGGTCAAAATTTATCTACGAAACTATTTGTTTAAAACGATGAATATTTCCTAGCTTTAGTTTATTTGCAAGCATGAAAAGTTTCTATTTGTTTAATAAACTGTCTGTTGTTACATATATGTTGTTTGATCATATTTCAGATCCATTTTACTTTGAGGTTGATGTTGGTCCAGAGAATCACCCACCACAACTGTTATTTACAGAGAATGATACAAATTATGAAAAGCTGTATGGAACAGGGAATCAGTCACCTTATGTAAAAGATGCCTTCCATGAATATATAGTAAAGGGTAATTGGATATTGATACCATACATAGCATCAAAGATCACTTTCTTGGCTATGTTGAAATGTTAGGTTATGAATAGAGAACTGGGTTAATGGTAAAAAAAAAACTCTACTCAGTACTTGGAATACAAAATTTGTGGTCAAAACACCACATCTCCTGTTTTGATTGGTAGAGTTCTGAGTACAATAATAGGACACAAAATAGTATGACCCCAAATGTTTATAATTAGTATTTTAATTGACCATGTGAAAGCTGAGAAAAAAATACATTTACGTAAAAAGAGAAGTAGATTCCATCCATGGAAGGCCTAAAGATGAAAAAAAAAAGATTTCGGAGAATGTGATACAATTTATAAAAGCAGTAAGAAGCCTGAAACCATATGACTAATTTGAACCAAAGTTAACCTGAATTTTTACTAGCTTACACTTGAGATCCTAGTTAAGAATTTCCCAAGAGAAGAACACCATTTGTACACATTCGTCTTATTTTGATAGGTAAATGTCATCTTATTTTGATAGGTAATGTGAAAGCTGTGAATACATTCATCTTATTTTGATAGGTAATGTGAAAGCTGTGAATACATTCGTCTTATTTTGATAGGTAATGTGAAAGCTGTGAATACATTCATCTTATTTTGATAGGTATTGAAAGCTGTGAATACATTCATCATATTTTGATAGGTAATGTGAAAGCTGTGAATACATTCATCTTATTTTGATAGGTAATGTGAAAGCTGTGAATACATTCATCTTATTTTGATAGGTAATGTGAAAGCTGTGAATACATTCGTCTTATTTTGATAGGTAATGTGAAAGCTGTGAATACATTCATCTTATTTTGATAGGTAATGTGAAAGCTGTGAATACATTCATCTTATTTTGATAGGTATTGAAAGCTGTGAATACATTCATCATATTTTGATAGGTAATGTGAAAGCTGTGAATACATTCATCTTATTTTGATAGGTAATGTGAAAGCTGTGAATACATTCATCTTATTTTGATAGGTATTGAAAGCTGTGAATACATTCATCATATTTTGATAGGTAATGTGAAAGCTGTGAATACATTCATCATATTTTGATAGGTAATGTGAAAGCTGTGAATCCACAGCACATTGGCACCAAGTGTGGAGCACATTACAGTGTATTTCTGAATCCAGGACAAAAAGCCCAAATACGGATCCGACTGTATTATGAGAAAGAGGCTCCACCTGAAACCTTTGGCACTAGAGATTTTGACTTTATATTCCAGCAGAGGAAGTTAGAGGCTGATCTGTTCTATGATGAAGTATGTATTTATATGTCATGATTAAGCATCAAACTATCATGTTCTATTAGAATTAAACTGGTGAATAGAACAGTATAGTACTTCAACAGTGTTTCGTAAGTGTATGTAAATTTAACACAAAGATTTTCAAAGCTTAAAAGCAGAGCAGACAGTTTTACACATATTTTGGCATGTCATGTAACGATTGCTTATAACCAAACGTTGAAAACTGTGTATTATAAAGGTCTGAATCAATTATTATATTATTCATCAATACAGAAGCTGAGAAAAGGAGGTAAAGTACACCCAAAATTACCCCGACAATCACAAACAGAAAAATGGATAGATGGAAAAGGGGATGTCAGTATGCCATCCACTCCCTTAAAAATGGTATAAATATAGATACATACATAAATTAAGCATGGATTTTTAATCAATTTTATGATATGTTTCAACCAACATACCAATAGATCAGAAATAAAAATCTAGTTTTTTTTTAAAGTTTTTTCATGCTCTTCATTGTTTTATTTATCATACATGTAACTGATGTTGTTGGTCAATTTTTTTTTAACCTCTATACCTGTCTACCAAATCCTACACGGCATGGGTAGGTATCATCAAACGTGGCCCAGTAAAAAAATGTATGCATATTTGAACAGGTGATAAAGAATCATCATAAACAAGAAAGAAACATCATACGACAAGCCTATGCTGGTTTACTATGGAGTAAACAGTTCTACTATTACGTGATCGAGGAATGGCTACGAGGGGATAAAGGTCACCCACCACCACCTTTTTGTCGGAGAGAGGGGAGGAATGCAGAATGGGGTCATCTATTCAACAGGGATGTAATCTCAATGCCAGATAAATGGGAATACCCATGGGTATATATCATATATCAGGGGAATTGTATCATATATCAGGGGAATACCCATGGGTATGTATCATATATCAGGGGAATACCCATGGGTATGTATCATATATCAGGGGAATACCCATGGGTATGTATCATATATCAGGTTTTAATCAGATAAATGGGAATACCCATGGGTATGTATCATATATCAGGTTTTAATCATATTGGGTTGTCTGTTTACAGTGACTTGACTGTTAGTGTTGCTCTCCACCAATTGCAACTCATTCAAAATTTTGACCAAATTGCAATTTGTTTTATAAAATCAAATTGTTCAACTGGTCAGAAATTTGAACCAACTGCTGTAGAAAACCACAGCCAAGTCATGAAAGTGCAAGGTGATAAAATAAAACATACTTACAATCCTATAAGACTTTAACTCCACTTAATGATGTTGTGACATAATTAGTTTATCAGTTTGTATAGTTATATTATATTCATTTCCATGCTGAAAGGGAACTGTTTATTTTGAATTGCTATTAAATTGTCCAAACTAAGCTTTCATGTAGGTTTTCTTTCTAAAAGTATTCTATATTGATAAGATATTCTACTGACAATTTTTTTGTTCGTCCCTCAGCGGGATTCGAACTCACACCTTTGATACACTACAGCACCAATCGCTTAGCCTCATGTCCAGCGCTATATAGATATAAAAGTCTATAAAAAGGACCAACCAGCATCTAGAATAGGCGATACTATGCAGATAAGGAATTTTTTTTTATATCAGTCTAAATCTTTAAAAATATATATATATAAGATAGGACCGGTACTCATTATAAAATAATGCAGGTATGAAAACAGTGGCGGATCCAGGGAGGGGGGGATCCTTTATTTTTGGACGATCAATGTATTTGAATGGGAGCATATAGTTGGAACCCCGCCCCCTTTACTCTGGGTTAGGAACCCCCCCTTTTTAAAATGGCTGGATCTGCCCCTGGAAAAGCCATAAGGAGATATGACATTGGTTTGGTATATTTCTTTTGGTATAGCTTATGTAGACTTTAACAAATTTGAGTTTTCAATTGTTTTTCAGTATGCAGCGTGGGACCTAGCCTTCCATATGATCCCCATGGCTCATGTAGATATACAATATGCCAAAGAACAACTGTTGTTAATGATGAGAGAATGGTACATGCATCCAAATGGACAGGTAAAAAAGAAGTGTTATCTGATTTCATCATGTTCATAGATTGACATACACAAATTTTGGATGACTCTTTATTTTGTGTTCTAAATGGGAATTTAATTATGCCATGAATTAAAATGAATTTTCTTTTATTGACAGTAACAATTATCTCTTCTCATTTAAGATAAGAAGGTGACGATTTATATACAAACTGGCATTTTTAGTTTTGACTTTTATGTAGAATTGTAAAGTCACAATTTTTTTTTTAGAAAATTGTGATAAGATAGGTGACGATAAATATATACAAACTCACATTTTAAATTTTTATAGCATAATTTGTATGAATCATTTCCTGAATTTGCAAGAAATTTACTCACACTTGTGCAGATTGTTCAGCAATCTCATTATTAAATGCATGCACTAATTACTCCATTTACTGATATATTTTTTTAGATCCCAGCTTACGAGTTTACTTTTGATGATGTGAATCCACCTGTCCATTGTTATGCTGTACTAAAAGTTTATAAAGCAACGGGACCCAAAGGAAAAAGAGATTTATTCTTCCTTGCCAGATGTTTCCATAAACTGGTTCTTAATTTTACATGGTAAGAGAGTCTTCCCTGCCAGATTTATATAAAATAAAGTACACTAGTCAGACAGAAAACCAATCTTTCTGTCTGTAGGACTATACTAGAATACCCAGCCTAATAACTATTTCACGGTTCAGCTAGCATGCAAGCTAGCCAAAAATATAACCTTTACCTACACACTCAAGTCATTTTGCTCAAACAGGCTTGTGAACTTAAATAAATATCAGAAGATGTGGTATGAGTGCCAATGAAACAACTCGCAAGTCAAAATTTGTAAATTTAAACCATTATTGGTCAAAGTGTGTTCCTCAACAAGTAGCAGTGTAAAACCATTCACACAGGAAAACCAACGGTCTGATCTATATAAAAAACTGAGAAACGAGAAACACTTATGAACTTATGAATCAACAAACAACAACTACTGAACATCAGGTTCTTTACTTAGGTTAGGTGAAAACAATTGCAGCGAGTTTAGACGTTTTAATAGGTACCAACTTTCACCCTAACCTAAATCTGCTTGTTATTTACAGGTGGATAAACAGGAAGGATATACATGTAGATGGTAAGAACATCTTCTCTGGAGGTTTTCTTGGTCTGTTTTAATAGGTACCAACCTTCACCATAACCTAGGTCTGCTTGTTATTTACAGGTGGATCAACAGGAAGGATATTGATGGTAAGAACATCTTCTCTGGAGGATTTCTGGGTACCAACTTTCACCCTAACATAAATCTGCTTGTTCTTTACAGGTGGATAAACAGGAAGGATATAGATGGTAAGAACATCTTCTCTGGAGGTTTTCTGGGTCTGGACAACATTGGAGTGTTTGACAGATCTAAACCATTAGACTGTGGTGGCAAGATTGCTCAGGCGGATGCCACAGCTTGGGTGGCATTCTTCTGTCTTATCATGCTGGAGATAAGCCTCATCCTGGCCAAGAGGGATCATGTCTATGAAGATATGGCCAGTAAATTCTTCGAACACTTTGTGGCTATTGTTGACGCTATCAACAAAAAGGATGGGATAGGTAAATTGACTTTCTTTTATTTATACAACCCTATAATATTACTAAAAAATGAAGCATTTAATACTTATGATTAAATTTTTTTGCTAGGATCATGAAAACATGATTTTTATGCCCCACCTACAATAGTAGGGGCATTATGTTTTCTGGTCTGTGGCTCCGTTCATTCGTTCGTCTGTCCGTTCGTTTGTTCGTCACGCTTCAGGTTAAAGTTTTTGGTCAAGGTAGTTCTTGATAAAGCTGAAGTCCAATCAACTTGAAACTTAGTAAACTTGTTGCTTATGATATGATCTTTCTAATTTTAAAGCCAAATTAGACTTTTGACCCCTACTTAACAGTCCACTGAACATAGAAAATGAAAGTGGGAGTTTCAGGTTAAAGTTTTTGGTCAAGGTAGTTTTTGATGAAGATGAAGTCCAATCAACTTAGTACACATGTTCCCTATAGTATAAACTTTTTTAATATTAATGCCAAATTAGATTTTTACCCAATTTCAGGGTCCATGGAACATGGAAAATGATAGTGCGAGTGGGGCATCCGTGTACTTTGGACACATTCTTGTTCTTTCAAGTTTTTATTAATTACCTGTGCACTTTATTGTAAAAGCTTGTGTCATCATGTATGTTACAATATCATACCTTCCAATTGTCACTATTTGCGGGGGATTTCCCCCATGGAGGCTCCCAAATTGAAATTTTGAAAGAGCAATTTTGTCCACAATTTAAACAAAACAATTAATTTTACAATGACTTTAGGCTTACAAGAGTATTCAGAAGCCAAAAACAACATCAAAATGAATTTGCAGGCCCCCTTGAAGTTTTTCTGAGACTATGACAGCCATCTTGCATGCAAAACCCCCATGGGCATTTTTAAAAGTTGGCAGGTATGCAATATTCATTTTGAAATGAATGTTGATTTCAAAATGATGTGAGATTCCTTTTAGCCATGTCTATTTTAGCCAATCATAATAGCGGCTTATGCTTATACTGAAATATACAGTATATGTAATGTTATTATTTACATTTAAGGTCTTTGGGATGAGAAGGATGGGTTTTACTATGATCATTTACATACTAACAACCATACCTGTCCAATGAAGATCCTGTCTATGGTAGGACTAGTTCCTCTATTCTCCTGTATGGTTCTCAGGGAGGATAACATGAAACAATTCCCAGGATTTTATAAAAGAACAAAATGGTTTCTGGAAAACAGAAAAGACTTGTCCAAAACGGTAAGATCCAAAGAGATTTGTCAACAACACTAAGCTTTATTTTTAGTTTTGAGTGAAGGTTGTTTTGAACGTATCGATAATAGAGGCGAATAAACACAAAGCGTCTTCAATGTTTCGTATGCTTTACTAGAGTGAAAATATACATAGAGACATCGGCAAGTGATGCTTTGCGGGCCTATTGTTACGTAGAATGGCAGTAAATGTTAACCGAATAAAAGAGTATAAAATACTAAACTAAAACTATAACTAATTCACAACAAAGGTAAAAGAAAATATGTGACTGACATTATCCCCATTTGAAATTTCCTAACCATGAAAGCATTTTTTTTGTATACATTTCTATTGAAAAATCACAGGAGTAACAAAAAGGCTGTAGGAATAATAGAACTATTGATTTTTAAAGAAAAAACATAGATAATACCAATTATTTAAAACAAAATCTTAGACAATTGGTAAACAAAACTTTTCAAATACAGGTTTGACACTTCATATAAGAAGATGTGGTATGAGTGCCAATGAGACAACTCTCCATCCATGTGACAATGTGTAGTAGTAAACCATTATTGGTCAAAGTACTGCCTTCAACACAGAGCCTTGGCTCACACTGAAAAGCAAACTATTATAGCCTCCAAAGTTACTAGTATAAAACAATTCAAACATCAATCTTCCTGACTTAGGACAAATGCAAACAAATGCAGCGGGTTAAAACATTTTAATAGGTACCAAACTTCACCCTAACTTGAAACAATATCTATGCTTGACAGATATCATTCATGTGTGGCAGAGAGAAAAAGCCAAATCCAAATTTGTTGCTGGCCATTGTTAACAAGGAAAAGCTGCAAAAAGTTCTCCAGCATCTTCTAAATGAGAACGAGTTTCTGTCACCTTATGGTATTAGATCTTTGTCAAAGGTAGGTTACTCTGTAAAATCATGGCATTATCAAAGGTAAATAACTCTTATTGGAACATTAGATTGGAAAAAGATGAAAATTGATGAAAAAATTTGTTTACAAAAAATGTGAATATTCTCTTTGGCTTTGGCTTGGTGACACTATTTGACTGCAAATTTTTAAAGTGTATTCATAGATATTTGATCCAAATTTTACAAAAGCTAGACAAAAATGACGAACATTTTTGCAAAGGTTATATAAGTATATTAAAGTGAAGAACCACATACAGCAGGAATCTGATTCTATAAATGTATGAACTTTCACACTAATGTCTTTTCTCTATAATTCCTCTCAGCATCATAAAGAACAACCCTTTGTACTGGACGACAACACAGCAAGGGTTGGGTATGAACCTGGAGAGTCTGAAAGTAAACTGTTTGGTGGTAACAGTAATTGGAGAGGACCTATCTGGTTCCCAAGTAAGTAATACTGTGGTAACAGTAATTGGAGAGGACCTATCTGGTTCCCAAGTAAGTAATGTTCCAAAGTAAGTAATATTGTGGATTCATTAATATTCGTTGGATACCAATTTTCATGGATTTCTTGGGTACAGGGTAACCATGAATTTAAATGACTAACGAAATACAGATTTGTACTTGAATGTATGCAGAATTTGCCTAAACAACGAATTTAAATCTCCACGAATATGCAAGTTTTCATCAATCCACAAAAATTGGTACCCACGAAAATAAATGAACCCTCAGTAAGCAGGGATAACTATATATGTGTAAACTGTTTGATGGTAAATAGTAATTTGGGAGAACATATCTGGTTTAACATTCTGTCATGTAGAAATTTCTGCTTTTAAGTCTATAAAAATGAATCCACAATAGATAAAAAAAAAATAGGAACCCTGATCTTGTTCTCAGTTTGGTGTTACTGAAATGGTTTGCTATAAAGTTTTAAATCAAGAACAATGACTAAAGTGGACCATTCATGAATATTAAATGGGATAATTGCTCCTGGAAAACAGCAAAAAAAGATTTGGGTTTGGTCAGTTTGTGAGTTCAACCACAATTTAGTTTCATTTTATATTTATATATATTTATATATTGGGAGATTAGTCATTGTCCAATTGACACTAATTAAAAAGATGAAATTTCCACTCATAATAATTCAACACATCAGGAGTCCAAATACAGGTTCAGGACCACAGGAAAATTCCAACTCATCTGAAATTTTCAGTTAACCGAGTTGAAGACAATAAGAGCTAACAGTAATATAACTTTAGATTACTGTGGATTCATTTATTTTCGTGGGTACCAATTTTCGTGGATTAAGAAAAACTTGCATATTCGTGGATATTTAACTTCGTGGTTTTGCTGAAGTCTGCATACAAACCTATAAAAAAATTATCATTCGTTGAATATTTAATTTCGTGGTTTTACTGTGACCACGAAATCCACGAAAATTGGTATCCAACGAATAATAATGAATCTACAGTATGGTCAGACGATTCTAATGTGCGAATTATATAAAAATGTGTCTTTTTCAGTGAATTACCTGATTATAGAGAACCTATTCAGATATGACTATTATTACGGGGAAAGTTTGAAGGTGGAATGTCCGACAGGGTCAGGAAATCTAATGAGACTGAGTGATGTAGCTAAGGAGTTATCCCATCGGTTAGCTGACATATTCCTACCCGACCTTACAGGACATCGACCTTGTCATGGTAATTATGAAATATAACAGTTACAAGACTTGTTTTCTGTCGCTCACGACTTTTATTACTAGTATAGTAAGTTGCAAAAACAGCATTTACTACTACCAGCACTGGAATCAGATAGATATAAATGATTTGAAAAATTGAACTATACATGTAGAAAAAAATATACAAATGAACAAGAAATAGAACTGTCAATTTATGCATGTATGTCAAACTTGAATTAATTCAGAGTCTTGGAATTTGTAAATAAATTCACTTGGTTAGTACATTATTATTTGTTTGGTCCTTTCAAATATGGGTGAAAGTTTCAACTCATCAAAACCACATATGAGCTCCATTAGAAAAACTAACTTAAAGTTGGAGAATATATATTTTTTTTTTTTTGGGGGGGGACTGGTTATCACTATTAGCTGTCTTGAATGGGACCTTAATTCTTCATGACATTTCCTACAAATTTGGTTTTAATAAAGGGAAGAATCGAAGATCAAAGTAAACAAATATAATTTTGCCACCATGCCTCTTACCAGAGTTCTTCTTCTTTACGGGAGGATGTTGGGTTGTATGCTTGCTTTAATAGTAAAAAATTGTTTTATTATTATTCAGGCCCCAGTGAAAAGTATGACAAGGATCCTTACTTCAAAGATCTCATTTTATTTTATGAGTTTTTCCATGGTGACACAGGTAGAGGATGTGGAGCAAGGTAAGAAATCGTGGTAACAACAGGTATAATATTTTTCTTGTTATGTTTGTGTAAGAAAAGGTTATCTATATATAATATGTCTTGATCTTTTTTACTTATTGGATTAGATTGGACATGATCAACACTGCAAAAAGTTATTTATAGATTTGATATTGATTTAGATAACACTGTTCATATTTAGGAAGATTCAACTTGAGATGGGGTTGATGGGAGTAATCCAGACAAATATCTGGAAACAGAATATAATATATTATAACTATTTTTAGCTCACCTGGCCTAAAAGGCCAAGTGAGCTTTTCTCATCACTTGGTGTCCGTTGTCTGTCGTCGTTAAGTTTTACAAAAATCTTCTCCTCTGAAACTACTGGGCCAAATTTAACCAAACTTGGCTACAATCATCATTGGGGTATCTAGTGTTGTGCCGGCCAGAAATTGGTTCCTTATTATGTCCTTTTATGATCCATAAATATGTTAAAATGGTCTCAAATGTTATATTGTTAATATTTATTGTTGTTAAGATATTTCGTTATTCACACCCTTGTTAAATCCCAACTGGTTCCATTGTAATTTATTCGTTTGTTTACATCTGATATTAAAGAACATTTCTGGAATGTCACTGGAAATTGATTGTTTACATGTAATTTATACAAGTTGAAGGGACCCCAAAATTAGTAGTTTACGCTTGTTGTGTAATAATTATGACTTGTTGTTGTAGAAAACATAGTATTGTGTACTTCTATATTGTTTAAACACTTATTTATGTATTTATTAGCTCTCATACTGTATTTTAAGTCTACTTTCACTTTTCACTTGCAGTTCAGAATGTCCATTTTTTGTTGGGACACATACCACTTCAATTGGGAATTTCACTTACATTATATTATGTCACTACTTATATCCTGCATTACTAGCTTTGTAATATATTTATTTATCCATATAGTTAGGTGTGGATCCTTTGTGAAGTCTGAATTATTTGTAATATTGTGCATAAGTGCCCGGAGGATACGTAGAACCATCATCTTTGCACAAATCAGCACGTTTGCCCGGAGATCGCAAACCGAATTATTTGATTGGTTAATATTATTCCATATATAAAGCGACGTCAGTGTACTCGTGAAGTCATTCTTCTCAGTTCACTTTCTTGAGAAAATGTTTATTTTAGTCGCTTAGAGTTTAACTTGAATTATTTTTTATAATATCACAGCAGAATATTTCTTTAGATGTAGCGATGGTATGTTTGCGTGATAGTTTAATTTAATTATGCCTTTTTAGGTATTTTTATTGTGTGTTTCTATTAAAGAAACCATTCTTTTACTTTGTTGGCACCAGGAGTCAAACTAAGTTGCACCGGGTGCATAAATATTTATTTAAAAGCTTCCGTGGATTATTGATCCTTTAGAGAAAAGTTATGAATGTAAATTACATTTTATATTTAGATGATTTTACCAATCAACCGATTCGTTTACTTCATTTAATCTGTTTATAGCGGTAGTAAAATTTAGCTGTGCTTCAAAGTTTGGATTTGGCGCACCACATCTATTTTAGGTGTCTCTGCACCGTATAAGGCAAATTTATATATATATTTAGATACATTGCTGAGGCATTGTACCTTGATTAGAAATTACCATCTATTACTAAATTGTAAACCTTGGTGCAACAGCACCTTGTTTTTATAGTATTGTCACCTAAACCTTGGGTGCACATGAACTTTGGTGCAACCGCACCTCATTTATATACCGTAACCTGAACTGCAGGTGCCTTATTATGCACCTCACCGAAAATATAGCAAGTTAACTATGAGTTTGATAAAGGTGAGCGACACAGGCTCTCAAGAGCCTCTAGTTAAATTGTGTATGTATTAAATGGGCATGAGGTAAAAGTGTCTCATATAAAATTGAGAATGGAAATGGGGAATGTGTCAAAGAGACAACAACCCAACCATAGAGCAGACAACAGCCAAAGGCCACCAATGAGTTTGATATGTCTTTTAGGGCAAGAATCGAATATATTTTTATGCTGCTTTTATCTGATGTATATTCTAACATGACGTCCTTCAAATGCTTTAAGTACACACCTGTGGTAAAATATAAATATATTGCCTGAGCTGTTTCGATCGTACTCTCACGTCATATGTTTTTTTTTTATGAATGAGCTTCTCACCGTCATAGAACGATGATGTAAGAATATAAGCATTTTCGGGAAAATACATGCATATGAAACCGAAAATCATCACAACAATGAAATGTAAACAAACGATGCTAAAATGTGTTATAAGCTGTATTTTTTTTTATATATTTAAGACATATAAATAATTATCATTTAAATTCATCCTGAACTATCTGAATACTTTATTGTAAATAGTTAAAGCATGTCACTAATTCAGTTTGCTCCGTTCTATAATGCAAATTTAGTAGTGCTTTTTTAATGGGAACAGCAAATATTTGCCTCCACCTAAAGCACTTTGTTCCAAAAGAATTGTTGTATTTGTCGCTCAGAGTAAAATATTTTCCAACCCATGAGTTATTTCTTGAATTTAGTATGTATAGTATTAGATTTTGAAACTGCAATAAATTTATAACTTACTATCTATTATATAATTTTTTCTATTTTATACCTTCAGCCATCAGACTGGATGGACAGCACTGATAGCCAACACAATGAAGTACATGCACAAATGGACACTGGAGAATGATAGTGATATGAGTGATAACGAGGAAGGCAGCTTTAGACCTAGGCTACATACACATTAGACCCAGGATACATACACATAAGACCCAGGCTACATACACATTAGACCCAGACTACATACACATTGGGGGGGACAAGGCGGCAGAGGACATTTTAGAGCATTGCCAGGGATGAGGGGACACTTTTGTGAATTAATTATTATTCATTGGAAACCAGTTTTTGTACAGGTGAACCACAAAATTAAAAGTTCAACAAATGACAAATTTCTGTAGGGTCTTTTGCAGATTCAGCAAAACAATGAAATTAGATATCAACAATCATGAAAGTTTTCCTTAATCCACGAAAAATGATGTCCACGAAAATAAATGAATCCACAGTATTAAAATTCTCTCAGATTTAACAACAGAAACAACAAATGGGTAAAAGACAATCAGACATTTAATTTGCTTGTTTTTATTATAAGATAATCAATTTAAACAGTTGTATCTAGAATCGAATGTGTATGGTCAAATTTTATTCAAATTTGTTATTGTTAAACGGTAAGATTTTATTTGATTGACATTTTTAATGGTTTAATGGGGAAGGACTTATATTTTATTAATGTTTTAAATGGTGAAAGGGGAGGAACTACATTTTATCTACCTCTGATTGACGTTTTAATGGTTAAAGGGGAGGATCTTATATTATTCGACAGTTTCTTTAATGTTAAAAGGAGAGGGACATTTTTATACGACCGCAAAATTTGAAAAAATTTTCGTCGTATATTGCTATCACGTTGGCGTCGTCGTCTGCGTCGTTGTCCGAATACTTTTAGTTTTCGCACTCTAACTTTAGTAAAAGTGAATAGAAATCTATGAAATTTTAACACAAGGTTTATGACCACAAAAGGAAGGTTGGGATTGATTTTGGGAGTTTTGATCCCAACATTTTAGGAATTAGGGGCCAAAAAGGGCCCAAATAAGCATTTTCTTGGTTTTTGCACAGTAACTTTAGTTTAAGTAAATAGAAATCTATGAAATTTTGACACAAGGTTTATGACCACAAAAGGAAGGTTGGGATTGATTTTGGGAGTTTTGGTAACAGTTTAGGAATTAGGGGCCAAAAAAGGGCCAAAATAAGCATTATTCTTGGTTTTTGCACAATAACTTTAGTTTAAGTAAATAGAAATCTATGAAATTTAAACACAAGGTTTATGACCACAAAAGGAAGGTTGGTATTGATTTGGGGAGCTGAGATCCCAACAGTTTAGGAATTTGGGGTCAAAAAGGGGCCCAAATAAACATTTTTCTTGGTCTTCACATTATAACTTTAGTATAAGTGAATAGAAATCTATGAAATTTAAACACAAGGTTTATGACCATAAAAAGAAGGTTGGTATTGATTTTGGGAGTTTTGGTCCCAACAGTTTAGGAATTTTGGGGCCCAAAGGGTCCAAAATTAAACTTTGTTTGATTTCATCAAAAATTGAATAATTGGGGTTCTTTGATATGCCGAATCTAACTGTGTATGTAGATTCTTAATTTTTGGTCCCGTTTTCAAATTGGTTTACATATAGGTCCAAAGGGTCCAAACTTAAACTTTGTTTGATTTTGACAAAAATTGAATCCTTGGGGTTCGTTGATATGCTGAATCTAAAAATGTACTTAGATTTTTAATTATTGGCCCAGTTTTCAAGTTGGTCCAAATTGGGGTCCAAAATTAAACTTTGTTTGATTTCATCAAAAATTGAATAAATGGGGTTCTTTGATATTCCAAATCTAACTGTGTATGTAGATTCTTAATTTTTGGTCCAGTTTTCAAATTGGTCTACATTAAGGTCCAAAGGGTCCAAAATTAAACTAAGTTTGATTTTAACAAAAATTAAATTCTTTGGCTTCTTTGATATGCTTTATCTAAACATGTACTTTGATTTTTGATTATGGGCCCAGTTTTCAAGTTGGTCCAAATCAGGATTCAAAATTATCATATTAAGTATTGTGCAATAGCAAGAAATTTTCAATTGCACAGTATTGCACAATAGCAAGAAATATCTAATTGCACAATATTGTGAAATAGCAATTAATTTTTTCAATTGGAGTTATCTTTCATTGTATAGAATAGTAGTTGAATCAACTTTAATCATAGTTTTATACAATATACAATGTATTTTCATTTTTACTACCAACTAATAAATTAAAACAATCTTTAACATTCAGTGATAACAAGCACTTTTTATTACATTTTAATATTGTATGATGTATTTAAATCAGCAGTTATTGTTGCAAACTTCATTAGAAATTTGAATTGAAATCAGTACATCATAACTTTTGTATAAGTGAATAGAAATCTATGAAATTTAAACACAAGGTTTATGACCATAAAAGGAAGGTTGGTATTGATTTTGGGAGTTTTGGTCCCAACAGTTTAGGAATTTGGGGCCCAAAGGGTCCAAAATTAAACTTTGTTTGATTTCATCAAAAAATGAATAATTGGGGTTCTTTGATATGCCAAATCTGACTGTGTATGTAGATTCTTAATTTTTGGTCCCGTTTTCAAATTGGTTTACATTAAGGTCCAAAGGGTCCAAACTTAAACTTTGTTTGATTTTGACAAAAATTGAATCCTTGGGGTTCTTTAATATGCTGAATCTAAAAATGTACTTAGATTTTTAATTATTGGCCCAGTTTTCAAGTTGGTCCAAATCGGGGTCCAAAATTAAACTTTGTTTGATTTCATCTAAAATTGAATAAATGGGGTTCTTTGATATTCCAAATCTAACTGTGTATGTAGATTCTTAATTTTTGGTCCAGTTTTCAAATTGGTCTACATTAAGGTCCAAAGGGTCCAAATCATAATGTGATATAAACCTATGTTGTGTCAACTATTTAATCACAATCCACATTTAAAGCTGTATCAAACTTAAAAGTTGTGTCCATACTTGTCCCATCTGTTCAGGGTTCTACATCTGCGGTCGTATAATGCTGCGCCCTGCGAAGCAACTGGTTGAGAATTGTATTTTAAAAAAGAGGATAATATATTTGTTAGACATTATTGTATCTGCAGATTATAGTTGAGCTATTTGAAAATATGAATAAGGAGTTTATATTTGACTGAACATTTGTTGAATTGCTGGAGACATTATTAAATTATATTATGAGAAGTAGAGGCTCTTTGATTTACATATTTGGGTTTTATATCTGTTTATTGAGTTGCAGTAGAAAGAAATATTCTTACAGATTAAAAGGGATAAGGTTTGTTTTTGTGGGATTGTATTTAAATTGTGTATGCAAGGAGGGAATTGGTATATTTGGTTTTTAATGTATTAAGAATATCATTTAATATTTTTGTAATATGTTCTTATTCTGTAAACCATTATTTTTTTCACAGATTAGGAAATATTTTTTTGCAATAGTCATTCTTTTTGAACTGACTTCTTGAAATTTATGTTTGTTTTTTTTCTAATTTTTTGTGTATTTATGTCTCAGAATCATCAAAGTTTGAGACATTTGTAACAATTCTTGTCCCTTTATTTTCTACCTACTAAAGTCCTCAAAAATATATAGCTTGTGAAAATTTGTTTAGATTACAGTAATTGATTGTTGAAGTATAATGTTACCATGTATTAGCAAGCCTATCTTACACTTAAATTGTATATAATCACTTACATGTACTCACATTTTTATTTGGGTTCTATTGACATATCTGGGATATGTTCTTAGACATTAATGGTCTGACAGCATTGGAACATATCTTGTACTGTGGATTCTTTATTAAATAATATAATATTATATTGTGAGATTTTGTGAGTATAGGTGGATGTAGTCAAAATAGTTATGACGTCTTGAAAGGCTATTATACTTGTTTGCTTTGACAACTTAGTCACTGTAAAGCGTCAAAGCAAAAAAATAGAATAATAGCCTTTCAAGACGTCATAATTATTTGGACTAAGGTGGACAAAGAAATTAAACTTGACAAAATACAAATTTCAATTAGTTTGTTTTTGTGCAGAATATGTCAAAACTACTAAATCAATAATTCTTTATAATGCAAATTTTTTTTCGTCGAAGAAAATTGACACCCAAAAATGAAATATTTCACAGTTCTTAGATGAGTTGTCTCAAGTATTATCATTTTGGTTTGTTGATTTTGTAAAAAACTAAAAATATCTGTTTTACTCTGTGCAAAGGAATAAATGTGTATAAAACATTTGATCTAAACTAATTATTCTACAAAATGATAATTTCAGATGTAAAATCTTTCTTTTGGTTTATTTATCAACCACATAAATGGTATTAAAGTTAAATTGTTCCACTGATCTCAGATTTTTAAGAGATTTTAAAAAGACTTTTTTTTTGACGAAGCTGTTTTCCTGCTAATAGTTATATATTAAATTTATACCTGTATATCACTTTTATGTCTTTTTGTTTATTTATATGTCTTGTTTAATATAAGTGCCTTTGAGTGATTATTGTTATATCCTGTTAAAATGTATGTGTGTCTTTAAATTTGTTGAAGTATTGTGTAAAATACTTGATATTTTTGTCTGATAAAACCATTACTCTAACATAAGTTTTATAATGCCTTTATTCATTCAATTTGTTTTTTTCAACTTTCCAAGTAAAAAAAAATCTGATTTCTCATACAATTTTTTTTCTTCAGGCAAACTTTGCTACATTTGTCATTATTAAGAGGGTAGAAGGGGTCCTGATCCCGAAATCTCGGGCTTAAAAACATGTGAATTTCATCTGGTGATGAACATGAAATCCTGAGGTCCCGAAATTAAATAAGTTTAAATCCTGACATTTGAAAAAAGAATTCCTGGATCCCAAAGGGGTAATCCTGAAATCCCGAGCTTAAAAACACTCGATCCTGGAGTCCTGATAAAGGTCCTATCCCCCCTCATTATTATATCACAAGAAGTTAGTTGCTATTATGTACCATTTTATTATTGCTATTGCTGCCCATGTTAATTTACTGTTAGCTTTTGTTTAATTATGTTGATGCAAAATCCTCCTACCAAGTCTTTCAGATCACGTTGAATTTCAGTATGGAAGTGTACAATGTATTATTTATTTTTACTTCAATTTTTATTCTATAAAATATCCTTATTATAACTTATTGTCTAACTTATTCAACTCTAGGATGGTCCTGAACATGCATGAAATAATTGCCTCTGGACTTTTAACATACAATCAAATAATCTTTATCCTCAGGAAAAATATTTTTAAAAAGAGGCATACTAGTGGGTTGTCTCCCATTTTTCATTATTTAAAAAATATAATAATTTTGCATATGTTCTAAAATAAGCAGTAGAATAAAAACACCACACAAATATATTCAGACGGACTAATTTTAAGTAAGTTATTTCCCTCAGGTGTAGATCAATCCAAAATGTGTCCCAATTATTTTTCTTTGTTCATGACTTTTTAAATATATTTTTCTGACTTGTGTATATTAATATTAAAGTTGAATTCAGTTTTTAAGTTTCTATTAACCGTGTTACACTTCACTATTCAAAGCAGCCTGTAAGTATTAATCAACTAGAATATTGTTTCTAATTATAATTTACAAGGGAGATAACTGTGTGAGTGAAAATAATATTAAACCATTTTACAAATGCTCTGTGATTTCTATAACTAGTCATATTTGTTGGGATTGTTATTTGTTTTGTTTATTGTTACAAGTTATTTATATATATAAGCAATGATATTAGCCAGTATTTTATATAAGCTTTATTGATTTTATTTTTTGGTATATTTATTTATAATAAAATGGTTTTGCTGAATGCTTCAAACTTTTTATTTGGGTTATCAGCCCCTTCCAGAAAAAAATGATGGGAAAATAATCTCTATACCAATAGTATTGATGGGAAAATAATCTCTAAAAAAAAAAGAAGATGTGGTATGTTTGCCAATGAGACAACTCTCCACAAGAGACCAAATGACACAGAAATTAACAACTATAGGTCACTGTACAGCCTTCAACAATGTGCAAAGCCCATACCGCATAGTCAGCTATAAAAGGCCCCGATATGACAAAGTAAAACAATTCAAACTAGAGAACTAACGGCGTAATTTATGTAAAAATTTAACAAAAAACAAATATGCAACACATAAACAAACAACTAAATTATAGGCTCCTGACTTGGGACAGGCACATACATACAGGATGTGGGCAGGGTTAAACATGTTAGGGGGATGCCAACCCTCCCCCTAACCTTGGACAGTGGTTTAACAGTACAACATAATCTATACCAATATTCAAGCAGTTCTATTTCAAATTTGTTAAACTACATTTGTTAACATGGACTCTGAGTGATTCTCAGTTAAGTCACTTAATAAAAAGATCATAATATGTGGTATGCTTGCCAGTGGAATACTCATCGTCCAGATCACAAAGATGTAAGCCAATATAGGTCACTGTAAAGCCTTCATTAATGAGAAAATCATGTCATATATCTGCTTTCAAATACAATTAATAATAATGTTTCACGATAAAAAAACAGTCTAGTTTATGACTAAAACATTTTGAAAAAACAAATATGACCAACAACAATCACAACCCATTTATATGTTTCCCACCTATCATGACATCTTTATTAAAATAAAAAGATCAGACCACAGTTTTAACAGACATCTTAACAGAAGCTGAACATTTATGACCCATTGACATATAAATTCCTTCCCATTGATATATTATCTCTGTGTATACCTTGGTATTTGGACTGGTCTGTAGTAATTCCTGATATCTTTTACATATTTTCTACTTTGAAATAGTGAAATTTTTAAGATGACAAATCTAGAACAATTCCAAAGTTACATCACTGAGCATTTTAGGTTTTAAACTTGAATAGTTGGTTTTTTGGCACAGTTAAATGTGTACAACTGTTTGAACATCCTAAGTAGGAAAACTTGTTTGGTGGAAGTGGTTTGTTTGTGTGGTTCATAAGTGTTTCTTGTTTTTCTTTGTTTAGATTAGACCATTATTTTTCCGGTTTGAATGGTTTTACACTAGTCTATTTGGGGCCCTGTATAGTTTGCTGTTTGGTCTGAGACAAGTCTATGTGTTTAATGGCATACTTTGACCTATAAATGTTAACTTTTTATACATTGTGACCTGATCAGTGAGAAGTATAGTAGATCATTAATACCGTTGAAGACATTTTAAATTTATTTGCATATTTTTATCAAAAACATCTTTCATTTTTACTGTAAAGAGAGCAGATCTTCCTTCAAAATTCTCCAACATCTGAAGCTGCAATTAACTATTTTTGCACATAACAATGGTAGCGTCCATGTCAGAGCAACAATTCAATAACTTCCAGGAGAATGTTCCATATGTTGTTACTATGGTAACTGCTAATAGTAAATATTCCTTGTGACTATGGACTTCTTTACAATATAAGAGAAAGTTTATCGGACTATGCCGTGTAGTTCTATATGTTGTTGCTATGGTAACTACTATGAGTTAATATTCCTTGTGACTATGGACTTCTTTACGATATTAGAGAAAGTTTATCGGACTATGCCATGTAGTTCTATATGTTGTTGCTATGGTAACTTCTAAGAGTAAATATTCCTTGTGACTATGGACTTCTTTACAATATTGGAGAAAGTTTATCGGACTATGCCGTGTAGTTCTATATGTTGTTGCTTCCATCTATGGTAACTACTAAGAGTAAATATTCCTTGTGACTATGGACTTCTTTACGATATTAGAGAAAGTTTATCGGACTATGCCATGTAGTTCTATATGTTGTTGCTATGGTAACTTCTAAGAGTAAATATTCCTTGTGACTATGGACTTCTTTACAATATTAGAGAAAGTTTGTCTGACTAAGCCATGTAACTCTTCAAATTGTACAGTAAGTTCAGGTGATAGTAAACTATATTTTGATTTCTTTTTGCTTGGTTCAAAGTTCAAATCTGTCTGTTCAGTTGCTATGATATTACTGTTACATGATAATTGAGAAACACAGACTCTACCAAGTTGTAATAATAGGGAATTCACATCCTCAAACAATGGTGGGAATGCCTGACACACCTTTACTAAATATGGAACGGTCTCGAGGAAAAACTCCAATTTGTCACCAGCTCCCAAAACTGCAAAGAAAAGAAAATTTTGTTATAAAATTCATTACATAAAATGAGCCCTAAATATAAACAAGCATCACAAGATTCATGTGATTGAATACCTTATGGCTGATAAAAGGCCAGTGGCAAATACAAGATGGATAATCATTTCCTAAATCATATGAAATCGTACTATGCATGCTTTTTCAATGGAAATTGTGACGTCATTCTAAATAGAACTAAAACCCATGAGACGAGAATAATGATGACATCCTGATGAGAGTAATCACATTACCTGAAGGTTACGGTCTGGTTGATTAAGTAACATGTCTTTCAGGGTATATGACACTTGTTAAGGTGGTACCCAACACTTTCACTAAAATTAATTTGGCTCGTTTAATTTTCATAAAATTTTGTCAAAGTATTTACTTTAACCCTTTAACAAAAATATAAAAATTTCAAAAATTTTTAACCAACCGTTTTGTCAGAAAAATTACACTGGTTATATAGCAGTTTGACAAACACCAATTTTGATCATTGAGAAGCTTAATATTCCCTTTACAACACAACGTAATTAAAACGTTAAGCTGACTTTACAGAGTTATCTCCCTGTAGTGTTAGGTACCACCTTAATTGATGATTATATAAAAAAAAAAAAAGAAGATGTAGTATGATTGCCAATGACACAACTGTCCACAAGAGACCAAAATGACACATAAGTTTATTTATCCGTAAAATACAGATTTTTTTTTCTTCAGATGCCATTACAATAGAAGGTAGAATCACTATGTCTCACTTTGACAATAAATCCTTGCTGGACAGACAAAAACATTAATAGGACAATGACATATAGCTCTGTACTTACCATTAACCATAGTAAACATAACATTAACAGCTAACTTGGCAATGTTTAGAGATTTAGGCAAGGCATATTGGCAACATAAATGGGCCATCATCTTAATGGCAAATATCTGTAAAATAAAGAGGAATTTTATAAAAAAAAAATACCTCATTGTCTTCAATTGATACATTTATGAAAATAAAAATCAAAGAAAAGAAATTGAAAGTGTCCAATAATGATATAATTTTCAGGATGTCTACATAGATACATATGCATGATTTCATATCAGCAGATTTAGCACCTTTAGTGATTACAAATACTCTGAAAAATAGTATTTTTAATCTGTTCTAGTATTAAAAAAAACAAATTTTTATTACATTTTTTACTAAAATTTTCTATATGCCTTTTTGTGTTTCTTTGTTGACATATTTGTTTGTTTTTATAGTAATTAAGATTGTAACACAATTTTTACTACTGTACACCTATTTTTGACATTTTTACCTATCATGTCTGTTTGTTATGTCCATACATCAGTGGCGGATCCAGAACTTTTCATAAGGGGGGGGGGGGGGGGGAGGGGGGAGGTTCTGACTGACCTAAGGCGGCCCTCTCCAGTCATGCTTCAGTGATTCCTTATATAATGATTATAATCAACCAAATTTTTCACACAAAAAGGGGGCCAGGCCCTCCATGGCCCCCACCTGGTTCCGGCTATGCACATTGTTGTCAATATAATGGAATTTTATGTGACTGTCATACAAGTGAGAGGTTCAGCTAGCTATTAAACCAGGTTCAATCCATCCTTTTCTACATAAGAAAATGCCTGTACCAAGTCAGCAATATGACAGTTGTTATCCATTCATTTGATATATTTGATTGAGTTTAAGCTTTGGATTTCGCCATTTGATTAGGGGCTTTTCCATTTTGAAATTTCCTCGAGTTTGGAATTTTTGTTATTTCACTTTTTAGCAGGTTGTTCCTATCTGGTTAAATCATGCATAACACCTTTATTTAACAGGCATCTAAATATAAAAAAATAATTAAATTACCTGTTTATGCATCTGAGGTTGACTCAATAACTCTGGTACAAAATCTAAACAGATATGCATAGAGGGAATACCTGGTACAGTTATATTTAGTAACTCTTCAGGATACCCCTGTTCCAAAAATAACCAAATGATTTATATATAGAATGAATCCCTTGTAAAGTTATATTTAGTAATTCTTCAGGATTACCCTGTTCTAAAAATAACCAAATGATTTAAATATAGAATGAATCTCTGGTACAGTTATATTTGGTAATTCTTCAGGATACCCCTGTCCAAAAATAACTAAATAATTATATAGTATGAAATTATTCATAAAGCATACATCTTATCCCTATTTGTCCACTATTACTCGACATTACCAAAATTCCTGTAGAATTTTGACATCAAAATAGAAAATGTCTGACGCCAAAAAGGAAAAGTTATTGTTGTTTGCATCAAAAGTTGAAGTGTCAGATTTTCAAATAGGGATAAGGTCTATTGAAAAAATTAACAAAGAAACTTCATCTGATTCTCTTCAATTGTAAATTCAAAAAATATTGAGATTTTTATGAATATGATTGATGCGACTTGGTAAAAATTTGTAAGGGTTCCGCGGAACACAGTGTCTCGCCTACTTTTGCTGTAAATTGAAGGATCAACAAAAATGAGGGAAAAAATCAATAAAAATATTCCGCTTGATACCATGTTTGGATTGTAGGAAGCTTCTGTCCAAGTTTGGTAAAAAATCCTGAATAGTTTATGAATCTAATAAATGTTTTAAAAACTTTAACTGCAGACTGGATGTAATGTTAACTGGAAGAAAAACTAAGTCCATTTATAAGTAAAATACAGATACACAGGTACAAAATATTAACAAAATTTCCTTCTAGATACAAGCTTTTGATCATAAACAAGCTTCTGTCTTAGTTTGGTACAAATAAAAAATAGTATAAGAAAGTTATCAAAATTTTTAAAAATTTAACCACAGAGTGAATGTGTTGTTTCCTGGCAGAAAAAAAGTCCATTTAAAGTAAAATATGGAAAAAATGGATTTGTCATTTTACAAAATTTACTTCTGGATACTATCTTATGATCATAAACAAGCTTCTGTCCAAGTTTGGTACAAACCAAGGATAGTTTTAGAAAGTTATCAAAATTTTAAAAACTACAACCACAGAGTGATGTAATGTTTTCCCGCAGAAAAACTATAAGTAAAATACGGAAAAAATTGAATTTTATTTTCACAAAATTTACTTCTGGATACTATCTTATGATCATAAACAAGCTTCTGTCCAAGTTTGGTAGAAATCCAGTATGGTTTAAGAAAGTTATTAAAATTTCAAAAACTTTAACCACAGAGTGAATATTTGTGGACGCCGCCGACGACGGAATGTAGGATAGCTTAGTCTCGCTTTTTCGACTAAAGTCGAAGGCTCGACAATAAAAACTAGCATTCTAATAACTGAAACATAGATCTGTAAGCAGATTTTTTTCAAAATTGCTTTTATTTAAGTTGCATTTTTGTCCATTCTGAATTTACAGTATTACGAATCTTACCTGGAAATGTATAAGTTCAGCCAAGTGTGGATCAGAAATAAATATTTTATGGATGAATGAATTTACAGATTTACAAATCTTACCTGGAAATGTATAAGTTTAGCGAGGTGGGGATCAGAAATAAATATTTTATGGATGAACGAGCAAATAACACATTGAATTTCTCTTCTGTTGTGGAGCAGACCTTCTTCTTCCTAAAATAAAAATAATACAAATTATCTCAGATGTCTCAATGAAATCAGCTGACTTCTGGGGTTTCACACATAATTCTAAGTATTAAAACAAACTTTTTGCAGAAAGCAAATTCTGTTTCTGCTCCATCTGACAAAAGTATGATTTCATCTTGTTAAATCAGATTATTTATAATATTCTAATTATGGATGTAACACATCTTCTGATTGGCTGAAACATTTTGTCTATCGATCAGCACATAGACATAATTTTTTTTAATGCCTGTGATGTCCAACTTTTTTCATGATTTACTCCTTAAAAATGGAATTTTCAAAATATCTTTATTCTTTGATATTATTTTAAATTAAAAGTTCAATGAAACAAAAGTAGATATTTGAATACCTCATCCTCCTTTGGTAAACAACATTCTAAGAGTATTTGTACAACAGCACTATCTTGAGCCATGATGAGTGCATTCTTGAGATCTCTTCTCTCCTGATCGGTCTGACTGGCATGGTCAAGGATTGGGTTAACCAGTGTGTGGTTATGTAGATAGACCTTAGATGCCTGCATGTACGCCGACAGAATACACAGGATAATCTCCAATATTGGTGGACATCTGGATAAAAAACAAACAATAACCTTTATTTTCATCTTTAGCGAATCTAATTGGTTTCAAATTTTCTTTAAAACTGGTTAATCTCAATATTTTATGAGAAGCCTTTTTACTTCACATTTAATGTAATTAGTTCTAACCATACTGAATTGTTTTCAAGAAAATGTCTGAGTTTCCCTTATATGAAAAAATATGCAAATTATATGCAAATGTTCTATACCCTGCTGATAAAGGATTATGATTCCATTAATGCTAAGATAGATTTAAAATCAGATTCTTGGTTACATAATCTTAACATGAAATTCAAAATATCCCAATTTTGCTATGCATTTTTAAAATAGTCCCAGCATGAAAATAAATACTATAATAGTGTCTTATGTTGTAACTTGGGGTGGTTTTGTGGACATTTTCATTTCTTGTCGTATACATGTATATCAAATATAAGCAAACAGACATATAATTCAGTATGGTTAGAATGGTATGGGCTTTGCTCATTGTTCAAGGCTGTGTAGTGACCTATAGTTGTTAATTTCTATGTCATTTTGGTATCTTGTGGACAGATGTCTCATTGGCAATCATACCACATCTTTTTTTTTATATATCTCTTTTCTCCTAATCAAAGTACTGGACATTATCATCACTGATCAAAATTCCATTGTTTTAAATATCAGCAGAACTTGTTTTTGTATGGTAATGATTGAAGAGCAAGCATGTACACATCTTTCAAATATAACAGCCACTTTTGAATAATTATTGGGTCCAAGTTAGACCAAGTAATAAAAGAAAATAAAAAGACTAACAATTGTTTGCTACAAAGGGTACTTACCTGTATACTCTATTGTCACACCTGAGTATTATAAGTGGGTCTATAGTCACATCATTTTCTGTATACTGTGTAATGACTGCTCCCCTTTTATTACTTTGTCTTAAAGCATTTACTGTAGCTAGTCGAATACTAAAAGTAAACAATTCATTTCTATTTAAGAATCTGTAATTTTTTCACCTCCAAGCAATTGTTATATAAAAATTATTAAATCTTAAACCTTTGTTATTTCCCTTCAGTCCTTGGGGATACTTTATTTCGCATTGAGATTTTTCCAGCCCAATTTGTGGCAATTTACTTTCGCTATTTTCAAATTTACTACATGTAATTAGACAAGGATAGATCCAAGTTCTTTTAATTTTTCGCGACAATTTATATTTCCGTTATTTTTTCTTCCTATCAAAGTCGTGAAATAAATCGCTTGCAAAATTAGTTGGTTTACAGTAGGTGTCACATACCAATAAAGAGTGCACATGTTACAACTGATCACTATTTATCTGCAGACCAAATATAAAGTCATTGTGTTCACTTATATTGCAGAAATTTGAAACAAAACATTTTGAATTTTTTCAACATATTGAAAGTTTAAGGTATAGGCATACAGGAAATAGGTATCTGACAGATCCAAAGAAGATCACATATTCCAACTCATCACAAGTCGCTCATAAAATAAGAATTTGCAATACAGCATAAGGCCTCCCAAAAAACTAGAGGCTCTTAAGAGCCTGTGTCGTTCACCTTGGTCTATGTGCATAATTTTTTATTAAACATAGGACACAGATGGATTGATTACAAAATTGTGTTTTGGTGATGGTGATGTGTTTGTAGATCTTACTTTACTGAACATTCTTGCTACTTATAATTTTCTCTATCTGTAATAAACTTGCAGCGCGGATCCAGCCATTTTAAAAGGGGGGGGGGGTCCCAACCCAGAGTAAAGGGGGGGTTCCAACTATATGCTCCCATTCAAATGCATTGATCGGCCAAAAAAAGGGGGGGGGTTCCAACCCCCGGAACCCCTCCTCTGGATCAGCCACTGAACTTGGCCCTTTAGTTACAGAGGAAAATATTTTGTAAAAACTTACAAAAATTTACCAAATCAATAAAAATTGTTAAAAATTGACTATAAAGGGCAATAACTTTTTGAGGGGTCAACTGACCATTTTGGTCATGCTGACTTATTTGTAGATCTTATTTTGCTGAACATTATTGCTGTTTACAGTTTATCTCTATCTATAATTATATAGTATTTAAGATAATAACCAAAAACAGCAAACTTTCCTTAAAAATTACAAATACAGGGGCAGCAACCGGTTGTCCAATTCATCTGAAAATTTGCTCTAAATGCTTTGGTTTCAGAGTTATAAGCCAAAATCTACATTTTACCCCTATGTTCTATTTTTAGCCATGATGGCCATCTTGGTTGGTTTGGCAGGTCACCGCACACATTTTTTAAAACTAGATAACCCAATGATGATTCTGGCCAAGTATGGTTAAATTTGGTTGTCTTATATGTATATGTCTACCCATCTACATGTATATCTATTATTCTTACCTTCTAGGGGAAATAGAATGTAGTTTGATCCAGACCTTTCTGACAAGGTCGACGACTTTCCTGGGAATTCTTGTGTCTAAAATTAGAATCAAACAGCCCAGGAATTTGTCTGAGAACTGTAGTATGGTGTCTGCTGGCATTCTTAATAAGGTCTGTAATGCTACAATCATTTCTGATGTTCTCAAGGGTAAACCATCTATAGCTAAAAATAGAACAAAATAAAATATGATAAAATATATCTAGAGCAAAAGCCATTCTGATATACAGGCAACCAATCTGTCTGTATATCTTTAAACAAATCCTAAAATTGTTAACAGCTTTCTGTCTGTTCTTTTTTGTGTGTGGATTATTGCCACATTTTAATCAATTCAAAACTTTTCATCAAACCTGGTATTCAGGTATCTCCACTGTCTGTATGATAAAATATTTTCTACACTTCAAGATAATTTCTGTGATATTGATTGTATTGTTATAACCTTGTAGAAACTATTCCAGGGTGATAGTTGTCTTTGTGAGGGGTGATATTTCCTGTGGTATTGTTATAACTTTGTTGAAACTGTTCCAGGGTGATAGTTGTCTTTGTGAGGGGCGATATATCCTGTGATATTGACTGTATTATTCTTACCTTGTTGAAACTGTTCCAGGGTGATAGTTGCCTCAGTGAGGGGTGATATTGACTGTATTGTTATTACCTTGTTGAAACTGTTCCAGGGTGATACATGTAGTTGTTTTAGTGAGGGGTGATATTTCCTGTGATATTGACTGTATTTTTATTACCTTGTTGAAACTGTTCCAGGGTGATAGTTGTCTCAGTGAGGGGTGATATTGACTGTATTGTTATTACCTTGTTGAAACTGTTCCAGGGTGATAGTTGTCTGAGAAAGGGTTGATATTTCCTGTGATATTGGCTGTATTGTTATTACCTTTTTAGAAAATGTACCAGGGGGATAGCTGTCTTAGTGAAGGGTGATATTTCCTGTGATATCCGCTGTAGTGTTATTACCTTGTTAAAACTATTCCAGGGTGATAGTTGTCTTAGTTAAGGTGGATATTTCCTGGGATATTGACTGTATTGGTATAACCTTGTGGAAACTGTTCCAGGGTGATAGTTGTCTTTGTGAGGGGTGATATTTCCTGTGGTATTGTTATAACTTTGTTGAAACTGTTCCAGGGTGATAGTTGTCTTTGTGAGGGGCGATATATCCTGTGATATTGACTGTATTATTCTTACCTTGTTGAAACTGTTCCAGGGTGATAGTTGCCTCAGTGAGGGGTGATATTGACTGTATTGTTATTACCTTGTTGAAACTGTTCCAGGGTGATACATGTAGTTGTTTTAGTGAGGGGTGATATTTCCTGTGATATTGACTGTATTTTTATTACCTTGTTGAAACTGTTCCAGGGTGATAGTTGTCTCAGTGAGGGGTGATATTGACTGTATTGTTATTACCTTGTTGAAACTGTTCCAGGGTGATAGTTGTCTGAGAAAGGGTTGATATTTCCTGTGATATTGGCTGTATTGTTATTACCTTTTTAGAAAATGTACCAGGGGGATAGCTGTCTTAGTGAAGGGTGATATTTCCTGTGATATCCGCTGTAGTGTTTTTACCTTGTTAAAACTATTCCAGGGTGATAGTTGTCTTAGTTAAGGGGGATATTTCCTGGGATATTGACTGTATTGTTATTACCTTGTTGAAACTGTACCAGGGTTATAATTGTCTTAGTGAGGGGTGATATTTCATGTGAATTATTACCTTCTTGAAACTGTTCCAGGGTGATAGCTGTTTTAGTGAGGGGTGATATTTCCTGTGATATTTCATGTGAATTATTACCTTGTTGAAACTGTTCCAGGGTGATAGCTGTTTTAGTGAGGAGTGATATTTCCTGAGATATTGACTGTATTGTTACCTTGTTGAAACTGTTCCAGGGTGATAGCTGTCTTAGTGAGGGGTGATATTTCCTGTGATATTGACTGTATTGTTATTACCTTGTTGAAACTGTTCCAGGGTGATAGTTGTCTTAGTGAGGGGTGATATTTCCTGTGATATTGACTGTATTGTTACCTTGTTGAAACTGTTCCAGGGTGATAGTTGTCTTAGTGAGGGGTGATATTTCCTGTGATATTGACTGTATTGTTACCTTGTTGAAACTGTTCCAGGGTGATAGTTGTCTTAGTGAGGGGTGATATTTCCTGTGATATTGACTGTATTGTTACCTTGTTGAAACTGTTCCAGGGTGATAGTTGTCTTAGTGAGGGGTGATATTTCTTGTTATATTGACTGTATTGTTACCTTGTTGAAACTGTTCCAGGGTGATATTTGTCTTAGTGACGGGTGATATTTCTTGTTATATTGACTGTATTGTTACCTTGTTGAAACTGTTCCAGGGTGATAGTTGTCTTAGTGAGGGGTGATATTTCTTGTTATATTGACTGTATTGTTACCTTGTTGAAACTGTTCCAGGGTGATAGTTGTCTTAGTGACGGGTGATATTTCTTGTTATATTGACTGTATTGTTACCTTGTTGAAACTGTTCCAGGGTGATAGTTGTCTTAGTGAGGGGTGATATTTCTTGTGATATTGACTGTATTGTTATTACCTTGTTGAAACTGTTCCAGGGTGATAGTTGTCTTAGTGAGGGGTGATATTTCTTGTGATATTGACTGTATTGTTACCTTGTTGAAACTGTTCCAGGGTGATAGTTGTCTTAGTGAGGGGTGATATTTCCTGTGATATTGACTGTATTGTTACCTTGTTGAAACTGTTCCAGGGTGGTAGTTGTCTTAGTGAGGGGTGATATTTCCTGTGATATTGACTGTATTGTTACCTTGTTGAAACTGTTCCAGGGTGATAGTTGTCTTAGTGAGGGGTGATATTTCCTGTGATATTGACTGTATTGTTATTACCTTGTTGAAACTGTTCCAGGGTGATAGTTGTTTTAGTGAGGGGTGATATTTCTTGTTATATTGACTGTATTGTTACCTTGTTGAAACTGTTCCAGGGTGATAGTTGTCTTAGTGAGGGGTGATATTTCTTCTAATATTGACTGTATTGTTACCTTGTTGAAACTGTTCCAGGGTGATAGTTGTCTTAGTGAGGGGTGATATTTCCTGTGATATTGACTGTATTGTTACCTTGTTGAAACTGTTCCAGGGTGATAGTTGTCTTAGTGAGGGGTGATATTTCCTGTGATATTGACTGTATTGTTACCTTGTTGAAACTGTTCCAGGGTGATAGTTGTCTTAGTGAGGGGTGATATTTCTTGTGATATTGACTGTATTGTTACCTTGTTGAAACTGTTCCAGGGTGATAGTTGTCTTAGTGAGGGGTGATATTTCCTGTGATATTGACTGTATTGTTACCTTGTTGAAACTGTTCCAGGGTGATAGTTGTCTTAGTGAGGGGTGGTATTTCTTGTTATATTGACTGTATTGTTACCTTGTTGAAACTGTTCCAGGGTGATAGTTGTCTTAGTGAGGGGTGATATTTCCTGTGATATTGACTGTATTGTTACCTTGTTGAAACTGTTCCAGGGTGATAGTTGTCTTAGTGAGGGGTGGTATTTCTTGTTATATTGACTGTATTGTTACCTTGTTGAAACTGTTCCAGGGTGATAGTTGTCTTAGTGAGGGTTGATATTTCTTGTTATATTGACTGTATTGTTACCTTGTTGAAACTGTTCCAGGGTGATAGTTGTCTTAGTGAGGGGTGATATTTCTTGTTATATTGACTGTATTGTTACCTTGTTGAAACTGTTCCAGGGTGATAGTTGTCTTAGTGAGGGGTGATATTTCTTGTGATATTGACTGTATTGTTATTACCTTGTTGAAACTGTTCCAGGGTGATAGTTGTCTTAGTGAGGGGTGATATTTCCTGTGATATTGACTGTATTGTTATTACCTTGTTGAAACTGTTCCAGGGTGATAGTTGTCTTAGTGAGGGGTGATATTTCTTGTGATATTGACTGTATTGTTATTACCTTGTTGAAACTGTTCCAGGGTGATAGTTGTCTTAGTGAGGGGTGATATTTCTTGTGATATTGACTGTATTGTCAGACTTTCCTCTAACCAATCTTCTATTGTACAGAGATGTGGATAATGTGTTACCAGTAATCTACAAAATAATTAATAGACCTATAGAGAACATTTCCAAGTGAAAAAGTTTGCATACCCAGTTGGGCCTAGAACAAAAGTCCAATAATACAGCTGGACACAACTTGAAACTTAGATAAAGTCTCTTCAGTTATTGTCAGGAAACCAAATGGGAGTGCTTAACAAAAGGACAACCCATATTCATCTTACATTATTTAATTGAACTCAAATTCATCATTAAGCATCACATTTTCCCCAGTCATTAAAATACAGATACTGAGTTCAAGCTTTACATTCATGGAAAACTCTCTATTCTTCTTTCTGTTTTAAAGACCTTTAGGAAACGTTTGATTTTGTAGAAATAATACACACTGACAAAAATTTTCTGTCTGAAATTTCATTTGCTGATTAAATAATTACCAAAACAGAAAGTAAAACAGATTGCTGCCAAATTCTGGTAAGGAAAGCTTGGATACACCATTTGTATTTTTCAAAAGCACACACTATAATATTGTGAATGTCAAAACAATGTAATTATTATGGGAAATCAACAAATGTTCAAGAGTTTATCTTGGCACGATCCATGAAATTACCCATAGTCTTTAGATTGGGAAATGGTGCATATAAATTTAACATGACTTAAAACTACTGTAAATTTAGAAATAATTGGCAGCATTTATTATTGTCATTGATGGATCAACACAAATGCTACTCTTATTATTTCAAATTCAGTAAAAGCTACAATCAAATAATGCTATCAAAATTTTATATGTGTATATTTATTTTTGTAACATCAAATTATCTCAATCAAAGTACTGAATATAAAAAAGAAGATGTGGTATGATTGCCAATGAGGCAACTATCCACAAAAGACCAAAATAACACAGACATTAACAACTATAGGTCACCGTATGTAGGTGAAGTACTGAACATTGGATGACTGCAAGTTATAGTGAATGGTCACAAGCACTTGTACTCGTCTCAGAAAAAAAAATCACATCTCTATACCTGAAAGTTAGGTTATGATACATACATGTAGATAAAAAAAAATCTTAGACAAGTTTGTGTGAGGATGATGAGTAAATGACAGGGAATTCAGCCTCACTGTAATAACTATTCTATTGTCAATTTTCTAATAGATTGGATTTGAGTACGCATTCATATTTTCCAGCGTTAGTTGCAAAACATTGTCGATATATTCTTCAGCCTGCATTAAAACAAATTTTTGGTATTCTTGATTTGTTATTGATATATATATATATATTTCTCACAAATCATCTTTTTCATATCATTTATCTGTTTTAAAAGATTTTTTTCATGAATATCTGTTGATGATAAGGAATATTATTTTGCACTCAGGTATCAGTCAAAAACACAAAGTCATGTGGTAGAAATGTCTGTGGCAACAAAACAGTGGAATGCACTCATGGTCATCTGCTGTAAAAATAAAAATGAAAACATTGAGAAAATAAAAATCATATTTCCATTATATGCTGATGTCCAATACACTTACTTCAACAATGAGGGAAATAGTCCTGGATACTGATGTTGATTTTTCTGAGCTTGCTGTAGTAAGAAATTAATAGGAATCTTAGAGAGGACACCATCTGGGTAGGTCTTTACTTTTCTGTCTCCTGAAACTGATAAATGATGTAGTGACATTTATAGAAGATAAAAGTCTACTCAGATATTAATAAAAAAAAGTTAAAAATTAAAAAAAAAAGAAGATGTGGTATGATTGCTAATGAGACAACTCTCCACAAGAGACCAAATGAAAGTATTCATAAATCTGTTTTAAAAATAACAACTGATTATAGTAAGTTGTTGAATGTAGTGTTTGGCATACCTCCATTAGTAATTCAAAGTATAAGCAACAAGAAATATGTCTCTGACAGATCCTCAAAGCACCTAGACAATAAAACTCATCACTGTAAGGCTGATTACCAAATACGAGTTAAGACATAAGAAAATTGTGACCTAAATATATGTTTACCGAATAAACAGATATATATATATATTTTATGTTATCACATCTAATATATCATATGAATGTTTTTAACTTCTCTTTAGCCTTTGTACTTGCATGGTTTTATGAGAAAATAAACTATCTATCTGACAACAGAAAACAGTTGTACAGAATGATTGTGATAAATGCTTCACTCCAACAGGGGTATATATAGACAAGTACCGGCAATTCGAAGACTACATGAACTGAGACATGGTTACAGACTAAAAAAGTAAAAAATCTGTATTCTTCTCAAATTATAAACCATGTTTCTGAGTGTAGTAAAGTATTCCTCACTGTAAGAAACATTTTCATTAACTTATTTTCAAGCCATAGACCTTAAAAAGGTGCGGAACCATTCAAGCAATTACATTTTTTCCAGTTAATCTTTGTACAGATAATAAAAATCATGAGTTATTTGAAAAGATTTTTAAAGTTCTTTCCCTTACTTGACCATTAATTTATAATTACCTATTATTTTCATATGGTTAAGAACTGTATCCTCGTACAACAGTAGATAGTACAACACAATTAACTGTGGTGTCAAATTATATACAGAGTTAGCTCCCTTCTGACTGGATAAAGAGTTATCTTCCTGATTAAATGAGTTATCTCCCCTACTTTGACCAAACACTGATGATTTATACACATCTAAGACTTCCTGGTTACTCAGTGGTTCATTCAGATGGTCAGTCTTTGTACTTTTGATGATGATTGAGTTCACATATACCTCAATAAGGGAGGGTAATAAATTGTGGAGAGGACATCCACTACTACAAATCTGTCTGTAGATCCAGTCCTGTAAAAGTTTAATAATATCGCTGTGAATTATTTATATCTCCTTCTTTCCTCTGGTTTGAAATTCCTTCAGCAAGGTTATCATATTTGCCTAAAATCACTGTAATTTGGGATATTATTGGGATTGTTGATCATAGAATTGACAAAAATGTGTTTTACTAATAATGTGATTTCAAGAAAATCTACATACATATAAATGTATCAGATACAAAAATGTGAGTTCTTATTATTTGGATAGTCACCTAGTCCAATTATTCACTTTAATATAGACCTGGCAATAATTTCTTAATTTACGGTAGTTGATGTACAGTTTATTTCTGTGACCGTCTTTCATGTAGGGATATCCATTTTTTTCAATATACAAGCAATTGAAAAGATTTTTCGAGGAAATTTAAACAAAAATCTTCATTTATGTCATGACAGATATAATAACTTACTTTTATCGGAACTTTGTACTTTGAAAAGGATCTTGTTTTCAGAAGCTGATACACACTGTTGATTGGTAGATAACCGGTCATGTGACCATTCAAATTAGGTGTGACTGGTACCTTGACTGCATGTGTAGTTACAACCTACAAATAAAAGCAGATCTTAACTTGCTAACATTCACTGATGAGTGACATGAAGAGATCATGATGCCCTGTTCAGGTGATCTAAATTTTCACAGTAGGAAAAAAGTCCTTAGAAGTTCTTTATTAAGTATATTACTGTTAACAAAAGTTAGAGATTTTTCCTTACATTCTAGATATTTCTACACTAGGAATAGATAACCTAGGCTGTTTTCTTTCCTCAGCGCTCTTCTTCATCATTTTTTTATTTGATTCTATTTACTGATGAATATTTTGTAGACAAAACATGAGTCTGGCAAACAAAATTTGAATCCTGGTATATATATGAATTTAAAGCAACAAGCAAGACACAAATAGTTTGAGCTATTATGAACATATTTTGTTGAGAAACAATTCATATGTCTTTAAGTGTAATTTGTATTAAAATAGTTCATATCTCAATACAACAGCCTTAATATAACTATCTTATTCCTGTACCAAGTCAGGAATATGACAGTTGTTATCCATTCGTTTGATGTGTTTGGGCTTTAGATTTTGTCATTTGACTACAAATTTCCCATTGTGAATTTTCCTCAAAGTTACGTATTTTTGTTGTGTCACTTTTCTTAAGATATACCAAATTCAAATACACGTCCTAGTTATGTAAACCTATTACCTTAATACCCCTCTAGCCTACAGCCTTGTTTGACATACCTGTTCTTTGAATATTTCCTGAGTAAATATCTGTCTTAGCCTGGATAAAGCATTCCCTTTCACTGGAGCCTGAAACCATTTCAATATGATTGAAAATATATCAATTAAGGTTTTAGGAAAAAAATCATAATTTAGTGTAAGTATAAATTATAATTAATAAACTCATTATCGTTGTTAATCTATGTTATTATCTTCATAACCTGATACATTATTTATTGTTAATATAAAAAGAAGATGTGGTTAGATTGCTAATGAGACAACTCTCTTATTCAAATTTTAAGAAGAAAACAACTACATGTTTTTTTGTATGTCAAGATATTATACACTTTATTGCAACTGTGGATTCTTTTTTTTTCCATGGGTACTAATTTTTGTGGTTTGAGGAAAACTTGCATATTCATGGCTATTTAATTTCATGGTTTTGGCAAATTCTGCATACATTCCTTTAGAAAATTTGTAATTCTTTGAACACTTGAATTCATAGTTCTCATGTACCAACAAAATCAACGAATATTAGTATCAAACAATTATTAATGAATTCATAGTATGTAATCCAATCAGCAATGAGCTGATGCTGTAAAAAGGTTTGGAATCCCCAGTTTACTAATTATAGGCCCATTGAGGGAAAGGCTATTAAGATGAAAGTACATCAATGAGTGAATATAGCAGTGTATAAAATATAAAGTATATAATATCAAAAATAAAAATAACATTTAAATTTTCAACAAGAAAAGTTGAAATCAATATACTAGTTATCTCCCTTTTAACATAAATTTATGCTAATTTTGTTTCAGAAGGACTTGATGAAGTATATGTCAGATAATTAACTACATTTTCAATCAATTCTAAATGAAAACAGCGGTGAAAACATGCTGCGAGTAAAAGATATAAACCTTGCATGATTCATGTTAAAGGAAGGACAATTTGAGCATGTCAATGATCCCGTTAAATCATATCTTGATTCTTTTAAATTGCCTAACCAATATTTTTTTTTAATTAAAGAACAGAAATCCTTAGTTAAAAAATGTGTAGTACATTGTAGTTACAAATAAACATGGGGTCAAAACATAATGAAAAATGTTTGGGAGTTATCTCCCTTGTAATGATGCATTTAAAAGAAAAATATTCCTGTACACTACTATATTATGTTCTTAGTTCATCAATGGTTATAAAAACATGAAGCATTTCTTTTCTCATTCAATTTTAAAATTAAGCATCTTTTTATATATAAGAAAAACAAAAAACTTGAAGTTATTTAAATCTTTAAAAGCCCTTTCAACATTGTATTAATACTATTTTATAAGTTCCCAATTTTTCATCTTCTTAAAAAGTGCGCTGAATATCAGACACTTGTACACTATGTGATGAAATAAATTTTTTAAGGCAAGTTTGATTATACAAAACTGGCCTCCAAAACTACCAAAAGACCATATAACCCTCAAAATGCAAATACTTCTAACATTAAATTTCTGCACAAGTTGTATTCTTTTTATTGATTATTTATTGTATGTGTCAAAACAATAAAGCTAAAAAACTTACATTATCAAATAAAAAATGTTTTTAATATCTATGCGTCAAAAATGAATCTTTTCTCATGGAAAAATCAAATTTCAAAATAACAAGCATTCTGTGAGTATATTGCATAAAGCATTGTATTGGAACAAAATTACAACTTGATCTATAACTTGTCATCGTGTAAACTATATAACAAATATAAAGTCATCTCCATTTGAACATAATTCTAGACTCATTTTTTTCAGAAGGACCTGGCCTTGAAGTCATAAACTTTCGAGTCAGTTTTAAGTACTCATACTCCATAATCAACCAATCAAAATGCTGGATTTCATGTTTCGAGCATGAATTTTGTGCTCCGAGCACTGAGCAAAGTTTTATGACTTCAACCCCTGATGAAGGATATGCCAGAACAACATATACATAAACAACATTCATTCTAATTCTAATATGACATACTTCTTTCACTGGGTGAACAAACCCATGCTCTAATTCCAATAAAATTTGTTTGCACATGCTTATAGCTGTCTACTGCAGAATAATGAGTTATATCAAATTTTCATGCACTTATTATATTTCCTTAACTTTAAAACACTTTCAAACTCTTAAATGGTGCACATGATGTTACTAATTCATTTATTATGACTGTAATGTGTTGAATTTCGAAATTGACATATTTGACCTAGATACGACAACCGTTCATGCTGGCTGTTCAAACTCCTCCCTCTGAAAAATCACAGTGCCAGCCGTTTGCTTCTTTACAAACAATAAAGTGAGGTTCATGGAAGAGCCTACACAAACGCTTTAGCACTTATACTTGGAAATACAAATTACCTTAATTGTCCTAATCAGAATCGAAATAATTGATGCAAGCTATACTTTATTGTAGTTTTAACATGGGTAGGCATTATATTCATGTTATTTTAGCCCTCACTATCCCTTGCTTTGCATCAATTATTTCTTAAATAAAAACACAGAGATTATATGGAAAACGTGCTACGGGTAAGATATAAACCTTCAAAATTCATGTTAACGGAAAGACAATATGAGTTAAGTCAATGATCCTATTACATCATATCTTGATTCTATGAAAAAAAAATATTGCCTAAACAAATTAAAAAAACTTAGAGAAACTTCAAAGAACTTGTTATTCAAAAAATGTATAGCAGTTACAAATTAAGAAAGGTTTAATAATATAAAGTTAAAATTTAAAAATTCTAAGTTATCTCCCTTGAAATAGAGCATTAAAATAAAAAAAATACTGAACACTGATATATTATTTTAAGCTCATCAATGTTTATAAAAATATAAAGCATTTCTTTTCTCATTAAATTTTGAAATTAAGCATCTATTTATATCTAACAAAACAAAAAAGCTTGAAGTTATTCAAATCTTAAGCCCTTTCTATATTGTATTAATACTAGTAAATATCTCCAAAATTTTCATGTGCAGAATAAGTGAGCTGATTATCAGACACTTGAAACACTTAACTCTCGAATAAAACACTTATTTTTTAGGGCAAGTTTGATTATACAAAACTGGCCAAAAAGCAATTATATATCAGACTAATCGTTTTCCTGTTTGAACGGTTTTACTGTAGTATTTTTTGGGGACCTTTATAGTTTGATGTTTGGTGTGAGCCAAAGCTTTGTGTTGAAGTTCATACCGTGACCTATAATGGTTTACTTTAATAAATTGTGACATGGATGGAGAGTTGTCTCATTGGCACTCATACCACATCTTCCTACACCTATAAACCCCTTTAAACTGTCTAACATCTAGTTTCACCATAAGTTGTAGTCTTTTTCTTTTTTTTCACAAAACATAATATAATACAGTGAGATATAAATACATTGTGTACAATAATTAGAATTATATCATAGCCATTTGTAACCAATCTTCCAGTAAAAAACATTTAGTGCCAATAACTATGGATTCATTTATTTTTCGTGGGTACCAATTTTTGTGGATAACGAAAAACTTGCATGTTCGTGGATATTTAATTTCGTGGTTTTGCCAAAGTCTTCATAAAATCCTATAGGAAATTTGTTATTTGTTTAACATTTAATTTCGTGGTTCACCTGTACCAACAAAAGCAACGAAAATTGGTATCAAATGAATAATAATGAATCTACGATTAATTATGTGATATATTTGGATAAACTATTAAAGTCATCAGTTGCTTTAAAATTTCCCTAAACCTCTTGATCAAAGGTCTTTCAAAAAACGTATTAAAAGTCAGGAATTCATATTCCACTGGTTGTAGGTTGCTGTTTCCAATATTATACAATAATAGCCTCAGTATGAGGTCGATACGAGGATATATCTAGACCTGATAGAAATAAATAGACTGAGGCTATAATTGATATATTTTTAATTTCTAACCATATTTGTATCAAAATCGACAGATCATTATATTCTCTTTTTATAATCTTATAATTTTGTTGAAATTTTAAACATATCATATTGTCACTTTGACAATAACAACATATTAGTTGTTATTTCATTATTTTTCTATGAGTTTTTTTGTGTAAATCTTACGTATTTAAAGATTTCTTTCTTCCAATAATCAAACAAAAATATACATGTTTAAAAACTTTTAATAATATCAAGAAATTCATTTATAGTAGGTTTTAAGATATTCTAAAAATAACTGTCCAATATCACTTTTTTTTTTATATCTGCTGTAATTCGAAAATATAATCTACCATGTGACTATATAATTATAAGAAGAGGTGGTACGAGTGCCAATGAGACAACTCTCCATCCAAGTAACAATTTATTAAAGTAAACCATTACTGGTCAAGGTACTGTCTTCAACACAGAGCCTTGGCTTACACCGAACAGCAAGCATGAACAAATCAAATTTGTTAAAATATATGAGTTAATAATATTAGTCTTTGTTTAATCCTGGTGTATTACGGTATAGATCAGACATCTGCTTTATCATGTTTATTTTTGGGACTAGATTCAAATTTTGTATTGTATGTCATACATGTACCATATAAGTTAATGTATGGATTTTACTAAAGACATTTTCACCAAATACAAAATGTTTATACCAAGATATAGAGAACACTTCCACCAAACAACAAATTTGATACCAATATACACTTTAACAGTATTTGTTTTTACCTTCATGCCCAATGTGGAACTGACTAATTCTCCAATGGCAGTTGTATTGTTGCTATGGAAATGAATAGCGATCAAAAATAACATTTCTCCATAACTATCACCAACAGTTCTGAAAATATGGAAATAAAAATAGTAAACTTGATGCTGGAATTGTCTCTAAAAATGTGAGTTCCTCACCAAAACACATTAAAAACCCTTGTTTTACAAAGGGATACCCCATAAATCAATGTGATCAAAATAAATTAACTTAGTAACAATCAGTAGGATATGGGGAGGACATTTAATTAATATTAAGTGGTAGGGATGAGTCAATAAAAAAGTTCTCAATTTCAAGCTTCATTGTATATGATTCTTTCACCAATAAAACCTGATCGCCATGAAATAGCACAACAGTGCTGAAAGTAGCAATAAACATTAAATACCAATCATGATAGCAGGGGTGGATCCAGCCTTTTTAAAAAGGGGGTTCCTAACCCAGTCCAAAGGGAGGGTTCCAACTACATGTCCTCATTCAAATGCATTGATCGTCAAAAAAATTTGGGTGTTCCAACCGCCAGAAATAGCCAACACCCCCCTGGATCCGTCACTGGATAGAGTCAAGAAAACTAATATTAGATGAATTATAAGACTCTAAATTAATTAGATGTTGATTTATATCCAGATTCTATAATTGTTTGATATAATCATTTGTTTCCATTTTCTAATTTTTGTGGAATTAGGATTATGCATTTCAGTAAATATTTGATTACTGTGGTTTTGAAAATTTCTGCATACAAGTGTGTACATTTCATTTTAATTTTCTTAAACACTTAAATTTATTAGGCCCTGAATATTATTAAATCTACTATGTACTAAATCATTGTATGCAATTAGTAAACTTTAAATTATACTGAAATCATTTAATAAAAGATTTTCAACTAATATAAACAACAATATGAAATTTGGTATACTAGTAATTCTAACGTCCTTCAAATGCTTTGAGTACACACCCGTTGTAAAATATGAATATACTGTTTAAGCTGTTCAGATCGTACTCCCACATCATTTTCTTTTTTATGAATGATCTATCCAACGTCATAGAACGATGACATCCGAATTTAAGCATTTTTACGAGAAAAACACGCTTGTGAAACCGAAAATCATCACAACATGGAAACGTAAAGAAACGATGCTAAAATGTGTTATAAGCCATTTTTTTAATACATATTAGACAAATAAGTAAAATTATCATTTTAATTTATCCAAACCTATCTAAATACTTTATTGTTAATAATCTAAGCATGTCACTTATTCAGTTTGCTCTGTTCTTTTACGTCAATGTAATAGTGCGTTTATTGATGGGAATGGCAAATATTTGCCTTCAACTAGAGCACTTTGATCCAAACCATTGCTATATATGTCTTATTAGAATCGAAATAATTCATGGGGGCTAATTGAATATATCATGATTTTTTCACAGGTTGTCCCTTTATGCCTATATTTTTCCCCTTGCTATCGCTCAGGGCAAAATAATCGTCATGAAGGGCCAACCTGAGGTAAAATCACGATAAAGAGCTCAGGTAAACTATTTTTCATAAAGGGCCAACCTGTGGTAAAGTCTCAATACATTCAATTAGCCCTAATGAATTATTTCTTAAATATTCCATAAAGTGACCTTGACTCATGCTTTTGAATAAAAGCTTCATCAAGATCAAACGAGTCAGACGCCACAACCAGAGTGTTTAGGAGTGTCCTAAACGGAAGGGGCTAGGCAGTACCATCACACGTCAATCTTTTACCAAGTCTGATAGGAAATGAACTAATTTACAATGCAAAATGAACTGAATACATGTATGTAGTTGTCACGTTCTCAGTCTGTTAAGGAAATAGAAAGTGATTAACAGTACAACAACGATCAATGATTTTTTTAAAATTCTCTGAACGAGGATAAGGAAATAAAAAATTATCGATTATGTAATTTTTGTCAATACCTAAAGAAACAAAGGAAACATGATAAATGGAAGGAAGTCAGCTTCCAGTTTACAATAGCAGAGGAGGGTTCAACAGGAAATTGATTGTGAATGGAGATTGTTAATGCTGATTTCAAAGTCATTATTATATATTGAAAGACAAGGATTGTAGTTCAAAGTGTCTGCATTGTTTATTTTCATGGTTTTATATATGTAAACTGTATATTATGTATTATGTTTTAAGCCATTGGCCCATATGGGCATAAAGTGCTTTTCAATAAAGTTATAATTTATTAGTTTTATATGATTTTTCATTTTAGTTCAATTATATATTTTGGAGTTTTGTATGACATTCATTATCCCTGAACTAGTACACATTTTTGTTTAAGGGCCAGCTGAAGCACGACTTTGGGTGCGTAATTTTCTCGCTGTGTTGACGACCCATTGGTGGCCTTTAGTTGTCTTCTGCTCTTTGGTTGGGTTGTTGTCTCTGACACAACCCCCATTTCCATTCTCAGTTGTACATCTTATGTTTTGATTTTTAGAGAAATAAAAATTGATTTATGAACACCAATATACAATAAAATTTAAGCTTTTTGGGAAAATTAATTGACCAGGTTGTGTTACTCATAACCTCCAGTACTCAAGGCGAGCATGTTTATACTAATCTAATGAGGCAGTGTGTATTAATATAAATATGAAGTGACATTTTGTCTATGTTTACACAATGTTTGACTTATAGGTGAACTCACTGTTCGAATTCCTCCTGTCTGTCCATCAGCCATCTTATCCATTCTATAACATGCTTCTCTTGTTCACCATTCCTATTAAAGTAGACGTAACATGATATTATTCCAGAAAATCAATCTTGCATAATAAAGTTCTTTTTTTTTTTTTTGCTTTTTAACATTTCTGGTAATGTATTTCTAGCAACAAAGAGAAAAATGGGGGATAGTGATGGGGGCCATGAACCGCCATCACCAATTTTAAATTGTGGATCATGAATTTTCAGGGTTTATAACATTTAGAAGATTGAGCAGATGCAGATCAAGGATTTTGAAAAAGGGGGACAGCTGGTTCTTAAACTAGACAAAATTTGAGTGGAACCAGTAAAAATTCTGGATCAATAATAAATGAAGCTCCACAAAGGGGACTTAGTCACAAAATAAACATGAAGACAATATCTTTATACAACTAGTATTTATGCTTTACAGCTGATTTCATTGAGCATGTTGCGTGTGAAGCAAAAGGTAATATCTTTGGTTAGCTTGATTGTTAGCTGAACTGTGAAGTCATTGTTAGGTCAGGTGGACTACCTTTCTTTAAGAGTAGACTAGCCCAACAAAACATGCAATCTATCTGTCTGTTGGACTAGGCTACTTCAGTAGTTTACCTGACCTAACAATGACTTCACAGTTCAGCTAACAAGTAAGCTAACCAAAGATATTACCTTTGGCTTCAAACTCAATGAAATCTGCTGTAAGTGAAAGACGAATAAACAGAAAATTAAAACCTGCATTATCAATATTACAAGCATTCATCCTTTACTAAAAGGAAAACAGAAGTTTAAAAATGTACATCATGAAGTTATCTTTCATTATTTTAAAAGTAAGAAATTCAAGATTTTAAAATGCAGAAATCTTTAGGTTAAAAAAAATCTATTTTGAACTGGTGTAAGCTGCCTAAACTACACCGTAAATTTGGCTCCATGTAGGTAGTCAAGCAGAACCGGAAGTGATTTTATTGAACTTGGATTTTCAACTTGGAACTTACGTAAGAAGATAAGGACACAACATAATCATAGACAATCCAAGGGAGACAAATCTTGATCCAGCTTTATTCTGCAGTGGATGTGATGTTACAAGTCGCAACAATAATCTCATTTCTTCATCAGAAAATCTGGAATAAATAGAGAATAAAATATAGCTAGTTGAACAACATTTCATCAGAAAATTTAGATTAAAGAGAGAATAAAATATAGCTAGTTGGAATTACATTATATCAAATCTGGTATAAAATAAGAATAAAATACATACAGCTAATTGGAATATTTCATCTGAAAAGCAAACCAAATTAATATTGATAAAAGTTTTAGCAGATTTTGTCAAGCATGTTTATGCTGTACGGGCTTTGCTCATTGTTGACGGCCTTAGGTGACCTACAGCTGTTAATTTCTGTATCATTTTGTCTCTTATGAAGAGTTGTTTTATTGGCAATCAAACCACATCTTATTTATATTATTTGTCCCATGGTGGCCGATTCAGGGGTTCTACAGGGTGTCACTTCCCTTTGAACAAATTGTATCCATTCTTAGCTAAATCAAAGTTTTCAATGTGCATCTTTTAGTATTCTAAGTAAGAAGAATAATTTGTTTTACTATCAAGATCCTTGTATGAATTGGTTTTAACCTTTAACTTTTTTGTTTTTTTTTACCATGATTACTTTACATACTTAAGTCCACCCATGCCTTTCAGTACACAGTATAGTCTGATAAAGGAGCTGGCTTGTAGTATATCACTGATAGGCTCTCGTCCTGCTGGTAGTATGGAGACCAAATGTTCTAACAGGTGATGCCTTAGTGCCTGCAGAGTGGAAGCTTGGGGATCTTGTCTCTTCTGAGGAAAAAAAACAAATTAATAATCAGTAGTTTCTTCTTTCTTCCATTTACTTTTGTGACTAACTTCATTTGAGAATTAGTGAACCAGAAATTTAAATATTCATCAATTTACAATTTCATATAAGTTTGTATGTACAATTAATAAATACCATAACATCAACTATTACAAACTACAATTTTTTTATTCAATGCATTACAATCTGTAAGCACTCAAATACTCCAGGATTTATATTAGGGCTTTATTTCCACAATTCTTAGTTAAAAAGCGCTGTGTTTACCTCTTTAAATAAAAAAATTATTATTATACATAAGCCTGGTTAGCATACATGTCTAAAGGTTTAAACATCCTGATTCCCTGTTTCAAACACTTAAAATGTTAAACAGAAAAGCCATGAGCTTAATCTATAAAAAAAATTGTAACAACATTGAAATACATCTTATACTTTATACTTACTTTTTGACCTAGTTTTACATATTGTGAAAACCAGCTTCGAACATTCAAATTGTTGCTTAGCAACAACCCACACACAAAAGCAATAACATCAGCTGTTTTATCTTTGATATCCATGGCAACACCGTGATAATCTTTACTTGTCAACAATGTTAAGGCCACAGCTAAACCAGGCATTGTGCAATGTTCAACCTGAATTAAAAAAATATCACTGAGCTTCAGTAAGAGGTTATCTCAAAATGTGAACTGAGATGTAGTAGGAGGTTATCTCAAAATGTAAAGAAAGCTTTAGTAAGAGGTTGTCTCAAAATGTATTCAGAGCTTTAGTAGGTTATCTCAAAATGTATTCAGAGCTTTAGTAGAAGGTTATCTCAAAATATGAACAGAGCTTAATTAAGGGGTTATCTCAAAATATATCTAGATAATCTCTATCCAACATATCCTTTATGTCAACAGTCAAAAAAAAGTTCTATTTTTTATGATTTTGCTTGACACAATTTTCATGCTTCATGGTCACCTGTTTAAATCATCAATATGTAAGCAATTTTTACAGTAGACCTTATACAAGATACAATCAAACACTCAATATATCCTTAGTATAGACAGACAGATAACCTACACAAAGAGCCCTTATGTTTAACATTTCTCCAGGATTCATGGTACACAGATTCAACAAGACTTCCATTCTCCTTCTTCCACTCATTGATTCTTCGTCTTGTGTTTCTCCATTGGCCACCAGACTGGTACATACTACAAGAAAGGAATGGTAGAAATTGTTAATTGCACAAATGTCAATTAATGTTAAAAGATGTTTTAATTTTATTTGTTAATCACATTTTTGTATTTCTAAGTGTTATAATATACACTTAATTCTAAACATCATTTAATATTGATTGTTGTTTGAAACCCAGTGCTGTTCATGTAGAGAATCTAAAAATATTTTCTTAGCTACAATGTAGATTTTTTTTTATCTAAAATTAGTTCTAAGCTTTCAAAATCAATCTTTAAACAAATGAATAATTACAACAGTAAATGCATAAGACTTCTCCAACTCAAATTAAATCAAATGACCTGCATTGGAAAGAATTCGACCTTATGCAAATGAATATCAATACATCTGTTAAGGATGTTTGTTCCTCTACTTTTTGAATTTTTGCCAGATTTTCGGAATCCTCTGGTTTTATCCATGTATTACCATTAAAAAAATTGGCCCACTAACCCCTACTTTTCTTTTCATATCTTTATTACATAATATGAGGCAGGAATTACCTGTGAATGGGGACAAAGTCTATGATTTTTTTTTTAAATCAACAATGTTAAAAAGAGAAACGGAAATACCGTAACGAACATTTCCGATCTTGATTTTGTCGTTAGGGATTTTATTTGTGACGTTATTTAAGTTATGACGTCATATTCAATGTAAACAAAGAAACGCTGTCATCAGGTAACGTTTTTTTAATAACAAACATTTTTTTAAATGAATTAGTATTAGGCCGTGTTCACACCAAATGCCATGTACAGTAAACATATTTACAATTAGTTTAATGTTATGTACACTGGTTTTACATTAAATTTGTTCACATCTATACACCTTGTTAAATTACCTGTACATAAGATATGTTCACACTTTTAAACTTTATGTCATTTAAATGTTCATTACATAGAACTGAATGCAAGTTTTTCGGACAACTTTTCTAGCAGTTAGGGAACGACCATTTGATTTAAAAAAATGGTTGGGAACGGATTTTTCCTTGAAAAATATTCTGACCCCCAATTTGATAAAAAGAAAATATTCTGGTCATACAGATGGAAAAAAAATATAATCCAGAGTTTCCCCATTTATTATAGTGTTAAATGAGGTCCTTCAAATTAATGTTGAAATTAAAAAATCCGTAACCATGCATTTCCAGCTAATTTTGGTCATTACAGATAATTGCTTTTAAATATAATTGAAAAAAAAAAATTTGATTGCTAGCATCGAAAAAAACCCTGAATAAAAACGTTTAAAAAGAGTATTTTTATGGATCCGAGATACAAGACAAACAAAACAATTTACCTCACACATTTTAAGTAATGCATTTATGAGTGGATCGTTGTTTGAGTAAAGACCAGTGGCAAATATTTCCGTGTACGTCCAGTGGATTCGGGAAGACCTTTTCAAATGAATTATATGTGTTCGGCAATGATGATACTTTGAGTCTTGATAAGGGGTAAAAAAAGCTACCTAAAGTTTTTTTTATAACAAATAAATATATCAAGTTTAGACAAATATTTCTGTAAAGAACTTTATTAATAATTGTTATAAATATCAATTTTATTCAAAAATCGTCTCTTCCTTAAATATATATGGTTCTACATGTCTAGTTTTGTGTACACTTAACCTACACAAGGCCTACATTGACTATCGACTGCATGTAGACAAAACATGATTTACACTGCTTGTAAACATTGAGTTTTATCAATGGGAACGTAATTGTGTTTTGTTTACGTGTGAGTTACATTAACACAACACTGAGTTTTGGTCAATGTAAACACGACCTTAGTTCCTTTCTTAGACTGATATATACATTTTATTCAAAGTCTCATGTAAACAAGACCAGAAACGGAAGTAGATTTCTGCGCCGATCCGGAAATTTAAAAACCCGACGAAAAAAAATTGAACGATTTTGAGTTCATTAGTACAATGAAAAATTTCGGGAAATTTTCCTGATTTTTTTTTTTTTTTTTTTTATTGAATTTTCTTCTGTTATTGGGGACTTCGTCCCCATAATATGAGGCAGGCATTACCTGTAAATGGGGACGAAGTCTTTATGAATTATTTTTTTGTAACTTAAATATTTGTTTAAAAAAAAAGAAACGGGAATACCGTAACGTTTCCGATTTTGGTTCTGTTGTTAGGGATTTAGTTGTGACGTTATTTAAATTATGACGTCATATGCAATGTAAACAAAGAAACGCTATCATCAGGTAACGTTTTTTCATATCAAGGAATTATTAAAAATGAAATTGGTATTGCGCGTTCCTTCCTATTTTATACTAGACTGATAAATATATATTTTACTCAAAGTTTCATACAAACGAGACCGGAAAAAGGAAGTACATTGTACATTTCTGCACAGGTCCGGGATTTCATAACACGACAAAAAAAATTTGAACGATTTTGAGTTCATTACTACAATGAAAAATTCGGGAAATTTTCCCGTATTTTGTTTTATTGAATTTTCTACTGTTATTGGGGACTCTGTCCCCATATTATTTAAAAAGCCATATTTGAAAATCTCATGAAATCCTTGTTATTTTTTTATAGTTTTTTAAACAAAAAAGGTGTCAATGTTAAGTAAAAGAAAAATCTAGAGAGAATTATTTCCCGCCAATTTTTCAACAGCTTATATCTGGAAAAGAAGCACACGGACCCTCCATTTTTTTTCTGCTTTTTAAGTTTCTTTATTTATATACTTTCAATTTATAACAGTCTTTTAAAAAGCTTTTTATTTTTAAACAGAGTAGTGAACATCCTTAACATATTTCAGGTTGAAAAAGTTTCTATGCAATGTCTGTAAAGGTTTAAAAATTGATTTGATATAAGAACCCTACAAAACAAATTTTTTTTTTTATCTTTTATTTCATATTTCAATTTTACAAAATCAATGAAAGTTTTATACAAATGATACAGGTACATGTTTACATGCAATTGCATAAGTTGGATTTCTGCCTGAGCAGCTTCAAATGTACCTTCTTTAAAGCTGTCTGGAGAGTTAGCCACCAGACGACACAACAACCAGCCTCCATTTGGTAAGTGTAACAATGTCTCAGCTACGTCTTTTATTTGAAGTAATGTAGGAAGCTCTACAAATATACAAAAATTAATTCTCTATTATCATTCTTATTTTGGTATTTGCAGTTCTTCAACAAGTATTGTACCTGCATTTGCTATACACAAGATATAAATTCACTTGGAGTTGGATATTTTTTTATTTTACTTTTTGCTACATTTGTGTTATATTACATCTCATTATTTCTAATATTTAACACTTCTGTACTTGTACTCTGAAAAACAATTTATTAATTTTACAGGAATGTATACTTCCTTACTGCTTACAACTATTCTATGTTTCATTTAATGTCATTTTGTCCCAGGTAAGGGTTGACTTATTGACATCTTCTTTATTACTAACTGTAAAGTCTGTGTTATACAGGGACCTATGTTTTAATATTGTATTTATATTGTGTGAGGGTGTGTCAAAGATCAAACTAATTTGTTCAGTAAAATTGAGAATGGAAATGGGGAATGTGCCAAAGACACAACAACCCGACCAGAGGGGAAACAACAGCAGAAGGTTACCAACAGGTCTTCAATGCAACGAGAAATTCTCGCACCCGGAGGCTTCCTTCAGCTGGCCCCTAAACAAATATATACTGATCAGATCTGTGTATGCTTACTTGTTTTTGTTTAAATGTCTTTTTGATCAATTAAAGTCATTTCAATTGAATATTTTATAGCGTCCTTTTATGTTGTAATGTTACAAAATTGTCTCAGACAAGGGTGAAGGTTGGCACCAGTTTAAACATTTAAACACATTGCATTTTTAAGTACTTGTTTTTAATCAGGAGTCTGTTGTTCAGTGGTTGTTGTGTGCCGTTGTGTTTCAAAGGTGTTTCTCATTTCTCTTTTTAATATAAATCATAGTTGGTTTTCCTGTTTAAATTGTTTTACACAGGTAATTTTGGGGCCCTTAAATCTAAAATTTGCTGTTCAGAGTGAGCTAAGGTTCTGTATTTAAGGATGTACTAAGACCTTAAATTGTACTTTTTAAACATTATGTCTTGGAAGGAGAGTTGTCTCATTTGCACTCATACCACATCTTCTTATCTCTATATATTACATAGATATAAAAAGAATTGGTATGAGTGCCAATAAGACAACTCTCCTTCCAAGTCACAATTTATAAAAGTAAGCCATAAGGTCAAAGTATGGTTTACAACGTTAATGTATATTACCTGCTTGTGCTATACACAATACATCAGATACTTCTTCAAGGTAAACAATACTCTCCAGTAATTCTGATGACTTGAAATAAAATTCTGCCTTGTTTTCTTTCATCTGAAACAATATAATATTGACATTGTAATAAAAGTATTATCTCAATTTTTTTCATTATAAACGCTGGTTGACCAAACACAATCAAAGAGCTGAAGAGCTCTGAGGGAAAAGACGGCCATTGTTTCAATTTTTAGGGGGGTATCTTTTGATACTCTACATACAAAGAATGAGCAAAAGAACAGCTAGAACATATAGAAAGGTTAACAACAATGAAACTAATTGTTGTTTATTGTTATTTCATTTCCTTAGTCAAGAATTCATCATAGAGACAATTTGGACCAATGAGATCTGCACCTTCTAAATCAAAACATTTGATTAAAGTTGGGAGTTAATTATCTAAAATTCAATTGAATTTAACAACTACTACAATATATTTTAGAATTTTAATTATGTACAACTGAACGGCAGGCTAAGACCATTCTCAATTTTTTGTGACAGTATTCTCAAGAAAGTGAGGACGAAAAATCTATTCAGTTTTAATTTTCCATTGATAAAGTTCCCAGTTACAACTCTCATCACAGGGATACATGTACTTATAAAATCAAATATGATTGCTATAAGCTGTGTGAAGTTTGTTTCCAGATCCCACATTGTGATATATCTGTAAAATTCATGAATAAATAGCTTTAAACTACAAAAAGCAATATTTAAAATTTTTTTTTTTTAAAAATGACCACTACAATAATTATGTTGGTACGCAAAATTATTTTTTAATTGATGACTACTTATCATATATATACTTAATGTGGCATTTTTAGTGTTCAGATACATTAATATTTAACTTTCATTTTAGTGGGTAATTACTCATCAATTGAGGTGCTCCTTAATTGGAGAAAGATTCTAAAAACATAACTTTACAGAAAGAATGAAAACTGCAGTTGCTCTCCCCAATCTCAATAGGTATAAACTACAAAAAGCAACATTTATTTTTTTTTATTTTTTTTTAACCATTTCAATAATTATGTTGGTACACAAATATGTTTTTATATAGAAGACTACTTATCATATACTAAATGTCACATTTTAAGTGTTCAGAAACATTTACTTTGAGTTTAGTGTATAATTACTCATCAATGGAGGTGCTCCTGAATTGGAGGAAGATTCTAAAAACAGAACTTTACAGAAACAATGAAAACTGTCGTTTCTCTCCCCAATCTCATGTATCCCCATTGACATTGTTTACCGCGAAAGTTGACCTACAAATTATCTGATTATAGCCTCAGATTAAAGCATTGCATGTTGGTGTGTGAATGATCTACACTGCAGCAAAAATCATTAGGTTTACACTTAACAAATACGGATTTTAAATTAGTATACAAATACTGTGAATGATTTTTATAATGAATAAAGGATATCCCTGTGTGACATTCCAACAATGACGTCACTAGGTTAGATATATTTAGAATATTTCGTAATTTCCGGACTGTAAAAGAAATGTATATAGTGTAAGGGAAAGCTCAAATACGATAATTTCACGAGAAACAGATTGGAAATGTGTAAAAAATGTATTTAAAGTCAATCTGTTCTCCTTGTCATCAATTTCAGTATGACATTTTGAGGGGGTTTCCAAACTATCAAAACAAAATGATTGATGTGAGGGAATGATACTCTGGCAAACCCCATTAGGGAATTGACGGCTTGAAGCCGTCTTTCCCCAAAAACATAGATCTACTCTCATCATCATTTTTGAAGCAGAAACTAAACAAAGCTGGTTTATATAGAAACTACATTGCATTTCTTTAAACATGTTAAAAATTGACAGTCTTCAACCCTCACTCAACAGTATATACATGTACTGGTATACTGCGTATTCATTATTATTCATTAAATACCATTTTTTGTGGATTTCGTGGGTACAGTTGAACTATGAAATAAATTTTGTAAGAATGATAAATTTTCTTTATGCTTGTATGCAGACTTTGACAAAACCATGAATTTTTAAAAACATCCACAAGTTTTCCTTAATGCATGAACATTGATACCTCCCTCTGATTCTCATACATAATGTTGTTGCTTAATTAAAATTTTAATGTCTTTAATGAAGTTGAATATTCACAATAGAATAACATTGAAAATTCAATGTTGATTGTTTAACATGCTCAATTTACAAATGATAAGATAATTAACCTGTGACGCTACAAAGAGAAGTTCACTTAATAGCAGACGAATTCTACGAGCATGGTCACTTCTTTCAAACTCCATAGCAAGCCCACACTGTAACTGAGATATCAGGACACTGTCAGTCTGTGAAGTACCAATCTTTGTCCTGCAAGGAATAAGGTAAAAAATTTAAGATTATTATCAAGGAAAAAAACAAATATGTCATCACTTCTGAAGGTATGGAGAGATAATCTGGAAAACAATTTGCTCATCAATACTTACATGTACAATAACTCTTTTATCATGTTTATTGTGGGGACAAAAACTCCAATTGCAGCAGGAAAATCAATAATAAAAAAACATCAATGTACCTATGAACTCAAAATCATGAACTTTTTATTTTCCCGCATTTGTGCAGAAATGTCTTTCTTTCTTCTGGTCTCATTGTCATGAGACTGAGTAAAATATACATGTATGTTAATCCATTTATTGTTATTGAGGAACATGAGGAAGGAGCAGAATAACAATTTTGTTTTTATTAATTCTTTGATGTGAAATAATGTTTCCTAACGATAGCCTTCTTTGTATACAATGAAAATGAAGTCATAACTTAAATGATGCACAACTAAAATCCCTAACAGGGTTCTCGCTAAGGATTTTTGAAGGCGAGTCCAGGGACTCGTCATTTTTGGCCATGGTGAGTACAACAGCAAGAAGAATATATTTTATTGCAATATAATGTATAAATATTTTATCCTGAGCTCCATGGCCTAACAGAGCAATGAAATGACATTAAATTCAGATTACTTTTTAAACTTTTGCTATAAAATGATGATATTTGTGTTTTACTTTGTTCAGTTTATACAAAATATTTCAATATTGATGCATCTGTGGACTCACTAGTTTTGAGAATGGTGAGTCCAGACAGATTTTGATGAGTCTAAGAACCGGTATCAGGTCCGTTCGCGCCCAATATACTTTCGCACCCTACACGTTCGCACCTCGCACGTTCGCACCCAAGGTCCGTTCGCACTCTACACGTTCGCGCCCAATTTTAATTCAAATTCCAGTTGAATAATTGGAAAATCATCATTGTTGTTTTTAATTGCTTTCGTGTAAATACTGAATGTATTTATAGCTTGGTATGAGTAAAAGATTGAAGATTATAAATGAAAAACACAAAAGATAATTGTTTTTAACAGCTTGGTCCCTTTGATCTGAAACAATGAAACAATAAAATATAGCAATACACTATTATAACCAAAACATGATAAAATTTATTCAAGACTCAAAAAAAAAAAAAACGTAGTCAGAATCTCACTTCATTTTGAAACAAGTCAATGAAACAAAGTTATACATGTTATAGTAATACACTAACCAAAACATGATAAAGAGTTATTCAACACAAAATAAAACGTTGACAGAATCCCACTTTATTTAGAAAGGAATATTTTTTTTTTAACAATACACTATCCAAAACATGATTAAGATTTATTCAACACAAAAAAATGCTGTATCACTTTATTTTGAGACAATGAAAACAATAATACTTATAAGCATACTACTTGATTACAAAGTTGAAATTGGGCGCGAACATGTAGGGTGCGAACGGACTTTGGGTGCGAACATGTAGGGTGCGAAAGTGAAAGGGGGCGAACATGAGTGGGTGCGAACGTGAATGGGCGCGAACGGACCCGGATTCCTAAGAACCCTGCCTAACAACAGGACCAACAAAGGAAACTGTAAGATATTTTCATTTCTTTTTTAACAGATTTTTAAATATGTTTGAATTAAAAAAAAATGATTAACTTTATCCTCTTTCACGGGTAATGCCTGCCTCATATTATTGCAACGTGATCGTAGCCAGTGCCTTACTCAGTAACTGTTTTTAGGGGTGTACCTGAGCTGTTGTTCTTTTTTAACGTCTTGTTCTAAAGCATGGAAATCAATAGATAGCAATGCCACAATGCCATTCACAACTTCTATCCCAGATAAGATTTTTAAGACTTCTTTTTTAGCTTTTGTCCAGTTGGAGCTCTCATCAAGTGGTTTACACAAAGCCATTCTAACAAGACATGGAAGAACTGGACGCAAATCAAATTCCTTCGAATCACTCAGTGAAGAGATGTCAACATCTCGTACTGCTCTGAAGATTTCGGGTTTAACACTACACTTTAGATTCTGCATTGTTATTGTTTAACCTAAAAAAAATGTAAAGGATTTACAAAACTTTTAAAGTCAAAATTTTTTCATGGGGGCAGCCATTTTGCCTTCTCAACGTCAGTCTGACGCTTTGTTGTAATTGCGTTTCTTACAAGCGCGAAGAAGACATAGATCATATTTTTGTTATGGCTGCAGCTGCAAGACAGAATTCCTCCCATGGTAAAATAAGTGCTAATGTTGCTCTAGATAACAACAGACCCCAAAATAAATAGAGTATAGTTCCCCTCTAACCTTATAGTTCTGTCATGCATATTGTTGTTCATAAATACTTATCAATGCCAAAACAATATGAAAAGCAATTTGAACTGGATACAAAGCTTTTTACAACTCAAACAGCAAAAATACATTAATTCATTCAATAAATATATTTTTATGACACTGCCATAAGGTGGCTAAGGCTGTATAGTTCTACACTTATCTGCCATTTGGACATTCTACTACAAACAGTTATACACAGTGTTCTCCCCAGGCCGATATGACGCTGCGGTGCCGCAGCGCCTTCTTAATATTTTCGTAAATCCCGCAGCGCCTTAATTGGCCGCTGTCCCTTGATACTTGATCCCGCAGCGTGTATATTTTCACATTTTCATAATAAATGTTGGTTAAAATTGTCAAGTTGCTGATCATCGCTGAGAGGTCGGTCAGTGTTACGCAATAATTGATAATTAGTTTTACCTGAGCCACGCTTATCTCAGCCTTATCGGACTCTGTTATCATGTAATAGCGTATATGATCATCAAGAAGATAGATATTTTTAGAAAAAATTTAATAATTTAAAAACTTTAGTGCAGAAATTGAAGAAATAGATCGCAAATACATTGTATTTACACAGTGTGTGTGTGTGTGATTACTTGACCGTTTAAATAACGATTTTTTTCATTGGTCGAGAAGAGGAATCTATTTAAACACAACCAATGAACGTGTTCAATACACGTGATAAATTTGAATACACATTGCTAAAGATATTTACGATGAAAATTATCAATGAGAGTATTTGTAGTTTCAAAAATTAAAATAAACTTTGATTAACGATAACAAGGAGTGATTTATTTTAATTGAAAGTGAAAAATGTTGCTTGCAAGGTAAATTCGTCTCAAACTCATATTTTTAGAAATAAAATGATCTTTGAACATTGATCGTGAATCCGTGCGGGAAATATGTGACAATTAACACGGGTACGGAATCGCCGCAGCTTCTGTATAATGTCACCAGTAAATACTTTGAATGGTCTTAACTTTAACGAAGTTTCGTTTATATCTACCTGCCAAAGATAGGTTTTAAAAATAATGCACATGGAAGCGTAAATAAATGTCAAACTACGGCAAATGGTCAGCTGTTCATTAAAATATTTTTGTTTCAAACAAAATTGTATACCAAATATCTTAACCATATTCGATTTTATTAATTCTGAATGAACATGCTCTTTGCAAATAACAAAGGGGTGAATTCTAAGCAAAAGGCAGATGATGAAAGTAGAAGTATTTTTTCAGACCAATGACTTCTAATGAAAAGGGAAATACACCACTGATCCGTCTACTCTCAACTGTCAGTATACACAGATATTATTGCTTCCCCTAATCCCAACCGAGCTAAAGTTTTAGCAAGTGATAAAAGCAAGCACCATGTTTCTGGTTTCAGTGACAAGTGGCTGACTGAGTGTTCATGGCTTAGAAATGTTAAAGGGGGTATGAGCAAAAGTTATTGTGAGAGGGGGTTTTCAACCCTTAGGCCCTAAAGAGGATAAAGACAAAGTTGAGGAACAGACTGTCCAAAAAAATAACATTATCTTGAAACAATATCCCTAGAAGGAGTAGAGAGTACAGAGATGAATATTTTATTTTGACATCTTTAATGGACTGAATATAAATAACTTATGTGTTTAAATCAATTTTTTTCATATATATTCTTGTAATTTATTAATACTTTGCATTATTAAACACACAACACAAAGTATTATAACTCATATTGCATGTCATGATTTATGACTGATTGATTCAGATCACAAAAGTTCACTATAAAAAAGAGTTATGTGCCCTTGAATTTTGCGCCTTAGAAAAATCCTGGGGAGAACACTGATACACATACATGGACAGCCTTTCTCCTAAACACCAAATAATTGGTCAGATCATATGTTATTGTATTCATATATGAGGGTGGTAATGGGGATACCTTCATGACGAATAACGGTAAAAATTCTAGCCAAATTTAAACGTAAAAGGTAATTTTAGATGCATGACGATATTAAAATGTATACTTTCTTTTAGGGGATAAAAAAATCGACTGATTTTGACGAATCACGTTAAATTTTTCTCGAAAATGACGGTAAGGATAATCATTTGACACCATTGACGAATCACCATAAGGATATTTTGACGATTCACTGTAAAAATTTTCTCGAAAATGACGGTAAGGATAATCATTTGACACCATTGACTAATCACCATAAGGATATTTTGACGATTCACTGTAAAATTTTAACCAATTTGACGCTAACGATAGCTGGAATTGAACATTTGACGCCTGATGGTAAAGGCCATTACTACCCTTATATGTAGTTTTTCTTACAAGGAGAGACAAGATGGAATAGAATGTAAATTATAGCAAGATGTTTCCAGAAAGAAATTTTTTTATAAATGGGGTCATGAGGATTGACATGATTGAATTTACAAAGAATGGAAATCATTTTTTTGGGGAAAACACTGAATGTCATTTAGAATGCTGTATCTTTTAAATAAAATATAATTTCTTTTTCAGAAGCAGATGAAAGAGTGAGATTTCAGACAGAGTTAGAATTTGTACAATGTTTGGCTAATCCGAATTACCTGAATTGTGAGTATACAATGTCAATAAAAACCAATTCTATTGACAAGTATAGATAAATTGAGAATGTGTCTTTGGGACAGATGATGCCCCATGCTTGCATATAACATTATAAAGTGACATACATCCACAACTGTTAAAGTGACAACACCTATATTCTAACTTGGTCTGTGTTTTGTGGTGATAACCATTGTGTATAAGTATAAGAGGTTTCATAACATTTGGTTGAGGCAAACTTAAGTTAGAGAACGGAAACAAACTTACGTATGTACCGATGAACAAGGGCAACACTGAATGTAAAACCTCTTTAGGTTGGATGACATCTACTGTCAATATTCTACATTAGATGGTCAGTCATTGGCAACAAAACTGCCCAGATGACAATAATTGGATATCTCAAAAGTTTATTTTTAACATTAAGATATTTTTTTATATTGCATGAAGGAATACACACTGAGGATTTGCCACTGATTTTTATAGATGTAATACAAGCTGGGCTGCAATTTGAAAAAAGTTTGTTTGCATAGCGAAAGAACTTTTGTCCTGCAATGTGCGTGCCACCAAAACTGGCAAAGACCCCTTTAAGAGTCATGAGAGTTGTTACAAGAATTCTTTAATGTTCAGTTATTATTAAATATTGCTCTCTCCCAAAAGGAGCCATGTAATTTAACATCACTGATTTAATAAGATTGCATATTTTATCCTTGTTATGTGTTGTATGAACAGTTTTAAGTTATTAGAGCTGTAAAAATATACTGTTGAATTTTATTTTTTATAGTTTTAGCACAGAGAGGATTCTTCAAAGATCAGACATTTATCAACTACCTGAAATACCTGCAATACTGGAAAGAACCTAAATATGCTAAATACCTCAAGTAAGTTTGTACAAAAATGTACAATAGTGAATTTTTGTAGGAATCTTGTATATGTTATACTGTAGATTCATTTATTATACGCCCGTCAAAATTTTGAGGGGACTTATTATGTTATACAAACGTCCGGTGTTTGTCCGTCCGTCTATTCATATGTACCTCTGTGTCTCAAAAACAATATATGGTTATTGCTTTAAACTTTCTCAGAAACTATTTATGATTATTGCATAAAACTTTCACACGAAATGACGCGCGTATCATGCGCTCATGGCTGTTTATATTTGTGTGTTCCAATTTTTTTGTATTTAGGAAAAACTTGCATCTTCGTGGATATTTGATTTCATGGTTTTGCCAGGGTCTACATGTTATAGAAAATCTGTAATTCTTTGAACATTTATATTTGTGGTTTATTTGTACCCACGAAATCTTCAAAAATTAGTACCCCACAAAAATACAATATATCCACATTAGTTGATATTATACAGAAAAAAACTCTCAAAATTATAAATTCAACAGAAAAAAATTGTACTCATTATGACCTGACATTTACTTGCTCAATGAAGGATATGAATGAGATTTTCATTTCCAGAAGTTGACAGATATTCTTTGGACAGTACACACAAGCAGATTCAAATTCTTTATGACATTATGTTAAATGTTCATGTTACAAGTTGACAAATAAACACTGTATGAGTTATGATACAGCAAGCAATAACTGCGTTATAGATTTAAAGACTTTCCTATGTATAACTAATTTGCAATTATCTCTTGCAATATTTAATTTGTTTTTATTATTTTTATTTTATTTTCAGATATCCCCAATGTTTACATTTATTGGAGCTGCTACAATATGAACATTTTAGAAAAGAATTAGTGAATTCACAATGTGCTAAGTTTATAGACGATCAACAACTCTTACATTGGCAGCATTATCAGAGGAAACGCATGAAGTTATTGATCGATGAAGCGGAACGACACAAACAAGATCAAAAAGATAAAACTAGCTGACACAGCAATAATAAATGTGTTGTTTTAAAATTAATGGGTCAGAGATATTCTCTGAATTGTAATGGCAGCTATGTGGATGGTCAAAATTATTGTCATCTCTTAAACATCCAAAACGAACATTTTTATGTGTAAAATTTTTCCGAGGTTGATACTTGTCATAGACGTAACATGTACATGATGTATTTAGCAGGAAATTTTTTCATCTCTGTTCATAGTTTTTAGGTAGTTTTATAAACTATATAGAATAAAGAGATGTTGTATAGAGATATTGTATTTTCATGGAACAGAAGTTTCTTTATGATATAAGTTCCAAACATTTCCCAAATAGGGCCTAAATTTATATATTGTTTGTTTTCCTTATCCCAATACTCCGCTGCCAGATATGGGTAGGTAGGTAGGTAGGTAGGTAGGTAGGGAAATAATTTTATTTTTCCAAAAAGCTTGAACATTATCGGACGATCAAGTAAGCCTGAAAATCAGAAATGAATAAAATAATATTGGACTTAGATTTGACAATAAAATTTTATATGTAGCACCACATTTTCAGGGTCAGTCAGGATTGGGGAAATAAACAATATTTTATTTTAGAAGAAATATTAAATCTAATGTGAACAGATGATATATAGCTTTGTTTATCATGTTTATAACCAAGTTTCCATACAAATATTTGGCAGGCACAATATTTGCTCATTGTTGAAGGTAGTACGGTGACCTATAGTTGTTAATGTCTGTGTCATTTTGGTCTCTTGTGGACAGTTGTCTCATTGGCAATCATACCACATCTTCTTTTTTATAGAACAAATATATGTTAACAGTATGACTGCCAATAAGTCACCTATCAAAAAGTGTAAAAAAGATGTTGGAAACTAGCTGTGTAGGTCACTGTTCCACCTTCAACAATAAGCAAAACTCATACTGCATATCATGCTTTTTCAGGCCTAGATTTACTAGTTTGTATTGTGGCTATACACTGATTTCTGAAGCTCTCGTCCAGGTGTTGGATTTTCTTGATGTGTTGAAGACCCATTGGTGGCCCTAGTCTGTTTTCTGCTTATGGGTAGGGTTCTTGTCTTTTTGACACATTCCCCATTTCCATTCTCTATTATATTTATTATTATGTTTTACATTTGTCCATTTATTTGTCATCTCTCCCATGAAATTTCTCTTTTTCCTCTGAAATTACAAATAAACTCATCATAGATACCAGCATTAAAATTTTACACTTATGCCAGATGCACGTTCCATCTACAAAAGACTCATTTATTTTCATGCATAAATCATATTAAAAAGAAGATGTGGTATGATTATCAATGAGACAACTCTTCACAAGAGACCAAATGACACAACTAGTCAGTGAGGCTTGAATAAAAAGAGTTACCAAGACCAAAGGAAGTTGAAGAGCAGTGATTTCAAAATGTTCTGCCAATTTAATACAGCTATTACATACCAGAGCCTAATCAGCTGTATATAAGATTTGTTCCTGTTCTTTATACTCAGTAATGCAAACTATATACATAATGGTTTACTTTTACAAATTATGACTTGGATGAAGTTATCTCATTTGGCACACATCTTCTTATATCTATACATAAACATTTGAGTGATAATATTGTTAAAATAGCTGAATTACAAATTACAAGTTTTTTTGGTTTTGCACTGAACAATACTGAATTGGGATGGAAGAAAGATAAAAGAAGATGCGGTATGATTGCCAATGAGACATTTCTCCACATGAGACGAAAATGACACAGAAATTAACCACTATAGGTCACTGTACGGCCTTCAACAATGAGCAAAGCCCATACTGCATAGTCAGCTATAAAAGGCCCCGAAATGGCAATGTAAAACAATCCTAACAAGAAAAGTAACGTATTTATGTACAACAAAATGTGTTTACAATTTTTAAAGTTCAAGTAGAATTAAAAAAGTCACGTCTATTTTTCTCACAATTGAAATAAGGAACTTCCTGTGGATCTGTATAAATAAGTAAAGTGCTAAAAGAGGCCCCTCATGGGGATGTCCTAGTAATCACATAATCACAAATGTTTTGCCAATATCACATGATCATTATGAATTTTTTTAAACAAGATAATTAAAATTACAGTTACATTTTGTAAAATAATAAAATAATGATGAAAATTTGGTCTAAAAATCAAATAATTACTATAAATAAGGCCAAGTAATCACGTAGTCGAAACCCCATGAGGAGCCTCATAAACATATGGTCTTCCTGTATTATTGTATTGATATTTGAAGTTAATAAAAAAAAGGAGGAAGTAAATTATTGTTAAGTATTTAATTGAAACAATAATAAAAAAATCATGAGAACAAAGTATACTTCGAGGACAGTTCATATATAAAGGGTTTGGTGGAAACTAGATGACCTTGAGTGAAAGAAAGGTCATAGGTTTTATCCCTGGTTTAGTTAAACCAAAAACTTTAAAATTGACATTTGCTGCTTCTTTTGAAAACATGCATTTATGACAGTAAAGCCATGTAGAATATGGTGATGTGGTATGAATTACAAAGAGACAGATTAATAGAGTCCAAATCAATTGATTTAAGCAAGTATAGTTCTCTGTACATCCTTTAACAATGAGCAAAACTCATAACGTATAGTCTGCTATAAAAGACCTGAAACAAAAAAATGTGATACAATTCAAATGAAAACAACCAGAAGTATGATTTATGATAAAGCTATAAACAAACAAAAATAAGACAGTCCTCAACCAACTATAAACCTCTCACTTGTATGACAATTGCATAAAGTTACATTATATTGACAATGATGTGTGAACAAAACAAACAGGCATAATAGGTTAAAAGAGACACAACCGTCATTATCACTATAAAACACAAATATGCCAACAAAGGAAAACACAAAATCATACAGAAAAAGCACATAAGCAAAAAAGAAAGACAAGAATATAAAAAAATTACCATAGTACAATAACTGTATTATAACACAATGACAGAATGTACACAATCTTACATTAGCTATTCATATATCTGAATGACTAGTCGTTGAATTTTCAAGTGCTGAGGAATTAGATATTCCGATAACTCATCACCACTTGTCAGTTAGAAATGATTTCGGAAATAATTATTTTAAATGACAATTTTTCTAGACGATTTAGTTTCGGATATTTTCTAGAGTAGTTCATGGTGGACGAACACACTGAAACTCATTTTAGAGAATTTCGGAAAGTGATTATAATGATTTGATAAAATTAAGTTTAATTAAAAGCTGATTCGGCTGTTAATAAATTTTTTGCTGATGGTGCATAAACGATGCTTCTGTTGAAAATTCATTTCAACAGAAACCAAAGCACATACAAAAAAATATATAAGTATAGTGTTGAATTCAGAACAGTTAAACTTAGTTCTAAATCAAGATGAATATCCAGAGACTAAAGCGCCAAAAAAATAAGAATAGAGAAAAATAGTCTACAAACTGTTTCGGTTCTTGTGCATCAATGGTTTTCAAATATGCGGTTTTAAGTGTTGTAGATAAAAGTATATCCAGAAAAGCGCTTCGGACGCTTTAAATTTTAAACCTGTTGTTCTAATTGTGTTATTTTTTCTTAGGTTTTTCCAACCATCTAACAATAAAATGTTTCGGATCTCAAACAGTAGAGACATTTAAATCTAAGTTACAATTCCGAATTTCTAGATATGACCAGCTGCTCAAAATAATATTCTTAACATATCGTTGAATATAATACTGAAAATCATAGATCGAGTCTATTTAATCTTGTTTTGCTTTCTTTTATTTGTCAAGTTTTTCATTTTTCAAATGCCTTGTAAGATCGGAAAAACTAATCTTGCCGGAGACTTGATGACACGGAATATACTGCAACTTAATATGCAGGAAAACCCGCAGTTTTAATTTTAGTCACAGTGACTGTCAGCTTTACAAATGATAGATAATTGATTCATGATTTAGATACTATATTCAGATACAGGATATCTTATTTTCAACAATTCTAGCATTTAGATGAAAAATAATTTTCTGTGAATTGACGAGGACCCGGATTTGGATGGTTATCCTTGTCATGTATACACACATTAGAAGTGAAAGGTTGGTAATATCATTCATAGAAATAAGATGCCAATGAGACAACTCTCAATCGAGTTCACAATTTGTAAAAGTAAACTGTTGTAGATCAAAGTATGGTCTTCATCACGGAGCTTTGGCTCACACCGAACAGCAAGCTATACAGTAAGTACCCCCACATTGACTAGTGTAAAACAATCTAAAAAGGGAACCAACGGTCTATTCTCTATATGAAACGACAAACGAGAAACAAATATAAACCATGCACATTAACAAACGACAACCAGTGAAAAACAGGCTACTGATGCATACAAATGCAGCGGGTTTATCATATCATTAATAAAATCAGGATATGAAAATGAAATATATTGTTTGCAGTTCAATAAACATGATCATACTTATATACACTCAGGAGTAAGTAGGGTTTTGACCTTTGTCAAATAAATCACAAGTTATCATATGTTTGTTTGTGCTCTCTTTCAATACATTACTTTTGTGACTTAACATATAGCAGAATAAACACGCTTTCTATATCTTCGAAAGTTCTATAGAGATGACGTCACTTTTCTAATTGTTATCTTTCAATCTCCATGTTCATAATAAGGTATTTGGTGGAGTTGGTGTTGTTTCATGGATGTTTAACACCTAGTTTACATGTAGATACCTTATGTTACGAAGTTGACGTCTGTCATATACCCATTCTCCTTCGCCTCAGATTCCTTTTCAGAAACAACTTAATATTTTTGTCATGTGAATTTCCCACTTGTGAGATAACTAAGTTTAGTATATTTGGGAACCTTTCAAAATGTGTGTTCGTCAGGCAGTGCTCACTTGACCTCATTTTCAATGGTATTTTTAGTGAGGCACATTTCTCAAAATATTAAGCAAAAGATCACTATAATTGGTATAAGCAATGATTGTATGACGTAAATATCTCGTATCTGATGGGTTCATCTGACCATTGGTTTGTTTCATGGCTCAATTGATCAATGTTGTTTTGATGATTTATCCTGTTTCTAAGAGATGTTAAAATCATTTGGTGTACAGACTAATTATCAGTTTTAAATATCAGTCTGGCAGGGGTTCTTTGATTTTGCCTCAATCCCAGGAATCGTTGATAGTGGAAAGGTTGTATAATATGAAACGGTATTAAACCTTTGTCTTAAACACTTTCAAAATCAATTCATACATGAACAGTTAATTGTTTTGAGAAAATTCAATACTTGTTTGCTGCTTTTTTGTGTGACCATGCCTTAATATCTTTAAACCCGTCTTTAGAAACGTATTGATTGCCAATTATCAAGGGTGTCAATTTCTCAACTTGTTTGACATTAATATGGCATTTCGGTTAACATCTGATATATTTTCTTCTCTTTTGAACTGACACAGAAGCCGGGGTAAGGGATGCAATCCCCCCTACACACACACTTGTCACATTCATAAGTAAGCCCCACCCGACTCACCCCAAGTTTTAGTTAACTTATGACTAAGGTAATCACATACAAGCAACAGTAGTATACCGCTCTTCAATAGTCATAAATCAATTAAGAGAAACAAAGCTGGGTTACAAACAAGCGGTGAAACACATCAACTAAAAGAGCAAAAGCAAATGAACAACAGAAACACGGAAATTCAACAAAGAAAGGCAACACTAGTATACCGCTGTTCAAAAGTCATCAATCGATTTAGACAACAAATCCGGGTCACAAACTAAAACCGAGGAAAACACATCAACTAAAGAGGTAAAAAAGGGAACATCAGTGTTCTTAATAATTAGCTTATTTGCGAAATGGCCTTGTACGTTTGAACATTGTCTTCCTCTTCAGATTTTTAGCACTGATAAAAGATCCAGAAACACCTTAATCTAATAGATACAAAAATCGCAGCCTACATTCTTTATAAACAAATCCGCTCAGTAATATAATATGTAACAAATATAAATTTTACCACGAAAATATTTGTCACAGGATATATCCCTTCCATCTGACGGAAATAACTCAGCTAAGTTTTAAGTGTACTTTTAAGTAGTATGCTTGAAATTTCATGATACAATGTGAGGGAGAGATGATATGAATGTTTACTGTGATTTTTATATTTGGATTTAAAAATGATTCTTATATTTCTCGTAGTTTTTCTTCACGATGTGTTAGGTAATATTTATCTATTATTTTTGGTTGGAATTAACATAGTTGCCAGTGATTTCTCTATGGATTACCTGTAAACTTGCCATAAGTAAAGTGTTTTTATAATACAAAAAACAAAAACAAAATAATAATAATAATAATAATAATAATAATAATAATAATAATAATAATAATAATAATAATAATAATAATAATAATAATAATAATATTCTCAAATAAACAGTTAAAGAAGTAGAAGTGAAGTAGATGGATTTAGGAGGCAGGTTACACATGCCTTGTGTAGCACCGAAAAGGAATATAATAAAGACAACAGTAGTATACCGGTGTTCAAAAGTCATAAATCGATTGAGAGAATGCAAATCCGCGGATTACAAACTAAAACCGAGGAAACATTGACAAACGATAAGACATAATAGATTATAATCCAACCGAAATCACAAAAGAAACATAAAAATATGAATACATTAATGCTGGATGTAAAAATTGAAAGTTAAAACTCCAAAGTTGCGAATATGTGTATTGACACAATGTGTATTGTGTGATGAGACTGTCATCAAAGTGAGAGGGTTGGCGCTATAAAACCAGGTTTAATCCACCATTTTCTACATTTGAAAATGCCTGTACCAAGTCAGGAATATGACAGTTCTTGTCCACTCGTTTTTGATGCGTTTTGTTATTTGATTTTTCCATGTGATTAGGGACTTTCCGAATTGATTTTCATCTAAGTTCAGTATTTTTGTGATTTTACTTTTTTTGGTAAACGACTTTTTTCGGAGCTACATGACTAAAACTGAGCTACTGACTTAGTTAAAATGAACTATATTAAAAGTGTCCTTTTCCAAGGAAAGAATAATAAACTCACATCCTTCAATGTTTATGCCGCGCGTGCGCGTGCGTATTGTCAGAGAACATTTTCTTTTTTCATTTTAAGAGAAAATATCTAACTTATATTAAAGTTCAATTGAGTAACATCTTTTCGAAGAAATATTTCGTTATCGACATTTCATGTGTCGCTTACTGTAAGTCTAGCTCTTGGTAAAATCTTAAAAAAATCCTAAAACATTAATGATCTTATTCTTATGTTCAATAGCTGCAGAAGAAATTCTCCGTGATCGCAGTGATATTAAAGTAAAAACACCAAACTACCCCGGTAACTACCCACACAATTCCACCAAGATATGGAGATTTAAACATAACTATGGAGTGTGGAGTGTTAGCATCGATCGATTCGTCCTGGAAAATTCTCTGGATTGTAGGAAAGATTTTCTGGAAATAATGGAAAACAAGTAAGTTCACAAAATATAGGATATATGGCATAAAATTTGAAAAAATACTTTAACATAGACATGATAGACAAATTGTAAACAAAAGATGTCTTATGATGTTCATTATCATGTCAACTGCCATGTTCTTGCTCACAGATGAACTTCGAAGTCAGGAGACTATAAATCAGTGCTCGTCCTTGACTCATGTCTGTCATCTTTGTTTTTTTTTTGAAAATTGTATTGTTATGAATAAGTCCGTTAGTATTCTCAATTGAATTGTTTCATGTCAGAGCCTTTTACAGCAGACTATACGGTATGGGGTTTTCTCCTTGCTGAATGCCGTACGGTTAGTCGTTATTGCTTATATCCTTCATATGGACTTTGTTGACTAATTGTCTTACTTTGTGCTATAGTGCTATGGTTGTTTTTATTCTTGTCTTTCATTTTTGCTTATGTGCTGTGTCTATATTTAAAAAAGAAAATATGATATGATTGCTTGCAAATGAGACAACTCTCCACAAGTAACCAAAATAACACAGAAGTAAACACCTATTATTAGGTCACTGTACGGCCTTCAACAATGAGCAAATCCCATACCGCATAGTCAGCAATACGGGCCAGAAATAACAATATAAAACAATTGAAACGAAGAAAAAACTAACGGCCTAATTTATGTATATGTCTATTTGTGCATTGTTGTACCCCTATTTTAGACATTTTTACCTTTTCATGTCTGTTTGTATTGTCTAAAATCGTAGTCAATATAATTGAATTTTATGCAACTGTCGTACAAGTGAGAGGTTTGTGTTTCTTTTGTGTCGTAGTTCTCTTGTTTTTTCTCTCTATCGATTTATTAATTTCTAACAGCGGTATACTGCTGTTGCCTTTATCTAGCTAGCTATAAACCCAGTTTTAATCCACCATTTCTATATAAGAAAATGGCTGAACCAAGATAGGAATATGACATTTGTTATCCAATGTTGTGCTTGAGCTTTTGTTTTTGTCCTTTGATTAAGGACTTTCCGTTTTGAATTTTCCTCAGAGTCCAGTATTTTTGTGATTTTACTTTTAACTGTCTATCAAACAACATCTCCTTATTTTATACTAAGACCACATACCTCAAAGCAAGACAATCGCCTATTCCTACTCCGATCTTTCACCTATGGTCGACTTATAAGCGATTCTCGTTTCTTTTGATTGATACAATGTAACTTATAGGTATAGAATATTAAATTTTGAGTTAGATTATGTATGCTGAAATAATTTTTTTACATAGTATTAAGATATATGATACCCGGTATGTTGTTTTCATTGGTGCTGCATGTTGATGTCCGGCGTTTCTGAATTCTTTAGTTTATTTTAATGATCTCTTTTCTTTATATTTTTGCCGATTTTATTCTATTCTTTCTGTAGATTATTCGCTACTCTGTAAATTTCATCCAGACTCTCATACATTTCTAAAAACTTAGTTATTATGTGAGATAGAATTGTTGTCTTCTACCTTTTTATGATTTTAAATCTTTTTAATGGGTTGAATAAAAAGTAGTAAAAGGAATTTTCGTCAGGATGCAACCACTTCTATATTAATTTTGATCTAGTTTATGTTAATTTTGATCTAGTTTATATTAATTTTGATCTAGTTTATGTTAATTTTGATCTAGTTTATGTTAATTTTGATCTAGTTTATGTTAATTTTGATCTAGGTTATGCACGCAACATCTTTATTAGTCGATTAATATCTTTTATAGGACCTCTGTAAAGTTTTGTGGAACAAAGTCTAGCGGAAGTCTGTACACCTCAAGAGGACCAGAAATTCTGCTTAAGTTTTCATCTGATGGTTCTATGCAACAGATGGGGTTTCATCTTGAAGTTTTTCATTTCGTCACAGAAGGTTAGTTCTGACAAATTTTCATTTGTGTTTGTAGTTATTTTAGGTACCAGGCTTATAATTTAATACGTCAGACGCGAGTTTCGTCTACATAAGACTGATCAGTGACGCGCAGATTAAAATAGTTAGAAAGCCAAACAAGTATAAAAAATTCAAAAAATTGTGCCAAATACGGCTAAGTTAATAATATTAACGGTACCAATTTTCTTGCACCAGATCCGCATTTCGACAAGACATGTCTTTTCAGTGATGCTCGTGGCCAAAATATTTGAAATCCAAATCTTATATAAAAGATGAAGAGCTATAATCCAAAAGGTCTATGTCTTGGATAAGAAAATAAGAAAATCCTTAGTATCTCGAGGATAATTCATACTTTTGTAAACAGTTAATATATTATTGATATTAATAATTAAATTGATTTTTTTTTATTTGTGAATGATTTTGTTAGTTAAGTAAAAGCTCATCTAGCTACATTGTATTTGCTTCGTACTTTTTTTACGACAAAGATTTTTAGAAAAAAAAATTGTATATATGATTCATTGGTATGTAGATATAGGAAGATGTGGTATGAGTGCCAATGAGACAACTCTCATTTCAAGTCACAATTTATAAAAGTATACCATTATAGGTCAAGGTACGGTCTTCAACACGGAGCCTAGGCTTACACCGAACATCAAGCTATAAAGGGTCTAAAAACTTACTAGTGTAAAACCATTCAAACGGGAAAACCAACGGTCTAATCTATATAAAAAACGAGAAACGAGAAACATTTATGAACCACATTAACAAACGACAACCACTGAACATCAGATTCCTGACTTAGGACAGATGCAAATGTTTACCGAAAGTGTACCATTAATAAAACGGTATATTTTAGCTATAGTTTTACATGTACATGTATTTAAAATACCCCTTTAACATGACAATGCAATGATGACAAAAAAGAAAAAAATACCAAAACTCTGTAAGCTCTTGTTTAAAAGAAACCAGACAGCACCCCGATAGCATTTTTTTTTTATTTCGTTCAACTTCCAATCTTATCTATATGTATAGATTTTTATTTTAATTTTATTGAAGGTGATATAGAAAAGACAATTAATGAAAGAGAGAGAAAGAGAGGTAAGATGTTATAGCTTCTCGATAAAAAAAAGATACATCTCAGATCAGAAGGATTGATGGATAACTGTTTCCGTTCTTTAATTCTGCGTTCATAATAGTAATCAAAGGTATAAGGATTATAATTTAGTAAGCCAGATTCGCGTTTCGTCTACACAAGACTCATCAGTGACGCTCAGATCTTTAATTCTGCGTTCATAAACTTCTCGATAAAACAGGTATATCTCAGATCAGAAGGTATGATTGATAATTGTTACCGTTCTTTAATTATCCTTCATAATAGTAATCAAAGATACAAAGGTATCATGATTATAATTTAGTCAGCCAGACTCGCGTTTCGTCTACACATTCAAGACTCATCAGTGACGCTCAGATCAAAATATTTATAAAGCCAAACAAGTATAAAGTTGAAGAGAATTGAGAATCCGAAATTCCAAGAAGTTGTTCCAAAACCGGCTAAGCTAATCTATGCCTTGGATAAGAAAATCCTTAGTTAAACATAAAAATCTTGATAAAACAGATACATCTCAGATCAGAAGGTATGATTTATTACATAATGATCTTTAATTTTACGTTCATAAACTAAAGAATTATTTAGAAGCTAAGGTTCTTACCTCATTAGACAAAGATAACCTTGAGAAATTAACAAGCATTTTTGTTTATTAACATTGAGTGTTCACAGCGTAATATTGTTATATTGTTAAAAAATCTTTCAATGAACGTTATTTATCTGAAACAATATTTGAAAGCATATTATGTATAAGAAACAAAACAGTTGAAAATCTACATGGCCAAAAAGGACATCAAATATTAGTCAAATTCATCTAAGGGAGTTGACCCTTAGTTTCTTGATAATTTTAAGTTTATAAACGGACAATTAAAGAAGAAATGTTTGTTATAATTATGTCTGTACCAAAGTGTGGACAATATGGCAGTTGCCATCAAATAATCCTCTTCTATAGCTATAATTATGTACATTGGCGTTTGTATTTGCAGCAGTGCAGTGTGTCTGATGTTCATTTGTTTCCTTCTGATATCCTATAGTTTAAGTGTTTCCATAAGTTTAATCCGCCATTATCTACATAAGAACATTGTCTGTACCAAGACAGGAATATAACAGTTGTTGTCCATTCGTTAGATTTATTTGAGCTTTTGATTTTACCGTTTGATTAGGCAATTTCCGTTTTGAATTTTCCACGGCGTTAAGTATTTTTGTGATTTTACGTTTTTCCTTATCCTCAGTTGTGGTTTGTGAACTAGATTTGTTTAAGCTAAATCTATTTACGACGATTGGACAGCGGTATACTACTGTTGTCTTTAATGACTATTGGACAGCGGTATACTACTGTTGTCTTTAATGACTATTGGACAGCGTTATACTACTGTTGTCTTTAATGACTATTGGACAGCGGTATACTACTGTTGTCTTTAATGACTATTGGAAAAAGTAAAATCACAAAAATACTGAACTTAGAGGAAGATCAATTGGGAAAGTCCATAATCACATGGCAAAATCAAATAACAAAACGCATCAAAAACGAATGGACAAGAACTGTCATATTCCTGACTTGGTACAGGCATTTTTAAATGTAGAAAATGGTGGATTAAACCTGGTTCTACAGCGTTATACTACTGTTGTCTTTAATGACTATTGGACAGCGGTATATTACTGTTGTCTTTAGTGACTATTGGACGGAGGTATACTACTGTTGTCTTTAAGACTATTTGACAGCGGTATACTACTGTTGTCTTTAATGACTACTGGACAGCGTTATACTACTGTTGTCTTTAGTGACTTTTAGATAGCGATATACTACTGTTGTCTTTAATGGCTATTGGACAGCTTTATACTACTGTTGTCTTTAATGACTATTGAACAGCGTTATACTACTGTTGCCTTTAATGACTATTTGACAGCGGTATACTATTGTTGCATTTATTGACAACTAGATATCTAATTGGATGACATGCAACACTGATTTCAATATGATGTTCGTAAATTTTGTTTATTCACCATTTTCATCGTAGACGTCATTGAAAAAATGCATCATATATTCCCAAGTGTTATTTGTAATAAATAAAAAAAAACTAAGAAGATAAATGCGATGTTCTTGAATGAAAAGATTGAGGTACTTTCCATTCCTTGATATCAAATAGTTATCAAAGGTACCAGGATTATAATAAAAAAAATGTTTTATATTTGATAAATGATTATATATGAGAAAACTCAACTATTTAATGTTGGGATATAATCACAAACCAATTACTGAGGTATCAAATAACAGATCGAATAGGCACAGGTGTTATTCATTCATTTGATTTATTTGAGCTTTTGATTTTGCCATTTGGCAAGGGTTTTCCGTTTATAGAGTATTCCTCGAAATGTTGGTTTTTTTGTAGCTCTTCTTTTTGGATGTCAATTTTTTTTATAAGAAAAATGTCACAAAAGGATCACAAATTGATCATAATTACCTCCTGAGTTCCAACATTGCATATTTTCAGACTAATTGTGTTATGGGTTATACATGTTCTGCTTAATTTATTCCAGCTGCCAGAGCTAATGTGACGAAATTCGTGGAAGGGAAGCTAACAGATTCCGTGTTGTTCCTAACACTGGTCAGTCTGCTAGGCCTTGCGCTGGTCAGCCTTATTCTGTTAATCGTCTACTACATTGTTAATATCAACAGAAAGAACCGTCGACAGAACAGCAACTACAACAGGAACGTTGTATTCCAGACACCAATCATAGCGACAAAAAGCAGACGATACAGCAAGTCAAACTCTCGCGAGGATTCAAAAGCGGAAGCAAACAGAGACAATAGAACTCCAACGAGATATGTGTAAGGAGTAAAAACAACCACCCACGTGTATGCTTTGATTTAACTTAGATCACCGAAAGTAAAATGCCATTAGACGTTTTATTTCATGACGGCGAAAATTACTAACAACAATCAGTGCTTTATTTCTTTGAACATTTGGACCAAATAGATGGATAAATAGATGGATATATGTTTCTTAAAACATGAGATGACATTGTTTGCATTATTTGTTCCTTGGAATCTACGGTGCCATTTAATGGATATTTGTTTCTTTTTGTTATGTTTCTTTAATACAAATGCACGATATATCTTGATATCAAAAGAACATTATTTCTATCTGATTGATTGATTGATAGGTGTTTAATATAACTTTCAGCACAATTGGCTACATTGGAAATATCAGTAAATAACGACCGACCTACGGCTTTGAAATCGGCAAATCTATTCAACAAAGGTTGGAATCGAACGCACCAGATCCTGAGAAGCGGGATTCATTTTTTCTATAGAAAATATATATAACGAGAAAATGCGATACTATCTTTGTACCCATACATAATCACACGCGTTGCTTGTTTTTTTTTTTTTTGCAGTTAAGATTACACAAGTTTATTATTTCATTGGTTGCAATGGCATGCCATGATTTCCCAGTCACATGTACCAACACTTCATGTGTGAAATGAATCAGTTTCCGTCTTACGTTGGCATACAACATAATGTTATATCAGAAGAAGACTATTTAGAAAAGGAATACTTGTAAGAATGACCAAACTACACATTAATTAACGCGTATAAATAAGTTATTACATTAGATGAAGTTGGCAAAACCTTTCGGAATATTTTGTCCTCAATGCTCTTCAACCTTGTTCTTTATTTGAATTTGTGTCAGTCATGAGTATAACTTGTGAGTTTCGCGTAGACGAAAAAAATAGAATAAGAAAAATATCGAACTCCCAGAAATATTAAAAACGGAAAGTCCCTAATCAAAGGGCAAAATCAAAAGCTCAAAAACATCAAACGAATTGAAGACAGCTGTCACCCGTCACACAGTGTTAATATGTTTTTAATGTTTTCTTAATTTAACTAACCAATGAAAACATCAAATGAGTTTCGCCTAAAAGTAATGGCCTGCGTTTGACGTTTTTTTTTGTCAACATTTTCTATTCTTATTGTTGATTAATAATATTAGCTACCTTTTGATCTTGACAAATACATTTCAAGATTGTTATTTTTAAGTATATTCTCCCTCATTTCGTGTAATATATAACGACTTAACACTGTCTTTAGGATTCGATGTTGTGTTGTCAGTTTTTAGGATGGGTTCCCTTGTAACATACATAACAGTCACCCTTGTTCAGATTCAAACATATGAATGACAGGGAAGACTCTTTTTGTGGTATTTTTTATATCATATTTTCCCTAAGTTTGGTATAAAATGTCTCGAGATTGCTTTTATCCACAACAATGTTATTAAACATGGGGATATATGTAATGTGTTTTTGTGAAAGGAAATTTCAATATTGTAAAAAAAGGAATGCGTGCAGGTCTGAAGTTAATTCCATCACAATTTCTCTGTCTAATATATTTTGTAGTTTATTTTTATAAACGAATGTATGAATTATGATTCAATAAATGTACATATTTTTTAGTTGTTGCTATAAATACTTCTTTAATTATGAATTTCCGCTAATGCTACACATTAAAGAATATGAGCAGAAGAAAAAAAATAGTCCATTCCATCTTAAATACAGGACTCGTCTAAACGATTCACCGAAGGCCCGATGTAGGAATAAAACCACTAATCAATAGCCTCATTGATTTCTATGTAAATAATGGAATTTCAAGCATTAATAGAAATGTTGTTTAATGTTCAAATAAAGTTGCAGCCATTTCACAGTAAAACTATACCGTATCTTGAATTTTGCTGAAATTCAACATTCCTTTAATTGCATGGTAAAGTGTATTGCTATAGAAAACTTATCTTTCTGATCAGAGCAACAGGCCAAATATGCATTCCCATTGTCATTTCATATACTAACGGTAGTTTCAAAGAATAACACAAGTCCTTGCACGATACCAACATTGCGTAAATGTTTTACTTTTTTACAAAGGTACTGATTAATGTAGGAACTAATTTGTTTAAAATATGTACTACATATGTACTTTCTTGTATGTATTTTGGGACCTAGCACGAATTAGTAGTTCTATGCCTATGAAAATATTGCGTGGCAAAGAGATGATTAAATATACCACGATATGTTATAACGGTTCTTTCATCTACTATCCAAAGTGAAAAACATTATACATGCACGTTTGCGTTAAAATACTTTGGTGCATATAGTTCTGTTCTTTATATAATTTGTTTATAGATAAAGTTATAACACCGAAAGAGCAGCAAATTACAGCGGTTAATTTTTCTTTTTTTATGCATATTTATCATTATGCAAATCTGTTTCCGCTCATATAAATTATCAAATCAATCTTTGACCTAGTTGACAATGCAACCAATCAGGATTAAATTATTTTATATTGGCAACACACTCTATCAAAACCTTTCATAAGCAGAACTTTGCTGATGGTAATACAAAGGAGTACCAAAAGAGTAATAATATATACGTTTAGTTGCCACTAAGATACCCTTCAGTACTAAACAGGTTCAGGATCTTAGATAACTGTTTAATCGGTCAATACCGTTAACTTGAACCAGGTCCTATCCAGAACTTTACCGAGGAGTGGTTACCTGAATACAAGATGGCTACTTTGAATACCTGTAGTGTCCAAAATGTGCAGGACCCCATGACTACTAACTAGAATTACTGACATGTAAGCTCAAGGCCTCTATGTAACGGACCAAAAGATTATGTCTTCATCACATGAAAATAAACCTTACTACAATCCCTGCTGTTTCATGTTATTACAAATTATACGAGAAAATATAACACGTATCTTGCCATTGGTATTTCAATAATACAGAGATTTCTTTTGTTAATATCCGTTGAATGTTGAATGATCACCCCAAGTTTTTTGTGGGGTTCGTGTTGCTCAGTCTTTTGTTTTCTATGTTGTTGCTTGTGCACTATTATTTATCTTTTTTCTTTTTCATTTTCAGCCATGGCGTTGTTAGTTTATTTTCGATGTATGAGTTTAATTGTACCTCTGGTATCTTTCGCCCCTCTTTTGGAATATATAAACACCATAGAATGATGTCAAGGGAACGTTCGTTACTGTCCTAAAAGGGATAATTGCCTATTTGCAACGGTAGATAATCACTCAATCGTAAATTTTTAAAAGTATTAGGGTTCTCATTAAAGAAATGGATATCAAGATCCAGGAAAGGAAAGGAAAGGACAGTGTTCATTGTTAGTATTAGTTTCAATTTCAGTTCAGCGGCGGGTAAATCTCCTTAGTATGCATACTGAAGTCGTCATTGAAATATACACATGGAAAAAAGTATTGCAACACCAAATTGAAATTGAAATTAAAAAAACACTTTTTATTTTTTTGTGATATAATTTGGTAAAATAGAACTACTTAAACATTATTTAAGTATCACCTGAGTTTAATCAATAAATATCGACTCGGTAAGTTTTTATCTGCACATGCAGCTACTGTACCCGTAAACAGCAAAACAGGTGTTTTCATCCTCATTGTTTTCAACACTTTAAATAACCAAAATTTTAAAGTTATGTGATTGACACCTTGTAATGGGTCATCGACAACTCTTAACTGGAGCAAGATGACAGATTATCAGCATGAGTGAAGCAGGAGGTCGCTGTAATAACTGCACGTATTGTTGGTCATCACCATTCCACTAGAAGTCGTTTTGAGAATTAAAAATGGCACTAAACGATGTTAAAGACCTTCCGAAATAAAGAAGACCCTCTTTACCATTTGCTAGGGAAAATCAAGCATAAAAAAGGTTGGTCAGAAGGAAACCCCTTGCATACAATACAATCCAAAAAAGAGAGTGTTTGGCATACAGGGACCTTTTAACAAGAACTGTTCGAGATTGATTCATCGCTACTGGTTATCGTGCGATAAGACCATTTCGGAGACCTTTGTTCACGAACAGACACACAGTTTTCCGTATCCAATGTAGTGCAGAGCTCGCTAAAATTGAAAATTAGCATCATGGAGGAAGATTCATTGTTCCAATGGAATTCGGGTCATCTTCCGTGGACGGATCGTAGCCCAGATTTGAACCATATCGAGCATATATGGGACACTATTGGGCGGGAAGTGCGCGAAAGGACACCCCAGTTCAAACACATCATGAAATAAACAATGCCCCTCATCAGAAATGGTTGCTGCTACCTTAGCAACAAATTAGTCGATTTTTGGCAGGAATCAGAAGACGTTAAGATGCGGTTATCCGTTTGAATGGAGGCTGCGCACAAAGTACTAATTCTTTGGCGTGTAACGATCAACCATGATGTGAACAGTCATCTGAAGATTAATTTTGAAATGTCTGACATTGTAAAGTTCGACTACAGTCAAAGTTGTAAAATGCATTTTTTTGTACAAAAACGCTTCATTTTGTTATTAAAATTGTGGTTATATAAATCATTTTTTTTTAAACATTTTTTGTTCGTTTCAATGCCAATGTTATCATAAACTATGTTTCAATAATATTATACAAATATCTTATTATATATCATCCAAAAAAAGAGGCTGATTTTTCAATTTTTGAAAAATCAAGGTGTTGCAATACTTTTTTCCATGTGTATATTTAAAAAAAAATATCGATGGGTCCTTTCTGGTTTTATACAAACAACATAGAAACAGGTATACAATAAGATGTGGACATTTAGTCTCCATCGGAATTCCGAAAACATGACGACATTCTGGATCTCCATCGCGAAGAAAAATTTTATCTAGTAAGAATCCGAATATACTAGTGATATCAAAGCAGGTTCAATTGACAAAGATATTTCGTTTGTCGTTACTTAACAAAAATACATAACAGAGTTGGAACATATATATTTACATTCTGACTTTTTAAAGGTCCTTTTAATTAGGTTTTTGATTTTTATCTTAACGAAATTGTGAAGCAAAGTGGTAAATATTATAGAAAATCTAAACGTTGCACATACTCTAACGTACCAATATGAGTATGTAATTTGTTAAGTTCTTCCAACGAATGTTTGACACTCCAAAAGTAAGTAATTCCACTATTTTCGTAGACCTAAATAGAAACATATAATACCAGGGTTTTTTTTGGATCCGCGCCTGGTTTAGCAGTGGTACAATATGGCTTGAAGACGTTGATAAATGATGCAGTGTCCTGATCATGTACATATAGTTGGATTTTTTTCTCATTCAGTTTTCCTTGTAACGAGGTAGCAGAAAGTTCTTCGGATCGTAACCCTTGGTTAGCGAAGATGTCTTTTTTCAGCATTCATTGGGTGACAAGAATTGATTGCTTGTTTCTCGTGCAACTCTAATATATAACCCTTTACCAGGGGCATTTTTCACTGATTTACTTATCATGACTTTTTGAGTAGACAGAAGACTGACATAATTTCAAACTTTGTGTTTAGATCATGTTAACTGCACACGAACATTTATTTACATATTGGTCCGTTAATCTCACCAAAAGAACAACGGATGGTATTTAGGTTTAATATTTGTCTTACTAGGGAATAAAATGACATATAAACTTCCCAAGATAAACACACTCTTGTAAATCTGATAGCCCTTCACTAGTAGTACTAACCCTTGGTGCACGTAGTTCTTAGTTTCCATTCCTATTACTAGTATGATAGCATTTTCAAAAGTAAAATGCACTTTCAGCTAGACCACATTTTTATATAATTGTTTATTTACTCGATAACCCGGACACATACAAATCAATTTATTTTTAAAATGTACTTTTTCACCCAATTTCAAGTATTTTTTGAAGTGTTTACAAATGTCATTTTGTAAGGAAATACATATAATCAAATGTTAAATTTTTAATTTGTATATGTATAGAAAGAGTTTTCTTCTGTAGTTTGAAAATAGAGCATTCTCTAAAGGTTAATTCAACTTTATAAACTCATAATAATAATTATAATATGGTTAATAATATTTATTATAAAAACTACTGCAGACCATACAAAGACGGCAATCAACATTAACACATGTTCCTTTTATCACAATATAGATAGAGTAATAGATACTCCATTTACCTCTATGAACATAATCCCTTTTCCAATTTTTCGTATAAATAGCATGCCTTTAGCCGTAAAAGTGAAATATCAAGATGGGGATAAATGTGTTTCAAGAATATGAGAAAACTGCATTGGACGTAGTCACTTTAAGCGACTATGAAGTAAAATCACTGAAAAAATTAACTCCAAGGACAATTCAAAAAGGAAAGTCCCAAATCAAATGGCAAAATCAAAAGCTAAAACACATCAAACGAGTGGACAACTGCAATATTCCTGACTTGGTACAGGCATTTTCTTGTGTAGAAAATGGTGAATTGAACCTGGTTATATAGCTAGCTAAACCTCTCACTTGTATGACAGTCACATCAAATCCCATTATATTGACTACGATGCGTGAACACAACAAAGAGACACAACAGGTAAAAATGTCATATATAGATGTACACCAGTCAATATTGTGTTATTATCTTAATCCCTTTTTTTTTTAAAAAACTAATGTAACAAAGAAGCACAAAAAGGCATACATCGAATTAACAACCTCATTTTGCTTTTTTATTATACGATTTTATTCATCTTTGTAAAATCTACCCATAAAGGATTGAAAGATTTTAAGTGCTGTGACCGATGTCTTACCCTGACAGACATATGGTTGATCATGGTTAGATTACCATTAACTCTGACGTAGAATCGTGCGTTTGACGTCACACAGATATATAAAGTATTTTTGTCTTTTAAAGAATGACGTGACGCATAATTATAGAACCACAACAAATGAATAAAAAAAGACTTAGCTGTAAAAGAAATAGTAAAAAGACAAATATATAACGCGTTATTAGATGATTAATGTCACAGTTCTCTATACAGTTGTTCAGATGATTAAATTATTCGTTTTCTGTGACTTTATTGATTCTGTCATTACTATATATATATATAATGGCACTTTCGTGTTTATGTAGGAACTATTTTATATTGGTTTGAATGGGTCCTCTGGGATTTATTAATGTTCTTTCTCTTAATATGGCTGGCATATCTTCTTCTCTGTTTTTCTGATCTAAGTCGTCTATGCGATTACCCTGCCTTCTTCTCTACAAATTGAAAATAAGTTAAATAAATATCCTTAAAAAATACTACTCCGAATGAAGTGCTAAAACATGCAACCGAACAGTGGATGTCATGCAAAAAACTGTAAACTGTTAAAAATAATTTGTTAAAAGTGTTTACCAGTATACTCGAAATAGTTATCAAAGGTACCAGGATTATAATTTAGTACGCCAGACGCGCGTTTCGTCTTCATAAGACTCATCAGTGACGCTCATATCAAAATATTGATAAAGCCAAACAAGTACAAAGTCAAAGAGCATTGAGGATACAAAGTTCCAAAAAGATGTGCCAAATACGGCTAAGGTAACTTTTTTTTTTTTAATTTTACCATACCATGGAGGTTGTCTTACATTCGACGTTGTATCCGTATTTTCGGTGATATTGTCGGACCATGTATTACACCATTCGTTGAGTTAATTTGTTTGATATAATATATAAAAAAAATAGTCAAGCTCAACTAAGGTCAATCTTGTCTAAGAAATTCGAAACATTGTTTCTTAATAACTTCTTAATTATGCAACGGAGAATTACTTATTCGGCTAATTTAAAAACAAGAGTGCACACGCTGAAATGTCTCGGTGATATAGATACAATGGATAAGCGTTGATTCTTGAAAAAGAAACCATGAGACCGCAGGGCGAATGGTTTGTTTTTTATGAATCAACGCTTATCCATTGTATCTATCACTTAAACTATTGTGATAATGTCTTTGAAAATTAACGCCTATTCTTAATTAGAAGGTATTGTAAGTGAGTTTAATTAACCACGATATTGTGTCAAACGATCCATTACAATAAATTAGATATCACAATTAAATGTTAAAAAAATACAAATATATTAAAACACAACACGTCTGCGCTTAAAGATCTTCATATTATCAGGCATCCGAATGTTATCTGTTTTTACAAAATAAGATATATTCGAACTTATTTGTATTTAAATTGATCTTAATGGAAATGGAGAATGTGTCAAAGGGACAACAACCCGACAAAAAACATAAAGTGCGTATAATAAGTATGTTTCTGAAATTTCTAGCCATAAGCCTAATTCAAGTAATATCACGATTTTCTGGCATAGGAATTTGCGAATTAAAATTTGTAAAATTATGTAGTAAAACAGATGAAATCATAAAATATTAATTTATAAAACAAAAATGGACCAATATTATGCAATCCATTTTTGTTTTGATCCAAACATATGGAATAGCCAACCATTATCCGATAATAACGACCAAAATCGCTTTTTTTACACAAAATATCCACAATAACATTCAAAACAAAAACAAAAACATTCAAAACAAAAACAAAAACATTCAAAACAAAAACAAAAACTAGAAATCTAGACTATTGGAACAGCAAAGAGAATTCAGGGATTCGAACCTAAACAGAAAAGTCCTTAGCTTTAACACATTTATCTTAACTACGAAACCTCGTGGCTACCAACTCATACTATATGATGACCTATTATGTATATATAAAGGTACAAGCCATGTGACTGTGTTCGTTGAACCGATGTATATCATATATTCATTTATATATATAAAATAGACTTTTAAATCGTAACCGATTGGTAGCCCAGAGGTTTCGTCGATATGTTAATGTCAGTAACAAGTTACAAAATTTATGGACGGGTTCGAATCCCAGTGAAGGCATATAAAAATTACAAAAATTAAAGGTAAGTTTTTAAAAATAATTCCATTAGTGAACAGAAATCAGGAAATAAGTCAATTCAAACTTAATGATATTAGGCATACAAAGGAAACAATAGAATATAATCTGGTGAGTCCATTTCAGCGACGGATTTAGGAAGCGTTGGTTCTAGAAAAAGAATCCACGGTAAATGAATAGGCTGACGTCACCACAATGGTTTAACCTTCTTTACTAATCATTGATATTATGTTGATAGACCTAAATATAAAGTTTTATTACAACTGTCACATAAACTCAACATTAACCAAGAAAACAAAACATTGATCAATGAACCATGAAAATGAGGTCAAGGTCAGATGAACCATGCCAGGCAGACATGTACAGCTAACAATTCTTCAATACAACAAATATAGTTGACTTATTGCTTATAAATTAAGAAAAACAGACCAAAACACAAACACTTAACACTTAGCAATGGACCGTGAAAATGAGGTCAAGGTCAAATAAAACCTGTGTAACAGACATATAGATCATAAAATATTTCCATACACCAAATATAGTTGACCTAATGCATAAAGTATTTGAAAAATAGACCAAAACTTTAAAGGGCAATAACTCCTAAAGGGGTCAACTGACCATTTCGGTCATGTTGAATTATTTGTAAATCTTACTTCGCTAAACATTATTGCTGTTTACAGTTTATCTCTATCTATAATAATATTCAAGATAATAACCAAAAACAGCAAAATTTCCTTAAAATTACCATTTCAGGGGCATCCACCCAACAACAGGTTGTCCGATTCACCTGAAAATTTCAGGGCAGATAGATCTTAACCTGATTAACAATTTTACTCCATGCCAGATTTGCTCTAAATGCTTTGGTTTTTGTGTTATGAGCCAAAAACTGCATTTTACACCTTTGTTCTATTTTTCGCCATGGCAGCCATCTTGGTTGGTTGGCCGGGTTACCGGACACATTTTTTAAACTAGATACCCCAATAATGATTGTTGCCAAGTTTGGTTTAGTTTGGCCAAGTAGTTTCAGAGGAGAAGTTAAAAGTTAACGACGACGGACAAAGATTTTCAAAAAGGGGAAATAACTCATTTTTCGAAATTACATCCAAATTAGTTTGAGCATGAAATTTTCAATTGCTGGAATATGTTATATGATATATTTACCCTCAATACATCTAAAAATAGTTTTATTTATAAGAAAGGACTATTTTATCATGAAAATATTCATATGAAAAATATTTATTTACAAAAAGAACCTAAAAAAGGGGAATTTCAGGGTAAATTACAATGACTAGTATTCCTCTTTTGGCAACTTTCTGCAACATTTACCCAAGAATTTTTTTGCAGAATTTTGTTGACAAAACATCCATTAATTTTATATTTTATAGTCCTTTATGTGAGGATTTCTGCGTTTTCGGTAAAATCAGATGTAAAAAATGACAAAAATCGAGAAAAATTATGCCTATATTTGTGTTACGTGGACCCCCTTTTGAACCAAAAAACTGTTTTTATTCGAAAAATTTGTTAGTTTAAATGATTGGATTCTTCTCTTATACCCATGAAAATAACAAAAAATGTTATGCTTGATCTCATTTTTACCATAAAATATGATGTTAGCCATTTCTCCTTGCTATACTAATATATACATATGATGTCATGTTGTTTCCATGGCAACCAGACTATACAGATTTTTTTTTTATTGATTTTTTTTTAATTTGACTGTTAGTTTGGACCATTTCAACTTAAAAAAAAGTAATCGAAAAAAAATAATCTGGCCAAAATTGTTCATATTTGGTCTATTATTACAGCGAATTGAAGTTAACTTTGACCACTGAACCATGAAAATGAGGTCAAGGTCAGATGACACCTGTCAGTTAGACATGTACACCTTACAATCATTCCATACACCAAATATAGAAGACCTATTGCATAAAGTATAAGAAAAACAGACCAAAACATAAAAACTTAACTATAACCACTGAACCATGAAAATGAAGTCAAGGTCAAATGACACCTGCCAGTTGGACATGTACACCTTACAGTCCTTCCATACACCGAATATACTAGCCCTATTGCTTATAGTATCTGAGATATGGACTTGACCACCAAAACTTAACCTTGTTCACTGATCCATGAAATGAGGTCGAGGTCAAGTGAAAACTGTCTGACGGGCATGAGGACCTTGCAAGGTACGCACTTACCAAATATAGTTATCCAATTACTTATAATAAGAGAAAAATTACCATTACAAAAAATCTGAACTTTTTTTTCAAGTAGTCACTTAACCATGAAAATGAGGTCAAGGACATTGGACATGTGACTGACGGAAAGTTCGTAACATGAGGCATCTATATACAAAGTATGAAGCATACAGGTCTTCTAACTTCTAAAATATAAAGCTTTTAAGAAGTTAGCTAACGCCGCCGCCGCCGCCGCCGTAGCCGCCGCCGGATCACTATCCCTATGTCGAGCTTTCTGCAACAAAAGTTGCAGGCTCGACAAAAACTATGGTGACTGTCGCTTAAACTGTTATTTTATTTTTATTCCAAAACACAAAATAAAAAACATTGAAGGACAATACGGTCTTGTACATAAAAAAAAAAAAAAACAAAAGTTCTTTTTTTTTTCTGTAAAAGTATTTTATCTGTGTCGATGATTATTATTATTTTTTCATTGCAAAATACTGCCTAGAAAAAATAACCTTATGCAGTATGATGTACACTTAACATTCATTACAAAATGATACCTAGAAGAAAAAAACCTTATATGGTATGATGGATGTAATCTAAACATTGGCTATACCTTCTGTGCTATTTCTTTGACACATTGAGTACAGGCCTGAAATGAGAAAATAATGTATTATTAGAACTAAGTTTAACGACATATAAGTTCTGATTGTTCATGCATAAACATCTTTTTTTAAATCCACAAATCCTTGAATAGTATATGGTTTTTTTTTGTATCTGTTCCTTTGAAAGATATAAATCCTTGCTGATTTTTTTGTATAATTTGTACCTTTTTTTCTCTCTTGCATGCATGGTATACTTGTTCCCCATCGCTCACAACATCTTCTGATTGTAAGTCCTATTTCGAGGGGGAGCGGGGACTTTCGGGTTGGGTTACGTAGTGTTTTTTTTCGTCGATTCTGATTAAAGATAATTTGCAAGATGATATGTGACGTTTTTAGGTTTCGATTAATGGCTTTAATCCATAAAAGGCAGTCCGTGCCATTACTATAGTTATAGCTATTGAATTATTGCAAGTTCGCCTTGTTGCATTATTGTGATGAGACTTGAAAGTTTAGGCGTGAAAACATAAGCATATAAAAAGACAAAATTCGTTTTTTGAACAGTGTTTTACGTACTACTTACATTTCTATTATAAAATAGAATCACTGTAGCAAAAGCAAGGGCGACAACTCCTACTCCCGTTAGTATATATGGTAAATAGTTAGTACGCTGTAACAATAACCATCACTGTCATGATTAATACCACGTTCATCATGTAGTATTTATTCTTACAAATACACATTAATGCAAAGGATGGCGTAATTTGGCAGTATTTCAGACTTTTATGAAATTATAGTGAATGCGTTTGGATCTTGTAAAACTGTTTTTGAATTTGAATGGAACCAATTAGTAGTGCATGTATTTAAAATAATTTAACGTTTTCTGAATATCGGAAAAAAAAGCTATACGAGTATATAATTTACTTCCAGACATACACTCAATCAGTTCAAAATTTAAATAATTATAGAATACATACTGTACACTCGTCGCCTATTTTCACTTCAAACGAATAGCTATAATATAATCGAAAGCATATATAATATCAGTAATACTTTATTGTATTGATTTATCATGGATTTATGCGGGGTTTTTTTTTTGGCTAGATGTTACCTCATGTCATTGTTTGTATATTTTCCCCATGACTTACATGTATGTTCATCGTTAACATTTTAGAAATCTTCTATTATACTACTGTGTCTGATTGATTTAATCATTTCTACACTAATATAATATTTTTGAGTTAGTCTTCTTAAAAGGTTTTCCTCATAATAATGTGTGCTTTTTACTATGCTCAACATATGTAATTAACATAGATACTCGAAAATGACAATCGTATTTCTAGTGAAATTATCAGACGATGTAATAGTTGTAACGAATTTGAAGAATTCTTTTTTGTCTTTGTAATAGTTTATTCAAAGTACAAAAAGATTCCAAAAATAACTGTAGTTTACTGTTGACGACAAGTTTATTATTTTGTATACATTAATAGAAGCCTTTGATCTTTATTAAAAAGTGAGATAAAAGACCAAACTCTTCACTTGTTTAAACCTACATATGCCTGATAGATCAATCCCCAGTTCTTACTGAAAGAATATTAAAAGTATATTTATATTACTTGTTGTTAGAGTTATGTGCCTGTTCGATATTTTCAATCTTGCACGTTGGGCGTTTTAGACAAGTAGCATTTGGACGGTGCTTGGCGGCATTTTCGCACAAAGTGTAGTTTTCATTTCCAAAGTAGACTTTTCCTTTGATTAAATGTATGAACTGAAAATAAATATAATAAAATAAAGTAGCCAACTTATTTCAACATTGTATGGTATATTGAACAATTGACCTAATGACATGGTTAATCTCACTGCATCACTATTGAAATAAATTTCTTTATTGTCTAAATGGAGATAACTGTCATTCCCTAAAAGGTTATAGTGATCCTATAGATAATAATAAAAAGATGTGGCGTGCGCTTGCAATTGAAATGTTTCATATTTTCATGTCGGGGCCTTTTATAGTCCACTATACACTATGGGATTTTCTCATTGTTTAAGGTCAAATGGTTGCATATACAAGTATATAAATTGCTTTTATTCACTTTATTTGAACTTTGGTGGATATACTTTTAGCTGTCTCATTTGCAATCATACCACATCGCCTTATTTTTGTATTCACTAAAATATACTGAATAATGCATTTATAATTATAGTATGTTTGTCAACCAATATTATACAATTATACCTACCTTTTCGCTGCACTTAAACACATGTTTATAGCCAATAATTGGTTCGAATTTGTGTGAAAAGCAGGTGCTAGTTGCATGCATATCACAACTGAAATTATAAGAGACAAACATTTTAAGCAATTCTTGTTATAAAGATGTTAAACATATGAGTGAAATTGTATCTTTTTATTATTAAAGGGACCTCCGTGGCTGAGGTCAAAGAAGAGGTTGTGCGTTCGAATCCTGCACGTGATAGGTGCAATCGACACTAATCTTAATTGATTAGGATTGTCAGTTTTACTACCATCAAAAACAATATCCGATTTTTGCTTGTCTGTAGTAAACTATGATCTTGTATAGCTGATTGTATACGAATATGGTTTTACTCATTGTTGAAAGCTGTATTTAAACATAGCTACATATAGAGTTAAATCGGGTCATTTTGGACATTGACAATCATACCACATCACCTTAGTTTTATATTTCAATTCAATTCAATTCAAAGTTTTATTGCCATATAAACTTTACAGTTTGTGACATATAACAAAAACAAAAACAAATAAAGACAATAACTAAGTACAAATTCGTGAGGTAAAATTAAAGGGTCCCCTGTCCTCAGTTCCATTGACTTCTTTATAAAGGATCCTAGTTTATTCACTTGTGTTGCTGTTGATGGGTTAAGTATATATTTCCAACATCCAATAGATTTAGTTTAAAGACGTCATAAACAGTCAGAGAAAACATGACCTAGTGCAATGCCATGATACAGGTATCGACAGGTTGTAGGTTCATGAATGTGTATATATATATATATGACTGTATAATGAAATGAATCATGATCCTATATTATATATAAAAATTGTTGAGTTAGATTGCTGACAAATGATATATACATTGTGTATGAAAATAATAATATAACATCTACACACGCTTAAAAAACACGTGTCTCATGTCTATCTCTAGATTCACCTTCCGTGACAAGGTAACACTACGACTATTGAAGTTGTACGCCGCTAGATTAAAACTGACGTGGAAAGGTAACACATGCCCACCGAAAGCTTTTTTTTTTAGAGCCCAGGTGGTCGTGTGGTCTAGCGGGACGGCTGCAGTGCAGGCGATTTGGTGTCACGATATCACATTAGCATGGGTCCGAATCCCGGCGAGGGAAGAACCAAAAATTTGCGAAAGCAAATTTACAGATCTAACATTGTTGGGTTGATGTTTAGACGAGTTGTATATATATATATATATATAATAATATAACATCTACACACGCTTAAAAAACACGTGTCTCATGTCTATCTCTAGATTCACCTTCCGTGACAAGGTAACACTACGACTATTGAAGTTATATTTTTATATAGCGGATGTGGTCGAGTGGTCTAGAGCGCTGGACATGAGGCTAAGCGATTGGTGCTGTAGTGTATCAAAGGTGTGAGTTCGAATCCCGCTGAGTGACGGACAAAAATTTGTCAGTAGAAAATCTAACTCTAACACTGTTTGGTGTAAATTTCAGACTTATATATATATATATAACCCAATAGTTAAGTTTTATACTAAGTGAGAAAAAAAATCACAGAAATAACGAACTCCAAGGAAAGTTCAAAACGCAAAGTCCCAAATCAAATGACAAAATCAAAAGCTCAATCACATCGAGCGAATGGATAACAACTGTCATATTCTTGACTTGGTACAGGTAATTATTCATGCAGAAAATAGTGGATTAAACCTTAATTGTGTTATAGCTAGCTAAAGCTTTCACTCGTATGGTATTCGCATAGAATACCATATGTGAACAAAACTAACAGAAATAATAGGTTGAAATGTCAAAATAAGGGTACAACATTCAAAATTGTATTATTATAATCATAATCACTATAAAACACCAAAGGGTATATAGGCAAGGCACATATTAAGCAAAAAAGAAAGACAAAAATACAAAAACTTAGCATGGCACAATTATAACACAATGTCGGGATGTACAAATACAGAGCCACGTCAAATGGATATAACACAAAATACACAGTTTGGGAACGGAACTATACGGTTTTCTAATATTTTGGTCATTCGGGAGACTGTCAAGCGGGGCTCCGACATTTACAAAATAACAAGTTGCTTGATGGAAACTTTGATGAACTCTTATGTTCCTATATAACGTTTCTGCTTAAAGTTTTGATAGCTAAAACATTCTTTATGTAAATATGAACCAACAAAATAATAAGAACGATGTATGCATCCAAACGTTTTCCTTAGAATGGTGGAGCTCCGTGTAAAACGGTCAAAATTTTCGCACAACAGCGATCCAAAATGTCAAATAAACATCGAAAAATCAATGTCTGCTACCTGAATTTTCGTATGTACCTTTTCTGATATATAGTCTTACCTGTCTGGAAGTTTCTAAGCCTTTGTCCCAGTAGAAATCCAAATATATTCATTTTCTCCATGTCGGATATTTTTCCTGACTGTACAATCGCTTGCAAGTTTACTGTAATATCACTCGGAGCCTTCCTGTACAATCGCTTGGAGCGTTTCTTTTCATCGTTTGGCCAACTAGATTACTCCAAAAGAAGGATAACCCGCTTTACCTTGTTATGGCTTCACGGTCCAGCTAGCAAGCAAGCTAGTTAAAGGTATTACCTTTACCTACACACTCATTGCATTTTGCTGTAATAGTTTCTAGTGGCATATGACTAATAATAACTCTTAAGTAGATAATGCTTACCACTATCTCTTCTGCCACCTTCATGATCAGTTTATGTTTTCCATGATACCTTTGTCACAGAAATATTTATTAAAACTACTGCAATCAAATACAATATATGTCTGGCATCATTGTTCTCTCCTTTTTCTGTTACGATTTAATAACAGTTAGTTATTTGGTATTGTTATTAATTTTTTTTAAACCTAAATTACACACTCAAAAGTGTTACTGATGTTTGAAGCTTTTATTTGAATAGATCCAGCCTGCATAAGCGGATGCGGTATGCGGGGAGAGGCAGTTTTGGTGGTTGAAACCCCATATTTTTTATTTTTTTTTATTTTGTGGACGTTTAGGGTGTTCCGTGGTTTGGACCCCCCTTTTGCAGAAAGGCGGGATCCGCACCTGGTCTGATATCGTCAATGAAAGTATTAAATGATGATCCGATCATTCAACTGAATTTTTATAGTTTGGTCTTGTGCTGTGCTAGTTTTGGGGGAAAATGAGCACACACAGACATTTGTAACTCTGCCAAAATCGTTATGTATCTGTTTCAAGTCAGGAGCCCGTAGTTCAATGGTTGTCGTCGGTTCATGTCTGTCATATATGTTTTTCGTTAATTGTTTTATTATGAATTAGGCCGTCAGTTAAATTCGAAAGGTATTGATTCTTATTTTTCATGTCGGGACCTTTTTTAGCCGACTATAATTGCTTAAATCCATTTTTTTTTTAACTTTGACAATCATATCACATCTCCTTATTTTTATGTTGAAGATATAAATGTGGTTTGATAAAATGTTGTTCTCACTAAAAAAAAAACTGTTTCGTTCGTTTGTCGGATGTTATAGTCGGGAAAATTGAAAAGTTCCTGAATCGTGACATTGATAGAAAACAAATCATGTTGAAGGATTTTATGTTTTCTTTGTCTTTCAGATAACAAGTCAGGCGCGGATCCAGAGGGGGGGGTTCCGGGGGTTGGAACCCCCCTTTTTTTTTGCCGATCAATGCATTTGAATGGGAGCATATAGCTGGAACCCCCCTTTACTCTGGGTTGGGAACCCCCCCTTTTTAAAATGGCTGGATCCGCCCCTGCAAGTCCTCTCCCATCCTTGATAAAATTTAATTTTACTGGAGCTTTTTCTACCAGTAGCTATAATAGCTTGTAATAAACAGACATCTCATTTGAAATTATACAAAATCTTCGTATTTTAATATCATGTTAATTGACAAATACGTGTCTTTTCTTGGATCAGTGGTTAGGCAGTAACCATTTGATTTTCGGGGGGAGAGGGGGGGGGACAATCTATTTTTTTCGCCACAAGTCGAAAACAATTTTTTCTTTCAATTTTAGCATTACATACAGTGGCAGCTGAGCGTGAAACAAACAATTTTTTTTTCTCAGGGTCAAAAACTAGAAACAAACTGTTTTTTCAAAAATATCCATAGCCCCCCCCCCCCCCCCCCTTCCCCTCCAGAAAATCAAATGGTTGCTGCCTTAGCTACCACCATTCCACATTCGAATTCCTTTATGAAGTTACAATATCCCGATCCTGTGATGAAAATTCTTTGTTGTATTGTTCAAATATGTATTTATTATTTTTTTTTAAATTGCTGGTAAAAAAATTCAAAATATGCTACTTACCCTGCTAGAGCATCTAGTCACCTTTCGGTATATATACATATTTATTTTGTACGAGGGTTATTTTCATTTTTATTTTAGATTAGATTCTTAACATATTTTGTACTGTCCTTTTCTTTTTGTCTTGTATACTTATTCAGTGGTTGTTTGTTTATGTGTTACATATTTGTTTTCGTTCATTTTTTGTACATAAATAAGCCGTTAGTTTTCTCGTTTTACATTGTTATTTCGGGGCGTTTTATAGCTGACTATGCGGTATGGGCTTTGTTCATTGTTGACGACCGTACGGTGACCTATAGCTGGTAATTTCTTTGTCATTTTGGTCTCTTGTGGAGATTTGTCTCTTTGGCAATCATACCACACCTTCTTTTTTATATTTGTTGTACACATTTTGTTTTTGTCTCTGATATAGTCGCATTAAAAGGGTTCCTTGAAAGAATCTTAATTGTCAAAATGACTGGTTTTGTGCTTAATATTTTCACTTCAAATACCATAGATGAATATAATAGGACAGAAAGAAACAACCAATGCAATGCATATGCAATGTATTTACTAAATTTGGCCAAGCAACTCTACAGGAAAGCTCCAAGTGATTGTACAGGAAGGCTCCGAGTGATATTACAGTAAACTTGCAAGCGATTGTACAGTCAGGAAAAATATCCGACATGGAGAAAATGAATATATTTGGATTTCTGCTGGGACAATGGCTTAGAAACTTTCAGACAGGTAAGACTATATACCAGAAAAGGTACATACGAAAATTCAGGTAGCAAACATTGATTTTTCGATGTTTATTTGACATTTTGGATCGCTGTTGTGTGAAAAAAATTTGACCGTTTTACACGGAGCTCCACCATTCTAAGGAAAACGTTTGGATGCATACATCGTTCTTATTATTTTATTGGTTCATATTTACATAAAGAATGTTTTAGCTATCAAAACTTGAAGCAGAAACTTTATATAGGAACAAAAGAGTTCATCAAAGTTTCCATCAAGCAACTTGTTATTTTGTAAATGTCGGAGCCCCGCTTGACAGTCTCCCGAATGACCAAATTATTAGAAAATCGTACAGTTCCGTTCCCACACTGTGAAATACATTAAACAGTAAAAGAAATATTGAATTAAAAGAATACTATTAACACCGTGTATTATTATGTGAAGTTAATACGAAATATTTATTAACAAGGTATCTTCCGATGAACTTTTTTTTTAAAAAGGACGAGACGTTCTTTGACATAACCCTGGTTCATCAACTTTCAACTCAGACACTAGTAAAGTTTAACAAAGTCTGAGTAGTAGCTGCAAGCTCTTGAATAATGACCGAATAAGTAAGGAAATGTATATATACAATATACAGGCGAAGTTGGTATATTGCTGGAAAAATGATAATTTTAAAATTAAAATCGTCTCTTTTGCCATAGTGGCTGGTTCTGAGATGACCGTGTATGTCAAATTCGAGGTATTAGTCTAAAAAAAAAAGGCTGAGGAAGCCGTGTCTGTTGATTTTTTTATTTCTAGTTCTGGGGGATCTATTAATGGAACCCAATCAGAAAATTTTGTGTTGGTAATGGAAAGAACTTCATAAATACCTATATGAATGTGACATTAAACGACAAGGCTTTTTTATCTTCTTGTTTTAGACAAGTGTCGGAAGGAACTCCAATTCATATGAAAATAAAAAGAGGTCGGCAAGGTAAAATTACATCTACAGTTACATTTTTCCACATGAGTGTTTTAAAACATATCCCTGTATACCAACAAGAACACATTATTGCAACATCATTAATGTAGAGATAATATGTGAACATTTGGTATAAAAGAACATATAATTTTACGAAACCTTACAAAATACTAACCTACGGCCAGTACATACTTCGATGGTCACGTTATCACAAGATCCGGGACACGATGCGCTTAAAATTTCGATACTCGTCCCTTGGATGAAATCTGTATATCTAAACAACTGAAAAAATAACCAAAATATAGTATAGTTGAGTGATAAAATGGTTTATTAGGTTAAAAGATATCAATGTACAAATATTTTTTTTTTAATTTGCTGTCTCATTGACTTATATCCCAGTTCTCCTTTATACATTTCGGTTCAAAACTGGGAGTTATAACCCAATTGAAAACTATAAATAGTATCGATATCAGTATGTTAACTCAACACAGATTATACTTTTGCACAAAACTCACTAGGGACGCTCGAATGAAAAAAGTTATAAAGGCAAAATAAAGAACGAAGTTGAAGGTCTCAAAATTTCGTACGATTTTGCCAAATATATGTATACAATTCCGAAAAATTCAAAGTTTATACGAGCCTAAAACGCACGAGTTGCTCATCTGGCAAAGGTATATATTCCATATAGATCTACGCTATAAAAAGTACAAAAAAAATATTTACTAAGTACTGTTCAAAAACTTTATTTAGATAAGTTTGCCAGTTTTGTTTATCAGACAGAAGAGATTGCATGTTATTCAAACACAACAAGTTTTAATCGTTTACAATTTTTTTACTACGGAATCTTTGGTCAAGACTCAGTCTAGACCTTTAATGACTATAATTATAGTGACTGACGGAAACTTCGTATTATGACTGTCCCTTTGGTATCTTTCGTCCCCCTTTTACGTTGTATTTCTATATCAAGCGTTCGGTTTCATGAAAACAGTGTTTGACCCAATAAGATATTTCACTAATTTTAATATTTCAAATGTATTTTATTTGATCATGAGTGACGGTTTGATTTATATCCAAATGTTACGATAACGGTTCAATATTATCAATATTGGTCATAACTATTTGTAAAAAGCAAGCCTATACACATACAATTATTTAGAAAATATGTATTTATTTTAAAAGAGGTTATCAAGTAATTAGAAAGTGGTTGGATACAACTGTTCATTTAAGGACACATAATTTCTTTCGAAGAGATTATCCGCATCCAAAACATAATTATGAATGATGAAGTATTGGCCACTGGACGATAAACAAATAACAATCGGTCAATCTTTATACACAGGAAGTGATCAATAATAAAAAAAAAATGTAATATAAATAACACTCACAATAAATAAAAATACAATCATCCACACTTCTTTTGTTATACACAAATCATATAAAACCATATCTCCCTATTGATATTATGTTTCAATCTATCTCGTATGAACATATTGTTAATCAGTGATTAAATCGATACTGTTTCTACACATTTGAAATATTTGATGATAAAAACTTTCGTCTGTATATGTCTTCCTGTTTAATGTTCCAATATTTATATAGTGACAATATATTTTAGTCTTCTGTCAGACATATCTATAATCATTGAATACGTAGAAACCCTGCATATCTTAAAAACTTTTAATCATAATCATCAAATTTTAAAGATTTTGAGGATCTTTAAAGTATGGTATTTAACTGATAATAATTTAAAGGTAAAAAAGAAGCTTGGACATCTTGTGAGGTTTATATGAATAAAGCCTTTACCTGCATTTCAAATTTATAAAAAAATGATCATAACTGATTTTCGACTACCCCCCCCCCCCCCCCCCAAAAAAAAAAAGTTCTGCCAACAACGATTTTAACAAAGACTATAAACCAGAGAGTATTTAAGAACGTAGATCTCACTAATTTATTTAATTATTATACTAAAACATGCATCGGTATTCGCACATTATTATAATTTTAAGTCCCAATTAATCAAGTAGTTACTAGTAATTGATGTATGTATTTTCCCCGTGTCCTCAGATTGTGATAGTTGTGATATGCAATCTACCGGTCCTTTGATTGAATATATTTGTATATGAAATGTAAAAGCCCTTAGGGTGCTATAAACAGTTTCGTACTAAAAACTAGGGGTTATTCCCCGACTAAAAATAACCATGGAAAAACCCCTGTTTATTTACTTACTTGGTGAAAAAGTATCATGTTTTTTGTATTTGATTGTAAAAATTAGTTAATTAGCTTTCAATTAAAACAGGTTGAATGATTGAAATAATTTTAAAAATTATATTAAATATACATGTTTCGAGGGGAGACAACACTGTAAACAGTCTGTTTTTTAGCAGTGAAAATTGAAAACCTATTTGCAGCCACTGTAGCTCTTTTCGGAGCAGGCGACCGTAGTAATACCCTGAAACAAGATTTTTTTGAAAGGCCAGGTAAAAACCTACAAAATTCATACAGTTTTGATTATGAAAAATGTGCATGGATCATGTCTTCATGGGTGTGCACATGACATGATTTCAAGTTTTTTATGTTAAAATTATACCTTTTTTCCCCCATGTTCATTGGATGAAATTTTTATAATAAATTAAAAGTACACATTATTTTTATTTCATTATAAACTAGAGAACATTCTGATTCCAGTGATATCTAGTTTATACAAGTATCTTTATTAATCAGTCCACCAGTAAGGGAGCTACCATTTGATTTTTATGGGGGGGGGGGGGGCTAGGATGAAATTTGAAAAAAATAGGCAGGACAGGAGTTTTGAATAAAAAAAAAGGCAGGATGAGACACTTTGCAAAAAAAAAAGGCAGGGTGACAATTTAGGTAAAAAAAGTCAGGATAAACTAATAAAAAAAAGGCAGGACCGAATAGAGTGAAAAATAAAAAGGCAGGACAGAGATTACAACTAAAAAAAAATGCAGGACAAAATTTTTCATCCTAGCCCCCCCATAAAAATCAAATGGTAGCTCCCTAAGGGTCACATATGCATGGTCCCTCAAAACATGACGTCATAGAAAAAAACTGTTGATTGCACCCTTCAAGTACTGGTTTTTGGTTTATATATTATATAATAGAAGTTCTTAATAACTGAATTGCAGTAAAGTTAATCAATAGCACAGATTTCTATCGATATTTTTAAAATCAATGGATAATTATGTAAAGCTATAGTATACTCAAACGAATGCGCAAAGCAAAGTAACACAGGAAGTACACTCAAATGACGGTGTGTATTACAGTAACCCAGGAGGTACACTCAAATAACTGTGTGTAGCACAGTAACCCAGGAGGTACACTCAAATGGCTGGGTGCAGCACAGTAACCAAGGAGGTACACTCAAATAACTGCATGCAGCAGTTACTCAGGAGGTATACTCAAATGACTATATGCAGCACCGTAACTAAGGAGGTACACTCAAATGACTAAGTGCAGCACAGTAACCAAGGAGGTACACTCAAATGACTCTGTGCAGCACAGTAACCCAGGAGGTACACTCAAATTACTAAGTGCAGCACAGTAACCTAGGAGGTACACTCAAATGACGGTGTGTATTACAGTAACCCAGGAGGTACACTCAAATGGCTGGGTGCAGCACAGTAACCAAGGAGGTACACTCAAATAACTGCATGCAGCACAGTTACTCAGGAGGTATACTCAAATGAATATATGCAGCACCGTAACTAAGGAGGTACACTCAAATGACTAAGTGCAGCACAGTAACCAAGGAGGTACACTCAAATAACTCTGTGCAGCACAGTAACCCAGGAGGTACACTCAAATGACTAAGTGCAGCACAGTTACCTAGGAGGTACACTCAAATGACTGTGTGCAGCACAGTAACCAAGGAGGTACACTCAAATGACTGTGTGCAGCACAGTAACCAAGGAGGTACATTCAAATGACTGCATGCAGCACAGTGACCCATGAGGTACACTCATATGACTGCATGCAGCACAGTAACCCAGGAGGTACACTCAAATTACTGCCTGCAGCACAGTAACCCAGGAGGTACACTCAAGTTACTGCCTGCAGCACAGTAAACCAGGAGAAACACTTAAATGACTGCATGCAGCACAGTAACCCAGGAAGTACATTCAAATAACTGTGTGCAGCACAGTGACACAGGAAGTACACTCAAATGACTGTGTGAAGCACAGTAACACAGGAGGTACATCCAAATGACTGTGTGCAGCACAGTTACCAAGGAGGTACACTCAAATGACTCTATGCAGTACAGTAACCCAGGAGGTACACTCAAATGACTCTGTGTAGTACAGTAACCCAGGAGGTACACTCAAATGACTCTGTGCAATACAGTACCCCAGGAGGTACACTCAAATGACTCTGTGCAGCATAGTAACCCAGGAAGTACACTCAAATGACTATATGCAGTACAGTAACCCAGGAGGTACGCTCAAATGACTAAGTGTAGCACAGTAACCCAGGATGTATACTCAAATGACAGCATGCATCACAGTATCCAAGGAGGTACACTCAAATGACTAAGTGCAGCACAGTAACCTAGGAGGTACACTCAAATGATTGTATGCAGCACAGTAACTAAGGAGGTAAACTCAAATAACTGCGTGCAGCACCGTAACCAAGGATGTACACTCATATGACTACATTCAGCACAGGAACAAGGAGGTACACTCAAATAACTGCGTGCAGCACAGTGACCCAGGAGGTACACTCAAATGACTACATGCATCACAGTAACCCCGGAATACACTGAAATGTCTCTGTACAGCATAGTTACCCAGGAAATACACGCAAATAACTGCATGCAGGACAGTAATCCAAGAGGTACACTCGAATGAATGTGTGCAGCACAGTGACACAGTAGGTACACTCAAGCATAGTAACCATTGAAGTGCATGTACACTCGAGCATTTTTAAAGACTATCCAGTATTGCTTTTTTCACTTCTGAAGACCATTAAGTCGACTGTTATTGCAATTATCCACTTGATTTGAACTTCTATGGATAGTGGTGTCATTAGCAATCATACCTACATTTCCTTACTTTAAACAAGACTTGAAGAGTGCACAGGCTGAAATGTCTCGCCTTCTTTACTAATCATTGATAGTCCTAAATATAAAGCTTTATTTCAAATGTCACATAAACTTAACATTAACCAAGAAAACTAATCATTTACCAATGAACCATGAAAATGAGGTCAAGATCAGATGAACCATGCCAGGCAGGCATGTACAGCTAAGAATTCTTCCATACAACAAATATAGTTGACCTATCGTATATAGTTAAGGAAAAACAGACCAAAATACATAAACTTAACACTGAGCAATGAACCACGAAAATGAGGTCAAGGTCAAATTAAACCTATGTGACCGACTTATAAATCATAAAATATTTCCATACACCATGCAAATATAGTTGACCTATTGCATATAGTATTAGAAAAAAAGACCAAAACTCAAAAACTTAAAACGTTGACCACTGAACCATGACAATGAGGTCAAATGACACCTGCCAGCTAGACATGTTCACCTTACAATCATTCCATACTCAAAATATAGTAGACCTATTGCATTAAGTATGAGAAAAATAGACCAAAACACGAAAACTTAACTATCACCACTCAACCATGAAAATGAGGTCAAGGTCTGATGACACCTACCAGTTGAACATGTACACCTTACAGTCCTTCCATACACCGAATATACTAGACCTTTTGCTTATAGTATCTTGGATATGGACTTGAGCACCAAAATTTAACCTTGTTCACTGATCCATGAAATGATGTCAAGGTCATGTGAAAACTTTCTGACAGACATGAGGACCTTGCAAGGTATGCACATACCGAATATAGTTATAACTTATAATAAGAGAGAATTTTACATTACTAATAATCTTTAACTTTTTTTTTTAGTAGTCACTGAACCATGAAAATGAGATCAATGACATTTGACATGTGACTGACGGAAACTTCATATTATGAATTTGGCAATTCATATATGTAGATGTCTTCTTGCTCATCATTTCTTCTGTTTAAAGTTTCTATCTAACAAACATTATTTGAAAGATATTATGGCAAAATGTAGAACAAGAGTGCACATGCTGAAATGTCTCGCCTTCATTGATTTTGATAGTCCTAAATATCATATAAAACGTAAAATGATCCAAGAAAATAAGGTCAAGGTTAAATAAACCAAACCGGAAGTTTATGTACATGTTCCCATAACAATCATTCAATACACCAAATATAGTTGATCTGTTGCTCATAGTTTCTTAAAAGCAGTCTTAAACAGGAAAACAAAACATTGACCAATGAACCATGATAGAAGACCTGTACACCTTACTATCAATCTAGTTGACATTTTGCTTATAGTATTCAAGAAAAAAACTAAACCATGAAAACTTAACATTGACAAATGAATCATGAAAAGGAGGTCAAGGTTATTAGATGATACCTGCCAGACAGACAGACATATACACCTTACAAACATCCCATACAACAAATATAGCTGACCTGATTGTTTAAGTTTTAAGAAAAATAGATCAAGACATAAAAACACTCAGCAATGAAACTGTGAAAATAAGTACAAACAAGAGGCTGTCACAACGACAGCAAACCGGATTTATTAACATTTATTTGTGTCCTGGCAATATCACAAGAACCATTACTGATGAATGGTGAAAGTGAAAATCGTCAATATCAAATTTGACCTCCATTTTGTCATCAGTATCAACATATAAAAATTTGAAAAGCTTAGATTGAATGGTTCATGAGTAAATGCAACAGCGTGAATGGAAACGCCATTTTACGATAACTCCTGAACGATAAAAGTCAGAATCATCATTATTGAACTTGACCTTTATTTTGTCATCAGTAACAACATATAACCAGATGCTCCGCAGGGCGTAGCTTTATACGACCGCAGAAGTTGAACCCTGAACGGTTGGGGCAAGTATGGACACAACATTCAAGCTGGATTCAGCTCTAAATTTGGATTGTGATTAAATAGTTGACACAGCATAGGTTTCTGACACAGAATGAATGTGTTCTAATGAACTTAAATTTTTTGTTTTCTCTTAGAGCAATTCACTATGCTGTTGAATATTAATCCTCTCAAAAAAATGTTTGAAGAAATTTTCTTTTTTATTTATGAAATTTCAAATGAGAAAACTTGAACCCAATTTTTTTAATCACATCCCCCTTTCCCTTATTCCAAAACTAATCTCAATTAAGATTTCTAATGGAGTTTGCAACAATAACTACTCATTTAAATACATCATAAAATATTAAGATTTTAAAAAAACTGCTTGTTATCACTGAATGGTAAAGATTATTTTAATTTATCAGTTGGTAGTAAAAAGTGAATATACATTGTATATTGTATATAACAAAGATTTAAGTTGATTCTGGACAAAGAAAGATAACTCCAATTAAAAAAAAATCTTGCTATTGCACAATATTTTGCAATTAAATATTTCTTGCTTACTATTCTGGACAAAGAAAGATAACTCTAATTAAAAAAAAATTTGCTATTTCACAATATTGTGCAATTAGATATTTCTTGCCATTGCGCAATACTGTGCAATTGAAAAGACTTGCTATTGCACAATACTTTTTTAGATTTTAGATCCTGATTTGGACCAACTTGAAAACTGGGCCCATAATAAAAAATCTAAGTACATTTTTGGATTCAGCATATCAAAGAACCCTAAGATTTCAATTTTTGTTAAAATCAGACTAAGTTTAATTTTGGACCCTTTGGACTTTAGTGTAGACCAATTTGAAAACAGGACCAAAAATGAAGAATTTTCATACACAGTTAGATTTGGTATATCAAAGAACCCCATTTATTCAATTTTTGATGAAATCAAACAAAGTTTAATTTTGGACCCCGATTTGGACCAACTTGAAAACTGGGCCAATAATCAAGAATCTAAGTACATTTTTAGATTCAGCATATCAAAGAACCTAACTGATTCATTTTTTGTCAAAATCAAACTAAGTTTCATTTTGGACCCTTTGGACCTTAATGTAGACCAATTTGAAAACGGGACCAAAAGTTAAGAATCTACATACACAGTCATGACAGTTAGATTCGGCATATCAAAGAACCCCAATTATTCAATTTTGATGAAATCAAACAAAGTTAAATTTTGGTCCCTTTGGGCCCCTTATTATGTTGGGACCAAAACTCTTAAAATCAATACCAACCTTCCTTTTATGGTCATAAACCTTGTGTTTAAATTTCATAGATTTCTATTTACTTATACTAAAGTTATTGTGCGAAAACCAAGAATAATGCTTATTTGGGCCCTTTTTTGGCCCCTTATTCCTAAACTGTTGAAACCAAAACTCCCAAAATCAATCCCAACCGTTCTTTTGTGGTCAAAAACATTGTGTCAAAATTTCATAGATTTCTATTAACTTAAACTAAAGTTATAGTGCGAAAACCAAGAAAATGCTTATTTGGGCCCTTTTTGACCCCTAATTCCTAAAATGTTAGGACCAAAACTCCCAAAATCAATCCCAACCGTTCTTTTGTGGTCATAAACATTGTGTCAAAATTTCATAGATTTCTATTAACTTAAACTAAAGTTATAGTGCGAAAACCAAGAAAATGCTTATTTGGGCCCTTTTTGACCCCTAATTCCTAAAATGTTAGGACCAAAACTCCTAAAATCAATACCAACCTTCCTTTTGTGGTCATAAACCTTGTGTTAAAATTTCATAGATTTCCATTCACTTTTACTAAAGTTAGAGTGCGAAAACTAAAAGTATTCGGACGACGACGCAGACGAAGACGCCAACGTGATAGCAATATACGACGAAAAATTTTTCAAATTTTGCTGGCGTATAAAAATTTCAAAAGCTTTGGTTGAATGGTTCATGAGAAAATGTACGGACACGACTGGAAACACTATTTTTCAAATTTCAAGAACCATAACTCCTGAACGGTAAAAGTCAAAATCCTCATTATTGAACTAGACCTCCATTTTGTCATCAGTGACAACATATTAAAATTAGGGAAGCTTTGGTAGAATAGTTCATGCGTAAATGCACGGACACAACTGGAAACTCCATTTTTCAATCTTTCAAGAACCATAACTCTTGAACAGTAAAAGTGAAAATCGTCATTATTGAACTTGACCTCCATTTAGTCATTAGTAACAACATATAAAAATTTGGGAAGCTTTGGTAGAACAGTTTATGCATAAATGCACGGACACGACTGAAAACTCCATTTTTCAATCTTTCAAGAACCATAACTCCTGAACGGTAAAAGTCAAAATCGTCATTATTGAACTTGACCTTTATTTTGTCATCAGTAACAACATATAAAAATTTCCAAAGCTTTGGTTGAATGGTTCATGAGAAAATGTACGGACACGACTGGAAATACAATTTTTCAAATTTCAAGAACCATAACTCCTGAACGGTAAAAGTCAAAATCCTCATTATTGAACTAGACCTCCATTTTGTCATCAGTGACAACATATTAAAATTAGGGAAGCTTTGGTAGAATAGTTCATGCGTAAATGCACGGACACAACTGGAAACTCCATTTTTCAATCTTTCAAGAACCATAACTCTTGAACAGTAAAAGTGAAAATCGTCATTATTGAACTTGACCTCCATTTAGTCATTAGAAACAGCATATAAAAATTTGGGAAGCTTTGGTAGAACAGTTCATGCATAAATGCACGGACACGACTGAAAACTCCATTTTTCAATCTTTCAAGAACCATAACTCCTGAAGGGTAAAAGTCAAAATCGTCATTATTGAACTTGACCTTCATTTAGTTGTCAGTAACAACATATCAAAATTTAAAAGCTTTGGTTGAACGGTTCATGAGTTAATGCACCGGACAACATTTGATTGCCACCCGCCCGGCGTACATCCCCAAATCAATAACCCACATTTTTGTCACAAAAATCCGGTTAATTAAACCACACTGATATGTACATCTTAAAACATTTCCATACACCATATATAGTGGACTCTGTATTAATCTTCAGACCAAACCAAATTGGAACTTGATATCTAGCTTGTCATGATAAAACAACACAACAAATATCAAATCAACATCTTCAAGCATAAACAAAAAATTGTTGAAAACTGATTTGACAGACAGATGGAGTGCAAACCTGTTTGACATTTTCGGTAGGGGATTGAAAATATTTATGACAATTTTATTTTTAAGAGAAATCGAAGCATTAAGTCCTCATGCACTTATAAAAATCCACCATGGAGATGCTGAAAAGTTAGCATGTACAATGTATGTAAAAACTAGGCCCAAAATAAAAAGTTGTTTGTTTCCCCAAACGACCCTGCAAAAAGAGTCCAACTCATAAAATTTTATTGTCAAAACTAAGTTTAAATATTATTTTATTCATTTCCTATTTGCAGGCTTCCCAGATGGACAGATATTGTTCCAGCTTTTGGAAACTAGAGGCTCTAAAGAGCCTATGTCGCTCACCTTGGTATATGTGAATATTAAACAAAGGACGCAGATAGATTCATGACAAAATTGTGTTTTGGTGATGGTGATGTGTTTGTACATCTTACTTTACTGAACATTCTTGCTACTTACAATTATCTTGGCCAAGTAGTTTCAGTGGAAAATGTTAGTAAAAATTTACAAATTTTATGAAAATTTTTAAAAATTGACTATAAAGGACAATAACTCCTTAGGGGGTCAATTGACAATTTCAATCATGTTGACTTATTTGTAAATCTTACTTTTCTGAACATTATTGCTGTTTACAGGTTATCTCTATCTACAATAATATTCAAGATAATAACCAAAAACAGCAAAATTTCCTTAAAATTACCATTTCAGGGGCAGCAACCTAACAACCAGTTGTCCAATTCATCTGAAAATTTTAGAGCAGATAGATCTGGACTTGATAAACAATTTCTCCCACTGTCAGATTTGCTCTAAATGCTTTGGTTTTTAAGTTATAAGCCCAAAACTGCATTTTACCCCTATGTTCTATTTTGAGCCATGTCAGCCATCTTGGTTGGTTGGCCGGGTCACCGGACACATTTTTTAAACTAGATACCCCAATGATGATTGTGGCCAAGTTTGATTTTATTTGGTCCAGTAGTTTCAGAGGAGAAGATTTTTGTAAAAGATAACTAAGATTTACGAAAAATGGTTAACAATTGACTATAAAGGGCAATAACTCCTAAAGGGGTCAACTGACCATGTTGGACCTGTCGACTTATTTGTAGATCTTACTTTGCTGAACATTATTGCTGTTTACAGTTTATCTCTATCTATAATAATATTCAAGATCACCAAAAACAGCAAAATTTCCTTAAAATGACCATTTCAGGGGCAGCAACCCAACAACGGAATGTCCGATTCATCTGAAAATTTCAGGGCAGATAGATCTTGACCTTATGAACAATTTTACCCCATGTCACATTTGCTCTAAATGCTTTGGTTTTTGAGTTATAAGCCAAAAACTGCATTTTACCCCTATGTTCTATTTTTAGCCATGGCGGCCACCTTGGTTGGTTGGCTGGGTCACCGGACACATTTTTTAAACTACAAACCCCAATGATGATTATGGCCAAGTTTGGTTAAATTTGGCCAAGTAGTTTCAGAGGAGAAGATTTTTCTAAAAGATTACTAAGATTTACGAAAAATGGTTAAAAATTGACTATAAAGGGCAATAACTCCTAAAGTGGTCAACTGACCATTTCGGTCATGTTGACTTATTTGTAGATCTTACTTTGCTGAACATTATTGCTGCTTACAGTTTAGCTCTATCTATAATAATATTCAAGATAATAACCAAAAACAGCAAAATTTCCTTAAAATTACCATTTCATGGGCAGCAATCCAACAACGGAATGTCCGATTCATCTGAAAATATCAGGGCAGATAGATCTTGACCTGATGAACAATTTTACCCCGTCACATTTGCTCTAAATGCTTTGGTTTTTGAGTTATAAGCCAAAAACTGCATTTTACCCCCACGTTCTATTTTTAGCCATGGCGACCATCTTGGTTGGTTAGGCGGGGCAGCGGACACATTTTTAAACTACATACCCCAATGATAATTATGGCCAAGTTTGGTTAAATTTGGCCCAGTTGTTTCAGAGAAGATTTTTCTAAAAGATTACTAAGATTTACGAAAAATGGTTCAAAATTGACTATAAAGGGCAATAACTCCTAAAGTGGTCAACTGACCATTATTTGTAGATCTTACTTTGCTGAACATTATTGCTGTTTTCAGTTTATCTCTATCTATAATAATATTCAAGATAATAACCAAAAACAGCAAAATTTCCTTAAAACTACCATTTCAGGGGCAGCAACCCAAAAACAAAATGTCTGATTCATCTGAAAATTTCAGGGCAGATAGATCTTGACCTGATGAACAATATTACCCCATGTCAGATTTGCTCTTAATGCTTTGGTTTTTGAGTTATAAGCCAAAAACTGCATTTTACCCCTATGTTCTATTTTTAGCCATGGCGGCCATCTTGGTTGGTTGGCCGGCCGGGTCACCGGACACATTTTTTAAACTAGATACCCCAATGATGATTGTGGCCAAGTTTGGTTAAATTTGGCCCAGTAGTTTCAGAGGAGAAGATTTTTGTAAAAGCTAACGACGGATGACGACGACGACGGACGCCAAGTGATGAGAAAAGCTCACTTGGCCCTTTGGGCCAGGTGAGCTAACAATATTCAAGATAATAACAAAATAACAGCAAAATTTCCTCAAAATTACCAATTCAGGGGCAGCAACCTAACAACCGATTATCCGATTCATCTGAAAATTCCAGGGCAGATAGATCGTGACCTGAACAACAATTTTATTTCCTGTCAGATTTGCTCTTAATGCTTTGGTTTTTGAGTTATAAGCCAAAAACTGCATTTTACTCCATGTTCTATTTTTAGCCATGGCGGCCATCTTGGTTTGTTGGCCGAGTTACCGGACACATTTTTTAACAAGATACCCTAATGATGATTATGGCTAAGTTTGGTTAAATTTGGCCCAGTAGTTTCAGAGGAGATTTTTCTAAAAGATTACTAAGATTTACGAAAAATGGTTAACAAGAGTGCACACACAGAAATGTCTCGCCTTCTTTACTAATTATGTTGATACTCCTAAATCTAAAGCTTCATTACGACTGTCACATAGACTTAACACGAACCATGAAAATAAGGGCAAGGTCAGTTGAACCATATGCCAGGCAGACAGCTAACAATGCTTCCATACAACAAATATAGTTGACCTATTGCTTATAGTTTAAGAAAATAGACTAAAACACAAAAACTTAACACTGAGCAATGAACCTTGAAAACCAGGTCAAGGTCAAATAAAACCTGCACGACTGACATATAGATCATAAAATATTTCCATACACAAAATATAGTTGACCTATGACATATAGTATTAGATAAAAAGACCAAAACTTAAAAACTTAACTATAACCACTGAACCATGAAAATGAGGTCAAGGTCACATGACATCTGCCCGCTAGACATGTACACCATACAATCATTCCATACAAAAAATATAGTAGACCTACCGGTATTGCATAAAGTATGAGAAAAACAGACCAAAACACAAAAACTTAAATATAACCACTGAACCATGAAAATGAGGTCAAGGTCAGATGACACCTGCCAGTTGGACATGTACACCTTACAGTCCTTCCATACACCGAATATACTAGACCTATTGCTTATAGTATCTGAGATATGGACTTGACCACCAAAACTTAACCTTGTTCACTGATCCATGAAATGAGGTTGAGGTCCATGAAGACCTTGCAAGGTACGCACATACTAAATATAGTTATCCTATTACTTACAGTAAGAGAGAATTTAACATTGCAAAAAATCTGAACTTTTTTTTCAAGTGGTCACTGAACCATGAAGATGAGGTCAAGGACAATGGACATGTGACTGAAGGAAATTTCGTAACATGAGGCATCTATATACAAAATATGAAGCATCCAGGTCATCCACCTTCTAAAATATATAGCTTTTAAGAAGTGAGCTAACACCGCCGCCGCATCACTATCCCTGTCGAGCATTCAGCAACAAAAGTTGCAGGCTCAACAAAAATGGACTATAAAGGGCAATAACTCCTAAAGTGGTAAACTGACCATTTTGGTCCTGTTGACTTATTTGTAGATCTTACTTTGGTGAACATTATTGCTGTTTACAGTTCATCTCTATCTATAATAATATTCAAGATAATAACCAACAAGAGTGCACACGCTGAAATGTCTCGCCTTCTATACTAATCATTGATATTATGTTGATAGTCCTAAGTATAAAGCTAAGCTTTAATACAACTGTCACATAAACTTAACATTAACCAAGATAACTACACAAAGACCAATGAACCTTGAAAATGAGGTCAAGGTCAGATGAACCATGCCAGGCAGACATGTACAGCTAACAATGCTTCTATACAACATATATAGTTGACCTCTTACTTACTTATAGTTCAAGAAAAATAGACCAAAACACAGAAACTTAACACTGTGCAATGAACCGTGAAAATGAGGTCACGGTCAAATAAAACCTGCGCGACTGACATAAAGATCATAAAATATTTCCATACACCAAATATAGATGACCTACAGCATATAGTATTAGATAAAAAGACCAAACTCAAAAACTTAACTTTGACCAGTGAACCATGAAAATGAGGTCAAGGTCACATGACATCTGCCCGCTAGATAGGTAGACCTTACAATCATTCCATACAACAAATATAGTAGACCTATTGCATATAGTATGAGAAAAACAGACCAAAACACAAAAATTTAACTATAACCACTGAACCATGAAAATGAGGTCAAGGTCAGATGACACCTGCCAGTTGGACATGTACACCTTAGTCCTTCCATACACCGAATATACTAGCCCTATTGCTTGTAGTATCTGAGATATGGACTTGACCACCAAAACTTAACCTTGTTCACTGATCCATGAAATGAGGTCGAGGTCAAGTGAAAACTGTCTGACAGACATGAGGACCTTTTCAAGGTACGCACATATCAAATATAGTTATCCTATTACTTATAAGAGAGAATTCAACATTACAAAAAATCTTTAACTTTTTTTTCAAGTGGTCACTGAACCATGAAAATGAGGTAAAGGACATTGGACAAGTGACTGACGGAGACTTCGTAACATGAGGTATCTATATACAAAGTATGAAGCATCCAGGTCTTCCACCTTCTAAAATATAAAGCTTTTAAGAAGTTAGCTAACACCGCCACCGCCGGATCACTATCCCTATGTCGAGCTTTCTGCAACAAAAGTTGCAGGCTCGACAAAAACAGCAAAATTTCCTTAAAATTACCATTTCAGGGGCAGCAACCCAACAACGAAATGTCCGATTCATCTGAAAATTTCAGGGCAGATAGATCTTGACCTGATGAACAATATAATCCCATGTCAGATTTGCTCTAAATGCTTTGGTTTTTGAGTTATAAGCCAAAAACTGCATTTTATCCCTATGTTCTATTTTTAGCCATGGCGGCCATCTTGGTTGGTTGGCCGGGTCACCGGACACATTTTTTAAACTAGATACCCCAATGATGATTGTGGCCAAGTTTGGTTAAATTTGGCCCAGTAGTTTCAGAGGAGAAGATTTTTGTAAAAGTTAACGCAGGACGATGACGGACGCCAAGTGATGATTAAAGCTCACTTGGCCTTTCGGCCAGGTGAGCTAAAAATAGCAAAAATTTCCTTAAAATTACCAATTCAGGGGCAGCAACCTAACAACGGGTTGTCCAATTCATCTGAAAATTTCAGGGCAGTTAGATCTTGACCTGATAAACAATTTAACCCCATGTCAGATTTGCTCTAAATGCTTTGGTTTTTGAGTTAAAAGCCAAAAACTGCATTTTACCCCTATGTTCTATTTTTAGCCATGGCGGCCATGTTTTTTGATGAAATGGGAATTAAAACACAAACTTTATTCTAGATACCCTAGGGATCAATCAGATGAAGTTTGGTTTGAATTGGTTCAGTAGTTTCAGAGAAGATCTTTGAAATAGTTTATGACGACGACGACGGACGCCAAGTGATGGCAAAAGCTCACATTTCCTTTTAGGAAAGGTGAGCTAAAAATAATCTCATTTCCCTATCTAACTTCCCATACCTGGCTTAGCAGGGTAAAGATTGGGAAACAAACAATATATTATTTTAGGCCTAATCTTGCAACATTTGAACAACAATGATGTAAAGTCTATATCCTGGATTAAGTTGTTTTACAAAGGCACGATAAATATACTACATAAGAAGTATCAAAAGTTTTATTGATTATTAATTGTCCCATTATTTGTTAAACAGATTATAGCATCCTGCTTCCTTCCGTTCTATCAAAAATAAATTACAAACAAGAGGCTCCATCTACACAGGGTTGTGTCATTTCTAGAGAGATATTTCTATACTACATTTGGCTTTGTGGGGGTCCTAACAAACACATATATTTTGATTGTACACATACAGGTAATGACAAGCTTCAATATTTATTGTTGTTTGCAGAACTTGGTTTTTACACATAAAACACATTTATAGTTAATTTTAAATAAAGATTTTTTTATTAGAAAAACTTAACGTTTTAATTTTGCATGGTCTTTTCACAGTAAATATTTATTAAATTTTCTTGTGCTGATTTGTACAAGCAAACCCTCTGAAAAACAGATTGATTGATGTTAACTTAATGTCCAGTGGCAAATGTTTCTAGTTAAAACACGATAACTAACAAAATTTGATCCCTCTTTTCTAAGATAACGGCTATTGATATGATACAACCCTGTTTATGAAAGTCTTTCCACATATGTATCAAACATTATGATATGATAATTAAGCACTACAATGTATAATTCTGTGAAAATACAGTAATTCTCATTAGGCCATACAAATATCCATAACTGGAGTGTTATAAGTTCAAAGATTAATGAGGTGGGAGGCCCTATCATTTCTACTTTATATAATTCACAATACTGGAACTTGTCTCTTCAGTTAAAAAGACCTGTTCAACAATTTATTTCTGACAGAAACAGAATCTGACTGTTGCCAAAGTACAAACAAATCTCAACAATTATAACCAAATACAATTTACATTATACATTGTTATCGTGGTTATTTCAAATCATTCTTTTGTGCAAAATTAAAAAAAAACATTCAAATTCGTTAAATGCACCAGCAAAGATTAGCATGTATTAAAAAACATGTTAGAAAAAGAAGGGAGGGAACAATTAATTCTTTGTTCTGCATTTTATAATACTTTTGACATTTGTAAATTGGCATTTATACAAAATTTTTAGAAAAAATCTAGTCTATTTCCTTCATTGTTTATATTTACTATTGTTCATGGCTATCTGATCATACCACACATTTCCCTTGGGAGGACGTATTACTGTTGATATCAGATATGTCTTAAAATGACAATCTCAACACACATACATGTATAAAATAGAAAGTATAGGAAAAACAATATTTAAATAACAAACATTAGATAATTCAATGTTTAAATAAAGTCTTAATTCTTCTGGTAACATTAATCCATGAACAATCTAAACAAAACAAAAAAATTATTCATCACAATTTAAAGTTCTCAGAGAAAATTTTTTGAAATCCATGGCAACAAACGGACACGAATGTTTAACCACACAAACTCATCTATCAGAAGCAGGATAAACGATAAGATGATAGTTCTTGCTGTACTTTAAAAGGTCGTGGTATTTCCATGGCAACAGTCATTGAGTGCACCAATTTGAATAACTGCACTGCCACTTGTTAGTGACACAAAGTTTAAGCAGTAAAGTTATGATTCATAGAGCTATGTTTGAAAGTTTTATACACAATGCTGTCAATATAAGTCCTAAATCTTTTTCAATTTAGCTTCAATATCTGCCTCATCTAAATCACCTAGGTCATTTGCTTGCACTTCTATTTTAATAGCTTGTAATTTCTTTTTTACAGCATCTTTACTGGATGCATATATCATCTTTTCTTTCATTGGAGCTTCATCTGGACTCCTGAAAACCAAAGAAATCAGTTTAATTAAAAACATCATTAGAGTTGTATATATGTTACAGTAAATAGGTGAAATTAGGAATTACATGTAATTATGTAATTCCCGATGCACTTAGTATATACAAGTAATTCCTAAAACTTCCCAGTAATTACCAGTAATTACTGATTTTAAAATGAATTTTTACACCTATTTACTAACTGTTAAAACAATGTTGTAATATGGTCAACTGATCAAAAGTTATGGTAATACTAATTAGAAAATCAGCGAGTATTCAGCTATCAAAATTTTAAGGGTTTTGTAGAACCCAGTGTCTCGCCTATTTTTGCTGTGAGTCGCAGGCCCAACAAAAATAGGAAAAAAAATATTTATAATTTTCCTCTAGATACTACATGTATCTTTTGACTAGTTCTGTAAGAACCTTCTATCAAAATTTGTTAAAAATTCAGATCTTAACTTTAACTGCAGAGTGTACATGTATGTTATGTTAACTGGAAACAAGAATGTGTCCTCAGTACACGAATGCCCCACTCGCACTATCATTTTCCATGTTCAGTGGACCGTGACATTGGGGTAAAAACTCTAATTTGGCATTAAAATTAGAAAGATCATATCATAGGGAACATGTGTACCAAGTTTGAAGTCGATTGGACTTCAACTTCATCAAAAACTACCTTGACCAAAAACTTTAACCTGAAGCGGGACAGACGGACGAACAGACGAACGGACGCACAGACCAGAAAACATAATGCCCCCTACTACCGTATGTGGGGCATAAATAAATAGTCCGTTTAAATAAGTAATATACGCATAGTTTTTTTTACAAACTTTATTTCTAGATATTATCTTATGATCATAAACAAGCTTCTGTCCAATTTTGGTAGAAATCCAGGATATTTTGAGAAAGTTATTAAAATTTAAAAAGTTTAACCACAGTGTGAATGTAATGTTAACTGGCATGAAAACTAAGTCCCTTTATAAGGAAAGTACGGAAAAACTTGATTTTATTTTTACAAAATTTACTTCTTGAAATTTATCTTTTGATCATAAACAACTGAAGCTTCTGTTCAAGTTTGGTAGAAATCCAGGATAATTTGAGAAACTTATCAAAATTTAAAAAATATAACCACAGAGCGAATATTTGTGGACGCCGCTGGCGACGGAATTATTAGGTTGGTTCGCTATGTCTCGCTTTTGCGACAAAAAACGCAGGCTCGACGAAAAGGAAAAGAATGTCAACATTGAAAGTAAAACAAAAGGGATGGACCATTTAGTTGACTTTGTCAATCCACAAAAAGATCATTTTATACAGGAAGAAACGATGATAAAATTTTGTTGGGGTAAAAATGTATATAAGCTTAAGTTTTGAGGTCTTGAAGAACTCATAAAAACACGGAAATATGAAAATGTGACCGCCATCAATTTGTATAAATTTGTTTGTGAAGAATATCAGCTTCATTGCAAATGTCTGACAAAAGAAGTCGTAGTTAAACCTATTTTGTAAAAGGAATTTAACTCATGTTATTGGCCAAGTTGATATGCAGAGTATGCCTGGTGGAGATTTTAATATAACAAAATTATGAGATTTTAAGAATTATCAAGATCATTTAACCAAGTTTGCCATAATCTAATGTCTATCTTAAAAAAATAGCTGACTAAATTGCCTATAAATTTCTCAAAAATGTTTTTCTCAATTTTGGATTGATATCATTGTGTTGCATGCTCAAAATGATTTTTAGGGAGTTTCAAAACTTATAAAACAACCATTTTCCAGTTTCAATTCACAAACACTGAAGTGTATGCACTTTTAATGTGCCTTATAATCCTTGATCCTTAAGTAAGCCCTAAAAATCCTTTCCCTTTACTTTCTAATTTGATATCTTGAATTTTGTCTTTAATTTTTAAATAAAAATATCAGGTTAGTAAATAGCTGTAAAAATGACAAAAAAAATCAGTAAATACCTGTAATCACTGAAACAACTAGTAAATACATGTAATTACTAAATTGACTAGTGATTACAGGTATTTACTGAAAAAGTATGAAATGTTTAGTAATTACGTGTAATTCCTAATTTCACCTACCGTATTTATTCTATTTAAAGCCCCCCTACCCAAAATCGAGCGTTCAGAACTTTTGACTTCAAATAAACGCCCCCATTTTGTAGTTAAAAAAAATAAAATTGAAACTTAACCATTACAATATTGCAAAGACATCGACCCGGTCACTCAGAAACATGAAACGAAAAATCAATAATGCCCATGTTTTAATCCACTCCGATAATCCAACACAGTGTGTACAAGTTCCAGTTTCCAGCTAGGCCGTTTTCAGAGGGCGCGGCGCCCGCCCTTTTCCGAGTGGCGCCCTGTGCCCTTTTTACAGTTTTCAGGGCGCCCTGCCTTTTTTGAAGATCGATTGCATATTAATTTGCGTATTGATATGATACGCTAATTACTAAATTTTACCTGGGGAAAAGATTATGACTTTGTTTACCACCCCAAGCTAATCAATGGTTACAACTGGTGTCATAATCTGTTGTTATAGGTAATCCGTTTATCGGATGGGTCATTAATGATCATCAACATTAATTCGTTCAAATATAATCGGTCAGTCGGCAATTATCTTTGAAGAAATGTGCATACCACAACTTGGGCACAATTTGCGATGTTTACCGTAGTTTCATGGAAGAATCGTAATGACAGAAAGTTGGAAAACCATTATAAACTCGTTGAAGACATTGTTTTACTTGTTTTCTGTAAAATAAACAGAAAATTCAGACGTATTTGTCATTGACTGCCTTCATTTTTGATACGAAAATAACAAAATCGGCCTCCATATTGTGATCATATTTACATCATATTTACGTACTGTTTATAATCCTCCAAAGAAGGAGCACACCCGAATAAAGAAAGATAACTCAATCTGATTTTTTTCCTAGCATTGAGTAACCCATTTACATATTCTAAAATGTGTCTCCATACTTCTTGCTTAAGAATATATATGTTTAGGTATTTATTTTGACTTATGGGAAAAGTTAAAGAGGGTCTTAGTAGCAGTGTTGGTAGGGTGCCTTGGTCATCTTTTTCTGTATTCTTTATTTTTGATACTATTTTTCACTGTTGCTTTATATCCTAAAATTGCCATCAAACACAGCAGGGGTAGAAAGGTGAAACTGGTAAAATGTGGTAGACCATAGAAACAGTATGAAACAGATCTTCTTTCAAAACATACTGCATATAAGGTTCAACTGTGCCAAGCAATGATAAAAAAACTTGTGTGACAAGCTGCTTGACAAGTTTTTCAGCCTTAAAAGTAGAAAGATAGAGTTCTATATGGGCTTAAGATGTTGTTCTTGTATAACCTGTGATTCAACGAATAAACACAAATGTTTGTTTAACATCTTTTATTAAAATATGCCCTTTTTATATTATCATATCGCGCGTTAAATGCCCTTTTTCAGGATTGGCACCCTGCCCTTTTGAAAACCTAGCTGGAACACTGAGTTCCAAAATAGATCTGTCAGTTACACAGTACGCTGTTGAAATTATGTTCCATTGATATGCACGCTTGTTCATTCGAAAATTTTAACAAATTATTTGATGAGGTCACATTACCGATAAACGCTATTTATAGATTATGGAGACAATAAGAAACACGTTTATGTTACTATAGTCTGTTTCAACAAAATTCAGGTAAAGGTCAATGAAGTAAGGTACGAAATTCGTTTCTCTAATTGTCGCCCCCCTTTCGGAAATTGTCTCCGTTTGTCATGTACATGGTCATAGGGATTGGAATGTGCCCACCATTTTACATTTGAAACTATTTGATGTATAGAGTTTTTAAAATCTTTCAATATATAAGTAAATTGGTGTTCCTATTCAATTTGAAGGACATAAACATTTTCAGATGTAACAAAGGCGGGCATGAATTTCATTACAAAATTGCTTGTCTCAGCTGGGAATAGAATCTGGAACCTCTAGACCGACTATGTTACAAGGCAGCGCCTTAACGGACTGAGCTAAAGAAGTACTTCCTTAGCTCAACCACTTACTGCTGACTAAGTATCTTCTTAATGTTCTAAGGGAAGCTATCCTGTCACACAGAGAAGAATGTTCACAATACATGCATGTTCGAGGCCATGATAGGTTGGGAACAACCCCCAAAATGAGGTTATTCAAGAATGGCAAGATGGACATCTAATGTATGTTTCAGGTTGTTTGTATCACTAGTCTTATTGAGACAACGTTTATTCTGTTTTATAATCTTGCTTTCTACATAGTTTCTATCGTCTCATACTTCACGACACACGCTTTTGGACTTCAAACCTGCAAACCGGAAGTGAATGCCGGTTTTTCAGAAAAATGTGAGCTTTGTATTTGAATAGGAACTAGTTTTGTACATAAGGGTAGCCCACTTTACTCACCACGAAACAAGAATGATTTTACTATGTTTTTGTCCATTTTCTGTGGTGTAGTTGTAATCGTATAAAACGTATCTTGGTTCTTTCGGCGGCAGAATTTTCTTTAGTTCTTCAAAGGGTAAGGTTCCGGCCTCAAATTCGTGTTCGGCCACTATTTGCCTCTTCTCTTCCTTATTTATTAACAGTACTAGAGCGTCTAATAAATGCTTTGTTTTCAGTTTGGTGTCGTATGTTTTTACAACGCCATCACACAGACCAACTCCTGACATAGCCATCTTGAAAGAAAAAGAAAATATAACTAGTTCCGGTTTGATAGGACAGGTGAACCCATGTAGGATCGAAATCGAGACGAAATGTATGGCATACAAATGCTTCTTTCATCTATTTATTTATTTTAATAAGACTATCATTTAACCTGAAATTAATTTGAAAAATATATATAAGACGACAAAGAAAAGATATTGATAAGTATTTATGCATAACATTTTGGTCGATCGATTCCGATCCTGAAAGTTATGTGACATCATTAGGGGTGGGTTTTCGAAAAGTGTGCATGGCTATATATGGACATGTGAGTCACATGTGAGATCTAAGAGAAAAAAATGTCCTTTTGAGGCTAATAAAACGAGACCAAAATTTTTATTCTAATAATGTAAGGTTTTATTTCTATTGAAGGCTAGAATTAAGGGTGAAAATAAAAATACGAAAAACTTATGAACCTACCTATCTTGTCATCTTGTGCATTATTTTTTGTCAGTTTGTGTGTTTTTATTTATTTAAAATTGTAGTATTTTTTAACCTCTGTGTGCTCGAGTCCTTTTTGTACTAAGCATCTATATATAGATAAATGTATTTTTTAACTTATTTATTTAAGTAAACCTTTGGAGTCTAGACAGAAAACATTTTCTAATTTGAATCTAATTAAGAAGTAGACGGATTTTTTAAATTATTATTTTTTTGGGGGGGAGGGGGGGTTATAGAACAACTGTTTATGTATATATCTGTATAGTTTATTACGCCCCTAAATGCTCAATTGATTTAATAGAAATCTTAGAACATATAAAAAGTATGCAAAACTTAGAAAGTATAAAAAAAAGGGAATTTAAAAATGTAATTCTAAATCGTCTAGAAAATTTGGAAACTGAAAACCCTAAGGAGTATTGGAAACTTGTGAACCTCCTACGCAATGAGAACACGGATAAGCCAGAAAATAATATTGATGGTGAAACCTGGTACAAATATTTTGCTTCTTTAGCATCTATTCCAATAGACAAACATGATCAAATAAAAAAGATTGAAGAGAAATTAAAGTTACTAGAAAGTAATATAACCAGCTTCACACTTTTAGATAACAAGATATCAGAAGCTGAACTAAATAAAGCATTTAAAAAGCTTAAATCAGACAAAAGTCCTGGATTAGATAATATAAGCAATGAGATGCTTAAGGCATCTCAATCTTTTATTAACACAATTTTACTAAAACTTTTTAATGCAGTTTTCACCTCTGGTATATACCCAAGTGAATGGTCAAAGAGTTTTATTTGTCCAATATTCAAAGCCGATGATAGAAAAAAACCTGAAAATTACAGAGGAATTGCTATAAACAATAGTATCGGAAAACTATTTAATATTATTTTAAATAACAGATTTGACCTTTTCTTATAGGGTTCTCCAAAAAAGCACGTACCTCTGACAATATTTTTGTATTAAGATGTATCATTGAAAAATATTTAAAGACTGGAAATAAAAAATTATTCGCATGTTTTGTCGATTTTCGAAAAGCTTTCGATAAAGTCATACACATTGGTATTATGTATAAACTACAACTTTGTAATATAAATAATTATTTTTATAGAATATTAAAATCTATGTACCGGTATACCAAAGACAGATTATGTGTAAAAATAAATGATAAAATGACAGAGTTCATTGTATCAGGGGTTGGTGTAAGGCAGGGGGACATTTTAAGTCCAAATTTATTTAAATTTTTCATAAATGAACTTCCAAAAATTTTGCTGGAAAAGTCAGAATCAGTTTGTTTAAATAACGAAAAGATACCATGTCTCCTATATGCTGATGACCTGGTCATTTTTTTCAGAATCTAGAGCAGGGCTTCAAGACAAACTTGATATTTTATATAACTATTGTAATGAATGGTGTCTTGAAGTCAACTCCCAAAAAACCAAAATATTTATATTTAATAATAATGGACATTTGATAAAAGATGACTTCCATATAGGGGAGGAAAAAATAGACTGTGTAAAGCAGTATAAATACTTGGGTCTTATAATTCAAAACACTGGTAAATTTACTGAGGCTAGAAAACAACTTTACCAAAAAAGTCTTAAAGCCTGTTTTAAGCTCTGTAGGGACTTGAAATCCTCAAAACCTAGTATTGGTACTTTTCTTCATTTATTTGATCATTGTATTAAACCTATTATTTTATATGGTTGTGAAAACTGGGGCACTATTAATATAACCCCTAAGAGAAAATCATCATCTCTCTTTGATATATTTAAGGATTGGGAGTCTGAAAAACTTCACCATAAATTTTGTAAATATATCCTTGGAGTTACTAAATTGTGCACTAATATAGGAGTTCTTACAGAACTAGGAAGATATCCTCTTTACATAGACATGTTAAAACAAGTCTTCATGTATTGGCACAGACTTGAGAATTCCCCATCAAACCTGCTGAATAATGCATATAAGGAGTATATGCATTTACATAGCTTAAACAAAGGTAATAATTCCTGGTACACTAATATACTCTTTTATGGGGAAAAGTTAAACTTTAATTTGGCTTATTGTAAAACCCTAAGTAAATATAAATTTAAAAAATCACTTAAACAATGTCTCCGAAACAGTTTTCTTGAGACTTGGAAAGTAACCAGAGATTCTTATTTACAGGATAAAGGTAAATTGAGTACTTATTTTCATTTGGTAAAGAAACCTATCTATCCTCTATAAATAATGGCAATTGTCGAATTCTTACTAAATTTAGGTTAAGTAATCACAAATTAAGAGTTGAAACTGGTCGTCATGAACGCAGAGTAAATATGTCAGGTAAATTAGAGAGTATTCCACGATGTGAAAGACTTTGTCAATATTGTAATTTGAATGTGACTGAGGATGAACACCATTTTTTATTGCAATGTCCTCTATATGTAACTTCAAGAACCATTTTACTTGATGATTTATTTATGGAATATCCAAAACTAAGAATACTTAATTCGCAAAACCTATTTATATGGATTATGACAAATGATAATGATAATTTTATTAAAAAATTATGCAAATTTTTAACTTCAAACTTAGAAGTGAGAAATAATACTGTCAAGTGAATTAATACAGGTTTTAATGATAATATTTGGGGAAGAGTTATCTTTCTTTTGCTGAACTGACAATGTCGTATATATATGTACTATTGTTTTGTTTTTATATAAATCATATTATAATGTTTAAATTTCATATTGTTTCTAAATATGTATTTTAATTTATGTTTTGTCTATTATCCATTTTGTTTGTAATTCATATGCCTATAAGGGCCCTTTGATTAGGAAATAAACATATTTGATTTGATTTGATTTGATTTATATAATTACTAAATTTGTTCGTACATCATCTGTAATCTTTTATTTTTTTGCGGAAATCCTCAGTAAATTATTTCAACCTCAAGACTGACTTTGTAAAGATGACATGGGAGACTAAGTCTATTTATCAATTAAAGATTTGAATATAAGGAGAGCTATGTGTAAAATGAGAATAAGTGCTCATGATCTTAGAATTGACAAAGATAGATAGTAAAAATACATAGAGAGAACTCAACGTCTATGTCATCATTGATTATCACATGGATCAAACTCTATTGAAGCCGAGACCCATTTCAGTGGCGGATCAAGAGGGGGTCTGGGGGGTTGAAACCCCCTTTTTTGGACGATCGATGCATTTGAATGGGGATATGTAGTTGGACCCCCCTTTTGTAATGGGTTAGGAACCTCCCCTTTTAAAATGACTGGATCCGTCCCTGCATTTTACAGTAAATTGTCCTTTATATTATAAATGAATAGGGAAATTTATTATTTCAATATAAAGTTAACACTTTTTGTACTAATTTTAAAGAACTACCTAAGGATAAGAAATATTTCTGGTTGTTCACAAATGAGCATTTACCGACTCTCATATGTGCCTAGAAAAATTACATTATTAAAGGTTTAGACATAATTAAGATCCAGATGTAAACAAGATATTATATGAAATAATATTTTATTATTGAGAATTAATTATATAATAGTTATATAAGACACGTGTTGTCATGGTTGTGTTAGGCTCTGATCCTGGCCATAACGTTATAGTATGGTATTAGTTTTCTGTTTTGCTTTTTCCAATCATACTGTCATAATATTGTTGTAAAATGATGCCCTTTATGCATGGGTTCTTGATTAGATTAATAAAATTCTTCTCTTATCTGATAGGTACTTCAATTACAAAGTTTGATTTTACAATGGTTTCTTCGAATCATAAGTTTGAAATGTCCGCTAGGGCAAAAAAGCAATGGATTGTAAAAGGAATTGGAAGAGCCTTCTTTGAATTTTTTCTGTCTCAATATTGATTTAAAATGCTGAGAAATGATCCAAACCGGAGTTACTAATAAGCTACCACATTGGAGTCTTTGTTACAAATCCAAAGTTAAAGATGACCAACATCCGGTTGAACAAAGTTTCACGCCTTTATATATCTTTATATGACAGACTATATGATCAATACTTATTTTCACTATGACATAGATCAGTATCGGACCCAGGAGGAAAGGGGGTGTTCCCGGATTGGGACCCCTGTTTTTGGAAGATCAATATATTTCGTCAGAACAATTCAGGTAGGGGCACCACCATTCATAAAACTTGCTGAAGAAAACACTTCATAAAACATACTAACAATAAAAAGAATTACTGAGCCCCGGATACTAATAATTTCACATTGAAATGTGTCCACACTTGTTTGGAATACATGTACATTTCAATTTGATTCCGCTCAAAAAATAATAGTACTGAAATAATATAAGATTTTTTTTACCTTAATGTTCAGTTACACGAAAAGCTTTGATTCTCCTTTAATATATCAATCTACTGAAGTTTTATCCAATTTATAGCAAACATTTTGCTTTCTATTATTTTTGGTCACGGTTTTGCTTTTTCCATATATGGGTAAATGGATCTTCTTGTTGGTACCTATATTTTAGGCAATACCTATTTTTTAACAGATATTTTAAGTAGGAATTTCTCTTTACCTGTATTCTATTTTAATACGACTGACATCATTGTATATATATCATTGTATGTAAACAAAGATGTATCATATAATTGTTTTATCTTCGTCGTTTGAACTCTGGTCTCATTGATCTCCTTAATTTTATAATGTTAGTCAGTAAATCATTTTAATAAATTTATGATTCCTTAAATGGATATTGTAGATCTCTACCCAATATTTGGAAAAGTTCCTTCATTCATAATCTATAGTCAGTGTGAAGATACAGAACACAAGTATAAGCTGTTTTAAAAAGCTAGCAGTCTCATTTCTGATGAAAGTGCAATCTGTTTTCTCTTTGTTAAATCTGTTCGGAATAGCCTTCTATATATATGTATATAACCAACATTGATCAAGGAATTATTCCGAAAGGATTAGTTTAAAAAGCCTACCCACTTACAACAGGAGATGGCAACACCTCCATCATTCTTAAAAACCACACAATGACCCCTCCTAAGAACAGAGTTTGAAAAGTTTGACTCCCCACCCATCGAAAAAAAAATTCCAATCAATTAACCGTTGTGAGAAGGTGATGACTATAAGAAAATCTGATATGTGTATGTAGGACTTGAGAATGAACAAAATAAGCATTCAAATGAGAAACAAAATGTATTGTTATTTAACTTGAACATCCATGTACAAAATGAAGTCATAGTCTTCACATACATGTATTGTTGTCCCTATAAACTTTGAAAATGCTAATCTTTAAATAGTGAAGCTATCAAAGGCACTATATGCCAAATATGGTTATATACATGAGCATGTGCTAATTAAAATTAATGGGATGACGAAAAAAGAAAAAAAAGTACAAAAATTCTTTAATCCAATTTAGTTTCCTACAACTAATAATTCTACAAATTTTGTATAGATAAACTTTCAATAATGATTTTTGTCGAGCCTGCAACTTTTGTTGCAGAAAGCTCGACATAGGGATAGTGATCCGGCGGCGGCGGTGTTAGCTAACTTCATAAAACTTTTATATTTTAGAAGGTGGAAGTCCTGGATGCTTCATACTTTCTATATAGATGCGTCATGTTACGAAGTTTCTGTCAGTCACATGTCCAATGTCCTTGACCTCATTTTCATGGTTCAGTGACTACTTGAAAAAAAAGTTAAAATTTTTTGTAATGTTAAATTCTCTCTTATTATAAGTATTAGGATAACTATATTTGGTATGTGTGTACATTGCAAGGTCCTCATGCCCGTCAGACAGTTTTCACTTGACCTCGACCTCATTTCATGGATCAGTGAACAAGGTTAAGTTTTGGTGGTCAAGTCCATATCTCGGTGTATGGAAGGACTGTAAGGTGTACATGTCCAACCGGCAGGTGTCATCTGACCTTGACCTCATTTATGGTTCAGTGGTTATTGTTAAGTTTTTGTGGTTTGGTCTGTTTTTCTTATACTATATGCAATAGGTCTTCTATATTTGGTGTATGGAAGGATTGTAAGGTGTACATGTCTATCTGGCAGGTGTCATCTGACCTTGACCTCATTTTCATGGTTCAGTGGTTATTGTTAAGTTTTTGTGTTTTGGTCTGTTTTTCTTATACTATATGCAATAGGTCTTCTATATTTGGTGTATGGAAGGATTGTAAGGTGTACATGTCTAGCTGACAGGTGTCGACTGACCTTGACCTCATTTTCATGGTTCAGTGGTCAAAGTAAAATTTTTGAGTTTTGGTCTTTTTTCTAATACTACATTTATATGCAATATGTTAACTATATTTGGTGTATGGGAATATTTTATGATCTATATATTAGTTGTGCAGGTTTTATTTGACCTTGACCTCATTTTCACGGTTCATTGCTCAGTGTTAAGTTTTAATGTTTTAGTCTGTTTTTCTTAAACTATAAGCAGATGGTCAACTATATTTGTTGTATGAAAGAATTGTTAGCTGTACATGTCTTTCTGAAATGGTTCATCTGACCTTGACCTTAATTTCATGGTTTATTGGTCAATGTTTGGCTTTCTTGGTTAATGTGAAGTTTATGTGACAGTTGTAATAAAGTTTTATATTTAGGACTATCAACATACTATCAATGATTAGTAAAGAAGGCGAGACATTTCAGTGTGTGCACTCTTGTTATTCTCTTAATGAATAAATGTACATTTGCTGTCACAGAATTATTTGTAAATCAAAAAAAGAAAAAATATTTAAAAAAAAAAGGAAACTTTTCTTGGATTTTAATTTTTCTCATTATATATAGTTATTTGTATTGCAATCCTAATCATAGGCATTTGTCTCTGAATTCTGTTTTACCTTTATGCCTTAATTTACTTAGGTATAAAGGAAAAAAATCAGGATCCCAATATAGAAAGTGGAACTGGAATAACACATTGCAAATATCACCAATTTTATTTCAGGTGGAAATGTTTTTCAAATTCATAAAGTGTATTGTTTTGTACGTATGAATGCCATGGTGCCAATTAAGTATTCTTATGAGGGTCTTGAAAGGGTTTAAGGAATAAAGAAGAAAGGGTCAAATTAACAGATAATGGAAAAAAATAAAGAATAGAAAAAATAGGGAAAAAAATAAAGAATAGAGAATATTAGGGGTTAAAATATAAAGAAAATGGAAAAAAATAAAGAATAGAAAATATTGGGGGTTATAAAATATAAAGAAATGAGAAAAAAGTGCAATAATAATAATTTTATAAAATAATTATAAGATATTTTTGTTACAATAATGTTGACATAAATCATGACTATGAATTTAACTATGTAAATTCTTAGATTTGAAACCGCAGCCAGATCAGAGCCATACACATAAAAAAGGCATAACAATATATCGATTATTAATTACCAAATGATGTAAGAATATATACCAAATGATTTAAGAATATATATACCAAATGATTTAAGAATACACACACCTTCCTTCTCAAAAATGGTTGAAAAATGATTTAAACACAATAGAAAATTTTAAAGTTGAATATGCATGTTCAGAAACTTTTCAACTCATTGTTTCCAGTGGTCAAAACTAGGTAAAAATGTTTCATACAGTTCTTAAACTTTTGATTGTAAATTTACACATCCTATTGATAATAAACCATAACAGATGATAAAGGAGTGATCAGATTCACTACCTTGAGAGATTAGGCATCCTGCTGGTGCTTTACACTATCAAAGATTTAATAATGACAGACCTTATTTCACAGATTGCTCACTCACTTCAATATCCTGAACAATTTATATACTAGTCAAACATAAAAACTTTAATTGTGTGACCCCCCCCCCCCCCATAAAAAAAATGTTGTCTGATGGTAACCCCCCAGTGGTATGATATTTTTGCCAATGACCCCCCCCCCCCTAGAATGCACCGACCCCCTCAGCTGATAAATAATGACTGTTCCCTAACTACATCGCGGAAGCAGTACGTCATCTGATGAGAGATTTTATAAGAAGCTAGACTATGACCCTTCTTAAGAGTTTAGTTCCGAAATTAACACTGCGTTACAAACCATGTACGATGACTGTCATATAGATAAGGATACAATTGGTTATTTAAAACCAGAGAATGCCAAGCCTGGTCGATTGTATCTTCTTCCAAAATAAACAAGATTAACAACCCTGGTAGACCCATTGTATCCGCAAACGGCCATCCGACTGAGAAAATCTCGGAATGCGTCGATTTTCATTTAAGATCTCATGTAGAAAATCTTCCTTCCCACATTCAAGACACCATAGCTAGATTATCTTCGTAAAATGGAATCCATGAACCCTCTTCCTCCGGAAACCCTTCTTGTCACTTTAGATGACACATCATTGTATACCAACATACCTCATGATGACGGCATACAATCTTGTAGGCAAATATGGGACTCGCGCAACATTTTAGAAACACCTACTGAATGTATTTTGTATTGTGTATTTTGGGAAAAAGATACAATCGACCAGGCTTGGCATTCTCTGGTTTTAAATAACCAATTGTATCCTTATCTATATGACAGTCATCGTACATGGTTTGTAACGCAGTGTTAATTTTGGAACTAAACTCTTAAGAAGGGTCATAGTCTAGCTTCTTATAAAATCTCTCATCAGATGACGTACTGCTTCCGCGATGTAGTTAGGGAACAGTCATTATTTATCAGCTGAGGGGGTCGGTGCATTCTAGGTGGGGGGGGGGGGGGTGGTCATTGGCAAAAATTTCATACCACTGGGTTACCATCAGACAACATTTTTTTTAGGGGGGGGGTCACACAATTAAAGTTTTTATGTTTGACTAGTATATAAATTGTTGAGGATATTGAAGTGAGTGAGCAATCTGTGAAATAAGGTCTGTCATTATTAAATCTTTGATAGTGTAAAGCACCAGCAGGATGCATAATCTCTCAAGGTAGTGAATCTGATCACTCCTTTATCATCTGTTATGGTTTATTATCAATAGGATGTGTAAATTTACAATCAAAAGTTTAAGAACTGTATGAAACATTTTTACCTAGTTTTGACCACTGGAAACAATGAGTTGAAAAGTTTCTGAACATGCATATTCAACTTTAAAATTTTCTATTGTGTTTAAATCATTTTTCAACCATTTTTGAGAAGGAAGGTGTGTGTATTCTTAAATCATTTGGTATATATATTCTTAAATCATTTGGTATATATTCTTTCATTTGGTATATATTCTTAAATCATTTGGTAATTAATAATCGATATATTGTTATGCCTTTTTTATGTGTATGGCTCTGATCTGGCTGCGGTTTAAAATCTAAGAATTTACATAGTTAAATTCATAGTCATGATTTATGTCAACATTATTGTAACAATTATAAAAATCATTGTAATAAATTACTTTGCTCTTCATTGGAATACAAAAATATCTTATAATTATTTTATGAAATTATTATTATTGTACTTTTTTCTCATTTCTTTATATTTTATAACCCCCAATATTTTCTATTCTTTATTTTTTTCCATTTCCTTTATATTTTAACCCCTAATATTCTCTATTCTTTATTTTTTTTTCCATTTTCTTTATATTTTAACCCCTAATATTCTCTATTCTTTATTTTTTTTCCTATTTTTTCTATTCTTTATTTTTTTCCATTATCTGTTAATTTGACCCTTTCTTCTTTATTCCTTAAACCCTTTCAAGACCCTCATAAGAATACTTAATTGGCACCATGGCATTCATACATACAAAACAATACACTTTATGAATTTGAAAAACATTTCCACCTGAAATAAAATTGGTGATATTTGCAATGTGTTATTCCAGTTCCACTTTCTATATTGGGATCCTGATTTTTTTCCTTTATACCTAAGTAAATTAAGGCATAAAGGTAAAACAGAATTCAGAGACAAATGCCTATGATTGGGATTGCAATACAAATAACTATATAATGAGAAAAATTAAAATCCAAGAAAAGTTTCCTTTTTTTTTTTAAATATTTTTTCATTTTTGATTTACAAATAATTCTGTGACAGCAAATGTACATTTATTCATTAAGAGAATAACAAGAGTGCACACACTGAAATGTCTCGCCTTCTTTACTAATCATTGATAGTATGTTGATAGTCCTAAATATAAAACTTTATTACAACTGTCACATAAACTTCACATTAACCAAGAAAGCCAAACATTGACCAATAAACCATGAAATTAAGGTCAAGGTCAGATGAACCATTTCAGAAAGACATGTACAGCTAACAATTCTTTCATACAACAAATATAGTTGACCATCTGCTTATAGTTTAAGAAAAACAGACTAAAACTAAGGATTTTCTTATTCCAGGCATAGATTTCCTTAGCCGTATTTGGCACAACTTTTTGGAATTTTGGATCCTCAATGCTCTTCAACTTTGTAATTGTTTGGCTTTATAAATATTTTGATATGAGCGTCACTGATGAGTCTTATGTAGACGAAACGCGCGTCTGGCGTACTAAATTATAATCCTGGTACATTTGATAACTATTTTAGGAATTTTGGATCTCAATGCTCTTCAACTTCGTACTTTATTTGGCTTTTTTAAAACTTGTTTGGATTCGAGCGTCACTGATGAGTCTTTTGTAGACGAAACGCGCGTCTGGCGTATATTTTAAAATTTAGTCCTGGTATCTATGATGAGTTTATTCCCAACCTGATCTTTGGCTAGATCAATATTTGTACCTTTTCTTCTCTGTACATGAATATGTCCTACAGATTAAACACAAATTCAATTGTATTTCAAAATTTTCTTAATCAAGTTAATATCAAAGCACTGTGATAACATATGTATGTTTACATGTTTCAAAGGGACAAGTTACATCATTAAATGCATACATTCTTTTCATAAGTTAATAATGAATTTTATTTTATTATTGTGTCACATACTGATTCACAATGGAAATATACATTAAAACAATCAGTACCCAGCCACAAGATAGCTTCGAGACGCAACTTAAGAGTGTCCTAAGTCGATTCTAAGTCCATCCTAAAATCGGTCTTATCTATGACTTACGACGAATTTTGGGATACTTTCGAGAACACCACCCCAGGTCCCTCAAAGCATAAAATGATTTTACCGATTAAATATTTAATTTTTACTATTTACAATTATTTTGTTCAATTCTAATATAAAACGTAGTTATATTTTTTGGCTTATATTTTGTTTCAAAGAGTTTAGATCTAAAATTATAATATAAAAATTATTTTTAACCTTTCATTTAAAACTAATTATTTTCTAATAATTAATCGGTTTATGAATTAAAGTTCTTGGTTGAATTTGATACAATATTTCATTTTTTTCATTTGATATTTTCTTTTACGCCAATACTTAGGACATCCCAGCTAATATAATCCTCAGATAGCTTCGATGTGCAGCATGCTGAGAAATGTCGTAGGTCGATCCTAACTATATATATCATATTTTCTGTCCTAAGACTATCTTATAGGACTTATCTTAGGACAGTGTCGATTACCAGGCCACAGTTAGCATAATGTTATTATGTGACAAATGTATTTTAATTTAAATGAATAAATGTCTTTTATTTACTTGCATTTACATTTTATGCATTAATCTTAATGCCTGCACACATTTTTCAGGATTTAAGCTTAAATCCTAGGATTTAAGACTAATGCCTAACATCATTTAGGCAATAGACTTACTGCCTAGGCGTTAGCGTATTGCCTAGGATTTAAGCTTAATGCCTAATTTCACTTATTGCCGCTAACATATACAACTCTAATTATGTTTTTAGTTAAACAGATTTCTTCGTTTTCAGGAGTCCAGATGAAGCTCCAATGAAAGAAAAGATGATATATGCATCCAGTAAAGATGCTGTAAAAAAGAAATTACAAGCTATTAAAATAGAAGTGCAAGCAAATGACCTAGGTGATTTAGATGAGGCAGATATTGAAGCTAAATTGAAAAAGATTTAGGACTTATATTGACAGCATTATGTATAAAACTTTCAAACATAGCTCTATGAATCATAACTTTACTGCTTAAACTTTGTGTCACTAACAAGTGGCAGTGCAGTTATTCAAATTGGTGCACTCAATGACTGTTGCCGTGGAAATACCACGACCTCTTAAAGTACAGCAAGAGCTATCAGCTTACAAGAAGAATTAAGACTTTATTTAAACATTGAATTATCTAATGTTTGTTATTTAAATATTGTTTTTCCTATACTTTCTATTTTATACATGTATGTGTGTTGAGATTGTCATTTTAAGACATTCTGATATCAACAGTAATACGTCCTCCCAAAGGAAATGTGTGGTATGATCAGATAGCAATGCACAATAGTAAATATAAACAATGAAGGAAATAGACTAGATTTGTTTCTACAAATTTTGTATAAATGCCAATTTACAAATGTCAAAAGTATAATAAAATGTAGAACAAAGAATTAATTTTTCCTTCTCTTCTCTAACATGTTTTTAATACATGCTTATACTTGCTGGTACATTTAACGAATTTGAATGTTTTTTTTTTAATCTTGCACAAAAGAATGATTTGAAATAACCATGATAACAACGTATAATGTAAATTGTATTTGGTTATAATTGTTGAGATTTGTTTGTACTTTGGCAACAGTCCAGGTATGAATGGGTACAGCTGTGCTTTCTTCATATGTGTCACATGTATGCTACTACGTGATTGTAGATGTCTGCCATGTGTAGTATGTTTTTGTTCATTGCTGTAGTATGTATTCCTTTTTGTATTGCTTAGCATGATGTCTATCGGGGCTTTTATAGAAAAATGAAACAAAATACTGTATCATGTAAATACGCGTATTGTGTCTGAAGCGACTTTCTGTATTTACGTTCATGAGGAACGTACCTAAACATGTGTTAGCCTAGAAATACAAAAACATATACATAGCTTTTTGTATGTTAATTGTAGCCTTTGTTCATTGTTGCGTTTGTTTGCTTTCTTGTATGTTGCATATATTATAAAATTTGAGGTGAGTAGGTAATAAAATTGAGACTTGAAATTGGGAATACATGTATGTCAACGAGACAACAACCCAATCACTAAGCTTACAACAGCCGAAGGCCATTAATGGATCTGCAATGCAGTGAGAAACTCTCGCACCCCGAAGAATCATTCAGCTGGCCCCCAAACAAATAAGTACACTGGTTAAGTGACAATGAACGTCATACCAAACTCCGCATTATACACAAGAAACTACACATTTTATATGTGCCTGTCCCAAGTCAGGAGTCTGTAGTTAGTGGTGTCGTTGGTTCATGAAAAAATTATGCACCCTCCAAAGTTAAAATAAAGTAGTCGAGCCTTAAAATGTAAATTGAAATAGTAACTGTATATATACACTTTCCTATTTACAACTGTCCAACATTGTTTTCAACTGACTTTTGCAAGAATCTACAGACATTTACTTATTTCAAATCAAAAGCAAACAACAATTATTTGGTGACCATTCAGTCAGCTGTCTAGGGTTCATATATTATTTTGGTTAAATGTTTTATAATTTTTAATTTGTGTTTTAATTCTTGTCTATTTATCAGTTGGCTAGGTCTTATAAGTTGTATGTAAAACAAGTTGCTTTCTTTTCTTTTCTCAAAGAAACTTGTTCTATATTCAACTTCTAAGACCTAACCGGTAAAATTTGTAAATTCAACATTCATCCACAAAAAAACCCGAACTTTACTTCTATTTCTGTATTTTTATTTTGTAATCTTTTACAGTTTTCGAATATGATATATATTGCTGAAGTGACATATAGGTCCAATGGGCCGGGTCAGTGTAAATAATATGAAATTGCTATCATATATAATTGTATAAATGTATGTTATGATACACATCATATGTCAATGACATGTTTCTGTATAATAAACAATTACTTATACATACTTACTCACTATTGATATCTGTAAAGATACTTACTTACTCACTATTGATATCTGTAAAGAAACACTTCCCAATCAATGAGGTTTTTTTTACATATCCGCATATTTAAAAATTTGATTTCATTTTCCCGCAATAAGTTTTATACGGTACCTGCAAAAAAGTTCTTTGTATAAACATATAATGTTATAGCATATATATGTATTCATAGAACCGAGAATGTTTTAATGGGAATGTGTCAAAGAGAAAACCGCTAAGGAGCGGAAAAATAGTCAAAGGCCAATAATGGGGGAAAATGTATGGTAACGCATGGCAAGGATTAAATTGTGTATAATACAGTTTTTTGCGTACAGCAATTATTTAGTTTCTGTGCTGCATGGGTCAATAAAGAAAGCAAAAATGTTTAGATTTTCAGGTGAGGTTTTAGAATTTGTGTAAGATGTTCGGACTTCTTGGTGTTTTCCCCTGCAATACAATGTAAAATATTTTTCCCCTTAACACCCATAAGATTTTTTTCTTGGAAGACATAATAGTTCATAAAAGGTCATTTACCAAATTTAGTCAGATTCTTGATGTTCTTTTTTGTATTGAAACCCAAATATAACCATTGCAAATATAAGGTAAAAATCTGAGTCAATCTTTTCCCGCCATATTTTGTAAATCCAATAGCTCGAAAAAGAGTTATCAATATTTTTTGCTTTATATATTGATACTATTGCTCTTCCAGATTATAGTTTCAATTCTAAATTCTTGATTTATTTAATTTCACCTAAGTACATCTCACAGTTAACATTATAAAAGCTTTGTTGTTCCCACACAAGTTTATAAAGTTAAAAATAATTAGTGATTAGTCCTTTTTTTTTAAATCCCTTTTAATCTGCATAGTTTGCACTTTATACTTAGCTTCAGAATTTGGTTGCAATTCTGACACTGCATGGAATCACATGATCAAATGATACGTGTTTGACACTTATGCATGTATTTAAAAGCAATTATAATAGGTGTTAATTTTAATGAGGTGTCAATTAATCGTAAATTTTCCAGACATGGGATCAATCGAATTTGTGATATCTACCGAAACTCTCGCACCCCGAGGAATCCTTCAGCTGGCCCCCAAACAAATAAGTACACTGGTTAAGTGACAATGAACGTCTAACCAAACTCCGCATTATACACAAGAAACTAAAATTAAAAATCATGCAAGACTAACAAAGGCCAGAGTCTCCTGACTTGGGACAGGCGCAAAAATGCGGCGGGGTTAAACTAGTTTTATATGGTCCCGCCACATTTTATATGTGCCTGTCCCAAGTCAGGAGTCTGTAGTTAGTGGTGTCGTTGGTTCATGAAAAAATTATGTACCCTCCAAAGTTAAATCCCTTTTAATCTGCATAGTTTGCACTTTATAATTAGCTTCAGAATTTGGTTGCAATTCTGACACTGCATGGAATCACATGATCAAATGATACGTGTTTGACACTTATGCATGTATTTAAAAGCAATTATAATAGGTGTTAATTTTAATGAGGTGTCAATTAATCGTAATTTTTTCCAGACATGGGATCAATCGAATTTGTGATATCTACCGAAACTCTCCCAGGGGGGTAACCGAATAACTAACAATTTACGCAAAAATGCGCGAAAGAAAATAGTTCTCGAAAGTTTACTTATTAGTTTTTTTATTTATTTGTATACAAATGTTATTATTTTAAAGGACTATTCATTTAAACATGAGTCGTTTTATGTATGGTAATTGAATTGTGGTACATTTTCACCATATTTACTAAAAACATTTCACCGCTCACGAAAGAAACAACATAATTTCCATACACGATTCAAAATTTGTTCCACCGAGTTTGGAGTAAGACAGTTGAAAGATAAGATTCGGAAACGACGCGTGTGAAATATTAGTCCAGAAAACAAGGTTTGGTTTTTCGTCTTATTCATTTTCATTTAATTAAGATACATTCTTTTTTAAATGAAAATGATCATTGAAACATCAAACAAACGATGGCGCTACGCATAACCGATTAAGTATATTTAAACATGCACTCGGAAAAGATGCAGCACGTGAATGATTTTAGCAACGTTAAGTCGGCTTCATGTAACTGTACAAACAAATGACGAAGGTTATAATAAAATTACCTATTTCGATTTTGAGTCGGGATTATAACCCTTGTTGGGAAGTATTTGCAGATTTCAAGATTGCTGTGCATGCCCAGTTCAACAAACTTTGGTAAAACTATGCATTCCATATTTATAAACGAATGCACAGTTTTATACAATCTTTTGATGATCTAGGCTTCATTGTTTAATATGCCTGTATGAACTGCTCACTTGTACAATTTCCTGGGGAATTGTGCATGATGTACAGATCGTATGAAAATTGTAAAACAATGCCTGCACAGTTTAATAAGCTTTGGTAAAACTGTACATTCCATATTTATAAAGTAAAACGAATGCAGTTTTACAATTGTTTGATGATCTAGGCTTCATTGTTTAATATGCATGTATGAACTGCTCACTTGTACAATTTCCTGGGTAATTGTGCATGATGTACAGATCATATGAAAATTGTAAAACAATGCACGCCCATTTCAACAAACTTAGGTTAAACTGCGCATTTCATGATAATAAACGAATGCATAGTTTAACAATTGTTTGATTATCTAGGCTTCATTGTTTTATATGCATGTATGAACTGCTCACTTTTACAATTTCCGGGGAATTGTGCATGATGTACAGATCATATTAAAATTGTAAAACAATGCACACCCATTTCAACAAACTTTGGTAAAACTGTGCATTCCATAATTATAAACAAATGCACAGTTTTACAATTGTATGATGGACCTGATTGCATGCCTTAACGTGCATCAGCATGCACAGTTTTACAATTGTTTGATGATCTAGGCTTCATTGTTTTACGTGCATATATATGAACTGTTCGTTTGTACAATTTCCTGGAGAATTGTGCATAATGAACAGATCATATAAAAAAAGTAAATCAATGCATGCCCAGTTCAACAAACAATTGTAAAACTGGGCATGCTCAGTTCTACAAAATCATGTGACAAAACATACCTCAACAGTCAGATTCTGTTTCTGTCAGAAATTGTTGAACAGGTCTTTTTAACTGAAGAGACAAGTTCCAGTATTGTGAAATATATAAATTAGAAATGATAGGGCCTCCCACCTCATTATAATCTTTGAATATTTAACTTAGTTTTGACAATAAAATTTTATGAGTCGGACTTATTTTGCAGGGTCGGTCGGGTTTGGGGAAACAAACAATATTTTATTTTGGGCCTAATTTTAACATACATGCTAACTTTTCAGCATCTCCATTGGGATTTTAACTGCAAGAGGACTTTTAAGATGAACCTCATAAATTGTCATTAGTATTTTTAGGACCCTGTTGACGAAGTCAAGCACGACTTTAGGCTTGTACTCTGTCTTTCTGTTCATCTGTTAGTCTTGACAAGTCAGTTTTTAAAATCTTTCATGCTTGAAGATATTGATTTGATAATTGTTGTGTTGTTTTATCATGACAAGTTACAGATAAAGTTCCAAATTTGGTCTGGTCTGAAGATTAATAGAGTCCACTATATATGGTGTATGGAAATATTTAAAGATGTACATATCAGTGTGGTTTTATTTGTCCTTGTCACAGTTTCATTGTTGAGTGTTTTTATGTCTTGATTTGTTTTTCTTAAAACTTAAACAATCAGATCAGCTATATTTGTTGTATGGGATGTTTGTCCCATCCTGCACCTTCTAAGAACAAACCATCCACAAAGCAACCTAAGAAACAAATTGGAGTTATCAAATTAGTTTCAGTATGAAAATACACATATATGTCTTTAAACATAAGATATTCAAATGACATTTGTACACCATTTGTTTTTCAAAATACAGAGAAAAATCAACCCAAACAGAGTAAAATTCCCAATTTTCTGCTTATTTTACAGTGGCAGCCTACCTTAAATCTGCCTCTGTTTTATGTTCATATTTAATGGCTTAGCACTATCATCCTTATAAAATAGTGAAATACATAAATTTATTGTTTAGCAGACATGCTAATGCTTTATTATTTAGTTGACGAGCCATTCAAGTACTTGTCTTCCAGTGTAGCAAATGTACTATGTTTTGGAATCCATGAACTCTTCTTTTTTAAATGCGGAATTCTGATTTCTTCCTCGAAGTCAGACGAGTCTGAGTCTTTCTCATTATCCCCCTCTTTATCCTTGTTACCAAAATATTCTTGGATTCTGAGGGTTCTGGCAAAGTTATCAAGGTCATCTTCCAGTTTCATATTATCTATGTTACTGAGAGTAGGGCAAAAAATCAAACCCTTAGACAAGACTTTATTTTCGTCCTCAGATAAAAAGACTGTGGATAAATTGACAACCGTGTTGTTGGGATTGGTCGAGTCTCGAATTTTTCTTTGAAATCTATGATTTCGAGGCTTTTTATTTGATTTTTTAGAAAGGTCTGATCAAAGCGTGGTTAATTTACACACCATCACGTTTAAATTTGTAAATCTGTTTGACGTGGTGCTTATGTGATTCAATACGTTTGATATCACCAAGACGTACTTGAAATTCGTCAAGTTCAGAATCAGACAATTGTTCACGAGATTGGCAGTTCAAATGATCACGTAGTTTAAATAAATAATTTACTTGATGAATTGCTTCTTTGCGTAAAAAGTAAAATCACAAAAATACTGAACTTAGAGGAAAATCAAATCGGAAAGTCCATAATCACATCATGCACATGGCAAAATCAAATAACAAAACGCATCAAAAACGAATGAACAAGAACTGTCATATTCCTGACTTGGTACAGGCATTTTCAAATGTAGAAAATGGTGGATTAAACCTGGTTCTATAGCGCAAACCCTCTCACTTTGATGACAGTCTCATCAAATTCCGTTATCTTTACATTGATGCGTTATCTAAACAGACACAATAAATAAAATAGTGAAAATATGGGTACATCAGTCATCATCGTATAACAATTTTATAGACAATAACTGTTTAGTGTCTTTAAATATCAGTTGTATTTGTACGAGGAAACAAGGTGTATGCGAGCTTTTAGCGAGCTACTACACCTGTTTCGAGCCGAGTACAAATGCAGCTGATATTTAAAGACACTAAACAGTTATTGTCTTTATCCTGCAATTAATTCTGTATATTATTTGTGTTTTGAAAGACACAAAAACACATGTTTTGCATTTATTTTTTATTTAAAATCCCTCTTGAGGCCCGTGTAGTAATACGATACAGTAATCACACATTCAGCTGAAGAACGGGTTCGCAAAAAGAGAATCTCGAATGCTCAACAATAATACATCGCTGAAGGTGAATAATTATCTATTTTAACAAAACAACTTAACAGTAAAAACAAATAACAAAACATTGTTCAATTTAAAACAGGAGTGTACGAGTTGTCCTACCCTTCAGACTGGCCATTCATTCACTAAACATGCATGCTGAAATTGACATGGTTGTTTTTGTTACACAATCATACACATTCAAGTTTTGAAATCGATAGTTGTCATTGTGTTTTCAGAAAATTGGTGTGATTCTTATTGCTCTTAAGAAATGTTTAAAAAAGAAAACAGAACGTATAAAAGTTATCGTTAATTCGCAATTTTAATACGTCAATTGAATGCGATTGCAATACACATTCTCAGGTCACGTAGGTTCATACCATACTCATTCCGGCAGTGGGCGGAGCTTTAAAGCGATATCTGTATAGTATACAGATACAGCATAGCGATATCTGTAGGGCTGTATCTGTATAATAGAACACCCAATTGCAGGATAAAAAGGAATAATTTAACAAACACATTCATTGATTTGTGTGTCTGACGTCAGAAAATTTTATACGTCACATAAATTTGTCGTTCAATGTGCATACAAACAATTTAAAAATTTACATAGGCAATGTTAGCATAAAAGGTCCATCAGACTAAAAGAACTGTTGTATAGAATGTTATTGCATCTATGGAAAAATCTGTTTGACTTTTCTCCTGTTGTAAGTGGGGAGGCTTTTAAAACTAATCCTTTCGGAATAATTCCTTGATTAATGTTGGTTATATATATATATATAAAAGGCTATTCCGAACAGATTTAACAAAGAGAAAACAGTTTCTACTTTCATCAGAAATGAGACTGCTAGCTTTTTAAAATAGCTTTTACTTGTGTTCTACAATGTTCTATATCTTCACACTGACTATAGATTATGAAGAAACTTTTCCAAATATAGGGTAGAGATCTACAATATCCATTTAAGGAATCATAAATTCAGTAAAATAATTTACTGACTAACATTATAAAATTAAGGAGATCAATGAGACCAGAGTTCAAACGACGAAGATAAAACAATTATATGATACATCTTTGTTTACATACAATGATATATATACAATGATGTCAGTCGTATTAAAATAGAATACAGGTAAAGAGAAATTCCTACTTAAAACATGTGTTTAAAAATAGGTATTGCCTAAAATAGGTAAAAATTAGTTAATGTCCAACAAGAAGATCCATTTACCCATATATGGAAAAGCAAAACGGTGACCAAAAATAATAGAAAGCAAAATGTTGGCTATAAATTGGATAATAATTCAGTAGATTGACATATTAAAGGAGAATCAAAGTTTTCGTGTAACTGAACATTAAGGTAAGGTAAAACATCTGATATTATTTAAGTACTATTATCTTTTGAGTGTCATATTAAATCAAATTGAAATGTACATGTCTCACAAACAAGTGTGGACACAGTGATCAGTTCCGGATTCAGGGGAAGGTATCCAGGGGTTGGAACACCCTTTTTTTTTTGGACGATCAATGCATTTGAATGGGGACATATAGTTGGACCCCCTTTTGTCCTGGGTTGGGAACCCCCTTTTTTAAATGTCTGGATCCAGCCCTGCAGTTCAATGTGAAATGATTAGTATCCGGGGCCCAATAATTCTTTTAATATTGTTAATATGTTTTATGAAGTGTTTTCTTCAGCAAGTTTATAAATAGTGGTGCCCCCACCTGAATTATTCGACTGTCTTTTTTATGTCATTCTTATATAGTTCTGTTTTAAAGAGAAGATTTAACAGCCCATGAGGCATATAAGAATTTCAAACAAATATATTGCATGCGTAATTTTTTTCTTAGTGAAAAACCATTTAAATTCAAGGGGGTATAAACAATATCCTGATGTCCAATTTGACGGGTGGATAATCCAGATTTCCGACCCATACCTTATAGTGTTAAATACTGAAAAAAATAATTTGATTGGAAGAGTTGAAAAACCAAACAAAGAAAAGTTTCCATTTTACGCGAAAAATTCAAAACGACTCCGACAAAAAAAACCAAAACCCCTCCTTCCCCCCTTCAGGTGAAGTGAATTTGTTGGTGCCATGCAATATTATATTTTCTCTGTTTGGCAGCACGTACACACTGCAGTATAGCGCCGAGGATCTTCACAGTATCATATTTAAGTGCAAGATTTAAGTGTTTTCAATGCAAGAGAAAATTTTTTAAGAAGTATCTATAAGGGGGGGGGGGGGGGGTGTTCCAACCATTTGTCCTCATTCAAATGCATTGATCTTTCAAAAAAGGGGGTTCCAACGCCTGCACACACCCTTCCCCCTGGATCTGCAACTGATCTATTTTATAGTGAATCTTAGTATTGATTAAACATTTAATCAGTCTTATGTGAAACTTTGTTAAATTGGATGTTGGCCATCTTTAAATTTATCATTTTTTTTGTCCTTGCGGCCATTTCAAACTTATGATTCAGATCACCTCATCCCCACCCCCCCCCCAACCAACCCCCAAAAAGGGAAAAAAAATCTGTCTTTTCTTAGATTCAAGAAATGTTGTCTGTCTAAACTCCAAAGGTTTACCTAAATAAATAAGTTAAATTATATATATATATCTATATATAGATGACTAGTACAAAAAGGACTCGAACACACCGCTAGGTTAAAAAAATACTATAAATAAATAAATACACACACCAATATTTTTTATCACTCTTAATAAATTCCAGCCTTCAATAGAAATAAAACTTGTTTTGTACAAAATGGAAACTTGGTTTCAAAGTATTATTAGCAACAAAAGGACATTTTCTCTCTTAGACTGACATGTCCATATATAGCCATGCACACTTTTCGAAAACCCACCCCTAATAATGTCACATATCTTTCAGGATCGGAATCAATCGCCCAAAATGTTATGCATAAATACTAATCAATATTTTTTCATTGTCGTCAAATATATATTTTTAAAATTAATTTCCTGTTTAATGATAGTCTGATTAAAATAAATAGATACATATAAGCAGCGTTTGTATGCCATACATTTCATCTCGACTTCGATCCTACATGTGTTCACCTGTCCTATCAAACCGGAACTAGTTATGGCACCCTCAATGGAGTTGGGTGACATATTGTTATTCTAGGTTTTTTTTTCTTCTTATTATTTTTTTCTTCCACTTTTCTTGTCCAGCTTATATCTTGGAATTTTATAACCAATGTTAATGGGACTTAAACATAATGTTAACCACCATGTGTAGATTTTCTAATATGGGTTGGCATATTCAAGATGACTGCCGTTGCGAAAAAGATTTTTTTTTTTTAAAATACTCCAATCTTTCTAAAACTTTGCAAAAATGTTAATTGGCATGTGTAGATCCAGTCTTTTACTTGGAATTTTCAAAATGGCTGCCGTTACCCTGGCAATAGGGGAGGGTTCCATCCGTTATTGCTGGCAATTACAAATCTAGTAATGTTTTCTTTTTCTTTCAAGATGGCTATGTCAGGAGTTGGTCTGTGTGATGGCGTTGTAAAAACATACGACACCAAACTGAAAACAAAGCATTTATTAGACGCTCTAGTACTGTCAATAAATAAGGAAGAGAAGAGGCAAATAGTGGCCGAACATGAATTTGAAGCCGGAACCTTACCCTTTGAAGAACTAAAGAAAATTCTGCCGCCGAAAGAACCAAGATTCGTTTTATACGATTACAACTACACCACAGAAAATGAACAAAAACATAGTAAAATCATTCTTGTGTCGTGGTGAGTAATGTGAACTTCCCTTATCTTCAAAACAAGTTTCTACTCAAATACAAAGCCATGAACAAAGCTCACATTTTCTAAAAAAGGGCATTCACTTCCGGTTTGTAGGTTTGAAGTCCAGTGTGTGTCGTGAAGTTTGAGACGATAGAAATTATGTAGAAAGCCTGACTAAATAACAGAATAAACGTTGTGTCATTAAGTCTTATGATACACTCAACCTAAAACGAAGATAGTATCTTAGATAACTTCAATTTGGGAGGGGGTATATATATAAAATTTAGTCCTTGTATCTATGATGAGTTTATTTACAACCACTGGGTCGCTGCCACTGCTAGTGGAGATTTATTTCCCCGAGGGTATCACAAGCCCAGTAGTCAGCACTGTTTGTGCTGACATGATTTATCATTGATATTGTTATATTTATAAATTAACTGTTTACAAAATTTTGCATTTTTTTAAATACTAAGCTTTCTTACCGCAGGCATGGATTACCTTAGCTGTATTTGGCAACACTTTTAGGAATTTTGGATCTCAATGCTCGTCAACTTCGTACTTTATTTGGCTTTTTTAAAACTCTTTTGGATTCGAGCGTCACTGATGAGTCTTTTGTAGACGAAACGCGCGTCTGGCGTATATATAAAATTTAGTCCTGGTATCTATGATGAGTTTATTCCCAACCTGATCTTTGTCTAGAACAATATTTGTACCTTTTCTTCTCTGTAAATGAATATGTCCTTCAGATTAAACACAAATTCAATTGTATCTAAAGATTTTCTTAATATCAAAGCACTGTGATAGTGAATTTTATTTTATTATTGTCTCACATACTGATTCACAATAGAAATATACATTAAAACAATCAGTACCAAGCCACAAGGTTGGCCTATGAGACACACAATTTAACCAAACGGTTAGGGTTAGGCTATTTTTGTTGCCTTTTCCGTAGCATCCTTCACACTATTTGTTAATATTTTTCAAGAGCAACTGATTTTAAACCAGTACACTTGAATTTAAATCTCTCATATTAATAAGCTGTACAACTTCCCAAACAATCAAGTTATTATCATTTATAGAGTACATGTATACAACTCTAATTATGTTTTAAATTAAACCGATTTCTTCGTTTTCAGGAGTCCGGATGAAGCTCCAATGAAAGAAAAGATGATATACGCATCCAGTAAAGATGCTGTAAAAAAGAAATTACAGGCTATTAAAATAGAAGTGCAAGCAAATGACCTAGGTGATTTAGATGAGGCAGATATTGAAGCTAAATTGAAAAAGATTTAGGACTTATATTGACAGCATTGTGTATAAAACTTTCAAACATAGCTCTATGAATCATAACTTAACTGCTTAAACTTTGTGTCACTAACAAGTGGCAGTGCAGTTATTCAAATTGGTGCACTCAATGATTGTTGCCATGGAAATACCACGACCTTTTAAAGTACAGCAAGAACTATCAGCATACAAGAAGAATTAAGACTTTATTTAAACATTGAATTATCTAATGTTTGTTATTTAAATATTGTTTTTCCTATACTTTCTATTTTATACATGTATGTGTGTTGAGATTGTCATTTTAAGACATATCTGATATCAACAGTAATACGTCCTCCCAAGGGAAAAGTGTGGTATGATCAGATAGCCATGAACAATAGTAAATATAAACAATGAAGGAAATAGACTAGATTTTTCTACAAATTTTGTATAAATGCCAATTTACAAATGTCAAAAGTATTATAAAATGCAAAACAAAGAATTAATTTTTCCCTCTCTATTTTTTTCTAACATGTTTTTTTAATACATGTTTATCTTTGCTGGTGTATTTAACGAATTTGAATAGTTTTTTTTAAATTTTGCACAAAAGAATGATTTGAAATAACCATGATAACAACGTATAATGTAAATTGTATTTGGTTATAATTGTTTTGTTTGTACTTTGGCAACAGTCAGATTTTGTTTCTGTCAGAAATAAATTATTGAGCAGGTCTTTTTAACTGAAGAGACAAGTTCCAATATTGTGAATTATATAAAGTAGAAATGATAGGGCCTCCCACCTCATTGATCTTTGAATATTTGACAATAAAATTTTACGAGCCGGAATCATTTTGCAGGGTCGGTCGGGTTTGGGGAAACAAACAATATTTTATTTTGGGCCTAGTTTTAACATACATGCTAACTTTTCGGCATCTCCATTGGGATTTTAATTGCAAGAGGACTTTTAAGATGAATCTCATAAGTATTTTAGGACCCTGTAGACGAAGTCAAAAACACGACTTTAGGCTCGCAATCTGTCCATCTGTTAGTCTTGACAAGTCAGTTTTCAAAATCTTTCATGCTTGAAGATGTTGATTTGATATTTTTGTGTTGTTTTATCATGACAAGTTACATATCAAGTTCCAAATTTGGTCTGGTCTGAAGATTAAGAGAGTCCACTATATATGGTGTATGCAAATATTTTAAGATATACATATCAGTGTGGTTTTATTTGTCCTTGACCTAACTTTCACAGTTTCATTGCTGATTGATCTGTTTTTCTTAAAACTTAACAATCAGATCAGCTATATTTGTTGTATGGGATGTTTGTAAGGTGTATATGTCTGTCTGGCAGGTATCATCTAATTACCTTGACCTTATTTTCATGATTCATTTGTCAATGTTAAGTTTTTATGGTTTAGTTTGTTTCTTGATTACTATAAGTAAAAAATGTCAACTCTAGTGATAGTAAGGTGTACACGTCTTCTTTCATGGTTCATTGGTCAATGTTTTGTTTTCTTGTTTAAGACTGTTTCTAAGAAACTACAAGCAAAAGATCAACTATATTTGGTGTATTGAATGATTGTAAGGTGAACATGTACATGTAATTCCGGTTTGGTTAATTTCACCTTGACCTCATTTTCTCATGTTAGATTTTTGTGCCAGATGAGCTGAAAAAGTGTCTTTATGGTATTCATTGTAAGATACTTTTAATTTAGTATTCTTGTAATTGTGATATACTGCAAGTATAATTATTAAAACTTTTATTTGTCATGAATAACTGATAGAGCATTGTGTTATATAGCTTCAACATATAGTTTCATGATTTTAAAGATTTAGACAGTAACACTATTTTCATTGTTCATAGAAGTAAAAATGTTATTACTTTATATTTTCCAGATACTATTTCGAAGCCGAATAAGCATACTGTTACTGATATATATTACCAGGTGCCATACACAGGTTATCACATGTTCTTGTATTTGTCTTGTGTCATTTCAGATTTGAATGGATTGTTTGAATGGTTATATTTTATGTAATTTTTCAAATACTTAGTTTCATAACTAAGTATCAATCATATTGTGCAAAGATCATTTCGATAAGCAGCATGTATTTTTGTATACTTGATTTAGTGTATTGTATTGTATTTCATAAAAGTTTTGACATGTAATCTAGTCTGCTTTACCGCCCACTGTACCCTACTACAAATCCAGTGATTGCAATAACTCACATGGCCATATGAGCCTTTATGAAGTCAATACAAATTGACCCCTTCAGATCAAGTATAACTGCTTGTAAGTTTGAATTAACTTATTTAACCAACAAAATGGGCATGAAAACTAGAGGCTCTAATGAGCTTGGTCTATGTTCATATTAAACAAAGGACACAGATGGATTCATGACAAAATTGTGTTTTGATGATGGTGATGTGATTGTAGATCTACTTTACTGAACATTCTTGGTACTTACAATTTTCTCTATCTAAAATAAACTTGGCCCTTTAGATGTATAATTTTACAAAAATTTACCAATTAGTGAAAATTGTTAAAAATTGACTATAATGGGCAATAACTCCTTAAGGGGTCAACTGACTATTTTGATCATGTTGACTTATTTGTAGATCTTACTTTGCTGAACATTATTGCTGTTAACAGTTTATCTCTATCTATAATAGTATTCAGGATAATAACCAAAAACAGCAAAATTCCTTTAAAAATTACCAATTGGGGGGGGCAGCAACCCAACAACCAGTTGTCCAATTCATCTGAAAAGTTCAGGGCAGATAGATATTGACTTGATAAACAATTTAAACCTTTATCAGATTTGCTTTAAATGCTTTGCTTTTAGAATTATAAGCCAAAATCTACATTTTACCCCTATGTTTAATTTTTAGCCATGGTGGCCATCTTGGTTAGTTGGCTGGGTCGCCAGACACATTTTTAAACTAGATACCCTAGTGAAGATTGTGGCAAAGTTTGGTTAAATTTAGTCCAGTAGTTTCAGAGGAGAAGAATTTTGTAAAAGTTAACGATGACGGACGACAGAAGCCAAGTGATGGGAAAAGCTCACTTGGCCCTGTGGGCCAGGTGAGCTTAAAACTGACTACATCAAAATAATAATCAAAAACCTTTCACATCAGCGCTGCTAATAAACAAAACACATATTTTTATTATTAATTTTTATTTAACTTCAACTTTCAAAATATTGGTTTTAAAGTAAATTGTAACAGATAACAACAGTATAAATATAAAAAAAAATCACAAATTATCTCCCTTGAAATAAGTTTTTTTCTGGACGGATTACAGGTTTATATAATATTTGTCATAAAACTGTACATATACATCATACATTAAACAATATTTGAATAGATATGTAACAAGTTATTCTATTGTCAGATATAAATATGGACGGATAATTCAGTAAATTCATCTTCTTTCACTAAACAAAAGGAAAAAAAAATGCAAATAAGTTAGAATGTAGTAAAAATGTATAAAATCTGTTAAAAATATATCACAAAAGCTCAAAATATATGTATAAAAATAAATATACACACTTATCATAAATAGTAACATTAACATTTTGAGTTTATGGACTTGATCATCTTAATTTGTCCAGCTTTATATATAGAATGATAAAGCACTTGTTGATTGTCTTAATGAATGAACATTAAATATGTCCAATAGCTATATCTCTCTTTCTTTGTTGTTATTATGCAGCATTATAAAGTGTCTATTTAGTCTGTGTTCAGAGTAAGACACACTCCTTGCAGTGTCCAGTGACTTATATGTTCTGTTGTGGCCAGATCAGCTTCAAATACCAGACCAACACCCATTGCATTCCTTCTCTGTGATGTCACATAGACTGGGGTCTTAAAGGTATTCTGAAATAAAAACATTAAAATAAGAACTAAATAACTAAATAAATGAGAAAAATGTAGGAAGTCATAATTAATATACAAATTTCAATTGCCTTTATAGATATTCTTTCAATGAGATCTCCCCTAAATTAAATAGAAATTTTAAGTTCACAAAGTTGAACTAATTTTACCTGTAGTTTGAGCCTGTGTGCCTCTATTGGTATGATCTTTAAGACAGGTAATTCCTCTATCAATTGTTTTGGATTTTGTCTTATTAAACAGCTGTTTTCGTTGTCCCATCCTGCACCTTCTAAGAACAAACCATCCACAAAGCAACCTAAGAAACAAATTTGAGTTATCAAATTTAGTTTCAGTATCAAAATACACATATATGTCTTTAAACATAAGATATTCAAATGACATTTGTACAAAATTTATTTTTTCAAAATACAGAGAAAAATCAACCCAAACAGTAAAATTTCCAATTTTCGGCTTATTTTACAGTGGTGGATCTAGAAATTTTCATACGTGGGGCCCACTGGCTGCCTAAGAGGCGGCCGTTTCCGTCAAGATTCAGCAATTCTCTATATAATCAACCAAATTATTTTCTCAAAAGGGGGGCCGAGGCCCCCTCCCTAAATCTGCCTCTGTTTTAGGTTCATATTTAATGGCTTACCATTATCATCCTTATAAAATAGTAAAATATATAAATATATTGTTTAGCAGACATGCTAATGCTTTATTATTTAATTGACGAGCCATTATAGAAAAAAATTGAGTTACACCTGTTGTCTTGAGGTTAATATAAAAATTACATCATCAAACAATTGGTTCTTACTGTGACAAAAAAACATAAGCATTTTGACTTAGGAAATTTAATGGAAAGATTTCAATTTAGTAATACATCAAGAATAATACATGGCAAAATCTGTATCCTATGCCGTATCTTCTCGAGATACCAATATCAGCCAGAGGACCTTTAGGCCCGAGGGATGATATTGGTAGAGGGTGATACGGCATGTGATACCGATTTTTCCATGTTTTATACGCATTATCATATATTTTTACAGGAGAGTTACATATGAACTGCTTTCTGATCCCTAGCACCTGGGTTACCGTCAGTTCTACTTTTGTCTTGTTTTAAAAGCTTTAAAAGAACTGCTCAATTACTCATCCAAAGGACCTGGGTTCCCTTACAATTTGCGTGCTGTTGTTTTAAAAATATTTTGTTTATTGTATTTTTTGTGTGTTTTGTATGGTTTTTCATTGAGTTCTTTTTTATAGTTGCATTTCGTGTGTCAAAAATATGAAAACTCGACGTTTGTGACTTCACATTCCAAACAATGACGTCATTGAATAAATTGCTTCACACCCAAATGACTGTTCCCGTAGGACCCATTTTGAGGAAAAAAAATTCTGAAGAAGCATAAATTAGAACAACAAACTATTCTCTCTATCTTTCTCTTTCTATCTCTCTCTCTCTTTCTCTCTATGGTGTTCAAACTGCTTTACTCTTTATCTTATATTTGTATATTTGTATATAAAAAAAAATGCTTCCTAATAGAAAAAGATGTATTGATTAGATAATATCTATAGATTTATATATTATATATTGCGATTATATTTGAGTATATTGTGTTGAAAATTGGAAGTTAATAAATAATAAAAATTAAAAAATTAAAAAAGAACAGAGTTTTTGTAAAAATGAAAAAAATAATTAGTAGGGGTGTGATAAAGGGTGCGCATCAAAGTTGCTTGATATGGATTAAACAGCAGTCTATATATCAAACATTCAAATCTACTGTATTTACTACTAAATGTATGATAAAGTAAGATATACTAACCTTGATGAGCTCTCTCTGTGACATCCTCAGCCTTCTTCCAGTGTGTAACTGATGTGTACAGTGTAGATTTATCTAGTGGCCACCCATTCTTACGACATGTGGCCTGTACTAAAGCTGTTAAATAGGATTCTGGGATATGTAACCCTGACAACCACATCACCTGGGGTTCACTTTCATTTACCTACAAAATTAGTGATATATTTATTGAAAAATCTTCCATTTTATACAATCTGTGGTACAGATTGAAACATACCCCATTTGGTACTATTACAAGTTTTCATGTTGTATGAAAACAAGTTACATAATTTGTTTTTTACATTGTTGGGTTGCTGTTTCATTGACCTATTACCCATATATCATTTGAATTGCTCTCAAGGTCACGATAAATCAGTGTTCTTATTTAATGGCAAGTTTTAGGGAGAATATCTTTACATAGGAAACTGTTTAAGTCCATCTTTATGTTATACATGTACTTCAATTAGTACCAATGCAGGATCAATTTAGTCTCATTACATGACCATACCTGCCAACTTTCACGATTTAGGCGTGTACTACACGATTTTGACCCTTTGTCACGATTGCACAATCGTGTTCCTGAAAAACCCTCTAAAACACGATTTGGTGAAAATTTACACGAAAAATATTGTTGTTCCCGATTTTGAACTGTGTCCAATGGAGGAAAATCGTGTTCAGCCAATCAAATTGTGCGTTTCTCATGATCAAATTAATCAGCCAATCAAAAACGTTTTCTCTCAAGATTGTTTTAACATGCTAGATATTGAACTTGTGTTGTATTCCTCTGTTTGTTGGTCAGAATTGTAAAAACGTGAACATGGCAAATGATTTTTCAACTGCAAGGAGGTTCTTACACTGAATAAGAATAAAAGCATGGCTGATTGACAAACTTCAATGATGCAGTACTACCATGAATATAATAAATAGTAGTTTATTCACTAATTTATTGACATAACATGTACACTTACTGTAACATAATTTTATTTATGTATTCAATCATTTAAAGGATAATGTACTCTTCATTATTTTCCACATGGAACCCACCCCCCCCCCCCCCCCACATCAACATGAGGAATCCCTTAAATGAGGGACAACCCTTAGTCAAGGGGTCACTCTTGTAAAAATTAAATAGGAAAATGTAGATTTGTTAACTTAAAAATGGGAAATTCTGACATTATATTTGGAACAGCTTTTCTAAATGAAGAGTCCTATTATTTTGAATAATAAAGAAGATATAAGGCCAAGAACATATCAAAATTCTTGGACATGTGTTGACCATATGATACCAGATAGACAATGATAGATCATAAGCTGTACAGTTCTTTGGGAAAAGTTTCTTCAAATAATATGAATGCTCATTTGTACTTAAAAAGTGGTTTTTAATGTCCTAACATTGAGGGGGGATCCCTATGTGTTGTTCCTAACCTGATAAAAGTCCTTCTTTGTGTATAATTTTAAATTGGAAATGTCAACAACTATTTAGTATCCTTACACATGAATAATTTCTGGTCTTACAGCTACATGTTCATATTTTCTGCTGATATAATAACTAGAATCATGCAAATAAACTTAAAAAAAGGGATGTAAGCTCATCTTACAAATCATGCAAAAATGACACTTTTTCGCGCAAAATAGTCGTCGCAAAGAATTTTAAACTTTGAAATTGTTGTCGCGCGCTAAAACCCCCATGGGCATTTTCAAAAGTTGGCAGGTATGCATGACTCAATTACAGGCTAGACATCAAAACACAGATTTACTATAACTATAGACTTTTATGCAGAATTTGTAAAAAAATACTATTTTTCAAGCTATAACTAATTCAAGTTTGTGATAGAATGATTACTGGATACCACAATGTGAGCCATTGGTTTATATACTTACCCAGCCGTAATACTGCTTATATCTTCTTTCAAAATGGATCATCCAGTTACCAAGAGACTTAAGTGTATCTGGAGCCAGCCTTCTCCAAATGAACGGAATGAGACCATTAAACAATGCTCTAGCTACATCATCTAACTCACTACTCATACCAACTTCACCAATCAGGGCCTGAAAAAAAAAATCACATGACAAATAAAACATCATCTAACTCACTACTCATACCAACTTCACCAATGAGGGCCTGAAAAATAGTCACATGACAAATAAAACATCATCTAACTCACTACTCATACCAACTTCACCAATCAGGGCCTGAAAAATAGTCACATGACAAATAAAACATCATCTAACTCACTACTCATACCAACTTCACCAATCAATGCCTGAAAAATAGTCACATGACAAATAAAACATCATCTAACTCACTACTCATACCAACTTCACCAATCAATGCCTGAAAAATAGTCAATCAAATATCAAAATCTCCTCAATTTGAAAATGAACATACATGTTCATACTTAATGGAATAAAAAAGTAAATAATCAGTTACCCTGTACTCATGTGTATACCTAAACCTGTGTGTACATCATAGTAAACTTTGTTTTTTTTTATTTCAGAATTTTTTAGTATAGTTTTTAATCTAATGACATGCAACAGATTTTACAGCATTTCAGGCTTCAATAATTATTTTTAAAAAGGAGGCCCCATGTCATATATCTTAAAAGGTCACCCCCATGTCTTATCTTATAGTTACAATCTTTCAGAGTATCTATAAGGCATGTCTTGAAAATATCATAACAAGACTTTCATGAATCAAACTTGCTTAAGTATAAAATGGATGTTTGTATAATTTATGAAAATAATGTTTACATTTAAAGAGAAGGATTCAATTAGGTTTCCATCTAACTTTTGGTATTGCAGATATTGACAGACCTTCAAATATTTATCAATTAAATGAGATTGTGTCAAATATCTTATCTATGTTGAAGAAAAGAAGAAAAATGAACAATTAGTTTTTTTCTGCAAATCCCAGCCACAAAGAAAAGTCACTGAAAATGGGATTGTCACTGAATTACAAGGGTATGTTTAAAGGAGCAGTAATTTTGCAATGCAACAGGTCACCTTGCAGCCCTGATAAGAATTGTAAGTGTTCTTTCACATTCAGAGAACACATCCTATTTCTAGGTATTTACAGTGGAGGATCCAGATGGGGTTCTGGGGGTTGAAACCCCCCTTTTTGGGGGGGCTGTATCTGCCACTGTATTTATATTGACACCTACCTTTTGTAGAGTGTTGAGTGACTTCCTCATTCTGTTCAGTAGGTTGTTAAACCTCTCAAGTTCCTGTAACAGTACCACGGTGGTCGGTGAGATCTCTAAGCCATACTTCTTTTTAATCTTGTCCAATTCAAACTCTTGTGGAATCTTGTTGAGTACTTCCTGTGCAACCTTGCCAATAAATTCCTCTCTACTAATTCCACCAGTATCACCTCCTGTTAGTATTAAAATCAAATATAACGTAAATCTAATGAAAACAAATTAAAATTTTGTCTAAATCTAAAACGTGACATTTGTTATAGACATTATCCTGGGCTCAGCAGTTAATCTATGTGCTAAAACCTGAGTACATGCAGAATTATTATTATAATGGTCAAATCATTACCTATTTTTGTTAATGAACTTGTTACTATAGCAAAGTAATTTAGTTCCGTGGAATATTATATACAGTTTATATCTAACGACTGTAAACCAACTTATTTTCACAGATACTTTATTTTGCATTTAGCCCTTTCTAGCACATTTCACAGCGTTATATTTTCATAATTTACTTGAAGTTGTGAAGTAAAGAAAAATCAAATTTCATATTCTCAACGAGGGATATTTTTCTACTCACAAAAGTCATGAAAATAAATTGCTAAGAAAATTAGAATTGAGAATGGAAATGGGGAATATGTCAAATAGACAACAACCCAACCAAAGAGCAGAAAAACATCCGAAGGCGAGCAATTGGTCTTCAATACAGTAAGAAAATCCTGCACCTGGAGTCTGTTTTTAGCTAGCCCCTACACAAAAATGTGTAGTTTACAGTATAATAATATATATATAATAAGTATATTGACTTTAACAAACCTGTTTGTGGTTGTAGTTCTATCAAGTTCATCCACATGTCTCTAGCAGCCTGAGTGTAGTAACCAATCTCAGCATTAGGATGGAGACCAAATACTTCTGGTGTGTTAGCATGGGGTAGTCCTTCAATGAAGTCTGAAAAAATCATATTATATTTTATTATTTCCATTAGGATGGAGACCAAATACTTCTGGTGTGTTAGCATGGGGTAGTCCTTCAATGAAGTCTGAAAAAATCATATTATATTTTATTATTTCCATTAGGATGGAGACCAAATACTTCTGGTGTGTTAGCATGGGGTAGTCCTTCAATCAAGTCTGAAAAAATCATATTATATTTTATTATTTCCATTAGGATGGAGACCAAATACTTCTGGTGTGTTAGCATGGGGTAGTCCTTCAATGAAGTCTGAAAAAATCATATTATATTTTATTATTTCCATTAGGATGGAGACCAAATACTTCTGGTGTGTTAGCATGGGGTAGTCCTTCAATCAAGTCTGAAAAAATCATATTATATTTTATTATTTCCATTAGGATGGAGACCAAATACTTCTGGTGTGTTAGCATGGGGCAGTCCTCCAATGAAGTCTGAAAAAAATCATAATATATTTTATTATTTCCATTAGGATGGAGACCAAATACTTCTGGTGTGTTAGCATGGGGCAGTCCTTCAATGAAGTCTGAAAAAATCATATTATATTTTATTATTTCCATTAGGATGGAGACCAAATACTTCTGGTGTGTTAGCATGGGGTAGTCCTTCAATGAAGTCTGAAAAAATCATATTATATTTTATTATTTCCATTAGGATGGAGACCAAATACTTCTGGTGTGTTAGCATGGGGTAGTCCTTCAATGAAGTCTGAAAAAATCATATTATATTTTATTATTTCCATTAGGATGGAGACCAAATACTTCTGGTGTGTTAGCATGGGGTAGTCCTTCAATCAAGTCTGAAAAAATCATATTATATTTTATTATTTCCATTAGGATGGAGACCAAATACTTCTGGTGTGTTAGCATGGGGCAGTCCTCCAATGAAGTCTGAAAAAAATCATAATATATTTTATTATTTCCATTAGGATGGAGACCAAATACTTCTGGTGTGTTAGCATAGGGCAGTCCTTCAATGAAGTCTGAAAAAAATCATATTATATTTTATTATTTCCATTAGGATGGAGACCAAATACTTCTGGTGTGTTAGCATGGGGCAGTCCTCCAATGAAGTCTGAAAAAAATCATAATATATTTTATTATTTCCATTAGGATTGAGACCAAATACTTCTGGTGTGTTAGCATAGGGCAGTCCTTCAATGAAGTCTGAAAAAATCATATTATATTTTATTATTTCCATTAGGATGGAGACCAAATACTTCTGGTGTGTTAGCATGGGGCAGTCCTTCAATGAAGTCTGAAAAAATCATTTTATATTTTATTATTTCCATTAGGATGGAGACCAAATACTTCTGGTGTGTTAGCATGGGGTAGTCCTTCAATGAAGTCTGAAAAAATCATATTATATTTTATTATTTCAATTAGGATGGAGACCAAATACTTCTGGTGTGTTAGCATGGGGTAGTCCTTCAATCAAGTCTGAAAAAATCATAATATATTTTATTATTTCCATTAGGATGGAGACCAAATACTTCTGGTGTGTTAGCATGGGGTAGTCCTTCAATGAAGTCTGAAAAAATCATATTATATTTTATTATTTCCATTAGGATGGAGACAAAATACTTCTGGTGTGTTAGCATGGGGTAGTCCTTCAATGAAGTCTGAAAAATTGTATTATATTTTATTATTTCCATTAGGATGGAGACCAAATACTTCTGGTGTGTTAGCATGGGGTAGTCCTTCAATCAAGTCTGAAAAAATCATATTATATTTTATTATTTTCATTAGGATGGAGAACAAATACTTCTGGTGTGTTAGCATGGGGCAGTCCTTCAATGAAGTCTGAAAAATTATATTACATTTTATTATTTCCATTAGAATGGAGACAAAATACTTCTGGTGTGTTAGCATGGGGTAGTCCTTCAATGAAGTCTGAAAAAATCATATTATATTTTATTATTTCCATTAGAACGGAGACAAAATACTTCTGGTGTGTTAGCATGGGGTAGTCCTTCAATGAAGTCTGAAAAAAATCATATTATATTTTATTATTTCCATTAGGATGGAGACCAAATACTTCTGGTGTGTTAGCATAGGGCAGTCCTTCAATGAAGTCTGAAAAAAATCATATTATATTTTATTATTTCCATTAGGATGGAGACCAAATACTTCTGGTGTGTTAGCATGGGGCAGTCCTTCAATGAAGTCTGAAAAAAATCATAATATATTTTATTATTTCCATTAGGATGGAGACCAAATACTTCTGGTGTGTTAGCATAGGGCAGTCCTTCAATGAAGTCTGAAAAAAATCATATTATATTTTATTATTTCCATTAGGATGGAGACCAAATACTTCTGGTGTGTTAGCATGGGGCAGTCCTCCAATGAAGTCTGAAAAAAATCATAATATATTTTATTATTTCCATTAGGATTGAGACCAAATACTTCTGGTGTGTTAGCATAGGGCAGTCCTTCAATGAAGTCTGAAAAAATCATATTATATTTTATTATTTCCATTAGGATGGAGACCAAATACTTCTGGTGTGTTAGCATGGGGCAGTCCTTCAATGAAGTCTGAAAAAATCATATTATATTTTATTATTTCCATTAGGATGGAGACCAAATACTTCTGGTGTGTTAGCATGGGGTAGTCCTTCAATGAAGTCTGAAAAAATCATATTATATTTTATTATTTCCATTAGGATGGAGACCAAATACTTCTGGTGTGTTAGCATGGGGTAGTCCTTCAATCAAGTCTGAAAAAATCATATTATATTTTATTATTTCCATTAGGATGGAGACCAAATACTTCTGGTGTGTTAGCATGGGGCAGTCCTCCAATGAAGTCTGAAAAAAATCATAATATATTTTATTATTTCCATTAGGATGGAGACCAAATACTTCTGGTGTGTTAGCATAGGGCAGTCCTTCAATGAAGTCTGAAAAAAATCATATTATATTTTATTATTTCCATTAGGATGGAGACCAAATACTTCTGGTGTGTTAGCATGGGGCAGTCCTCCAATGAAGTCTGAAAAAAATCATAATATATTTTATTATTTCCATTAGGATTGAGACCAAATACTTCTGGTGTGTTAGCATAGGGCAGTCCTTCAATGAAGTCTGAAAAAATCATATTATATTTTATTATTTCCATTAGGATGGAGACCAAATACTTCTGGTGTGTTAGCATGGGGCAGTCCTTCAATGAAGTCTGAAAAAATCATATTATATTTTATTATTTCCATTAGGATGGAGACCAAATACTTCTGGTGTGTTAGCATGGGGTAGTCCTTCAATGAAGTCTGAAAAAATCATATTATATTTTATTATTTCAATTAGGATGGAGACCAAATACTTCTGGTGTGTTAGCATGGGGTAGTCCTTCAATCAAGTCTGAAAAAATCATAATATATTTTATTATTTCCATTAGGATGGAGACCAAATACTTCTGGTGTGTTAGCATGGGGTAGTCCTTCAATGAAGTCTGAAAAAATCATATTATATTTTATTATTTCCATTAGGATGGAGACAAAATACTTCTGGTGTGTTAGCATGGGGTAGTCCTTCAATGAAGTCTGAAAAATTGTATTATATTTTATTATTTCCATTAGGATGGAGACCAAATACTTCTGGTGTGTTAGCATGGGGTAGTCCTTCAATCAAGTCTGAAAAAATCATATTATATTTTATTATTTTCATTAGGATGGAGACCAAATACTTCTGGTGTGTTAGCATGGGGCAGTCCTTCAATGAAGTCTGAAAAATTATATTACATTTTATTATTTCCATTAGAATGGAGACAAAATACTTCTGGTGTGTTAGCATGGGGTAGTCCTTCAATGAAGTCTGAAAAAATCATATTATATTTTATTATTTCCATTAGAACGGAGACAAAATACTTCTGGTGTGTTAGCATGGGGTAGTCCTTCAATGAAGTCTGAAAAAAATCATATTATATTTTATTATTTCCATTAGGATGGAGACCAAATACTTCTGGTGTGTTAGCATAGGGCAGTCCTTCAATGAAGTCTGAAAAAAATCATATTATATTTTATTATTTCCATTAGGATGGAGACCAAATACTTCTGGTGTGTTAGCATGGGGCAGTCCTTCAATGAAGTCTGAAAAAATCATATTATATTTTATTATTTCCATTAGGATGGAGACCAAATACTTCTGGTGTGTTAGCATGGGGCAGTCCTTCAATGAAGTCTGAAAAAATCATATTATTATTTTATTATTTCCATTAGGATGGAGACAAAATACTTCGGGGGTTTTAGCATGGGAGAGTCCTTCAATGAAGTTTGAAAAAAATCATATTATATTTTATTATTTCCATTAGGATGGAGACAAAATACGTCTGGGGTTTTAGCATGGGAGAGTCCTTCAATGAAGTCTGAAAAAATCATATTATATTTTATCATTATATGTTTGTTATTTGTTGTGGCACTAACAAGTTATTTAAGGAATGACTGTATTTAAGGAATGAATGCAACTCTAAAACAAAAAGGGGTTGGGTTCCAACCCCCAGAACCCCCCTCCCCTCCCATGATCAGCCACTGGGTTGTCTATACTCACCAACATAATTATCCCTAGGACCATCTTCTGGTATCCTGTAATCTACATTTTCATTGACGTAGAAATGGAACGGTTGGAACGTATCAAATATAAAGTCTCCCATGTACTCATCCATATAGGTCCTCAATACACGTCTGTCAAAATCATCAATAGCTCGACCTCCATACATTACCTACAACAAAAATATAAATATACATGAATGAGCTTTTGTGATAAAGAAAATTGAGAATGAAAATGGGGAATGTGTAAAATAGAGAATAATCAGACAAAATAGCAGACAACAGCTGAAGGCCACCAATGGGTCTTCAACGAAGCCAGAAAATCCTGCACCTAGAGTTGGACTTCAGCTGGCCCTTATATATTTTTTTAAACCTAATAATTACTTAAAATTCTAACTATTTTAAAGTTTATAGAAACAGAAATTTGGAGCTCTAAAATTCTTGACCGATGAAAGCACATAAAAATATACTTAGAATATTCAGTATTTTCTATCAGATTGATAACTAAAATTTTGAGAACAATAGTAATGGCATAGACATTTATTCTTGGAGTCTTTACATCTCCTATGAGGTATGTCAACCTGTTCCTTCTTTCCCCCTCCCCCTGAGTTATTCTGTGCTATTCCTCACTTCTCCTATAAAATATTTCAAGCTGTTCCTTCTACCCCCTCTCCCCATGAGTTATTTGTTGCTATTCCTTACCTCTCCTATAAGATATTTCAAGCTGTTCCATGGTATCTTGACTTCAGCCTGTTCGTGAGCCTTGGTCAGATAAGTGTTGAGAATCTGCATACAGACACGGTGGTCAGATTCATTGAAGTCATAACCAATGTTCCATCCAATCTTTCCATACTTCCTCCTCTCCTGGACGACAGCGTGGAAGAATCCCAGTACAAATACCAGTGCTGGGAAGGCTGGATGTGGACATTCTGATAGGGCGGTAGCTGATATCTTGTGGTATGTTCCTCTCAGGTTTAACTTCAAACCATTAGGTGGTTCTGTCACAACCTATAATAAATAATATTCTTTATTTATGATCATCTGCAAATTAGAAAAAAACAAGAGGCTATCACAATGACAGCAAACCGGATTTATTAACATTTATTTGTGTCCTGGCAATATCACAAGAACCATTACTGATGAATGGTGAAAGTGAAAATCGTCAATATCAAATTTGACCTCCATTTTGTCATCAGTATCAACATATTAAAATTTGAAAAGCTTAGATTGAATGGTTCATGAGTAAATGCAATAAAGTGAATGGAAAAGCCATTTTAGGATCTTTCAAGAACCATAACTCCTGAACGGTAAAAGTCAAAATCGTCATTATTAAATTTGACCTCTATTTTGTCATCAGTAACAACATATAAAAATTTAAAAAGCTTTGGTTGAATGGTTCATGAGAAAATGCAAGGACACGACTGGAAACACCATTTTTCAATCTTTCAAGAACCATAACTCCTGAACGGTAAAAGTCAAAATCGTCATTATTGAACTTGACCTCCATTTTGTCATCAATAACAACATATTAAAATTTGGGAAGCTTTGGTAGAACAGTTCATGTGTAAATACACGGACACGACTGGAAACTCCATTTTTCAATCTTTCAAGAACCATAACTCCTGAACGGTAAAAGTCAAAATCGTCATTATTGAACTTGACCTCCATTTTGTCATCAGTAACAACATATTAAAATTTGGGAAGCTTTGGTAAAACAGTTCATGCGTAAATGCACGGACACGACTGGAAAAACCATTTTTTCATTCTTTCAAGAACCATAACTCCTGAACAGTAAAAGTCAAAATCGCCATTATTGAACTTGACCTTCATTTAGTTGTCAGTAACAACATATTAAAATTTTAAAAGCTTTGGTTCAACGGTTCATGAGTTAATGCACGGACAACATTTGATTGCCGCCCGCCCGCGTACATCCCCAAATCAATAACCGACATTTTTGTCACAAAAATCCGGTTAAAAATTGGGAAAATTCTGTACAAGACAAAATAAGAATGAACTTTCTTAGCATAACCCAACTCTTTTTTTTCGGATTATCGAAAAACAGGAAGTTGGAGTCTGACAGATCCACAAAAAATACACAACTCCTTATTGCACTCTGTGCATGTTACTAATCAGCAATGTCAACATTGTATGAGGTCTGGGTGTGTTTGCTTTCTACCCCTATGTATAGTTCACATCCTGGGTGTTATCTGTAACACTCCTATAGGGGTATGTGTTGTTGTTTAATAGTAAGGTATACATATGGTCTTGGTATTGTTTGTTTACTCCTCTTTGTTATAAAACTTACCTTCAGTGATCTTTGGAGGATTCCTATAGGGAAGCTTGGTGTTGGTTCTGTGGTCAACCAAAGTCTGAAGTCTGGATGAGGTTTGGTCAGTTTCTCAAGTTGTTTCTCCAAATCCCTTAACCATTTCACCAACAAGTGACAGTTCTGTAACATCAACCACTGTCCTCTAGCAACAGCTGTTTCTAGGTATTGTAGTGCAAGCTTAAATTATAAAATTATAAAGATAATCAAAATTTTTCAAATTATTCATATTAATTGTTATAAAGCCTCTACTTATTTAGCCATGTGGTTTAGATAATTTCCATTTGATTTTATGTTTACATTATAATTTTTTTCCTTTTACAAATACCCTTTATAACAACAAATATCATCTAAACACAGTTTTCACAATTAACTTTTGCAACCACAGACAGAATGTAAACTCTTCTTTTTTTTTTAAGTTGTGTAGATTCTACGGTGAACTCTTTTATTTTCATTGATTTTTTTAACGGAAAAGTTGCATTTTTGTAGAGTTTTAATTTAGATGTTTTGCACAGTATGCATACATTCCTTAAGAAAATTTGTTATTTGTTGAACACTAAAATTCGTGGTTCTCTGGTACCCACGAAATTGCTATCCATTGAATGATAATGAATCTGCAGTATTGGCCTGTAGAAGTATTTACAGGCCCTATAGTAATTTTACAGGTTGTTGGTCAAAAGTGTTTTACCTTTTCTTGACCTTGTCCCATAGACAAAAACTTCAATTTGTTAGATCCAAATTCAATTCTTTCGGCCAGTTTGACCAAATCACTTGCAGGATCGGAACCAGGACTCAATATAAACACGATTGGTGATGTCGGCATACTCTGTTCAAAGACTGTCTCAAAACTAATGATTGGGGGTGTGACATATTTCTCTCCCATAGATTTAGTGACATACTCCTCTACAGCTCTGTAAATACGGTCAATTCTGAAACATCTGAGGAGTACAAGTCTCTGGAAATGAGTGAGGGAGTCCTCATACTTCAGTGGGTATTTTTGGGACTCTGGTGTATCATGGTCAAACCACTGTGAATTGAAAACATTTCATTTATTTAAAATTTCTCATGAAAAAATGTAGGGCTAAAAAATAGAAAATACAAAAAACTTTGAAAGTAGTGAATGATGAATGAATTAATGCACTTTTCTTCAATCTTTCAACTAATTCCTAATTTTAAGTCTAATAACTTTATTCCATTGTCAACCAGGAGTGCAGTTTGAGAAAGTATTAAATCATCATGGTTATTTTACAAGTTGTTTTAACAAATTCAGAATTTTATTTTTTATTGAGCATTTTTTCCATTTTCAATTTTACATATTTTGATCACTAAGGATTAATTATTTTCCGTGTGTTTCTTACCTTTTTCCATAATTTTTCATTCCTTTCTATATCTTCTAGCAGTGATCCAAACCTGTCAGGTAAAACCTCCACTAGCCTGATACAGTCTTCCCAACCTTCTTCTGGGAACCAGGTAAATGGCTTCTTCCTTTTACTCTTCTCTAGAGCAATGTTACCCTGAAATATGTAAAAATATATTCAGTTTAATTCATAATTGATTTTACAAATATTTTGTATTTGTTATATAAATAAGAATGAAGGGATTTGTCTACATTAAAATCTAATATGACGGCAAATCAAAATAACTCTTACTCAAATAACTTTAATGTACACTTTATTACAGTAACATAATGAGACAGTTTGTGATTTGAATAAATATGGGAAAGCTACGATGTGAAACTGATCTCAAATGGGAGACAACTTTTCTAAAACGAACCTTTATAAAGAAGTCGAGTTCCTCCTGTGTGACATTTCCCTGATCCTGCTCCAACTTGATGGCAATTTGGAAGGAGAAAAGTAGCTTGTGTTTCTCAAAAATACCAGTACATCCATAGTTATACATGTTATGTGTTAGTGTGTCCATGATGTTACGTAAACGTTTCTGTAACATGGCGTCCGGTAATGATTTCTTCAGTGAGAATTGGAACACTTCCAAGTAAGATGAGAGAGAATATTGGTACATAGTGTTTATAGAGGACATCTCTGCCAGGATGAAAAACAAGATGGCTCCTCTCCTAGCAGCTGGACGATAACCATCACGTAGTTTGTCAATGTCCAAAGCTGTCTTCGCTCCAAGTTTTAATTTTTCTGAAACCTAAAAAAGAAAGCAACATCAATCTTAATCGTCTGTGTATGCCTTTGAAAGATATAAAAAATCCACAAAAAACTGTGAATGTTCACAATTATATAATAGCTAGTCATAATCTTCAATATTGTGGTTGTCCTGTACATGCATAAATATTTTCCACTGAATGTTAAGCAACCAACAATCAATCAATCAATATTGTGAGGATCTAGATTTTAAATTACTATTTCTTCTTTAATATGTTTTTTTTCAACTAATACAGCCATTCTAAATGGAATGTTCCTATGTGCAATTAAGTTTCCTATTACATATTTGAAAAAAATAGGGTAGGTAGTAAGAAGTTATTTAAATTTTTAAAACTTTTTACATTTTTATGGATAGAAATTCGGACTTTAACAGTGCTGATTGAAAATGACAAAATACTTTTAGGTAGGCTATTTCTAAGCTGAAATATAAAGCAGTTAGGGAAATAGGAATCACACATTTTTTTATTTGGCCTTACCTCTGTAGCCTTAGTTTTAGTCTCTTCTAGAGTCTGAATCAGTTCTGAGTTGTCCAACATGTTGCCTTGAGACTGTGCTAATTCTCTCAACAAAGCATCTTCTAAATCCTTTAGTAATTTTTTATTATCACTGGTTTCCTGAATCAGACGTTCTCTCTGTTCCTCCAACTCTCGTCTTTCAAATTTCACAATAACACTCAACAATTGATCTTCAAGTCCCTGAAATGTGACAACTATATAATTATCAAATTCCTAAAATCATGAAAATAGCATTCTGTAAATCAATATTTTATAGTTAATTACATCACAGTTCTGTTTAATTCAAAATAAAAGTTTAATTTCAAAATTAGAATTCAATGGTCATTATCACAATGTATCATAGCTATTACAATAACTATATAGGAAAATAGGTCTTTATGTTGAAAATTTTACAAAGCTGGGTTCTTAATATGACATCAAAATTAGTACATTGTATCAACATGCTAAATTTGAAATTGAAATTTGAAAAAATATAGCCCATGGAAGTTATCTCCCTTAGAAACACATTCGGTGTATATTTAGGATTGGCCAGTTTAGTGTTCAGACACAGTCAGAAGTTACCTCCCTTAGAAACATACCTTCAATGTTACAGTATAGTTGATGACCATAGATTTACCAAACACATTTGGTGTATATTTAGGATTTCAGATAAAATCAAAAGTTACCTCCCTTAGGAACATACCTTCAATGTGACAGTATAGTTGATGACCATAGATTTTCCAAACACATTTGGTGTATATTTAGGATTAGCCAGTTTGGTGTTCAGATACAGCCTGAAGTTAGGATCATAGTCTACTTCTTTATCTCCAAGGATCACAAATTCTTTGCCTTGACCTCCTGCAATAAAAAAGACAATATTATTATAAAATTTTAACATATAATATGATGACAAGCTATTTCAGAGTAACTGTAGGTTTGTCACCAAATTTTGATGATCACTATCGATAGGTTAATAAGGTGTTAACTAGTAAACACTAGATGTCTCTGGAACTGAACTTTAAACTAATGTACATCTATTCTTATAAGGAATAAAAAAATATTATAAAATGACAGTTGGAAGAAAGACAACTCTGATTAGAAATTTTTTGAGAGATTGATTTTCTACAAGGGTATTTTACAGAGGTCCTTTGAATAATATGTTAGGGAAACTTTCTCCATCTATAATGTAACCATCAAGTTTTTTTCTCTTTTGTTTAACTATTTTTTCAATTTTTAACTTAAGAAATAACTTTTTTTCGGTAATAAAGTTGTCTTATTTTGAAACTTTAAAGAATGAAAATTATATGTTAGATAATAAGCATCTTAAGTAAATGATCCATAGCAATAAAGAAAATCAGACTTCATATAATTAATGTATGATCTATTCATGTTTCATTGACATGTAGTTCTTATCGATACACAATTCATGCATATTCAAAGCTTATTCATGCAGATTGGAAAGAAAACAATAGGTTCTTTCAAAATAGAAAATAATTTTTCAAGTGCAAGTTTTTGTTTCATAGAATCTTATAAATTCCAATTTTTTTTAAAAATTCAGTATTATATATCTTCAAATCTTTTTTTCTTCTATCAAAGGACAAAAATATCAGTTTAATATTTGCATTCAAACTTCTTGTCTGAAAAGTTCCTTGCAGAACAAATATACCAAACATTTTCATAATGAGATTACTTTTGAGCATTTCTGGGTTTTTTTTCTTCTAAACTTACACTTGTTAAAATTATTTCCAAAAAAGAATAACCAACAAAACATGGAAGTAACTAAACGAAAAAATAAATTAAAATACAAAATACAAAATAACTCCATCAAGGTGTGAATACCCTCTGAAATAAAAGACAGAAATGTATGTACTGGTATAAACATAAAGTGGATTTGATGTGAAAACAATGGACTAGTATTGGTATATACTTAAAGTGGATTTGTAAACATTTGGACTTTGTGACACCGATCTTACCTTTCTTAACTTCAAAAAGATAATGGAAATAATATGTCTCAATTTATAGTACATGTTATCATTTTCTTCCAATCAAAAACATCACTGTTCCATAAATGAAGAAATATTTACAAATTTTTCATATTTTTACTGTTAGGTTATTTTTACATAAACAAACAAAACAAACAAACAAATATTTTATTTGCCAATATATTTATGCATCATATGTTTAAAATATTTAAGGATGATTTGTTTCTTCATTTTTTTTTTAACTTTTCCTAGAATAAGCATTGACAAAAATTGCTTAGTTTAATATTTCAAAATTTGTTTTTCTGCATTCCTAAATTTAGTAACTATTACAATTGAGGTTCAAACCTCCCCAGACAAAGTTGACATTAGCTTTGTCTTTAAGGTCCCTTTACACATGTTAAAGTATTTTTATATTAATTTTTAGGGTTTCAACTTTCCTGATGAAGTGATTAAGCCAGGTTAGTTTTTGGACGTACCAATATTTCAAATGCATCTCTTTAACAAGCAAGCATCATATTTCATAATTTTCATGCATTACAAAATATCTGTATATTTATGACAATGCTGTTATTATGAATAACTGCAGTGAACATCCGTAACTGTGTTTTAAAGAACTTTTTATAAACGTCTAAAAATAACCCATTAGACAAGAAATTGGATGTAACTTATGAATGTGTGACTTTGATATTTTCCTTTTCAGTCAGTTTTAAAGCACATGATACTCATATATAAACATTTAAAAGTTTTTACCACTTGATCTATATATCTGATAAGTTTAAGGGTCAATATCGATTTTAATATTAACACAACTATATCCATATTTGGACATATATATTTACCTTTAATATTTTTTTCCAGTACATTATCTATAACGGGATCAATGTACTCATCTACATCTTTAAACAGGAAAGGAAATCCATACTTAATGGCCAGCTCTAACTGCTTCAGGAAATCACTGTCGTTAAAAGTACAAATCTGAAAGCAGGAAGAAAGAGTTCAATGTACAAGTGTGGATACATATAAATGTCTTCAATACATGTATGAGAAAATCTAGAAACTTCAAACTTTTATTTTGTCAAGACCCCATTAGGGGTAAAATCAGAATCTTTTAGAAGATCTGGTAACCAAAAAAATATATATAAAAGTATGGTTAAGATATGTACACTGTAAATTCTAATGTTTTTGTTGTTTACAATTTCATGAAAAGCTACACACAAATAATGTTGTCAAAATCAATAAAACAAAAAAATCATAAAATTTCCTGAAATTACAGTATGACATAAGAAGTATAGCTATACATGCATTTTTTGGTGACATCTCGCCAAAACCCTAGCCTTATAATTCAATTTCAGATACTGAATCTTTTACATGAATGAACTGTTACCTTAAGGTTGTTAGCTTCTTCTTTCTTTTTGATCCAGTTGAGAGCTTGCTGTTGAGGATCAATACACATAGGGAATCTGCTGGCTTGTGTTGTTAATATACCATTCTGTATGGACAGTTCATCTGGTGGTAATCCCTCAGATGTCCATCTGAAATATACAGAACAATGCATGTGTTGTCATGCTAAGCACACGTCCCACTTAAAAAATTGGAAAATAGGAAGAAAATGTCTTACAGTTTGGGAGAGCGCACACATGTTACAATTCATTTTATGAGACTACAACTTCATTGATCCTTGATCCAAAAATTTAACCATACATAGAACCTAAAAACCCCAAAACATATTGCCCTTCCTATTATAAATATGCTACTGGAACAACTACTTACTTGCTAATTTCTACATCATTAGTAAGAAGGTCCTCCAGTTTGAATGGGTCACTCATTGGCACATCTCTGCTTCTTAAGTCTGTTACCCAGTCTTTAAACACCATATCCATACGGAACTCCCAGCTGAATGCTCCAACATAACTAAGGAAGGCAGAACTAACTAGACAATCACCCAATAGTTTAACTCGCTTCTTTTTTAATTCCTCCAAGTCGACGGTCCACCTGAAATGCAAGTTATTATATAAATATAACTGCTTTTATTTTATTCTAAGTGGGAGGTTTAGTTGGCTACAAAACCAGGTTTAACTTATCAATCTTTCTACTTAGTCAGGAACATGACAGCTGTTTTTCATTTGTACCATTGATTGATAAAATTTGATTTTGTTAGTTTTTATGGGATTCCTCTTTCTGAATTTACCCTGGAGTTCAGTATACTTATTCTTTATCTAAGAAATTTACCTTTTCAGTAACTGAAGAAGTTTACCTTATTCTTAACTGAAGAAGTTTACCCTATTCTTAACTGAAGAAGTTTACCTTATTCTTTAGTGAAGAAGTTTACCTTATTCTTTACTGAAGAAGTCTACCTTATTCTTAACTGAAGAAGTTTACCTTATTCTTTACTGAAGAAGTTTACTTTATTCTTTACTGAAGACGTTTACCTTATTCTTAACTGAAGAAGTTAACCTTATTCTTTACTGAAGAAGTTTACTTTATCCATTACTGTAGAAATTTACCCTATTCTTTACTGAAGAAATTTACCTGACATTTTCTGAACTCAAACCAGATATAAGTTTATCTGCTGCAATCAATCTTCGTTCCATGATTTCTGTTTCCTCTTGTAGTTTCTGCTTCTCAGCCATGGCTTCCTCATATTTCTTTCCTAGGTCGTTCAACTGCTTTTCTAATGAACCCACTTCATTTGTAATTTTTTCTAAATCTCTCTTGGCTTGATGGAAACTTCTCTCCAATTTTGCTACCTGAAAACAACGAATAAGAGGATAGCGAATGGTTTTTTAAATTTTTGATTTGATTTTATATTAAATACTCACATAATTCATATGTTTCATTTTATTCATGTTATACACCAGGCCTCACAGTCATAAAACTTTCGAGCATGATTTTTGTACTCAGACTCGAAAATCAACCAATCAAATTGCTGGATTTCATGTTTCGAGCAATATTTTTGAGCCCCAGCAAAGTTTTATGCCTTCTAGGCCTGGGAAGATAATAACTAAGTGCCAATTTGAGCTTAGTTTTAGTGATTTTCCATCAAAATTGAAAATGTGTCGATGGAGGCAATTTGAATAAAGAATCAAATGTAAAATTTCAAAATTGATTTTGACCAGTAACAAATAAGAATTTTGAAAATCTTGATGGCTAATCAATTAATTGTGAGAAGAAGCGATATTTATTAGCTAACTATGTTAGACTCCCTTGGGAAAAGTTCAAATCAGAAAACATTTTTTTCTTTAAGCATTTCATAAATCATGTTATAGAGCCTTTTTCAAGATCACAATCATGTACATGAACATCCATTAGATTTGTGAAAACTTTGGTGGATGTAGTTACATTGTAAGATTACTGACCTTGTCTCTCTTGGGTTTGATTTCTCTGGCTACCACACAGTATCCCATCACAGCTTCTACAAACTTCAGCAGTCCAGTTCCGGCTTTACTGATGTTCTTCATTACTTCTACACTCATGGCACATGATTTATCAGACAACATGGCTAAAATAAAAAATATTTTTGGGGTGTAAACCTAAAAATTTTACAATTTTTTTTTATTCAATATCATACAAACTTAATTAAATTGCTATATGGACATTGTGAATTGCCAGAAAATACTAATTTCTGGTTTGCTGTTTTGCTCGGCTAAATTCAGTATGCTTATACTCAATCAGGTTTCTTCTGTCATTTAAGTTATTTCATTCCATAGGGAACAACATTCATTGTTATCATGGTAGAATATGATTCTCTAAACATTTTAGGACGATATAAAGACAAACTTTTTTTTCTTTTTCAATGATCTACAAAAAGATGTGTGCTTTATATGTGACGCCATCAGGCATTATTTATTATTTTTTTCTTATTATGGTACACATGTTTTTAAAGATATATCTGTTTGGATATCTTATTAAACAAAAACAGGTAAAACTTTATACATGGGAAGTTTCTGTTAGTAGTTTAAGTGTTACAAGCATTTGGAGTCAAGTGCTTGATATAAATACAACTAGCTACTCCTGTTGTAGACTTTGGAATTAGTTTGACAAATATTTAATGTTCAGTCAATTTTAAAAATGATAACAAATAAATATATGACAGCAGTATACCTTTTACAGCATTAGTTTGTCTTTGACTAATGCCGTCTACGTCCATCTCCGTTAGAGATTTAAGGAAGTTAGCCTCGGACATCATGGCCTTTGCAGATTTCCATGATACTTCTTTTATTCCCTTGAATATTACAATACATTCACATACACGCTGTACCTCAGCTGGTGGTTTGGCAAATGATCTACAATCATATAACATTGCTATACAATATACTGTGTGTTTGTATTGTTCACACATCATTGTCAATGTAAGGGAATTTTTGGTGACTGCCATACAAGTGAGAGGTTTAGCTAGCTATAAAACCAGTTTTAATCCATCATTTCATACATATGCCTGTACAAAGTCGGGACTATGACATTTGTTATCAATACATTTGATGTGATTGAGCTTTTGATTTTGCCATTTGATTAAGGACTTTCTGTTTTGAATTTTCCTCGGCGTTCACTGTTTTAGTGATTTTACTTTTCACTGTTGGAAACACAATATCATGAATAATCAGATTGTTGTCCTCAATTTTATGATCAACTGTCAAACCTTTCAAAGCTGAACAAATTCTACAGTGCTGATGATGTTGGGTTTAAACAGATTTCACTGTATACTGAACAACCCAAGTTTTACAGCAAGGAGCCCTGATGCTATCATAAAACCCTATTCCTGGCTTCAGTCTTATTTCAAGTACAAGTTTAAAAATCCCACTTTTTCTGTTCCCCTCCTCAGGGTATAGCACGATAGTTATATTGTACTGACCTGATTTCAGTGACATCCCCTTTATCCAGATCTTCCAAAGCTATTCTAGCTGCCTCCAATGCTGGTAAAGCTTCTGCTAAGGAATCCTCAGCATCTTTCTACAATAAAAAATTACAAAAAGTGTAACATGGATTCAGTGGTTGACATTGGTAAATGTCTGACATATTTGTTTTTCCTAAATTTTATTGTTACAAACAAGGATGTTGGATCTATTCATATAAAGCTGCAATGCATAAATTGAGAGGAATACAAATAACAAATTGCCATCTGATGTTTTTGGTCAGGCTAACTTTTTGTCAGTCAGATGAATCATTGCAGTTCGTCTGACCAAATATTCAACATTCTTTAGATGACATTTGGAAAGTCTGGTCTTTATTATCCCTCTTTGTGAGCTCATGATTTTCATTTTATTTACAAGAATATTGAGATATCTCTTTAAAACTTCTAATAACTCACATCAACTGTATTATTCACACCACCATACCTTTTCTACTGCAATGACTTTACTCTGTTCAGCTATTTCTGTCGCTTTTTCCTCTGCCATTTTTTTCTTTTCTGTGGCCATTACTGTACCAGACGAGATTTCCCCTAACATTTTCTCACAAGCTTCTGTAGATTCTGCGACGGCTACTTTTTGTACAGCCAATCTGTCATTCAATACAGTTAACTGTTCACTGGCCTCAAAGATCTTCTGTAAACCTCCAGTTAAACGGTCACACTGTAAATCAGAAAAAACAACATTAATTAATTACACGAGATAGTATATACATGTACTCTGATAACTCAAAGAATCAGTGCAGTTGTATGACATATTCCAAAGGCATTGACATGTTACAACTCACCCCTGTTAAGGTAGTGATCATATATGAAGTCATTATGTCTGTGAAGTCCTGAGAAGAGTGTGACAAGAAATATTGTTGGCAGTCAAGGTGATAACATATGTGAGGGGGGGATAGGAGGCGTCCTGATCCCGGGCTTAAAAACACGAAATCCTGAGGTCCCAAATTTAAATGAAGTAAATCCTGCCGTCCTGAAATTCGAAAAAAAGAATTCCCGGATCCCCAAAGGGTCAATCCCGAAATCCCTAGCTTAAAAACACCCGATCCAAGAGTCCCGATAAAGGTCCTATCCCCCCTCATATGTATATGCAAAAATTATATACTGAACAGATATATAGACAATAATAGTGCATTGACTTGATACTGAAATCTAAAAAAAACATTTTCAATTGTTGTTTAATGTATTAATTTTATCATTTAATTTAATTATTGGGAAACTTCCCCTTTTATAAAAAGGCCTCATATTATGCAGTCGAAGAAATAAGCAACATGATGAAATGAACATTACCTGTCGAAATTCGCAATCGATGGTGAACGAATTTGTTGGAAAATAAACAAAATTATCAACAATAAGCATAAAACATAATGATTTATAGTTTGCAGACCAAAAATATTAACAAGTGAAATATGTTTGTCTATTTATATAAATAAGGTTAAGTCGTTGTAAACATTGAAAACATGAACAGGTTGAATAGGTAGTATGAATAATCAATTATAATTTCGGCAATTTCTATTTAAATATTCATGAGGAAAAGGGATATCATGTCAGTGACTGTTTATGACATAGTAATATATGGTCAACACATTTTGACTGATCAAATACAACGAGTGCAGTATAAATCCTGTTAAGGAGGGGTATTTGAGAAAAATACCAGTCGAGAGAATGTTAAATTTTGCGAGCCATAAGTCGAGGGAAATTCGTTCTCAAGAATGGTATTTTTCGCAAATATACCCCTCAAGAACATGTTATATCTGTTTTATTACACCGAATGTTAACGTTCAAAAACACATTGATGATCGTGAAGTTACAAGCATCCAGTCGGATAGATTGTTTTTTGGCAATTACCACGACAGAGAGGGTAAAAAAGACATATCCTTTTTGCATATACCCCGTCGTCGTTAAAAAATGAACGATATTCATTTGATAACAGTAAATTGGTGAAAAATACAAAGGCTACCAACCAATCAAAACCCAGGATGCTAACAAAAGGTGTAATTAATTCTGAAATACTAATAATTATAGAAAACAAGAGTGCACACGCTGAAATGTCTCGCCTTCTTTACTAATCATTGATATTATGTTGATAGTCCTAAATATAAAGCTTTATTACAACTGTCACATAAACTTGACATTAACTAAGAAAACTAAACATTGACCAATGAACCATGAAAATAAGGTCAAGGTCAGATGAACCATGCCAGGCAGACATATACAGCTAACAATTCTTCCTTTTAGTTGACCTATTGCTTATAGTTTAAGAAAAACAGACCAAACCACAAAACCTAAACACTGAGCAATGAACTGTGAAAATCAGGTCAAAACCTGCGCGACTGACAAATAGATCATAAAATATTTCCATAAACCAAATATAGTTGACCTATGGCATATAGTTTAGAAAATAAGACCAAAACTCAAAAACTTAACTTTGACAACTGAACCATGAAAATGAGGTCAAGGTTAGATGACACCTGCCAGCTAGACCTGTACACCTTACAATTATTCCATACACCAAATATATAAGACATATTGCATAAAGTATAAGAAAAACAGACCAAAACACAAAAACTTAACTATAACCAATGAACTATGAAAATGAGGTCAAGGGCAGATGACACCTGCCAGTTTGACATGTACACATTACAGTCCTTCCATACACCGAATATACTAGACCTATTGCTTATAGTATCTGAGATATTGACTTGATCACCAAAACTTAACCTTGTTGACTGATCTATGAAATGAGGTCGAGGTCAAGTGAAAACTGTCTCACAGGCATGAGAACCTTACAAGGTATGCACATACCAAATATAGTTATCCTATTACTTATAATAAGAGAGAATTTAACATTACAAAAAATCTTAACTTTTTTTTCAAGTTGTCACTGAACTATGAAAATGAGGTCAAGGACATTGGACATGTGACTGACGGAAACTTCGTAAGATGAGGCATCTATATACAAAGTATGAAGCATCCAGGTCTTCTACCTTCTAAGTGACCATGAAAATGAGGTCAAGGACATTGGACATGTGACTGCCGACTGCCGGAAACTTTGTAAGATGAGGCATCTATATACAAAGTATGAAGGATCCAGGTCTTCTACCTTCTAAAATATAAAGCTTTGAAGTTAGCTTACGCCGCCGCAGGATCACTATCCATATGACGAGCTTTCTGCAACAAAAGTTGCAGGCTCGACAAAAACTATATACATTCTGAAATACTGTTAAGGATGAATAATTACCTGTGACAGAATATATTTATCTTGACTCTCCAGAAGTTTGAGATAGGAATTGACGAAATCTAAATAATTCTTTGGTGTGACGTAATTATTTCTTCTGAGTCTTTGAAGGAAAAGTTTACTATAGCTGCCAACAGCTTGATGTACCATTACAATATGACTGACAACAGCGCTACGGTGTTCATCTGGTATCAACTGGTTCTAAAAAGTAATAAAACACTTATAAAATAAATACCAGACAAAAGGGAGGTAATTCATATACACAATAGTAAAAATATAAAAAAGATGTGGTATGATTGCCTATACAACTCTCCACAAGATACTAAATGACACAGAAATTAACGACTATAGGTCATCATAAGACCTTCAACAATAAGCAAAGCCCATACTGCAGTGAGCTATAAAAGGCAATAGTAAATAAATAGATAAATACTTTCAATGACTAATTTCAGGGGAGATAAATATGTAAGCAGCAGTAAAATGAAGACAATAACTTACTTCAGGTGAGATAAATACACTGGCAACAGCATACAAAGCTTGTTCTGGCCATGGAAAGAACCAATCAATGTTAGCATTGTTCACCAAACCTAGAAAACACACAAATATTTTACACTTATGTATAATAATATTTCAGTGATTTTACAAATTACTTTTTTTCAACAAAGAATACTGTTTTGAAATTGGTACACTGTACCCAAGTAATGGTAGTATAATTCTGTTGTCTCAAATTTTTGGCATTAAACATATTGTTCAACTAAATTTATTGGTAAATATGCAATATGTTAAATTCATTTGTTTTGACATCTGAAATTGGACAAAATACAAAATCATCAGAGAAACTTCATTTTCATAAAAAGTAGAGTAAGTTGATTATGATATTTTTACATATGGGCTGAAGGCAGAAAAATTGATTTCTAAATAACATTATTTCAAGTGTCGAGTATTAAAAAATTATACCAGATTCATATAAAATTGAGAAGCTGCATTAAAAACCTTACCTGGGAAGTTTCTACATCTTGTCCTCAGAGCATCACCAACAGGTGACATGGCTAGGACTACATGAAGATTGTTTGAACATTTCTGGACAAAATACCCCCAGATCATTTCCCTGGCGTGGGGAGTTCCTGCTTTTACAGCTTCATCCCTGATCTGAAAAAACAAATAATATAAACTGTTAACCAAATTTAAATGTCTATTATCTTTCATTTAAATGAATTCTTTCTTCAGTGAGATTGATAGAAAGGGTTATATTACACTGATTCCTCCCTTCATATAGTAAGATGCATCTTAATAATGTTTCTGAGTGAACCTTCAACATAGCTTTACATATTTACTAACAATATTCATAATGTGTGATTAACTTAGGGACAACATCAAAAATGTAGGATGAAAAAACTTAATTCACATAGTTTTTTCACTGACCCTTTTAGTCTTTGTAAGTCTAAATACAAGCCTGTTGAAAATGTGAACTTTGTTGAACATTATTTGTGGTATAGCTTTACCCACAAAGTTCATGCAAATTTGTATTAAACAAATAAGAATCAATCCACACTAAACCTCAATGGCAACACCATTATGTGTTTATAAACCAATGTAAAAGACTTACCCCACTAAGTATTGCCTCTTTCTCATCATCAGCATACAAAGCTGGTACCATTCCTGATGTTAGCATGTTGTTTATTAACTCAAGGAAACCTGATAAAAAATACAATCTCTTAATTAGAAAACTTTGTCCTGATTCTATGTAAGATGGCATATACAATCAAACGGTTGACTTCTTTCATGCAGTTTTCAAGAAATTGTGAATAAAATGACACAGAAAACAACAATGTGACACAATGGTAGTAATTTGTATATATATTGTCGACCCAGATGTCAAGTAACATAGTAATGGCTCTAGTCTACTGCATCACAAATCTTTTCATGTAACAACGTGTTAAACAGAACTTTGTCAGACCAAAATAAATACTTTGACTTTACAACTATCTGATCTGGTGCTGTTTAGTTTTTAAATGAGTAAAATTGGTCCAATTAGTTAGAAACAATTAAATAAGTAACTGATGTAATGTAATCCTTGGACCTACCTTCTTCAGCTACATGTTGATCAGTAAACAGGAACACCACTTTCTTATTCTCTATTCCCAGTTTATTATACAGAACTTTCAGGTCGTCCCTGAAGGAGCTCTCGTTGTAACCTCTACTCAGCTGAATCTCAAATACTTCACAGCCGGCAGTGAATGATGCTAATTTACATAATGACTGTTTACCACTCCCTCCTACACCCACCAAGAGGGCGTGACCTTGGTCCATACGGATAACACGATGTATACGTGTCAAATGTTCTAATGCATCGTCAAACAGGACGAGGTTCATAGGGGTATTACTTTCGTTATATTCTTCTAAAATCTGTAAACAGAGGAAAAGTAGACAAGTAAGTTATTATAAGGATTATTATTTCATACCTATCATATTGACTGTTGAACTGATGGCGGCTTTATGTCAAGTAGCATACATAACATGGATATTCTACTTAAGGATGTTTGCTTGTCATGTTTTGGAACTTTTGTCAGATTTTCGAAACCCTCTGGTTTTATCCATTTGAATGCCTTAGAAAATTTTGCCCATGAACCCCCATTTTCTTTTTATTAATCTTTTACATGTATAATTATAAGCCATTTGTAAAAGTCTTCTAAAATCTTATTTATTTTTAAATAGTTTATGAGAACTTTAACTGGTCAATGATAAAGCTATGAAAAATCAAGAGAGAACATTTTCCCGTCAAAATTCCAATGGCTAATATCTCGAAAACAAGCACATTGACCCCTATATATTTTTTTGGCTTTTTTGATTCCTATATTAATCCCCTATCAATATATACTAGTTTTATGGAAAGTTATTTATTTTGAAACTGAGCAGCAAACATCCTTAATACTGAACTAAAACACTAAGGCATGTTCCGAACATGCTAGCTCACAAGGTAGGAAGACATATATTAAACTACTTATATATTTTTCTTACTTCTAAACGTGGAAAATCATCAAATACATGTACCAATTGTAAAGTCTTTGGTTTGATCCTCTAAGGGTATTACCAATGTAATTTCAACTGATCGGGCGGAGCTTACGTTTTCATTTGCATAAGGACAGTCGATTTGAGGATGTGTGTGATAAGGTTGATTGCCATTATAATCGTTATTGATTTCTAATCACCTATCAGTGACCTCAAAGGAATTTACAAAAGAATGACTGGACACTTCATTAATGAGTTTATCCTAAAACACCTATCTTTAGATGGACTGGTTTATTATGATCGAGCTGGATAAACTCCGCCCAGTCAAGTGAAATAAATCAAGTAATATCATAACCATGAACATCCCATCCTTGGTTGTTGAACTATCAGAACAGAATTTCAATTTTCACCTAATAGGAAATATTGATAGCATTCAAACAACAGTGTGATAACAGTCATGATTAAACACCTATACACAGATATAGAGGGCCTTCGGCTGTTGTCTGCTATTTGGACGGTTTTTGTCTCTTGACATATTTCCCCATTTCTATTCTTAATTTTAATTTACAGATATAGATGAAGCTGATTATTTATCTTTTGGAAGTTTGTAAAGATATCTATATAATGTCAATTCACAAATTATTGCGGGTTTTTTATTAATGCGAATAATGCGACGGAGTGAGTTTATCAATAATAACTCCCATTGTTATATCTGACACATATATCAGTATGCAGAGTTTCCTGACATCGCAATAATTAATCTCGCATATTTGTCCATTTTACAAAAATCCTAATAAATGCACGTAATAATTTCTGAATTTACAGTAATACATTTAAAAAGTGAAATCAAGTTTATCAAATACCTCTTGGAAGAGAGCTTTAGCAGCATCATAATCCTGTATGTCTTCGTACAGACGAGGTTCTGAGTCCTCCATGGCCGTTCGATAATCTCCAAATAAACAAGGGTCACGCATAGCTAGTTCTACATGTGGTTTGTAATTTTCCTCCAACAATGCTTTAATCAAACCCTACAATCAAATAAATGGATACAAGTTATTTAATCATATTTCAGATTGTGTTGTCTTTAAGCCTTTTTTTTTCATGGAAAAAAAACTTAGAAACTACTGCTATGTGTTGTTTGACTGTTTGTGGCCAATTTCAGAATAGTTCTAAGAACCATTGTGGTAACTTAAAATTTATTCCCTTTAATAAAGTTACATATTCCTGCAACCATAATTAGTACAATCTGTACAAATGTATAATGTTCATATCACATGCATTTCTTTGTCAAACTGTTAATACATAGAGCATTCCTGTCCGACCTAATCACAAACTTTAACAATTGTAAACATAGCCAGAAAAAAAACACTCTTAAGTCTAACTTCTTTGACACTTAAATTTATTGCAGGCAAGACAATAAAAAGGCCATTTCACTTTTTAATGGTTTCTTCAATCTTTTCCAAATTGTAAGTGCTTTTTATATAAATTTCTACTTCAATACATGGCCACCATAACACCTAACACCGAAGTTTCATTTGGCTCAAAAGGTGGCAATAAAACAAAGGTTAACCTGTCTGGGAAGAAAGAACAAAGTGGCAACTATTTTAGAGGTGAACTTACAGTGACGTGTGTCTTATCCTCCTCGTTGATCAATCTATCACAGATAACGCGAGAGCATTCATTTCTCCACACTCTTACAAATATTTCAGGTTTAGAGAATCTGTCTGGTGTAGTGAGTGAAAGTCCATGATAAATCCTTGACAGATCTCTCAAGTTAAAGATATAATGAAACTTGGATGGTGTGGGTGGTAGATCCTTTACAATAGTGCTGCAAAATAAATCATTTGTCACAAGTTTGTTAACATATTCTTCACAATACAGGAAATAAATGACATGATTTGTCCATATATTTTAGTTCATTTATTTGTTTTGGAGTTTAGTATGATGTCCATTTTCACTGAACTAGTACCCATTTTTATTTAGGGGCCAGCTGAGGCCCATCTCCAGGTGGGGAATTTCTCGCTGCATTTAAGACCCATTGGTGGCCTTTGGCTGTTGTCTGTTCTATGGTCGGGTTGTAGTCTCTTTGACACATTCCCCATTTCCATTCTCAATTCTAAGTTGGTGATTCTTAAGATCAGGGGGTGGATGATATACTGAGTAAGCTCTTTTAACTGTCAGTGTTCATTTTTGTGGATTGCCCAATATTCTTTTTAAAAAAGTTGAAAAAATTTTAAAATACAAATTTGAGTCAAAAACAAGAATTTAACTTAATTTAATTTGAAAACTGATCAAAACTGAAACATCAAATCTTAACAGAAAAATATGTTGTCTGCCTTGACAGTATAAACCATGATAATAAAATGCCTTATTTCTAGACTACCAATAATTTGGTTTTCATGTTTAAAGAGTTATCTCCCTTATATGTTATGTAGTCAATAAAACATCACATGTGTTCAATCTGACACAAATAAACATACCTGTATAGAGACATTGTCATGTTGGTGATTGTTTTAGCTAGATCTTGAATATCTTTACTAAATGGCTGTAAATGTCCGACCAGAATGGAATTGTAAATCAGAAACAATGACTCATCAGATGGGAATGTCATGTTAAACACGGAGAACAACGACACAAATCTTGGATCGGTTTCGTTACGACCACCTCCAGCTTTACCCATGGCAGCAATGTAACCGATATCCTTCATGTTCTTCCAGTTCAGATCTTTACCTCTGTCGTAACAACCTCCACGCTCTAATAGAAGTTTTAATAGAGCAATAGGCTGCTGTGTTCCATAAGTGTCAACCTGTAGGAAAAAAACCCAGATCAATTAACAAATATAACAAAAAACAATTTTACAAATTTTAAAAGTAAACTTTTTCCTGCAGTTTCATTATTGAGAGTGATTTGTGGTGTTGATAAAAAAAAATCACTGTTATTTGTTTACCTGAGGCATGTTCATGTCATCAATAAAGATAAGTAATTTCCTGCCTGGTGGAGGACCCAAAGTGTTTGTAATATTTGTTTACCTGAGGCATGTTCATGTCATCAATAAAGATAAGTAATTTCCTGCCTGGTGGAGGACCCAAAGTGTTTGTAATATTTGTTTACCTGAGGCATGTTCATGTCATCAATAAAGATAAGTAATTTCCTGCCTGGTGGAGGACCCAAAGTGTTTGTAATATTTGTTTACCTGAGGCATGTTCATGTCATCAATAAAGATAAGTAATTTCCTGCCTGGTGGAGGACCCAAAGTGTTTGTAATATTTGTTTACCTGAGGCATGTTCATGTCATCAATAAAGATAAGTAGTCTCCTGCCTGGTGGAGGACCCAAAGTGTTTGTATTATTTGTTTACCTGAGCATGTTCATGTCATCAATAAAGATAAGTAGTCTCCTGCCTGGTGGAGGACCCAAAGTGTTTGTAATATTTGTTTACCTGAGGCATGTTCATGTCATCAATAAAGATAAGTAATTTCCTGCCTGGTGGAGGACCCAAAGTGTTTGTATTATTTGTTTACCTGAGCATGTTCATGTCATCAATAAAGATAAGTAATTTCCTGCCTGGTGGAGGACCCAAAGTGTTTGTAATATTTGTTTACCTGAGGCATGTTCATGTCATCAATAAAGATAAGTAGTCTCCTGCCTGGGGGAGGATCCTAAGTGTTTGTAATATTTGTTTACCTGTGGCATGTTCATGTCATCAATAAAGATAAGTAGTCTCCTGCCTGGAGGAGTACCCTAAGTGTTTGTAATATTTGTTTACCTGAGGCATGTTCATGTCATCAATAAAGATAAGTAGTATCCTGCCTGGAGGAGTACCCTAAGTGTTTGTAATATTTATTTACCTGAGGCATGTTCATGTCATCAATAAAGATAAGTAGTCTCCTGCCTGGAGGAGTACCCTAAGTGTTTGTAATATTTGTTTACCTGAGGCATGTTCATGTCATCAATAAAGATAAGTAGTCTCCTGCCTGGAGGAGTACCCTAAGTGTTTGTAATATTTGTTTACCTGAGGCATGTTCATGTCATCAATAAAGATAAGTAGTCTCCTGCCTGGAGGAGTACCCTAAGTGTTTGTAATATTTGTTTACCTGAGGCATGTTCATGTCATCAATAAAGATAAGTAGTCTCCTGCCTGGAGGAGTACCCTAAGTGTTTGTAATATTTGTTTACCTGAGGCATGTTCATGTCATCAATAAAGATAAGTAGTCTCCTGCCTGGAGGAGTACCCTAAGTGTTTGTAATATTTGTTTACCTGAGGCATGTTCATGTCATCAATAAAGATAAGTAGTCTCCTGCCTGGTGGAGGACCCAAAGTGTTTGTAATATTTGTTTACCTGAGGCATGTTCATGTCATCAATAAAGATAAGTAGTCTCCTGCCTGGTGGAGGACCCAAAGTGTTTGTAATATTTGTTTACCTGAGGCATGTTCATGTCATCAATAAAGATAAGTAGTCTCCTGCCTGGGGGAGGATCCTAAGTGTTTGTAATATTTGTTTACCTGTGGCATGTTCATGTCATCAATAAAGATAAGTAGTCTCCTGCCTGGAGGAGTACCCTAAGTGTTTGTAATATTTGTTTACCTGAGGCATGTTCATGTCATCAATAAAGATAAGTAGTATCCTGCCTGGAGGAGTACCCTAAGTGTTTGTAATATTTATTTACCTGAGGCATGTTCATGTCATCAATAAAGATAAGTAGTCTCCTGCCTGGAGGAGTACCCTAAGTGTTTGTAATATTTGTTTACCTGAGGCATGTTCATGTCATCAATAAAGATAAGTAGTCTCCTGCCTGGAGGAGTACCCTAAGTGTTTGTAATATTTGTTTACCTGAGGCATGTTCATGTCATCAATAAAGATAAGTAGTCTCCTGCCTGGAGGAGTACCCTAAGTGTTTGTAATATTTGTTTACCTGAGGCATGTTCATGTCATCAATAAAGATAAGTAGTCTCCTGCCTGGAGGAGTACCCTAAGTGTTTGTAATATTTGTTTACCTGAGGCATGTTCATGTCATCAATAAAGATAAGTAGTCTCCTGCCTGGAGGAGTACCCTAAGTGTTTGTAATATTTGTTTACCTGAGGCATGTTCATGTCATCAATAAAGATAAGTAGTCTCCTGCCTGGTGGAGGACCCAAAGTGTTTGTAATATTTGTTTACCTGAGGCATGTTCATGTCATCAATAAAGATAAGTAGTCTCCTGCCTGGTGGAGGACCCAAAGTGTTTGTAATATTTGTTTACCTGAGGCATGTTCATGTCATCAATAAAGATAAGTAGTCTCCTGCCTGGGGGAGGATCCTAAGTGTTTGTAATATTTGTTTACCTGAGGCATGTTCATGTCATCAATAAAGATAAGTAGTCTCCTGCCTGGGGGAGGACCCAAAGTGTTTGTATTATTTGTTTACCTAAGACATGTTCATGTCATCAATAAAGATAAGTAGTCTCCTGCCTGGTGGAGGACCCAAAGTGTTTGTAATATTTGTTTACCTGCGGCATGTTCATGTCATCAATAAAGATAAGTAGTCTCCTGCCTGGAGGAGTACCCTAAGTGTTTGTAATATTTATTTACCTGAGGCATGTTCATGTCATCAATAAAGATAAGAAGTCTCCTGCCTGGAGGAGGACCATACGTGTCTTTGGTCCTTTTCTCTACATTGGCCTCCAAGTTACGCTGTACATCCAGTGATGTGGTCCTACTGGAGAAGTTCATGTTCAACAACAACTACAAATATAAACAGTCATATTTACAAACTTTGACGATCCTGTTTTCAACTATTTCTAAATAGTAACCTATTGGGCATTTTCATCATGTTAAAAAAAATAGAACCAGTTTACCTTATTTTTTTCTATAAAAGATTAATTTAGCAAACCATTTTGTAAATCTTGCTTAATATCTTATATTTCTATAGTTATTTTCATTGTAATTTTTTTTGGAGTATAGTGCATTTTCACATCAACTTATTCATAACTGAATTTTCCTGTACCCCATAAATCCACAAAAATTTGGTATCCCATGAATATCATTAAATCCAGTAGATCGTTATTAACATTAAATTGTATCAAACATTTTCTTCTCTATATTGAAACTTCTGTGTTAATTATTTATCTAAAATTAAGCTATACCTCTATTCCCACTACAATACTACTTCCAAAACATTACCACCTAAATTTTTACATTTCCCTGCAGCTCTATTACAGATTTTCCAGTAGATCAAAATAAAAGAAATGGTTGGTTGCCATAGACCACCATATCAACAAAAACCATGATATTATCTAACCCCCACCTAGTTGATGGGGGCTTATAGCTTTTATATGTATGATGCACAATTATTCTGGAATCGTCCTTAGCTGTGTACGAGTAAAAGGATCAAATCAAGTATTTCTGTGACAGACCAACTCATAATTCACATGAGTGTTTAAGCTACTGTGAAAGTACTTTAATTCGTGGGTATCAATTTTCGTGGTTTGAGCAATATTTACATATTCGTGGGTTTTTAAATTCATGGATTTAAGTTTTCTAAATTGAAAATTGAAAAATTACAGCCTTTAGAAACGAAGGTTACAAATAGTCTCGATTGAAGTAATTACAAAGTAAACATTGACCCGTGTAAATCGTAATGACAACACTAATTAAGATAAAGTGATCAACATATTAAGTAAGAAATCAGTATCATAAACAAATGCCATAAACCTATCTTGAATTGTCAAATAATTCTTATCAAAATCAAGCCCAGCATAAAATTATTATTTCCCATATGTCCGAGAACTATTAGGATAGAAAATGAACACTTTATCATACTAGCATATCAATATTGAAAATCTGACTTTCATCGAAAAATAATAATTTTATGAGAATTAAAAGATCAAAAGTTGTATAGTTAAGGTTATAAAAGATTAAATGGGTATAATCCTGCATGCAGTTGTAGTTCTGAAATGTTCTGTGACTGCTATTAAAATATTCTTCGATTCGAGGTTATTTAATATATTCTCTAGATCATATCAGTAGTCAAACCTTCGTAGGGATCATTCCATGTCTTGATTTGGACAATGGTTGTTTTATTTCGTTGGACACTTAAATTCGTGGATAAAGTCATCCACGAAAACCACGAAAATTGGTACCCCACGAATAAAAGTACTTTCACAGTATTAACTGTTTTTAGTCTTATTCAACCATACATATCTGAATAACCATCAACCATAGTAAATATATAAATGACTAACTAATATCTGAATACCCTCTTAAACCTGAATACCATCTAAATTCTGAATACCCTTTAAAATCTGAATACCCTCTAAAATCTGAACACCCTCTAAAATCTGAATAACCTCTACAAATTACTAACATATCCTGAGATCAGTTTGTCACTGTCTTTCTCAATTATTTCCTGTTTAAAAAAATTATGAAGGCAAATGAATAACAAAATTTAAAAACTATTTATCAGCCTTAAACATCTGTCTTTCCCTTTTCAAATAAAAACTGACTTTATGTTTCACATGTAACTTTCATTCAACGACACAAAAAAAATTCTTCAAGACAAGCTTCCAGTAACAATTCTCAAATAAGCAATTTAATAACATTACACTTACGTGTGTTTCTGAGTCCAGCGTTCTGAGGAAGTTAGCTGTTGTAGCTGTTTTAGATGTTCCAGTTTCACCAACTAACACAACTGGTTGTTTGATTCCAACCATCAGCTCTAACAACCAAGTGGTACGGACAGTATCAACGGTGGGTACTAATATTTCGTTGTACTTCTTGACGGGATCATGTATATACTTTGGTACTTTCTGTGCCCATGGCATCCATTTTTTCTGTTCGCTATCCCAGAAGTACTCAAACAAAGATGGCTGAGTGGTAGGTAGTTCACCTGGTGGAAATAATTGTGGTTTAGATTATTTTTGTGGGATACTAATTTTCGTAGATTTAGGAAAACTTGCATTTTTCGTGGATTTTTGATTCTGTGATTTGGCCAAGTCTGTTAACATCCTAATAGAAAATGTGCCTTTCTATGAACTTCGTGTTTCACCTGTACCCACAATATTGGTATCCATCAAATAACAATTAATCTACAGTATGCTAATGTTTAAAATATGAGTTATGGGACTTTCTAAGCTATAATATTGTATTGATTTCAGTGATTTTTTGTTGTTGAATCCTTTCTTGGTTCCCTGAATATGCCTTAATGTTATACATTTATACATCTGAAAACTTTTCGTTGTCTTTCTTCTTAATGAATTGATTCCTTTTTGTACTAAAACCATTTTGTTTTTTATCTCTATAAAATCAGCCATATTCTGTGAAAAACCATTTTTTGGTTTTTATCTCTATAAAATTAGCCCTATTCTGTGAACTGTTCTGAGAAAACACTGCTAAAAATATTTTTAACAGTGACCCATATATAGTTGCATACTTCTATGTCATTTGATCTCTTGTGGATAGTTGTCTCAAAGGCAATCATACCAAATCTTCTTATTTTCATATTGAAGTACAAAAAGCTCTAATCTTTTATGACCTTTTAAAGCCTTCACAAAAAAAAGTACTATTTAAACCAGAACAATATAATATGCTGCAAATATCAAACTGTGTATCCCTTATACAAAAATAAATTAATCAAAATTTGCAATGTGAGAAATTATGGTTCTGTGGCCATGTAAAACTTCCCAATAAATTAGAAAAATATAAAATAAAATAAAGCAGTTTGGAAATAAACATACAAGTATAATTTAATATGTGGTCTTATCTTTCTTTCCTTTTCCATAAATGTGAGGAACAAAAATGTTTGGATAAAATTATTGGGACTAAAAAAAAAAGTGAAATATTGGAACATTGAGTGTCGAACATACCTAGATACTTATTACTGCGTTTCTTAGCTAAAATAACAATGCATATTCTACATTCACATCAATATGCAAATAAGTTTTCGAAAATTTTCTGTAAGATACATCATTATTGAACTTTCAGTTGTCAATTTATTACACATATACCTACAATATAGATCAATTCAAAAATCTAAATAGTTTTTTATATAGATTAGGCCGTTGGTTTTCCCATTTGAATGGTTTTACACTAGTAATTTTGAGGCCCTTTATATTTCTTGCTGTTCAGTGTGAGCCAAGGCTCTGTGTTGGAGGCCTTACCTTGACCTATAATGGTTTACGTTAATAAATTATGACTTGGTTTGAGAGTTGAACCTTTGGCACTCATATACTTCAGTCAAAAATCAGGAGTAGAGAAGACTGACCTTGAGAAGTGACCTTTGATTTGATTTGAGATTAAAAATGTATACTACATTTACTGCTACAGAGAATTAAGAAGAGAAAGACCTGAAATTACAGGTTTTTACTTTATCGAGGCTGCCTTTAAACCAGGTTTAACTATATTATATAATCTCTTCAAGGGCACAATATATCTATTGTCAAACCAATGTTAATTTCAAAAGGGCTCTCGGTCATAAAAACTTTAATCAGTACTTGAAGTACACAATTTGTGTTAGAAACACCAAATCCAGTGTTTTGATTGGTTAATATTTAAGTGCAAGTACTCAAATGTTTACAACTGCAGGGGGTCTGACTTACCCATTCCTGCATAAGTTTTATCTTCATCTTTGACCTGTTGAAGTGCGGCCAAGGTTCTGACTTGTGCATCAAACTTCAATCGACCGTCCTCCAGTAGTCCAGCGCCGATTGACCAGTACAATGCCTCGAGGAAATAACATTCCAGCTCGTCAGCTTCCGTCACCTCCTTAGTTACCAGAGCATCTAACATCTTACTCAGTTGTCTAACCTATATACAAAAACAAAAATAAGTCAACACGTTTCCTGTCTCATAGCAGAAAAAATATGACATCGATAGAAAGATAAAATAATTTCATTTTTTCAAAAATTTCCCAAAGATTTGAAAGGGATATGCTCTGGACCTTAACAGAGCTTAACCACAAAAATGTCCATATAATGTGTTGTGGTAGGGATGAATATATAGGGTATGTAGGGAAGCCGAAACACAAAATGGTTATAAAAACTTATAATCTTTACATCAATCTCAACAAACTACATATTGTTTCTAATTAGTAATGATAAATATCGAAGTAAGGTACCAGTATTTAACAACAGATTGCCTTGATAACCTTTGACCTACCATATTAAGATTTGTGAGGGGTAATATTGTCTTCATCTTTTCTCCCTGTCGACCGTCAACCAGATCTTCAACCACCATGTCAATCAGACAGGGTACATATTTATCAATGAAAGTGTTATAGATTTTTGACCTACCATATTAAGATTTGTGAGTGGTATGATTGTCTTCATCTTTTCTCCCTGTCGACCATCCACCAGACCTTCTACCACCATGTCGATCAGACAGGGTACATATTTATCATAAAGTCTTTGAAACTCATCTTTCTCCAGCTTAGACTGTCGAGAGTTTATCCATTTGTACCAGAATGGATCATAGCCAAGATTCTTTGGATCCACGTAAACCATACCACATCTAGATACTGTAGCTGGAGAGGCATACTGGAGATCAAATACCTATAATCAAAATTGTCAATTTATATCTGCTATGCTATTAGTGAATATTTTACATCATTTTTAGTTGGAGGTGAACTCAAATGCACTTCACTTCAAAATTAAACAGTCAAAAGATTAGCTGCTTTGGATAGATATCACTCGTATGCAAATGAATATCAATACATCGGGTAACTTATTTCTGGTTAAAAAATCTCTATGCGAAGTCTGCAACTGTTTGAAAATTGAGTTGGTATACTAAAAACCCTACAAAACATACTAAAGAGTTGTCTCATTGGCACTCATACCACATCTTCCTATATCTATAATATTCATCTTTTATTCCGTATTTGAATGTTCCAAAATCAATCAAAGTCTTAGTTCATGTACATGTATATAAGGCTGATATCTATTGGACCCAGCTCAGAAGATTGTTGTTTTTCCTTTTTCCTTTATTCATATTTTCATGCACATTTTAAAATCCATTGAACGGACAGAATATATTTTGCTCAATCCATAGTTTTGTGTACAGATGTTAGTTTTTTCTTTTCAATTAACGATTCTTTATCACCCTTTGGGATCTTTGATTTTTGTTTTCTTGGAAGAATCTTTTTAGCTTTAACAACATGACAAAACCTTATATATTCAACCCTAATCCCCTACCTAGAAAGTTCCCCCTCTTTTTCTTGAAGAATTATCTTACCTCAAACAACATAGCACAATGTTTCTGTAACCTGATACGTTCACCATTGGCTAAGGTCATCAACCTATTGTCGTCCATCACAGAGTTCATGTTCTCTACCCATAATGCATCAACATCTCCATCATATACGATGTACTTCCTTTCATTTTTGTCTGTGGGTCTGTTCATTTCTCTGAAGATGTTTGACAGCAGACCATCAGTCCAATCTCTGGTGATTGGGTCCAGTATACCATACAGGTCTATCACACTTCTGTCCTTAGGATTAATTACAAAGAGTTTTGTGGATGTTCCTAACCTAAAACAAGATAACAAAAATAATTAAAAGAGGCAATAGTTATCAGGCAATTAAATATATGTACATGAATTAATAATTTTATCATCTTATTCATTGGTTAAAGGTATAGAGGGAGGTTTGAGATCTCACAAAACATGTTTAACCCTGAGCATTTTTGCGCCTGTCCCAAGTCAAGAGCTTATGGCCTTTTTAAGTCTTGTATGATTTTTAATTTTAGTTCATTTATATATTTTTGGGTTTAAGTTTAGTATGATGTCCATTATCACTGAACTAGTACACATTTTTGTTTAGGCGCCAGCTCAAGCACGCCTCTGTGTTGGATTTTCTTGCTGTGTTGAAGACCCATTGGTGGCTTTCAGCTGTTTTCTGCTCTCCGGTCGGGTTGTTGTCCTTTACAGATAACTGATTTAATAACTCCCTCATGGTCTTGCCTCCAGTGCAAATGTTTTTTGGTTATATCGAAGTTCAAATGAAAGATGTGTGGCCCCTGATGGACTTACTTTGTTTGTGACTGTGCCAGTGTATTTATAACAACAGATTTTCCTCCTCCTGTCGGCCCAACAATCATGGTGGTGTGACGAGTCATCATGGTCTCGTACAACTGTACAACCTTGTCAACCTGTCAAATCAATACAGAGTAAAAATAAATATTTCTATTTCTTAATGCTGATTTGAATACAATTGGAGCAAAAAAATGTATATTTGTTTACAACTTTTTGGTTTTAAGATGAAAGAAATCAGTATATAAATATTTAAGTTGGTTCAAAACTATCTTTTATTTGAAAACACCTTTAAAAATCTACTACTAGCCTTTAAATTTTCTAAGTCAAAGAATCAGTAACACTTAGATTCTAAATGCATATCAAAGCAAATCCAGAATACACAAATTTTCTGCATTTGGCCACAGTTCAAACTGGTTACCTGTATTGGTAGTAACTGGTATCCATTGTCCTCCAAGACAGCCTCCACAGCATCATTGAAGTTAGGATATCTGACACGTGGGCAGTCTAAGCCAGGGAACAGATCACCAATCAATCCTAAGAATAGTGGCACATCCTCAAACACAAACTTAGGTAAGTTCATGTCTCTTAAAGCTCTCATCAACACTACATCCTATAAAATAATACATAAATCTAAATCATTCAAATTCTTTTATTTTAAAGAAAAGGAAAAAGTCAGAAGATATTATTTTGGTATTTATTTTTCTTCATTTTTCATTGTAGGTACAAAATATTGATGGTTTATATGTCTTTATTTGAATTTTGGACATGCAACAAGCTGATATTTTTAGAATATTCTTAAGATGTTTGCTCCTTTTTTTTTCTTTTTTTTTTTTTTAACTTTCTATCAGATATTTAGAATCCACTAGTTTTATACATGTTGTGCCAATAAAAAAAATGCCCTCAAACTCCTACTTTACTTTTCATAGTTGGATGCATATAGTTTGAAAAACCATTTTTGAAATCCGATAAAACCTTAAATTATGCTGTTTTTCATGTATGTCATTGTAATATTCCTGTGTCCATGGCCAAAATAATAATGGTCTTATACTGCTCTTGGAATAATTTACCTCTGGGAGTTCAGCAGAGCCTCTCTTTAATTCACCAGCCATGACAAGCACAGACTTCAAAGCTCTCAGACCAAAATCATAATGGTACTGTTTAGACAATTGTTCTTTAGCCAGTTTGTATAACACTGTCATCTTCTTAGCCAGAACCTTAGCTAGAAGGAAACCTTCGGAGAACAACATGATTTCACAGATTTGCTGTAAATCGGGTACGATGACGACAACGGGACGGAACAATGCTTTCACTGACTCTGGTAATTCTGTACGTCCAGCGTATCCGGGGTTCATAGTGATGAAGATACCAACACGTAAATCAAGGCTAATCTCCTGTCCTTCAAACTGTTTAAACAAAATAATCAAATATCAAGAAGTTATCAATAGGAGGGTTAAAATCTTAACTTAAAATAACACTCAACAGGAAAAATAATTCATAAATGAAATAAATTTTACATAATCATAGAAAAGCAAAGATGAAATATAAAATTGGCCATCATATTCATACTTGGTATAAGATAACTTATCCATGTAATTTGCAACCTAATAATCATTCTTTACTTAAAATTCTTTTTTATCAAAATAACTACTGATATATTGACAATAACACAAAAAAGTTTAGAATGAAAAGCCCTGCTGTGTCGTCAGATATTTAGCAGTTGCAGCATGTTGTATTGAGTTATTAAACTATGCACTGCATGAAATGTGAAACCATCAAAATACATAACAATTGGCCGTTTCAGAATCTAAAGCATCATGGGTAATTTCATTATTCGTACCCCAAAGTGAAAATAACGTTACGTCATTGGTTGAATTTCCATTGTTTATAACGTTTTAAACCAATCAAAACGCTTTGGTGTATGCTTTTGAAAATATTACCCAGGATGCATTAGATTCTGAAACGGCGAATTACTGATACTCAATATGTGTAATGCTATAAAATTGACATAAGAAATATACTCTGCATTGTCATAATACTAAATATCATGAAAAGAAATAACTTCAACCATGTCATGATACACAATACCATGAAACATTTAATGCACTATAAACTAAGTGTGTACACTACTTACATGGAACCTCTTCAGTTTCATGATGAGACCATTTTGAATGGTTTTTAACTGTGTTGAGATGACAGACAGTACAGACACGTCAATACGATTAAACTCATCAAAACAACCCCAGGCACCACACTGGCACAGACCAGAGTAGATTTTACCAACGGCCTGAAAAATAGTTAATAATTTTATTTATTAAATCCTTTAAGTCTTACAAAAATTGTAATTTCACAGCATAATATATTGTATATGGTCAATTTATTGTTTTATATCTTGTATACTGTCAAATATTTTATCTAAAAACAATTGTCAATTTCTATTAAAAATGATTTGAACTAACAGATCTAGTAACTATTAACATGAACATTTTGCTAATTTGGTGATCACATAAATTATACTCCTCATCAGTATTTTGTATTTTGTAGAAAGCGATAATATATTGATGTAAAGTGAAAAGTATATTTTCTATGTTTGTCAAAATGTTATAGGGTTATTGCATGGATATTGGGGAATATTGTTCTGAGAAGAATTTTATATTGCACGATCTTGCAAGTGCAATATATGTTCTACTAGGGACAATATTCCCCAATATTCATGTAATAACCCTTTTATTGTATAACAATATAATATTTGAAAGTAAAAATTGATTTAAACTAAGACTTTGTCGTTGATGACGTCATGAATTTTGAAGATTTATTGCACTAGTGCAATATTGGAATTTATTGCACGCTAACTTTTGGTTACTTTCTGTGGAAAATATTATATTGCTATGGAATAATAAGCATTTCTTCAATGTCTGCTGAAAACTTCTTCCATTTTCAATGTCTCACCTTGTAGTCCATACCCTCTCCACAGTTTGTAACAACACAGAGTAAGCCTAAAGCTTTAGCCAGATCCTTGACAGTCTCAGTTTTACCTGTACCTGCTGGGCCAGCTGGGGCGCCACCTAGATTCATTGACAAAGCCTGCAAATATACATTGATAAAATGTCATTAATAAAAGTACTTAAGTTTTTCTGTGAGCAAAATTACTACAATGCTTAGTTTTTAAGGCCGAGAAAAAAAAGATCGATGTTTCCGGTAACCTGACCGACCCTGTTTTTTAGCCCCGACCCTAACTTTTTTATTGGATCTTCAAAAAAAAAAAAAAAAAATTGTATCAACCGACCCCGTTTTTGACACAGGCTTCTGATATATGACATAATATTTTTTCTCTCTTGCTTCTACTTGCATAGAAAGCCAGTAAAACATTTTATTAATGTCAAAAGGTATTCCAAATAGGTTAAAATCCAAGAAATTTGTACAGCAGGTGCTTCAAAAACATTGCAAATGGCACACTTCCGGTTTTTGAAACTAATTACGGATCCGGACTTGGAAAAACCATGATAATTTTCCGGATTTCATTTACGATGTGAAAAAAAAAAAAAAAAAAAAAAAAAAAAAAAGAATTCCGACCTACCGTCCTTATTTTTCAAAATGATGTTACCGGAAACACATATCTTTTTTTTTTTAGGCCTAATCAATGTCTTTTTTAATTAAACTATTTGCATTTTAAAATGTTGAATAATCAATTGTGAATGAAATTCTGACTTTTTGATACTACTTTATCTTTTATATAGGTATAAAAATTTGTAAGGGTTCTCATACCCGTAGCCAGGGGGGGTTCGGGGGGTTCAGACGAACCCCCCTTTAAATCAAATTAGCACTGTTAAAGTCAACGTTTTGTTTAAATTGTGACTGTTAAAGTGGAGTTCATGAGTCCAACGAACCCCCCCTTGGAAATTCCTGGCTACGGGCCTGGTTCTCCAGAACCCAGTGTCTCGCCTACTTTTGCTGTTAATTGCAAAAACGATGAAAAAAATTTAATAACAAGAATGTCTCCCAAGTACATGGATGCCCCACTCGCACTATCATTTTCTATGTTCAGTGGACCGTGAAATTAGGGTCAAAGCTTTAATTTGGAATTAAAATTAAAAAGATCATATCATAGGGAACAAGTGTACTAAGTTTCAAGTTGATTAGACTTCAACTTCTTCAAAAACTACCTTGAACAAAAACTTTAACCTGAAGCAAACAGGTGCACAGACGGACGGACGAACGGACGCACAGACGGAAGAACGAATGGAGGCACAGACCAGAAAACATAATGCCCCTCTACTATGGTAGGTGGGGCATAAAAACATTCCTATCTATACTATCTTTTGACTGTAAGAAGCTTCTGTCCAAGTTTGGTAAAAATCCAGGATAGTTAATGAATCTAATAAATGTTTTAAAAACTTAAACTGCAGACTGTATGTTATGTTAACTGGAAGAAAAACTAAGTCCATTTATAAGTAAAATGCAGAAAAAACAAGAACAAAATTTCCTTCTAGATACTAGCTTTCGATCATAAACAAGCTTCTGTGCAAGTTTGGTACAAATCCAGGATAGTTTAAGAAAGTTATCAAAATTTTTAAAACTTTAACCACAGAGTGAATGTAATGTTAACTGGCAGAAAAACTAAGTCCATTTAAAAGTAAAATACGGAAAAATGGTATATTTTTTTCACAAAATTTACATCTGGATACTAGCTTATGATCATAAACAAGTTTCTGATCATAAACAAGCTTCTGTTCAAGTTTGGTAGAAATCCAGCACAGTTTAAGAAAGTTATTAAAATTTCAAAAACTTTAACCTCAGAGTGAATATTTGTGGACGCTGCTGCCGCCGGAATGTAGGATCGCTTAGTCTCGCTTTTTCGACAAAAGTCGAAGGCTCAACAAAAAGGAGAAAATGTTTTATGATTGCCATTCTAATATGACCTTCCTCTTTAGCTTTGGATACAAAGCCATGTTCTAATTCCAATAAAACATGGGCTGCAAATGATTGACGTCACAATTGAAATTGCAACGTCAGATGGTTTTGAACAACAACGGAGATCAAAATGAACACTTTTTTTGGTGTTGATCGCTAGGAAATTAAATAAAAATATTCTAAAAGTAAGTTAAAATGTTTCTGATCTTTTTTTATAGTTAAAACTGTTGATTTTCTATAATGATTTTGGTTCATCAAATCAAATTAAAATGGTGACATTTCGAGCGCGAATTATATGTCTGCTTCGAAGTACAAAAGTTCAAAATATTCCTATTAGAATCGAAATAATTCTATCATGCCATGCTCTACGCTAATTTTAACATAGGTAAGCATTATATTTGTCAATATCTGAATACCGAGCGTTAGCATGATAGAATTATTTCTTAAATTTAGTCCAAAATGACAGAATCACAATAATTCATAAAATCAGGCAATTAATTTGAATTTACAGTATATTTTCATGAAAGGTAAATTACCTGTGTGAGTGTAAGGTAAATTCTGTCGGTCAGTGGTGTGATGACCAGACGTCCATTTAAACCCATGTATTCATAACCGTAACCAAACTCTCCTGTACACTGTCTAACCAATAATTCATCTGGCTCTTTTTCCCAATAAAATCTTAGCTGACTCTCCCATTCAAACTCACGGGCATCAAGAATACTGAAATAAAACATAAAATACATTTTATTCTGAACTAAATTTTAACATCTTTAATACTTATAAACACAAAACACTATCAATTAAAATAAACTATTCAGTTCATTTATTTTCCATGGTACCAATTTTTCAAGGACTGAGGACAACCTTTATTTTATGGATATTTGATTACAAGGTTTTGCTAATCTCGGAATACATTGCCTTTAGAAACTTTGATATTCATTGGAAATTTGAATACTGTAAAGCAACTTATTTTTGCGGATACTTTTTTTCGGGTTTTACCCTTTCATGACCATTTCGCAGCTATTTAATTTTGCGATTTTCTGATTGACTTGATGAAGTTTAAAAAGGAAATATCCAAGCTTTACATATTTGCGATGATTTAAATTTGAGTTACATTTTTACTTGCGAAAATAAGTCAGTTTACAGTACCCACAAACCCCATGAAAATTTGTATCCAACAAATTATAATGAATCCAAGGTACTAGTGAATCTAAAATTGTTATTTTTTTTTACAAATTTTTCACTTATGTGCATTTCACTGATGACCAAGACTGACAGTATACAATTTTCTTCAAATTTGAAGATCTGGTTACAAAATAATTTTATAAATATAACATGGGCTTTGAAACCATTTCACAGGAACCACTTGCCTTAAAAAATATTTTAAAATTGTAAAAAAGTATTATCTGTCACATACCTGTCTCTGACAAAATTATCAACAATATCTCTTGCATGTACATCTATAATTAGAACACTGTTGAACTTTGCCCTGTCATTCTTAGACAACGGAGATCTGACTTGTACTACTAAATCACCAATCTGTCCATGAAGTCTTTTGGCGTATTCTTTCATTGCTGTTTTTTCTGCTTTTTTAACTTTCCTAAATACGTCTTCAACCTCCCACGTCCACCAAACTTGGTTCCCTGCTAGACATATCATACCCTGGTATCCCAACATCCATTGTACTCTGTAAGTAACAAAGAGATATCCATTAAAATGAATTCCATCACATGAATATGTTATAGTTAAGCATATATATATATATATATATATATATATTTTTTTTTTCCTGTTTGTGTAGTATTGTCAATTTTGATGATCCAATACCTATTAAGTTTACTGGTTGGTAGATTCTTATAGACTCTATATATATATATAATATATATATATAAAATATGATGGACATTGTAAGTTGTAAAATGTCCCATAATCAGAACACATATTTCAGAAGCACTTTGATTGTCTGCATTGTTTTTACAAATATTGGAATACAGCAAGAAATAAAAAAATCTTACAAAATATATCACAAAGGAGAAAAAAATCTAACAAATACACTCACAACAAGAGAAAGTTCTGGCAAAATCCACTTTAAATAAAATATTCTCACAAAATTTACCTAAAAGTAGATAAAATTCTCAAAATGAGATAAAATTCTTAAAAAAAAAACACTCTTACAAAATACATAGTACAAAAGATCTCATCAATATCTTTGGATACATTTGTATGTCTCTATTAGATATCAGTATAAATAAGAGGTTTGCAAGGACATTTCTTATCAGAAATCTTAATTCAACCATTTGAGACACATACCTATTTTTACCATCAGCACCATAGAAGAAGATGGCCTCTTTGGTAATTAATCTGTTTGTACTCCTCATCTCCTCTAGTACAGCAGTCATCCAGTCCTCTACACGACCTTCAGCAGGGACGTGTTTTCTAAACTCCATCACTTCACCTTCAGCAGAGATCATAGCTGTTACCACGGTTTCACCATTAGGACCCTGTTGGAACTGCAGCTTGGCAATGTTGTCGTACATCTATAAATAGAAGTGGAATACATAGGTTTACAATAGGGTTAAACCCTCTTCACTACAACTAAGGGTCTCACAGGATTATTGACACAAAATAAATTACTACTACAAAGTGTTTAAAAACCTTGGCTTCCCATAAGGCTTTGGCACAGCCAGTGACAGAATACAAAGTGCATCATTTTCAAACATGGAATAGAACACATATATATATAGTGAATGATTTTTATTTTACTTCACAAGTATTAACTTTAAACATGTTAAAAGAGAACCAAAAATGTAATAAACCGTATGAGTTTAAGAATACTTTAACTTGTATAAATCAATATTTCTGTTGTTCTTGAACGAGTTAAAAAAATGTGCATTTTTTTCAAGTTGTACCTACATTTGCTCTTAAAATATCACAGAAAGTTCACCTAACAGTTTAAAATTGGCATAAAAAATATTTTATATTTTAAGGCAAATTCATACAAGTTTTAAACAAGAATGTGTCCCAAGTACACGGATGCCCCACTTGCACTATCATTTTCTATGTTCAGTGGACCATGAAATTGGGGTAAAAACTCTAATTTGGCATTAAAATTAGAAAGATCATATCATAGGGAACATGTGTACTAAGTTTCAAGTGGATTGGACTTTGACTTCATCAAAAAATTGAACCTGAAATGGGACGAATGGACGCACAGACCAGAAAACATAATGCCCTCTACTATGGTAGGTGGGGCATAAAAATTGTATTCATAGGCTTTTTTGCTTCTACTCCCTTCACTGGAACAATTTTTTTAGGGTATTTTTCATATTTCACAAAAACTCAGCTTGCAAATCTATCATTAGTCTTACCTTAATCATATGTTCCTGTACACAGGATGGATCACTGCTTCCTAAGATACTGAGAAGTTCATCGTCGGAGATAAAGAAGAATCTAGGGAAAGCATTACGTTTAGAGTCTAAGTAATCATTCAATGATTTCTGACACTTTTCAAGTCCCATACTTAGATTTTCTAAGTCAGCTAATCTGTTCTGTGCATGGCATGATGCCTTAATCAATGGAGTCTTGTGAGTTTCGTTCATTATCTGGAAATCAAGCAGTAATTGTTCAAGTAAACATATTTACATCAATTTTACAATGTATTGTTCAAATAAATTTGTGAGGGGTTTAAATAATGAGTAAATACAAAATATGAATATTAAGATTTTTTATAAAACATTTTTAGCTTAATTTGCTAGTGTACTCAACTACTGATTGAAATCATTCTTTTATTCTTCAAGAAAAAATGAAGATTTGTAGGAAAATAACCCTACCACAGGATTTTAAAAGTAGAAAATTTATAATTCACATAAAAAAAGTGATTGACGATGTTTGTAATTTGTTCAAAATATGTGGAGTGTGGAGATTAATAATTAATGTAAATCATGAAAAAGCCACATTTTTACATGTAAATATAATTGATGTGATTCTAATGCTGTCATGTTGACAAACCTTTTATATATATCCTCCATCAATATTCAATATCTCTTAATGATGACTTGACAGACCTCGTACCTAACCTCTGTCAATATGGTTTATTTATAACCAGGGTTGGCAAAGTATTACCCACCCGGGAATTCCCGGGCGGGAAAACCCGGGTTTTCCCGGGCTGGGCAATACTCCCAGAAATGGGTATAGTGGGCATTACTGGGCAATATGATTTTTTAAGCTTATTTTAACACAAAATAGTAAAGACTTGTTATAGTTGCATAGTATAACAGCTAAATATATACTTTTTATACAGATAACCATTGAAAGTCATTTCTAGAAAATTCAATTTCATTCTCTTCTCTATTAATTTTATATGTAGGCAGAATACAAGATTTGCGCATTTAAAGATACCTTTTAATTACCAAGTATTGTTTCAATAATCCAAACTTTGAAAAATGCATTTTATTGCAGTGTTTAAGTGAATTGTTAATTTTAATTGTCATACATTCATATTGCTAAATAAACACCCTACAGGGTCATGCCATTAACACTTATAAAATTGAAAGGACTGATTATTGTTACATAAACAAATCTGTGTCCTAATCTGAATAATTACTTATTAATTAGTGACAGTACATATACATTATTTAAATGTGATGTTTCTTTAATACATGTAATTGTTAATTCTTAATAGGAGCTATATTCATTTGAAAAAAAATGATTTATTTGCTTTCTATTTACAGTTTACCAATCTAGACAAATGCTAAACAAACAAAATAGGGTATAAATATCTTATTAAATGTATTGCATTTGTGTTTATCACTGAATCCTCTTTAAAATAAAGACAAATATTTTATATTACCCAGTATTGCCCAGTATTACCCACTAAAACCCAGTAAAACCCGGGTTTTCCCAGTATTTCCCACTGGGCTGGGCAATACTCATAAAACCCGGGTTTTTGCCAACCCTGTTTATAACCCTCTAATCAACCAATGAATGATTTTAATTATATAATACCTTTTTAAAAGTTTTATCTATACTGTCAAACTTCTTGGCCTCCTCTGGCAGCTGTGATCTGATGTCTCCTCCTATAAAGATTCCCTCTAAGTACATCCACTTTCTCTGTACGACCATCCAAACCTGTAATGTAACAGATAAGTATACAGTAAAACCTGTGTATAAAGATCACCCTGAGAACCAATGAAACATTACCTTATATGAGAGGTGACCTTTGAATTGAGGTTCAAAATACATAGATATTACTAGTCAGAAAGGAAGAATGTAAACTGACCAGACAGTTTTTAGTTTAATAATGGTCACCTTGCCTTGGTGGCAGGTTTGAATATACATTCTTTTTCACAATTGACAATTCTATAACAAAAGCAGATTTTTTTAAAACAGTTTGAATAATAATGAATATAAGTTTTTTTTACATCCCAATTTACCTTGATTATTAAGAATAGTTGAAGAATTTATTGTTGGTGGCATATCTTTGGTTGCCTCTGTTTGATTCATTCACCAAAGGCAATTTAAAGTTTTAGATAGGCACTTGTCAATAACTGAGTGAAGTGATTTTTTTGTAGTCTTGTTTAGGGCTATTCCATTAAAATGTATGTGGGAGGGTAGGAATAGAAGTTTAATTATTGAATGTAGGTCATGGGTCTTTTTTTCAGTATGCTTTTATTACCATTATGCAAAATTATCTAAAGAAAATTCTGAGTTTTAGGGATATTTTATAGGCCCTTCCTACCTTCCCACATGTATTTTAATGAATGGAATAGCCCGTAATAACTGTATACTCTTGCTGTGGAAAAATGAATTATGTGAAAACTTACATCTAACACTTCTGAGATGAGTGAGAGACTTTTCTCCCAGTTTTGTACAGTGTTAAGGAATGGTCCTATGAATCTTGAGGCTGACATACTCTGTAAGTTCATGGCGCTATCATCAAGGATCTGTAATACTTCATCGATGGTACCCAGTATAAAGCCACGATTAGATGTTCCCTTCATGTAACTGTACACATGGAACTTCATGTTATTCCACGTCTCCTCTACTTCTTTCACACCCTGAAAACAAAATAATGAAATTATAACGAAATTTGTTTGTAACAGCAATTTTGATTGGATGATGTCATATGATTTAATGGGATAAAATTCACAGTTAACGTGCAAGAATTAATGCTCGCTCTGTGTAATCCCAGATGATATTACCAATAATCTACGAATAGATTAAACAAGCATGATTAAAAACAAATAGAAACAGCCATATACTTATGTATTTGATGACATTAATTTGAGAATTCACAGTCACAAATATCCATTTTCTTTAAATCTAAATAATGAATCTGACAATTTTTTTTCCATTTTTCAACAATCACTATAATTCTGGATTATCGTTGGTCAACTCAACAAAATTGATTTTCTCCCTTGAGCCATCACGGTGAAAACGAGAAAAGCAATCAAGTTGAAATGACCAATGATAATCTGTTTATCCCTATTTTACAAATGACAGTGTTTTCCTTTTTTCGCTAAGGGAAGGTGGGTGTTTTAAAAAAATCACTTACAACCGGGTGGTTTTTTTTTTTAATGTTCAACCGGTTTTTTTTATTTACTATGGGTGCACGTGGGGGTCACAAAAATAAAGATAAGTATAATATTCACATTTAATGGAGTTGAACAAACATAAATAGAAGTAGTCATATTAATTGTCAAATATTCTTTGATTTGATTTTTTTCAACAATTTATCTCTTTTCTCTCTTCTTTCATTTACAATTTTATGTCCTGTCTCTTGCTTTTGTGCCGTATTTTTGGCCCATAGAACAGTAGTATCCTTCCTCTGTGACAGTAAGCCATTTGAAGTCTTGCTCATATTTGTCTTCACTTGCGTGTCTTTTTCGTTGTTTGGTTGATTTTTGTTCAATTTCCACAACTTCAACATTACTATCAATTTTATTTAATTTATTTGGTCTGGTATTTTCTTAATCATCATCGTCATCTGCCTTTCTTTTTACCCCGATTTATAAATGAAAACATTGAAATTTGACGATTGGACGCCATCTTTGTCAATGAAAACAAATCAGCAAGGCGCGATTAGTATTCAAATTTTAACGGTACGGAACCGAAAAAAATCCGGAATTTGAAAAAAAGCCGACCACCTCCTAAAATCGAAAGGTGGTCGGCTTTCAAAAGAAGGTGGTCGGCACACCCGGCTTAAATGCCGAATGGAAAACACTGAAATGATGATGTTGTTAATTTCCTTAACAACAGCATGTGTGCCCTTAGTTTCTAGCAATCATTTTTCATATCACTCTACTGTGGTGAGAAGGCAAATTATCAGTTGACAGTAAAATCAAAGGAAAATTGTATAAAATAAAATAATGAATGCTATTGAAATGTTTTAAACTTTCAGTACTGAAATGCTGTCTATAATGTTAACAAAAACAACCCACCTTTTCAATGCTCATTTCTTTACTGGCTTTGGTGACAATCTCGCCGATCGTCTCTTGATATCTATGTAACTCCATAGAAAACACATTGGCCAGTGTAAACGTCTCAGGGTTTATATCAAACTTCTGTCCAGTCTTTTCCATTAATTCTTTCCAATGTCTGTTCAAAAAACGTTCATAAAATAATTTTCAAAAGATTTAAATATCTAAATGAAATAAATGATAATCCATGCAAGTGCTGAAGCATAAATATCCCCCATTTCACTAACGCAATATCTCTTTGATGCAGATATTTAACACAAGACTTATTTTAATTTCATTGTGTCAGTGATGATTTTTATCACAGAGAATAAAAAGGAATGATCTGAACTGCCAATTATGGAAATCTTTTAAAACAGTAGATTTTGCCTCCGAATTGGTTTATTTTAATGCCACTTATGAGTCTTTTATACCCAAAAAATGTAAAATATGCAAAATTATAAGCCTAGTATCTTGGATGAGTTTGGTTTTTTATAACATATAACAAATTTCTGACAACTATTATTTTTGACTTTAATGATTGATAAGTGTTTCTTGTTTTTTATATAGATTAGACCGTTGGTTTTCCTGTTTGAATAGTTTTACACTAGTATTTTTTGGGCCCTTTATAGGTTGCTGTTAGGTGTGAGCCTAGGCTCTGTGTTGAAGACTGTACCTTGACCTATTATGGTTTACTTTTATAAATTTTGAATTGTATGGAGAGTTGTCTCATTGGCACTCATACAACATCTTCCTATATCTATGAGAACACAAAAAGAACAAATTATTTACCTTTCTCTAAGAGCATCATGTTTAAGATCAACAAACAATGGTAAGGCATCTCTGAACTCTTTCATCTTAGATTCTAGCGCTCTGGCTGTCTGTGATGATTTCACCTCTCGTGGCATCTTTCTGATGTTCTTAAGGAACAACTCTATACCATCTTGTAACACTTGTACGTTAAGATTGGACCATAAGGTTTCTGCCCATTGTTCTCTGGCAGCCTGCAAATATAGGTGTACTATTATATATGTGTATTATCATGATTATGTGTATTATGATTATGTGCACACGTATTATCATGATTATGTGTATTATCATGATTATGTGTATTATCATGATTATGTGTATAATAGTATGTGTATTAGATCGTGTGTATTATGTCATATGTGTATAACATAAACATGTGATTTATGACAATTCAATCATTTCAACAGAAGTCATTCACAATTTATCATGACTGTATATACCATTTTGTTATTAAATGCATGACAGCATTTTTACAAGCCTAGCATGTTGAGCCTGTGGCTGAGAACTCAGACTGAAGAAACTAATGCATTTTGTATGGTTAAAAATTATATGTAACATCAAGTCTCAATTGAAATACATGCATGTTTCGATCAGTTTACATCAGTCTACTTTCAAAGTTTTAATATTTCCATGACAACATAAGATCAATCTTTGAGCCAGAAGTGTCAATTTAAGTAACTAATCACATTTAAAAAAACCAGTAAATACGAAACCAAGCGCGGTAGGGTAGACGGAGAAATGTAATGGAAAGTAAATATGAACCAAGCGCGGTAGGCAGAGAAATGTAATGGAAGTTCAGTGAAAGCGTCCTTTTTCAAAAATTCAGTAAAATTATTGGTATAGTTTATAACAATTAATTCTTCAATCTTTCTGCATAATTTCTGCGCTAATGTGTACATACCATTTGTTCTTCATACAGTCCATAGACCATTTCAAGTCCCTTCATTTGTTTTTGGACCTCTAACAGATCAGGGTACATTGTGATGGCTAGATCAAACAACTTTTCAGCATTGGCCAGTTCCTGTCTTACAGTCTCTAAATCACCAACCTCTTTTCTGAATGTTTTCATTAGCTCCAGACCTGAAAAAAACCAACAGATCATACATATTAATTGTAAACCATTGTTTTTCATTCATTTTTTGTACATATATTAGGCCATTAGTTTTCTAGTTTGAATTGTTTTACATTGTCACATCGGGGCCTTTTATAGCTAACTATGTGTTATGAACTTGCTCATTGTTGAAGGCCGTACGGTGACCTATAGTTATAAATTTCTATGTCATTTGGTTTCTTGTGGAAAGTTGTCTCATTGGCAATCATACCAGATCTTCTTTTTTATATCACAATATCTCTAGGGGTAAACAGTCTTAGAGTGGTTGAAGTAGATCATCTACTAAATCACTAGCCTTTCAACACCATGAACATTGAGGTTGCGAGTTCTAACATGTAAATGGGAGAAACATTCGATTCAAATCTTGATCAAAAAGTTGTGCTTCAGTTTTGGCTTGTTTAGATATGTACTTTAGTAGTGCTTTGCATGTATTTCAATATGGCTGTGCTGTTGTATATCTTGTCTGCATGCTGTGTGTTTTAATGTTGTGCTTATGTTATTTTATATTCAGTAAAAAGCTTTTAAGAGCTTATGTTTGTATTGTTATATGTTAACCAATTAAAATAAAACTTTCGTATTCGTATTCATATTCGTATCTATATTGACTGTGGATTCCAGTTTTCAGTCATAGGTCAAAGTTCTCTACAGCCTTCATCCGCTAAAAGCGACTAGCAGCCACAATATGGTCAATTATTAAATTGAAAATGGTCAGTCACAGTATCTTTTATAAACCATCCTTTTTAAGGTAGCACAATACAAAGATTTTGTTACTTCCAATCACTAACCTTTGAAATGCTGTAACTTTCTTATGAATGCATAGAAAATAATAAAAGATGTATACATAGATAGATAAAAGATTAATCTTTTAAATGAATGCAATATTTTTATTATGCAATCATTATGTAATCAATTATTATGTAATAAGTGGCAAAACCTGGGTAAGTTCACTTGAATGAATTCAGCTCTATCATCTCTTTAACTATACAGAAAGTTTTAACGAAATCTTAATCAACACAACATGGGCTTCAAAAGGGTGTCTCAGAGTGTCTCTATGGTATTCCATTCTCTCATAAACCTCTAATTAGTGTAAACATCCTAACCACATAAAAGAAGATTATGTTTAATTAGGTGTAAAATTTGTTCTGTACATTCTATCTGAAATCTGAGACACCCTTTTGTAGATAATGGCCATAGGAACAACATATAATATAATCAACCCTCTAGGGATACCTATGCAGAAGCTAATTTCATTTGAAAGTGGAAATTTGGTTAAAAATATTTTAGACACAGTTAACATTATAATTGGTTACATAATTGTTGCATAATACTAACATTGCATTAATTTGAAAGAGTAATTTGTTAGCTATTCTAATATGACGTGCTTCTTTCGCTTTGTAAACAACACCGTGATAAAATACTCGATATATCTATACTTAGCGCAGACTCCAAGATGTACACAAATGGCTGTTTAAATATGCCTCCTACGTAAATCCACATGTATCGTAACCTATGTGTAAACGGTTGTGGATTTAGCTGTGTTAACAATTACAATTGAATAAAACCCTACAGAACATTTATTCTGATTCTGACGCATAACAAAAAGAATTTACACATTAGAGAACGGGAAAATGGACAAAAACAAAATAAATTAAAATTCCGCGAAATTCCAGTAATGATTTTGGCGCATTAACGTCATTTCCAAACATGACGTCATACGTATGAAAACGTCAAAGCTGAAGGTTTTTCTATTGCGTTTACCTTCTAAACTCGGATACAATTGCATTAAAATAAATTATTGAGGTAGGTGTTACTTGTTTTCTGTTCTATTGCATTATTCGCACATTTACTGATTTCAGCAAGTCAACATGGCGGCTCCTTGGTTACAACATGTCAACAGTGAATTTGACGGTAGCTTACGATACAAAATGTAAATTTAAAATTGCAAATGATTGGTTTACTGAGAAGTAACAAAAGGAATCACATTTTTTTTTCTAGCGGTCAGTTAAGAAATCATTCATGCAGGTTTATTAAATTTGTTTTACATTTATCGAACAGTGGGTAAAATAAAACAGCCACACACACGGTATACGTCATCATCGCTTCAGTTTTTTAATGATCGTATTTGTCCTATTAGAATCGAAATAATTCATGGAAGCCATAGATTTGTTGTAAATTTACACATGGCCTGGGCCGTGATATTCGTTAATTTTATACCTCGTTAACGCTCAGGATAAAATTCGAATATCACGGCCCAGGCCATGTGTAAATTTCCAACAAATCTATGGCTTCCATGAATTATTTCTTAATCCAAAACTACCACTTTTATAAATTTTCAAGCATTAATAAGAAGGTTACAGCATTTTAAAACTTGGGAGTTGGAGTCATAAAATATTTGTATTGTGCTACCTTAACTGTTTGATAAATTGTAGAACATGACTCTTACATATAAAGAGCATGTTAGTTGTTCAAGGTTAGAAAAGGGGGGGGGTCTATTTATCTTTTAAATCTAAGAAAAGGCATGATAGTCTAAACATTTTGAAAAAATTGATCACAAAAAATTATAGCTTTTGACATCCTAGTATTATATTAGTATGAAGCCATTACACTTAACCATTAAACAATTCAACTGACCTTTATCTAAATCTGTTCCAACAGCTCCTGGGCCAGATTCATAGAACTTGGTCAAGAAAGTCGTAATATCCTTCTTAAATTCCTTTATCTGGTCTGTTGTATACTGTTAATAAAAATTATGATGTCGTTACAATTCAAAAAAATGTCAAGTGGCAAAAATAAATGTATATTCAAGATGAGAACATGCACATTATGTACCCAGATTTGTAATAGACAAAGTTATGATTAGCCAAGTTTAAACATGCTTGTTCACAAGGTAACAGTCTCCAGGAAGTCATATCACTAATCCTGCAAGGACACAATGTTGTAACTCTAGATTTACCAGCATTTGTTCTTACTCCTAAATGCCATTGCTATTTTGACATACTCGGGTGTCTTCCTCCATCTTGAATCTTGGAGTAGCAGATAACGCGGGTCTAGGTCTTTGATGAAATGTGCAAATTTTTGGAGCAGCATGTAATTTATGTGTTAGACTTTTGATGCAAATATAGAAAATTGTGTATTTTATAATAATTACGGCTGTCTCAAAATGAATGTATGAAGCTCAAACTTTGTATAAAAAGACAATGACATTAAATTATATACCTCAGTGAACTTCTTCTTGACATTAAAGAGGCCAGCATCTGTATTTTTAGACTTGTACACAAGTTCATCCCAAATCTGCCACATCTTCCATTGTAACTCTTTCTCCTCGTCAGTTACCTAGAAACATTAAAAATCATTAAATCACTTTCATGTAAACATCGTCTGTTACCTGGATACACATTCAAAATTTATTTAACTTTCAATAAAGCACATGCAACAGCACAGTCATTTTTAAAAAACTTTTTTAAAAATTTTGTTTTGTAGCAAGAATTCTTGACAACATGAGCTACCACCTATATTGAAAAATGTAATACTTATATCTAATGTCTGAAAATTCTTAGCTGCTTTTAATTTTGTTCTGTACGTTTCCTCAATATTTGGTCAATATAAATATGATATACAAACCTTTATATCATACATGGCTAGTGTCCTATATCTTTCTTGTATGTCTCTGATCTTATTTTCTACATCAAGGGACATAGCTTTGATATCAGAGATTGTTGTTAGAACAAACTTAAGGTCTTCTAATGAGTTAGGTGACTGTTCTAAATCATCAGATTTGTCCTGAAAAAAATAATTTACATATTCATCATAATGTGCTCACTCTTATGAGTTTTTATATTCCTTATTAGAGAGCTACTGTGGAAAAAATAGTCATTTTGTTTACATAATTGAAGTTCAGCAAGAATATCTCTATGAAATGATCTATATATTTGTTGTTAATTTCTGTGTCATTTTAGTCTCTTGTGGAGAGTTGTCTATTTGGCAATAATACCACATCTTCTTTTTTTATATATATGTTTTTACATACAGTATTTGGTTCTATTGTTTGAACCCAAATGGATATATCATCTGCTTTTAAATGCTGTTCCTTTGGATTCATAATGATTCATGGGAACTAATTAGAAAGTATTTCATGGGTTTAGGGGAACCTCAGATTTAAATGATCAACAAAAAATAATTTTTTTATTGGATTGTATGCAGAATATTGAAAAACCATGATATCAAATGTCCACAAAAATCAGTAAAAACAGAAAATATGAATCCATAGTAATTCCTAACAAGAATGTGTCCAAAGTACACGGATGCCCCACTTGCACTATCCTTTTCCATGTTCCATGGACTGTAAAAATTGGGTAATGATCTAATTTGGCATTAAAATTTGAAAGATTATACTGTAGGGAACATGTGTAATAAGTTTCAAGTTGATTGGACTTCAGCTTCATCAAAAACTACCTTGACCAAAAACTTTAAACTGAAGCAGGACAAACGAACGAACGAACGGACGAACGGATGGAGCCACAGACCAGAAAACATAATGCCCCTCTACTATCGTAGGTGGGGCATAAAAATAAGTCAATGAAATAGAAAAAGTTAAAAAGATTACCCCCTCTTATATATAGTTCTTGTTGAATTGAAACAAAATTAAACAAGAATGTGTCCAAAGTACACGGATGCCCCACTCGCATTATTTATTTTCCATGTTCAATGGACCGTGAAATTGGATAAAAAATATAATTAGGCATTAAAATTAGAAAGATAATATCATAGGGAACATGTGTACTAAGTTTCAAGTTGATTGGACTTCAACTTCATCAAAAACTACCTTGACCAAAAACTTTAACCTGAAACATGCACTTTCATTTTCTATGTTCAGTGGACCGTGAAATTGGGGTCAAAAGTTTATTTGGCTTTAAAATTAGAAAGATCATATCATAAGGAACATGTATACTAAGTTTCAAGTTGATTGGACTTCAACTTCATCAAAAACTACCTTGACCAAAAACTTTAACCTGAAGCGGGACAGACGGACGAACAGACAGACAGACAGACGGACGAACGGACGAACGGACGCACAGACCAGAAAACATAATGCCCCTCTACTATCGTAGGTGGGGCATAAAAACCCTGGCATTTAAAATTAGGTAGCTTTGAGGTTTTCAATATGAATACGGTCATTAATTTTGTACATGTATGGGTCTTATCTTTAAAAATAAGAGTGCACAAACTCTATATATTACTTTGGAAACAATATATCCAGTTTTCTCCACCTATTTTCAGCAGCAGATTCCTATAAATTATAACCCAATAATATTCCTGAATAAAAACTTACATCTAGGTCATCTCTTATTTTGAAGAGACTTTCTTTAGCGGAGTCTCTGAGTATTTTACCAAGACAAGCTATCCACTGTTTAGCATTGTCCTTGACAGATGATGCCAAAGGTCCCATGTGTAAACGTACACATTCTTGATCTTTGACTAACGGCTGTAGATCTATCTCATCAATTGTCTTATAATAATATTGTAACTTATCGTCGAAAGCCACGACTGTTGGGCCCTTCTGGAACCATTTATCGGCAATTCCTTGTTTATCCACTTTCCAGATACTTTTATATTTCTTCCACCTATTAAGGTACCTTGTCATGTTAGTAAGAGTACCCTTTATATTGTTCTGAATTGTCTGTACAAAGTCTATAACCACAGGGTTAACAGAGATATCGGAGAAGAAACTGAACACGAAAGCTTCGTCCTCGCCCTCTACTTTCTGGGGAGGTGTCTCAATACATGTGCTGTTCATCCATCTCACAAATAACTTCGTCCTGTAATACAATAAAATAGAGAATGGAGATGTAGAATACTTGAAAGAGACAACAACACGACCAAAGAGCAGACAACAGCCGAAGGTCAGTAATGGGTCTTCAATGCAGCGAGAAAGTCCTGCATCTGGTAAAAATCATTTATAATTTTTTTTTGTATCCCAAAAATTATTGGTTTGTGTGGATTCCACCGCATATATGTATAATACAAGTTATTTGATAAGATACTTGACGTTGAAATCAATGTTTTTGTTTTGTTTTGGAGAAGAATATAACTGTATTAAGTAAGTCAATGGAAATATCTGAAAAAGCTTTGCATATTTACCCAAAAAAAGTTCATGACTTTTTGAAAGACTAGCCCTGAATACTGAAGCAGAAAATATCCATTAATTTTGCAGAAAATCATTTTACAGTTCCTATTTTCTTTCTCTCTCGATCTGTATTTATAATGATTTAAACACATTTGTTTTTGCCTATATAGCTAATCATATAAAGCAAAACATTATGTATTAATTTCTAACACATTTTACATTTACTTAATTCCATTTTGTGAAACTCCTTTATATACCAAACCCAGGGTTCTCACTAAGGATTTTTGGAGGAGAGTCCAGGGACTCGTCATATTTAGTCAGGTTGAGTCCAGCTGTAAAAAGATGAAATATTATTTTTTAATTTGTTATAAAATGATGATATTTGTGATCAGTTGATCATCAGATAATTACAATTTTAATGCATCTTTGGACTCCCAAGTTTTGAAAATGATCGAGTCCAGGACTCATGGACTCGCCTTAGTGAGAACCCTGCAAACCTTTTATACAATCACTACCCTTTTACAAATCTCTTGACATGCTGCAATAATAGTTTAAAAACCTACCCCTCTACACAATCTCGGACACACTGTAATGTGAGTTTATACACTTCATTTGCTTGTGGATGAAGGACAACATCAGGGGCAGCCAAGAGAGTCTCCACTTGGAACAGAGGTTTGTCTGTACGTAAAGCAAGTTCAAATTTTCTCAGGTTGTTGAGGATCAACTGAAAACAATCAAAATTGTATGATAAAAATAATTATATAAGGAATTAAATTTTTGTTGTAATGAAAAAATCTGTAAAATTCTAATATAAAAATCTATAGTTTCATTGCTTTTAACTATCACGAAGAAACAAATGACATTATACATCATGTTTTCACACATTAGATTTAAATAGAAAAAGATTACTTTAAAATAATTTCCCTAGATAAGTTGCTGTGACCTTATATATGTTTCAGCTATTGTCAGATTTAGAGATCTACTAGATCCTTATCTGATTAAAAATAGCATGTTGTAAAATAATTATGCCCTCTGCCATCGTCCTCTGTCAATATTGATTTATTGGTCCTCTAAAACTCATTATCAGCATTTAATTGTTATTTTACATATCAATTGCTTAAGCACGTACTATAATTAGTATATAACCTGAAAAGCTATAGATAGACAGTTGCATTTAAAACAAACTAACCTTATTTAATGAATCAAAGACTTTTCTTTCCCAATGAGAGTAATAAGCTGATAGTTTGGCAGATCTTCCAGAGTTTGTATGGACAACTAAGCCTTCCATCTTTGTTAGTAAAGGACCAATAGCTCGGTATTTTCTGGCTAAAATCTCAAAATCTTTGGCACGCTCCTGCTCAACATTTTCAAAGTATTCCTAAAATAGACAAACAAATGTTAGAAAAATCTGCCGCATTGTTGAAAACATGGTGACCTCGAATTCTGTTTTATTGTTTAAACACTGGTCTAGTTTAATGCTGATTATGATTGGATTTTATTCTAAAAGTCTTTAAGAGAAATTTTCCCTACATGTATAACATTTACTGAATATTTAATTTGTTCCTTTGAAAGTAAAGTCAAGGTCCGATGAACCAAGCCAGCTGCACATGTTAATCTAACAATTATTATATTCTCTACATCTGGGTGCAATACTTTCTCTCTTCCTTGAAGACCCATTGTGGACTTCAGCTGTTATCTGATCTTATGTCTGTTTGTTGCATCTTTGACATTTTCCCAATTCCATTCTCAATTCTCCACACTTCCGCAGCCACATTATCATTTTTGTTTTGTTTTGCATGTTTCAAAAGACTAGACTTAAAATGCTGCCCAGTTGTGTCTCATTCTGTAATATGAATAATTTTTCTTTTTTTGTTTATTGATCTAAGCTTAACTTATTATCACAAATTTAACACACATAGAACCTTACAGAGGCCTAAGTGGCTGAGTGGTCTTTGTAAGTTACTACTGAAATCATTAGCCAGTCAACAATAAGGTTTTGAGTTAGAACCCTGCTCCTGCCAGTGCACCCATTTACAATCTCTAAATGACTAGGATTGTCAGTTTTCCTTTTGAAGGTTGCTGCTTTTCTTCAACTCTAGCTTCCTCAAACAATAAAAACTCGACACCACGAAATAGCCCCTAAGCAGTGCTAAAAAGTGGCGTTAAAACACAGAAAATCAAATCAAATCATAGAACCTTACCTTACAACTTGGTAACGTGTCTGGATATTTCTGTGCCGGTGCTTTAAACAGGTTGGCATTCTCGATCATAACTAATCTCTGATTTATATCTTTGGCATTCTTCTTAATTTGGTTCACCAGAGATTCAAATTTAGCAATAGCCTGAAAAAAATAATGTTCCTCTTTACAATTAGTTATTGTTGCATGTGACTGATATCTAATATTGTATTGTATTGTATAATAACTGGGGGTTCAAATTTAGCAATAGCCTGAAAAAAAGGTTCCTCTTTACAACCAGTTGTTGTTACATGTGACCAATATCTAATAAGTAGGGGTTCTAACATGCTTTTGCTAAATGAAATATCTCAGAACTTCTAATTTCAATTTATAACAAATGTCATACAGACTTCCATCTTAGGGTCTTAAGCTAAGTTGAACAAATTTAATTGCAAAAATTGACAGAATCATACCAAAAATTGACAGAATCATACCAAAAATTGACAGAATCATACCAAAAATTGACATACATGTATAACATAGTGTTTTCACATAAAAAAGAAAGAAAAAACACATTACATATGAGGAAAACACCTTTCAGTACATAAAGAATAGTAATTAAAACCTACTGCACTACTTTTCTGTACAAAATCACTGATACCCAGGGAACTCCAGTTAAGTAACTTAGATCCAGGTCTGATTACTCTTCTTAACTGTCTCATATGATCTTGTAATAATTCAGTCTGAAATTAACAAACAATATTATAACAAGAGGCTGTCACAACGACAGCAAACCGGATTTATTAATATTTATTTGTGTCCTGGCAATATCACAAGAACCATTACTGATGAATGGTGAAAGTGAAAATCGTCAATATCAAATTTGACCTCCATTTTGTCATCATCTTTCAAGAACCATAACCCCTGAACGGTAAAAGTCAAAATCACCATTATTGAACTTGACCTCCATTTTGTCATCAGTAACAACATATTAAAATTTGGGAAGCTTAGGTAGAACAGTTCATGCATAAATGCACAGACACGACTGGAAACTCCATTTTTCAATCTTTCAAGAACCATAACTCCTGAACGGTAAAAGTCAAAATCACCATTATTGAACTTGACCTCCATTTTGTCATCAGTAACAACATATTAAAATTTGGGAAGCTTAGGTAGAACAGTTCATGCATAAATGCACGGACACGACTGGAAACTCCATTTTTCAATCTTTCAAGAACCATAACTCCTGAACGGTAAAAGTCAAAATCACCATTATTGAACTTGACCTCTATTTTGTCATCAGTAACAACATATTAAAATTTGGGAAGCTTAGGTAGAACAGTTCATGCATAAATGCAGGGACACGACTGGAAACTCCATTTTTCAATCTTTCAAGAACCATAACTCCTGAACGGTAAAAGTCAAAATTGCCATTATTGAACTTGACCTTCATTTAGTTGTCAGTAACAACATATTAAAATTTTAAAAGCTTTGGTTGAACGGTTCATGAGTTAATGCACGGACAACATTTGATTCCCGCCCGCCCGCCCGCCCGCCGTACATCCCCAAATCAATAACCAACATTTTTGTCACAAAAATCCGGTTAATAAAAGCTATGACTTGTATAATCTACTGTTAATTCTGAAATACAGAACATATTGTAAACCTGCATTATATATGATCTAAAAATAATTCAGTCTGAAATACAGCATGTAAAGACAATTGTCTGAATTCATCCTTTCAGAATCTAGGTTATAACTTTCCAAATGCTTTAACCAAAGTATTGCGAATGGTTAACAACCTCCTATGCAATGAAAATACAATAGACCTGCATTATTCATGATTATTAAATAATTCAGTCTGAAATACAGAAAGTAAAGAAAATTGTCTGAATTCGTCTAGGTAATAACTTTCCAAATGCTTTAACCAAAATATTGTGATTAGTTAACAACCTCAATGGATACCCCAGTAGTGTTATAATAATTGTGATGTACAACCAATGAAATAACCCACAATCCACCAGATTCTTCATCCGCTTATTCTGAATTTCTTATTGCTCATATTAAACTAAAACATTAAAGTCTTTTTCAGAATTTAATTGATAAGGAATGCAAAGAGCCAAATGTTTTGATATAGATATTGTTGTAAATTAATTTCTTTTATTATAGACATTTTCTTGTAATTGGTAAACATTCTTACATCATTTACTGCGGTATATTCGACATCGCTACTTAGCGACAATATTGTGATCATATGTTATTCAGATAAAGATTTTGTTATGTGAAGACGTTCTTAATTATTTCTTTAGAATATATGTCAAAGGTATACTTAATTGATTTCCATTATTTAAAACCTACCTCAGCCTGGTCGAGTGATCCTAACAAATTATGGTAGCTGTCCAGCATGTGCTGTAGTCCATCTACATACTTTATGTATTTCTCCTCCTAAAAAATTATAAACAGTTTTTGATAAAAACAATATTTCATTTAAAAGTTTAATAAATAATAGCTTTTGTCCTGGATATATGCTACTGAATTTCAGAATATTAACCCTTTCACTGATAGCTGCCCAGACAGAAGCTACTCTGAGACGATGGCTTCCCTGGCTACTATTACTTAAGTGGGAGATCTTCATAATAAATGTCAATAAAAACTTGTTTGTAGTTATTTGTGTATTAATTTCATTCACTAACACCATGTTCACAGTTTTGTTTATGTTTTGATAATTTTTTCTTCATAAAATATTCAAATTTTCCAATTTTTGGCATTATCTAGGTGAAATTCTCAAAATTCTGCTCTTTGACCCCAAATCGTAATTTTTTAACCCAAAACGGCAAAATTTTGAAAAATTTTACAAGGCTGTATACATTCCTCACACTGAACAATGTCCATTCCAAGTGTTTTGTACATAAAACAACATTTTATGTAAAAAAAGTATACTAGTTTGGCTTCAATTCTTCCATATTCTTTCAAAAAAAATGTTCCCTCATTTCAAATTCTCGTAAATTCCATATATTTCCTCTGATTTTGACACGGTTTTCAACAAACGGAAGCGCCATGTTTACACTTTCATCCGGGTATTCATCAAAGAAAGATAACTCATGTTTGCACTGTTTTGAGCGGGAAATATAAAAGAGGTATTCCTATCCCTGTAAAACAGGACTCATCGTCAGCTGTCTGAAGCGTGAATCCCGGTAAACCGGGACTCATCGGCGAAAGGGTTAAAATAGTTTCCTAAATGTAGTCGTTTTCAATACACAATACATTACACATACAAATTAGAGAACAATACTGATATATATTTTTTCTTGTAACATACTTATTTTAACCTTTGAGGACCTATAATACATTAGATTTCAAGTCAACACATATCTGTCTTTGGAGAAGTAGTTCCATACCCATACAATATTTTACTAAGCTTAAATTAACATTCACGTAAAATAGTACCTACCTGTAATGCGACATTTCTACACTGCTCAGGGACGAGATAACCAAGTTGTTCCATGTAACGTGTCTCAGCAATAATTTCACCTAGTTTGGGGTCAAAGTCTACCACATACTTGATTTCTAATCCTACAAATACAATATTCACTTTAAAGGCTGCAAATGTTAACAGTCCAAATCTATCATGACTTGTGAGATTCAAACCTGTCAACAATGAATTGTATAAATCAAAATATTAATTGAACTGTTCAAACCATTTCTAGTTACATGTAACAAGTATCAGATACACAACAGTAATGTCTGTATAACTGATAATTGTGGATGACAGTGCCAGTCATAATAAAATATGTTCTGGTTATTTTTGTCAAAAGGTGGCCAATGGAAATTTCACCAAACGAGCAGAATTCTCAGTAATAAGTTCCTGTCAAGTTAAGTCATTCTGATTTGTTCAGTTCTGCAATCATACATAAATAATAGAATTTCAGAAATTTCTCAGCATATTTATTTGGTTTTATTACATTCAGTTCAGAGATAAATATAATTTCATTCTATGATAATTCATTTTGCTTAACATAAGCAGGATATTGATGGCCTGATTCACCTAGACACATATACTAGCTTAACTACCTGATTGTTGTTTTTTTATAACATAAATCAGGTCATAAGTTTTTCTTGTTTGAATAGTTTCTCATTTGTCATTTTGGGGCCTTTTATAAATGACTATGTATTGTATGGGTTTTACTCATTGTTGAAGGTAGTACAGTGACACATATTATTTCAACAATTAAACTTTGTGTGGCACTTGTTATTGTAACTTGTATGAGACATATTAATGTGAGATTGGAATATTATTGTTTTTAAAGGAAAATGAAATAAGGAGTAATCAGAAAGGAGGAGGCTGTAGAATTCTGTTTAAAGCAATATAGTGTAAAGCCAGTGCAGACTGTTGCAAAACTCCAATGTACCATTGCAGATTAATTAAGCGAAACTTTGGACATTATAGTTCAAGGGAATCGTCAATACCTAGTTAAATATGTAACTATTTCAGAAACAAAATTAGTAAAGCCCATTTACCAAGAAAAAAATGTTTTTAAATAGGATATATTAAAGATACAGAACAATTTCTGAATAAAATTTTTGCTTTACCTCCATGAGAATGATCTGAAATAGGAGCAATGGCTAATGACTAACGGTTTCTATGACAAAGAATAATCTGAAATAGGAGTATGGCTAGCACCTAATGCTTTCTATGGCGAGAAGAATCTGAAATAGGAACATGGCTAGCACCTAATGCTTTCTATGGCGAGAAGAATCTGAAATAGGAACATAACTAGCACCTAGTGCTTTCTATGGCGAGAAGAATCTGAAATAGGAGCATGGCTAGCACCTAATGCTTTCTATGACAAAAATAATCTAAAATTGGAACATGGCTATGACTAACACTTTCTATGATGAGAATGGTCAAACATAGGAGCATGGCTAATGCCTAACGCTTTTTATCTTGTACATACCTAAGTTATTGTTGGTTGTTGTTGATAAAAAATTTAAACAAAATTCTTTTCAAAAATTACTAAAAAATATTCTTCTGTTTCACTTTTAAACCAGGGAACTACAGTTTTTAAATTCCAAAGTTCATGTTTTTCTCTTTAACTTGAGTTCCATTGCAAATTTTAACAACCAAAAATAATTTTAATATTTCAACTGGCTTGCAAACAATCAATAAACTTCTCTTGTTTTTTCTTCTTTTGTGAAATAAAAAGTAACAAGTTACAAGTAACCAAACTTTAATAAAAGATGAAAAAAATTTCAGTAAATATTTAAGTCAAACAAGAGAAATTTGTATCTTTGTGAAGGACTAGCACATCGCACACAGTGTATATCTTTGTGAAGGACTAGCACATCACACACAGTGTATGGGATAATCGGTTTTTTACCCTGCTTGTTAACTGGTTCAAGGGCACCAGATTCAGCACTATCTGTGGCTACAAACACCATCACATATTTTAAACAATATAGAAATACAAAATGAGGACAAAATCTGTCTGACACAGGGGGCAATATAAAGAACAGATGTGTTTTCATATTTATAACATTAAACATTGTTAAACAAAAGACAGATAAAATTATAATAAATGTGGACGATGTTGCATATCATGATTTTAAATGGGGTCAAGAAGAAATTGAATTCAACGAACTTTAAAAATATAGTTCACCACACAGGCCATTCAATTACAATTAACCTAATGTTTTGGGTTGAGGTCTCATCCATATCTACACAACATTTTTGATTCATATATTGAAGTTTCTCTAAAAGATAGTGTGAAAATGTTCTTTCCATATCAAGTGATAAATGAACAGAGAAAATCATCTTTACATTATTGTAAATTTATTAAGTTATGAAATAGTGTAATGAAAAAATATATTTCTATTTCCCTTCATCAAAATGGCTTACACTATTTTTTTAAGGTTACATAAAACAAGATTTTGGATTGCATTCTTTCTTGGTATTAACCACTCTTTCACAGTTTCATCCAGTACATTTTCAAACGGATAATACTGCAAGAATATCATGGCATTAAAAGATAAAAAATTACAAAAAACTTAACAAAATATCATTTATCACAATCAGCGTTACCTTCTGTGTCAGCTTCTTTAGGTTGATGTGATGGTTTAATCAATAAGTTACGTTTGATCAGCTGTTTAAGTTTAGGTTCAGATTCCTCAACCCATCTAGCAAACTTGTATTTCTCATAACTCCACATTTCTCTTCCTATTCTGGCATATTTCTCCTTTGCCTATGTACAGTAAAATAAAAACTTTAAAATCAACCCCTACTTCTCTTTGCTTATAAAACCTCTAAATATCTTTGTTAATTTTTCGTTTAATGTGTTTGAGCTTTTGATTTTGCCATTTGATTACGGACTGTCCGTTTTGAATTTTTCTCACAGTTTATTATTTCATTTTTTCCCCAGTAACAGCAATAAAATTACTATTGACATTTGCTACATGAATATATTTCTTGTATTTCATGGGAATTTTTTTACCAATTGTTTATTTAATATCCATATTACCACACATGCTTAAACTCCAAACTTTGTCTTTTCTTTGCATTTATAAATAAATTTGTTCTCAAAAATATGAATGTACAATTATGTATGGATGTCAGTTTTTGTTGTTAGTGGATAGTCTATGGTTCTGTTATTATTGAGATTTAAGTCAAAATGTTACAGTCAAATATAATTTTGTGTGATCCATGCAATATGTGAAAAATGAAAACCAAAATATATAAATACATCCACAGTTTACAATTACCAATTCGCTGTTTCAGAATCTAATGCATTCTCGGTAATATTTCCAAAAGCGTTCATCAAAATGTTGTGACTGGTTTAAAACGAGATAAACAATAGAAATTTAACCAATGACGTAAAATTATTTTCATTTTGGTGTACTTAAACAAGATTACCCATAGTCCTCTAAATTCTGAAAACGCGAATTTATCAAAAATCTTACGTCTACTCCTTCTTTCCCTTCCATCATTTCGTCCATTGTCAGGAATCGTACAATTGTGTGCTTCATACGATGAAACAATGATCTCTCCCAGAATATAGATCCTGCCACAGGGGGGTGGTTTTTATACAGAGCAGGGACATCTGTTCCATCGTGAAACAAATCCTCCATTGTTGCCACCTAAAAACATACACAAATTAATTAACTCTCCATCAGGGACAATTTGTAAAAGTATAACATTATAGGTCAATGTATGTCTTCAACACAGTCTTGTATTACAAACTTAAATAGACCTTTCCTTCTTTACAAAATTAAGCTTATTAAATTGAAAACATAGTACAGATCTTAAGAAAATGTGGAATAAAATATCTTATTTCTGAATTTTGTATATTTTCTTTAATAGGCATATACACAAAGGCCTTGGGTCATTTACTAGAATATTAATATCAAATATATACACACTTATCTGGTGATTTACTTATGTATGTTTAATATGGCAATTCAAATTTATTTGATAATTTTAATTGCAATGTTTGAACAAATAAGAAAATTATTTAAATTTTTACACACCTCTTTTTCAAACTGTTTGAGAATGTCTTCAAACTTCTGCATGAGTCTGGCGTTTATGGCTGCTCTTGATCTAATGTGTTTAAACTTCAATAACATATCAAAAGCTCCCTCAGCGGACCTCAATGATCGGAAGGAATCATCAATGAAATTGTTGGCTTCATTGTCAATGGCCTTGACATCCATGTTGAACTGAGCCATCACATTGTTCCAGGCACTCTTATGCTTGTCAACAAATGGGTCAAAGGTCACCTAGGAAATAAACAACTTGATGAAATCACAACACATTGATAATTTGAACAATTAAACTATACAATGATTTTATTTGGTGGCATTTTGTCTTGCTGCCATAAATAGGTCTGTTTAATAATATAATGTGGGTTTATATCGTCATAAAAAGCTGTTAGACCATTTTACCTCGATCTGTATCTTCAACAGAGAATTGATAATTCACTCTGGTCTCTTCCTATTTATCTTTAAGGTGGTACCTAACACCTGGACTTTTGACAATAGATTTACTTTGATCCTTTGACAAAAATATAAAAATCTCCAAAAACTTGAACCACACACTTTTTTGGAAAAATTTCATTGGATATATAAGAGCAGTTTGTCAAACACTAGTTTTGATCATTGAGTTATCTCCCTGTAGTGTTATGTACCACCTTAGATAATTTATTGAAGGTCAGTCTTATGTGATGAGGAATCTGATAAAAATCCATCACTTAATTATATTTGATGCATTCTTACATTCATCGTATAGTTTATTTTGGATAATAATAGGTTAACACGTTTTGAATCTGCAACATACAAAATGTCTTTTATCATTTAACAAAAACTTTATTTTGTTCTTCACTTCCTTGACATTTAAGTTTTTTTCTTATATTCTGAGAAGACTTTTTTTCTTTTTTTTCCCCTGATAATTTTGACAATTTGACAGACTCACATCTTCCAATGGTTTGACTAGGTTCCCAACTCTGACTAACACCTCCTCTATTCTCTTTGGATCACCAGTAACAGCTTCTAATTCAGGTCCAAAAATATTCTTAAATTCCTCTATCACCTGATCAAAATAACAAAAAGAATAATTTAATAATTGTGCTGAAAATCTCCAAAAACGAGTGAATAAAAGCATATGATTGGTCATCAGAAATATGTAATGTATGCATTTTTGTATTTTTCTAACCCTGTATTATTGAATGAAGTTATCATCCTTTACTGCTTACCCTGCAGATTCAGTCTTCTATATTTCATAACAAGAATGTGTCCCCAGTACACTTGCACTATCATTTTCTATGTTCAGTGAAACGTGAAATTGGGGTAAAACTTCTAATTTGGCATTAAAATTAGAAAAATCATATCATAGGGAACTAAGTTTCAAGTTGATTTGACTTCAACTTCATCAAAAACTACCGTGACCAAAAACTTGAACTGGAAGCAGGACAGACGGATGGAACAACGAATGCAGACTAGAAAACATAATGCCCCTCTTCTATCGTAGGTGGGGCATAAAAAGAAAATTAAATCATAGAAACAAGTTTTCTGTCATTCTACTGTAAATTCAGAAAATATTGCATGCATTTATTATCGAGATTTTGTCATTTTAGACTTAAATGCGTTTTAATTTTTGCAATATAAAAAAAAATCAAAATGTGAGTTTAAACTATTGCGATTATAACCCTGTCGCATTTTTGGCAATAATTTATGAATTTACAGTAATTAGAACTGAATGCTTTACCTGAGCTACATCGTACAAGTTCTGACATATTTCTGCCATATGTTTAGTATCTTTAAAGAGATCATTTTTATTGAACTCCCATCTCTGATCTCTGCCTGATGCCTCTATCTTGGCACGGACCTCCATGTATGATGACTCCCACTGTTGTAACATCTGTTTGGCTTCAGCTGTCTTTCTTTTAACTTCTTCTGTCCCTTCTCTGGAAATGAAATAAACAATTACATCATCTTTTAAATTTATTTCAACTACCTTAATTTCAAAGAATTCTCAAATTGGCTGCTGATGTTTTTTCCCCTATATAACATAATGATTAAGAAATTGTAGGCAGTCTTAACATCCGGAAAAAAACAATTTTCCATTTCCCTGAGGTTAAAATAGCTTCTTCATATTGTGGAAAGTGTTTTGTCTTTAGTTTGTTGTTTAGGCTTAGAAACATTTTTTTCATTTTTCATTTAAATTTATGAAAAAACCTGACATATCTAAAGTACCTTCAATGGTTCAATAAATACTTGACAATCTTTCATGTTAAATTCAAATACATATTGCCTACATATTATACTTTTGGTGTAAACAATATCTTATAAACACATTCACAATTAGGATTCATACCTTTTTGTCGGAACACTAATATGAAATTCTTGTATTAAAATAAAAAGCAAAGATCTTCACAGGGTGTTTAAACATCAGTCTTAGTTTATTGTAAAATTCAACAAACTAATATGTAACTTCATCATGTTGCACTTAAATAATCTGAAAGAAAAATGTAGAATGAATGAACTTATTGAATGAAACAAACATACTTAAATATAGTTTTTATGTTGATCACTTTAGCCACACGATCTCGTAATTCATTTGCAATTCTTTTCATTAACGGCACCATGCGGTCATCTTTATTATAATGTCTGGATATAATCCAAACCATTCTTAGCGCGTTCATCATTGATGGAATGGTTTCTATGACAACTTGGAATGTAGCACCATGGGTAATATTTTTGAAATGTCTTTCTAAGGTTGATAAAAATCTGACGTTGTCTTTAGCTTCTATATAATGTTTGTTCAGATCGGCTCTAGTGTCATCAAAGTTATTATCCCATGTTGAATATATATCAATCATCTGTTTTACTTTAGGAATTTTAAGTTGTTCGGTCAGCGCACTAAGAGCAGCATTTCTTTCCCGCCAGAAGTCAATTTCCGCTAAAGGTCCTTTTCCTTGTGGAATTTTTTTAAGTTGAGCCTCTAAAGCTGTTCGAACTTTCTTGGCCCATTCTGAACATGTGTCGTTAATTAACTGTTTAAGAGTAGGATCACGTAGGACTTCCTCGACTGTCTCAGGTAAATCAATCTCGGGTATTTCTAACTTAACTTCACCGTCAATCTGTTGAATTGTTCTATTAATACTGGCAGCAAATTTCTCCATGTTAATAAGGAACTCATCTCTAAGCATGGCTTTAGCTCTACTCTCAGCAACACTGGTTTTATTCTCGTTATCCCCCTCTGATTTTACAGATACGTCTGTCACTTGTGTATCTGTTCGACTTACAGCTCTTTCAATAGGTTTAGGTCCTTCCCCATTTTTGTGTTGGTTATATGACAGTAATGGCATGTATACCTACAATCAATTCAGAAAAAAAAGTTAAAAGATATAAAAAAGTGGACGTTCACTGTTTATAGCTATAAGCAGATGTGGTATGAGTGCCAATGAGACAACTCTCCATCCAAGTCACAATTTATAAAAGTAAAACATTGTAGATCAATGTACGGTCTAGGCTCACACCGAACAGCAAACTATAAAGAGCCCTTAAAATTAAAAAAAGGTTATTGTTTATAACTGTTAATGTTATTTATATTTATGTATTTGTATCTTCTAATCAAATTATATTTCAACTATTCAGAGATGGATTATTTAACAATAACCTTGAATTTAACTGAGGCAAAGTTGAATACAGATGGTATTAGCTGATTTTACCTGTGAAATAACCTGTTCTAACATGACCAATACAGAGTTACTGTTAATTGTTCCCATCTCAAAATAGGCAGGTAGTGTCTCATTAGCCTCTTCCATACTGTTAGGTAATGGTACCATACCGGGCGTATTACGTAGGAAGTATACACAGTCTACCTGATCAGCAACTTCCTCAGGTAAATGGAGGTAACACATAAACAAGTACGTTCTCAGTACTTTCTGTTTTATTATTTGCTAAAATGTAAAAAAATATTTTTTTTATATCTAGATGATATAGAATATAGAAAAAAATTGATACAAATGGCAGGTTATTATTTTCTCCTGTTTTGGAGAGATAAAAGGGGTGCGTATTATACACAACTGCATACTATACACAGCTAAATACGGTACTATCTTTCAATGTTGTATCTGATTGAATTTGAACAGTTACTTATATTTTATCAATGTGAATCAATTTTCCATAAATAAGGTTGAAAAGATTCAAATTTTGTATAAACCTTTTTTCCATCTATGAAATGTATGTCAAACAGCTCATTAATAAACACAAAACTAAACTTATACCACTTTTGTTGGACCAGACCTTCTTCTGACACTTCTATTAACAAAGAGGGACAGTCAAACTCATAGATTGAAAATAAACTGATAACGCCATGGCTGAAATAAAAAAAGACAAACAGACAAATAATAGTACAGAAGACCTAACATAGAAAACTAAAGACTTAGCAACACGAACCCATATTAAACATTAATAGTCCAATACATGAAAAACATAATTCGAGTATGATTTGTAGTATTTTGATATGAACTAGACTTGAATGCAAACTTAAATGCATCAACAGTCAATCTAGCTACATATCTAGATGACCACTGATTTACACGGATCTTCCAGTTTTTAACCAGTTATATATTCATGCATGTAATGAGTGGTGAAACAATTCATTGAAGAAATCAATGAACCACAATATTTTTGTTTGGTAAAATTTCATCATATTTTAGTTCCAAGATAATTGTTCCTTTTCTTACTGTTTTGGGGACTTTTTCTTCTTCTTTATCTTCATCCTTGTCATCTTCTGTTTCTCCAGCCTCAGTGGCAGCCTCACTTTCAGGCAATGGAGTTTTAGCTTCATCTTCTTTTTTCTCATCGCCTGCACCATCTTTTCCTTTCTTTTTCCGTTTTCCTATTATAAAAATGAAACTAAATAGCGGACTCTTTTACAAGGTTTAAGGTAGATTCATGGTATACCGCCATCTTGGATTGTACAATCACAGTATAAAATTAAAAACCAATTGTTCAGAGAACAATTGTAGGTCTTTCCACCAAAAACAATGTGTTTTAATATGAAAGTTGTAAAATTAAGTTTAAAATGTCATTTCAACCGTTAAATGATAGCTAATTGTACGCTGATTTCAAAAATATATGGTTTCTATACTTTTTTTAAATAAGGGAGATGATTTGTTACTTCCGGTTTGAAAAATGTTACTTCCGATAATATTTAAATATTTACTTGACACTGATTCCAAAAATATCTGGTTCTATATACTTTTATATTAATAAAGTACCACAAATGCTACTTCCTGTTTACACAAGGTCACTTTCGGTTGTTTTTTTCAAGGTTAAATGGTTTGATACCTTTTGCCAAAAGTTTCATGGCTTTATCATGTATACATGTGAGGTAAAAGCAAAGGTCAAAATCTAGAACGTCAAATTAAGCTATGACCTTGAGATCAATTTCAAGGTCATAAACCAAGGACCTCAAATCAAAAGACCACAGGTCTTAATTATATTTGGTTAATCAGTTATATCACCATACAAGTATTTTTAAATTCAAGAGGGGAGAAAACTCACATTTACGTTCAATGTACCCTTGCAATCAAAATTTACGTGTTACGACATGTTGCAACTAACAATTTAGAAAAAATAATTTGTCGATATCTTATACGGTTTCTGGAAATGAGTGGAAATAAGCCAAATTCAAAAATTAGAATATGACCTTGACCTAATTTTAATTTTTTTGGACAAGATAGAAATGCATATCACTTATATCAAATGCATAAGGGGAAATAACTCTCATATGGAGCGTTCATATCGCTTCGGTCAAAATAGGACAAATCATGCGAAGGATATAACGAGCAATTTTGTAAAATAAATGATATCTTTTACGGTTGCGAAGGAGTCGTGGACACAAGGAAAACAGTTGTTTGGGGAGATAACTCCTACAAAGAAAAGTATTTGGTTACGCAGGGTAAATTTGAAAAGCGCATAAACTGTTCGATATCATATACCAAATATCTAAGCGACATATTGCGAAACAAATATTTATCGAAAGAACAAAATTAGGCGGAAGAAAAAAAAAAAATTAATCAGAAGAAAAACAATAGGTCTTTCCACAGAAAAGTGGAAGGACCTAATTAGACTAGTTATTTGCCTTAATCTGCAAATTTGGAGACAGATTGCAATTCAATGGTTAGGCTGTTTTTTCTATATAAAGAAAACTTAATTTATTGTATTATTCAAAATATTTTAACAAATATCAATTTTTTTTGTTTTAGAAAACATTTTTTTTATTGAGTCATTTCAAGGGAGATAACTCTTTCAGTACAAAATATATACTGGACAAATAGGGAAAATTTTTATTTTTACTTGTAGCAAGAAAACAAATTCGGTGACACCATGTTTTCTTTTTATTTTCTTAAAACATATTATGAAACCTATCTTCTCACAATTTATTTCAAAATTCTATCTCATAGAATTTTTTTTATGCACACTAATGTGTTTTTTCATGAACAAACTAACCAAATTTTGGCAATTTTCAACGACTCATGGCTTGAAAAATAGCACGGTGACCCATACTTTTAATTACATTTTTGAAAAGAGCATAGTTAAATCTTCCTTTCAGCAAATTATAAGAAAATTCTGTCTCAAAAAATATTTACTTATGATCTACCTTAATTAATACATTTTTTTATGTTGTTGGTGTAAAAAAAAACTAAACATGTCTAGGCTTAAATTAAAATATTGTTTGTTTGCCCTTTACCGACCGACCCTATCAATTCGTTCCGCCTGAAAATCTTTTATTTGCATTTACCAGCAAGATTTTATTTTATTTTATTTTTTCGTTCCTACCAAAAATCTTATATTTGTATTTCCCGCTTAAAACTTTTTTACCGGAATCCTCGGGTTTTATCTTTACGTATAAGGTCCAGTCCATTTGGTATCACCTGAGCGTTTGACATGAACATTTGCATTTGAAGTTTCAAATCATTTGTTTGAAATCGATGTTGAACGCTTTCTGAAATCATGATTTGAAGTACGTTACTCTGTACCTTTAAACTTAAAGAACAGGGTTCATTTACAATAAAGTTTGTTTGATACAAAAGTATTAACGTGTGTACAAACTAATTTGTAAACGGACGTTGTATTCTATGTAGGGATGGCCTTTTGTGATCCGCATATCAGAATGATTATGTTAACGATGCCGCTAAATTATTTATATCTGACATGAACCAAAAGTGACAAAACCCTGTAAACAAGAGAATATCTGGCAGTAAAATCGCCAAGTTTTCCATACAGATCATTTATAAATGTGATGCAAAATACGTGACAATTGAGTTTTAAGTCTTATAGCATATTTTTATTGGAAAAAAAGGCACACACGAAATTTGTAACACTCTAGGGACTTTTTCTACTAGTAATTTATATCTGCCCAGACATTATCTTACCAGTACAAAGTTATCTCTTATATATTTTTTTTCAAAACTAATAGTCCCAGCGGAAAACTTATTTGCAAAAACAAAACGGACAAAAAAATGACATTATGCAGATTTTGTATCTATAAAATAAAATATTTTACCTACCTGCCTACCCATGACAAATAATATACCGAGCCAAGTTATTTTTTTGGGAAAAAAAATAAAATATTTTACCTACCTACCTACCCTGTTTCAAAACATAGGGTCGGAAAAGGGCAAACAAACAATATTTTAATTTAGGCCCTATATTTTATTTTTGGTTGCAGAATATAGGAGGAAATTTTTTTTTTCATTGGACACTGAGAATATAAAATTGAGAATGGAAATGGGGAATGTGTCAAAGAGACAACAGCGGAAGGCCACCAATGGGGCTTCAATGCATCGAGAAACTCCCGCACCCAGAGGAGTCCTACAGCTGGCCTTATATATATAGTAGATCTAAGCCAATATATTATGCATGTTCCTTACTTTAAAAAACACTTTTTTAAATTACAACTAAATAACATAATCTTTTAAAAAATTACCTAAACTGTTTGTTAAATTAAGTATATGTATATAAGCTAAAATTAAATAATACTAGCTACAGACTACCCTGGTTTATGTTAAAACTTAGGATTATATAACCTATTCAAGTTAAACTGATTAAAAATACTAATATATTACTTTAAAGGGGGTCTCATTGGGGGGTTCTGATCCCGCTTACTGTTTGGTCAGATTCCTGTATCCCGCTTATACTATGTACCTAAGCAATTCTCATTTTTTTTGTAATTTCCCATGTCCCGCTAGACCTTAATTCCGTTTTCACAGCACAATAATTTAACTTTCCTGTGTCACGCTTACGAAAAATCAGCAATCCCCCTTCACGCTTAGACCCCAATGAGACCCACTTTGAATGCAGAAATGGTTAAAGAAATCTGAGTCATCTATTGAAATGCTGCCAATTCATAACCTAATTGAGCGCTGGCAAAAAATCAGAAATTTTAAATTCCGTACAAGTGTTTAATCTGTATTGTATTTCTGTTTTCTGTCATAACGCTTATAATCTTACTTTAAAAACTCTTTATAAAACATTAATATGCATATAAAATTAATAATAAGATGCATAACATTTGCCAATGAGACAAAATTATCAATCACAAATAGTTTTGTTTGATTTGTTAAGAACAGCTCTTTATATTAGAACCAGACAGAGTCCGATATACATGTGATTTATGAGGGTTTCAGATTTTATCTATAAATGGTAACATATTATAAGTTTTATTGTCTGTTAAATTACCTTTACATAAAAAAAATAGCAAATATCTTGATAATGAAAAAGTATTGTGTTTTGTCATGTTTATGAATTTTTACCAATTTTTGTTGCCATGGTTACAAAAAAATACAAAAAAACCTATATGTTTTTTTCCTGTTTTTAATAATTCAATATATGAACTCATAGTTTATACATGTAATGAACTTGTCTGGCCAATGTCAATTTTTCTTGATTTATACTATGATATTTAAGCTTTTTTGAGAAAATGTCAAAATACAGATTTTTCACCTTTTTAAATACCATGTTAGCCTTATATCAAAAAAAAAATTCACAAACTCAAAATCAAAATATAATCTTCAAATAATGCTAAATTGTAACATGTTAAAATCATTTTTTTTCTTCAAATTGTCCTTATCATAAAATTGTTGCAACTAAAAAGTAGACATTTTCCAATTTTCATGTCTGATTTCATCATAAATTCCTCAAAAAATGGCTGCATGTTTCCATAGCAACCTTTCAACAAAATTAAAAAAAAATAGCTTGAAAACTCTATTTCAATCTTAGCTGCCTATTATGTAAAAGAATAAAGCAGTTCTGAGACATACATGAATCACCCCCTGCCTGGATCTTACAAATTTATAGCTGTACTTAATTTCCACTTAGTTGTAAATTTTTAAATAGAATAAATAACAAGGATAATACCATAGTATGTACTTTCATTATAAAATATATATATATATATGAAAGACAAACAAATTTACTATTTTTACAAAATTTGCCTGAAAGTGACTATCATGTATATAATTAGTAAACAGCTGTTTCAAAAGATATATGAAGAATTAAGTGGAAGCAGTGTTCTCCCTAGGACCTTTTAGCATCATGGTTTTGTGATGCTACTATTTCTGAATGTGATGCTATCTGAATTTGTTTTTTTATAGATTGTGTTAAGGCATGTATGGATGTGATGTTTTAATTTTCAAGAACATATGATGGTATTTCAAATTTCCCTTTTTACCAGGATGCTATATCAAATACACGGGGAGAACAATGGGAAGCAAAAATGTTCCTGTAACAAAACCTATTGACCCTAATGCAGTTAAAGCTGGAATGCCAGTAACTGCTAGGTCTTTTGTAAATTATGTATCATTTCTGCTCTCTGGTTGGGTTGTGCGCTCTTTGACACATTCCCCATTTCTATTATCAATTTCATTAGTCTGTTTACGGGTAATACTGACAGAAAACATTTTCCTATACGTTCTATTATAATTGAGTTGATTATTTATACTGCATCTTTTTTTATCAAAATGTAAATCTGATCCCATAAAACAATTTTACCTGTACTTTTCCGTGATGTATTCTCGTCATCTCCTGTAGGTGATGATGTAGGCAAAGCAACAGGAAGTGCTTCTCCCTCTTCTTCGTCCTCAGCTTTTTGTTGCTCTGTATCTCCTTCTGCTCCTTCTTCCTCTTCTTGTATGTCAGGAATTTCTGGTTCTACAAATAAATAATTATATATATTACTTAGTGGTTATTGCAATAAGTTAAAACAGGGCATTGATTCATCAGTGAAATCTTAATTGTACCCTGATAAGGCTGTCATCTAACAATGTCTAAATTAAGGTGCATAGTTTTTCTAAAAAGTTAAATCATTAATTTATAATCAAATAGAGGGATATCATTCTTTGGACATTAAGTGAATAATGAAAAAAGTTTTATCATAGAAATATGTACAATCATTTCAGGGTAACTTCAATAATTTAGATTTTTGAAAATAAGAAGATCAGGAGTTTGTGTGTTTTGGACACAATGCTCAGCTCACACTATTAAAATAAATCACTTTAATGGAGTGAAATATGTGACATAATTATCCTTCTTTGACGTATACATGTATATATACAAGTACATACTAAACATGCTAAAGATTTAACCTGATATGGGACTGATAAAATGTATGATGCCCTGCTACAGTAGAAGTTTGGAGAATTAAAATTAACTATCTGGGTTTCAAGACTTGTCCACAAAAAGTTTAATTTATAAAAGACGGAAGATTTCAAGTTTAATTATCTCCAGTTCTTGAATAAACCCATTACAATAAGTTTATTTCCCTTTTTTTCACAATTTGTAAGATGTCAAGTGAAAGGAATAGACTGCATGCAGATATTCACAAACTATTTAGAATTTTCTTGTTTCATAGATAATCTTTTTTTATTCGTTCATTGCATTTGGACATCAAAAATGGGAACACATGATAAACCTAATGTCAATCTTTCAGTTTCACATAAATGTACATATTTCTTTCAGAGACAAGATCTTCAAGATTTTTTTCATTTTTTTTGTTATTTTTACTTTCCTTATTTTTATTTATTTATTGAATTATCTCCCTTTGATTCAGACCTGACTTAAGCAAATGGTTTTCTTAAAAGATAATATAGCAGATGATTAATTTTTCGGACACAAAAGTAAAGGGCGGAGTTACCGGACATGACTGTATATATATTTTATATCGTCATGCACTAAAACATCATTTGGCAACATTTCTGAACACAGATAAAAAATGAAATATTTTGAATGCAGATTTCCCCCAATACCTAATCATAGTGTTAAATTATGAAAAAGTAAGTTGATTGAAATCATGGAATAACCTAATAAATTTGTTTGCACTTAAATGACCGGAAAAAAAATACCCCCCCTTGAACTTGAATTAAATGATTTCTGCCTTAGCTCTGTTTAAATACACCTTATCGCTATTTTTCCGCCATTACTAGACATCACACAGGTTCCTGTAAAATTTTGACGTCATAATACATGTATAATATCTGACGCCACAATGAAAAAATGATTGTTGTATGACGTCAATAATTGAAGCAAGACCAATTCTCAGGTCAGCCTGGACAAGTGATAAGCATGATAAGGTTTATACTAATCAGGGCGAACTGAAACAGGGTGAACAGGGGATCGTTACATGGACAAACGTCAATCTGGGAAAACAGAGGAAGACCAGCAGACTGCAATGTGCCTAGCCCAAATAATTATGACGTCTTGGAAGGCTATTTTAATTTTTTTATTTGACGCCTTCTGTTGATGTAAGGTGTCAAAGAAAAAAATATAATAGCCTTTCAAGATGTCATAATTATTTGGACTGCAATGTGCCAATATATGAATTTATGTGTATAATCTTATATATAAATGTGGGTACTTTGAGTTTCAAGCTATAAATCCATAAATCCCGGCTGTTACAGTATAAAACACTTCTAGAGAAATACACTTTATTTACCACATTCAACAACTACATCCTCTTCTTCTTCACGGATAACTTTGTAAAATATTATTGAATTTTCATTTTCTTCTGGAGTGTCATTCAAAAATTTGCTAAGTTGACGTTCATACAATCCGTCTTCCCGCTCTAAAAAGTCATCAAAAACGTCCTTTTCTGAAATACCAAGTGCTAAATTAACTTGCTTCGCAATCCATTCAAACCGAGGATCATCCATGGTGTATATGTTCTTCTAAAGCTTCATTTTATAAAATGTGTTTTGAAACTTGCGGGCGCCTGTTTGTTTCTGTTTACTTGGAGAATGTTAAGTCAAAAATATAGTGCGTGTTTACTGAGGTAGTTTTTATTGAGTGATAATGTGACTCAGTTATAACGATATAGCAAAAGCCTTGTTTATTCAAATTTTCGAATCGCTATTAAACTAGCAGGTAATTGACACTTATTTAATGATAAAAGTTGATATATTCGTAACTGGCGTATAAATATGTTCTATGTCGGACTACTTTCTTTCGTCCATATTGTTTAACGACGTTACGGTGGCAACGGTGGCTATATCATATTGTTTTAATTCTTATTTTGAATAAAAATATTTAATTTTATGATAATTATAAATGTACACATATAGAGATAAATATCAGTTGGAATACCATGAAATTTGTGCTCGTATCTTCGGAGAAGTTCGCCTACAGTCGCTACTTTCCTTTCCGAAAACGAAAGTAAACCGTCAACAACATAAAATGATAAAAATGGAAATTTTTATTGTATTTTCAACTGGTATTGCTGGGCTTGTATTAGCTTTTGCTGTTTACATGTATCTTTTTATATTCAACGTGAGACCAAATAGAAAAATAACCGAATGTGACGACAAAGACTGTGTGAGATGTAAGAAGTATACAGAAATAAAAGAAAAAGCAGTTGTTTTGTACAGGAACTACATTGACGATTGTGATAGTGACTTGTTAAGGATACAATCTTCAGTGACTGACATAAACAAAACCAGACACAATAGAAAACAATGCCCTAATGTCTTTTTCATGGAAAGTCTTAAAAGCCAGCCTTGGCCATCAGAGACAAATAGTGACATTGAACAAGATGTGCACACCTTGGAGAAAAATATATCAATGATTCAGTCAGATTTTGTTCGGATAATGGATTCTTCTGAGGATCACTGGCTGATTAATAACACACCCAATGGCTTCTGGGAAGTGTTTCATTTAGTTAACCAAGGTAACGTTGTTGAAAAGAACACACAGCTTGTGCCAAAGACATACGATCTCATTAAAAATTTAAAATCAGCTATGCTAAATACTGTTTTTGGAAATGTGGCGTTTTCTGTTGTTTATCCAGGAACAACTATTTCTGACCATTATGGCCCTACCAACATCAGACTTCGTTGTCACCTAGGTAAATAAATTTGCATTAAAACTAATTTGATATGTTATGTATCATGATTAATTTTGTATATATGATTGATGGGACCAGATTGATTTATATTTGGTTGTTAAATTTGTTTTAAGTTGAACATATATCATGCATGTCCCGTAGCCTTTGTTTAAAGAAGTGATTAAATAAGCAGTTAACACATAAAGGAGTCGACCAAAATACAGGACAGTAGATTTTGGCTGTCTCAGTTAAACGACGTTTGAACTGGGACAAATATTATACAATCTTTTAGATTTTAAGGGGTTCGTTTTGCTCATCTTAGTTTTCTGTGAAGTGAGTTGCAGAATGTTTAGTGTTATTGAATTTCCCTCAGAGTTCCCGATGGTAAGAAACTTGTGGTGATGAGTCTCATTCGACGATCTCATTAACATGATCAACAGGACAGGGGTGTGGTTTCAACAATTAGACGTCTGCGACACAGAGGTTAATCCATAACGGCATTTCAACTCGTGATGGCGTCTGTAAAACTTACTTTCAAAGGGATCACTCCATCACTAGAAATAATTGGTTCTATACGATCATAGAAAAAAAGCTCTATCAAAGAATTCAAGTTAGACATGATAGAACACACACAAACTCTTGAGTATAATATCAGCTGGAAGATATATATTCAATATGCAGGCGCTGCTGGGATGCTGCTTCATAGAAATTCAATATTCACAGTTTGGAAGTTGAAATCATCTCTTTTGTCACTTTTGTCGTATGAATTGTCAATTTCTAAATCATATAGATGTAAGGCAGAATTAACTGCATTTGTGGTATACTTTAACAATGTTTAGTCAAGGTTTAAAGGGATGGATGCGTTCAACAGTCACCAAACATGTGGTATCACATTCTGTTCTTATCCAGGTAAGGCAATAGTCTTGATAATGACTTTATATGATGTTAACAGTCACATGCAGTAATTTTAATGTTAACAATCGTTAAATGTATGATAAATATATTTTTAGGCCTACAGACATCCCCATTTTGTTCCATAGTTGTGGATGGACAGAAAAAATCATGGAGAAACGGGAAAGTGATTTTATTTGATGATTCCTATTTGCATGGTGTAGAATACATACATGATGTCAAAGATGAGAATAAATACAGAGCTGTCTTGATGATGGACATGTGGCATCCAGATATCACAAAAGAGGAACAAAAAATACTAAGTTACATGTTTCCTCCATAATAAATTATAGCAAAGTACATGGCATTCAATAGGATAATGAATTATGAAGTGACTTATTTTACACATGACAGTTAGGTACCAACAGTAATATAAAATGTGATCTATTGCCATGAATGAGGATGTAAGCTATAGGTCACTATTAAGCCTAACAATAAGAAAAACATACAATATTAAAAAGAAGATGTGGTATGATTGCCATTGAGGCAACTCTCCACAAGAGACCAAATGACACAGAAAATAACAACAATAGGTTACCGTACAACCTTCATCAGTGAGAAAACCCCATACCGCATATTAGTCAGTGATAAAAGGCCCCGAAATGACAAATGCAAAACAATTCAAACGTGAAAACTAACGACCTCATTTAATTATAAATTAACTGTTAACAAAACTTTGAATTTTTGAAAAACTAAGGCTTTTCCACCTTCAGGAATAGATTACCTTAGCTGTATTTGGCAAAACTTTTAGGAATTTTTTGTCCTAAATGCTCTTCAACTTTGTACTTTATTTTGCCTTTTTAACATATATTTTTTATTCGAGCGTCATTTATGAGTTATTTTTAGACGAAACGCGCGTCTGCCGTATAAATATATATATATATAACATTTCAATCCTGATATCTGTGATGAGTTTATTTGTAACCACTGGGTCGATGCCACTGCTGTTGGAGTTTTTATTCCCCGAGGGTATCACCAGCCCAGTAGTCAGCACTTCTGTGTTTACTTGAGTTATCATTGATATGTTCATAACTATAAATTAACTGTTATCAAAGCTTTGAATTTTTTAAATTCGAAGGCTTTTCCACCTCAGGAACAGATTCGCTTAGGTGTATTTTGCAAAACTTTTAGGAATTTTTAGTCCTCAATGCTCTTCAAAAAGAGGGACGACAGATAGCAGATGGACAGTCAAACTCATAAATCGAAAATAAACTGACAACGCCATGGCTGAAAACGAAAAAAACAAACAGACAAACAAAAGACATGACACAACATAGTAATCTAAAGAATAAGCAACACGAACCCCACCAAAAACTAGGAGTGATTACAGGTGCTCCGGAGTGGTAAGCAGATACTGCTCCACATGTGGCACCCATCGTGTTGCTCATGTTATAATAAATCCGGTAAATAGTCTAATTCGGTAGGTCAGATTCATTAAAGGGAAGGGGATTGCAGTTACAACTTCATGCTTTATTTAGGAATTTTGGTCATAATGGTCGTCAACGTCGTACTTTATTTGGCCTTTTTACCATGTAAATGTATCGTTATTTGTCTCTTCTTGGTTGCTTTTTGAGATTAAAACTATAGTTTACTACTGGTTCCTTAATTTAGAAGATTGCAAAGACCAAGGAATTTCTATGCGGCAGTATGTCATATAATATTTTCTTTTTAATGAAACTCATATACTTATATATGTGGATCACAACCAAAAACAGACGTTGTATGGCGAACCCCATGCTATAGAAGGGTATATTTTGGATGTGAATGTATAAGTTATAATTATGTATGGATTGAGACATATATGTCGCATGTTATTACAGTGCAACACCCTTAAGTTATTAACACAATGACCGTTCTACAGTTGGAATGTTCTGTCCCTGTCTAAAATACCTTCATTTCAATTGTAAGCGGCTGTTGAAATTCCTATTCTTTACCAAGATCAATCCACTGCAGAAATAACAAATATGAATTATAACCAAATTGTTCTCGTCTCAAAAAGGCCTCAGATATTTGCTGCTGAAAGCAAACAAACATCAATCAGACAAATAAAAAAAGAACTTCATATGTTTCACTTGATGAGTTTACTTGAATCATTACTTATCATGGTTATCTTATTTCAAAGATGTTGTGTCTTTGTCAACTTTTTGTGATATGCATTTCAATGATATCTTTTTTTCTACAAATTGCCTGAAACTGGACAAGCAACTTGATAAATTTTGTTTCAATTTCACAAATTAGGTATTTTTAGTCATTTTGTATAATGCCTGTCAATGTTAGGCATTTTATAAACTGCCTGAAAATTCAGTCATTTTACAAAATGCCAAAATTTAGAAAATGCCTGTCACATTTATATCAATTATATGGTCATTATTATAAATTTCCTGTAAAAAAATTTTGAATTTTTCGAAAAACTAAGGATTTTCTTATCCCAGGAATAGATTACCTTAGCCGTATTTGGCACAACTTATTTGGAATTTTTGGTCCTCAATGCTTTTCAACTTTGTATTTGTTTGGCTTTATAACTTTTTTATAACTTTTTTGATCTGAGCGTCACTGATGATTCTTATGTAGACCAAACGCGCGTCTGGCGTATAAAATTATAATCCTGATACCTTTGATAACTATTTACACCATTGGGTCAATGCCACTGCTGGTGGACGTTTCGTCCCCGAGGGTATCACCACCCCAATAGTCAGCACTTCGGTGTTGACATGAATATCAATAATATGCTCATTATTATAAATTTCCTGTTACAAAATTTTGAATTTTTCGAAAAACTAAGGATTTTCTTATCACAGGAAAAGATTACCTTAGCCGTATTTGGCACAACTTATTTGGAATTTTTGGTTCGCAATGCTCTTCAACTTTGTACTTGTTTGGCTTTATTACTTTATTTATATGAGCGTCACTGATGAGTCTTACGTAGACGCATCTGGCGTATAAAATTATAATCCTGGTACCTTTGATAACTATATATATATATATATATTTAGTGCTGTTTACACAACTGGGTATATTCGAGTTTATTCATTAAATGAACACAATAGGAAAACGGAACATTTATTTGTTTGTTCAATCAGGAGAATCAGTATTCATGCTTGTGTGGAGTTTCCCATTTTTTTTTAGGGCAACGTATATGCTTTTATCTTATAACTTGTTGTTTAAAGTTGTAATGAAACATGTACCTGAACTGTTGTACTCTTTAACTATAATTGGGTTGTGTATAGATATAGTTACACTATTTGTAAGGTGTTAATTTCATTTCTGTTGTTATAATAGCTGTCTATAGCTAATAAGGCTGCCGGTTCTAAATATCGATAAAGCCTCATGTGTATATTGAACAATTAATTGTTAATTTCTGTGTAATTTGGTCTCTTGTTGATAAGAGTTGTTTCATGGTTTCATACCACATTACCACAACTTCTTGTTTATATATACGACTAATTGATTCAAATTTAAGTATGCCTTTATAGAACATAATTATAATAAATACAAATAATAAGATAAGGTACAACTTGTACAGCAACATATGCACAATTGAATTACACATGTATATTAAGTAAAGCCCAACGCATAATGGTTATATCACTTACGTAAACTTAAAGTACCGATCACAATCCAAAGGAGAAAAAGCACGAAACTGTGTTATGTTCATAATGAATTGTATCCTTGCATCAGTCAAACTGATCTATATAAATTATTTTTCAAATCATGTCCGCTATCTTAGATGAAGGAACAGAATCGGTAAAGTTGTGACGAGTGCTAAAAACTGCTATGAAAAACACCGGATGCACAAATTGCAAGCTTCATAACTTTGAAGAACTTTGTAAAAATAAAGGCAACAGTAGTATACCGGTGTTCAATAGTAATAAATCGGTTGAGAGAAAGTAAATTCTAGTTACAAATTAAAACCGAGGGAAACACATCAACGATAAAAAGAAAAACAAAGCAACACTGAAGTGCAACAAAAACAAACACCGACATACATAGAAATGAACTATTTGAACAACAGCAATATACCTGACTTGGTACAGGACATTTTAAGAAAAGAAAAATGGCGGGTTGAACCTGGTATATTGGCGTGCCAATCCTCCCGCTCTATGACCATGTTAAAAACAATTATATCGCTAAAATGACAACACTACGTGAAAAAATACGGCACAAACATACGCAAGAACATTCATCACAAAGAAACACACAAACAATATATAAAATGACAACAAACATGCAAACAACAGAATAACAAAGAACATATTCCATCAACGACAAACACCACAGGATATTTAAAACAGTTGCGCGTATTCTGTTACTACAGAAACAAACATGCACACATAAAAACATATACAAACACAGATATGTAAGTATTTGGTATACTATATAAATAATTGATCCCTTTCTTCACTGTGTAACTATGCATCAACATTTATAAAACAATTTTGACAATGTTATTCTTGCAGCCCTTATTCTTAAACAAAAAATATATGGATTCAAAGAATAAACAATGACTTGTAGAAACGTTTTAAATGTATCAATCATCACTCTGTTCTGATCACCAGTACACACATCCTTTAGACCAATTGGTGCATATTGAATTGGAATAAAAAGTAATATATAAGTGATGACAAAGACAGAGGCAATTCGGGACTGTGTTTGCTGCTTTACAGTCTGTAGAAGATTTGTAGATATTGCTCTTCTAATGACTGATGCGACCATTGCAGACATAAGAAAAACACTGAATAAAATATTGAAAAATATCAAATCAATGTGTGATAAAACAAACTCCTGAAATGTTTTAACATCCTCCTTTTGTTCACAAGATCGAAGGTCCAAGAAACTCGATACGACTTCCAATAAAACACAAACAAAATACACGATTAACAACGCAATACGTATACTCTTCTTTGTATTGTACAGTCTAGTTTTAAGGGGACACAACCGTGAATAGAAGACGTTGACAAGCCAAAAGGTATAAATGAAGTGAAATAACATTATCAATAAATGCACTAAATTTATGTATAACACATCCGAAGTTTGGGACATTAATGTTAATGATTTGAGGACAATTTGACACATACTTTCAATAAATAAGATCAATCCTTTAAACAAAGATACGAATGCAAACGAACGGATAGTTATAAAAACTGGTATCTGAAAGTGCTGGTTCATAAAAGGAAGGATTATAACTAGACAATTTCCAATCAGTATAGAGGCAACACCTGCTCCTATTACACTGATATAGATAACCTTACTTAACGTAGTGGAAAATATAAAGTAACAGGACAGATAACAATAACATCTCCTTCTAGATACGTCATATTCGTCACATTGGGCATTGACGAGATATTTTCAATTAATTCTAGGAACTCGCCGCTATTATTCATGTTATCATAGTCAAATATTACAGTTTCATCTATGGATGCATTAAAGCCTTGAAAGTCATCTAAATGCATTAGCATAGATATAAAACTATATAGCAGTGGGCACGTCTCGCCTGTCTTCGTCTTATCGATAACCTGCAATAAAACAAAATCATATCTGATGTCAGGATAATAATTAAACATAGCAATCATGATTTTAGTATAACTAAGTACGGTAATATCGTTTTGGTGTGGCTCTACATAACAATCATGATTTTGGAATAACTAAGTATGGTGATATCGTTTTGAGGTGGCTCTACATAACAATCATGATTTTAGTATAACTAAGTACGGTATTATCGTTTTGGTGTGGCTCTACATAACAATCATGATTTTAGTATAACTAAGTGCGGTAATATCGTTTTGGTGTGGCTCTACTTTAGAATCATGATCTTAATATAACTAAGTATGGTGATATCGTTTTGGTGTGGCTCTACATTACAATCATGATTTCAGTTTAACTAAGCACTGTAAGATCGTTTTGGTGTGGCTCTACATAACAATCATGATTTTAGTATAACTCAAGACGGTAATATCGTTTTGGTGTGGTTCTACATTACAATCATGATTTTAGTATAACTAAGTACTGTTTTATCGTTTTGGCGTGGCTCTACATAACAATCATGATTTTAGTATAACTAAGTACGGTAATATCGTTTTGGTGTGGCTCTACATTACAATCATGATTTTAGTATAACTAAGTATAGTGATATCGTTTTGGTGTGGCTCTACATTACAATCATGATTTTAGTATAACTAAGTATGGTGATACCATTTTGGTGTGGCTCTACATTACAATCATGATTTTAGTATAACTAAGTACGGTAATATCGTTTTGGTGTGGCTCTATATTACAATCATGATCTCAGTATAACTAAGTATGATGATATCGTTTTGGTGTGGCTCTACATTACAATCATGATTTTAGTATAACTAAGTATGGCGATATCGTTTTGGTGTGGCACTACATTACAATCATGATCTTAGTAAAACTAAGTATGGTGATATCGTTTTGATTTGGCTCAGTATTAATACATCCCACCAGTGTTTTATTGTGTCATGGTATAATTAAGTATGGTGATATCGTTTTGGTGTGACTCTACATAACAATCATGATTTTGGTGTGGATCTACATAACAATCATGATTTTGGTGTGTCTCTACATAACAATCATGATTTTAGTATAACTACATATGGTAATATTGTTTTGGTGTGGCTCTACATTACAATCATGATTTAAGTATAACTAAGTATGGTAATATCGTTTTGGTGTGGCTCTACATTACAATCATGATCTTAGTGTAACTAAGTCTGGTGCTATCGTTTTTGTGTGGCTTGACATTACAATCATGATTTTAGTATAACTAAGTATGGTGATATCGTTTTGGTGTGGCTTTACATTACAATCATGATCTTAGTATAAATTATTATTGTGATATCGTTTTGGTGTGGCTCTACATTACAATCATGATCTTAGTGTAAGTAAGTATGGTGATATCGTTTTGGTGTGGCTCTACATTACAATCATGATCTTAGTATAACTTAGTATGGTAATATCGTTTTGGGGTGCCTCAACATTACAATCACAATAACAGTATAACTAAGTATGGTGACATCGTTTTGGTGTGGCTCTACATTACAATCATGATCGTAGTATAACTTAGTATGCTGATATCATTTTGGCGTAGGTCTACATTACAATCATGATTTTAGTATAACTAAGTATGGTAATATCGTTTTGGTGTGGCTCTACTTTACAATCATGATTTTAGTATAACTAAGTGCGGTAATATAGTTTTGGTGTGGCTCTACATTACAATCATGATTTTGGTATAACTAAGTATGGCAATATCGTTTTGGTGTGTCTCTACATTACAATCATGATTAAAGTATAACTTAGTATGGTAATATTGTTTTGGTGTTGCTCTACATTACAATTATGATTTTAGCATAACTAAGTATGGTGATATCATTTTGGCGTGGCTCTACATTACAATCATGATTTTAGTATAACTAAGTGTGGTGATATCGTTTTGGCGTGGCTCTACATTATAATAATGATTTTAGTATAACTAAGTATGGTGATATCGTTTTGGTGTGGCTCGACATGGCAATCATGATCTTAGTATAACTAAGTATGGTGATATCGTTGAATGGCTCTATATTACAATCATGATTTTAGTATAACTAAGTATGGTAATATCGTTTTGGTGTGCCTCTACATTACAATCACAATTTTAGTATAACTTAGTATGGTGATATCGTTTTGGTGTGGTTCTACATTACAATCACGAATTTAGTATAACTAAAAATGGTAATATCGTTTTAGTATGGCTCTACATTACAATTATTATCTTAGTGTAACTAAGTATGGTGATATCGTTTTGGTTTGGCTCGGTATAAATACATCCCGCCAGTGTTTTATTGTGTGATGGTATAACTACGTATGATGATATCGTTTTTGTGTGGCTCTACATAACAATCATGATTTTGGTGTGGCTCTACATATCAATCATGATTTAAGTATAACTTAGTATGGTAATATCGTTTTGGTGTGCCTCAACATTACAATCACAATAATAGTATAACTAAGTATGGTCATATTGTTTTGGTGTAACTCTACATAACAATCATGATTTAAGTATAACTTAGTATGGTAATATCGTTTTGGTGTGGCTCTATATTACAATCATGATCTTAGTGTAACTAAGTATGTTGCTATCGTTTTGGTGTGGCTCTACATTACAATCATGATCTTAGTATAAATAAGTATGTTGCTATCGTTTTGGTGTGGCTCTACATTACAATCATGATCTTAGTATAAATAAGTATTGTGAGATCGTTTTGGTTTTGCTCTACATTGCAATCATGATCTTAGTGTGGTGATATCGTTTTGGTGTGGTTCTACATTACAATCACGAATTTAGTATAACTAAAAATGGTAATATCGTTTTAGTATGGCTCTACATTACAATTATTATCTTAGTATAACTAAGTATGGTGATATCGTTTTGGTTTGGCTCGGTATAAATACATCCCGCCAGTGTTTTATTGTGTGTTGGTATAACTACGTATGATGATATCGTTTTTGCGTGGCTCTACATAACAATCATGATATTGGTGTGGCTCTACATATCAATCATAATTTTAGTATAACTAAGTATGGTGATATCGTTTTGGTGTGGCTCTACATTACAATCATGATTTTAGTATAACTTAGTATGGTAATATCGTTTTGGTGTGTCTCAACATTACAATCACAATAATAGTATAGCTAAGTATGGTGATATCGTTTTGGCATGGCTCTACATTACAATCATGATCTGAGTATAACTAAGTATGCTGATATCATTTTGGCGTAGATCTACATTACAATCATGATTTTAGTTTAACTAAGTACTGTGATATCGTTTTGATGTCGCCCTACATAACAATCATGATCTTAGCTTAACTAAGTGCGGTAATATAGTTTTGGTGTGATTGTACATTACAATCATGATTTTAGTATAACTAAGTATGGTAATATCGTTTTGGTGTGGCTCTACTTTACAATCATAATTTTAATATAACTAAGTATGGCGATATCGTTTTGGTGTGGCACTACATTACAATCATGATCTTAGTATAACTAAATATGGTAAGATCGTATTGGTGTGGCTCTACATTACAATCCTTATTTTGGTATAACTAAGTGCGGTAATATAGTTTTGGTGTGGCTCTACATTTCAATCATGATCTTAGTATAACTAAGTATCGTGCTATCGTTTTGGTATTGCTCTACATTACAATCATGATTTTAGTATAACTAAGTATGGTAAAATCGTTTTGATGTGGCTCTACTTTACAATCATACTTTAAGCATAACTAAGTATGGTGATATCGTTTTGGTGTGGCTCTACATTACAATCATAATTTTAGTATAACTAAGTACGGTGATATCGTTTTGCTGTGGCACTACATTACAATCATGATCTTAGTATAACTAAGTATGGTAATATCGTTTTGACGTGGCTCTACATTGCAATCATTATTTTGGTATAACTAAGTATGGTAATATTGTTTTGGCGTGGCTCTACATTACAATCATGATTTTAGTATAACTAAGTGTGGTGATATCGTTTAGGCGTGGCTCTACATTATAATCATGATTTTAGTATAACTAAGTATGGTGATATTGTTCTGGTGTGGCTCGACATGGCAATCATGATCTTAGTATAACTAAGTATGGTGATATCGTTTTGAATAGCTCTATATTACAATCATGATATTAGTATAACTAAGTGTGGTAATATCGTTTTGGTGTGCCTCTACATTACAATCACAATTTAAGTATAACTTAGTATGGTGATATCGTTTTGGTGTGGTTCTACATTACAATCACGAATTTAGTATAGCTAAAAGTGGTAATATCGTTTTAGTATGGCTCTACATTACAATTATTATCTAAGTATAACTAAGTATGGTGATATCGTTTTGGCGTGGTTCTACATTACAATCATGATTTTAGTATAACTAAGTATGTTGCTATCGTTTTGGTGTGGCTCTACATTACAATCATGATCTTAGTGTAAGTAAGTATGGTGCTATCGTTTTGGTATGGTTCTACATTACAATCATGATTTTAGTATAACTAAGTATGGTGATATCGTTTTGGTGTGGCTCTACATTGCAATCATCATTTTGGTTGAACTAAGTATGGTAATATTGTTTTGGTGTGGCTCTACACTACAATTATGATTTTAGCATAACTAAGTATGGTGATATCGTTTTGGCGTGGCTCTACATTACAATCATGATTTTAGTATAACTAAGTATGGTGATATCGTTTTGGCGTGGTTCTACATTACAATCATGATTTTAGTATAACTAAGTATGGTGATATCGTTTTGGTGTGGCTCGACATTGCAATCACAATTTAAGTATAACTTAGTATGGTGATATCGTTTTGGTGTGGCTCTACATTACAATTATGAGTTATAGCATAACTAAGTATGGTGATATCGTTTTGGTTTGGTTCTACATTACAATCATGATCTTAGTGTAACTAAATCTGGTGCTATCGTTTTGGTATGGCTCTACATTACAATCATGATTTTAGTATAACTAAGTATGTTGCTATCGTTTTGGTGTGGCTCTACATTACAATCATGATCTTAGTGTAAGTAAGTATGGTGCTATCGTTTTGGTATGGCTCTACATTACAATCATGATTTTAGTATAACTAAGTATGGTGATATCGTTTTGGTGTGGCTCTACATTGCAATCATCATTTTGGTTGAACTAAGTATGGTAATATTGTTTTGGTGTGGCTCTACATTACAATTATGATTTTAGCATAACTAAGTATGGTGATATCGTTTTGGCGTGTCTCTACATTACAATCATGATTTTAGTATAACTAAGTATGGTGATATCGTTTTGGCGTGGTTCTACATTACAATCATGATTTTAGTATAACTAAGTATGGTGATATCGTTTTGGTGTGGCTCGACATTGCAATCATGATCTTAGTATAACTAAGTATGGTGATATCGTTTTGGTGTAGCTCTACTTTACAATCATAATTTTAATATAACTAAGTATGGCGATATCGTTTTGGTGTGGCACTACATTACAATCATGATCTTAGTATAACTAAATATGGTAAGATCGTATTGGTGTGGCTCTACATTACAATCCTTATTTTGGTATAACTAAGTGCGGTAATATAGTTTTGGTGTGGCTCTACATTTCAATCATGATCTTAGTATAACTAAGTATCGTGCTATCGTTTTGGTATTGCTCTACATTACAATCATGATTTTAGTATAACTAAGTATGGTAAAATCGTTTTGATGTGGCTCTACTTTACAATCATACTTTAAGCATAACTAAGTATGGTGATATCGTTTTGGTGTGGCTCTACATTACAATCATAATTTTAGTATAACTAAGTACGGTGATATCGTTTTGCTGTGGCACTACATTACAATCATGATCTTAGTATAACTAAGTATGGTAATATCGTTTTGACGTGGCTCTACATTGCAATCAATGTTTTGGTATAACTAAGTATGGTAATATTGTTTTGGTGTGGCTCTACATTACAATTATGATTTTAGCATAACTAAGTATGGTGATATCATTTTGGCGTGGCTCTACATTACAATCATGATTTTAGTATAACTAAGTGTGGTGATATCGTTTAGGCGTGGCTCTACATTATAATCATGATTTTAGTATAACTAAGTATGGTGATATTGTTCTGGTGTGGCTCGACATGGCAATCATGATCTTAGTATAACTAAGTATGGTGATATCGTTTTGGAATGGCTCTATATTACAATCATGATATTAGTATAACTAAGTGTGGTAATATCGTTTTGGTTTGCTTTACATTACAATCACAATTTAAGTATAACTTAGTATGGTGATATCGTTTTGGTGTGGTTCTACATTACAATCACGAATTTAGTATAGCTAAAAATGGTAATATCGTTTTAGTATGGCTCTACATTACAATTATTTTCTAAGTATAACTAAGTATGGTGATATCGTTTTGGTTTGGCTCGGTATAAATACATCCCGCCAGTGTTTTATTGTGTTATGGTATAACTAAGTATGATGATATCGTTTTTGTGTGGCTCTACATAACAATCATGATTTTGGTGTGGCTCTACATAACAATCATGATTTTAGTATAACTACATATGGTAATATTGTTTTGGTGTGGCTCTACATTACAATCATGATCTTAGTGTAACTAAATCTGGTGCTATCGTTTTGGTATGGCTCTACATTACAATCATGATTTTAGTATAACTAAGTATGTTGCTATCGTTTTGGTGTGGCTCTACATTACAATCATGATCTTAGTGTAAGTAAGTATGGTGATATCGTTTTGGTGTGGCTCTACATTGCAATCATGATTTTAGTATAACTTAGTATGGTAATATCATTTTGGTGTGCCTCAACATTACAATCAAAATAATAGTATAGCTAAGTATGGTGATATCGTTTTGGTGTGGCTCTACATTACAATCATGATCTTAGTATAACTAAGTATGCTGATATCATTTTGGCGTAACTCTACATTACAAGCATGATTTTAGTTTAACTAAGTACTGTGATATCGTTTTGGTATGGCTCTACATAACAATCATGATCTTAGTATAACTAAGTGCGGTAATATAATTTTGGTGTGGCTCTACATTACAATCATGATTTTAGTATAACTAAGTATGGTGATATCGTTTTGGTGTGGCTCTACATTGCAATCATCATTTTGGTTGAACTAAGTATGGTAATATTGTTTTGGTGTGGCTCTACATTACAATTATGATTTTAGCATAACTAAGTATGGTGATATCGTTTTGGCGTGGCTCTACATTACAATCATGATTTTAGTATAACTAAGTATGGTGATATCGTTTTGGCGTGGTTCTACATTACAATCATGATTTTAGTATAACTAAGTATGGTGATATCGTTTTGGTGTGGCTCGACATTACAATCATGATCTTAGTATAACTAAGTATGGTGATATCGTTTTGGTGTAGCTTTACATTACAATCATGATCTTAGTATAACTAAGTATGGTGATATCGTTTTGGTGTAGCTCTACATTACAATCATGATCTTAGTATAACTAAGTATGGTGATATCGTTGTGGTGTAGCTCTACATTACAATCATGATTTTAGTATAAATAAGAATTGTGAGATCGTTTTGGTGTGGCTCTATATTGCAATCATGATCTTAGTGTAAGTAAGTATGGTGATATCGTTTTGGTGTGGCTCTACATTACAATCATGATTTTAGTATAACTTAGTATGGTAATATCGTTTTGGTGTGCCTCTACATTACAATCACAATAATAGTATAACTAAGTATGGTGATATCGTTTTGGTGTGGCTCTACATTACAATCATAATTTTAGTATAACTAAGTACGGTAATATCGTTTTGGTGTGGCTCTACATTACAATCATGATTTTAGTATAACTAAGTATGGTAATATCGTTTTGTTGTGGCTCTACATTACAATCATGATTTTAGTATAACTAAGTACGGTAATATTGTTTTGGTGTGGCTCTACATTAGAATCATGATTTTAGTATAACTAAGTACTGTAATATCGTTTTGGTGTGGCTCTACATAACAATCATGATTTTGGTATAACTAAGTACGGTAATATCGTTTTGGTGTGGCTCTACATTACAATCATGATTTTGGTATAACTAAGTACGGTAATATCGTTTTAGTGTGGCTCTACATTACAATCATGATTTTAGTATAACTAAGTATGGTTATATCATTTTGTTGTGACTCTACATTACAATCATGATTTTAGTATAACTAAGTACGGTAATATCATTTTGGTATGGCTCTACATTACAATCATGATCTAAAATATAACTAAGTATGGTAATATCGTTTTGGTGTGGCTCTACATTACAATCATGATTTTAGTATAACTAAGTATGGTAATATCGTTTTGGTGTGGCTCTACTTTACAATCATGATTTTAGTAAAACTAAGTATGGTTATATCGTTTTGGTGTGGCTCAAGATTACAATCATGATCTTAGTATAACTTAGTATGGTAATATCGGTTTAGTATGGCTCTACATTACAATCATGAGCTTAGTATAACTAAGTATGGTGATATCGTTTTGGTTTGGCTTGGTATTAAGACATCTCGCCAGTATTTTATTGTGTTATGGTATAACTAAGTATGGTGATATCGTTTTGGTGTGGCTCTACATAAGAATCATGATTGGTGTATTACTACATATGGTAATATCTTTTTGGTGTGGCTCTTCATTACAATCATGATTTTGGCATAACTAAGTATGGTGATATCGTTTTGGTGTGGCTTTACATTAAAATCTTGATTTTAGTATATCTATGTATGGTAATATCGTTTTGGTGTACTTCTACTTTACAATCATGATTTTAGTGTAACTAAGTATGGTGATATCGTTTTGGTGTGCCTCTACTTTACAATCACAATTTTAGTATAACTTAGTATGGTAATATCGTTTTGTTGTGGCTCTACATTACAATCATGATCTTAGTATTACTAAAAATGGTAATATCGTTTCGATGTGGCTCTACATTACAATCATGATCTTAGTATAACTAAGTATGGTAATATCGTTTTAGTATGGCTTTACATTACAATCCTGAGCTTAGTATAACTAGGTATGGTGATATCGTTTTGGTTTGGCTTGGTATTAAGACATCCCGCCAGTATTGTATTGTGTTATGGTATAACTAAGTATGGTGATATCGTTTTGATGTGGCTCTACATAACAATCATGATTGCAGTATAACTACATATGGTAATATCGTTTTGGTGTGGCTCTACATAACAATCATGATTGCAGTATAACTACATATGGTAATATCTTTTTGGTATGGCTCTTCATTACAATCATGATTTTGGCATAACTAAGTATGGTGATATCGTTCTGGTGTAGGTCTTCATTACAATCATGATCTAGGATAACTAAGTATGTAATATCGTTTTGGTGTGGCTCTACATTACAATCATGATTTTAATATAACTAAGTATGGTAATATTGTTTTGGTGTGGCTCTACATTACAATTATAATTTTAACATAACTAAGTATAGTGATATCGTTTCGGCTTGGCTCTACATTACAATCATGATTTTAGTATAACTAAGTATGGTGATATGGTTTTGGTGTGGCTCTACATTGCAATCATCATTTTGGTTGAACTAAGTATGGTAATATTGTTTTGGTGTGGCTCTACATTACAATTATGATTTTAGCATAACTAAGTATGGTGATATCGTTTTGGCGTGGCTCTACATTACAATCATGATTTTAGTATAACTAAGTATGGTGATATCGTTTTGGCGTGGTTCTACATTACAATCATGATTTTAGTATAACTAAGTATGGTGATATCGTTTTGGTGTGGCTCGACATTGCAATCATGATCTTAGTATAACTAAGTATGGTGATATCGTTTTGGTGTAGCTCTACATTACAATCATGATCTTAGTATAACTAAGTATGGTGATATCGTTTTGGTGTAGCTCTACATTACAATCATGATCTTAGTATAACTAAGTATGGTGATATCGTTGTGGTGTAGCTCTACATTACAATCATGATTTTAGTATAAATAAGAATTGTGAGATCGTTTTGGTGTGGCTCTATATTGCAATCATGATCTTAGTGTAAGTAAGTATGGTAATATCGTTTTGGTGTGCCTCTACATTACAATCACAATAATAGTATAACTAAGTATGGTGATATCGTTTTGGTGTGGCTCTACATTACAATCATAATTTTAGTATAACTAAGTACGGTAATATCGTTTTGGTGTGGCTCTACATTACAATCATAATTTTAGTATAACTAAGTATGGTAATATCGTTTTGTTGTGGCTCTACATTACAATCATGATTTTAGTATAACTAAGTACGGTAATATCGTTTTGGTGTGGCTCTACATTACAATCATGATTTTAGTATAACTAAGTACTGTAATATCGTTTTGGTGTGGCTCTACATAGCAATCATGATTTTGGTATAACTAAGTACGGTAATATCGTTTTGGTGTGGCTCTACATTACAATCATGATTTTGGTATAACTAAGTACGGTAATATCGTTTTAGTGTGGCTCTACATTACAATCATGATTTTAGTATAACTAAGTATGGTTATATCGTTTTGTTGTGGCTCTACATTACAATCATGATTTTAGTATAACTAAGTACGGTAATATCATTTTGGTATGGCTCTACATTACAATCATGATCTAAAATATAACTAAGTATGGTAATATCGTTTTGGTGTGGCTCTACATTACAATCATGATTTTAGTATAACTAAGTATGGTAATATCGTTTTGGTGTGGCTCTACTTTACAATCATGATTTTAGTAAAACTAAGTATGGTTATATCGTTTTGGTGTGGCTCAACATTACAATCATGATCTTAGTATAACTTAGTATGGTAATATCGGTTTAGTATGGCTCTACATTGCAATCATGAGCTTAGTATAACTAAGTATGGTGATATCGTTTTGGTTTGGCTTGGTATTAAGACATCTCGCCAGTATTTTATTGTGTTATGGTATAACTAAGTATGGTGATATCGTTTTGGTGTGGCTCTACATAAGAATCATGATTGGTGTATAACTACATATGGTAATATCTTTTTGGTGTGGCTCTTCATTACAATCATGATTTTGGCATAACTAAGTATGGTGATATCGTTTTGGTGTGGCTTTACATTAAAATCTTGATTTTAGTATATCTATGTATGGTAATATCGTTTTGGTGTACTTCTACTTTACAATCATGATTTTAGTGTAACTAAGTATGGGGATATCGTTTTGGTGTGCCTCTACTTTACAATCACAATTTTAGTATAACTTAGTATGGTGATATCGTTTTAGTGTGGCTCTACATTACAATCATGATCTTAGTATTACTAAAAATGGTAATATCGTTTTGATGTGGCTCTACATTACAATCATGATCTTAGTATAACTAAGTATGGTAATATCGTTTTAGTATAGCTTTACATTACAATCATGAGCTTAGTATAACTAGGTATGGTGATATCGTTTTGGTTAGGCTTGGTATTAAGACATCCCGCCAGTATTGTATTGTGTTATGGTATAACTAAGTATGGTGATATCGTTTTGATGTGGCTCTACATAACAATCATGATTGCAGTATAACTACATATGGTAATATCGTTTTGGTGTGGCTCTACATCACAATCATGATTGCAGTATAACTACATATGGTAATATCTTTTTGGTATGGCTCTTCATTACAATCATGATTTTGGCATAACTAAGTATGGTGATATCGTTCTGGTGTAGGTCTTCATTACAATCATGATCTAGGATAACTAAGTATGTAATATCGTTTTGGTGTGGCTCTACATTACAATCATGATTTTAGTATAACTAAGTATGGTAATATTGTTTTGGTGTGGCTCTACATTACAATTATGATTTTAACATAACTAAGTATAGTGATATCGTTTCGGCTTGGCTCTACATTACAATCATGATTTTAGTATAACTAAGTATGGTAATATTGTTTTGGTGTGGCTCTACATTACAATTATGATTTTAACATAACTAAGAATGTTGATATCGTTTCGGCTTGGCTCTACATTACAATCATGATTTTAGTATAACTAAGTATGGTGATATCTTTCTGGCGTGGCTCTACATTACAATCATGATTTTAGTATAACTAAGTATGGTGATATCGTTTTGGTGTGGCTCTACATTACAATCATGATTTTAGTATAACTAAGTATGGTAATATTGTTTTGGTGTGGTTCTACATTACAATTATGATTTTAACATAACTAAGAATGGTGATATCGTTTCGGCTTGGCTCTACATTACAATCATGATTTTAGTATAACTAAGTATGGTGATATCTTTTTGGCGTGGCTCTACATTACAATCATGATTTTAGTATAACTAAGTATGGTGATATCGTTTTGGTGTGGCTCTACATTTCAATCATGATTTTAGTATGGTTTATTAGTAACTTTTTCTCTATGAATCTGTTTGGCATACCAGCCCTGAATGGTAATTTGTCTGCATTCAAGTTAAGCTTTCAAAGTACATGTTGCAAAGTATAGCTTTAAAAGTTCCTCTCAGTCTTGTGAGTCGAATATCCTGGCGAAACTCATTGAAAGTGCAATTTGGAGCAACTAATTTAACATAGCTATACTACACCTAATTGCATTTTTTAGCTGTTCATTGACAGTGACACTAAATATTATTAGAAATGGTTTTGTGCTAAAAGTTTTTATGAATTACATTTGTAGAGCATGACTTTTGCAGCTCTAGAAAGGAATGAGCTGCTAAGACAACTATATGATCGTAGACGGTTTGTTTTAAAGAAACAGAAAACAGAAAAATACAACATGTTTTGGGAAACAGAAACATGTTTTGGTTTTCAAAAAACATATTGTTTTTATAGTACATTAGATCATGTTTCTGTTCAAAACATTATACTGAATCATGTTAGATATTTATGTTAAAGAAATGCACCCCAGGTCTGTAAATAACAACTAAATAACCTTTCAGGCAGCTATGAGGAATAAGTTGTAGTTGTGCATTTGGTAGAAACACATCACAATAAATAATGTGTAAGATTGCCTTTAATAATTCAAACAAACATGGAATTGTCATGGCAGGTGATGCATGCAAGAGAAGTTTAATCTTAAGTAGCACACGATCTTCTTCCGTTTTGGAGTGCACGTGATACCCTCATTTTTTTATTGTGGCCTTGAAATGTATCTCCTTATTGATTAATGAGATTATAACATCGGAATGTAACTGTAGCATTAGAACATCTTTATCGAGCTAAACAGCCAAATTATTTGATTTCATTTTCAAGTTTATTGGTGATCTTTTGATCAATATTCCAAAACTTTCTGATTGGGTCCTCTGTGTATCCTTGTGATATAGATATACATGTAGATTCGGAAAAAACAGATAGAGATTTACCTCTCTCACTTCTACACGTAGACGGAGAGTTGTCTCATTGCCATTCATACCACATCTTCATTTATATATATACCATGAAATACTACAGCTGTCAGCTTTAGAAGCGATTAACCAACTTCAACCGCATATGGAGTACATAATTATCAACTGACACGGTATTCAAAAGGTTACAGACTAAAACGTCATCCCTATCAGAACAAACAAATCACGAGCCAGGTATTTATCAAAAAAGTACTGTTCCTTTTTCCAAAAAAGTTCATCGAATCGCGAAAAGACCTAATAGATACAAATTTAGGGTCTACTTCACAAATAACAAGAATGACTTGAGCTATAAATTCTATGTGCTGAAGTTTTATATAATTTGTATGTAACTTTAAAAGAGTGGCAATAACATTGAAATCGTAGAATTTTTATTACTTTATTATAAAAGCAGTTATGATAAATCAGCATATGCAAGAAGATACAATTATAGAGACTCATATTTAACAGCAAACCAACATCTAATCATATAATATGTTTACATTTTATGCTTTAAAAGAAAACAGGTAGAATGACACTTACAAAAAAATATAAAGGATACATGGAGAGTAAGTTTTGTTACTGATAGCGATACAATTATTCCACTCAGCTATTGTGGTTTATAATGAATTTAAAAAAAAAAATACAAAATTTAAATCATATATTGTTGCCATTAGTTTTGTTAGTGTAAATCAGCATATTGATCCTGATGATTCGTATAAATGTGTCGAATTTATAACAATAGCTTTTTACTTCAATTCATACGGTGATACTTCCAAAAAAGAAAATCCGTTTTCTTCATTGGACCGGGATTCATTACTGTGCACTTACTGACGATTGTATTAAGCTGTTTCCATACTATATAATAAACACATAATAATGTAAACAGACTGTATGTACAAACAGAATTTAATAATGTTGTAAAATTAAAAAAAAAATATGATTTTAAACAATATAAGAGTGATAAAAGAACGCATGTCATGCAGAATGTTTCATAATTTATTAAAACAGATTTGTGGTTTAATCAAAATTGCTTAGAAGTACTATATTGAATAATGACTTAATGAAGACAATGTGTTTGAATTAGGACAATGAAAAAGCAACCTTAATTACCAAGTATTTGGTTTAATTAATTGTGTACGCAATATATTTTAACAACCAACATTTTTTGTTAGTATTCTTCAGTCGTTTTTGTACTTGTTTTATAGAAAATTATATAAAAGACTCATAATTTATCTTAGCGATACTTTTTTTCTGATTTTTGTTAATTTTGAATGCTGATCAGTATCAAAACATTCGGGTTTTGACGTCATATTGCATTGATACGATAACCAATTAAAATGTAATTGTAAACTAGAAACCCCGATAACTTCTTTTCCGCATGTATCTAGTTATTGCTACAATAGCTGTTGCATGTAAATAACTATATGAATAATTCCTCTTTTGATTAATTAAGATAAATTCTAGAAATTGCCAAAACACAGACCCTACAAAATGATTAAGGGAAACAACTAACATGTTAATAAGGATCATAGAAAATACTACAAGGTTAATGTTGTCATCCTCTGTTTTTTATGGTAAGAATAATAGGCTATAAATCAGGGAGTAAAATAACTAGAGGCTCTCAAGAGCCTGTGTCGCTCACCTTGGTCTATGTGCATATTAAACAATGGACACAGATAAATTCATGACATAATTGTGTTTTGGTGATGGTGATGTGTTTGTAGATCTTACTTTACTGAACATTCTTGTTGCTACAATTATCTCAATCTATAATGAACTTGGCCCAGTAATTACAGTGGAAACTATTTTCTAAAAATTTACAAAAATTTATGAAAAATGCTAAAAATTAACTATAAAGGGAAATAACTCCTTAAGGGATCAATTGACTATTTTGGTCATGAAAACTTATTTGTAGATCTTGTTTTGCTGAACATTATTGCTGTTTACAGTTTATCTCTATCTATAATAATATTCAAGATAATAACAAAAAACGGCAAAATTTCCTTAAAATTACCAACTCAGGGCAGTAACCTAACAACAGGTTATCCGATCCATGTGAAAATATCAAGGCAAATAGATCTTGACCTGATAGACAATTTAACCCATGTCAGATTTTCTCTAAATGCTTCGGCTTTTGAGTAATAAGCCAAAAACTGCATTTTACCGCTATGTTCTATTTTTAGCCATGACAGCCATTTTGGTTGGATGGCCAGGTCACCGGACACATTTTTTTCAATTAGATACCCCAAAGATGATTGTGGCCAAGTTTGGATTAATTTGGCCCAGTAGTTTCAGAGGAGAAGTTTTTTTTTGTAAAAGATTTCTAAGATTTACGAAAAATGGTTAAAAATTGACTATAAAGGTCAATAACTCCTATAGGGGTCAACTGACCACTTTAGTCGTGTTGACTTATTTGTAAATATAACTTTGCTGAACATTATTGCTGTTTGCAATTTATCTCTATCTATAATAATATTCAAGATAATAACCAAAAACAGCAAAAATTCCCTAAAATTACATATTCAGGGGCAGCAACCCAACAACAGATTGTCGGATTCATCTGAAAATTTGAGGGCAGAAAGATCTTGACCTGATAAACAATTGTACCCCATGTCAGATTTGCTCTAAATGCTTTGGTTTTTGAGTTATTAGCCAAAAACTGCATTCATTTTACCCCAATGTTCTATTTTTAGCCATGGCAGCCATCTTGCTTGGTTGGCCGGGTAACGCCACACATTTTTTAAACTAGATACCCCAAAGATGATTGTGGCCAAGCTTGGATTAATTTGGCCCAGTAGTTTCGGAGAAGAAGATTTTTGTAAAAGATTTCTAAGATTTACGAAAAACGGTTAAAAATTGACTATAAAGGTCAATAACTCCTAAAGGGGTCAACTGATCATTTTGGTCATTTGACTTATTTGTAAATCTAACTTTGCTTAACATTATTGCTGTTTACAGTTTATCTCTATCTATAATAATATTCAAGATAATAACCAAAAGCAGCAAAAAATCCCTAAAATTACCAATTCAGGGGCAGCAACCCAACAACGGGTTGTCGGATTCATCTGAAAATTTGAGGGCAGAAAGATCTTGACCTGATAAACAATTTTACCCCTGTCAGATTTGCTCTAAATGGTTTGGTTTTTGAGTTATAAGCCAAAAACTGCATTTTACTCCTATGTTATATTTTTAGCCATGGCGGCCATCTTGGTTGGTTTGGCTGGTCACGCCACACATTTTTTAAACTAGATACCCCAATGATGATTGTGGCCCAGTTTGGTTTAATTTGGCCCAGTAGTTTCAGAGGAGAAGATTTTTGTAAAAGATTACTAAGATTTACGAAAAAATGGTTAAAATTTGACTATAAAGGGCAATAACTCCTAAAGGGGTCAACTGACCATTTCGTTCGTGTTGATATATTTGTAAATCTTATTTTGCTGAACATTATTGCTGTATACAGTTTATCTCTATCTATAGTAATATTCAAGATAATAACCAAAAACAGCAAAATTTCCTTAAAAATACCAATTCAGGGACAGCAACCCAACAACAGATTGTCTGATTCATCTGAAAATTTCCGGACGGATAGATCTTGACCTGATTAAAACTTTTAACTCATGTCAGATTTGCTCTAAATGCTTGGTTTTTGAGTTATTAGCCAAAAACTGCATTTTACCCCAATGTTCTATTTTTAGCCATGGCAGCCATCTTGGTTGGTTGGCCGGGTCACGCCACATAGTTTTAAAACTAGATACCCCAAAAATGGTTGTGGCCAAGCTTGGATTAATTTGGCCCAGTAGTTTCAGAGAAGAAAATTTTTGTAAAAGATTTCTAAGATTTACGAAAAACGGTTAAAAATTGACTATAAAGGTCAATAACTCCTAAAGGGGTCAACTGACCATTTTGGTCATTTGACTTATTTGTAAATCTAACTTTGCTTAACATTATCGCTGTTTACAGTTTATCTCTATCTATAATAATATTCAAGATAATAACCAAAAGCAGCAAAAAATCCCTAAAATTACCAATTCAGGGGCAGCAACCCAACAACGGGTTGTCGGATTCATCTGAAAATTTGAGGGCAGAAAGATCTTGACCTGATAAACAATCTTACCCCATGTCAGATTTGCTCTAAATGCTTTGGTTTTTGAGTTATAAGCCAAAAACTGCATTTTACCCCTATGTTCTATTTTTAGCCATGGCGGCCATCTTGGTTGGTTGGCCGGGTCACGCTACACATTTTTTAAACTAGATACCTCAATGATGATTGTGGCCAAGTTTGGTTTAATTTAGTCCAGTAGTTTCAGAGGAGAAGATATTTGTAAAAGTTAACGACGACGGACGACGACGACGACGACGATGACGGACGACGGACGACGGACGCAAAGTGATGGGAAAATCTCACTTGGCCCCTCGGGCCAGGTGAGCTAAAAAAGGTATATGATAAAACGCTATACAACATAGAGTCGAATAACAAAACGGAAATGGTAACAGGTATAATACAAAGAGTACAATGACAAAACAGAAATGATTAAAGGTATAATAAAAAGAGTACAATGAAAAAACGGAAATGATAAAAGGTATAATACATGGAATACAATGACAAAACGGAAATGATAAAAGGTATAATACATAGATTACAATGACAAAACGGAAATGTTAAAAGGTATAATACATAGAGTAACTTAACAAAACGGAAATGATAAAAGTTATAATACATAGAGTACGATGACAAAACGGAAATGAAAAAAAGGTATAATACATGGAGTACAATGACAAAACGGAAATGATAAAAGGTATAATACATAGAGTACAATGACAAAACGGAAATGATAAAAAGGTATAATACATAGAGTACAATGACAAAACGGAAATGATAAAAAGGTATAATACATCGAGTACAATGACAAAACGGAAATGATCAAAGGTATAATACATAGAGAACAATGACAAAACGGAAATGAAAAAAGGTATAATACATAAAGAACAATGACAAAACGGAAATGATAAAAGGTATAATACATGGAGTACAATGATAAAACGGAAATGATAAAAGGTATAATACATAGAGAACAATGACAAAACGGAAATGAAAAAAGGTATAATACATGGAGTACAATGATAAAACGGAAATGATAAAAGGTATAATACATAGAGTACAATGACAAAACGGAAATGATAAAAGGTATAATACATAGAGTACAAAGACAAAACGGTAATGAAAAAAAGGTATAATACATAAAGAACAATGACAAAACGGGAAAAAATGAAAGGTATAATACATAGAGTACAACGACAAAACGGAAATGATAAAATGTAAAATACATAGAGTAGAATGACAAAACGGAAATGAAAAAAAGGTAAAATACATAGAGTACAAAGACAAAACAGAAATGAAAAAAAAGGTATAATACATAGAGTACAATGACAAAACGGAAATGATAAAAGTATAATACATAGAGTACAATGATAAAACGGAAATGATAAAAGATATAATACATAGAGTACAATAACATAACGGAAATGATAAAAGGTATAATACATAGAGTACAATGACAAAACGGAAATGATAAAAGGTATAATACATAGAGTAGAATGACAAAACGGAAATGATAAAAGGTATAATACATAGAGTACAATGACAAAACGGAAATGATAAAAGGTATAATACATAGAGTACAATGACAAAACGGAAATGATAAAAGGTATAATACATGGAGTACAATGACAAAACGGAAATTAAAAATACATAGAGTGCAATGACAAAACGGAAATAATAAAAGATATAATACATAGACATTTATAAGCGTACGACCTTCAACAATCAGCAAAGCCCATACCGCATAGGCAGCCCATAAAATGACAATGTAAATAATTCAAAAGAGAAAAATAAAGGCTTATATATGTACAAAAAATGAATGAAAAACAAATATGTAACACATAAACCAACGGCAACCACTAAATTACAAGCATAAACATACTTAATATGGCGGGGTTAAAGATGAAAGCGGGATCCATACATTCCCCTTAGCCTGGGACAGTGGTCTAACAGTACAACATAAGAACGAACTATAAAAATCAGTTGACAATGAGTTGTAATCAATTGACGTCTACGTGAAATCAATACTATTGATTAACGTATATATAACTTCTTTCTCTAGAGCAAAACCAAACCATTTTCAAAAATGTCTTCGAGTTTATTAAAAGTTCGGAAAGATTTCAAATTGTCTAGATAGCAAACTACGATCGCACACCCATGATCATCAAAGTAAAATTCTTCCCCCTTTTTTGTCCTTTTTCTTTTTTCTTTTTTTAATTTTCTATAATTTTTTGGTTTTTGGTTTTCGAAATATTCATTTATTTTTTTTATTTTTTTTTCTGTATTATTGTTATTTTCTTTTTTCTTCAATTTTCAGTCTTTTGATCCATATTTATATATATATATATATTAAATAGATATACTATTCTATACTTGCATGCTCATATAATATTTTTGTAATATATCGCTATAACTGTTAAATGGAGAAGACTTCATAAGTCTGTTTGTGTTTTATCCAATTTGTACTTAACTCATATACAGACAACAACGGTGTACACATAAAAAAGCAAAGAAGTAATTCAAGTCAGAGGGAGAGGGTGGTTTCAATAACTTTAACATCTTTTCCAATATTTTTGTAGGCTTGGGCGATCATCCGCATTGTTGGTCTTACGTTTCTTTCTTTACAAAACTTCAACCATTTGTCTAAAATTTCCCTGTTCAGCTTCACTAAATCATTTTTCATCTCACAATGTCTCTGGTGTATATCTTCCCATATACAGAAATCCAAACCAAGTTCAATCAGATACAGTAAGGATTTGTTTCCAATCAAAGGCGCCATTTTGTCAATATCTTTATCAGTTGGAACAAGGTCCCATTTCTCTGGGTCAGTCTCTAAAATATCATTAAAACAATTGGTTAGTACATGTGACCTTATGCCCGAAATTTTCATTGTTTATTCCGACTTGTCGAAAATCTCCATCAAAAGTTTTCGAATCCATCAAACAACCCTAAAAAAAACTTAAACAAACAAAAACAAGAAACAAGACAGTAAGATGAAAAACACATTCACACATATATACATGTATGTACCCAATTACTAGTAACAATATTGCAAATTCAGAACGATGATCATGACCTTGGTAATAACAAGTACACTTAATACAAGTTCGTATATCAATTCCTTATTGTTTGAAAATTGGTTTGAATTCAAAACGAAAATACTACATTTATGTATTCGATAAGTAGAAATTGAATTATGTTCTGATAAATTTTTATTGTGGTGTTGCTGGATTTTTATGATTTACAATTTGTCGCTAAGCACATGCCAGTGTTGCATGTAAGCATATATGTTGTACATGTACCAACAACTGGAGGAAGTCCTCTTACTTGGCTTCTACATATATCTGACATACCACCAAAAACAGTTAAGAAGGTTTACTTACCAAAGTCTACGGATGATCCTTTCATTACCTATAAGAAACATGTTCAAGTCTCATACAAATCAAGATAACAAAAAATGATAAACCGAGGGAAACAGATCAACTGCGAACGTATTGAAAACATGATATAATATAAATATAGCTCTGACATGGGATCTTTATTGTATCAGAACACATGATATAATTTAAATATAGCTCTGACATGGGATCTGATTGTATCAGATGTAGAAAACATGATATAATATAAATAAAGCTCTGACATAGGATCTTCATTGTATCAGATGTAGAAAACATGATATAATATAAATATAGATCTGACATGGGATCTTTATCAGATTGTCAAGAGGTGTATGAAATCTCTTTCAAACGATACAAATCAAGACTATTGGTAATCAAGGCCGCTTCAGTGTTACTATGGAAGTCCTTTATTAGACAGATGTGGTTACTGAAAAATTAAAAGGTCAGTAAGAATACATACAATCTAAATACCTTGTATTTTAGAATATTTCGGAAAACCGAATCCAGTATTGTAATTGGTTGATTTCTGAGTCTGAGTATGAATAATATTGAGAATAGTAGTGTTAATCTTATAATGATCAAATGTCAAAGCTACAGAATTGTAATAAATGTGATTTACAAGTCTAAAATAGATCTTTATAATTAGAATGCACTAACTCTGCAATATAAAATCATCAAAGCCTTGAAAAATTAATAAAGTCAAATTGGAAGATACAAAAATTTTTACCTTGCAAAGAGTGTGAGGAGTTTGTATGTGTCCTTCCTCTACAGCTTCCTTAATTTGTCTGAATGTCAGTGTTGATTTTTCATGACAACGACGTAGTACTTTGAATTTAAGTACTTCTGGTTCACTTTCAAATTGGTAGAGATCGCTCCAGTTAATGTACGGAAGTCCAAGATAGGTAACCAATTCCCGGATCTCATCTAAATTGTACAATGAGGAAAGCCGACACAAATGAAGAGCTGTCGGAATTTCACTCAAGAACGCTTCATGTGTAACTGTAAAACATAGCGTTATGGTAATGTGTTATTATAGTGTTCGGTTATTGGGTCGGATGTGTTATTATAGTGTTCGGTTATTGGGTCGGATGTGTTATTATAGTGTTCGGTTATTGGGTCGGATGTGTTATTATAGTGTTCAGTTATTGGGTCGGATGTGTTATTATAGTGTTCAGTTATTGGGTCGGATGTGTTATTATAGTGTTCGGTTATTGGGTCGGATGTGTTATTATAGTGTTCGGTTATTTGGTAACACGTTTTCTGTGTTTGTATATTATAACTTGTCAAAACGTGTTCTTAAGAAAGGATTCTGCCTTTAGTGTTTAAGAAAATTTAGACAGTATACAGTATGAATTATTTTGCCTTCTGCAATAAATAAGTTTCGTATAAGAAGTTGAATGCGTTTACTTGTAAGTCACAATGACAAATTCTTAGTCGAGTTTAACACAAAAAAAGGTTCATTGTTTCTCGTTGACTAATTATTAGAATATGCCTTGTTAATGCTTAGTTAAAATAACCCTCGACTTCATCATCGGTTATCATATATCAAATTCAATGATTTTAAGAAGCTCGATATTCTAGATTAATATATATATTATAATATTATATATTGGTATCACACTTGGGTAAATAACGGTTATTTAAATGTAATAAGGAAGTCAACTAATTATTTGATCTTGTATACGCATATGCACTTGTCAATATAATGGAATTGATGCCACTGTCATACAAGTGTTCCGTTTAGCTATCTTTAAAACCAGGTACAATCAAACATTTTTTTACATACGAAAACGCCTGCACCATTTCAGGAAAATTTAAGTTGTTATCTCTTCGTTTGATGTGTTAAAGCTTTCGATTTTGCTATTTGATTAGATACTTTTTTTTTGAATTTTCCTCGGAGCTCAGTATTTATTGTTAAATCAAAGATTAATCGTGGAGTACCGCTATATTACACCCTGAAACAATATATGTACATTGTAGAAACTAAACAATCATGTGGGCAATTTAAATTTAACCATGTAATCGGTATCTAAATCGTATGTTTGCATACAATTTTCAATGTTATATGTTCAATTCGATATAAGTTTGCGTGACAATGAAAACTTTTTCTAAAAACATTAACATGCGAAGAAATAGTTCATTTCCATGGGGTTCAAACTCTTAATTGGAGATACGAAATAAAATAATAAAAAAATAGTTTTTAAGTCGTTTTTTAAATTCATTGTCACTCCTATAAATTACAATCTGATACGATACGGACTAACAGCATTAAACTAAAGTTAGAAGATACGGTATGATTGCCGTTGAGTCAACTATAAAATACAATTGATGAACGAACAGAACTATTAACAATTGCCATGGATGCAAAAGGAATGCTTGACTTGCTATAACACTAGATTTAACACGTCGAATCTTCGTTTCGGAAAATGCCTGTACCAAATCAGGAATATGATAGTTGGTAAACAATCGTTTTGTTTGTTGATTAATTTATGTTTTGTCATGCTTTATGAACTGAGGCTTTAGAGTTTGATATTTTTGTTTTACTTTTTTACCTTAGTTTTAGCTTTAAACATGTTAAATACAGGACTGTTTTCTGTACAATTTATGTTTTTATTCTTATTAAACTCAGTTATATATTGTCGATGATGAACGAAAGCTGGAGTTTTTACACTACAGCTGGTAGGATTATCTGCATGTACTTAAAACTACAGATAAATAGTTACCTACCTGGACAGTTTAATTCACAATGTATTTCTGATTCCTAAAATACAGGGATAAATCAATGAAATTTTGCAATTTCTTAAGTTGATGAAGAAAATTAAAATCAAATCTTAAAGGTAGCACAATACAAAGAAAGATTTTTTCACTTCTAATCAGACAACTTTAAAATGATATAATTCATTTCATACTTCTTTGAATTTTATAAATGAGGTACCAAAAGAAAGAGGAAAGATTATTCTTTCAAATTGTGATAATTTCATTATGACTTAATTATTACCTAATTAATTGTTATGTAATCAGTTGATATATTGGAATGTCCACACTTGAATGAATTTAGCTTCTTTGTTATTCATAGCATCCCAAAATATTTTATAGGTTCTTGTAAAACACAGCTTGACCTCCAAAACTATGTCTCAGATTTCCAAAAACATCAAAAGAACAAATTTTATACCCAATAAAATTTAGTGATTTCTTGTGAATTGATGTTGCAAACTTCATTTAAGGTTTATGAGAGAATGAAATACAATAGGAAAAATCTGAGACACAGTTTTGGATATCAAACTGTGTTGTACAAGAATCTATAGAATAATTTGAGATGCTATGAATAACAACGTAGCTAAATTCATTCAAGTTTGGACATCACAATATATCAACTAATTACGTAACAATTAATTATGTAATAATTATGTCATAATGAAATTTAAAAGATTAATCCTTCTTTTTTCTTTTGGTACCTCATTAATTAAATTTAGAGAAGGATGAGAGGAATTACATCACTTTATAGTTGTCTGATTGGAGATGGAAAATCTTTGTATTGTGCTACCTTAAATTGGCAACACTTTCATTAAGACCATCAATAAAATAAGAATGAAAATTATATAGATCGTAACCAATCCGGTTTCAGGACTGAATATGTTGTATTTGCTTAATTGCGAGAGGATACCAGATGGGTCTGACTATCAATATGCTTGTATCGTCGTTATTCACATTTAAAGAGGTTTTTCATTTAAGTAACGGGATTAAGTACATGTAAATTCACGACGTTTTTGTGTTTTCGTTTTAACTTTTCGTAAATATTATCGAAATAGTGCGCTCTCTGTTTATGGAATCTGTGTATTTTAAAAGATTGAATAAACAATGCTACGTTTCAAAGCAACAGTTAAAGCAAAAATTTTAGAAAACCAGGGATGGAGTAATCGTACTCTGTTATCCTTACCGATAGTAAGTGATCAAATTTTTTCCAGTCATCGAAAGTAATCTGTAATCAAAGACATGTTAGATTATCCATAATCTTATTTTAATCGATTACAGACAAACACATCATATAATTATCGATTACTTTTCGATACAATTCGATAATTTTAGTTAAGAAGTTTGATGAAATAAAACAAATTGAAAAATGAGATATGTATGTAATGATCACTTAATAGTACAGATAAAATATTATGCATTTTTAAGAGTTTATAAAACGCCTAGTTTCGATGTATTATCTTTAGTTGCATTATGATCAACCATATATTTTACTGTACAGCCAGCTGTTGACACAAGTGACTGTACATGCCCATCAATAATTTAAAACCTTTTATTTCCAAATAAAAAAAAATATTTAAAGTAATAACATATCGCCATTTTAAGATTTGTATTAAGTTAAAGTAAGCTTTTATGTTTTAAAAGTCCTAAAAGTATAATTTTCAATTACACATGGAATTTTGCTTAGAATAGATAAATAGTTGATTTGTTATAATGTTGATATGATTCAAATAACTATCTGCAGCCTTAAATGTATAATGTTTAGCTTATTTTTTAGTATAACATTTGTTATGTGTATTAATAACGCCTTAAATAAATAACGTGACTTAATTACATAATAAATAGGTTAGATTTTCCTTATTCATCATTGATGGAACATAAGTAGAGTGCACTCAGAGTATTAATTGACATATTGAGTTACCTTTTCTGTTATCCAACGAGACAGCACAAACTGTTCGTGTTCTATTTTATGTTTTGGACATATCCAACTCTCATCGATGGTGTTAAATTCCTCAATGGATAGCAAACACGGATCTTCAACAACACTGCAGCAAAGGTTCAGTTGAAAAGACCTTGCGTTAACATCACACTTCTCACTGCTGGTTTGTATATAAAGATGGCTGATGTTCTGAATGGCAGATTTTAAACATTCACAGATACTTGAAGCCAGGTCTTTCATTATAAGAATTTTCTTCCTAGCATGAACAAGACGGACAAAAATCCTTTCGTCCTCGCACAGAATATGGATATCTATTGACGGATCAATCGTAAATACTGCAGATCTATGGAACAGCATGTCATCGTTTGTCCTACCGTATTTCTTCACATCAAAAATACTGAGGCAGTAAGTGATAAACCTGAATGATAAAGCTGGAGGTATTATTGCGTCATTTGATTTAAATGATATTCCAATGTTTCTTTCACTGAAGGATGAAGATAGAAGGTATCCAGTATCATCTTTAGCCTGGACCATACTTGCAACATAGTAAAACTCAGCTGGTATTCGATTGTGATTAGGATCATACCTCTTTGGTTCGACTAGTATATCAAGGTGAGTCATCACTGCTAATAAGTAGTCGTTGCGTTTTTTAAACATGCGATATTTCCTATTTCTCCAAAGTTCTTGTATTGCAAATTTGGAGATGACCCCTTTTTGGCTCATTAGATCCCATAACGCCTCTCTTTTCCTTTCCCCTTTACAGAACCTTTTATCTGTGATTATTGATTTGAAAGCATCAATGAGATATGTTGGCAAAAGAATAACATGTTGATTCAATCCTGGTTCATCAAAATATAGAATTTTGCCAACAGCATGCTGGAATTTGAGGAAAACCTTGAGTTCAGCATCTGTCAATGGTCTGATAGGGTGTTGAGTGTTAATATGTCTCAAATCGTCAAATGTTATTACATGTATATCCTTTCGGATAAGATTTTCGAATTCTAATTCTAGAGGGATAAAGCATTTTGGTAAGTTCTGTCCCCATGTTGGTTGGAGTTTGGACTCTCGTATAATACTTGTTTTGATCTTTGTCATTTCTGGGTCATTTTTGTTTCTAGCATTTACGAATATTCTGTCTTCGATAACCAAATGTGACATCAGTGGGGATCCCTGAAACATGCTCTTTACGTCTCCGTATAGTTGCTCTCTCGTTGTTTCAACTTCACTCTATAAATACGATACTTTGTACACATAATAATTTAAGTTTGACTTTAAAACTAATTGTATAATACCACAAGGTCATAGTACGTCATATCCAGATGCATACAAAAAAGGATCGAACAAAAATTTCCCCTTGAATTTGACAGACACATTTCATTGCAGTAAACAATATCTGTGTCATATACACACATCTTTGATGGTTTCAAGCACACACAACTTTTATGCTAAATTTTTATAGATCAATTTGTAAACTTGAGTTTATATGGTTACTTAAGCTTGTACAGAGGAAGACAACTGATGAAAGTTTCATTAGTTAACTTCGACTTAACTTTTTTCTCTTATATGCAATGACATGATATGTTATATTTTGTTTATAAGTACTAGATAGAATAAACATTACTCATGCCAAGTACATGTATTTCTTTATTTAAACAAAAATAAATTCTGCACATACTAATAGGGGAACATCAATGGTGGTATAACACCTAAGGAATTTAAAATCAATCATTTGTTTCTTAATTCAAATTAAGTCTGTCAGTAAGAATTATAAAACATGCATACAACTAAATATCACTAGGAGTAGGATCACCTCTAATATAAACATCTCTACAACAGACAAAAAACTAACAACGATGAATATGTTTTACCATTAAAAAACAAATGAAATAAATTATTGATATATCAACCATTTCTTGCATTATTTTAGTGCATAAACTAAAGTTATGTACTCACATGTTTTATTTTGTCCTTATGTGTAAAGACAATCATTATTTTCGGAAATCCATGCTGGCTCCCTTTGCAGTAGGTCACAATTGTATTTATCCAAAATCCCAAATAATCTGTTAACAAACGAGATATAACATAATTAAGGGAAAATGACACACGATCAACAATCATATGATGTCTGTAGCTTCAATAATATGTAGTATGAGTGCCATTCAGACAACTCGTCATCTTATTTATTTACAATTACTAAGATAACATTACTTTGTTGGCCCAAACGGATAAATAAACTCATCTTAGATATCAGAATGGAAACTATATACTTCCGCAAGACGCGCTTTTCGTCTACAAAAGACTCATCAGTTACGCCTGAATAAAAAAAAAGTTAAAAAAAAGCCAAAGCAAGTACGAAGTTAAATATCACTGAGGACCAAAACATCCTAAAGGTTTTGCCAAATATAGCTAAAGTAGTCTATTCTTAAGTTTGACAATGCTTAGTATTTCCAAAATTAATGTTTTTGTCAACAGTAAATTTATAATTATGACTATATCACCATAAAGTGTTAACACATAGTTGGTGTTGGCTTCTTAATATATGGCCAAAGTTTGATACACAATGTCCTACCAAAGTTCATTAGGAAACAGTTCGGCTATTGTTTGACCAACAAGTTCCCACCAAATTGTAAGTGGTATTTGGGTCATTACTGGACCAACAAAATAGTGCATATATGTTTTATTATCGTTATTAGTTTGATGAAAAATAATGCAATCATTGATATTAGATATCAATTAAAATTATAAATGTAATGTATAAGTTTTTTCCAATCATATTTTGTGACTGCCTTATATATTCCTCCACAAGTGACAGGCAATAAATTTATTTCGCCTGATTCAATATTAACTCTCATTCCAACACACATGGTATATGTATTTCAGACTCTAACATATGTGGAATATACATTTGTTGTGTGAAATATAATTTCTAAATCGAATGTTAATCTGAATTAGTTATACATGTTTTTTATACTACATCGAGATATATCGATGTCTTTACAACAGTTACAACAGGCTTGATCATGCGCACTGTTAAAGGGTCGAGCCACCTTCATGATAAATACATGTTTTCATGCTATTTCGTGACATCGCTGTCTTCACAACAGTTACAACAGGCTTGATCATGCGCACTGTTAAAGGGTCGAACCACCTTAATGATAAATACATGTTTTCATGCTATCTCGTGATATCGCTGTCTTCACAACAGCTACAACAGGCTAGATCATGGTCACCGATGTATAGTTCTGTCACTGGCTACTATACCAAAGTATGTTATTAGTATTCAATCATTTTCGTTCGTACCAATTTATGTTGATTTAAGCAACCTGACATTTTCGTGGATACTTGATTGTTTGGTTTTGCTTGATTTGCATACAATCTTTTGATCGCATCGCAATAAGTGACGCTGTAAGTGGATTAAAGTCGTAACGTGGTGAATCCATATACATCCCAGTCAGTAGATTTCGTAGAGGGTTCATGACGTCCCGTCTGCCATTAATGGTTACGTAATATATTAACAATTGCATCCGTAGGGGTTAGTAGCCAACCATGTTACTTATAACAGAAGATTTGTAATTATTTAATCCTGTAATTCGTAATTCACCTGTACAATCATAATCTACGAAAATTGGTATCGAACTAATAATAATGAATAAGTGAACGACAGGGTAATTAGCTGTCAAACTCATGTTCACCAATTTGACTGACATGATCATATTTGATTTATAACAAACTAACACGTATATATGTATATCCAAATTTCAAAAAGACTAAAATGAATAATTGTAATGCAATTATTTAGCTGTTGTTCGCTGTCAGTTCAAAAATAGTCATGATTCGGGGATGGGTGTATTACTACGCAGTCTTGCTCACTTGTTTATTTTGTAAACAATGGCTTACCTAACTGTATGATTTGAATATGTATCGATATATTTAGTTTACTGATTTTGAGAATGTAATTTTTGGTTCCGGTTAAGTTTGTAGAAAAGAGGGACGAAAGATACCAGAGGGACAGTCAAACTTATATACCAATGTTTCCTACTACTGTTAATTTATCGACAGCGACGTCACTGTTATCCTTTTGTTTATATGATGTGAATTTCCAAAACCAAAATTATCATTTTGTACTAAGTGAGGGCTGTCATAATAGAGCGAATTCAAAGCAAAATCTGCTTTTGGAATGATATCATATGTATATTGAAGTGACTCCCAAAATTTGCACCATGATGAGCACGCTTGAAATTTATGAGTATATTGAATGTGTTGTTGTGCACATATACATGTTATTACTTCATGTAAACTTATTATACCTCTTGCTGTTTTCGGTCCACTTTTCCCTGGTAAATATTGTTCAAATTGACATGGGTCATCAAGGGCTCTACTACCATCCAGTACAATCAAATAGATTGCTCGATATGACAGGAAACTTTGGTGCGTGGAGTAAAAGATATCTTGACCTCCAAAGTCCCATATTATCACGGGAGCTATATGTTTTTGATGTAACTTTTTCTTTCCTACTTTCAAAGATTGCTTTAAAATGTGTTCTTCCGTAATTGATATCTTTATCTCTTTCACTTCTTTGGAAACTCCAAAGAATCGTTTAAGTTTTGTTATTATTCCAGGATCAGTAACAGATTCTACAGAATGTGTCAACCCAGATGTTGCTTGCTCTTCTTCAGATAATTCAGACTTCAAAGTTTTCAATTGCTCAATTGTGGCGTGCATGGTCAAATCTTCTGAAATACGGCTATTTTTTGTACCACCTAGAACCAAAGGCAGTCCTGGATTTGGCTTATATTTTTGTGATTCATTTTCTGTTGGATTCTCAAAATGAGTTTTGTCTTTAAATTCTTCACATTGGGTATCTTTATCTGAATAGTTTTGTTGTTTGCTTGAACTTACTGGATTACTTGCAATTTGCCTGCTTTTATATGAGTCTCTCTGTTGTAGTACGTTGTCTTGCAAAACCTTTGGCATTGGTCTTTGGACACCTGTCACAAGTCTTTGTTCTTTGATGTCACAGTTTGTTTTATCAACAACAAGAGGGACATTCTGTATGAGGTTTTCGTCTAAAGGATGATCGTGTTGTTCTTGTAGATCAAGATGTACATTTTGTACATGTATTTCGTCAGGAGAATTATCTCTCATTTCAAGTGGTCTAAGATGGACGTTTGATTCTGGTCGCTCGTCATTTGGATCACCTTGTTGGTTATGTAGATCAAGAAGAACATTTGTGATTGGTCTGCCGCCTTCTATACCTTGCGCGGGATTATTACAATTATCTTGTTCTCTTGACCTGCTGTTATCCCTTTCAGCTTCGACTGGAATATTTTGCATTTCATTTTTCTCCCTAAAGTCTACGTGTTGTTCGTTAAACTGAACAGAAGCACAGGCTATTAGACTTTCATTATACTGTTTGCTTAAATCAGTGGATAGTCCTGTTGAAAGACTGCTAGTAGGATTATCCAATGGTTTCTGTCTTAATGACCTACTGATAGTCAATTCCTCTAAAGAGAAATCTGGAAATAGAAAGAACTTCATATAGTCTGAGTTGATTTTGGTACACCATTTCAAGATTTTGAGTTTTCAAAGCACCACAACTATGTTTTTGATTTTGCTTTCCAACTGGTTTGAATCGTATGCTACTGATGAGTAATACGTAGAAAAGACTCGCTTATGATGTTAAATAGATTATAGACTTTTGATGAGTTTGTATCTATTATTTAGAAACTATATGATCACGTAATGGATACGGCTAAAAGATAACAGTAGCCAAAACAATATATCGAGAGGAATTGTTTAGTTGACAGTTTTGCATTTTTGCAATATTTTACCGATCTTTCTTTAGGGTCGTCAAGTTGGTTACTATTTTTGTTATTACTTATTCCTTTTTATGTTACGTATTCCTTATATCTTAATCGTTACCTTTTTGCTAATTATTCTTTATTCCTTATTCTTTACTTATTCTTTATTCATTATTCGTTACCTATTCATTATTATTTTTAATTCCTTATTCGTTACTTATTCGTTCCTAATTCGATTTTGATATGTTTTTCCCTTTCAATGCTTTGAATTCTTTTATCTTTTTTTCTCTGGTGTGTCTTTAGTTCTCAGTGGTGAAATTACCCCTATTGACGCCTATGTACTCGTTTTTTTCTCGACTGATCATATCCTGTTACTTCTTCGTTTCTTTTTAAAATTTTAAATGCACCTTTTGAATGATTTCTGATCCTTTACTTGTTTGTATCTAGTGTTAGTTCTAGTTTAGTAGAACGCATTTAACGGTGTAAGTGCGTATGTACAATTTACTGCACTCGAATGATAGCCTGGTTCGTATTCGTTTTTTATACGTTATACCTTTAACTGATTTGTTTTTGTTTTGTTTTTTGTTTGTTTATTTTATTTTGTCTCTGGTATTAGTTGTGTATGCGTAGAGGTGAAATAACCTGTTAGTGCAGTTTCTGCGCCCAACTTATATCTTTTTTTTTTAATAATTATTCAGTTTATTGCACTATTGGTTGTTAACAAATACCCTAAAAGGTACAACTATCCCAGATAGGTTTATCCCTGTGTGTGAATTATCAAATGAACCAGGGGATTCACAAGATAAACTTATTATAAGTTTCAAAAGTGGTTAATAAATTATTACAATCTATATAGTTCACAAAATCTGCATAGCAAGAAATCCGGAAAACATACGTTCTCTCTCATACGTTTTTCTACTTATTTTAATTGTATATCATGCGGTATAGATGTTTATTATGTATGTCGAACACTTGTATTTTATCCATTCTTGTATGTTCTTAACTTATTTGGTAAGTTTTAAATTTAATGAAATAACTGTTTTGTTTACTTAAACGATAACTTGAATGCGCTACAGAACAATGAGAAACTTGATGCATTAGCCTATTATGAGTATCAAACATTGATGACATTCTGATGGTGAGTTAACATGATCAAAAACATGGATAAAGAATGAGTTTTTGTTGATACTTTGTATAAAGTATTGGCAATCGTTTCGTGTAAACAGAGAAACCGCATACATAAAACATAAATAAAAATCATAATATTGCTCTACGAGTATAATGTCTTAACTTTCACATAAACAGACACACACACATGTACCGAGTCACATTTTTCTTAATTAAAAATTTCTGATGGCTCTGTTTTAATTTTGTCTTGCTTATTTTTCAATGCCGAAATATTATTTTTTGTTTGTTTTGATTTTTCTAAACCTAAAAAGAATTTTGTGTTTTTTCCCCTTCTTCTAACCATTTGACTCAAGATCTCCTTCTTCTAACCATTTGACTCAAGATCTTACTTGTGCACCTTTAACTTCATCTTTATAAAGATTTTCTAGATTTTTTTTCATTTTTTTCTATTTCATCTTTAGTTTATTTTGACGGATTAATTTTATTATTCAATCTTTGTACGTTCATTTCTTAATTTTTTATTTTCTTTTTCTTTTCTGATGATTTGTATTTACAATTCATTACAGTTATGTCCCTTACTTCAGATTTGAAGATATCCCAAACATCTCTTGAATCTCTGGTGAGTGCTTTTTCTTTATATTTTAGAATAAGATTTTATATGGTTTTTATAATTATCATCTATTAAAATACTATTATTTATTTTAAAGAAACCTCTTCCTCTGCCAGGGGGATTCTGTCTTATTTTTAACGAAATGGCTCGGTGATCAGTGTGTTATATCATAGCAGGTCTTATATCAGAATTAATTACATGTGGCCTTATATCTGGACTGATCAAAAAGAAGTCTATTCTGCTTGTTATATTCGTATTGCTTTTCCTTCTCCATGTTAATTGAATTTGTTTGGATTTATTTCCCTCCATATATCTATTAATTTGTTTTTGTAATGAGCTGTTTAAGACTATTTCCTGGTTTATAGTATTTATGAGAGCTATTTGATTTTCTATCTATTTCTAATAGGGTTTCATTTATGTCCCCTCCTAAAATTAAAATACCTAAGCGATTATTTTCTATGATATTATTTACCTTTTTAAAACATTTATTTCTGTTAGTATGAATGTTGGGAGCATATACATTTATTAAGGTAAAAAAGTTATCGTTAACTTCAATGTTGAGCAAAACAATTCTGCCATCATTATCTTTAACTTTATTTATTAGTTTATAATTTAAACTGTCTTTAATCATTATTGAAACGCCTCTTGATTGGGAACTTCCATAGCTATGAACAAATTTACCTTTTACTTCACTATTGATAATATGTTCATTTTTCTTTATTAGATGAGATTCTTGTATAAATAATATATTACATTTTTGATGTTTATTCCTCAAATATAATCTCTCTCTTTTTTCTTCCTGTCCTAAACCTTGACAGTTTAAGGATATAAGATGTATATTGTCACTCATTGTTTTTATCTAGGTAATATTCAATTTTATACATTAAATGTAGCTGTACAATTCTGGTTCTCATCTTTACATGTTTGTATATCATGTATATACACAAGGTTAAATGCACTGTGAACTTCTTTTTTTCAAAGACACAATATAGTAATAAAAATATCATTTTGAAGATGTATAGTTGCAAGAAATAACTATTATAACAGTATAACATAACATAAATAACAGGTTTGATTATTCTAACCATTTTCGAGCAAAATTTTGTTTGTTTACATATCAATACTATGTATCTCATACACGAATAACAAAGCTTATGTGCATTTAAATATACAAATATATCATTCAAATCACTGTACTCTTTTCCAATAATCAGGAAAGATGCTATCATGATTCCCGTTGATCTCTGAATTGTTTTATCGAGTAATCTATTTTTAGATACGATGAAAACCCAGAAATTTAGGGATTTTTGTAATCGGGTCAGCATGCATATGAATATAACTATAGTTATACTGTTTTTAGTTGGGTATGTCACATGTATGACGATAATGCAAATTAAAAAGAGAAAATATTTTTGAACATTTAAAAATAGTTGCAGATACATTGACAGACGATACATGTTTACATTAATGACTACATTGATTGACATACTTAAACATTTGTTTATTGATGTGTGCATTTGATATAAACTATATTGTAAAAGAACAAACACATAACTTTTATTTACATATTTTTCAATTCTTTTCAGGTATTTTAGAGTGGCAATTACCATGGATGTGGAAGTAGCTTGTACAAAAAATACGTGAACTATATAGAAGGAACTAATTTTCAGTTTTTGGATACCTAAAGCAATAGTGGTGTTTTTAATATGCCAATCTTTGAAATTGATACTAATTGTGTCCAGGTGAACTAAGTGAGATAATGTATATGGCAGATCTTGAGCAGTTTTAAAGTTATTCCTAATACATGTATGGGAGGAATGGACACATTTATTAACATGGATTTTATATTTCAAGGAAGTGATTTCATCAATTAAGTGATGTGGAACACAGCTACAATTAGTCAATTTACCAATCAAACTGACAACATTCAGATTGGGATTTAAAGGTGTTTTGAATTGATTCATGGTTAATAAAAAAATGATAATAACTTTCAATGGATCAACTATTTGATCATGTTCATTTGTTTTCATGATAATCATATAAATAAAATATTTCATATCAACATTTAGTATATTTTTCCTTACAGAGTGTATACAATCTAATATTATTGTATTATACAATGAATTATTTTTTTCACATTTTTCAGATAAGATAAAAATATAACTAACATATATACACAAGCACAAAAACTGTCCATTGAAAATCACACTACTGTACATTAAAGGACACTGGTTAGGGATTTGTCTTCTGTTTTGTCGGCTCGACTACTTGTTTATGTAATTCATCAGTCGGTATTGTTGCTTTCTTTTTCCTCGTTGATTGCCTAGGAGTTTTCGGATCTTTAAAGTTCATATAGTGATCCATGGGTCCAGAAGCTGACTTGGGCAGATTCTGATTGTTCGATTTATTTTTGTTTGATTTTTTTTTATTTGTCTTTTTGTCTTTTTTGTTTGTCTGCTCATTGTTCGCAGTAATTTGTTTAGGTTCTTTGAGGACTACCGATTGTTGTTCATCTTCTTCGCTATCATCATTTGAATCATCACTACTTTCACTTGTGGATTGCTTATCTTTAGTTTCATCTTGAGCGTTATCAACGTTAATAGCTTCAGGTACACTATCAGTAACAATCGAATCACCATTCTGATCTTGATCTGCTGTTGGATCGTCAATCGCTTGTTGACATTCTTTGGCTTTATGACCTGATTTGCCACAGGAGTTGCACACCCAGTCACTGTCACGGGACTCCTGTTAGTGTCCCGTCTGTAAACACTTGTTACATTTAGCATAATGATTTACTACAATTTGGTCTTTTTGGATGAGTAGCGCCTTGTATTTTCCTATACTAATGAATCTAGGTAACTGTATACCAGGTACTGGACTTACAATGAATAACCGGTCTCCGGTTTGGTAGTTGGTAAGAAACCCGTTGATACGTAGTCTTTCACGATTGAAGTTGTGAATTATGAGATTATGTTTGGTCTCAATATATCTACCAATTTGGTTGTCGTCAGCAGATAAAGGTACATTTTTTATCCGGAGGCGTAAGCAGTTGATGTGTTCTTTAACTACAACTTTTGGGTTTCTATCATATACATGGATGTGTTTTTTCCTGATAGTGAGACCATAAGCTATCAAATGTTCCCTATCTGATTCAATATCAAGATAAATCCGCCACATTCCATTAACCCTTTGAAGACCTTTCAAATGGCTTTCTTCAACTACAGGGCCAATATCACTGTACAACTCTGCATGATTTAAAAAGTCTACAGGTTTTGGTTTCATAGTTCCAAAGAGATCAGTCTCTAATATAAATACGGGTTTGGCTGCAGAAACCCATAGTCACTGTTTTGAGCTTTACTTTTATCCTTTTCAGTTTTTGAGGCGTCCGCATACGACGCCATTTTTGTTGTTGTTTGGTCACTTTCCGAGTTTTCATTAAAGGACTCTTTGTTACTCATCTTTACCATTACTTCAAGATAAATACTTTTAGGTAGATTATTCATCAAATACTTGTCGCAATAAAAACGTTGATGAGACACTTTTCTATGAAATCAGTTTACTTTTTCGGGAGCTCTGAAAAGTCCGTTGACATTTAACCAAGAACCCTTGCGATCTTATATCATGTTATTTATGCTCGAAATATTCGCTTTATATTATTCCCTTATTCGGTTTGCACAACTTTCAATTTTGATATGCTTACCTTTCTATTATTCTCCTTTTTCTGATGATAGTAATGGGTTCTGCTTAGTGAAAATAATAAGCCAAGTGACATTGATTACTACTATTTGTTACAAACTAAATATGACCTGATCCATGCAATTGCGAACATAACTACTATAGTACGTTTGTGGACGGCACTATAATTAATTGTCTCTTAATAAACTTCCAACTTTATTTGTCTCTTTTAATAAACCACCAACTGAATTCGGCACTAGTAGTATTTAGTGTGCTTTTAATAATAGTTCACTGCATGAAAAAGGAAAAAGAACCTCAGTGTAGTATAAATCCAAATTGAGAACATAAATGAACTCGCCTATGTAAACCAAAAATACACAAATGTCTCAGACTCGTGAAGATGGCTTTACATCCGGCAAATATGATGGGTCTTTACCCTATAGTTGTGCACTTTTTAAACAGTGTGACTTGGATAGAGGGTTGTCTAATTGGCACTCATACCACATCTTCTTATTTATATAAAGATAACATGTTCACCATTGCTCATTAAGAGTAGCAATCTATTTCTCATATAGAGGCTTTATATAAGGGGGTTGCATTTTCGCGTTAAATGAAACATGTTGAAGCCTAACACAATTAACAAAATAAATATTGAAATCTGACTTACCAACAAATCATTAACCTCTGAAGTACGGTCTTTCGTATATTGAAAAAAACAGTTTTTGATTTTCGATGTCAATTCAACAAAAAGGGTCTCAACCGATTTCCTCTAGTATTACGTTTCCGAGAGGTTATTTCACTTTACGACCATGTGTCACGTACTCGGTGTAGTGACTGATGGGTATCGTACCAGAGTTTACCCCTGGATATTGGAAGATGCACCGTTTTTTATATAAAATTGAGAATGGAAATGGGGAATGTACCAAAGAGACAACAATCCGAACATAGAAAACAACAGCAGAAGGTCACCAACAGGTCTTCAATGTAGCGATAAATTTTTTCACCCGGAGGCGTCCTTCAACTGGCCCTTAAACAAATATATACTAGTTCAGTGATAATGAACGCCATACTAATTTCCAAATTGTACACAAGAAACTAAAATTAAAATAATACAAGACTAACAAAGGCCAGAGATCTTTAACTTCTAAATTTGGCCTCTGTCACCAACTAGCAATATGTTCTTGCTTCTTCTAGACGTCTTGACTATTCATTAAGTGACCCTTATTCTGACAGTGCATCTGCCTTCATACTAGGTTTTGGACCATACCATTTACTTTGGAAGATACCAAATATCTAATTCCTATGAGTGTTTATCGAATACCAAACCCTTATGTCTCAAACGTTTGAATGGCAGCCCTTATGTTTACCACTACCGATTGGAATATTTCCGGGTTTGCTTAGCACGACCTGTCTGTTACTGATTCTAACTATTATAAATATCCATAGCAATGTAAACGAAACCTAACCGAAAGTAAACAACCGTTCAATTTTCAAACTATACGAGTGCAAACAACAATGTTTTAACTAAATAACAGTAATATCAAGTTGAACCCTAATAAAATAAAACAGGTTAACTAATTTCATCACACAGGTACGCCAGGGGTTTATAAAACCTTAGTTGTCTATCATTTGAACATTTAACAGTCAGGGGCGTTACTTAAACAAGTATTTTTTTTAAGTAACTTTTATAAGTAGTTTTTGTTTTTAAAAATAATAAAACACCTTAATAGAGTTATTTTAAATTTTAATAGAAGCATAGACTAAATGTAGTTTTCGTGAATTTTTTTATTATTTTATATCATAAAATAAAGAATCAATTATACTTGAGAGGAGTATAGAGGTAAAGGGTTACTTTAAAAATAATGACAAAAATATTACTTGAATAAGTTATTTTATACATTTTTGAAAAAAATAGTAATAAAACTTAATTCAGGAACATATGTAATTGATTAGGGTTACAAATTATAAATAACTTCAAGTCTTAATTAATTCCCAAGTATCTATCTATTTATATTAGTCAACTATCAGGATTTTAGAGGAAAATGATAAATTAATTGTCCCAAGAGACCAATCTTTGACCCAGAAGCGTCGATGTGAAAGATAGGTGCGTCAGAAAGTTAATTAGTGTTTCAAAAGGATTAGATTTTATATTTCATAGGAAAAATAACCAGATGACTGAAAATTTGTTAATGCTAGTAAAATCTGTATTATTGCACACCTATAAAAATAATATTCTGAGAAGTTACTTATATAAGTAATACTTAGAATAGACTCGTTTTCAACATAACTTGTATAGGTAATTTTAATTGTTACTTGTTTAAGTAATGCCCCTGACTGTTTAAGGATTCGGAAATTATTTATATATTATTTTAAACTATTGCATTACTAATATCAAAAGTCATAACTGAACTATTAAATACTTTGCTAGTAAGGACAAACCCACCCATATTGCTGAAAAGAAATTCCCCAATCAAGATATATTACATGCATTCGACACGGTACAATACGTAAATAAATTAGTCAGCATACACGCCTTGAAGACAGCTTATTTCAAGGACATGTATTATTTGGGATAAACATAACCTAAGAGTCTTAAATATTTATGTCCTTTATTGAAATTAAAATGTCCAGTTAAAATTACAGAATCTATAATATCTATTCTAATGCATTTTTTATGTAACAATCTTTCTCATTGGCTAACAGTAACCGTTAAATCCACAGTTGACCAGTCGTCACTAAAGAGGGATTCGCCATTGTGAATGTGATGTGATTCTATTCAATCGTAGAAGAAATTACCTTCCGTTTTCATTTGTATGACGTCATGTTTAGCAATGACGTCCATGCTCCAAAATCTCGTATGAAGTATTGTGGAATTCTATTTGAGTTCATATTTGAGTTCATATTTATACATTTTTCCAAACTCTCACGTATTAGTTCTTTGTGTAATGCGTTAAAATCTGAATAACAGTACTTTAGTTGACGAGTTGACACCATCAATTTTGATTTGACAGTCGCAGATTTCAGTTTTACTGACTCCGTAACGTATCGCCAGAAAAACTGCATTTGCGACACCGTCAAATCGCCAATTGACAGCGGCAACTCGTCAACTACAGTACTTCAACTGCATCCTTTAAATATCCCCATCAGGGTATGGAGTACTTGTCTGGTGATACATAAAAGGACAAAACACCCGCTAGACAGTTTGAAGGTCAATGCTATAACCTCAAAAACTAGCGGAGGCTTTCTATATCTGTGCTAGAAAAATCAGAGTGAATCTAATTCAACGTTTAATGAATGGTAATTTATAGAAAAAATATTACATATATAATGTACTGACTCCCCAAAGTGTAAACAACATAAATGGTAACATCTTCGAAAACAAACATTATTCAGCAGCAAAATGTCTTTAAATTACTTCAATTAAAGCATAGACTCGTGTTTTTTATACACCTAACAACATCAAACGGTAATCTCAAAGTGACATTCACTGTAGTACAATAAGCAGATTAAAACGTTTATTGAGTGGTCTGTACTCCTATCTTAATGGTTTTGTCTCTTAAGGAATTTCTGATATAACACTATATCTGACTAATCCATGTTGATTTTTTATTGTCTTTTATGTATCATCAAAAGTACTTTAAGTGTTGTAAAGTGTAGTAATTTAGCAATATGCATTGTACAGTGGACATTCGAATTTCTTGTATAATTGTAGCTGTGTCGGACCATATGACTATTTGGACCATAAGCGTATAATCATATGGTCAAGCCATACTCGTACACAAAACCTTCAAGCATTTGATACTATTTTCCAATATTTAAGAGAAGAAAGATACCAACATTACATTCAAACTTATTAGTCGAAAATAAACTGGCTTAAAAAGAAAGGGACAAAATGACAAACAACAGTACACAACAAACAACTACTAAAATAGAGAAAAGAAATGGGGAATGTGTCAAAGCGACAACAACCAGACCGTAGAGCAGACAACAGCCGAAGGCCACCAATGGTTCTTCAATGAAGCGAAAAAATCTCGCACCCGTAGGTGTCCTTCAGCTGGCCCCTTAAAAAATATGTATACTAGTACATTGATAATGGACGTCATACTAAACTCCGAATTATACACAAAAAACTAAAATAAAAAGATCATACAAAACTAGCAAAGGCCAGAGGCTCCTGACTTGGGACAGGCGCAAAATTGCGACGGGGTTAAACATGTTTATGAGATCTCAACCCTCCCCCTATACCTCTAGCCAATGTAGAAAAGTAAACGCAAAACAATACGCACATTGAAATTCAGTTCAAGAGAAGTCCGAGTCCGATGTCAGAAGATGTAACAAAAGAAAATAAATAAAATGACAATAATACATAAATAACAACAGACTACTAGCAGTTAACTTACATGGCAGCTCCATACCTCAAATAAACTGATTAAAAGATTATGTCTTCATCATATGAATATCAGGTACAATCCCTCCCGTTAGGGCTTTAGTATCATACTATCATAAAATATATGAGAAGAACATAACCCGTGTCATGACAACAACTGTTTTGCAAATAAATGTGTTTAGTTTCGATACAAAAACCCTACAAGTGAAGCAATATTAAAGCCAAAATATGCAATCTTTAATGACCTGACAACAGTATCGTAATTATATCCTTTCTTAATAAGTCTGTTTAAAGGTTTTGTAAGCTTTTGAGGTGAATACTGACATTTTTGGGCTTTTTAAAGAATATTACCATACAAGATTGGATGTGAAATACCTGAACGTATAAGATGTCTGCATGTTGAGTTATATTTACGAATTATTTCCTGATACTGATGCTAAGATTTAGTAAATGTTTCGACGCGTTTGTGATATCGAAAACCCTGGTGTAATAATTTTTCAGTAATACACAAATTTCTCTCGCTAAAATCTAATACGTTGTTACATACACGAGAGAATCGTATAAGTTGAGATATATAAACACCATAAGATGGTGAAAAGGGAACGTCACCATCTGAAAATGGATAATTAACGATAGGAAATGAAAAATCATCTCTTTTATCATAAATTTTTGTATTAAGCTTCCCGTTAATGATATAGATATCAAGATCGAGGAAAGGGCAGTGGTCATTGTTAGTATTAGCTTTATTTAAAGTAAGTTCAACAGGATAAATTTCTTTAGTATACATACTGAAATCGTCATTATTGAGAGCCACTATAGCATCCAAATATCTAAATAAACTCATCATAGATCATGTAGATACCAGGACAAAATTTGTATATACGCCAGACGCGCGTTTCGTCTACAAAAGACTCACCAGTGACGCTCGAATCCAAAAAGTTAAAAATGTCAAATAAAGTAAGAAGTGGAAGAGCATTGTGAACCAAAATTCCTCAAAGTTTTATAAATTCAGCTAAGGTAATCTATGCCTGTAAAAGTATTGTTAAAGTTTTGTATCGACAATCCCACCAAATACTTGAAATGATTTCAGGTGCTTCGCAAGGGTAATCAGATCCTGCTCCACATGTACAGTTTCATTTTTTTTTACATTGCATACATCAGGAACATCAGGTAAAAACGAGATACATCTGTTGAGAAGACCGCCGGACTGGCAACGTCTCGGGAATAACATTGTGTTAGTAACAATTAAACGTCAAACTGCAAAGCTGTTGTTTGTTTTATTCATCCCCATATTGAAAGTAACGTGACTAATGGAGTTAATGAAGCTCAAATCGATAAGAATGGGCAATCGCAGTGCCGTTATCAGATTTTTACGAAAATTTGCAGAAGCAAAAGAAAGTTTTGAAGTCGACAGAGAGGAGCTATTAGTGACTTTTCGAAAACTAACAGCTGAAGAAGAAGTAACTCAACACACCGAAAGAACAAATTGTGAACGCATCGGAAACAGAGGATATAGAGACGGAAATCGTAGACACAGATGAGCAAATTTGTTTACTAAACTGAGACATTTTAGGATATTTATACATTAAACATTGTATCCGATTTCCAATCAAACATCACATTCATCTTATCAAGTTTTTAATGTAGACAGTCCATCTTTTATCCCTACTTTTTCGCTTGAAACTGTACAAACCCATAATGTAGTCACGTCATGGTCACAGTCAAATGGTGCCGCTCTAATTTTAAAAGAGAGAAGTGAAGCTATGCTGTCCATTTTGCTATAGCAATCATCGTTTTCAAAAATTAACATTCCCAACATTTAATTGAAATACATTAGAAGAGCCAAGATTTTGGAATTCTTTCGAACCAACAGATCATTACGACCTAACATTGACAGATGTTCAAAAGTTTAATTATTTGAAGGCCCAATTAGAAAACAAAGCCGTTCAGACAATTGCCGGATTTCCTCTCAGTAACGCTAAAACAGGGAAGAAAGATACCAAAGGGACAGTCAGCTAACTTTGCCGAAGACTCATTTACTCAAGTAAACCTACAAGCCACCAGAAATGACCTAATAAACCTGAGAATATTTTACGGCAAAACGGAGAGTTAAGTTAGTTCCAATTATAATTAAAAAAACTGCTTGAATAAATAAAAAAACATCTCGCTCGGGAGCATGGTACGTCACATTCGCAATTACGACATCTACAAAGAAGTATACATAAAGATATATCAATAATGGAAGCCGAACACGTTACAAAGACTTGAGCGATATTTCGACTTCAACCTTTCCGCCGGGGCTAAAAAATCAGAGAGAAAAAAAAAACAAGTACTGGAAACGCAAATCAGCATTTAACAACTAAGCCGTGAATTTTCTGTAAAGATATTTACTCGCCAGCCAATTGCCCGAAAATACGCAATTTAAAAAAAAGCCTCGCTAGCGTTAAACAAAACAATTTATGTTTCAACTGCCTTGGTACATATCGAAAAGCGCATGCCGTAACTGTAGCAAACGACACCACACTAGTGTATGTTGAAAAGTTGAACACACCGAGAACTCTGATAAGAGAAGTGAAAACGTTTCTCTGACATACATGATTATGTTTACAGTTATACGAACGATAGTACACAATCTACACCAACTGTAGTAAATCTTGTGAAGGATACTGAGATACAAGAAAACTCTGAAAATTTACATTTGTCAGCACAACTTCGCTCAAATGTACTGCTAAAACCCGCTGTGAACCCCGTTTATTGTACAAATACGAATATTGTGTTTGACGGATGCGCTGTAAGGTCTTTTGTCACACAGAGTCTTGTCTTATAATTAAACCCACTTTCGATGAAATCAACACTAATGATAGGCGACTTGATAAAGGCACTGTTTATGTTGAAATTGAATCTGGAAATACAATCCCAATATATGTTTTAATCGTGTGATAACCACATACGTTATATTGACCGGAACAGTGACTATTTGTTAGGACTCAAGCTCGCGCATCCAGTTACCAAACAGGATACTTTGGAAATTTCACTATTAATTGGAGCCGATTTTTTATTGGAAAATAGTTGAACATAAAGTTGTACGCGGAAATGGACCCACCACAGTCAAATCGAAACTAGGGTACTTATTTTCTGGACCGCTTCAGGAGAAACCCAACTCAACAACGTTTAGTATTTTCCATGTACTTATTTCAAGTAAAACATAGGAACATAATTTAAAAGCGTTTTGGAAGCTTGAATCTAAAGGAATTAAATCTCCGGAAGTGCACGAAAAAGAGTATGATTATTTACGAAGTTACCAAGACACTGCAATTGAGTTTCGTGACAACACATATCATGCAAAGTTAACATGGAAACACGACAACGATAACAGAGAAACATTAAAACTTTTTATGGATTTTAGAAGTTAATTGATCGAGCATATTTGTTCAAAAATATGCTACACAATGATCATGGACTGTTAATGAAGTGCAATTTTGTCTTATGAACTACGTTAGTTCAACTGTGGAAGAACTGTGAAAGCTTTTAAGTTTATAATCATACATTGATATCCACTAACAGCAAGGCATGCTACGTTTTTACCAGACAATGCTTGGTTCGGTGCTGAGTTAAAAAAAACTGTGTAACAGACATATGGACACACAATCGCACAAAAAGAAGGAGCATACGAAAAGAAGAAGTATAACAAATTCGTTGGTGCGGTGTATTACAATGAATAAAAAGTTAAAAGATATTAATCGTAAAGCATAACCTACCTTGTATATTTTGACTTTTCAAATCAGAGGATTGTAGTTTGTCACAAATATATCGTTACAACGTTTTAATTATTGAAAACAGTCAATACTCTTAATTAGAGAATACACTACATCATCGATGTGCTTTATTTGTCTGCTATAATATGTGTGCCGTTGAGTTACTATTTTCGTAACATATAAACCGCTCCGTTCAAGAACAATGTTTTAATTAAGCTTGAATTAATTTTATAAACATAATCACGTACCTTGTTTGCCTTCCAACCATTCCTCTGTTTCTCTGTCTATATACGACAAACCTGTATATAGACCAATTCCATCAGTTGATTTTCTCATCTTCGTTGGTCCCTTACCAATAAGATATCGAGCAATAGTTGTTTTCCCGGTCCCCTGTTCGCCTGCTAACATTACTCGTGATTCGAAATGAGAGTAACTTTCTTCCTCTAGTAACTGAGTATATACTTTTGCTGAGTCTTTATCGAGTGCTTTGATTTCAGCTGGTAAACCTTAAATCATTTACAAAAATACATTTAAATTTAAAACAGTCATAATCGATAGCAACGCAAAAGCAGTGGATTAGTTAAGGAATGTATTGTTTCTGACTCTTTACAGTACCTGGTTTATTGCCTAAACATGTGATTAAATGTGAACGGCTTGAACCAAAATATAAATTTTTGTCATAAAAAGTATGGACTTAGTTTCGAATTGATTGTCTGAAATTATCTTCATCAAAAACGGAAACAAGTGAATAACTAAATGACCAAGACGGACCTAATTAATCATATTAAAATAAGATCAACATTGGTTGAAATTAGTTAAACCTTTTCTGGAACTCTCATAATACATATTTGTGTTCAGCCAATGTATTTAATGAAATGTCAAATAGATAACATTCGTTCCTTCTTGTTTCTTCAATGTTTTAGAATTCTATCAATGGAGATATTAAACGGTTATTTAATAAATCACAATAGTACCGACACACTAATAACATAGCAGTTGACAGTCTCAGGGACTACCAGTCAATCATTAATGGTTAAAATTACTTAATTTGGTAAAACGCTTTTCCGAGTTTGTCTTAAAACAATCAATTTAAAACCATGTAAAGCTATGGATTTGTGAGCAGCTTCGTGATAATAATAGAGGTAAAATAAAAAAAGCTAAATCCATTTAATACCAACTTTGTTTGAGGGAGTTGGAAATGCATATGACTGGATAATAGTATCATAGATATCCATGGAAAAGTTACAGTTGCGTCATTTTCAATTCCCTGTCATCTTTCTTGTCTCTGACATTATCTTCGAATCTTCACAGCAGTATTGCTTGATATATGCAGCACGATAGGGATCCTTTTAATACTTGATTATTGATTTTTACATTTCACTATTTTGTTTCAGTTTCTTATATCTGCAGTTTCTATTTGTAAAAATCGTGTTCGATTATTCACTTTTAGTCATGTGTAAAATGTAAAGTAACAAATAAACCGAACTCTAAGGAAATATCAAAACGAAAAGTGCCTAAACAAATGGCAAAATCAAGAGCTCAAACACACTAAACGAACGAACAACATATGTTTGACTGGTCGAATGCTGGCGTATCTTGATTGTCTAGTGTCTATTGACATCATTGGTTATGACTCCACAATCGATTTAAACAGGAGTAACATGACACGAGTCTATAATGAAGCAGAGACATACGACCCTTCTATTACATTATTTTCCTTGACAAACATATTTGATGAAGACGAAATATATGGTTATCATTAAAGCAATACTTTATCGAGATGAAAGACATGAGTATGTCTCTGACACAATCAAGTTAATATCCTTGAACACGTTGAAACAAATGTAAATAAGTAAAATTCATATTGTTTCACCACTTCAATTTAATGGATCGAAACTTTGTTCATCATTTTCTATTTCTCAACCAAGGACTTTTCTATAATCTCGTCATCAAGATCGACAATTAAGGAAAAACAGGACTTATATGTGGCTGTCATAACAGTGAGATGTTTAGCTTGCTACATCATCCTACATAAGAAAATTTCTGTTCTAAGTCAAATAAATGACAAATGTTTTTCCTTCGTTTGGTGTGTTTGAGCTTTTGATTTTGACATTTTATAAGGGACCTTCCGTTTGGAATTTCCTTAGAGTTTGGTATTTTTGTTATATCACTTTTTACGCGACTTGACTTTTTTTTGGCAAATTGCGACGTCGTTTTCGTTATTTTCCCGATCTTATTAAATTCTACAAGCAACCAAGAACTGCTTATTGATGACTGATGTATTTTGTGTGATAACTTCAACACCAAATTTTACAAAATATTTTACGAGCCTATTTTCGAAGAAGCAATGTTTTCGAACAGCGGTATGCTACTGTTGCCATTTTTTGGCATTATACAGTATTTCAAAAAAAAATAAACAGTATATATATAGAGGCATGTAACACATTCAAAGAGCTAACATGCTTTTTTTGCTGGGCAGTGGTCACTTCATTTGGATTTTTTACTGTTTGGGGTGAAATAAATGAACAGATACAATGCATAATTATGGCAAAAGCATGTTAAATTACTATTTCAAGGTGATTTTTTTTTAAATTTGAGAATGAAAACTGAAGAGTATTTTATCTATTTTACATTTGATAAAATGCATTTGCCATGTTTGCTGAAAGAAAATTTATTATGAGATTCCACGACAATGTGAATGTTGACATTTTTCCACTAATCCCTCGTGTTTTTTAAGTGGAAATACACACGTAGAAGTCCACAAAGCATTGTAGTCCATTGTGTTGATTTGTCAGTTATTCAAGGCCATTATTTGACCTCTTTTATGAGATAACTATGCAAATATATACTAAAGTCAGGCAATCTAGTGATCCTGATATATTCAGAGAGGTAAACAACGTTTAAGGGATATTGAGACTCATAAGTCGAAACAAACTTACAATGCAATGGCAAAACAAACAAAAAAGAAGACGGAAAGACAAACAATAAACAAAACGAAACTAAATAAAACTAAAAGGCATATAACACCTCTGGAAAGGTAATGAAATCACACAATGCAAGTATCACCCGTCACCTTGCTCATGTAAGTACACATCTGGTGATGAGTCTATTTCGGTGTATAACATTCGAGAGAAAGGAGAAAGGATTATAGCTACATCAATTAGAACATGTCCGTCATCATTTTTGAACAGATATCCAATAATGATCAACCAACTGCTGATGACGTGCGCAGTTTTTGCGAAGGAATGCTTTCAAGTTTACCACTAAAAATTTTGATTAAAAAGCTTCTTTGTAAGCAGTGACAATCTTTCAGAAAAATTATGATATGAAATACCGTATCAATTGCGAGATATATACTCCATTGCAGATGCTACTGAAACCTTGCTACATATTAATGGAACTATCAAACATTCGGAAGCTGAAATCAACTCATTTGTTGTTAAGTTTTGTTGTCATTGTCAATATATAGATGTAAGTCAAGATATATGTATAAGCAAGACTCAGCTGTTTATTTTGTATCCTTTACTTGGTAAGTGTCATGGGTGTGTTAGTTGAGTTTTTTTAAATGCATTTTATATTCCTAATCTCTTCTATCAAACATTTAATGTATTGTAATTTTAATATGAACACAATTTTGTTTGGCTTTATTTGCGTGGAAAACATTAAAATTAATAAATGTGCATGATAATTGTTGCCATACGTTTTAACATTAATGACCAGTAGTATACATTGTTAGAATCATCACAGTAAACAATCAAGCAAAAGAACCCCTTTGAAATTAAAAATCAAATATGAGAGCTAGAAATTACATGACTTATTTCCGACCTATAAGTGTCAGCAAAAGTGTTCATGACAAGTAAACTATTAAGCGAATAGATAATTTGATATGTGTTGAATACGATGTAGCCGGCCGTGCCAAGAGCTTCGTGAATAGAACTCATACTTGTTCAGCTTGAGCACATGAGTCAATCAAACACGAAGTTTGGTAGTGGCTTCACTAATAAACTAATTGTGAGCCAAATCGGTCTTTGTGATCTTAACAACTCTAAAAAGTCTCATTAATAAATAATTTGATAATTTTCTGTCTTTCAGTTTATATTTAGACTAGTCAATTCCGGTTTATTCAGTACTTTTCAGACTATCTAGTTGCTGGCATTTGTCTCTACAAACAAAATACATAGTTACATAATTGTCAACGTGTATCAACAGTACTGTATTCTTACAATGCAACATGTCTAAACAGTGTTGTATTCTCTACAAGGCAATACGTATGAACAGTTTTGTATTATCTACACGACACCATGTGTAAACGGTACTGTATTCTATACAAGGCAACATGCATAAACAAATCCATATTCTCTTCAAAGTAACATATATAAACAGTTCTGCATGCTTTAGAAGGCAACTTATCTTAACAGTTCTGTATTATCTACAATGCAACATATCAAAGATGTCTGTATTCTCTACAAATCAACATATCTAAACATGACTGTATTCTCTACAGGGCAACGTGCATCAACAGTGTTGTATCTACAAGGCAACATATCAAAGATGTCTGTATTATATACACGGCACCATGTGTAAACAGTACTGTATTCTATACAAGGTAACATGTATAAACAGATCTGTTTTCTCTACAAAGTAACATATATAAACAGTTCTTCATTCTTTACAATGCAACCTATCTAAACAATTCTGTATTTTCTACAAGGCAACACGTATACGTTGAAACAATTCTGTATTATCTACATTGCAACTTATCTAAACAGTTCTGTATTCTCTACAAAAGGCAACATGTATAAACAGAACTGTATTTTATACAAGCCAAGATGTATCAACAGGACTGTATTATCTACAAGGCAACACATATAAACAGATATATAGTATCTACAAGGTATTCTAGACAGTTTTATATTCTCTATAAGGCAACATGTTTAAGCTGCTCTATATTCTCTACAAGGTAACATTTATAAACTGTCCTGTTTTCTCTAAAAGGCATAACATATGAACATTTGTATATCATCTACAACGGAACATGTATCAGCAGTGCTGTATTCTCTATAAAGCAACATTTAAATCACAGGCATAGATTACCTTAGCCGTATTTGGCACAACTTTTGGGAATTTTGGAATCTCATTGCTCTTCAACTTTGTACTTGTTTGGCTTTATAAATAATTTGATTATGCGTCACTGATGAGTCTGGCGTACTTAATTATAATCCTGGTACCTTTGATAACTATTGACACCACTGGGTCGATGCCACTGATGGTGAACGTTTCGTCCCCGAGGGTATCACCAACCCAGTAGTCAACATTTCGGTGCTGAGATGAATATCAATAATGTGATCATTTTTAAAAAATTTCCGTTTGCAAAACTTTGACTTTTTTGAAAAACTAAGGATTTTCTTATCCCAGGCATAGATTCCCTTAGCCGTATTTCGCAAAACATTTGGGAATTTTGGATTCTCATTGCTCTTCAACTTTATTCTTGTTTTTTTTTTTCTTTATAAATATTTTGATATGAGCGTCACTGATGAGTCTTTATGTAGACGAAACGCGCGTCTGGCGTACTAAATTATAACCCTGGTACCTTTGATAAATAATTATAAACAGTTCTACATTCTCTAAAAGGGAACATGTATCAACAGTTTGGTATTCTCCTCAAGGCAACCTGTCTATAAACAATTCTATATTCTCTAAAAGGCAACAGTGTTAAACAGTACTGTATTATCTTCAGTGCAACATGTATGAACAGTTCTGTATTCTATAAAAAGCAACATACCTAAAAAATGTTCAATACTATCTACAAGGCAAAATGTATGCACAGTACTGTTTTCTTTACAAGGCATCACATAGGAATAATTCCATATTCTCTAAAAGGGAACATGTATCAACAGTTTTGTATTCTCTACAAGGAAAAGTGTCTTAACAGTTCCATATTTTTTAGAAAACAACATTTCTTAACTGTACTGTATTCTCTACAAGGCAAAATACATAAACAATTCTGTATTATCTACAAGGCATCATTTCTGAACTGTACTGTATTATCTACAAGACAACACATATTTATTGCTTTAGTATACACATTAATATACACATTTGATATTTGACTTTTCTTCCCATTTTCACTATTTCCAAATGAACTTATCATTTATACCAGGATTAAAATGATGTTCGACAGAAGCGCGTTTCGTCAAAAACAAACCCAACAGTGGCGCTTGAGTCAAAAATGAGCTTGAAGAAAATTGCACAACCAAAATTTCGAAAAGTTTTACAGAAGAATAGACTGGCCAGAGTAGCTACATGTAGCGGTTTGTAAAGAGTGGTAAATCATACTTTGTTAAAAACAACAGATTGTATTGAAGTTACATCATCAAGATATTTTTTATTGACAACACATATGCTATACTCGAGGGACATGTAACTTGATAGACACTCGACATTCCAAATAGATAACAACTGTGCTCCTCTTCCTGACGACTTCTTCATTGAGTCATACGAAGCAGACCAAAACAAATTGAGAAAAAAATAGCATTTTCATTAACATCGTGTTCCACTATATATATGATGTCCTCCATCTTCATAATTCAGAGTGGTGACTTTGTCGGACGTTTCTTACTCATCTAACTACCACAAATAAATCAACATCACACCTTGATTTCCGCAGATAATGAGAAAAATGGTAAGTTGAGAACAAAACGGAACGTCAAAAGAGTTATATTTCACATAATGAATTTTAATTTACATATATCAACATTTCCCAATGGATGGATGGCATAATATGAAGTATGTGTATCTCCAAATTAAACCGATATCCCTGAGCTTGCATTTCCAATTATGTTTAATTGTTACGTTGAAGTCATCCCTCTGAAAGTTTTACGAACTCCATTACTTGTTGGTTGGCTGTCATGGATTATCTGTGTCACAAATTAACACGGATTATTTCATATTGTCATAACACATTACCGCCACCTACTGAGACTTATCGCTGACTTTTTGATTCCATGAACACTACGACATTACCACGCGTAAAACAGGACGAGTTGTAGATTCTTATTTGTCGTTTGATATTTTTTGCCATAGCGATGTCAGTTTGTTTCCGTCTAATAATTGTGAACAGATGTGTATTTCTATGGATGGATATTTCTATGGACATTCTATATACCAATGCAATTTACATATGCCTGCCTACTGCCTGACCAGTCGTTGTACTCACGTGAAGCAGAATTCATAAAACATCTTCTTCAAGACAAACCGAAAAACACAATCTGACTGAGTTCTATAGTTTAATTTTTAGATTTGTTGTTGATGTTCTCTCACTTTACAATCCACATTTAAATCTGGTTATCCCAGTTAGTTTGAGATGATGGAGACAGACATTTGTATTATTTTTAAATCATTAATATTGCCGTATTGTTGCATGTCATTTATTGTATTAAATATCTGTTTAATTAGGTTTATTTTCATTAAAGAGCTCAAATTTCAAACTGTTTAAAAAAGTCCAATCGACATTTCGTTAAGGTATACTGTCCCGGATATTGGTTTTATCTAATTTCGAATTTTTATCAAACTTAATACACATCATTTTTCTTTTCTATATTTGAGTATTATGTAATAAAGTGACTGTTATTCAAATCATATTGTAGGACTTTTACGACAAAGCTGACAACTTAATTGGTTGGTGCGTTGTTTGAAATTTTGAACTTTTTTTTACATGCTTGTGGTGGAATTCTTTTGTAAGTTTTGTTTGCTATCTTGAATGGAATTCAATGACAAGTATTTGAGTAACCGGCGTTAAGTATAGAAATAACAAGATGTGGTGCGATTGCAAGAGACAAACCATAAATGACAAATGTAAGACAAAACTTAAACGAGAAAACTAACGGACAGATTTACGTACAAAGCAATCAATGAAAAACAAATGAGATGTACAGCAACAGATCACAACTGAATTTAAGGTGCCTGACATTAGATAGGCACATACAAAATGTGGTGGGGTTAAACATGGTTTTGGACGTCCAGCCTTCTCCTAACCTGGACAGTGGTGTTATAACACAACCTTTGAACAAACTATAAACATAAGTTGCAAAGGTCTTTCTTCATCAGATCTATATCAAACAGAAAAACCAGGGGAAAAAATCCAGACCGAACGTGGCAGGGTATTTTAATATTTGATCAAATATATTTACATTAACATTTTGTGTTCTACTCTTTAAAAATGTTTTTTTTCTATCGTAAAGTGTTTTAATTCATCTTTATACTTTGTATGAAATTGATCTAAACAATATTAGATCTATAAATTCGCGTTAGCACTTTCTTTGTTCTTCACAAGGAAATGATTGTACAAACTCAGAAATATGACAAATGTTTTCCGTTAATTTGTTGCAGATTTAGATGATGAACTTTCCGTTACAGGTGTTCTTCAGAGTTGTGTAATTTTGTTACTTTTTATTATATAAATGTGGTGTACTATGGTAGTAGATGAGTATATACTTTAAACACTTACACCTCAGGCTATCAAATGTAAAAAGAGTATTAAGATAAATTAAAATTTAAAACAAGACAATGTTTTATATTCCTTATTATAGCAAGTATTGATATAGTTGTTGTTTGATTCTTGTATGTTTTTTTTTTAATTATTTATTTGCATGAGAGCCTACTTACCTAAGGCATGAAACTAAAACAAAGAAAAAGAATATCATCAATTTTGTAGGAGCGTATAGTCATGCGATTCTAGTTATGACACTGTATAATTAAAAGACATACCAAACATACTCACGGTAAATATTACGGACGTACTTCTGCTCATCGGCCTGAGTTTAGTGTAACTTGTATTCATATGAGAAATAATGATTAAAACTTGTAACAAATAATTGACATTGTCTAACGGATAAATGATACTTAAAGAAACTAACTATTTACAATTATTCGTCTAATCTGGGACGAGTTCAGACAAACCAACATATTAAGGATTAAGGTAATTTCCTACGATTTGTTATCGTGATCGGCAAAAATTATTTAAAAGCGCCAGAGACATAAACAACTCATCCAAAACATCAGTATAATTAGTACTATACTCGCAATTTTCAGGTTTGAAACTCTATAAAGGATGGTCAAAGAGCAGTAGTTTCGAACTATAGGTATCGAATTATTTTCAATCTATTTGCGTTTGAAGATTCATATTTTCATTGACGTCCAAATAACAGATTGAAAGCCATTTAAAATGGATTGTATGCCAACATTACAATGACTTCCACAACAAATCGAGAAAAAAAAATTGACTGATTTAAAAAACAAATCTGGTTTGCTTTCCTTTTTCTAATTTTGTGGCACGGAAAAAAATGAATATATATTGCTCAACAATGATAGATGATATTCTGCATTTGCGGTCTGTTGATGATAAGCAACATCAAGGAAACCACATGACGATAAAGATATCAGATGCTGCCTCTCAGAATAATTTTAGATTATCACATGCATAATCAATTATGCAGTCTTTCAAAAAATGGGCGTAGTACTATACCAACTATGTACGAATATGATCAAATGTTAATTTTTTAGAATAAGTTTTACCTTTAATAGTTCTTCTATAGCTCTTTTTAATCTGTTATCGTTTTCCAAATTCCTATCATCTGCTTCAAAAATATCGATTGGTGTCAAATTATTCTGAAATGAAATCACAACACTAATATATGGTATATATGTGTGCACATATTTCACAACTCTGGTTGTAAATAACAAGATTAGTTTCAGTTAGTTTGTTGCAATGTTAATTACACTGTAGGTATCATTTAGTCTATTGAAGATTATAGCTCTTCATCTTTTATATAAGCTTTGGATTTCAAATATTTTGGCCAGGCGCATCACTGAAGAGACATATATTATCGAAATGCGCAGCTGGTGCATGAAATTTGGTACCGTTTATTTTATTACTACCACTGCCTCTGCTGGTGGACTATTAGTCCCCGAGGGTATCACCAGTCCAGTAGCCAGTACTTCGGTATTATCATGAAAATACGGATTTTTTGTGTTATTAAAATTTGCTGTTACAAAATGATAGAAATTATTATAAATTAAGGAATGCATCTCCCTCATTCAAAGCTCTAATTCCTTCCACGGATTTGGCTATACTTTTTTGGACCTTTTGGATTATAGCTCTTCATCTTTTATATAAGCTTTGGATTTCAAATATTTTGGCCACGAGCATCACTGAAGAGACATATATTGTCGAAATGCGCATCTGGTGCAAGAAAATTGGTACTGTTTATTTCATTAGTCGTTGCATAGGAGAACAACGAAATCACATCTGCATGCGATGTTTGCAAGCGATTGTTATATCCGAACAAATGATACAAAGACAGTGTCAAAGTACCAACAGATACTTACCAAAACGTCTGCATTTGGTAAGATACACACAAAACATATTCACTGACAATGTGTTAGATACAGCTTTAAATGATCGAAAAACTACATGTTACCAATTTTAATGCCATATTAGAGTTTCTACCCAAATCTCATGGTCCAATGAACATAGAAAATGATAGTGCGAGTGGGGCATCCGTCTTCTGGGGACACATTATTGTTTTCTATTTGTTATGACATTTCTGTCGCGGAAAAGTGATATTTTTTTCAATAATTTTAATTGAATCGAGTTAAACATTCAAAATGTTTTTCTTTTGAATAGCAATACTTTTTTTTTTACAGATGATCAGAATATAATTATATACCCTCCCCATCCTATTCCGTTGTGAAGTAAGTTGATGTTATTAAGAATATAAGAATATTTTATTATTTGATCATTTGATAGAGTAAAAGGTAAAAATAAATGTAAAAACAGAACTGAAACGAAGGGGGCACGAAATCTTGATGCATGTACATGTTACACTTAAACGAATATCAATACATGTAGGACACAGTATGATTCCTATTCAGTGTTTATTGTCCTGAACATGGATGAAATATTTGCCACTGGACGTAAAGCAACAATCAATCAATCAACTTATTCAGTTGAATCAATAAGATTTTCGAAATCTTACACATGAGAATGTAAAATATGGTTTTATTTTAAAGTGTTATGGAAGTTTTACATTAATTCATTTCACATTTATAATAATATCTCTGTATCTCTCTCGGTGAATTAACAACACTTTATATTATTTGTTTCTACAATTAAATGCGGGCAATGATGATTTTGTTTTCACCTATCATAGATTTAATTTCCAAAAAAAAAATCCCAAATCGGCAACAAAAACCTATCAGACGAATATACTTTGAAGTTAATTGAAGTTTGCATTTTTATCAAGGAAAAGGTCATTGTTTTGTGCGTTAGAGCATATTTCACTGAAACATGGTATCGTTCGGGTTGATTCTTCGAAACAATAACCTATCATTCTAAAAGAAAATTACTCCATATAGGTCAAAAATATAGGTATATAACTGTGTGGAAAATCCCAATTGAAGAGAAAGAATTAGAAACAAGCCTTTGACAAATCAGTTGGATCTCGTATCCGTTACCTATAAGTAATGTATACGTGTCCAAAAGCATATGGCCAATTGACAATAAATCTGAAGATGCAAACCCGTATGAAACTTTTGACTTCTCTATGTACCAACATCCAATCATATTTGTATGGACTTTGCTAATTGTTGAAAGCCATACAGTGACCTGTAGTTGTGAATTTCTGTGACATTTGCTCTCTTGTTAATAGTTGTCTGATTGCCAATCACCCCACATCAGATTGACTAACCTTGACAGGCATTATATCCTCAAAGTTCTTTACCTTATTAAATTATTTGTTTCGAACGTCACTGATGAACCCTTTGTAGACGAAACGAGAGTTTAGAGTATATAATTGTAACCTTGTTTCTATGGTGAGTTTATGTCAAATCACATTGAGATTTCACAGTTAGATGTATGCATTTAACAGTTTTCGTTTCTTCTATTATTCATGGATGTACTATTGGTGTTTATCACCCCTTTGACACTATTGGCTTGATCGTGGTAGTAAGTGTTTTATTGGTAGAGGAAGCCGGAGTGCCAGGGGATAAACTCAAACTTTTTGAATGAAAAATGTCTATCCAAGCTGGTCAATTATGTCACGGTAGAATTAATAACCTCTGATTTGACAGGTACATTTGTAAGTGATACAGTTATTGAACTGTTGGTGTCACAAATCCATCCGCCTTTCATTTTTGATTAAAGTGGTACACTTACATTTCACGTATATAAGATAAACGTATGCATTAACTACTAATTAGAAATAATATAGGTCAACTGGTGAGACACATAGGATATACTGATACGTTCAAATGATACAGGACACACACATCTTTAGTAATAAGTATACAATAAATGTACAAATACGTTTTAAAATATAATTAGCATTTTTAATTGAACATCTTATACTTAGTATCCGGTCTTAATTGTACTTGGTTTTTTGTTTCAAGAAAAGGATTAGCCTATTTCAGAACATTAGAATGAACAAACTTAAATGGTAATTAATTTTCTGATTGTGTTTTCTGCATTTAAGTAATCAATTCAAACAAGTATATAATATCATGACTATAGACAAATTTCAGTTTCGATGATAATATCAAGTGGGGATCGTTCTTCCGTTAAAAGTTGTTATAAAGTCCCATTTGCAGATATAAAACAGGAAAGCAAACAAAAAAGTACCTGATTACTTATTATATACTTTTCCTTTAAAACACCTTTTTCAAGCTGAATGTAACTGAGCAGACGGTATGCGTATCTAATTGTGCAATTTTCTCTTGAAGCATTATGAATAAAGGGAACGTTAAAACTATTTGATGATACGGTAGACATTGTATTAAACGAATGACTGAAACAATGTAACAAATAATGTATACCTTATTTACTCTATCTGGATCTAAATCTCCTCTTTCTAATAACAATTGGACCATCCTGAGGTTTTTATCTCTTACAGCTATGTGTAAAAGAGTGTCACCGTCGGTCTGAAATAAAAAAAAATAATATGTTTGATTTACTTTTATATAGGTAAACAAGAATTTAAAAGTGTCTTACAATGAATGCAGAAAATAAATAAACTCATCATAGATACCAGGACTAAATTTAGTATATGCGCCAGACGCGCGTTTCGTCTACAAAAGACTCATCAGTGACGCTCGAATCCAAAAGAGTATTACATCAATTCAGACTTGTAATGAAAAACAAAATAGTATTTGTATTATGAATATTGCATTTCTCAAAGACTACTATTTCATACATTCCTATGAAACCAAGAAAAAAATAATAATTGACATACATAATGTCATCAAACACAACGCTAAACATTTATAATGAATAATGACCTATATAAATCTATATTTAGAAACTTCTCGGAATAATGGATACAAGTTCGTGTGATTTTCTCTTTTCAGCATAACATTGTTTCGATTGACAGTGATGAAAATGTACGCCCTTTGTTCCTGATATTCCACCTATCTCAATGACAATGAGAAACTTTAAACATGATAAACATGACAAGATCTGCAAATTAGTCGATATGATCAAAAACGCAAGTTGACAAACTATAGGAGATTTGCCACGATATTTCAACTCTTATAATTAAATTTGTTCATATGAAAATTGAAGACCTTTCTGTAATGATTCTGACTTTGGTAGATGTACTATATTTTGCCTGGTGAGCTTTTTTTGATGACCACATCATCTAACACTATTGGTCAATTATGTACAAATTATCCGCCATGATCTATGTCTATTATCTTGTTCACAGACATATTTTGTGTTATATACTCGCAACAAAGACATATTATGCCAACACGTACAAATGATAAACACGATTCACTCACTTAAGTTCAGAAAAGAGTTCTTTTAATAAGATAAAATAGAAATGCTATATAGATATAAGAAGATATGGTATGACTGCCACTAGCATACAATTTACAGAATTAAACCATTAAAGTCCGATCTTCAACACGGAGACTTGACACACACTGAACAGCAAACTCTTAAGGCCCCTAAAAACATTGAATATGTCTGTTTGAATGACTATTGGAAATTGATACCTGTACACGGGAATGATCAATGTAATATAATTTGCTTTTTATTTCTCATTTTAATTTCCATCCGTCAATTAAAACTTTATGATACATGAACCCTATTGCTTAAATGGATGTCTACGAGAAAACCATGCAAAATCAAAAAAAAATTATGAAAGGGGTTGTGGAATTTTCAGCTGATTTTGGGTTCCTAGTAAAGTATTAAGTACATCTAATAGTTCTATGGTTAAAAAATGACAATTTATCTCAAATTATGTGAATACAGGGCAATTCTAGTTTAGTACCAAATTTGCTGGAAAATGTTGTTGAAAATTGACATTTTTGGTGTTTTTTTATTGAATAGTTCAAAGTATTATATGGCAACAAAATTTGTTTGGCCTTAAAATTCAGACTTTCTACTAAAATTAAATGTAATTTGGATCTTATTTCGACTTTTATTTTTGTTTTTATTTTTATTGACATAATTGTGTTTTTTTTAAATTTGAATTCAGCCTGTACTGAAAATGTCCATAAAACCTCAAAAGTCACTCAAATTGAAAAAATATTTTGTTAAACATTATGGTTCATTACAAACTAGTATTCCTTAACAGGATTTTGGTTGCAAATTGATATAAGCTTATTTGAATAAAAGATGAAAAACTGAAAAAATATAGCTAAAATTATCTCCCTTTGTAAAACTCTTCACAATAAAAGGTCGATTTAGTGTCAATAACAGAAGGAGGGAAATCAACAAATGTGCAGAAGGATAGGAAATACTGGTATTTTTTATGAATATGGTGTAGCCAAAAACTTATTTTTATTGAAAGAGTGTAACAAAGACATAGCAAACCATGTGGCAAAGACATTCCCACTGCCACTGGGATAAGTCTGATCCTGATCAGATAGTCTAGACATGACTCATGAGGCTAGACTATCACTATCATGTCTAGGTTTCAGACTCACATTTTAAAAATAGGCATATGCTGCAAACATGGACAGGAGTTGGATTGCAGTAGACAAGAAGACAAAATGAGTTGCTGCCATCCTTTCATGACCCTTCCGAAATCTAGCAACGGAAATTCCAAAGCAAAACTTTCAGTTTCAGTTGGTTCTGGTAAGTTTGTTAATTTTTTTTTGTGGTTAGAAAAAACAATTTGACACCATAAAAAGACCTACTATACAAACATCACATTAAATCATAAATATAGAAAGAAGAGCATAGACCATTTCTCTTTGGGGAAAAAAAGGGGGGGTATTCACATAATTTTCTTGAGGCAAACACTGATTTAATTTTTATTGACATACATTTATAATGATTTAAAATTCTTCTGAAACTAAAAGATTTATGTGTTTGCCTTCTAAATTTTAATAGAAAAACTTTTTTCTCTCTCAGTCTCTCAAGAGATCTATAATAATCATGATAAAATATATATTCTATTACAAAGCCCTCCGGTATCAGGTCTGTTCGCCCTGAGTTTGTTTGCCAAACTGTCAATAGAGTCCATTGACTCTGTTTTTTTTCTCCTAATTTAAAAATAATGGTTGCTTCAACATGTTCAAATCTATATATAAAAAAAAGGAGAAACGAGAAACATGTATAAATTACATAAACATACGAAAACTACTGTACATTTATGTCAACTAAAAAGTATGTGTGTTAACCGCACTACACTTCCCTACCTTTATTTTTATCCCTACCCTAAGGATTTTTGTGACAGGTTTTGATTAAGCACTGTTAAAGTCACAATATAGCTCCCAAAGAGTTGTGAATTTCCTGTCTTTATTCATTCCTTTACCAGTAATACATGTACATGTACATTGTACAATGCAGCTAGATTGATACAATATATGGTTCTCAAACTCTGACAAAAAATTGTTTTACAGACTATGAGCTGGTTTTTTTTCTCTCTAAAAATTGGTTACTGCGAGACTTTTTCTTTACATTTCCTTAGTGCAGGTCATGTATCACAGTTATAAACATGGAAAGAGAACTTGTAAATGTCTTTACTTCTCTCGTTAATAAAATAGAATCTGAATAGAATATGCTTACAAATGTATTCCAAATTAAAGGGCCCAGAAGGGGCAACATTAGATTATAACATTACAGATTACTCAGATAAAAAAAATTCAAAATAACAATACCGAAGAAATGAATTACTTGATGATGTGATTGATATCATAGCATTTATGACATTTACACAAATTAATTATCATATCTACACAACTTTTTTTTTCAATGACAATGAACCAATGCATTATGTTTAGCCAACATAATGTACAATGTACATGTAGATGTAACTCACTGTACTGATCATGCAAATGTACAAATATACAATATTTTATTTCTTATCAACAGGTTAATGTTGAAGATGGAAAAGCACGAAAATAATGTTAAAATGAAAGCAGATATGATAGGAGATCATATAGGTAAATATATGATATAATTGATAAAAAAAATGAATCAAACAAGTCATAACAAGAGACTACTAAATAGACAGCAAATAAGACCTGTTTTGTGGCATTATTTGTGAAATATAATCATATATAGAAATTGGAAATTGACCAAATACATTTATTATTGTAAAAACATGATAAATAATCAATAAATTAGATTAACCCTTCAATTTTAAAAGATCAATCTGGTAAACAAAAAGTAAAAATAACACACAGAACACTCAAATTATTATTTTATGATCAATTAAGGGCCATATCAGTACAATTTACACAACAAAATTACTCATCATGGAATTTTTCTCTTTATAAGAATTAAACCTAGAAAAAAATATGCGTTCTTGTCAGCTTGACAGATCCTCATTTATAGTAAACATGCATTTATGGTAAACCTTAAGACTACATTTGTATTTTTCATTTTTGAAAAAACACTTTTACCATTATTACAGATATTTTCCTAATGCGTGTAGAGTAAAACTTTGGTAGGTTTGCTTGCTCTGTTTGTATAAATATTGATTCAAGCTTTGTATTAAGGTTGATATCTTCAAACAATAAATATAGGCATATTTGAACCTTTATGGAGTACTTTTAAATTTGATTAGACATTATGTCAATTGCAATTGTACAATATACAAACAAACCATGCAAGCTAACCGAAGTCTTAGATTTACATGCCGTAGGAAATTAGCTGTAAAATTAATTATATATTTGTTTTCAATGCTTATTGTTTTACCAATTTCAAATGTTTTGGCTTGTTTTTAAATTGGTCTATATCAGCTATAGGGTCAAAAGGGTCCAAAGTTAAACTTGATTTCATAAAACAATTGAATAATTGGTGTTCTATAATATTATGCAAAATTAAATGGTGTATTGTACTTTTTTGGGTTAAATACTTCTTTTATGTTTAGATTTTTAATATTCGTTTTCAAATTGCAAAAAAGATCACGGGGCAAAAAAACCTTTGTTAGTTTATTAAAATATTATTGAAGTTTTTTTTTCTATGGTAAATGTTATCATGCATTTAGCATGTTTAGATTTATGATTTGGGCTCAGTTTTCAAGTTGATTCATATTGGGGTCCAAACTTAAACTTTGTTTAAATTCATTAAAAATTGCATATATGGGGTTCTTTGATGTGATAAATCTAATCATGTCTTTTAGACTTTTAGATTTTGGATATTGGTACAAGTCCAATTTCAAAGTCATCAGTTCGTTTACCACATTTATTCTGTGTCAGAAACCTACATGTATGATGTGTCTAATAATTCATCACAATCCAAATTCTGAACTGTATCATGTGAATTAAGTTTGAATGCAGTGTCTATATAGTGTTCCCCCCCCCCCCCAACCTGATGATCATGAAGGTGCAATCTATGCATTTGTAATAGAATGTACCCTTGAGCTGTTTTATTCTCATTGTTGAAGGTTGTACAGAGGCATTCCATTCATTTCATTTGAACTTTTGTGGATATTTGTCTCATTTGCAATCAATACTCATCTCCCTATTTTTGTATTGTCATAACTTCATAAATACAAGATGAAATCTGCAAAATTAACTTCATTAAAATTAAGTTTGCTGCAGCTTGGAATAAGAAAAAAATCAAATTTAGGTCCATTTTTAGCTAGTATACTCTATTTCTTATTCTATGTACTGGAATGTCAGAGTTGTGATAATCGAAACACATTTTACACTAAGACCAAGTTAATAAGTAATTTCTTTTTTAGGAAATTTCAATCATTTAATGGATAACGATTGTTTTCTTATTATTTTTTACAGACATTTGGTGATCCAAAAATAACTGGAGTTCATGAAAGAAGACTGATTGCCGAGACACATTTTTGTTGATAAACATGTTTATGATGAAGAAAAACTTAGATAATATTACTGATACTTGAATAAGGCTCTGATCTGTGACGTATTTGATTTTTCCTGTTGATGTTAAAAAATTGCAAGCTCAAATAAAAATAAATTGAAATGGAACTCGTATGCTTTGAAAAAAAGGGAAAAAAAAAACGGCAATGTGAATCTTGCTGAAGTCTTGAAAACCACCAAGTCAACACACAGTTGCAACACAAATGAGAAGAGAGAGATATTTGCTAGGAAATAGAATGTTCTCACTGTCTCACCATCAACAAAGCTTTCTTATCAGCGAATAAGAAGTCTAAAATTACTTCTGTATGAAAAGGTCATCAGTATTGAAGACAATCACGAAGATTACAAATGTACTTGGCCATTTGATAAACATAAAAATATTTTCATTTGTCAGAAATTGTTTCTTAGATTGACTAACTAGTTTTATTGATTGAATTATTAGTAAATTACCTTTCATAGTTCATGTAGTTACATGTATGCAAATTCTTATAAGATAGTATGGAAACAATTTAATACTTCCCTAAATTCCATACCTAATGCAACAATTGTCTTATGCTGCTAAGTCAATTCGAATTAACTTTTATGTATGTTTATAATAATCTTATTCTTGCATGTAAGCACCATTTAGGGTTATTGTATCATCTTCATTGATTGTTAAATATAATACTAATGCTATAAAAAATAATTAACATTTATGATCATTTATACAGATTGAGATATTTAAAAATTTATCAATGCTAATAGAGAATTTATAAATTTAGACATTTTTTAGCAGAATTTTAGAAAGTACTACAACAAAAGCAAACCAATAGTATATGCTCAAATGCACTATTAACTCTCTCACCAGATAACCAAATAGAGATATGTTTATATTTTATTAAATTGATGAAGTGTATGTTAGTTTAAATTAATATGTACATGCAATTTTAAGGTTTTAAAAATCAGCATTTTTATTGGATTATCTCCCTTTGTACAATAGAAATTCAGATTTTATCCACACTGTCTCAGGTACTCATGATCAAAATGACTTATATGGTAACCAGCATTCCAGTAAAAGGTTGCACCGTGTCTTATTTTTTTTTACCTGTCAGACACAACTTCTGAATGTCAATACTTAAGATTTTTCAATTTGATGAACTTGACATTGAATTTCATATCATTTTTCAGTAACCAGAATACAACTTTAGTAATTAGCAAGCTGCAATAACCAAAAATGGGATTACTAGGAAGAAATATATGGATTTTACTCTTTAAAGTAATAGGGACAAGTGTACTATAGGAATTTGGAATAAAAAAAAATACAAAAACAAAATTGTCTTTGGCAGCTCCCCCCCCCCTTTTTTAAGCCTAATGCTTACTATTGTTTGTGACACAAAAATCCATTTCACTTTGAATTTTCTATTTGATTTACCTATATTGCATGTTACAATCTGTATAATTCAAGTATTTATTTGTGAATGCTTGGTTTCATTAATATATGAGACTTTCCTCAATTTATTGCGAAAATACAAAAAAAAGGGGGGGAGGCTATCTAAATGATCAATAAAATCTATAAAATTAATTTGCAACCGAAATCCCTTCAAAAACTTTTGAACCAAAGAAAATGCAAAGCATTTCTGAAATTTAGGGTAAATTAAAGCGACTTTTGGGCTGTATTGTCTGTTTTAGTGTGATTTGATGAAAAGGCCAGATTTTTTATCATTTTATGTGTTTTGCCATACCCTTATTTTCTATATATATCATTATGTTTAATAAAATTATGTGATTTATACTTCATACACATCCTATCTGTGATATTAAAGGATTTAAACACTCAGAAGTATTATATTATTTATTTCTATTTGAGAAATTTATGAAATCTATGCATTTCAGTAAATGCATCTATAAATAAACTCGAAAATACCCTAAATCCCTATCGTTGCCATGGTTACCAGCAGTGTAAGGGCTTCAAACTTGCATGACTTTCATATGATGTCAACCTGAACATGTCAGCAAAGTTTCATCAAAATCAAACAACTTTGCATGGAGCACCATCTGCATGGTTTTCTCATAGATGTCCATTTAATGTAAAAGAGCTTTTGAAGTTTAAGGAGGTATATCGAATTCCTATCCTAAAGATACCAAAGAGGCAACCAAAAACTATAAATCGAATTTAAACTGACATAATCTAAAAAAACAAAGTTTACAAAACATTCAATAGAAACCTAAGACTTAATAACACGGGCCTAATTTAAATGGAATTGATACATCCATGTGCTTTCGAAAAATAATTATGTCTATATACTTCTGCTTTATTTTACCATTTTAATTACATTATTCATTTTCACGTTTTTGATTAATTGTAAGTACATGTACTAAGAAATTATTTGTACAGCTATTATAAACATCATTTTGAGATGAAAATTGTTGCCTCGGCGATCTAATAAACATAACATTAGACACAAGAAAAGTAGAAAACACAAAGACATACTTTATTCCTCATACTTTATACCTTATTCTTTTGATTGGGATCTATATTTGATGTTTTGAGTAACAGTTTGACCATTTCGAGTTCTTCACCTCTAGCAGCTATGTGTAAGACAGTGTCCCAATCCTGAAATAAACAGTAGAAATACTGACAGTTCTTATCAATTTTCTGATAAAAAAATATAATGGTATTTCAGGAACATTCAATATAAATTAAATAAATGCAATAGATAGTAAACACAGTTTTGAAATATATAGGTTTGGTGTATACGTTACAGTTGGGTGCAGACTAAGCATTACATTAAAGCAGACATGGCAGAGTCGAACGTGAACAGAATTATTAGTAAATTATATAGTCATTTTTAAATGCATTTTATTCTTATATGATATGTCTGTTTGAATGACTAATGCAAATTGATGCTTATACCAATGATCATACATAAAAGGATGTATAGATAAATACATAGGGAATGATCAATGTAATATAATTTGCTTTTATTTCTCGTTTTAATTTTCATCCGTCAATTAAAACTTTATGATACATGAACCCTATTGGTTAATGTAAAAGAGCTTTTGAAGTTTAAGAAAAAATATCGAATTGTTATCCTAAAGATCCCAAAGAGGCAACCAAAAACTATAAATCAAAATTAAACTGACATAATCTAAAAAATCAATGTTTACAAAACAATCAATAGAAACCTAAGACATAACAACACGGGCCTAAAAGACTTAACAACACGGGCCTAATTCAAATGTAAGTATTACATTCATTTGCTTTCGAAAAATAATGATGTCTATATATTTTTGCTTTATTTTACCTTTTTAATTACAATATTCATTTTCACTTGTTTAATTAATTGTAAGTACATGTACTAAGAAATTATTGGTACAGCTATTAAAAACATCATTTTGAGATGTACATTGTTGCCTCGGCGATCTAATAAACATAACATTTGACACAAGAAAAGTAGAAAACACAAAGACATACTTTATTCCTCATACTTTATACCTTATTCTTTTGATTGGGATCTATATTTGATGTTTTGAGTAACAGTTTGACCATTTCGAGTTCTCTACGTCTAGCAGCTATGTGTAAGACAGTGTCCCCATCCTGAAATAAACAGTAGAAATACTGACAGTTCTTATCAATTTCCTGATAAAAAAATATAATTGTATTTCAGGAACATTCAATATAAATTAAATAAATGCAATAGATAGTAAACACAGTTTTGAAATATATAGATTTGGTGCATACGTTACAGTTGGGTGCAGACTAATCATTACAATAAAGCAGACTTGGCAGAGTCGAACGTGAAAAGTATTATTAGTAAATTATATAGCCATTTTTAAATGCATTTTATTATTATATGATATGTCTGTTTGAATGACTAATGCAAATTGATGCTTATACCAATGATCATACATAATAGGATGTATAGATAAATACATAGGGAATGATCAATGTAATATAATTTGCTTTTATTTCTCGTTTTAATTTTCATCCGTCAATTAAAACTTAATGAAACGTGAACCTATTGGTTAATGTAAAAGAGCTTTTGAAGTTTAAGAAAGAATATCGAATTGTTATCACAAAGATACCAAAGAGGCAACCACAAACTATAAATCGAAATTAAACTGACATCAACTAAAAAAACAACGTTAACAAAACATTCAATAGAAACTTAAGACTTAACAACACAGGCCAAATTCAAAAGTAAGTATTACATTCATTTGCCTTCGAAAAATAATGATGTCTATATACTTTTGCTTTGTTTTACCTTTTCAATTACAATATTCATATTCACTTGTTTAATTAATTGTAAGTACATGTACTAAGAAATTATTGGTACCGCTATTATAAATATCATTTTGAGATGAAAATTGCTGCTTCGACGATCTAATAAACATAACATTTGACACAAGGAAAGTAGAAAACACAAAGACATACTTTATTCCTCATACTTTATACCTTATTCTTTTGATTGGGATCTATTTTTGATGTTTTGAGTAACAGTTTGACCATTTCGAATTCTCCACCTCTAGCAGCTATGTGTAAAACAGTGTCCCCGTCCTGAAATAAACAGTCAAATACTGACAGTTCTTATCAATATTCTGATAAAAAATATAATTGTATTTCAGGAACATTCTATATAAATGAAATAAATGCAATAGATAGTAAACACAGTTTTGAAATATATAGATTTGGTGTATACGTTACAGTTGGGTGCAGACTAAGCATTACATTAAAGAAGACATGGCAGAGTCGAACGTGAACAGAATTATTAGTAAATTATATAGCCATTTTTAAGCGTATTTAATTATTATATGATAATAAATGTCGATTTATACTCGAGCTTTGAAAAACCATATCCTAAAACGAAATTTAGAAAACTAAGAGATACCAAAAAGACCAAAAGTAAAGCCAAACACTAAAAAAGATTCAGAGCAAGTCAAAGGCAAATACAGATATGATTCATGGATTTACTTTTGATGTTTATCACCCCTTCAACACTATTGGCTATATTGTAATGGTTAGTTTTTATTGGTAGAGGAAGCCGGAGTGCCAGGGAATAAACTAAAACTTTTTGAATGAAAACTGTCCATTCAAGCTAGTCAATTATGCCACGATAAAATTAATAACCCATGCGTTGACAGGTAAGTGATATAGTTAATGGACTTTTGAGATCACAAAAAAAGCCATCGATGCCTCCTTTCACTTTTGAATATAGTGTCAAACTTACATTTAACGTTTGTTTACAAGATAAACATATGCATAAATTACTAATTAGAAAACTATATAGGTCAACTGGTGAGAAAAATAGGATATAATGGTACGTTCAAATGATACTCCTTATAAGAATTGGGCGAATAACATTGCAATGTAATGTATTTCATTACAATTATTTGGACAAAACCATGCATTAAATAACAATCATAAGTACATTCATTTATCAGAGAAATGCATTATATTACAATGACTTTTACAAAGTAATGCATTGAATTACACATTACATTTGTAAATTAAGTGTAAAGAAAAATCAAACATTTTGAAAAACAACATGAAGTCACAAAACATTCTAGCATATACAGGTACTGTCCCATGTACTGATTTCAGTATGCATATAAAATGTCTATTTAAAACGGCTATCTCATTATTAATTATTTTCACCTAATTTTAACTTTATATAAATATATACTTTTATAAATTATCTTTTTAATTTATTTTAGTTTCAATTAAAATATTTCTTGAGAATTTTCTTTCTAATTATATAATAAACCTATAGTTTCAGCCCAGTCACACTAGACGAGAATCGAACCACGGGCAAACACATGATTATATGTTACTATGTTACGAAATGAAATATAAAATCTCTTTGTAACCTTGGATCCGGTCGGAGTTCGACCCTACTACTTCCGCACTCGAGTCGAGCACTTCGACCACGAGACCACCAACAAGTACTATAATGACATACAAGGTACGAATACAATACTGCATTATATGATAATAACGACATTTGATAGTTTATACACTCCAATTAAGACAAAGAGTTATCAAACTTCAGTTGTAACATTAATGCAGCTCCAAAATCATATTGCTTGATTGTTTGTTTATTTGGTCAGTAAGTATTGTTACGCCAGTGTCTCTGTAATATAGACATATTCTTTTATTGATATAACTGTAAATGTCGTGAAAGAACATATGTGCATCCGCATGGCCTTCAAACATTTATGTATGAAATCAAAATTTGTGAACATGCAATATTGAGCAAATGCGTATGAACAGTTTATATATTGTTAAAGATAAATCTAGCAACTGATTCAGAACACGAATCTCTTCTTTCTTCTACATACAATGCAAGTTTAGAAGATTTTTCTTGTTGATGTATGTTGATGTATGTTGAAAAAGGTTGAGATAAAAATAACAATAACTTGAAAATGCACTGATAAGGAAATTGAATGAAATATAATACATTCCGAAATTATTGCGATGTTTTGATTACAGCTGATTTCCTAATACAGAATGTAGAACAAAACTTTGGTTAGCTTGCTTGCTTTGTTTGTATAATGTAAAGTCATTAGGCTAACACCCAATTAAATTCAAATAAGATATATACAGGTTAAACTATGCCTATATAAATTGTTTAAAGATGGCAATCTAATTTACAAAGCTTGTATAAACAATTATACAAACAAAGCAAACAAGCCAACAACAGTTTTACTTTGCAAGCATTAGGAAATCAGCTGTCATGCAAAAAATGCGACAGGGTTATAATTGCATTAATTTAAACTCGCATTTTTTAATTTGAATTTAGATTTTATTCAATATCGCAAAAGTCTAAATTGTATTTAAGTCTAAAATGATAAAATCGCAATAATGAATGCATGCGATAATTTCTGAATTTCTATTAACAAAGAAAAAAAAAATGTATTAAAAACCAATTGTGCAAAGAAGGTCTTTCCACCGCAAAATGCAAATATTTTGATCGAAAAATATTTACTTCCCGTTTAAAATGTAAATTCTGGTTTAAATCAAAACAGTTTAATGTACGTTGTTTTTCTATTAAACAAATATGGTTTCTTTATACTTTTGATAAAAAAGAGAGAATAGTAGGTACTTCTAGTTTACAAAGTTTTACATTTGGTTTTATGTAAACCTTACTTTACACTGATTTTGAAAATGTAACGTTCTTGTTACTTAAAAATAATGCAAAAATAACAACATCTGGGTTACAAAAGGTTACTTCCGGTTAATATTTTTCAAAGTCAAAGTCTACTGGCCAATGTAAAATAAACTATGACTTTATCATTTACCAATGATAATATACATCAAAGATTAAAATGTAGAACGTCAAATTTAATTTTTAACTTGACTTCAATTTCAAGGTCATAAAGCAAGGACCTAAATCAAAAGACCTGATGTGTCTACTGTGTATGAATTATGTGTTATGATAACACACAGCTAAATAAAAATGGGAGACAACTCCAATTAAATGTCAACGTACCCTTTCAACCAACATTGTATATCTAACGACATATCGAAACTTACAACTGAGTAAAAATAATTTGTCGCTATCTTTTATGGTTTCTTATGATAAGTGATAATAAGCCAAAATTGAAAAAAGACACATGATGACCTATACATTTGACCTTATATTTATTTTTGTAAAACGAGGACCTCAAATAAAAGACCCTTCCTCTCATGGTTTACCTGCTACAACTGCATATCACTGATATCAAATGTATATGTGGAAATGACTCACAGATGGAGTGTACTGATATGTTCCGGCACAATTCGTTAGAACGATATAACGAGCAATTTGGTAAAATAAATGTGTCGTAATCTTTTACGGTTGCAAAGGAGAAGTCCGCACAAAACAATCATTGTTTGGGAATGTAAGTCTGAAAAGGTAAAGTGTTCGGTTAACAAAATGGTTAAACGGTGTCATTTTCAAAAGCGTTTAACTGTTCGATATCATATATCAAATTTTAACTTTTAAAACAACAATACTGCGCAAAAAAAACCAATTAGGCCAATGAAAATATAATTAAAAACCATCTGTTCAGAGAACCATCGAACGTCTTTCCACCCAGCTCTACATATTTTGGTAGAACGATATGTACTTCTAGTCTAAATGTCAATTTGGCTGTCAGATGGTGGTTTTTTATACACTGATTTCATAAAAACAGAGAGATGAGTAGGTACTTCCGGTATACACATTTCACTTCTGGTTTATGGTTACGGAAGAATTTGAATTAAAAGACGCTTGCTATATGTTAAAACCAATTTAATCCTGGTATCTATGATGAGTTTATTTGGAATATAAGAGGAGAGAAAACTACCATGGAATTTCTACGTACCCTTTAACCCAAAATTGACAGTATATTTACAATGGACCAAGGACATTAAATCAAAAGATCCTAGGGCTTTATCACTTGCTGATTTACTAGCTTCAAATGCATGTTCTTTGTGTAAAATACAGAAGCAGAAATAACTCGTATATTGAGTCTGCATATTGCTTCGAACCAATGAGTACAATATCTTGAAGATGTAACAAGCAATTAGGAAAAACAAATTTGTCGGTTTCCTTCACGGTTGCTAATTATATAAAGAGAAGTGTTAACAGGAAAAACTCCAAAAAAAAAGTGTTCGGTCAGACAGGATAAAAGTAAAAAGCACAATAACTGTTCGATATCATTTGTAAAATATCTAAACGACATATTGAACAACAACAAAAAAAAAACTGTGCAGGAAACAAATATGGCGGAAGAATACAGGATACAGACAAACTGGAAATGAAAAAGTATTGCCAAGTTGATACCCAGACCTCAATCCGATCGAACATGTATGGGCTTTGCTGAACCGACGCTTCCGTAAAAATCCAGGACTGTAAATAAACTATACATACTCTTAACTGTGAATTTATGCTGATTCATCATTTCCCAAATTTAAAAAAAAACTTGAAAATGCATTAATCAGGGAATGAAATAAAATTCCAAAACGCCAAATTCAAAAAATATCAAATAGAATGCTAAACGCTGTCAATCCGTCATCTCTGCACGTGGAGCATGGACGAGGTAATGATTTTGAGTATACCCATTTAGACACTTGGACCCTACCGCACTCCATAAACAAAAATGCTTATTGAATGTGAATGATAAACATGCGTTTTGCTTCTGACTTTTCATAGTTCCGTTTTGTTTTTAAAGGGAAACTCCGCAAAAAAATGAACAATTGATATTTTGTTCTTGAACCATGAAAAACCACATGTTCATCAATAAAAAAGTTCTATTCTGTATGTAAAGAGATCAAAATCGATTTTTGAAATTAATTATCAGTTCTTGGAATATCGCCATCTTGTCGGCATGTCCAATATAAAAAGTCAGGTGACTTCTGGTGATATCTATAAACCACATAGAACAAACAGATTCGGGGATTTAACGACCGTGCGTTATCATCAATCAATTGGGTATTGCCGGGTAGACGTCATATGAAGTGTTAACATGTCTTGACAAGTGTAGGGTTGTTCTGTCAAACAAGGTTGTGACAAAAGTGCACATAGTTTTCCCGATCCAACAAAACAAGAAAGACAAGGTTGTTCAGCCTTAAACTAATAACAAAACGTTTCATCTATAGCAAGCTTAAGTTGGCGTGTAAAGAACATTTTGAACAACCTTCTTTTGAGGGAGATTGGTAATTATATTCTTTTAATAACAAAATAACCTAGCAGTGCTGATAGCTATAGTTATCAAATCCATATATGATCTCGTTGATAAAAATATATATATATAGAGATTTGATGAGGAAGAAAAGTTTCAATTAAAAGAAAGACAAATGCAGTGTTCTTGTAACAACCAATGATATACAAAAGATTCATTAGTATGCCTCTTTTATTTAAGTACATTGATTTATATCAAGAATAGTTCCGTATATAAACAAGGTAATTTTTCAAATTAATAAAGTTATACAACAATAAATAACATTTTTTTAGTTATGTTATTCAACGGCTATTGACAAGGAGCGATGTTAGGAAGAGCTTTAGCTTGGACATAATATGTTTAAACACAAATGTATTATAATATTTCCACTGCCATATAGACATGTTAATATCGTAATATCGGACATTTCAATTTCTTTATTAAAATAGTTGTTTTTTAACTAATCTTTGAATGATATACGGAATCAATTCAGAACAGTCATTTATAAAGACACTTTACAGTAATATGTGTGACCCTATCTAGTATATTCGGTGAAAAATGTATAGGTTTTGTTTCCTTTTTAAATTTTATTTCGTTATCTTATTTAATATATATGTTTGCTTCCTCCCGAATTGACAAAAGTTATGTCAGAATTATTGTTAGATGTAATGTCAGAGTGACAATTTCAGCTAGGTACCCCAAGGACGTATATTCAATGCATGTCCCTGTGTATTCCAGTGACATCCTGTCGACTAAAATTCGTATTACACAATTAAACAATACAGGTTCAAGCATGGTCTCTTTCTTGATGTACCCGGTGTGTATTTATTGAACCACATATTATTTGTTAAATATATAACCGAATAGAAAAAAAATATAGAGAATGATCGACGAAAAAGGGAAATAGTTATTGCAAAAGAGCGGAGATAAAAAGAGAGTCACATTGGGAAACAAATGTTTGCATGACAAAGTTATTGCTCGCTTTGATATTTCTAGTTATACAAAATCACACATCGTGTTCCTAATTGGTATTCACGTGCACTTACTTGATGTCTGTATAGCATGGTTAATTATAACTTAAAAAACAAGTTTTCCATTTGTTATATCGTAGTGTTGCTGTGTTTTTTTTATTAATGATTGTGTAAACTGTATAAAAAAAAATCTTCATACCCGTTAAGTTATTGCCTATAGACGTTTGATTATTGTTACATAAGATATATATATAGAGAGAGAGGGAGAACCTTTCATACATCTTAAAGTGAAAGATGTGTGTCGGAGGCAAACGACATAAGACCCCTGTAATACTAGCTACTCAATATGGTTGCATTTGAATACAGATTGACAACTCATGGTCCGACATCATTGACATTTGCCACTTGACGCTCATATTTCTTTCTACCATCATCATTTTATTCATTAAGTATTGCTGTAAACATCGATGTTTAACACCCAAACAAAATGGGAGTAGTATATACCTTCAGAGCTTCTCCGTGGTATATACTTGTGAAATATATAGACGAAATTCGGTATTGGTGTGAATCTACATCTCGCTTAAACAATTTTTGAATTACTATTTTGAGAGAACACTCAACAAACTACAATGAACGTATGGAAAGATATAACCATACAGGCATTTATTTTTCGTCAGATACAAGATATACAATCACTCTCAAAACGTATATATGCATGCAGTTTCAAATATCAAGAACAATTAGCGGTCGATGTCTATATGTCACTGTTACTAACTGTTTAGAGTCAGACATGTCACTTGTACATTCTTGGAAGCCTTCATGTACCCCATTCGACGATGGGAACTCTTCTCTGATAGTGTTGACAACATAAGCTTATATGGTAAGTCTGTTTATCTGTATACAAGTGGTTGGCCTCGTCTGTCCCAACAATCAACTTAATGAAACGCTACTAGTCTGTTTTGTCTAGTCGAAAGGACCTCAATGGCACTTATACGTCAGGAAACTTACGAGTCTACAAGTAAAGATTGTTTCAAGAACAACGAGAATGGGCCGAATTATTCTATACAAAATCGTCAATAGCAGTTATACATTACTAAGATATGCCTTTTATTACAACTACTGTATACTACTAATTTGGATAATTGACCGCTATCCTGTTCAGCATTGCACACAATTATCATTAAAAAAAAACTTGTAAACAAAATCCTCAAACAAAATAATATATTACATTATAGATTTATAATATATGTATATCCATTAATCAATTAAACGATAATTGACATTCTTTTCACAAATAATTTAGTAAGTGATTTTCAGATGAATTTAAATAAGTAAGAACGAAATGTTAATAAGAAAATAAAAAAAATCATGCATGTTGCACTGTTGTATTTTTTTCAATTAAACACTTTAAAATTGCGGAAGATTTGCGATACTTAGCATTTAAAAATCTCCAGATTAAAACACAAGTTAAGCAAATCCTGTAAAGTAAATCAGATGTGCAATAATTTTTATTTGGGAAATGCAAAATTTAATTTTTAAGGTTAAAAGTAATTTTCTTTAAACTTAATATTTTAATTTTATGCTAGTTACATAGAACGTAATCGGAAATTGTTCAATTTTTATGTTGTATACACTTCCGAAATTAAAACTTTTTTTTTCAATAGATTTATACAATTAAATTATTGTTTCTCTATTGTCATCGGTGTATTTAACTCGCTATATACATGATATACCATTTCTGTTAATTCATTCGAAATGACAACATTCACAGCTGTGTACGCTTGAATTTACACCTGTGAACACCTGAGGCTAAATTGATGCAAGGTAAAGTTCAAACCAATTCTCCTCAAATCGAGAAATATACAATCATTTTACAAAACAATATACACACTCTGTTCACACATGTTTTTCATTGAAATGGTTATCAAAGTTATAACGGCAAATAAAACGTAAAATATTTTCAATTCAAGATCAGTAAAAATGTTCAATAGATATTTTATCAAATAATCCGAACAATAATTTTTGAAATAAATTCAAAACAATTTATATTTATATAATTATACAGGAAGTTTTATTCAATAAGACAAAACGGTACACGCACGTTCATTATGATATTGTGGTTATTAACTACGAAAAACTATCATTTGTGCGCTTTTAATTACGTAGTATTGTGACAAGAAATTAAGACTTTAACAGATTTTATTTTTTCCCAGGATTCAACAAATCGGGCCCACTCTCGTAGGTCAAGCAAAAAAGTTACAAATACTTGATTTTCTCCGTTTTTAGAAGGAATATAAATTTGAAACTTTGTGATTGTGTTTTTTATGTTAAAACGAACATATTTAGATGATAGATAAAAAAATTGCGGATTTTCCCTTTAAAATCATGTTTTTGTAATAAAATAAAATTTCTATTTGTTTCAAATTTTTTTTTGGCTCAGTATATATCAAAATCTAATCTAATCACGTTTACAAAGCATTTGATTATTTCTTCATTTAAATGTATTCTAATCTATTTTAAAAATGATGAATGTAAAATTGATTTTTAGAAAGAACCTTCCTTCTGAGAATTAGATCTATGATCTTAATTAGCAGTAGTTTAACACATGAATAAAGGACAACTATGAAATATTTACGACATTTTCAAGATGTGAATCAGTAAAAAAAAGATCATATGGAATTAAGCAAAGTGTGTATTTTTTTTGCTATATATACTGGGTCGATGCCACTGCTGGTGGACGTTTCGTCCCCGAGGGTATCACCAGCACAGTAGTCAACATTTCGGTGTTGACATGAATATCAATAATGTGGTCATTTTTGTAAATTTTCTGTTTACAAAACTTTGATTTTTTCGAAAAACTAAGGATTTTCCTATCCCAGGCATAGATCACCTTAGCCGTATTTGACACAACTTTGATGACGACTTCAAGTCTAAACCTCCTGATTGCACTTGTGCTAGTTCCCAATTCATATATAATCCTGCTGGCCACGTTATTACCGGTGACCTTAACATTGTTAATAACACTTCTCTACGAAATGTGTTATCGAAAGGTCCGAAATATCGTGAGCCTAAATCCATCAATTGGAAATACAACTTAAAAATTTTGATGGACTCAGTCGAGGATTAAGCCAGGCAATGGGCTTAACGTGAAAAGGAAGACGTAGACACTCTATCCGAATGGATTAAGGCAGTGAGGTCGTTAATACAAATCAGAATCAAGAAACTGAATGAGTCCATCTATGCCCATGCTACGTCAATCTTTAAAGACCCAAATGTTGCTAAACACTTATCCGACCTCCATGATAAATATGTTGTTGTCCCCGCAGACAAAGCCCCAAATAACATCGTTTTTGTCTGTAAAAGTCACTTCATTAATTGCTTGATAAACGAATTAGGTATAGACAATTCACTTGGAAACTCAACATATACCCTCACGACACTTACCAAAGAGGAAATCCTGGATAATCATAGGTCTGTTCTTTGTTCCTTTGGTATTTCAACCAAAGATGAAGAACTGGATCTTCCATCACTGTATTGGCTACCTAAACTACATAAGTGTCCTTACAAACAACGGTATATTGCTGGGTCTTCCAAGTGCTCCACGAAACCTCTTTCTAAATTATTAACATCTATTTTATCAGCAATCAAAGACGGGCTTCAAAGTTATTGTGAAACTGCCTATTCTAGAGGTGGCGTGAATCAGATGTGGATACTTAAAAATTCCAAAGATCTTTTAGAGTACATGAAATCTAACTCTCTTTCATCTTGTAACAATATTAAAACATTTGACTTTTCTACTCTTTACACAAGTATTCCACATTCCAAACTAAAAGACAAATTGAAAGAGTTGGTATTACTTTGCTTCATAAAAAAAGAATGGCCAACGTAGATACAAGTATCTTGTCTTAGGCAGGGATAAATCATACTTTGTAAAGCATCACTCTGTTTCAAACAAAAAATTCTCTGAAACCGATATTATCAAGATGCTTGATTTCTTGATTGACAACATATTTGTAACGTTCGGAGGACGTGTTTTTCAACAGACTGTCGGCATCCCAATGGGAACAAACTGTGCCCCTCTACTTGCCGACTTGTTTCTTTATTATCATGAGGCTGACTTCATGCAGGAACTTCTTAGAAAGAAAGATAAGAAGTTAGCAATATCCTTTAACTCTACTTTCCGCTATATAGATGACGTTCTTTCACTAAACAATTCAAAATTTGGTGACTATGTGGAACGCATCTATCCCATCGAATTGGAGATAAAGGATACTACAGATACAGTTAAGTTGGCTTCATATCTTGACTTACATCTAGAAATTGACAATGAGGGTCGGTTGAAAACAAAACTTTACGACAAAAGAGATGATTTCAGCTTTCCAATTGTGAACTTTCCATTTCTAAGTAGCAATATTCCAGCAGCACCTGCATACGGGGTATATATCTCCCAATTGATACGATATTCCCTTGCTTGCATTTCCTATCATGATTTTCTTGATAGAGGGTTACTGCTCACAAGGCAGCTATTAAACCAAGAGTTCCAAATGGTGAAGTTGAAATCATCCCTTCGTAAATTTTACGGACGCGATCACGAGTTGGTTGACCGTTATGGAATAACCGTTTCACAAATGATATCGGATATGTTCCTTACGTCGTACCTACAATCCCCTTCCCTTTCATGAATATGACCTACCGAATTAGAATATTTACCAGATTTGTAATCACATAAGCAACACGACGGGTGCCACATGTTGAGCAGGATCTGCTTACCCTTCCGGAGCACCTGAGATCACCCCTAGTTTTTGGTGGGGTTCGTGTTGTTTATTCTTTAGTTTTCTATGTTGTGTCATGTGTACTATTGTTTTTCTGTTTGTCTTTTTCATTTTTAGCCATGGCGTTGTCAGTTTGTTTTAGATGTATGAGTTTGACTGTCCCTTTGGTATCTTTCGTCCCTCTTTTATAATCCTGGTACCTTTGATAACTTACTATATCTACAGTAATCGAGGAATCCCATTTTCAGACTTTATTCAAATAAGTAGTGGCAGTATATACCTGCGTTCATGAATGATAAATCCTTGTCTTAATTTTATCTGTGTGATTGAAATTCAAAAGAAAACTTAAACCAAGAAAACGCATCTTAATTGATTAATTATCTTTGATTCCTATAAAACCTTAATGATTTTGGTATAACTATTTCTTTTTTTTTATGATTTTGGATACATAAAAAAAGTTTACTCTGATAATTAAAGTATTTTGCAGGTATATGTAGTTTGTATCAGCAACATTATATTGACATTGATTTTAATGAACGATTCAACAAAGTTTGACAATAATGTGCAAATCGTCAACTCGTACCTTATTTTCTTTACTTGGATCTATAGCTGCTCTTTGCAATAACAATTTCACTATGCTGAAATGTCCACCACCGACAGCTAAATGTAGGGGAGTATTACCTGTATACTAAAATGAAAAGATTGCACTGTGCATAAGCATCAAACGAAAATAAACAAACATAATTTATACAAATTACATTGGCCAACATTTCGAGAAGTGGATGAATTTCCAACCGTTTTTTTGTTTATCGCAATTTTGTTTTAACTGTTAAATAATGTGATTTATGTTAATAGCTTGTGAACATAAAACATTTTCATTTTCACTAAATCCCGTTTACATTGACAATGGTTGCCTGTTTTCCAGAAGTTCGGTTGTTCTGTCTGTTTATTTTCCCATTTTCCACCAAGAAAAACATGGTCCCCTTCGTATAAACAAACATTGTCATACAAATGATTAGAGTATAAAAGCAAAACGTTAGCCAAAAGTTCAACATAATAAAAATAATTCCAAAACCATTTTTTTCAATCGCATTTTTGTACATATGGATTAAGTAAATAACTTGTGTTCATATATCATGTTCATGGTGATGTTAATTCAAATTCCTTTTAAGTTGACAAATATTGCCAGTGTTCCATAAAGTCGGTTGTTCTGACTGTTTACTCCAGCCTCTCCACCAACATAAACTGGTTGCCATGGTATAATCAATATTACTGAACGAAGCTTCATACTCCAACAAACAAAAACACTAACATATCATTGTAAGTTGAATCACACTCATGGTATAACAGTTGGTATAATTACGGTCAGATTTCCAGTTGATACACAAACAAAAGTTAAAATTAGCCTTAAATGCTTTAATTCCAAAATAAAGAATAAAGCCATTTTTTTTACACAAAACAATGCAAATGTAGAAGGAAATGCCTTCATGGAATCTATATATCCTTACACATACACACACGTTACAAAAATTCGTTAAAAACACCCTTGTAGATTTCGAAAAAGAGCAGGCTAATGCCGCTATAAGGCAGCACTCGTACTCGAAAAGTGGAAAGGGATTAATATAAGTTGCAAAACGTGTTTCCCAATCCACTATAGATAAATATTGGTTTTTTTTCACTCTTATTGATTCTTTATTGAATATATTGCTGTTTAACAATTAAACTTGGTGTACAGCATTTTATCAAGTTTCCCTGTTAAATTACCATTAAATGTCCAGGGATAATATTCAGTAAAATTAACTAATAAAATACATTGGTTTAATTATCTGAACACATTGAACTATTATTATAGTTGTTACAAATAGTCTTTGCTACTTCACAAACAAGTATTTTCAGATATATTCATCAAAAAATATCTACACATTCATTTTTATACGAAAATTGATCCTTCATCCGGAACGACTTTGTGGGTTCTTTTATTATCTAATCAGAAACGAATTACGGTCAATGACCTCGCACGACTTTTCGTATGTTTAAACAAAATACAAAAAATCGTGTTGTTGCATTGAAAACATTAGTTTGTGTTCGGTTTTTTTCGAGAGCAGTCCGGCCTTTCTCGAGTGCGTTCGTGTTTTTTCGAGTGATTATACAAATGTCCTACAGCTTAAAATGTTATGTGTTAGTGTATTTATGCTTAAACAATAAACAATAACTAAATGTTCAAAACTTGATGGTACTCAACACGTTGATTGAAATTAATTTGGCTTGTTTAAATTTCATTAAATTTTGACAAAAGATTTTTCTTTGAGGCTTTGACTAGAATATCAAAATTACAAACAAAATTGAACCTGACTCTTCATCGAAAAAAAAATGGTCGAATACATAGCAGTTTGAAAAAAAACTAATTTTGATTATTGAGAAGCTTCATATTTTCTAAACAATAGAACGTGACTAAAATGTTGAGCTGGTTTCACAGAGTTATCTCCATGTATTGCCATGTACCACTATCGTAGAGTGATTGTATCGGACACAAATTAAGGCTTAGAAATAGAAACGTCTACTTGCAACGGTACATGTATTGGAACCCTGAATAGCTAACGTAACAACAACGGTGACGTCGTGTACAATAGAGAGCGGTAGCGGGAACACATCAAGTGCAATTCTTAACATTATGGGGGCCAGCAAATGAATTTAATTACAATAAATTGAAAATAAATCTATAGGCTTTATTTATGTATAAAACTATGGAAGTAAAACAATGATATACATATAGCAACAAACGAAACCACTGAATTACAGGCACATTCAAATAGCCGATTGTATGATACATGTAGCAGATGCTCATTTGGTCCCTTTTGTGTGGTTTCTTTTACCATTGGATGATATTGTACAACAAACTAACAAATATGGCTGCTAACTATGAATAAAATAACTATGGATTATATTTCGACAAAAAGTACCGTGACAGCTTCTTGTTTGAAATACATTATTTTTATTGCTGTTTGATATATGTATGCATGAAGTGTTTGCAAGTAGACGTTCATTAAATTCATATCTCCTCTAAAATAACAATATATTCTTTTAAACCTTTCAGAAGTTATAAACACCTCTCCTATATATTTATTCAACATGTTCAAATCTCAGCAGAAAAATACAAAAATCAACAAATAATTAATATCAAACACATGAGATCAATTACTGTTACTACATCGGTGTTTGTCTCAGGCTGATGGATAAAATTAAGAATTGAAATGGAGAAGACGTCAAAGAGACAACGACCCGACCTAAAAACATAAAATAGCCGAAGGCAGCCAATGCAGGGTCTTCATCGCAGCGTGAAAATCCAGCATCCGGAGGCGGGATTCAGCTTACCCTATTAATTAATAGAGTACAAGTCCAGTGAAAATGGACGTCACACTAAACTCTAAAACATATAAATGATCTAAAATCATTTTAGACAAAGTGATGCTCCCTCACTCCAGTCTGAACTGTAACTGTAGGCCCTAACTGTATTATAACAAAGTAATTATGAGAATTTATTTGAGATATTATTGCGCCCCTGCTGTACAATTTTATGTTGAAAATTGTTTAAAAAAACATAAATCATAATGTCATGTCTTTGAGTTTTGATGACAAACTGTTGCAGTAGTATATTGAGACAAATAATAAGTTCAAAGGGGCGTAGCTCCTAAAAAATAACCTGAAACATAATTTCATGTCGATATGCACATCTACATGGTATGTCCTTATTATCTACTATTCCACATGCACACCTTCAGTATATGTACAAATAGTCAGAAAAGTAAAAACTGTGGGAGGAGTTATCCGGAAATTATATGCACCTCTTATTCAAGCATATACTCCCATTATGACAAAGATATCTCCCAAAAGAGCAAATATTACCTTCGACATATATACAAACAGACAGCCAAGTAAAAAAATCCTAGGATTCAAACTGTATGATGAGTTGTGTGGAATAAATATATACCCATAATGGGACGGAAAGACGGACAGACGGAAGGATGAACAGATAGGGGTAAAACAATACCCCCCCTAAAAAATACAAAACATACAAGACTAGCAAAAACCAGAGGCTCCTGACTTCAGACTGTCGCAAAAATGCGAAAGGGGGATTAAATAAGTGTTGAGATATCTCAACCATTCCCCTATACCTCTAGCCAATGTATAATAAATAAACACATAACAATACGCATATATAGTGAAACTCAGCTTAAAAGAAGTCTGAGTCCAATGTCAGATAAGGTAACAAATAAAACTTGATACGCCAGGGGCACATTCTCCGTGTTCAAAATATACATGAAATATTTGTCACTGTACCTTGTCTATTCTATGAATTCTAACCCTGAGTTTTTATTCCGCTACCGTGAAGCGAAGAAATCCTCGCTCAAAACTCCGATGAACCTCCTATTGCACCCATTAGTAGATCTATAAAGATTTGATTCCATTAAATGAAATGAACTTAATTTATGACCTGCATGTACGTGTCGCTAAGAACAGGACCATATAACAAATGGTCAATATAAATTATCAGTGTTATTTTCTCTATGGGATGTGTGCATGCTCTTTTGTTAATATTGACGCAATTTTTTATCATTTCTTACTCGGACTAACAGGAGAAGCAGAGTCTAAGAGCATAATTGAGTGTTAAATAAATAAAACATAATATTATATTATGTGATGATCCGAATTATGTGAATGACCGACACTAGTAACTGAATTTCTCCCCCTTTCGCAACGGGGATAAAATGCTTCTTTTGAAATATCCCTGACACTCAGAAATGAGATTTCCCAGATTCTTGATAACGGGTGCTTGATTTTGTATATTACACGTCAGTTGAGAAATATGAGACATATCATTGACTAAGTCTCTTTTTACTAAATCACTAACATAAAACACTTACGGTAGTACATTTCATGATAAATAATTGCACTGGATGATCTAGGGGGTGGGGATCTGGGGGCCTGAACCCCATTTTATTTGACAATCAAAAATGAGAATCAAAGCCTTTGAAAGGCGACATATGGTTGGAACAACCCTTTTAACTTTGGTACTGTTGAAACCTGTACATTAATGCTATGGTAACATATTTATTATTTATAAAGCTGTTCGTCACAGTTCAATGAATGATTCTGCATAATAAGGTGGCCCGTCTTTACGTTCAGTCGTTGCAATCAACACTGTCACTGAGTGGTAAAATACAATCGAAAAACTACCGAAATTTGAAGTTTCTTTCTGTTATCAAATGACCATTGTATAAGTGCTTCCGATCCTTCACAACATCTTGTCAGATCTCTGTTCAATTTATGTTTCAACTCAAGGCCTAGCAAATATATTGTTTTTCTTTCAAATATTAAGCTCTGTCATGGCTGAAATCTCTTTCCAGGAGCTAAATATATCTTAAACGTCTCATAATTCGAGAATAAGTTCATTTTTGCATTGGTACAGCAGCCATCTTGGATGCTGTAATCATATGATTAAAGTTAAATGCACCTCAAAGAGGTGGATTAAGTTTAACGACAGTTTTAGCCTTTTTAACGCCGTGTTAAAATTAACGACAAGTTGAACAACACACTAATCATATGATTAATTTTAATCGAATGATTAAGAAATTTTAACGACGCGTTAGCACTAACGACAAGCTGAACAACAGACCCCTGGCACCTTTGATAACTATTTACACCACTTGGTCGATGCCACTGCTGGTAGACGTTTCGTCCCCGAGGGTATCACAAGCCCAGTAGTCAACATTTCGGTGTTAACATGAATATCAATAATGTGGTCACTTTTGTAAATTTCCTGTTTACAGAACTTTGCATTTAAAAAAAAAAAAAAATTCTTATCCCATGCATATTTTATCTTATCCGTATTTGACACAACTTTTTTGAATTTTGGATCCTCAATGCTCTTTGAATGAATTTAATTACAATAAATTGAAAATAAATTATGAAAATTTCCCTTTGAATTACTGTCTCTGATAAATATAAAACTTTGAATATCTTTAATTGTCTTTGATATTGAGCATGCATAAAATAAAATCATTTCTATAATAAAGCACGAACAGTTAACAGTCCAGATAATTATACGATAGTCTCATTTGGTCCATATTTTTATCTTTTCCTTTGCATCGGTCTTCGCTCGTCTGGCGGGTAGTATTTCATCACACGTTAGAACATCATAACTTGGTTGATTGTAAATCAAATAAAAAAAAATCATAAGCGTCATCACACGAGTTTATGTAAGGATAATGCAAAAATAGATACAGAAGATAGTGTGAACGTAAGTACCATTCAACACAGCGCGGAGGAAACGGACACAATTTTACATTCACAGGCAACCGCAAATTAATCCTGTAAGTTCAGGACTACAATCTTTAGATGCCAACATTTTTTTTGATGAGGGCGCACAGAGGTCGTTCATCACAGAAGACTTGGCCGCTAAATTGCAGTCATCAATAACTGGCACAGAAAGTTAAAATTTATCTGGGTTCGGGGACAGCGCAGAAAGTACAAAAATTATACACTTAAAAACTGCGACTATTTATTTGCTCATCAACGAAGGAAAATTGCCGATCAGAGTATTGATCGTACCGGAAATCGCCGCACTACTAAAAAAATCCGCCAAGCTGCTCAGTTATCGTACTTTTCCGGGATTAAACTCGCACATCCAGTAATCGCGAACGACAATTTCCAAGTCTCAGTACTCGTAGGAGCTGACTACTATTGGTCAATTATAGAAAACCATATCATTAGAGGTGAGGGGCCTACTGCAGTGAAATCAAAAATAAGTTATTTACTGTCAGGACCACTTCACGGTACACCAAGTTACAATGGCCAGCCAACATATATGATGAATGTAATGACATCAAGAAAGACAGAAGAATGCGACCTATATATTGCTATTTGTCATATCTTATAAGTTACATGCAGAGTACATATGTAAGACCCAGATTCACGTACGGTCTCTAATGAACATCCGTCCCTCAAACCGCCGTCCAAATCATGCATCACAAAAAGATATCCTCAAATCGATGGCCAATGTTATGCCTATCCAATCGACGTCAAATTTTTGGTCTCACTGAACGACGTCCATTTTTTTACTTCTCTAATTGACGTTCATTTTTTTAGCTTCTCTAGTCTAAGTCCGTTTTGGACACAGAGTACAAAATCCAACTGAACCGAAATCAGCTGATTTTTTTTTAAACAAAGAAGTGGTATCATTGCTTATGAGAACAATTGATATAGGCCAACGTTCGGCCTTCGAAAATGAAAAACGCCCATACCGAATAAACAGCTATAAGAAGCCTCAAAGTGACAAATGTAAAACAAATAACTACACAGTTGATGTACAAAATAACGCACGAAAAACAAAAATGCAACAACGACAACCACTAAATTACATTATTCTGACTTGGAACAGGCACTTACATACATAATGTGGCGAGTACATACATTTATAATTTTACGGGGTTAAACATGTTAGCATATTTCAACCCCTCTTTCTAACCAGTTAGAATTGTGATGTAACAGTACAACATAAGAACGAACTATAAAAACCAGTTGACACTTTTAAACATATTCTGTGTCACAGATATAAAAATCTATTTTTTGATGCATTACCTACTAGTATGTCAACAAGTTGTGTAATTTTTAAATTTTGGAGATTTAAGCTACATTAAAATTAGGTGATGTGATATGATTTCCAATAGGACAGGACAACTATCCATAAGAGTTCAAATAAAATGAATGTTAGAAATTATAGGTAACCGTACGGCTTTCAACAATAAGTTAAACCCATATCTGTATATTGTCTATTGTTGCAGACTGAAAAATGCTCTCTAGATTTTTTGATTTATTTTTGTAGTTGGGTTGTTTTCTCATTGACTAACACTGATATGCATGATGCATGTATTTTTTTAATATATAAATATGAATACCACACTACAATATAAATCGATTGGATCAATATTTTACAAAGATAAACATTAATATATATATTATACTATTTCGGGTTTAAAAAATCTTTGAAGGAAGTATGTATAAATCCTTGAAAATTTAGTTGTCATCAGAACCCTACAAAACATGAACATGTATCAGTGTAAATCCAGTAATTAATCATTTTTTTATATTTAACATCGATTTGAGAAGACTATACAATCAATCGGACGTCGTTTTAGCAATACATGACATCAAGTTGGACGTCGATTAGAGTAACAAAATATTGGACGTCGATTTTAGAACGTGACATCAGATTTGGACGTCGATTTGAGGAACAGACGTCGATTAGAAACTGGACGCCGATCTGAGTCTAACATATATTCGTGATGTACTTATCATAGATAATTCGGATTGAGACATCCATACATATAGTGTGCTAAGCTGATGAACTATTAATGTCATTGTTAATTACTTATGGGATTTAATTTTAATTTTATTGTCAATGGGAATAGAAATGGAGCGGGTTAGGTATGTGTGGTTTTTTTTTAAATTTCATTCAAGGATTTTTATGTGTTCGTGGAGGGATTGGGTAGGAGGAAAGGTCTCCTTTAGTATAATATGTTTTGTCACATAGCATTTTTCTGATTCCTCACTGTTGTCTAGATTTTGACCACAAGGTCTTAAAAAACCCCTGCTTCTACATAAATAAACACAGTTCATTTTTTTTTTATAAAAATAGAAATTTGTGTTTAACATGAATGTGAAAGTTAACTCATAATATGCACTACAAACTGTTTCATAAAATATATTTCAGGCAATTCCAATTAGCAAAAAAACTATTCAAATACTCCGTTGCTTGAAGCTTTAATTCTAATCCAATATTGCAACGTTTTAAACATACAAGTAGAAAACTTTTATCTAAATTATACATTCAAAATGTTTAGATTTTATTCGGACTAAGTCTTAATGATAAAATAAATATAAAGTTTAGTTCGTTGAAGACTAATAAGGGCACCACGTGGCGGATCCAGTCAGTTTAAAACTGTGTAGTCAACCCAAGATAAAAAGGGGGTTCCAGACATATGTTTCCATTCAAAAACATTGATCGTTAAAAAGGGGGGTTCCAGCTCTAGGACCCCATCCCCTTGGATTACCCAACAAGGTGGGTTCCTATATTTTTGTATGCTAAGCGTATCCGGTCGTCGTATTTTTAATCCAAACTCGTATATGCCTCAGTATGTTCGACTATGAATGTTTTTAAACACTGATTGCAAAGCCACCACGAAAGGTTTCGATAAATCTCCATTCTCGCGTTACCGATACAAGGACTCTTTAAATGTCACTGGTTTTCCAATGCTATGATAATGCTGCAGTCTAGGTTTTGCCGATATATTAATAATCGGCGAGTCTTTTTCACATGTATCAGCATGGCGTATTATATCCTGTACAGGCGTCAAACTATGCATCATATATTAAAAAAATATATTTTAGCACGCTTCAGAATATTTTTATATTTGTCAAATTAAGATTGCCAAGTAACATAGTGAGTGTTTAAAGAAAAAGATGTGGTATGATTGCCAATGAGACAACTCTCCACAAGAGCCCAAATGACAGAGACGTTAACAACTGTGGGTCACCGTACGGCCTTCAACAATGAGAAAAGCCAAAACCACATAATCAGCTATAAAGGTCACACATTATTGAAGAAATCACATATGTCCGTTGCCATGGACGATATATTCATTGTCTTAACCTAAAAAAAAAACAACCTGTATATTTTCTCCATAAAGAACACACAAGAATATGAAGTCATTATAGTATAAATATGCACGAGCATAACGATCAACTGAGATATGTAAACATCATACGAAGGGGTAAAGGGTATGTTACCTTTTCATTTATTCAACTTGGTGCCAAAGTTTTTAATTTTCTTCTTCAAAATATTTTTCAAGTGAGTCTATCCTAAATAGACCAACCAGTGGTGTGGTTTATGTTTGTTATGATAAGCCTGTCTTAGAGTGACCAGGGGATCTCAAATTGTGACTGAGAGAATGATTTGGCTTTCATTCATAGTCACTTCGATGGCTGTTCTTTCGTTTGGGGAATGGGTGTTCTGACTCGCCAACATACTGTTTACCACATTTACACTAAAGATGATAAAACAGCATTGTGTAGTCACTGTGATTTAAATACTAACTCGATAACAAATATTAACAGATACTAGTAGAAGAAACTTGATAGTTTAATATAACCGGAAATGCTTTATGAATGCCTGCTCAAATTTCCTTTTTGAAATAATGGAACTCTTATAATTTAACTTGTTCGTATGAAAAATGTTATGATTCTGACTTTGGTAGATGTACTTTTTTTTGCCTTGAACTATGTCTTTGCAATTGATTACAGAACTAATTTGTGTTATATATTTATAACAAAGACACAATATGTGTTATCTCTTTCATCTTGTAATAGTATTAAAACATTTGACTTTTCTACACTTTACACAAGTATTCCATATTCCAAACTAAAAGACAAATTGAAAGAGTTGGTATTGCTTTGTTTCATAAAAAATGAATGGCCAAATTGAACGTAGATACAAGTATCTTGTCTTAGGGAGGGATACATCCTTCTGTGTGGCCCTCTTAGGAAGAAATGGTATCAGATATGTTCCTTACGTCGTTACTTCAGTCTCCTTCCCTTTCATGAATGTGACCTACCGAATTAGACAGTTTACCGGATTTGTTATCACATAAGCAGCATGACGGGTGCCACATGTGGAGCACGATCTGCTTACTCTTCCTGATCACCTGAGATTGTTCTAGATTTTGGTGGGATCGTGTTGCTTATTCTTTAGGGTTCTATGTTGTGTCATGTGTACTATTGTTTGTCTGTTTGTCTTTTTCATTTTTAGCAATGGCGTTGTCAGTTTATATCAATACCAAAATTTATGATAAAAGAGATGATTTTTCATTTCCTATCGTTACTAATAAATTTGTATATGCTGATGTTCCCTTGTCACCATCTTATGGTTTTATACATCTCAACTTATGAGATTCGCTCTTGTATATAACAACGTATTAGATTTAAACGAGATACATTTGTTTTTTACTGAATAAATTATTACACCAGGGTTTTCCATATCACAAACTAGTAAAAACATTTAGTAAATTTTATCTTCGGGACAACGATATCATTCGTAAATATAATTCAACATGCAGACATCTTATACGTTCAAGTATATGCCATCCAATTTTTAATGGTTATATTTTTTACTGAGCTAAAACAATGTCGGCATTCACCTCAAAGCTAACAAAATCTTAAACAGACTTAGTAAGAAGGGATATAGTTACGGTACTGTTGTCAGGACATTAAAGATTGAATATTTTGGCTTTAAAATTGATTCACTTTGGGTCTTTGCATCGGAAATAAACACATCTATCATGAAACCAGTTGTTGGCATGATACGGGTTATGTTCTTCTCACATATTTTATGATGGTATAGTGGTAAACTTGATTGTATATGCCTATGATCAAGACATAGTCTTTCAATTAGTTTAATTTCGATCTGGAGCGGGCATGTAACTTAACTGCTAGGAGTGCTTTGTAAATTTATGTATCATCGTCATTTTCTTTAGTTTCTTTTGTAACTTATTCTGACATCGGACTCGGACTTCTTCTGAACAGTGTGTTCCTGTGCGTATTGTTGTGTGTTTGTTTTTGATATATGGGCTGGATCAATAAGGTGAGGGTTGAGATCTAAAAAAAAACATGTTTAACCCCGCCGTATGTTTGCGCCTGTCCCAAGTCAGGAGCATCTGGCCTTTTTTAGCCTGGTATGATTCTTAATTTTAGTTTCTTGTTTTTATTTTGGAGTTTTGTATGACGTCCATTATCACTGAACTAGTATACTTTTTTGTTGAGGTGCAAGCTGAAATACGCCTCCAGGTGCGGGAGTTTTTCGCTGCATTGAAGACCCATTGGTGGCCTTCGGTTGTTCAATTCTCTTTGGTCGGGTTGTTTTCTCTGACATATTTCCATTTCTATTCTCAATTATTTAGTATCAAACCACTAAATATGTATGTATGAATGACCAATTCATTTTCTTTTTACATAATATGCTTGACAATTGCATTGTGTGAGAGTAATAACGGTAGCCAAAGTACGCATATAGTTGTTATCAAAAATATAAAATATATAAATATAAATATGTATACAAATATCAAATGAATGCGTGTACCAATGATTATACATAATGGGATGTAGAGATTAATATATAAGAAATGATCATTATAATATAATTTACTTTTACTTGTTTCATTTTTATTCTCCACCCGTAAGTTAGAGTGTTATGATACGTGGACGCTGTGGGTTTACGTTACAGAGGAATAAAAATTGAAAAAAAGGATATCAAATTGTTCTTCTATAGATACCAAAGGGACAACAAACACCATACGTCTAAAACAAACTGACAACAAAATGGCAGAAACTAAAACAAACAACGTTTACAAAACATTGAATAGAAATTTGAGGCTGAGGAACACACACCATATTTAAAAGCAAGGGACACGCTCATGTGCTTCAGAAAAATAGTGATTTGTACATAATTTAGCTTTGTTTACCTTTTTTTCAAATTCAATTTTACTTGTTTACTCAACTGTAGATACTTAGAAAAGATTGGTACAACTAATATGACAACCAGTTTGAAATGTAAATGTTTGCCTCAACGATTTAATAAACGTAACAAATGGCACAGTTAAAGTTGACCACACATAGACCTACTTTATTCCTCACACTTCATACCTTATTCTTTTGATTGGGATCTATATTTGATGTTTTGAGTAACAATTGGACCAATTCGAGCTCTCCACTTCTAGTAGCTTTGTGTAAAACAGTGTTCCCATCCTGAAATAAACAGTTGAAATATATCAAGGTATAGCCAATATTCTATTAAAGAAAAAAATGTCATTACATGTATGTAAATTATTAAACAAATAAAATAAATATTAAACAAAGTTGTGTAACATATAACAGTATAAGTTACGTGTATCGAGTCTGATTAAATGTGAATCCACCTTACTCGAATAATTGAATGCTTATTTTTCTTTGCAAAACAGCCATTGCCTAACGGCAACTGAATTACGCGCCGTGGATAACTTTGAAGTTCTTGTGAGTATTGTACGTCCGTTTCCCTTTGAGGTTTAAAGATTAGTTGAGAGTGGGTACTTAAATGTCGATGTAGGCCAACGATAGTTTTGGTTGACTATAGAACGGTTTAAAATCCTCTTTAGTGGTACAATCCCTACCTTGTATACTTTTTTTAGGTCTATAGTCGTTCTTTCTAATAACAGTTTTACTATTTTGAATCTCTCTTCTTCTGCAGCTATATCAAATGGAGTGCTCCCATCCTAAAACAGAAATGCTACGATGTTCAGAAAAACAAACAGAAAGGGTAGTAACAATGTGCCAATTTAATCTAAGTAATTGTGAAGGCAATAATTCATGTTGATACATCAATAAAATAAGGCTAATGACTTATCATGCTTATTAGAATATATAAAATAAAATCATTTTCACTTGATATGTTTAAGTACATTGTATATCTTTTGAAACAGGTCATTTGTATTGATTTTAGTTTTGAGCTTTAGTGAACAAACATGGTCGACGTGTTTTCAACTCTCATCTATATTGACAACGATTGCCAGTTCCCCAACAGAAGGTGGGTGGTTCTCTTAGTTTACTCCAGCTCTTTCCACCAAATAATACTGGTTGTCATTATGTTATTACTGTCACAAAACGTGGTATTAAACATGTTATTCACCGACAAACCAATGAACACTCATATATTGAAGATATCATTACGGACAGACCTCTACACAGAGGCAATTTAAATTGGATACGATGGAATTTAAGTAGTTTAAAGTATTAAGCAGAAACAAACACATTGCCTTATCTACATCATTTGATACCAGGCGAAAGTTGTTTCATTTGGGAATCAGATCACATCTTCTAATTTTAAATAAGGTAATCATTAAATAAAAAAAACAAACATTTCAAATAGTATTACCAGGTCAAATTAACAAGAAAGTACGATTTGAGAGAACTAACAGTTACTGGAAGCTAGTTAAAAGCCAAACACAATAACTAATAAGAAACCGTACACTGAAGATGATAAAAGAGCATTGTGTAGTCACTGTGATTTAAATACTAACTCGATAACAAATATAAACAGATACTAGTAGAAGAAACTTGATAGTTTAATAGAACCGGAAATGCTTTATGAATACCTGCTCAATTTGTTTTTGAAATAATGGAACTCTTATAATTTAATTTGTTCGTATGAAAAATGTTATTATTTTGACTTTGGTAGATGTACTATATTTTGCCTTGTCAAACTATTTAAACAACCAGTTCATCTGTCACCATTGTACAATTATGAAAAATGACCCACTATGAACTATGTCTATGCAATTGATTACAGAACTAATTTGTGTTATATATTTATAACAAAGACACATTATGTGTTATCTCTTTCATCTTGTAATAGTATTAAAACATTTGACTTTTCTACACTTTACACAAGTATTCCACATTCCAAACTAAAAGACAAATTGAAAGAGTTGGTATTGCTTTGTTTCATAAAAAAAGAATGACCAACGTAGATACAAGTATCTTGTCTTAGGGAGGGATAAATCCTTCTTTGTAAAAGATCACTCTGAGTCAAACAAAAATTCTCTAAAACTGACATTATCAAGATGCTTGATTTTTTTTGATTGACAACATATTTATTACGTTCGGATGATGTGTTTTTCAACAGACTGTCTTAATATAAATTTAATACTTAACAATAAACAATAAACTTGTGGCCAAGAAGTTATGCCACAAGCATGAGGTGTCAATACTTTTATGTACACCAGATCCAGATTTCGACAATAAATGTCTCTTCAGTGATGTTAGGGATCGAAACGGTATAAATATATTTACAATATAACTGGTTTTTTTTTAGATCATGACAAATGAACATTTACAACTAGCAAAGACGTCAATACACAAAAAGTTCCCGATACAGTATGATTTAAGTAATTTATTAATACGAGAGACACATGATGCTACACAAATGCCATGCTTACGAGTGAACCCTCTAGATCAAGCAGATGTAAGAAAACCACAAAGCCAAAACCACGATGCTCGTTAGACATACACATAGTCACGTCCGAACCATAAGGGACTTAATAGTAAGAATACAAATAAAAGTAAAACGGCAAAAGTAATACAATAATACACAACTTCAGCACCTGAAACCAAAACCTCAAGAACATCCTGTATGATTTGTCAGGTTAACAATAAATAAATGCCTGTAAGATCGGGGTACGTTTACATGAACCTTCTGACAATATGGCTCATTAACGTTTTGCTGAGACACCAAAAACATTTTTAAAAGTCTGAAAATCGTATTTTTTAAGAAATTCATACGCCAGACGCGGGTAAATATGATATATCTGTTCCAATTGCCCAAATGAAAATCACGCAGAGAGATCCTTGTCCTGTGCAGTTTATTTTAAACGTTCAGGCTTTTAAATTTTAAATTTTTACACTTTAAGTTGTCAAATAAATTCAGAGGCATTGGCATTCTTTACATATAAGTAAAGGCATGTTTAGCAAACTAGTATTGAACTTTGAAAATGAATGACTTATGATATTTATATTACAGTAACTGTAGTTTTATCTTTACAGTCTTCAATGGGTCTGACATATTATATATTTGTAAATTCCAAACCACAAGGGTTATTCCACTAGTATTAAACTAAGGAGCAATCTATTCCTTTAAATCTTAAACTTTGTAAATATAGATAAGAAAAGTTGAAAGATCCATGATTTGCTTCAAGGCTTCATAATTATATTCATTGAATGTCCTTTTGTATTTAATTATTCTTATAATTATACATTTTCAAACCCGATTTTTTAGATAAAGTAAAAGTATTTTCCCCCAAAGAAGAAAACACTAAGAGAGCAAAACTTCCGTCTTTTTCTTTATCTTTTATTTCCATGATTATTTTTTTAGGTACTTCGGATAAAAAAGACTTATATTTACCTTAAATTGTATTAAATATAATGGAAGTTCAAATTAACATAAGTCATAAACCAAAAAATATGGATTTTTTTTAAATTGTTTACAATTAACCTTGATTTTTTTTCTTTCTTTAAAGTTTATTATATATTTAAAAAAAAGATCAATGTTTATTAAGGCGAACATTTATTTGAAAATGAATCAGATTTAAAAACATCTTAAACTAGGTTAAAAATTGGAAATTTATTTTAATTGAATATAGTTTAAATTCTAGTTCATTTCGATTTTTTTCAGTGCAATGCATAGATTTTATTTCAATTTGAAATTTGATATGCATAAACTATGCATTTAATTTTATATTAAATGGGTGCATTTCAAGCAGTGAGCTTTTTATTTAGAAAATAAATAATTTTCTTTTAATCAGACTCATCAATCATAAAAACACAGATGATTGATCTATGCTGTTTGATATGAAACAAAGAAAAACATTTTTGTTCGGGTTTAAAACACATTTGATCATATATCATGCAATATATCATAATCAGAATCATATCTTCAGTTGGTAGTGAACTTAATTAACTGTGTGCATCTTTTTTTTACAATAATACTACATCTACAGTCATCGAGTTTTCCCATTTCCACACTTTATCAGATAAGTAGTTGTTGTATATACATACGTTAATGAATGATAAATCCTTTTCTTAATTATCAGTGCAATTGAAATGCAAAATAAACCGAAACTAAGAAAACAAATCTTAATAGATTGACTGTCTTTGATTTCTATAAAATCAAAATTATTTGAGTTGAAGTGTGTTATGGTATTTCGAATGTTATCAAAGTGAGATGGTTAGCGCTATAAAACCAGGTTTAATCCACCATTTTCTACATTTGAAAATGTCTGTACCAAGTCAGGAATATGAAGTTCTTGTCCATTCGATTTTGATGTGTTTTGTTTTTGATTTTGCCATGTGATTATGGACTTTCCAAATTGATTTTCCTCTAAGTTCAGTATTTTTGTGATTTTACTTTGGATGACGTTAAGCTTTTTGCATTCTAAAAATTTAGGTATTTTGAAGAGATGTATATAGAATTTATAAGCAACATTATTTTGAAATTGATTTTGATGAAAGATTCAACAATGTTTTACAAGTATCAAAGAAAAACGTCATCTCGTACCTTATTTTCACCGTTTGGATCTATATCTGCTCTTTCTAATAACAATTCAACTATGTCAAGATTTCCACCTCTAGCAGCTGAGTGTAAGAGAGTTTTATTAGGCTAAAATAAAAAAGCTTGTACTGTTCATAGCATGATATGGAAGCTAACAAAAACAATTATATTACATGATAAAATTACAAAAATGTATTTGTCATCATTTCGGGAAGTCAGTGAAATTCAGTCTTTTTTGCTAATCGCAATTTGATTAAAACTGTATTTATAAATTACTTGTATGCATAGTACATTTCCATGGTGATGTGTAATCGTATCCAGTTTTCATTGACAACGGTTGTTTTGTGTGTTTATTTTCCCATCCTCTACCAACAAAAAACCTAATCGCCTTGGTATGGTCATTATTGTACGTGGCGTCTTACTCAAAAAACAAATACACAACAATATCATTGTTAGTTGTATCGTACGTGTAGTATAACAGTTGGTATCATAATGGGCAGATTTGAAGAAAGATGTTACAATCAAGGCAATCGAAATAGGACAAGAAATTGTTCAAGTTGTCAAAATTATATAACAGAAACAGACAAGCTGCTTACATTTACGTCATTTGTGACGGAGTTGAAAGTTGTTTTGTAAGCAATAATATCAAATTTACTTTTTTTAATATGTATTATGATATGTGTAATTAAAATAACATTTTTCTTTCTTTTTATTCCATGTCTCAAACGATTTAGCAATTGTACTACTAAACTAATTTATTCATATTTTTTGGGAGTTATATCAATAAAACATTTTCAGTTTTATTCTTATTTGGTTTAATGAAAGATTTTTCAAAGTTGGACTTTCCTGTAAAGGACGTCATCACATACCTTATTTTCTTTCTTCGGATCTATATCTGCTCTTTCTAATAGCAATTTAACAATGTTGATGAATCCACCTTCAGCAGCTGCGTGTAAGGGAGTGGCACCATACTGAAATTAAAGGTTTACAATGTTCATATTATCATACAGACGTGTAATACAAACTATGTCATACAAATGATTAAAGTACAAAAAACAACATTAGCTAACAATTCAAGAATGATGAATTTCAAAATAGTTTTTCTTAATCGCATTTTTTTCTGAGACTTAATAAACTGTGTATTCGAATCGCATTTAATATAACATAAAGTAGTTTGTTCTATTTGTGTACTCCATTGTCATCCCCAACAAAAACCGACAAAAGCTGTATACTCCAATAGAAAACAAATACACCAACAACATCATGGTAAGTTATCCTACACTCTTTGTATAACTGTTTGTATCATTACGGGCAGATTTCCGAAAATAGGTCTCAGTGCACGAAATAAAAGAGTGTCGAAAGATACACGAGAGATCGATAGACAACGCCACAACGTAAAAAGTAAAAGACAAACAGACAAATGATAGAACAAAATACACGCATCTGGTGCTCATCTTATTACAAACCCAGTCAATAGTCTAATTATGTAGGTCATGTTCGTCAAATGGGTAATGGGATTGTATTTACGATGTAAGGAACATATACGATATGATCTGTGAAACGACTATTCCGTAATGGTCAACCAACTCGTGATGGCGTCAGTAAAATTTACGAAGGGATGATTTCAACTTTAACTTTTGGAACTCTTGGTTTAATAGCTTCCTTGTGTGCCAGAACCATCTATCAAGGAAATCATGTTAAGGTATACTAGCCTGGGAATATCGTATCAATTGGGAGATACTGTATCTGTGTATCCTTTTTGTCTAATTCGATGAGATAAATGTGTTCAACATAGTAACCAAATTCTGAATTATTTAGTAAGAGTATCTTTCTTCCTAAGAAGTTCCTGAATGAAGCCAGCCTCATTATAATAAAAAACGAAGTAGGCAAGAAACGGGCTCAATTGGTTCCCATTGGAATGCCAACAGTCTGTGGAAAACACGTCCTCCAAACGTAACAAATATGTTGTCAAGTGAGAAATTAAGCATCTTGATAATCTTAGTTTCAGAATTTTGTTTTGTTAATTTGATTCAGAGTGATTCTTTACAAAAAGAATGTTGAAGGTTTCTTTCCAACTGATGTATTTAGGCTGACGAAATTAAGGACCTTTGGATAACACATTTCGCAGGGAAGTGTTATTGACAATGTTGAGGTCAACGGTAATAACGTTGCCAGCCGGATTTTAGGTGAATTGTGAACTAGCACAGGTGCAGTCAGGAGGTTTAGATTTGTTGTCAATATTGAAATTTTACAAAACCTGTTTGTTATTCGACATTTTGGTTGCAATTGGTTTGGTATAGGTATAAGACATGATTGGTACAGACTGGTTTTTGGTGGGGTTCGTGTCTTTTATTCTTTAGTTTTCTATGTTGTGTCATGTGCACTATTGTTTGTCTGTTTGTCTTTTTATTTATTATCCATGGCGTTATCAGTTTATTTTAGATTTATGAGTTTGACTGTCCCTTTGCTATCCTTTGTTTCTTTTTTTATAATTTATGCACATACAGATTTAGTTAATAACTTCTGTACATAAGGACTAAGTTAATATATTTTGTACACTCAGCATGCTCATGGTGACATGTATTCGAATCCCTATTCAATTGATAAAGACTGCTAGTTTTCCAGAAAGTCTGTTTTTCTGTCTATTTCCTACAGGTTCATCCTCCAACATTGTCAAACACTTAAAGTATTGATTAAACCAAATACGTACACATAGAAATAATATATCCACAAACCTATACCATTACCAGACATAACAAACAAATACAGACATATGTCTGAATGAATTGTTCCTTGGAGTATAGTAAATAGGCACTCGTTTGCGAAAAACAAAACAGATAATTGAGATCTATAGTGTCCATGAAATCATGCTTCATGATTGTTAGATACAATAATGTACCAACGAGGAACTCAACGGTGAAATCAAAAAGATGAAGTCTGTAAAAACTGACAAAACCAATGGAAAGACCTGACAGTAACTGACATATTCTTGACTTGGTATAGGCAATTTTAAAAGAAAATGTTGACGTTAATGTGGTTTATAGCTCGCTCAAACTCCCATTTACATGACAATTATATATAGTTCCATTAAATTGATAATGTTGCTTGATCAATCAAAACAATCTAAATTGTTTGACGTGACAATAATTGGGATCTAGCAGCATATATAGTATACATACATTATATCAACTATTTGTTTTAGATCATGACAAACACACAGTCACAACTAGCAATGATATCAACACTAAATAAGCGTTTGACGATGATAATTAATAGAACTTCATAATCACATCTTAAAAAATACAGTTTGATTTAAGTAAACTATTGCTACGAGGCACACAAATCAAAGCCCGCTATACAAATGGCATGCGTCCGAGTCAAACCTTTAGATTCAGCACTATCGGGAGTCCAAAAAATATAAAACACAAAAGCTGTATCATCATATACATAGTCATGTCAGGAGTCTTAGGACCTTAAGGGAAATAATAGTAAGAATACAAATATACGGAAAACTGCCAAAGTAATGATATGATACAGTGTCAGAAACAGAAAACATTAACTTAAGACCATTATAGTATTTTGCAGATATGCGTAGTTTGTATAAGCAACATTATATTGGCATTGATTTTAATGAACGATTTAACAAAGTTTGACAATAATGAACAAAACGTCAACTCGTACCTTATTTTCTTTACTTGGATCTATATCTGCTCTTTGTAAAAACAATTTCACTAAGTCGAGATTTCCACCACTGACAGCTAAATGTAGGGGAGTATCACCAACATACTAAAATGAAAAGGTTGCACTGTTCATAGCATCATATGAAAATTAACAAAAACAGTATACCATTGATTACAATACAAAAAATACATTGGCCAACATTTCGAGAAGTTGATGAATTTCAAACCGTTTTTTGTTTATCGCAATTTTGTTTAAACTGTAAATGTGATTTATGTTAATAGCTTGTGTTCATAAAACATTTTCATTTTCACTAAATCCCGTTTACATTGACAATGGTTGCCTGTTTTGCAGAAGTTCGGTTGTTCTGTCGTATAAACAAACATTGTCATACAAATGATTATAGAGTACAAAAACAAAACATTAGCCAAAAGTTCAACATAATAAAAAGAATTCCAAAACCGTTTTTAGTAAATAACTTGTGTCCATATATCATGTTCTTGGTGATGTAAATTTAAGTTCCTTTTAAGTTGACAAATATTTCCAGTGTTCCATAAAGTCGGTTGTTCTGTCTGTTAACGCCACCCTCTCCATCAACAAAAACTGGTCGGCATGGTATAATCAATATTACTGAGCGAAGCTTTATACTCCAACAAACAAATACACGAACATGTCATGGTAAGTTGAATCACACTCAAATTATAACAGTTGATATAATTACGACCAGATTTCCAGATTACATGGATTATACACACACAAAAGTTAAAATTAGCCTTAAAATGCTTTAATTCCAAAATGGAGAATAAAGCCATTTTTTATACACAACCCGATGCAAATGTAGAAGGAAATGCTTACATGGAATCTATATATCCTTACAAATACACACACGTTACAAAAAGTTCGTTAATAACACCCTTGCAGATTTCGAAAAAGAGCAGGTTAATGGCGCTATAAGGCAGTACTCGAAAAGTGGAAAGGGATTAATATAAGTTGCAAAACTTGTTTCCCTATCCACTATAAATAAATATGTTTTTTTTTTCACTCTTATTGATTCTTTATTGAATATATTGCTTTTTAACAATTAAACTTGGTGTACAGCATTTGATCAAGTTACCCTGTTAAATTACCATTGAATACCCAGGGATAATATTCAGTAAAATTAACTAATAAAAAACATTGGTTTAATTATCTTAACACATTGAACTATTATTATAGTTGTTTCAAATAGTCTTTGCTATTTCACAAAAAAAGTATTTTCATATATATTCATAAAAAGATATCTCCACATTCATTTTTTTACGAAAATTGATCATTCATCCGGAATTACTTTTTAGGTTCTTTTATTATATAATCAGAAGCGAAAAACGGTCAATGACCTCGCACCACTTTTCGTATGTTTAAACAAAATACAAAAAAATCGTGTTATTGCATTGAAAACATTAGTTTGTGTTCGGTTTTTTTCGAGAGCAGTCCGGCCTTTCTCGAGTGGGTTTGTGTTTTTTCGAGTATTTATACAAATTTCCTACAGCTTAAAATGTTATGTGTTAGTGTATTTATGTTTAAAACAATAAACAATAACCAAATGTTCAAAACTAGATGGTACTCAACACTTTGACTGAAATTAATTTTGCTTGTTTAAATTTCATTAAATTTTGACAAAATATTTTTCTTTGAGGCTTTGACAAGAATATCAAAATTACAAACAAAATTGAACCTGACTCTGGTCGAATACATAGCAGTTTGAAAAAAAACTAATTTTGATAATTGAGAAGCTTCATATTTTCTAAACAATAAAACGTGACTAAAAAGTTCAGCTGGCTTCACAGAGTTATCTCCATGTAGTGTTATGTACCAATATCGTAGAGTGATTGTATCGGACACAAATTAAGGCTTAGAAATAAGAACGTCTACTTGCAATGATACTTGTATTGGAACCCTGAATAGCTAACGTCACAACAACGGAGAGCGGTAGCGGGAACACCTCAAGTGCAATTCTTAACATTCTTGGGGCCAGCAAATGAATTTAATTACAATAAAATGAAAATAAATTATGAAAACTTCACTTTGAATTACTGTCTCTGAAAAATATAAAACTTTAAATATCTTTGACTGTCTTTGATAATGAGCACGAACAAAATAAAAGTATTTATGTAGTAAAGCACGAACAGTTAACAGTCCATAAAACTATACGATAGTCTCATTTGGTCCACATTTCTATCTTTTCCTTTGCATCCGTCTTCATCGTCTGGCGAGTAGTATTTCATCACACGTTAGGACATCATAACTTGGTTGATTGTAAGTCAAATAAAACATGCATGAAATGTCATAAGCGTCATCACTCTGATAAATATAAAACTTTAAATATCTTTAATTGTCTTTGTTAATGAGCACGAATAAAATAAAATTATTTCTATAATAAAGCACGAACAGTTACAGTCCATATAATTATACGATAGTCTCATTTGGTCCACATTTGTATCTTGTCCTTTGCATCGGTCTTCGCTCGTCAGTCGGATAATATTTCATCACACGTTAGAACATCATAACTTGGTTGATTGTAAATCAAATAAAAAAAGTCATATGCGTCATCACACGAGTTTATGTAAGGATAATGCAAAATTAGATACAGAAGACAGTGTGAACGTAAGTACCATTCAACACAGCGCGAAGGAAACGGACACAATTTTACATTCACAGACAACCACGAATTTCATGCTCAAAACCGCAATCAATCCTGTAAGTTCAGGAGTACAATCTTTAGATGCCAACATTCTTTTTGATGAGGGCGCACAGAGGTCGTTCATCAAAGACTTAGCCGCCAAATTGCAGTGATCAATAACTTGCACAGAAAGTTTAAATTTATCTGGGTTCGGGGACAGCGCAGAAAGTACGAAAATTATACACTTAAAAACTGCAACTATTTATTTGCTCATCGACGAAGGAAAATTGCCGATCAGAGTATTGATCGTACCGGAAATCGCCGCACCACTCAAAAACTTACATCCGCAAAGCTGCTCAATTATCGTACTTATCCGGGATTAAACTCGCACATCCAGTAATCGCGAACGACAATTTCCAAGTCTCAGTACTCGTAGGAGCCGACTACTATTGATCAATTATAGAAAACCATATCATTAGAGGTGAGGGACCTACTGCCGTGAAATTAAAAATAAGTTATTTACTGTCAGGACCACTTCACGGTACACCAAGTTACAATGGCCAGCCAACATATATGATGAATGTAATGACATCAAGAAAGACAGAAGAATGCGACCTGGAGAAGTTTTGGAAGTTAGAAACACTTGGAATTGAACAAATAGATGAGAAGGAAACATGGAACAAGAAATTAAGAGAAGTATATGAGAAGACATGTATCAGTTACCATGACAACATATATTTTACTACATTATCCTGGTTACGGCACCAATATCGTAGAGTGATTGTATCGGACACAAATTAAGGCTTAGAAATGAGAACGTCTACCTGCAATGATACTTGCATTGGAACCCTGAATAACTAAGGTCACAACAACGGCGACGTCGTGTGCAATAGAGAGCGGTAGCGGGAACAACTCAAGTGCAATTCTTAACAACCACCTTAAGTACTTTTCAAGGATTGAAACACATGCATTCGTCAGTTTGATAATTATGTATTAACACTTATATGTTGTTATATACATGTTCATTCATTTGTATATATTGCTGTTTGTCATATCTTATAAGTTGCATGCAGAGTATATATGTAAGACCCAGATTCACGTCCGGTCTCTAATCGACGTCCGTCCCTCAAACCGCCGTCCAAATCATGCATCACAAAAAGATATCCTCAAATCGACAGCCAATGTTATTCCTATCCAATCGACGTCCAATTTTTGGTTTCACTGAACGACGTCCATTTTTTTACTTCTCTAATTGACGTTCATTTTTTAGCTTCTCTAATCTACGTCGGTTTTGGACACAGAATACAAAATCCAACTGAACCGATAATAGCTTAATTTTTTTTAACAAAGAAGCGGTATCATTGCTTATGAGACAACTCTTCACAAGAGAACAATTGATATAGGCCACCGATCGGCCTTCGAAAATGAAAAACGCCCATACTGTATAGTCAGCTATAAGAAGCCTCAAAGTGACAAATGTAAAACAATTCAGACGAGAAAATAACGACATAGTTGATGTACAAAATAATGCACGAAAAACAAAAATGCAACAACGACAACCACTAAATTACATTCTTCTGACTTGGAACAGGCACTTACATACATAATGTGGCGAGCACATACATTTATAATTGTACGGGGTTAAACATGTTAGCATGTTTCAATCCCTCTTTCTAACAAGTTAGAATTGTGATGTCACAGTACAACATAAGAACGAACTATAAAAACCAGTTGACACTTTTAAACATATTATGTGTCACAGATATAAAAATCTATTTTTTAATGCATTACCTACTAGTATGTCAACAAGTTGTGTAAGTTTTAAATTTTGGAGATTTAAACTACATTAAAATTAGGTAATGTGATATGATTTCCAATAGGACAGGACAACTATTCATAAGAGTTCAAATAAAATGATTGTGAGAAATTATAGGCAACCGTACGGTTTTCAACAATAATTTGAACCCATATCTGTATATTGTCTATTGTTGCAGACTGAAAAATGCTCTCTAGATGTCGTTTTTTTTTTGTAGTTGGGTTGTTTTCTCATTGACTAACACTGATATGCATGATGCATGTATTTTTTTAATATATAAATATGAATGACACACTACAATATAGATCGATTGGATCAATATTTTAGAAAGATAAACATTAATATATATATAATACTATTTCGGGTTTAAAAAATCTTTGAAGGAAGTATGTATAAATACTTGAAATTTGTTTGTCATAAGAACCCTACAAAACATGAACATGTATCAGTGTAAGTCCAGTAATTAATCATTTATTGATATTTGACATCGATTTGAGAAGACTATACAATCAATCGAACGTCGTTTTGGCAATGCATGACATCAAGTTGGACGTCGATTAGAGTAACAAAATATTGGACGTCGACTTGAGAACGTGACATCAGATTTGGATGTCGATTTGAGGAACAGACGTCGATTAGAAACTGGACGCCGATCTGAGTCTAACATATATTCGTGATGTACTTATCATAGATAATTCGGATTGAGACATCCATACATATAGTGTGCTAAGCTGATGAACTAATAATGTCATTGTTAATTATTTATGGGATTTAATTTTAATTTTATTGTCAATGGGAATAGAAATGGAGCGGGTTAGGTATGTGTGGTTTTTTTTTAAATTTCATTCAAGGATTTTTATGTGTTCGTGGAGGGATTAGGTAGGAGGAAAGGTCTCCTTTAGTATAATATGTTTTATCACATAGCATTTTTCTGAATCCTCACTGTTGTCTAGATTTTGACCACAAGGTCTTAAAAAACCCCTGCTTCTACATAAATAAATACAGTTCATTTTTTTTTATAAAAATAGAAATTTGTGTTTAACATGAATGTGAAAGTTAACTCATAATATGCACTACAAACTGCTTCATAAAACATATTTCAGGAATTCCAATTAGCAAAACAACTATTCAAATACTCCGTTGCTTGAAGCTTTAATTCTAATCCATTATTGCAACGTTTTAAACATACAAGTAGAAAACTTTTATCTAAATTATACATTCAAAACATTTAGATTTTCTTCGGACTAAGTCTTAATGATAAAATAAATATAAAATTGAGTTCGTTGAAGACTAATAAGGCCACCACGTGGCGGATCCAGTCAGTTTAAAAAGGTGTAGTCAACCCAAGATAAAAAGGGGGTTCCAGTCATATGTTTCCATTCAAAAACATTGATCGTTAAAAAGGGGGGTTCCAGCTCTAGGACCCCATCCCCTTGGATTACCCAACAAGGTGGGTTCCTACATATGCAACATATATTTTTTTTATGCTAAGCGTATCCGGTCGTCGTATTTTTAATCCAAACTCGTATATGCCTCAGTATGTTTGACTATGAATGTTTGTAAACACTGATTGCAGAGCCACCACGAAAGGTTTCGATAAGTCTCCATTCTCGCGTTACCGACACAAGGACTCTTTAAATATCACTGGTTTTCCAATGCTATGATAATGCTGCAGTCTAGGTTTTGCCGATATATTAATAATCAGCGAGTCTTTTTTACATGTATCAGCATGGCGTATTATATCCTGTACAGGCGTTAAACTATGCATCATATACTAAAAAAAATATATTTTAGTACGCTTCAGAATATTTTTACATTTGTCAAATGAAGATTGCCAAGTAACATAGTGAGTGTTTAAGAAAAAAAGATGTGGTATGATTGCCAATGAGACAACTCTCCACAAGAGACCAAATGACAAAGACGTTAACAATTGTGGGTCACCGTACGGCCTTCAACAATGAGAAAAGCCAACACCACATAGTCAGCTATAAAGGTCATATATTATTGGAGAAATCACATATGTCCGTTGCCGTGGACGATATACTCATTGTCTTAACCTAAAAAAAAACTGCATATTTTCTGCATTAAGAACACACTCACGTATATGAAGTCATTTTAGTATTTAATATGCACTAACATAACGTATCAACTGAGATATGTACACATCATACGAAGGGGTGAAGGGTATGTTACCTTTTCATTTTTTCAACTTGGTGCCAAAGTTTTTAATTTTTTTCTTCAAAATATTTTTCAAGTGAGTCTATCCTACCTAGACCAACCAGTAGTGTGGTTTATGTTTGTTATGGTCAGTCTGTCTTAATGTGACCAGGGGATCTCAAATTGTGACTGAGAGAATGAATTGGCTTTCATTCATAGTCACTACGATGGCCGTTCTTTCGTTTGGGGAATGGGTGTTCTGACTCGCCAACATACTATTTATCACATTTACACTGAAGATGATAAAACACCATTGTGTAGTCACTGGGATTTAAATACTAACTCGATAACAAATATAAACAGATACTAGTAGAAGAAACTTGATAGTTTAATATAACCGGAAATGCTTTATGAATGCCTGCTCAAATTTTCTTTTTGAAATAATTTAACTTGTTCGTATGAAAAATGTTTTGATTCTGACTTTGGTAGATGTACCTTTTTTTGCCTTGAACTATGTCTTTGCAATTGATTACAGAACTAATTTGTGTTATATATTTATATCAAAGACACATTATGTGTTATCTCTTTCATCTTGTAATAGTATTAAAACATTTGACTTTTCTACACTTTACACAAGTATTCCATATTCTAAACTAAAAGACAAATTAAAAGAGTTGGTATTGCTTTGTTTCATAAAAAATGAACGACCAAATTGAACGTAGATACAAGTATCTTTTCTTAGGGAGGGATACATCCTTCTGTGTGGCCCTCTCAGGAAGAAATGGTATCGGATATGTTCCTTACGTCATTACTACAGTCTCCTTCCCTTTCATGAATGTGACCTACCGAATTAGACTGTTTACCGGATTTGTTATCACATAAGCAACATGACGGGTGCCACATGTGGAGCACGATCTGCTTACTCTTCCTGATCACCTGAGATTGTTCTAGATTTTGGTGGGATCGTGTTGCTTATTCTTTAGGGTTCTATGTTGTGTCATGTGTACTATTGTTTGTCTGTTTGTCTTTTTCATTTTTAGCAATGGCGTTGTCAGTTTATATCAATACCAAAATTTATGATAAAAGAGATGATTTTTCATTTCCTATCGTTACTAACAAATTTGTATATGCTGATGTTCCCTTGTCACCATCTTATGGTTTTATACATCTCAACTTATGAGATTCGCTCGTGTATATAACAACGTATTAGATTTAAACGAGATACATTTGTTTTTTTACTGAATAAATTATTACACCAGGGTTTTCCATATCACAAGCTAGTAAAAACATTTAGTAAATTTTATCTTCGGGACAAAGATATCATTCGTAAATATAATTCAACATGCAGACATCTTATACGTTCAAGTATATGCCATCTAATTTTTAATGGTTATATTCTTTACTGAGCTAAAACAATGTCGGCATTCACCTCAAAGCTAACAAAATCTTAAACAGACTTAGTAAGAAGGGATATAGTTACGGTACTGTTGTCAGGACATTAAAGATTGAATATTTTGGCTTTAAAATTGATTCACTTTGGGTCTTTGCATCGGAAATAAACACATCTATCATGAAACCAGTTGTTGGCATGATACGGGTTATGTTCTTCTCACATATTTTATGATAGTATAGTGCTAAACTTGATTTTATATGCCTATGATCAAGACATAGTCTTTCAATCAGTTTAATTGAGATCTGGAACGGGCATGTAACTTAACTGCTAGGAGTGCTTTGTAAATTTATGTATCATCGTCATTTTCTTTAGTTTCTTTTGTAACTTATTCTGACATCGGACTCGGACTTCTTCTGAACAGTGTGTTCCTGTGCGTATTGTTGTGTGTTTGTTTTTGATATATGGGCTGGATCAATAAGGTGAGGGTTGAGATCTAAAAAAAACATGTTTAACCCCGCCGTATGTTTGCGCCTGTCCCCAGTCAGGAGCCTCTGGCCTTTTTTAGTTTGGTATGATTCTTAATTTTAGTTTCTTGTTTTTATTACGGAGTTTTGTATGACGTCCATTATCACTGAACTAGTATACTTTTTTTTGAGGGGCAAGCTGAAACACGCCTCCAGGTGCGGGAGTTTTTCGCTGCATTGAAGACCCATTGGTGGCCTTCATTTTTTTTTACATAATATGCTTGACAATTGCATTGTGTGAGAGTAATAACGGTAGCCAAAGTACGCATATAGTTGTTATCAAAAATATAAAATATATAAATATAAATATGTATACAAATATCAAATGAATGCGTGTACCAATGATTATACATAATGGGATGTAGAGATTAATATATAAGAAATGATCATTATAATATAATTTACTTTTACTTTTTTTCATTTTTATTCTCCACCCGTAAGTTAGAGTGTTATGATACGTGGACGCTGTGGGTTTACGTTACAGAGGAATAAAAATTGAAAAAAAGGATATCAAATTGTTCTTCTATAGATACCAAAGGGACAACAAACACCATAAGTCTAAAACAAACTGACAACAAAATGGCAGAAACAAAAACAAACAACGTTTACAAAACATTGAATAGAAATTTGAGGCTGAGGAACACACACCATATTTAAAAGCCAGGGACACGCTCATGTGCTTCAGAAAAATAGTGATTTGTACATAATTTAGCTTTAATTACCTTTTTTTCAAATTCAATTTCACTTGTTTACTCAACTGTAGATACTTAGAAAAGATTGGTACAACTAATATGACAACCAGTTTGAAATATAAATGTTTGCCTCAACGATTTAATAAACGTAACAAATGGCACAGTTAAAGTTGACCACACATAGACCTACTTTATTCCTCACACTTCATACCTTATTCTTTTGATTGGGATCTATATTTGATGTTTTGAGTAACAATTGGACCAATTCGAGCTCTCCACTTCTAGTAGCTTTGTGTAAAACAGTGTTTCCATCCTGAAATAAACAGTTGAAATATATCAAGTTATAGCCAATATTCTGTTAAAGAAAAAAAATGTCATTACATGTATGCAAATTATTAAACAAATAAAATAAATATCAAACAAAGTTGTGTAACATATAAGTTACGTGTAAACGTTAATGTTGTCAATAACTTGAGTATCGGGACTGATTAAATTTGAATCCACCTTACTCGAATAATTGAATGCTTATTTTTCTTTGCAAAACAGCCATTGCCTAACGGCAACTGAATTACGCGCCGTGGATAACTTTGAAGTTCTTGTGAGTATTGTACGTCTGTTTCCCTTTGAGGTTTAAAGATTAGTTGAGAGTGGGTACTTAAATGTCGATGTAGGCCAACGATAGTTTTGGTTGACTATACAACGGTTGAAAATACTCTTTAGTGGTACAATCCCTACCTTGTATACTTTTTTTAGGTCTATAGTCGTTCTTTCTAATAACAGTTTTACTATTTTGAATATTTCTTTTTCTGCAGCTATATCAAATGGAGTGTTCCCATCCTAAAACAGAAATGCTACGATGTTCAGAAAAACAAACAGAAAAAGTAGTAACAATGTGCCAATTTAATCTAAGTAATTGTGAAGGCTATAATTCATGTTGATACATCAATAAAATAAGGCTAATGACTTATTAGAATATATAAAATAAAATCATTTTCACTTGACATGTTTAAGTACATTGTATATCTTTTGAAACAGGTCATTTGTATTGATTTTAGTTTTGAGCTTTAGTGAACAAACATGGTCATGGTGACGTGTTTTCAACTCTGATCTATATTGACAAAGATTGCCAGTTCCCCAACAGAAGGTCGGTGGTTCTCTTAGTTTACTCCAGCTCTTTCCACCAAATAATACTGGTTGTCATTATGTTATTACTGTCACAAAACGTGGTATTAAACATGTTATTCACCAACAAACCATTGAACACTCATATATTGAAGATATCATTACGGGCAGACCTCTACACAGAGTTATGAGTGAAGGCAATTTAAATTGGATACGATGAAAATTAAGTAGTCAAAAGTATTAAGCAGAAACAAACACATTGCCTTATCTACATCATTTGATACCAGGTGAAAGTTGTTTCATTGGGAATCAGATCACATCTTCTAATTTTAAATAAGGTAAACATTAAATAAAAAAACAAACATTTCAAAAAGTATTACCAGGTCAAATTAACAAGAAAGTACGATTTGAGAGAACTAGCAGTTACTGGAAGCTAGTTAAAAGCCAAACACAATAACTAATAAGAAACCGTACACTGAATATGATAAAAGAGCATTGTGTAGTCACTGTGATTTAAATACTAACTCGATAACAAATATAAACAGATACTAGTAGAAGAAACTTGATAGTTTAATATAACCGGAAATGCTTTATGAATACCTGTTCAAATTTTTTTTTTGAAATAATGGGACTCTTATAATTTAATTTTTTCGTATGAAAAATGTTATGATTTTGACTTTGGTAGATGTACGATATTTTGCCTTGTCAAACTATTTAAACGACCAGTTCATCTGTCACCATTGTACAATTATGAAAAATGACCCACTATAAACTATGTCTATGCAATTGATTACAGAACTAATTTGTGTTATATATTTATAACAAAGACACATTATGTGTTATCTCTTTCATCTTGTAATAGTATTAAAACATTTGACTTTTCTACACTTTACACAAGTATTCCACATTCCAAACTAAAAGACAAATTGAAAGAGTTGGTATTGCTTTGTTTCATAAAAAAAGAATGGCCAACGTAGATATAAGTATCTTGTCTTAGGGAGGGATAAATTCTTCTTTGTAAAAGATCACTCTGAGTCAAACAAAAATTCTCTGAAACTGACATTATCAAGATGCTTGATTTTTTTTGATTGACAACATATTTATTACGTTCGGAGGACGTGTTTTTCAACAGACTGTCTTAATATAAATTTAATACTTAACAGTAAACAATAAACTTGTGGCCAAGAAGTTATGCCACAAACATGAGGTGTCAATACTTTTATGTACACCAGATCCGGATTTCGACAATAAATGTCTCTTCAGTGATGTTAGGGATCGAAACGGTATATATATTTGTGTTATATATATTGTTGAGTTAGATTGCTGACAAATAATAAATACATTGTGTATGAAAATAATAATATGACATCTACACACGCTTAAAAAACACGTGTCTCATGTCTATCTCTAGATTCACCTTCCGTGACAAGGTAACACTACGACTATTGAAGTTATATTTTTATATAGCGGATGTGGTCGAGTGGTCTAGAGCGCTGGATATGAGGCTAAGCGATTGGTGCTGTAGTGTATCAAAGGTGTGAGTTCGAATCCAATCGCTTAGCCTCATGTCCAGCGCTCTAGACCACTCGACCACATCCGCTATATAAAAATATAACTTCAATAGTCGTAGTGTTACCTTGTCACGGAAGGTGAATCTAGAGATAGACATGCGACACGTGTTTTTTAAGCGTGTGTAGATGTTATATTATATATATATATATATATATATATATATTTACAATATAACTGGTTTTTTTTAGATCATGACAAATGTACAGTTACAACTAGCAAAGACGTCAATACACAAAAAGTTCCCGATACAGTATGATTTAAGTAAATTATAAATACGAGAGACACATGACGCTACACAAAGGTCATGCTTACGAGTTAACCCTCTAGATCAAGCAGAATTGAGAAAACCACAAAGCCAAAACCACGATGCTCGTTAGACATATACATAGTCACGTCAGAACCATAAGGGACTTAATAGTAAGAATACAAATAAAAGTAAAACGGCAAAAGTAATACAATAATACACAACTTCAGCACCTGAAACCAAAACCTCAAGAACATCCTGTATGATTTGTCAGGTTGATACTAAATAAATGCCTGTAAGATCGGGGTACGTTTACATGAACCTTCTGACAATATGGCTCATTACCGTTTTGCTGAGACACCAAAAACATTTTTAAAAGTCTGAAAATCGTATTTTTTAAGAAATTCATACGCCAGACGCGAGTAAATATGATATATATGTTCCAATTGCCCAAATCAAAATCACGCAAAGAGATCCTTGTCCTGTGCAGTTTATTTCAAACGTTCAGGCTTTTTTGTATGTCTTAAATTTTTACACTTTAAGTTGTCAAATAAATTCAGAGGCATTGGCATTCTTTACATATAAGAAAAGGCATGTTTAGCAAACTAGTATTGAACTTTGAAAATGAATGACTTATGATATTTAGATTACAGTAACTGTAGTTTTATCTTTACAGTCTTCAATGGGTCTGACATATTATATATTTGTAAATTCCAAACCACAAGGGTTATTCCACTAGTATTAAACTGAGGAGCAATATATTCCTTTAAATCTTAAACTTTGTAAATATGAATAAGAAAAGTTGAAAGATCCATGATTTGCTTCAAGGCTTCATAATTATATTCATTGAATGTCCTTTTGTATTTAATTTTTCTTATAATTATACATTTTCAAACCCGATTTTTTAGTTAAAGTAAAAGTATTTTCCCCAAAAGAAGAAAACACTAAGAGAGCAAAACTTCCGTCTTTTTCTTTATTTTTTATTTCCATGATTATTTTTGTAGGTACTTCGGATAAAAAAGACTTATATTTACCTTAAATCGTATTATATCTAATGGAGGTTCAAATTAACATAAGTCATAAACCAAAAAAATATGATTTTTTTTTAAATTGTTTACAATTAACCTTGAAATTTTTTCTTACTTTAAAGTTTATTATATATTTAAAAAAAAAAGATCAATGTTTATTAAGGCGAACATTTATTTGAAAATGAATCAGATTTAAAAACATCTTAAACTAGGTTAAAAATTGGAAATTTATTTTAATTGAATATAGTTTAAATTCTAGTTCAATTCGATTTTTTTCAGTGCAATGCATAGATTTTATTTCAATTTGAAATTTGACATGCATAAACTATGCATTTAATTTTATATTAAATGCACCATTTCAAGCAGTGAGCTTTTTATTTAGAAAATAAATAATTTTCTTTTAATCAGACTCATCAATCATAAAAACACAGATGATTGATCTATGCTGTTTGATATGAAACAAAGAAAAACATTTTTGTTCGGGTTTAAAACACATTTGATCATATATCATGCAATATATCATAATCGGAATCATATCTTCAGTTGGTAGTGAACTTAATTAACTGTGTGCATCTTTTTTTTACAATAATACTACATCTACAGTCATCGAGTTTTCCCATTTCCACACTTTATCAGATAAGTAGTTGTTGTATATACATACGTTAATGAATGATAAATCCTTGTCTTAATTATCTGTGCAATTGAAATGCAAAATAAACCGAAACTAAGAAAACAAATCTTAATAGATTGACTGTCTTTGATTTCTATAAAATCAAAATTATTTGAGTTGAAGTGTGTTTTGGTATTTTGAATGTCATCAACGTGAGATGGTTAGCGCTATAAAACCAGGTTTAATCAACCATTTTCTACATTTGAAAATGTCTGTACCAAGTCAGGAATATGAAGTTCTTGTCCATTCGATTTTGATGTGTTTTTTTTTTATTTTGCCATGTGATAATGGACTTTCCAAATTGATTTTCCTCTAAGTTCAGTATTTTTGAGATTTTACTTTGGATGACGTTAAGCTTTTTGCATTCTGAAAATTTAGGTATTTTGAAGAGATGTATATAGAATTTATAAGCAACATTATTTTGAAATTGATTTTGATGAAATATTCAACAATGTTTTACAAGTATGAAAGAAAAACGTCCACTCGTACCTTATTTTCATCGTTTGGATCTATATCTGCTCTTTCTAATAACAATTCAACCATGTCAAGATTTCCACCTCTAGCAGCTGAGTGTAAGAGAGTTTTATTAGACTAAAATAAAAAAGCTTGTACTGTTCATAGCATGATATGGAAGCTAACAAAAACAATTATATTACATGATAAAATTACAAAAATGTATTTGTAATCATTTCGGGAAGTCAATGAAATTCAATCTTTTTTGCAAATCGCAATTTCGTTAAAACTGTTTATATAAATTATTTGTGTGCATAGTACATTTCCATGGTGATGTGTAATCGTATTCAGTTTTCATTGACAACGGTTGTTTTGTGTGTTTATTTTCCCATCCTCTACCAACAAAAAGCCTGATCCGCTAGGTATGGTCATTATTGTACGTGGCGTCTTACTCAAAAAACAAATACACAACAATATCATTGTTAGTTGTATCGTGCGTGTAGTATAACAGTTGGTATCATAATGGGCAGATTTGAAGAAATATGTTACAATCAAGGCAATCGAAATAGGACAAGAAATAGTTCAAGTTGTCAAAATTATATAACTGAAACAGACAAGCTGCTTATATTTAAGTCATTTGAGACGGAGTTTAAAGTTGTTTCGTAAGCAATAATATCAAATTTACTTTTTTAATATGTATCATGATATGTGTAATTAAATATCGTTTTTCTTTCTTTTTATTGGATGTCTCAAACGATTTAGCAATTGTACTACTCAACTAATTTATTCATATTTTGTGGGAGTTTGTATATTTCAATAAAATATTTTCATTTTTTTTTCTGATTTGGTTTGATGAAAGATTTTCCAAAGTTGGACTGTCCTGTAAAGGACGTCATTTCATACCTTATTTTCTTTCTTCGGATCTATATCTGCTCTTTCTAATAACAATTTAACAATGTTGATGAATCCTCCTTCAGCAGCTGCGTGTAAGGGAGTGTTACCAAACTGAAATAAAAGGTTTACATTGTTCATATTATCATACAGACGTGTAATACAAAGTATGTCATACAAATGATTAAAGTACAAAAAAAATAAACATTAGCTATCAATTTAAGAATGATGAATTTCAAAATAGTTTTTCTTAATCGCATTTTTTGCTGAGACTGTTAATGAACTGTTTATTAGAATCCCATTGATTATAATAAAAAGAAGTGTGTTCTGTTTGTGTACTCCATTGTCATCCCCAACAAAAAACCGACAAAAGCTGTATACTCCAACAAAACAAATACACCAACAACATCATGGTAAGTTATCCTACACTCTTAGTATAACTGTTTGTATCATTACGGGCAGATTTCAGAAAATAGGTCTCAGTGCACGAAATAAAAGAGTGTCGAAAGATTCAAGAGAGATAGTCAAACTCATGGATCGGACATCAACTGACAACGCCATGTCGTAAAAAGTAAAAGACAAACAGACAAATGATAGAACACAATACACGCATCTGGTGCTCATTTTATTACAAACCCAGTCAATAGTCTAATTCTGTCGGTCATGTTCGTCAAATGGGTAATGGGATTGTATTTACGTAGTAATGAACATAGACGATATGACCTGTGAAACGATTATTCCATAATAGTCAACCAACTCGTGATGGCGTCAGTAAAATTTACGAAGGGATGATTTCAACTTTAAATTTTGGAACTGTTGGTTTAATAGCTTCCTTGTGTGCCAGAACCATCTATCAAGGAAATCATGTTAAGATATACCAGCCTGGGAATATCGTATCAATTGGGAGATACTGTATCTGTGTATCCTTTTTGTCTAATTCGATAAAGATAAATGTGTTCAGCATAGTAACCAAATTCTGAATTATTTAGTGAGAATAAATCACCTATGTCATATGGTTTTGTTAGACTAATATATTCGCTAGTCAAAAAAACAATAAAAATTAAGGTTAGACATTCGATAAATAAAACACACAAAATATACGACGCCCGACAAGCAAAGACGACCCTTATGGCAAAAATTATGAATTATCAGATTTTTTATTGATTAAACAGAAAATACTTATGCCAACTCAATGTAAAAAATTTGAAAACGATCGGTGGAAAATTAGTTAAGAAATTTCAATTTTGGTAAGACATGAAATGTGTTCTAACGTAAAATTCAACGTAACGTTGGAATCATACACTTTGACGTCAATATAAGTTTGCAGCAATTTACTACTTTACTCTTCTCCTGGTACTTGACAAAATGTAGCCTGATATTCCTTCCTAGCATATAGACGATTTTTTTAATATAGATGTTCCTACCTAACACGTGAATTTTTGGCTGCAGGAATAACTACAAGACGAGCCAACTTATCGAACTATTATAAAGGACGATGAAGAGTATCTATTTCTTTTTATTTGTTCATTTTATTTTTTTTTGTAAAATTAATTTCTGATTTATCAAGATTAACGATGAAATAATGGTACTTTCTGATATCATAGAATAGGTTTAATCAAAACAGATAAAATTGGTTTCTAATCTCTCCATTTTCTAAGTAGTTTCATCGTTCCCTTGCTTACAATGTTAACCGACTTATCTTATTGATGATGATTTTTGGAAGAATTCTGCCACATGCGATACAGTATCACAGTTTGATCGTCAATATTTTTTTTAGCTTGACAAAATCTACCAAACGTTTAGTATGACCAAAGGCTTATTTTTCTAATATTGTCCAGTTACATGTAGCACATACAAAGCAAGATAGTCAGTCATATACTGATTTTTTTCTCCTACAATAACAGAACAATAAAGACTTTCATTTGTTGGATTTTAAATATAAAAGAATTCTTTTTATTTTGGTAGCGATTTCAGTGTTATCTTAAATGTAATAAAAAAAAACAACACTGAAGTGTGAACTCCTGATTCTTCCAGGGCACTATCTGTTTTTCATGGGGTTCGTGTTGCTCAATTTTTAAATTTCTGTGTTATTTTTTTGTTTCACTCGTTTGATTTTAAGACATGCATGGTCATCTGAGTTTTCTGTTTATGATTTATGATTTCACGCGTGGTGTCGGTTTGTATTTATTTGATATTAAGGATCAACTTGACTAATTTTCACTCTTATTCGATCTTTCTAAGGTTCAGATTGAATCAATTCATATTGCAAGTTAAAACAGTTTGGCCATTCTAAATCAAATTGACAATAAAATTAGAAATGAAATATAGATTAAAGGAGCTCAATGTGGGAATTTGTCGTGGAAGGTCAGTGTTTTGAACATTTAATCTAAAGGAGTGGAATATATTTTGCCAATAGGGCGTTTAATACTGGTATTAATTTACAGCCGATTCTATTGAGTGTGAAGGCAAAGGTAATATCTTTGGTTAGCTTGATTCGCGGCTAGCTTAACCGTGAAGTCATTTTTAGTTCAGGTAAACTACACTCCTTTAAAAGTAGACTCATCCGACAGATAACCAATCTATTTGTCTGTAAGACCAGGCTTCTCCGAAAGGATGGGCGTATACCTTAGCTAACCAAGGATATTACCTTTGCCTTCACACTCAATGGAATCGGCTGTAATGAATTTAATTGCTTCATATTTTTCATATCGGGGTTTTTTATAGCCGACGATACGGTATGTTTTATCTCAATGTTGAATGCCTAAAAATACGACCTGGGACTATTGTACTAGTAAAAGAGTCCCATCTACGACACACATCAGAATATATAGATGCAAATATAATGTGCGGACAGCAAGGCGACCAGACATTTGTCCATTCTGTTCAGTTGACATATCTAGTCTATAGATGCTCCGTGTTGAAGACCGTACTTTTGGTTTACTTTTTTAAATTATGACATGGATGGTGAGTTTTTTCATCGGCACTCATACTCATCTTCTTATATCTACATCCAGTTCCATTTGTCTAAAATGCTGATACATATGTGTCAAAACCCGATTATTTTGATTCACAAGAAGATAACACAATCTGAGGTCCAGAGTCATGTCTGTTATGAGGTACTGTTTGTGGTAAACCATGCAGACTAGCATAATTTTTCAAATATTGTACCAATGCAAATGTATCTTTTGGACGTCTATTAAAATTTTGATATTTTCTTGGTATTTCTTTTACTGTTGATGTGTTTAATCAAAGGTTTTAAACGGGACTCTCGAATACTATAGGTAACAGAAATGTATCGATCTCGACAAACTTACCTGTCGTCAAAAGTTTATGTAAAATTGTGTTCGCTTTCACTCTCCGTATCTAGAACGGATTTATCTACGCCGTTTTATTTTAATTTACCCAATAAATACATATCTTTGCCTTCTTTGAATAGTTCATTTCTACATTTATTATCTTCAATGTTATCGTTAAATGAGAACTGCAGCTGCGAGTGCCATTTCATCGGTTTCAGATATATTTCTTGCAATAAACATATACACATGTCAATGTTTACAAAACAAACTAAAATGCACGTTAAACTAAAAGTGATTTAAACGAAAAATAACATTTGAAAACTTTATTAAATAACATTAAAAATATATCTCAAGTGCGAAATTTCAATCTGTCCGTGTTCGTAATAAATATCAATTATTTTTATGTATTACTATAATTATAATAAGTTTCGCCTGGATATCCCTTCTCAGAGAAATTTGATTCGAAGTCAACTTGAAAATTTAAATATTATGCAAAAGTAAAATAGATTGTTTTTTAACATCTAAAGTATGACATTTCAAGATTGAAAAAAAAATATGAAGAACAACAAGTTTATTTGATGTGATCTGTGATCTAGTTATATGTTTTTTTCAGCTTGTACTGCCTCCATTAGTCCTTGCCTCATGTTTACAGATCATTGGAATATATTAAGCATCATCTTTTTTGAAAATTAACGCAACATTGCAAAATTGCATTTGTTTCTGTTTCTGAATTTACATGGCGTTAAAAATACCATTGAAAGTTTATTATCGGATTGCTAACCTTATCGTTCCGTGAATTTAGAGATTTACACGACGGGTGATACAGTCAGTGACTCCTGATCATTAAGTCAAATTCATCAATTTAAAAAATGTCTTCTCATCGTTGTATTACCTTTTGTACTAGAGTTGCATATTTATTTCAACCAAGTTAACAACTCAATTTAAGTCAAACAATATCCCGCATCTCATTTTATTCACAATCAAAGAAAATTAATACAACGAAATTGACCATTAAATAGTATACATATATTTGACAACATTGTAACAATGATTGTCTCTGGATTAACCAGCATAAACAATCTCGTGTATGCATCCAAAATTGTTACTCATTTTTCGAATTAGCTCAAGCCTCTAGCAATTTTTATTTTATAATGATCACTGATGATTTTTCTTCCTTTCTTTGTTGTTTTGTTTCTTCATGGCCTACCACACAGACCATTTAAGAAAAAAATATTAAAAGATTTGTTTTCGAATGGATGCAGAACACCTATATTTTGTTTACTTTTCGAAAATGTAAAACAAGAATTAAGATAAAACTTGTCCTGAATAAAATTGAGAAAGGAAATGCAGAATCTGTCAAAAAGACAAAATCCTGGCCAAAGAACCGAATTTTAGGTTTGTTATAGTTTTTGTGCCGTATGAGCCGAGTTTATTCCATCCCCTTTCCACTTAGAAGATGAGTGGCCGGGATCTCTAAAGCCGATTTTGGTGATTTTTGTAGGAGATTTAAGTAAACTACTGGCATTTATAAAGCAAGTGAAACATTGAGTTACTGCTTACTGATGATACCCCCGCCGAAATATTTCGGTAAACAGGAAGTTGTTGAGTGATGAATCTGAAAACGCATCGCACGATATAACTGAATTATATAAACCCTGAAACCAAATTTCAGAAATCCTTGTAATGTAGTTCCTAAGAGATATGCGACGAATATATTCATGGGACGAACGGACGGACTGACGGATGAATTGACTAACGGACAGACAGAGGTTAAACAGTATACCCCCACTGTTTTAAAGTGAGTGATAATAATTATGAATTGATATTTGTTTCATACTAACAGTTTTAAACGCATTGCAATTTTTTATGCCCACCTACGATAGTAGAGGGCATTATGTTTTCTGGTCTGTGGGTCCGTTCGTTCGTTCGTCGTACCGTTCGTTCGTCCGTTCGTTCGGCCCAGTTAAGGTTAAAGTTTTTGGTCAAGGTAGTTTTTGATGAAGTTGAAGTCCAATCAACTTGAAACTTAGTACACATGTTTCTTAAAGCGTGGCAAAATAAAAGACGAAAAATTTCAGACAGACTTTCTTCTCTTTCGTACTTAATTTCTTGTAAGCAGACTCTCTCGTGTGATTAACCATGCAAGATTTTCCGCATTTGGCATACATAATGTTTCGCCAAATATTAAATTATTTTCTTAGGTTCTTCATACAACTTGCCGTATTAAAAGTAAAAGAAATCAAGCTGCAGAAAAAAACTTTTAGAAAATATTTAAGTGTTTTTTTTTTGTTTTTTTTACACAACATTGGTATTGTTTATATGTTGTAGAAGGTTAATACGTGTATCATCCCATATCGTGGTACTATATATTAATGAGACATGGTCATGTGTGGGATTTTATTATATTGTTTATAAATCATTCCTCTCAAGACAATAAGAATATACAGCGTATGTCAAAACAAGCATTTGAAAAGTTTGAATAGAAATTTATCACAAAATTAAATTTTAAATCGTAAATACGACATTATTTTACCAATCTAATTAAAAACCGATCTCTCATCGCTCCTGTTTCTGATATGTCGCGTGGGAGATCTAACGAAACCGGCTTTGAGGTCACATGTGAGTGAACTAAAAGTCATGAATTTATTAAGATATGCAAATGAGTTGACGACCTATTAATAAGCCAATCAAAAAAGTTTATGAATTATTTTGACTGACGATTTCGTCGTAAATGAAATGAGTTACATCCCTTTGCCTTACGTTAAACTTCCAAGATCGTGGAAGACTCAATTTCATTGGTAGAAAAAGACACACCTACGAGGTCACTCACATGTGACCTCAAAGCGGGTTTCGTTTGATCTCCCACGCGACATATCAGAAACAGGGGCGATGAGAGATCGGTTTTTAATTAGATTGTTATTTTACAGAAGTATTTATATGTAATATAAGTGTGGCAGAGTCATATTTGATTGATATATTAAAATATGATATTGTTGATTAGTAATTTTATTGCAGTGTTTGATAGTTTAGTTACTCATTGTTTTTATTTCTAGCACAATTGTTATAGTATCATTCTCTTTTCCCTTTGGTGAACCTCTTTTCTTTCATATCATTTTGGAGGGAAAATTCCAACCTTTTCATTGGTCAATTTTTAGGCCATAGGCCTTACTATAGGTTTTCATTGTTTCTGGTAGGTTTAGACTGTAGACATATTGGAATGCAGTAAAAATTACCTGCTTGATATATTCAACTCTGACATTCATAAGATTTATATTATACTTCTTGGATTTTGAATATTCTTATATTCAGGTCAGTTGATTAACCTTATTTCTAATTAACAAACTAATAGTATGTCATTTTAATACTTTGTGAAAGGATTGATTGTATGCATTGAATGGAGGAATATTTGGAGTATGAAAGAGTAAAAGATTAAATCATTTTATAAAAACACAGAGTCATATTAAACATTTTAATATAAAACATTCTAGTACTTTAAATATTATAAAGTTACAATAAAAGTAAAAGACAGATAACTTTGGTATTTGAATAATACAGAATTCTGAAACTACATATTTTAGATGTAGTTGTGTATTTTATTTAATTGGTGAAATAGTCCTGTCACTGGACTTATGAATGTTATATTTTTATTTATTCAGGATATGGATTAATACCTTGACAAATTGTCATATGAGTAGTGCTCAGATTTTATATACACGTACAGCACTGTGATGCTTCCAGATATTACACAGACCTATGTACCATATACATGGTAAGCATTGTGTTCTATGTTGTCTATTTGTAATGTCTGTGTTGTCAATGTTTTATTTAAGTAATTGTCTGTTTCTGTGAAGTGTAGTTTATGTGATATATTTATGTTGGTCAGAATTTGTATACTTTGTATACAAATCTATTTAAAAATGGACAACTCATTAAGAGATTTGAGATGTATTATTATGAGATACATATGCATTATATTGTATGGAAAGTTAACTAAAGAGTTAGATTTGTGTGCTTAAAGGACTTATTGTAGTATATAGATATTTAAGGAATAAGTATGAATTGTAGTTATTCCCCTTTGCACATATGTTACATGTACTGTCTTGTCATGTGAATATTTATTATTTGTTATTATATGTTGTAGGGTCTAAATATTGTGTAATAAAGAAAAGATCCCTAGAACATCGTTAGTGTTGTATTTGACTAGAAAATACCCCGTTACATAAGAATATACTATTCAGTTCGCATGGATAACGCTATGTTTAGAAAAAACTAGAACACACCCGTGAAATCGCGGGTCCGTGACTGAGTTAAAGTATATAACTATGCGTAAGACTTATTTCAGTGTTGGGTTTGTCATCTTATAAAGTAATGCCGATTATAAGATACACAGTGTTCTCTGCTTTCAAACTCTTTCTGCGTGAACCCGTCGACCTGGAACTTGTCAATTATTGGTAATATACCTTATTAGGAAAAAAACGTTCCTGGAATGAAGTATTTTTTTAATTAACAGCATTGTCCTATATTAGTTATAAATACAGTTGAATTCTTTGATTCGCTGTTTTACGTCATGCCCGCTAACAGATTGACAACTGTTCCTTACATATACGCCTCATTTTAAGTCCAGATTGTTAGTATTCGTATTGTTATCTTAGAAAGTCTCACTGATTAAAATACTACAATAGGGAACAATTTGACAATGATTGAATTAATTTAGTAGTGCCCTGTGATTATGACCCGTGTATATAGCAAAATCCTAAATACACCGTTTGGTGGTGCACCTGTCAGATGACGAACGTACAGATAAGATTATAGATAACAGGTTAATATACTATTGGTATCGATATCAGAATCGACACTGAACTTGTTAATTATTGGCAATATCAATTATGTGGAACACAAAAGGGTCTGAAGTGGTGTAATTTTTAATCTACACCATTGTCCTTTATTAGCTATATATAAAGTTGAATTCTTTGATTTGTCGTTTTTTCCCGATGACGGCTGACAAATTGGACCTCGTAATTTTAGTATTATAGATATCTCAATTTCAACGTGCAATTTATCGGTTTGTTCTACGTTACATTCTAGCGTTGACTACCGATAACGACGTCAAATGCGATTAGGGTGATTTTTGCTTGACGGGCGTCATATATATATATCATTGGTTAACAAGTTAAATCTTTTTTTTATTTGAAAATGAATTTAGCAAAATTCCTTTGTTTTATTCAAACTGGGACAATAAAAACACAAAATTAATCTATGCAGCTTTAAATGACACAAAGAAAAACGACGTTTGTTTCCATCGGGTTTGAAAACAGTTGGTTATTCATCAGGGAATGTATTACGATCGGAATCATATATTAAATTGATAGTGCGTTTAATTAAAACCATTTTTTCAAAAATTCTACATCTTGTGTCGTCAATCCGCGAAGATTCCCATCTTCAGACTTTATTAGAAAAAAAGTAATAGCTGTATATACATGCGTTCAGTTATGATAAAGCCTTGTTTTAATGTGTCTGTGCATTTGGAATAACATATCAACTTAAACTAAGACAACATTTCTTAAATGATTATTTATCTTTGATTCCTATAAAATCTCAATGATTTGGGTATACGTATGTTTTGGCATTTCTAATATTCTAGATACATAACGTTTTTTCACTCTTAAGATTAGAGTACTTTGCTGAGATGAGTATTGCAACATTATGTTAACATTGATTTTGAAGATTCAACAAAAAATCACAATGTGTACAAAACGTCATCACGTACCTTAGTTTCTTTATTTGGATCTATATCTGCCCTTTCTAATAACAATTGTACTATGTCGAGATGTCCATACCTAGCAGCTGAATGTAAGGGAGTACCACCACTGTACTAAAATGAAAAGATTGCAAGGTACATGATGATCATATAAAAGTTAACAAAAACCATCCATTCAAATAAGTACAGTACAAACAAGTTACATTTGAATACATATCAATGAATTTCAAACTGTTTTTTTTGTGAATTGTAATTTTGTTGAAACTGTAAATGAAGTTTATGTCGGCGAGTGACTTCATAATTTATAGCGACTGACCTTTGTAAATATTTGTGTAGACTATTGATTTAATTTCTGCATGATTTGTATCTGTACTTGTGTTCTTAATTATTACTAAGGACCAAAAATGGAGATTGAATACATAATTATGAAGTATCATATCGAGAAAAAAAGCACACTGTTCATTGTATCTAGTTAACACGCATCTCATACCGTATTTCATGCATTAAAAATTTATGACGACACACTCGACCTCGGATGAGTCGAACCTCTGATGAGTCGAATACTTTGGTTCGGTCCCTTCGACTTCGACACAACGAGGGCCGACTGTAATTACTTGTCTACATGAAACACGTTCATTGTGATCTGTATTCAAATTTAATTATTAGTGACAAAGGTTGCCTTTTTCCAGAAGTTCAATTGTTCTGTGTGTTTTTACCCATCCCCAACAAACAAAAACCTGATTGCCTTGGTATGGTCATTATTGTCCGTGGCGTCAAACTCAACAAACAAATACACAACACTATCATTGTTAGTTGTATCAAACTTTTAGTATAACAGTTGGTATCATAACGGACATATTTGAGGAGAGAGGTTACAATAAAGGCAATCAAAATAGGACAAGAAATAGTTAAAGTTGTCAAAATTATATAACAGAAATAGACAAGCTGCTTACATCTACGACACTTATTGTAGTTGAAAGTTGTCTTATTGGCAATCAGATCACATTTACTTTATTTTATATGTATCAGGATATGATTAATTAAAATACCATTTTTCTTTCTTTATATTTTCAAACGATTTAGCAATTGTCCTACTTGACTTATTTATTCATATTTTTTGGGAGTTTGTATATTTCAATAAAACATTTTCAGTGTTATCCCTATTTGGTTTGATAAAAGATTTTACAAAGTTGGACTGTCCTGTAAAGGACGTCATCACATACCCCATTTTCTTTATTCGGATCTATATCTGCTCTTTCTAATAACAATTTAACAATGTTGATAAATCCACCTTTAGAAGCTGCGAGTAAGGGAGTACCATCATACTGAAATAAAAAGTGTATAATGTTCGTATTATCATATAGACATGTAATACAAAGTATGTCATACTAATTATCAAAGTACAAAAAAACATTGGCCAACAATTCGAGAATGATGAATTTCAAAATAGTTTTTCTTAATCGCATTTTTGTCGAGACTGTTAATGAACTGTGTATTCGAATCGCATTTAATATAACATAAAGTAGTTTGTTCTGTTTGTGTACTCCATTGTCATCCCCAAAAAAAACCGACAAAATCTTTCTACTCCAACAAAACAAATACACCAACAACATCATGGTAAGTTATCCTAAACTTTTAGTATTACTGTTTGTATCATTACGGGCAGATTTCAGAAAATAGGTCTCAGTGCACGAAATAAAAGAGTGTCGAAAGATACAAGAGAGATAGTCAAACTCATGGATCGGACATAAACTGACAACGCCATGGCGTAAACAGTAAAAGACAAACAGACAAATGATAGAACACAATACACGCATCTGGTACTCATGTTATTACAAACCCAGTCAATAGTCTAATTCGGTAGGTCATGTTCGTCAAATGGTATTCATGCCACCTCTAAGATAGGAAGTTTCATAATAATTTCGAAACCCGGTTTTGATGGCTGATAAAATAGATGTCAATAATTTTTAAAGGGGTTTCGTGTTTTGCAAAATTTGGGTCTTTAAGATTGACGTAGCATGGGTATTGATAGACACTTTCAGTTTCTTAATACTGATTTGCATCAACGACCTCACAGCCTTAATCTATTCGGAAAGAATATCTACGTCTTCGTTTTTGTGTTTAGCCATTTTTCATGGCAAAATCCACGACTGAATCCATCAGAATGTTGACGGTTTCTTTCCAATTAATGTATTTAGGCTCACGAAATCAAGGACCTTTGGATAACACATTTCGCAGAGAAGTGTTATTGACAATGTTGAGGTCAACGGTTATAACGTTGCCAGCCAGATTTTATGTGAATTGTGAACTAGCACAGGTGCAGTCAGGAGGTTTAGATGTGTTGTCAATATTGAAATTTTACAAAACGTGTTTGTAATTCGACATGTTGGTTGCAATTGGTTTGGTATAGGTATAAGACATAGTTGGTACAGACTGGTTTTTGGTGGGGTTCGTGTTGTTTATTCTTTAGTTTTCTATGTCGTGTCATGTATACATTGTTTGTCTGGTTTTTTTTTTTTATTTATTGGCCATGGCGTTATCAGTTTATTTTAGATTTATGAGTTTGACTGTCCCTTTGCTGTCCTTCGTCCCTGTTTTTTTAATAACTTATGCACATAAAGATTTAGTTAATAACTTCTGTACATAAGGACTAAGTTAATATCTTTTGTACACTCAGCATGCTCATGGTGACATGTATTCGAATCCCTTTTCAGTTGATAAAGATTTCTAGTTTTCCAGAAAGTCGGTTGTTCTGTCTATTTCCTACAGGTTCATCCACCAACATTGTAAAACAATCTGACAAAAGAAACTATTAATAACCGAAGATGTGTAAAGTATTGATTAAACCATATACGTAAAAATAGAAATAATAAATCCACAAACCTATACCATTACCAGACATAACAAACAAATACAGACATATGTCTGAATGAATTGTGCCTTGGAGTATAGTAAAAAGGCACTCTTTTGCAAAAAACAATACAGATAATTGAGATCTTTAATGTCCATGAAATCATGCTTTATGATTGTTAGATACAATAATGTACTAACGCAGATATCGTACTCAAGGTAAAATAAAAAAGATGAAGTCTGTAAAAACTGACAAAACCAATGGAAAGACCTGACAGGAACTGACATATTCTTGACTTGGTATCGGCAATTTTAAAATCTAGCAGCATATATAGTATACATACATTATTTGTTTTAGATCATGACAAACACACAGTCACAACTAGCAATGATATCAACACAAACAAGCGTCTGGAGATGATACTTAATAGAACTTCATAATCACATCTTAAAAAATACAGTTTGATTTAAGTAAACTATTGCTACGAGGCACACAAATCAAAGCCCGCTATACAAATAGTAGGCGTCAGAGTCAAATCTTTAGATTCAGCACAATTGTGAAGCCACAAAATCTAAAACACGAAAGTCGTATCATCATATACATAGTCGTGTCAGGAGTGATACGATCATAAGGGAAATAATAGTAAGAATACAAATATACGGAAAACTGCAAAAGTAATTATATGACACATTGTCAAATACTGTAATCATTAACTCAAGACCATCCTGTATTATTATAAACTGTATATTCAAGCTAGTCAATTTTGCCAGTGTAGAATTAGTTACCCATTGATAGGTACATGATACAGTTAATGAACTATTGAAATAACAAATCCATTAAGGTCCCTCACCTTTGATTATAGTGTAAAACTTACATTTCACATTTTTGTTTATAAGATAAACATATGCAAAAACTACTAACTAGAAAATAATAGTCCAACTGTTGAGAAAAATAGGATTTGCGAGTGTCTCTGTAATATAGACATGTTCTTTTATTGATAAAACTGTAATTGTCGCGAAAGAATATAATCAACATATGTACATGCCCGTGTCCTTCGTTCATTTATGTTAGAGATCAATATTTTAACATGTAATATTGAGTCAATGCGTATGATCTTTGTTATTTAAATGCCATAGATGAATCTAGCAACTGATTCAGAACAATTATTTGAAAACGAATGTCTACTTTCTTCTTCACAAAATACAACTTACGAAGATTTTTCTTGTTGGTGTATGTTCAAAAAGGTTGATATATATTCACTAATTCAAAGAACAAATCTTTGTCCCGTTACCTTTTTCCCGAATGTAATCTACCGAATTAGATTATTTACTGTCTTTGTAATAACATGAGCAACACATCGGGTGCCTGATGTGGAGTAGGTTCTGCTTACACTTCTGGAGCACCCGGAGATTTTGGTGGTATTCGTCTTGCTGTTGTACTGCTGTTGTGTCTTTGTTTTGTTTACGCATCGTTGTCAATATAATGGAATTGTATGCGACTGTCGTACAACAGTAGGACAACCGGAAGCGCCTGAGTAGGGATTTCGGCGCTCAGTGATACGGTTCACTAGACGACGTTGTCAACACGTAATGGCGGCCAGAACTTTACGTTGATTTTTGCATTTCAGGCTGATAAGTTAATGATATCATAATTTGATGCTTGAACATTATACTATACACGATAACTTAAGAAGGAAAGGCTTACTTTTTATTTTTAGCTGACATATTATACAAGAAAGTGCGTTCATCTAAATTTATAGACTGCACAATTGAAAAAAAATGAACCGACGTGTAAAAGAATTGATGCAGGAAATATCATTCATTTCATTTTTATTCATCATAACCACCAACATGAAAGAAGATCAAATTCGGATTGGAACTCAAGCTATCCGCGTTTGACTCCGGTGATAAACCAATTCACAAGACATCCGTTTTCCCGAGTTGAACCCCACGGCACATGGCACACGACTATTTCGTAAATCTGGGAAGATAAACACCAAATACTGAACAAAGTGAGTGAAATTAAAATTCATATGTGGTCAGTTCATACCGACAATTAGTTCTAACACCTGGTACCACTGCAATTTGTCTCTGATATGTATTATGTTCCCGGTGATTTGATTATTAGCCTTATTAGGCCAAACAAAAAACATGCGTGTTCTGAACTTTTTTACCTTCCTATTTTTTGAAGCGAAATAAAGCCTACATGAATTTTAATTTTTCAAGACGCAGTGTTAAAGTCATAATGTCCCTCCCATAGACTCAATCAGTCAATGTATAAAAAAATTATAAAAATGGTTAGATGGAAGAAAAAAAATCCTACCTACATGTACCTAAAATATACCCTATCTATCTATCTATCTATCTATCTATCTATATATCTATCTATCTATCTATCTTTATCTTCATATTTCCGCACTCAGTCACAATTTTGACTATTACGTGCCGTTGCATGCGTGGTTTATCATGCTTATTTACAATTTAAAAGAAATAAATTTGCAGTAATATTAAATTACATTGCATTGGTGCTTAGATAAAATAAATAAAGTAAAAATATAAGGAGCAAGGGTCGATGTTTGCCTCAACCTTCGGGTTAATCTGAATTGATGTAATATTTTTGCCACTTTTATAAACATGATAAAACACTTAAATCTTCTATACATTCATTGACTTTTAATAGTACATTGTAATAGTTGATTCAATTAATTCATATGAAAGATTTTAACTGATTTATCTATAAAAGATGCTCAAATTCAAGCTTTGATATGAAACAATTATCAAATATGCCATGATATGTCACTTTTGAGATGGTTTTTGTCAAAAAAGAAAATGACTGCATCCATTTCAATTCTCAACCTCTAAATATGTTATGTAAAATGTTTTGCAGCTCGAGTTATCATTTCAAACTGGACAGTGTACAGCGGCAAGTATTACAAAGTGATTGGATCAGATCAAATCAAAAGATGTAAATCTTGAAGCACACATTCCGACTTGTAGAATAAACATGATAAAGAGATGAAGGAAAGACAGTGAAAAACAGGAAATATTTTAAAGGGTAAACATGGTACACATTTCGTTTTTAAATACAATGTATAGTAATATACTGACGATGAAATCAATTTATGATAGTTTCCATCAGGAAATAAGCGTAGCTCATTTTATCTTTATTGTTATATGATTTACACTCAAATAAATTGTATAAAATTTCAGATAAATAGTGTTTGAAGTAAACAATACAAAGAAAAAATAAGTTCGGTAATTGAGAACAAAGAGTCAATTCATGTCACAAAAGTTGGATGTATAAGTACGCAGCCACACATTGGGCTGACTGAGCTTTGCTTTTAATCAAATTTGGCCACTTTCTTTCAAATATTTTACAATAATAAAAGAGAACTTGTGACATGATTGCCAATGACATGAATGAGATATGTTTGTACCAGAGACCAAAGTGCATTAGATGAGTACTGAAAAGTGTCTCTTGTCCTCTACATCAGGAATACTGGTACAAGCATTTTTTATTGGAAAAAACTTGCTTACAGATTGTGGTTTAAAGTATATTTATTTCTTAGTTATAATGTATATCAGTTTCTGGTACCTTTATAATATACTTTTGATATGTCTCCATTTGTTTTATTTTAATGTTTTATACGTAGATACAGCTATTATTTCAAATTGGACAATGTTCAGCGGCAAGTATTACAATGTGATTTGGATCAGATCAAAAGATGTTTACATTGAAGCATACATTCCGACCAATAGAATAAAGAGAAAAAGATGATACAGTGAAAAACAGGAAATATTTGAAAGGGTAAACATTTCTTTTTTAAATATAACAGACTGATTATCATATAAATATATGTTAATTTCCATCAGGAAATTAGTATACCTCATTTTATCTTTATTGTTACAAAATTTGCTTTACACTCAAATAAATTCTATAAAATTTCAGATAAATAGTGTTTGAAGTAAACAATACAAAGAAAAAATAAGTTCGGTAATTGAGAACAAAGAGTCAATTCATATAACAAAAGAGGGATGTATATGTACGTAGCCACACATTGGGCTGACTGAGCTTTGATTTTAATCAAATTTGGCAACTTTCTTTCAAATATTTTACAATAATAAAAGAGAACTTGTGGCATGATCGCCAATGAGATAACTTTGTACAAGAGATCAAAGTGCATTAGATGAGTACTTTAAAGTGTCTCTTGTCCTCTACATCAGGAATACTGATACCAGCATTTTTTTATTAAGAAATACTTACTTACAGATTGTTGTTTAAAGTATATTTATTTCTTAGTTATAATTAATATCAATTTCTGGTACCTTTATAATATTCTTTTGATATGTCTCCATTTGTTTTATTTTAATTTTTTATAGATACAGCTATTATTTCAAATTGGACAATGTTCAGCGGCAAGTATTACATTGTGGTTTGGATCAGATCAAAAGATGTTTACATTAAAGCATACATTCCAACCCATAGAATAAAGAGAATAAGCAAATACAGTGAAAAACAGGAAATATTTGAAAGGGTAAACATTTCTTTTTTAAATATGATAGACTTATGATAATTTCCATCCGGAAATTAGTATACCTCATTTCATATTTATTGTTACAAAATTTGCTTTACAATCAAATAAATTCTATAAAATTTCAGATAAATAGTGTTTGAAGTAAACAATACAAAGAAAAAATAAGTTCGGTAATTGAGAACAAAGAGTCAATTCATATAACAAAAGAGGGATGTATATGTACGTAGCCACACATTGGGCTGACTGAGCTTTGATTTTAATCAAATTTGGCAACTTTCTTTCAAATATTTTACAATAATAAAAGAGAACTTGTGGCATGATCGCCAATGAGATAACTTTGTACAAGAGATCAAAGTGCATTAGATGAGTACTTTAAAGTGTCTCTTGTCCTCTACATCAGGAATACTGATACCAGCATTTTTTTATTAAGAAATACTTACTTACAGATTGTTGTTTAAAGTATATTTATTTCTTAGTTATAATTAATATCAATTTCTGGTACCTTTATAATATTCTTTTGATATGTCTCCATTTGTTTTATTTTAATTTTTTATAGATACAGCTATTATTTCAAATTGGACAATGTTCAGCGGCAAGTATTACATTGTGGTTTGGATCAGATCAAAAGATGTTTACATTAAAGCATACATTCCAACCCATAGAATAAAGAGAATAAGCAAATACAGTGAAAAACAGGAAATATTTGAAAGGGTAAACATTTCTTTTTTAAATATGATAGACTTATGATAATTTCCATCCGGAAATTAGTATACCTCATTTCATATTTATTGTTACAAAATTTGCTTTACAATCAAATAAATTCTATAAAATTTCAGATAAATAGTGTTTGAAGTAAACAATACAAAGAAAAAATAAGTTCGGTAATTGAGAACAAAGAGTCAATTCATATAACAAAAGAGGGATGTATATGTACGTAGCCACACATTGGGCTGACTGAGCTTTGATTTTAATCAAATTTGGCAACTTTCTTTCAAATATTTTACAATAATAAAAGAGAACTTGTGGCATGATCGCCAATGAGATAACTTTGTACAAGAGATCAAAGTGCATTAGATGAGTACTTTAAAGTGTCTCTTGTCCTCTACATCAGGAATACTGATACCAGCATTTTTTTATTAAGAAATACTTACTTACAGATTGTTGTTTAAAGTATATTTATTTCTTAGTTATAATTAATATCAATTTCTGGTACCTTTATAATATTCTTTTGATATGTCTCCATTTGTTTTATTTTAATTTTTTATAGATACAGCTATTATTTCAAATTGGACAATGTTCAGCGGCAAGTATTACATTGTGGTTTGGATCAGATCAAAAGATGTTTACATTAAAGCATACATTCCAACCCATAGAATAAAGAGAATAAGCAAATACAGTGAAAAACAGGAAATATTTGAAAGGGTAAACATTTCTTTTTTAAATATGATAGACTTATGATAATTTCCATCCGGAAATTAGTATACCTCATTTCATATTTATTGTTACAAAATTTGCTTTACAATCAAATAAATTCTATAAAATTTCAGATAAATAGTGTTTGAAGTAAACAATACAAAGAAAAAATAAGTTCGGTAATTGAGAACAAAGAGTCAATTCATATAACAAAAGAGGGATGTATAAGTAAGCAGCCACACATTGGGCTGACTGAGCTTTCATTTTAATCAAATTTGGCAACTTTCTTTCAAATATTTTACAATAATAAAAGAGTACTTGTAGCATGATTGCAAATGAGATAACTTTGTCCCAGAGACAAAAGTGCATAAGATGAGTACTGAAAAGTGTCTTTTGTCAGGAAGACTGATACATGTATAAGCATTTTTATAAGAAAATACTTACTTACAGATTGTGGTTTAAAGTATATTTATTTCTTAGTTATTTTTTATATCAATTTCTGGTACCTTTATAACAAACTTTTAATATGTCTCCATTTTTTTTTATTTTAAAGTTTTATAGATACAGCTATTATTTCAAACTGGACAGTGTTCAGCAGCAAGTGTTACAATGTGGACAGTAAAACTACCGATGGTCGTCCGCAAAGCTTCAAATACAATACAGTTATCTCTATTCTAATGCAAAACAATTTCATTATTCAATTTCAATCATGATTTCAGTGTAAAATCTTCATTAAAGAAAATTCCGCGAAAAGATGTTATCTTCTTTGGTCCCTTCCCTAGGTGACGTCATAGGTATGCTTCCGTCGTCAAACATATACACCGGGCGTTTTCTTGCTTCTGTGCCGCTTCAGAATAAAATAAAATTTGATAAAAAGAAGATTTTTAGGTGCAGCTTGTGAGTTTTTTGTCTTATTATTGTAGAAATTACATGTCAATATATTCAGCGATTCAAAATGTCGGCTTCCTTAGTTACAGACAAGGAGATAGAGAATTTTACGCGTACTGTCATCCAATCAGAACCATTGTTACAAAATAATTGCATTAGAATTAATCATCTATGCTGTAAAATTATAAAAAAATTAAGATAGTCATTTACTGAATAGAGTCTTAAGAAGTGGTAATTGTTTACTTTTATTATTTACCAATTTACTCCTATTAAAGATGTGTCATTATTTGTAAGAGGTATATCTGGGAAATGCAAAGTGATTAAATATGTTAAACTGTATCCTTTTTAAAAATGTCAGATTTCAGGTAAAGGGGAAATAACTCTTACAATATCAAAATTTTTAAAATAAGAACTTTGAGAATATAATTTTTTTAACTTGTATATCATGGATATTTGAATTATTACACTATGATGTATAAACACATTATCATATGATGTTAAAACACATTACCAAAAAGAGTGCATGTCAGAGTTTAAGTCAAGGGGAAATAACCTTTACAAAATCAAAATATTTAAATGAGAAATGTAAGAGTATTACATGTATTATATTGTTTTCAACTTCAACAAAATGTTTTTTAATACAGTTTGTTCTTTTTATCAAAAGTAAGTATTAGATGTTCATATATTTTTATATCTATCCAGCACTTGAAACTATTTTTTTCTTCAAATTATCATCAAATTTTATATTTTACAGAATTTTCATACAATAATGTGCAGTCAAAAACTTGTTTTTATTCTGGACATGAATTAAATGAATCATGAACCAGATTTCTGATTGTGATAGTGGTAAGTAAATGTAGCCAACTATGTTTTTAATATTCACATACATAAAAATGAATATAGGTTGAAACTGTCATCCAGCAGTTAACAATTTTTTCAATTCAGAAAGAAAAATGTGCAAAAAAGTAATAAATTTCGGATTGAAACACCTTATAAGAAATTAGCTTAAATGTCATGAAAGTAATTATATGTTGATTCTCATATTTTTCTCTGTGATTTATAAATTTAATTCCTTCTGGCAAGCACTGACTCAGTATAGGACTTGAGAAAATTGTCAAGACAAATCACAAATGAACTATTTTAGAACATGAACCACATAAAAATTATTTTGAGAAATACTATTTGAGAAACACTGTCAACATGAAGCACATTAAAACTATTTGCGAAACAACACTGTCAACATGAAGCACATTAAAACTATTTGAGAAACAACACTGTCAACATGAAGTACATAAGCTATTTGAGAAACACTGTAAATATGAAGCACATTATAAACACTGTCAACATGAAGCACATTAAAACTTTTTGAGAAACATTGTCAACATGAAGCACATTAAAACTATTTTACAAACACCGTCAACATGAAGCACATTAAAACTATTTGAGAAACACTGTCAACATGAAGCACATTAAAACTATTTGAGAAACACTGTCAACATGAAGTACATTAGCTATTTGAGAAACACTGTAAATATGAAGCACATTATAAACACTGTCACCATGAAGCACATAAAAACTATTTGAGAAATACTATTTGAGAAAAATGTCAAAATGAAGCACATAAACTATTTGAGAAAACTATCAACATGAAGCACATAAAAAGTATTTGAGACAAATGTCAACCTGTAGCACACAAACAATTTGAAAATAAATTGTCAATCTTAAGCAGGCAAACTGCTTGAAAGAAACTTCACATGTAGCACAAACCCTACTTGATACAACTTTCAACATGAAGCACATAAAAAGCCCAAATGAAATATTCAAATAAAATTTGGTCCTGTCACGTTGGCCACTTTACTGAGTAAAGAGTTTCCAGTTGATACCGCGTGGAGGTGTGACTTGGACTTGGTCATATTAACCCATTTATCAACCTTTTATTTTTTTTTTCTTCATTATGTAAGAAGATTTTTTTTTTATTAAAAAAGTGTAATTTATGTTTACAGTATAAATTTTAATATGAGCATACAACACAACACATACTGTATCTATATTTTTTATACGATTCTCACCAATTCATCTTATACAACAGATATTGTTTTTTACCAGCTAAGTCGGAACTTCTACTGTATTATGTTAAAAAAAAAGATTTCTCACCGAACATTATATTTGAATATATTCTGCTTTCAGAATGTGAAAACAGATGAATTCAAGTGTACAGCTACAACCTACTGAAATACATGTGATATGGGATATTTGGAACTAAAATTGTTTATGTAAAAATGTTATTTGAATGGAATTATTTCAAACATGTGTATTAAAATCTGTGATGACAGTTTGTAAATCTGATTCATCCAGATCAACTAAATTAATGCCAAGATTCTCAAATTCAAGAAAGAAGTCATTAAATATCATATTATCAGAGTCCGTGTCTGTGTCTGATTCAGAGTCATAAAGGGGTTCAACTTGGGTTTTGTCGTTTGGTTTTTGGATATTTGCATCACCAGAAGGTAACATTGTAGGGCCGCTTGAATTTAAACAAGACTGGCCACATTTACATCCAGGACCGCACGATTTTCTTTGCTTCCTACATCCACACTGATTGCCACTACAATTAGATTTAATACACCCACACCCAGCTGTCCATTATTTTATATTGTTTGAAATTTTTCTCTAAATTTTCAACAGAGTCCCAAACAATGCTTAGTAAATTGTTTTCAACCTTCCAGCCATGGTCATTCAAAATTGGATAATGCACCAAATTTTGATTAGCTTGCTGCCATACAAGTTTAACCCAACAAGATCTTTTCCAGTGTAAAAATAATGCATCATTAGATGGCAGGAAAAATTCTTCGGATGGAACTCTACAGTAAAGTGCATCTCTAATTTTTGAAAGCCAATTGAAGTGATTTTCTAACGGGCTTAATGTTTCTACAAAAACAGATTGAAATAAATAATGGGAGAGTCGATCCTATCCTTTAAGAAGACAGAGGAACATTTCCTCCAATATTCACACCCAACTAAACGTAAAAAAGCAAGAAATCCTGCATTTTCTCTGTTATCACTATCACTTAAAATTCCCAACCACCCCTTTACAATATTATTGGAAGTAATGAAATCTGGATATTTGAAAAATATCTGATAAAAAGAAGTTTTACCATGGTCCCTAAAAAAAGATACATAATCACATCAAGTAACAATATACAACATTTGAAAAATTGATGGTATATCGTCAAGATTGTCGTTTGAAAGGCACTGTAAATCTGGATCATTTTTCATTGACTGAATAAGCTTATTCATGTTTAAATATATGACATCCTTTTTAAAAGTAAGTTGAACAAAAACCTGTTTATCTAAAGTTTTTATAAATGGTAAACCAATGTTGTATGTGTCATTGTCTGGCGAATAAATAAGCACAGTATCACACAAAGTTTGTTCAGTGTGTAACCATACTCGACTGTCCCCCTCTGATATATTAGTTTGAAAATTTTTGATTATTCTTATCTCATTTTGGACAACACATTTTGATAAAGAAGAATTTTCAAAACCACCACCAACAACAAATGTTTGGTTCAATTTGATAGCATTTTGTGAAAGTAATAAAAACTGTTCACTTATTAACAAGAGGCTGTCACAACGACAGCAAACCGGATTTATTAACATTTATTTGTGTCCTGGCAATATCACAAGAACCATTACTGATGAATGGTGAAAGTGAAAATCGTCAATATCAAATTTGACCTCCATTTTGTCATCAGTATCAACATATAAAAATTTGAAAAGCTTAGATTGAATGGTTCATGAGTAAATGCAACAACCTGAATGGAAACGCCATTTTACGATCTTTCAAGAACCATAACTCCTGAACGGTAAAAGTCAAAATCGTCATTATTGAACTTGACCTCTATTTTGTCATCAGTAACAACATATTAAAATTTCAAAAGCTTTGGTTGAATGGTTCATGAGAAAATGCACAGACACGACGGGAAAAACCATTTTTCAATCTTTCAAGAACCATAACTCCTGAACGGTAAAAGTCAAAATCGTCATTATTGAACTTGACCTCCATTTTGTCATCAGTAACAGCATATTAAAATTTCGGAAGCTTTGGTAGAACAGTTCATGCATAAATGCACGGACACGACTGGAAACTCCATTTTACAATCTTTCAAGAACCATAACTCCTGAATGTTAAAAGTCAAATTGATCATTATTGAACTTGACCTCCATTCTTTCATTAGTAACAACATATTAAAATTTGGGAAGCTTTGGTAGAACAGTTCATGCGTAAATGCACGGACAACTCCATTTTTCAATCTTTCAAGAACCATAACTCCTGAACGGTAAAAGTCAAAATCGCCATTATTGAACTTGACCTTCGTATAGTTGTCAGGAATAACATATTACAATTTTAAAAGCTTTGGTTGAAGGGTTCATGAGTTAATGCACGGACAACATTTGATTGCCGCCCGCCCGCCGTTCATCCCCAAATCAATAACCGACATTTTTGTCACAAAAATCCGGTTAATAAAACCAATTGTTTTTTGTTGTTTCTATTTGTCAAAAACTTCAACCAATCTGAAGGTAGTTTGGAAGATTTGGTAAAAGAAACACCAGATGTAGTTTCATTTTTTAAATCACGTCTGTTCCTCTCAATGTCCTTTGGGGAAAGTGGAGGCGACTGATCATCAAAAACCAGATGCACTTCAACTGTAGTATTATAATCAAAATAGGGTAATATGCATTTTCTGTAAAGGTAAATAATATAATCAGTGAAAGTTTTATGTGAAGATAACAAGGGTTTGGTATGTAAAAAAAACATTCCATCTATAACCACACATTGAGGGGTTTCAGTTAAAATATTTGTGAAAGAATCTGGGTATCGTGTACGGAAAATCTTTAAGGTTTTTGACTTGTCACCTTTATATGGTAAGCCATCAGAGTCAACAATGGCTTTGGGTAAAGCAATAAACTGTTGAAAATCAGAAACTGGTATGTTTTGATTTTTGGACCAGGAAATTTGTTTCCTAAGTAAAGAATGTTCCAAGCGTTGATCTTTTAATTCTTTTTTAACATAAGAAACAGTTGGTGGTTTAAATGAAAAACCAGTAATTTTTTTGGTTTTATTATGTCTAAATTTAAAGTCAGTCATACAAGATTTTATGTAGGTCATCAAATGAGTAGTGGCTACATTTTCATATGATAACAAGTCATCTTTCTGTAATTTTGTCAGAATTATTTTATCATTGAAAAAATGTGATAATGTTTTATTCTCAAATTGCACTAAATTGCGTTGCTTGAGATGATGTATATATAAAAGTATGTTTTCTTCTTCAAACGTTTTCCTAGTAACAGCAGGTCTGGCTTATTGAATGAAAGTTCGTTTTTTAAGTTTGTTAGGACTGTAGCTCTATGGGGAAGACAATGAACTAGTTTTGACAAAGCAGAAGAGGAAAAAGTTGTCATTGCACCCTTTACTTCACGGTTGATACAACTCTCGTGTGCTTCATCCAACCCCTGACTATGAATGTTTCTGCCAGATATGTTAACAACAAAAGCACCCTCTTCAAACTTTTTAATAATGCCAGCTGGAAAATTTTTCAAGTCCGCTATATGATATGGTAAAAGTCGTGCATAATATTTGTTTTCAATGATTTGTGTAATTTTAGTCACTTCTTTAATACAAAAGTTACGAAGTTCCCAGTTACCAGAACGTATAGCAAGGAAATATGAAATATAAGTGAAGCAGTGCTTATATATAAGTACTTAAGAAAGTATTCCAAAATCTCCAGTTTTCATTTTCCACACAAAGCTGTTCTAATAATTCTTCATATTCAAAAGAAAAATTTTGGAAAAATTTCATTTGTTTTTGTATTTTCTCTAAAGGGGAAAGTGTAACATATGATAAAATTTCAGATACTCTTTTAATATGAATAAAATGGTCATTTTGGTCATGATTAAAATGAAAATATTTAATGACAGTTTCTATTTGAAAACGAAAAAGTGATTCCCAGAATTGCAACAAGAAATTATGTGTTTTATCAAAGTTCAACGCCTGTATAACTGAATTTGCAGTTGCACCTTGATGGAAAATTTCAATGAAGTCTTTGAGACCAGCATCAAGATACAACTTCATAATCATCCTCTGATAATTTTTTAGTATGTGCCAGTCACCTGGAAAAGGGAGGACCCAATCAAGTTCGGATCCATATTCCCCTTTTAGCTTTACTAAGAGGTCATATGTCTTTCCATCACCAACAACAACTAAATGGTTGATATCCTGACCAACATTTAAATTTTGATGCAATATCTCTAATGACTGTTTGACAGTATCTTTATTGTCACATTGTTCGTCCAACAAAGACAGATATTTAACCTCAGATTTTTCAATTAGAGTATTGTTAGTTTTTTTACTTATAAAATCTTGAATACCAGGGGATTGGGAATGGCTATTTGGACAGGGCAGTTTACAAAAACAATATTCAAGTAAAGTAGAAGCACAGCTTTGGGCCACTGCAATTTCAGAATCTGATTTTTCAAAATCATTTACAATGAAAATTTTTTTTAAATTAGATTCATGTCTGTTACTATTGGAATGTTCTAGAGTAACTTTATTAACAAAACTTTTCTAAATTAAGTATAGACTGATTAGAGAAATGAAGATCTTCTGGTTTTCTTTTTCTGTTTCGAGCAAATTGCTGAATTTCTGATTCTTTCATTACTTCTGTGCAAATGGCTGCAATACTTGACAATTTTTTTATGAAAACCATTATACTTTCTGAAATCTGAAACATCAGTTATATTTTTTGACATGAGAAAAATTCCACTATCAAAGTATAACCTATGATTTATTAACGGACAATATTTTCCATCAACCTCCATAATGTGGAAAGAATGATTAGTTAAAAACATTGGATTTATTTTCTTCTTAAGGAGTAAGTGATTTTGGTTTAAGGGATTGTTTGTGTTTATTTCATATATATAAATACAGCACCCTGTAGCAAACGATACAGCAGCTAAATCTACTAAATCTGACTCTCTCCTAGTATTAAAAAGATATAATTCATGGTTAATGTGCTCATCTGGAGAAAATTTTGAAACTTTAGAAAAGTTTTCATCACTTAAATAATAAGGATCTGACAATATTTCTCTCAGAGATTGATCCATAACAGTATTTGTTAGGCAATTTTCCATAACTTTTTCAATATCAGAAATGCAAATACCATCATTATCTCTTTCAGATGTAAGCAAACCATAATTCATTAAAATGGCAATTGACTTGTAAAGGGAAATAACTTTAAAATCATTATCTGGAAATAAATTGATGGAACGATACTCATCTTTACCATATAAATATATATGTCCTTTTAAATACTGTTGCTTTTCCTCGGGCAATAACTCTATTGATGGCTTAGGTATAACCAATTGAATAGAGGTTCCATCAAAACCACGATGGGTATCTGTAGACTTAACAGCAGCATAAGATGATCTTTTGTTAATATTATCTACAGATGCTATTTGAAATTGACATTTTGAGGAATTCATTGAATTTGATTTCCTTTCTTCAACAATTTGAGTTTGGTATCTCTCATAAGCCTGTTTAGAAACACATATACCAAATTTATTTAAAAGGGTTATGTCGTTGTTCTCCTCTTATATTTAATGCGTTTCCCTCGGTTTTAGTTTGTTATCCCGATTTTGTTTTTTGTCCATGGATTTATGAGTTTTGAACAGCGGTATACTACTGTTGCCTTTATTTAAAGCAATCAGTAGAGGAATTAGTAAACTTGTCAATGATGTCAGCTATTAACATTTGAAATTTATTACATTTAGAATCTCTATTGAAGATTAAACAACAACAAATATTAAAAATTTGAGAAAACTGAACAGAATCCTCCCTAAATGAATTCTCCCCGAAAGGAAGCTTTAATTCTGTTTCCTGTCCTATTAAGGAACACAAGAAATTCCACAATATTGGGTCAATAGAATTCTCTATAAAGTTGTGAAATTTAAAATTTGACAAGCTTCTATTGGAACTATTTTTAATATTTTTACAAGATGATTGTATTTTTTATTTTATAATTTCTGCAGCTTTTTTCAAAACATTTTCACCATGCATTTGTACATTTTCTTCAAGTTTATTGTCATCATGTGAAGTACATGTTTTAAATTTCTTCAATTCACCTAATGAGTCAATAAGACAGGAAACAATATTAATTCCTCTCATTAGTATTATAGTACCATGTCTGTCATATTTACAGTCAATGGAATCACCAAAAAATAAGTTTAATTTATTACATAATAAACGGTTTTGATTTCTCAACTGATCCGAGATCAAATTCCCCCCAAAATCTTTATAACACTGCACAATGTTTGAAATAAGCAGTGCCTTTCTCTCCAGTAGATCATTGCAAATTTTAATAACAAGGTTTTCAAAAGACTTAGTATTATTGTCAAAATAAATGGGAAGGGAGCTATTAGAAGCTTTTGTCAAAATTTCTATACTCTTTTCACGGCTTAATATCTCTACAAAAGCATCACTGTCAAAAAAAGTTTGTAATAGAGGAAAAACATTGTTTGCATATATCTGAATTTTTAGATAAATCAACAGGGGTCAAATTTTTGTCTTGAAAGTAATAAAACAATTTGTCCATCTTGTCAACCCTCAATTTGTATTTTCTCTTTAAATTAGAGCAACAGATTTTGCATTTGTCATGTGTCGATTCAAAACAAAATGTTGCCTTCATTAAATGGGAATCACAAAGAAAAATCTCTTCATTATCAGAAATATTTGTATCAAAAACAGAATTTATTTTATCCAGAGAAATGGGTGATGGGCGTAAAATAGATAGGTCTGGGGAGCACATATCAAGAGAATGTAATGTACATTGAACCTTTTTCTTTTTAATAATTGGTACATCTTGCTACTGACTGCTCTATCTGATTTTAGAAAACAAGTCTTGCAAATGCAGTCATTATCTATAAGACCATATTTTTCTTGAATATGATTTAAAACAATGTCAGAATTTTTATCATTTTTAGACAAGTGGCGATATGAATAATTACTGTGTTTTTTGCATATACTGCATGGACCACATTCTTTTTCCGGGTGAAAATTTGAATCTTTAACACCCCCCAATCCAGGTTGATATAAATATATTTTCAGACCATCTTCACAGATGATTGGCTTCATGACAGATAATGAAAGACCATTTTTTAACCTAAAATGTTGTTTTTTTTTTTTTATTCCAGTGTGTTTTTCAACAAATAATTTAAGGCTTGCTATTGCTACATTTTTGTGAAAAGTATTGTATGTCAGAGATTTACCAAAGGCTTGGATATGAAGACTTGTTCTTTTATCAGTTGTATTACTGAGTCTGTTATTATAATTTGCTTGAATTTTATCTTTATTTTCATGAGGAATTTCACCTGGATCAGATATTTTAACACTATGACAGCTTTCTTTCTTGTCAGCAATAGATAATACATCAAAGAAATTTTTTAAAGACAGCGTGAACGAGTCAGGAACAAGACAATAATTCAAGTTGATTTTAGGAACATATTTTGAGCTGCTACCACATGTACCAATATTGGAAACAGGACATACATTTTTAGCCTTTGGCTTTTGTCTCAAAATCGGTTGAGACTGTCTGTTTTTGTTTCAGCATTATCAGTATTGACTGTAACAGGTTTAATACCAACATTTTTGTTTGCTAACTTGTTGGATGAGAACTTAAAATTATTCAGAAAATTTTTGATGCCCATTTTGTCAACTGGGTCAATGAGGGGTGGAAAATCTTCCCCATTTAACTGAAAGCTCATCATGCTCATTTTAAATATATGTGAATTTTAAATTAAACTATTCAAAATACTATTTCTAAAGGTATTTTCAATATACAATCAGATTTTTAATAAGTCGTAGATAAAGTAACCTGATTTTAATTGTAAACGTGCTGTAACAGTTGAAAGGTAAAGAAAAAATGCCGGAGAGCTGATTACTAGTCTGAAGTACAACAAGGAGATAAGTATAATGGCATGAACGCTGTTAACAAATGACGTGACGCGTTCTTTTTATTGATGAGGTTCAAGATAGTGCGATCGATTGGCATTTTGACAAAATACTTCAGCCACCTGCACAATATTATTTTTCTGCCGGAAATAAGGGAAATGTATAATGCAGTTCTCTTGCGGTGCGAATACCAAATAATTCCGGTTTGATTAAAGGGTGCCGAATTATTATAATTTGAACTGATTTGAAAAGTGAAAAAAATAATATGCTTTAACATCTTAAAAATAAGCAAAGTAGTAACTACTGAAATTTTAAAATAGTCTAGTGTATGGTGTCCGCCCGCTGTCAGTGTAATGCATTGTGACGGGTCAAAACATAAAATGCATGTTGTCATTTCATTTTTTCTGCCCGATAGAATTTTTCAAATTTTAAAACAGACATGCTACATATATTCAGGATCATAAAATTGAAATATTGGAAAAATTGAGGCGAAAATTTAATTCCGAAACATTAATAAAAATAAATGGGGAAAAATCCATGTCGCCCCTCTGTGATGGGTACACTCAAAATCAACATTGTTTTTCTCCATACCTAATCGATAGAACTGTTTAATTTTCTAAAACACCATACAATATATACCAAAGATTATTACAGGAATGTATGAAAAAATTTGAGGCGACCAATTTTTGGAATTTTCTTATAATCGAAGTCGAGCCGTAACGTTAGCGAGAAAAGGTTAAAAAAAAACACAATTCTTTCCATATTATTTTTTTTTTATAAAAATCAAGATATCAATATATACGGTTTTATTTCAAGAATATATGTACCAGGGATTAACTTTTTCATTTCAGAGCAGTGAATACTCCATATAAACACCAATACGCTTATAATTTCACCATCTTCCGCACTTGCAATGAAAAACATGGAAAAAATAAGACCCCTACTTCAAAATGGGTACAAATTTCTGCCCTGGCCTGGACATTACTATTCTTATCGAATTTTGATTCCAAATACTAGCGAGAATAAGCTGTAAAATGTTTTATATAATCGGAGAATATGCTTTTTTTTGTACCCATTTTGAATATCACTATTTAATTCTACAGTGCATACAATCAAAATCCGAAATTCTATCTCTAGATAAAAAAAATATATGTTTCCTGTTATTTAAGTTAATAAGAAGAAAAATAATATGTAAATTTATTTATTTTTCTAACACAAAGATGCTTAAAATCAGCATTTTTCCCGCCAGTATTTTGCAGTACATGATAGAAAATAAATTACAAAAGCGCGCCATTTTTCAGTTGACGTCGGCCGACGCAAAATAGTTCAATTTTCGGCGTAGGGCTACTGAGCGCCGCCGAATCAAATTTTGGCCGAAAAGGCACATCCGGTTGTCCTACTGCAAGTGAGAGTTTAAGTACTATAAAAGCAGGTTTAGACCACCATTTTCTACATTTGAGTGTGCCTGTACAAAGGCAAGAATATGACAGTTGTTGACCATTCGTGTAATGTGTTTTATTATTTGATTTTGCCATTTGAATAGGGACTTTCAGTTTTAAATTTTCCTCGGAGTTCAGTATTTTTGTTATTTTACTTTTTATCGATATGTTGCAATTAAACAACATGTTAAAATTGGTATATGAAATTGTCGAAAATAATGAATATCGCTTAATAACATTTTGAATAAAATTGATAGTGGAAACGTGGATTGTGTCAAAAATACCAAAAAAAACCCCAGAAAATAGCCCAAGCTACCAACTGGTCTTATACACAGCGATAAAATCCCTTACTTGGTGATTAGCTTTAGATGGTTCTTAACAATAATGATAACTGGTTCAGCGAAAATGGACGTCACACTTATCCCAAAACAGATAAATGAACCAGATTTAAACAAAAAACATTCAAGATATCAATATATACGGTTTTATTTCAAGAATATATGTACCAGGGATTAACTTTTTCATTTCAGAGCAGTGAATACTCTCCATACCTAATCGATAGAACTGTTTAATTTTCTAAAACACCATACAATATATACCAAAGATTATTACACGAATGTATGAAAAAATTTGAGGCGACCAATTTTTGGAATTTTCTTATAATCGAAGTCGAGCCGTAACGTTAGCGAGAAAAGGTTAAAAAAAAACACAATTCTTTCCATATTATTTTTTTTTTTATAAAAATCAAGATATCAATATATACGGTTTTATTTCAAGAATATATGTACCAGGGATTAACTTTTTCATTTCAGAGCAGTGAATACTCCATATAAACACCATTACGCTTATAATTTCACCATCTTCCGCACTTGCAATGAAAAACATGGAAAAAATAAGACCCCTACTTCAAAATGGGTACAAATTTCTTCCCTGGCTTGGACATTACTATTCTTATCGAATTTTGATTCCAAATACTAGCGAGAATAAGCTGTAAAATTTTTTATATAATCGGAGAATATGCTTTTTTTTGTACCCATTTTGAATATCACTATTTAATTCTACAGTGCATACAATCAAAATCCGAAATTCTATCTCTAGATAAAAAAAATATATGTTTCCTGTTATTTAAGTTAATGAGAAGAAAAATAATATGTAAATTTATTTATTTTTCTAACACAAAGATGCTTAAAATCAGCATTTTTCCCGTCAGTATTTTGCAGTACATGATAGAAAATAAATTACAAAAGCGCGCCATTTTTCAGTTGACGTCGGCCGACGCAAAATAGTTCAATTTTCGGCGTAGGGCTACTGAGCGCCGCCGAATCAAATTTTGGCCGAAAAGGCACATCCGGTTGTCCTACTGCAAGTGAGAGTTTAAGTACTATAAAAGCAGGTTTAGACCACCATTTTCTACATTTGAGTGTGCCTGTACAAAGGCAAGAATATGACAGTTGTTGACCATTCGTGTAATGTGTTTTATTATTTGATTTTGCCATTTGAATAGGGACTTTCAGTTTTAAATTTTCCTCGGAGTTCAGTATTTTTGTTATTTTACTTTTTATCGATATGTTGCAATTAAACAACATGTTAAAATTGGTATATGAAATTGTCGAAAATAATGAATATCGCTTAATAACATTTTGAATAAAATTGATAGTGGAAACGTGGATTGTGTCAAAAATACCCAAAAAAAACCCAGAAAATAGCCCAAGCTACCAACTGGTCTTATACACAGCGATAAAATCCCTTACTTGGTGATTAGCTTTAGATGGTTCTTAACAATAATGATAACTGGTTCAGCGAAAATGGACGTCACACTTATCCCAAAACAGATAAATGAACCAGATTTAAACAAAAAACATTCAAGATATCAATATATACGGTTTTATTTCAAGAATATATGTACCAGGGATTAACTTTTTCATTCCATTTCTTTTTCTAAAAGAGGGGTCCACTTATTTTGAATAATATTAAACTGTTAAAGTAAATGTGTTAACATGGTTAAAGTCCAGGAATATTACAAAAATTATTTGACATGTTTTGACCATTTAATACCAGATAGATATATAGTTCTTTGAGAAAATATGAGCCCTTTTGAACAAACAAATATATATATTGATCCCTCATAAAACATGTAAAAGGGATATTTATAAAATTAAGGGGTTGCCCCAAAACTGATTATGACTTGGATTGAGAATTGTCTCATTGTCAGTTACACATACATAGACCAGATTTAATTATTTTTTGGTGAACAGGGAAAAAATACTTCAGAAATTAAAGAAATGTCAAAGTACAAGTGATAAATCAAGTTTTAATATTGTCAAAACCTACTATTTTATGTTTACAAAAAAAAATTATAATCGCTCGCCTTTACTTTTCAAGCTTCGCCTAAAAAAATTTCAAATTAAATATTTTTTTATTAAAATTTTCAAACCGCTCGCTCGCCCCAAATTTTGGAGTCCAAAAATCCCTAGAACAAAAAATTAAATTGGTGTGGCCTAAATGTAGTTTGTTTTTTATGAAACAAATATGGTTTCTATATACTTTTGATAAAAGATAAGGGAGAAGGGTGGGTACTTCTGATTTTATATATTGGTAAAATTTAAACCTTACTTTACATTGATTTTAAAAATATTATGTTCTTGTAACTTAAAAAAAATGAAAAAAATAACAGCCTTCCTGGCTTCTAAAGGTTGCTGACCAATGGTAAATAAACTATATAGATATAGGACGATGTGGTATGAGTGCCAATGAGTCAATCCAAATGATAATTAATAAAAGTAAACGATTATAGTTGAAGGTATGGCCTTCATCCCGTAGCATTGGCTCACACCGATCAGGAAGCTATAAAGGGACCCAAAAATTAGTCATGTTGAACCATTTAAATGGAAAAACCACGAGTCTAATTTATATAATAATGAGAAACGAGAAACACGTATGAATTACATCAACAAACGACAACTACTGTACATCAAATTCCTGACTTAGGACAGGTTTGAATTTATCATGTACCAATAATGATATACAACAAAGAATGAAATGTAGAACGTTGATTTTAATTTTAACCTTGACCTCAATTTCAAGGTCTTAAAGCAAGGATCTAAAACAAAAGACCTGAATTATATACTGTGTATGATTTATCTGTTATATAACATATATAGGCAACAGTAGTATACCGCTGTTAAAAATTCATTAATCGATAGAGAAAAAAACGCATCCAGGTTACAAACTAAAACTGAGGAAAACGTATCAAATATATGAGAACTACGACACAACAGAGACTCAACACCGGAATGTAAAACACAAAGAAACGAACTAAATTTTAACAATGGCCATTTTCCTGACTTGGTATAGGGCATTTTGGGACATGCCAAACCTTCTGCTTTAATGACAGGGTTAATTATAACATTAAAATGACAACTTTACACGACAGGGCTACAATAAATAAATGGGAGAAAATATTTTTTTTTATTTTTTAAACGTAATAATATCTTTATTGCATATTTGCTGTAACAATTTACTAAGTTTACAGCTTGTAACTTAGTATATATCATGTTAGTTTACCTAATAGTTTAGGGAAGCACTAATTGGTAAGATATAACTTATTCATAATATTAGTATCTATAGTACAATTGATTTCACAATTATATAAAATAAATATTGTGAATACAGATACAGATCTTTGTTAAAAAATTTCTTTCCTTTTTTTATATACATTAAATTTTCCGGATTTTTTTCCGTTATCGATTTTATCAAATGATCCGAGTTCCATTGAAAGTAATTGGGCATAGTGTTGATTCAGCAAGCATGTGTGTTATCGCATTATCGATTGTGTCTAAATATTCTTATATAAACAGGATTAAACTTATTTTATAAAATTCGGTAAGTATACAATTTTTGTTTAAGTTTCTACTGATCTATTGTATGTCGTCGTGTATATGTATTACACAAATTAAATCATTAATTTTAGCGTGCACAATTCACAATTTGTCTACACTATAGAATAAATTATTAAATAATCGTGATTACACATGTTTATCTCTTTTTTTTCCCTATTACTGTTAATGAATATAACAACAATATGTACCATGTCGTTACTTATGCATGGTTGAACATTTTTACAAACATATCTGTACCACATGCAGACATTCATGATTGAACCTGTGAATAAACATATATGGCTTGTAAACAATAAACAATTGTGCTTACAAAGTTTTGTACTTTTTATAAGATAATGTTTCAAACATTTAAAATTGATTTAATTCTGATTTTTTTTATAATCTTCAATGCATCTATTTGTATTTAGAATTGACCTACTATTATTTTTGTTATTAAAATTGTTTATTTCAATAATATCTGAAATTTCTTTTTGGAAAATTTTCAAAATGTTTATTTTTTGTGTTTTCTTTTATGAGACATAATATGCTTTATATAATGACAAGGATAGTATTGTTAGTATGTAATTAATATCAAAGTATGCTGAGTCTTCAATTTTGTACCCTATTACTAGATTTTCAAGACTTATAATGTTTTTGTCTATACCTAGGGAGTTCATTAATTTCATTGCTATTTTTAGGAAGTCTGTATTAAATAAGCAGTTGACAAAAAAGTGTTCATAGTTATCTTTTTCTTTACAATGCTTACATAAGTTGTTTTCCACTTTTTTAATAATTCATTACATGACAGAATATAGTGAATAAGTTTCCATCTAAATATTTTAATCTGTATCAGTGAGATATTGAAAAATAAAAACAAAGTTATTTTTGAACTTGTAAACTTAAATCTTTGTCAAAAACATTTCCCACAAAAGAAAACCGTTCGGTTTTTCTTGATTTTCTTTTAGTTTGGACGTTTTATAAAGTTGTCTAGTGCTCGTTAATGGAGTTATTGTTGTGTACCTAATTTTCAAGTCGTTAAAAACTTTAACTTTTGTTTTGATGGATTCTTCAGTACAAAGAATTAATTTCCAATTCATTGGTATTGGTTTTTTAACATATATAATTGGTTTATCCAATTTTGTTGATATTTAAGCTGAGATAAGATGATAGTTTCAGAGATTTTACCCTGTTCATCAATGATATCATTTATTGTAATTATATCGCTTTTTATCCAATCGTCAAAGTTTAGACATTTTCTGTTAAGCCTAATATTATCATTTCCCCACAAAACTTGTTTTCTAATTTAAAAACAATCTTTTCGGATATTTTGTGTTTCCTCCATTTTTCACTTATCCAATCTTTAATTGGTTGCTTGTAAAAATCTGGCATATTTTGTCACTTATTTTTATCAATGTCTTTAATACTCTTTAAATTCATTTTGAATACAAAAAGATTTTTCCCTAATTTGTTAAAATAAAATTTTGGAATGATTGTCCAATTATCATTTTTATCTTCACCTAATTTTAGAACCCAGTTGATATGCAGTGATTTTATGTAAACATCAATGTCTGTCATTTAAGGTCCACCTTCAACAACATCTTTTGAAAGTGTGAACCTTTTTATTTTGTCTGTTTTGCCTTTCCATATAAAATTATATATCAAAGTTTTAAAATTTTGCAACGTTTGTTTAGGTATTATAGTGTTTGATGCAATATATGTTAGGTTTGGCAAAACAAGTGATTTGATGATGACTATCTTTACTATAATAGTAAGATTTCTTTTACTCCAATCATCTATTATTTTTTTACATTTTAAAAGCTGTTTTTCAAAGTTTAATTTTTGACATTCTTGTTTGTTGTGACCAAAATAAATTGCAGGACTTTTAATAGGTGTAGTACACCAATTTATATCTCTACATTTATCACGACAGTGTTTCAATTGGCCTAGCCATATCCCTTCAGTTTTTGTTTTATCCAATTTTAAACCTGAGAAAGTACCAAATATTTCTATTAAATTAATTGCAAGAGTAGCATCTTTTTTTTGATTGAAGAAATAAAGTAGTATCATCTGCTAGTTGGCAAATTTTCAGATAATTACTTTTCGCGTCTAGTTTTATTTCTAGTCCTTTTAAATTTTTATTTTTCCTTATCTTAATTGCCATTACTGCTACTGCTAGAACAAATAGTAACAATGACAACGTGCATCCTTGTCGGATTCCACGAGAAGCACTGAATCGAGTAGAATGGAGAAAATATAGGACAGAGAAACAAACGAATAATAGCCATCAGAGACTATTATTCGAACAAAATTGCCGAGATTAGTAACGATCAGAAACAGTTACATAAAATAACTGGAGATTTAATGGGGAACAAGCGTGAAGTGGTTCTCCCTTTGTCCTATGATGAAAAGGATTTAGCACATAGGTTTTGTGAAATTTTTCTTGGTAAAATTGATACCATTCGAAATGGATTATGTGCATCGATCGGCGAAATGTCGGGAAGTCGAAATTATATATCAGCTGATCAGAAATTCAAAGGCGTGCATTTACATGTTCTACCTCCTGCAATACTCGAAGAAGTCAAGAAAATTATTCTGAAAGCACCATCCAAATTCTGTGAACTGGACCCTTTACCAACACACCTTATCAAAGAGTGCATAGACACTCTAGCGCCTGTCATTACGAACATAGTGAACATGTCGTTGGCTGAATCAATAGTACCTTCAACTTTCAAAGACGCAGTTGTGCGGCCATTACTTAAGAAAGCGAACCTAGACAAAGAAGTTTTAAAAAATTACCGCCCAGTTTCAAACTTGCCATTTGTATCCAAAGTTGTCGAGAGAGTTGTTGACACGAGATTTGGATCTCGTATCATGTTGAACTCTTTACATGACGATATGCAGTCAGCATATCGCACCGGACATTCAACTGAAACAGCACTGATCCGTGTTCATCATGACATTACATCCGCACTCGACAACAACTCTTGTGTAATATTGCTGATGTTGGATCTCTCAACAGCGTTCGACGTGATCGATCACGACATTCTATTCGATCGTCTACAGTATACTTTTGGTATATCTGGAACAGCCTTGTCGTGGATTCGTTCATACTTGACTTATAGGTCGCAATGTGTCTCTATTGGATCTGTTCACTCCGACAATATGGTTCTGAAATATGGCGTCCCACAGGGTTCCGTGCTTGGACAGAGACTTTACTCTATGTTTTCGTACCTGGTTAGTGAAATATGTAAGAGGCATGGCATGGCATACCACTGTTATGCGGATGATACGCAAATTTACCAAGTCATCAAGCCATTAGATAACTGGGGTGACATTACCGAGCGCCTAGAAGCTTGTTTCGAAGATATCAAAACTTGGATGTGTACAAATATGTTGACGTTAAATCAGGACAAGACCGAATTGATTGTTTTTGCTCCAAAACACAAAGTCAAAAGTCTAAGTAAGTTACAACTGAATTTTGATGGAACTATACTAAGTGAATCTACCAGTGTTCGAAATCTTGGAGTTTTTCTCGATCAAACCCTCAGCATGCAGCAACAGACAAATGCAATTACCACATCCTGTTTCCATCAGATTCGTAACATAGGACGGATTCGATCATATATAACGGAGGACGCTTGCAAAACTCTTGTATGCTCTCTTGTTACGTCGCGACTTGATTACGGTAATGCTTTGATGTATGGTGTGAATGTCTCGAGTCTATCCAAACTTCAACGTGTTCAGAACACAGCTGCCAGACTAGTGACCCGCAAAAAGAAGTTTGAACATATAACTCTAACACTTATGACTCTTCATTGGCTACCATACACATTCCGATGCCAGTATAAACTGTTGCTTTACGCATTCAAAGCCTTGCATGGACTTGCACCTGCGTATCTTAGTGAACTGATACATTGTTACAAACCAGCACGATCGTTTCGATCTGAAAATGCTTCTTTAATTGAGATGCCAAAAAATTCAGGGACCAAAATGTATGGTGAACGGAGGTTCGATGTGGCGGCCGGAACTCTGTGGAATAGCCTTCCAACAAATCTTCGAAATGAACAATCGCTAGAACTATTTAAGAAAGGACTGAAGACGCATCTATTCAAAGTTGCATTTGTGGATCGCTCATAAGTTAAGACCTGGAACTGTGATTGGTTGTATTTGACTGATGTTGATTTTTAATATTTTGTACATTTTATTCTGATTTTATGACTTTCTGTATATTTCGATATAACGTTTGTATTTTTATTTTATTTCTTACAAACCGGAATATTTTAGTAACTTATTTTTAAATACAAAATTCAGCAAATTTTAGAAATATTTAGTTATTAAGATTTTTACTTATTCATTAATAATTCTTTTAAGTAATTTTTTTACCAAGTTACTGTAGTCTTAACTTTTTATAGTTGATTTGATGTATGCTTTATACATATTTCGGTATATTTTTAACTTTGTAATTTCGTGTATGTACGAACTTGTGTATTTTTGTTTTAACATGTAAAGCGCTTAGAGTAATTGTATTTTTATATAATGCGCTATAAAAATCCCTTGTAATAATAATAATAATCAAAAGGTAACAGGTTAAAAAATATGTTTATGCCAGACGCTACCTCCACACAAAACTAAGCTGAGAACAGTTTGAAAGCCATAACAAATACAAAGTTAAATATCGCCGAGGATCAAAAGTTTATAAAAGTTGTGAGGCCAAGGTTATCCGCCAGGGAAAAAACTTCATTTTTATCAAGAATAATACATAGTTTTACAAACAGTAAATTTTGTAAAATAACTATATAATAGATATTCATGATAAAACTGAAGTGGTGACTAGCTAAAGAATAAAAACGAATACACGACAATCACAGCCGTGTTAACCATAGTCATTGCAACGCCCAAAGTGATGTGACGTCATATATAAATTTCTAAAACGTGTTCCGAAAATTAAGAGGGAATTTGAAATGCAAAGTTAGATTTGTATCACTTATCTAACTTATATTAATAACAGTGAAAACTATAAAACTATAATACTAATTAATATTTAATTGTAGTAAGTAGTAATTAGATAATTAATTGTATTATCTAGCTTTGTCGGTGTTTCGTCTGACCGAAGTGCAAACCAAATATATCGTGTAAATTACGTTGATCAGAAATTAAATCTACCAAATGAACTGGATGAGTAGTTATCCCCAACACACGAATACAACAGAAAACAATACGATTTACAACTACAAACGTTAAGACATTTGACAAAATCCGATGGCAACAACAAACACAACATCAAAACCCAACAATTGAATTGGGATGGAAAAGTACCATGCCACGTCTTAAAGAAATACGAATTCGCACTCAGCAAAACAGTCACATTCGGTAATAAGTCACGTTCGGTAATAGGAAGATCAGACGACGTAATGACAAACCACAATCTTACACGCGGTAAAAATGTCCATAGTAAGTTTGGACAAAGATACATCGTATGGATCAACCAATTCGTGATGGTGTCCGTAAAATTTATGGAGTGTCATATTTAATCTGTCCTTCTCATAACTTTGTTGGAGCAGATTCTGCGTTAGGAGCACACTCCTGTATATGAAGGCCGTATAGTGTGAACATGCACGAGAATAACATATCAATTGAGATAAGTAAACACCAAAAAAGGGGCAGAGAGTATGCTACTGCTGAGAAATGGGAAATTGATAATTGAGAAGTTGAAATCGTTCCGTTTATCATAGATTTTCGTGTGAAGTCGTCCATCTGTGTTATTATTGAGGAAAATATCAGTAGTATTCCTAAGGAGTAGGTCAGGTAAGGGCCGATTTTCGCCTCAAATTTCAGATTCATCTAAGATTTTGGACTCTTTTTAAACACTGTAGTGTCTATTTCAATTGATTCGATTAGTTTATGTGAAAGATTTTAACTGATTCAGTCATCAAAAACGCTCGGATTTAAGCTTAAATAAGAAAAATCTATCAAATAAGCCAACAAACGTCACTTTTCAGATGGTTTTTTGTCAAAAATGAAAGTGGCCGCATCCGTGTTCATCCTTAACCTTTATATATTTTATGTATCATCATCAAATACAACTTATATTTCAGTATTATGGATGAACACGAATGTGGCCACTTTCATTTAAGACGAAACCCGTCTAAATTTTATCTAAAACGCTGAAATTGTGAAGATTTTAGTAGTTTAGCACGACTTAATGATGCTAGTACCTAATATATGTGCATTGTATTGTCAAAAACAGCCCATATTTATGTATCAGAAGCAATCTTCTTTCCAATAAATAGCTGAAAGATTACATTTTCACACTTTTGTAAGACTGTTATATTTTGGGGCCAAAAAGGGGTCTTACTGAATCTACTCCAAATTGCATGTTCACTGGGATACATGAAATGCAAGTACTGGCTGAAATATTGGTTATTCAATGATAGGACATCATCAACATATCGGAAAGTGAAATTAAAGAATTTAGCAAGGAGCTTTTTCTGTTTGTTTTTTAGGAGGGTTTGAATGAATTCTGCTTCATACGAGTACAAAAACAAATCGGTTAGTAGGGGAGCACAATTAGTACCCATTTGAATAACGATTGTCTGTTGAAATATGAATCCTCCAAACTCAACAAATATATTGTCGATCAAAAAGTCCAGCATTTTGGTAATATCATCTTCAGTATATTTTCTGGTTCCTTCAATGTTGTTCTTCAAAAATATGAATTGTTATAACCCAAAACAAGAAGTTTGTAACTACGATTCCCGTTTTTATAGAAATAGCTTTTTTTAATGAGATGGTAAAGTCGATCTTTTAACTGAGCATGGGGAATAATAGTATAAAGTGTAGAAAAATCAAAAGTCTTTATGTTGATGCAAAATTGCAAAGATTGTGATCGAAGATTAAACACTCAGCTAAATAAAAAGGGGGAGACAACTCCAACCAAATGTCAACGTACCCTTTGTATATATCTAACGGTATGTCCAAACTAACAATTTAGTAAACATAATTTGTCGCTATCTTGTATGGTATCTTATGATAAGTGATGATAAGCCAAAATAAATAAAAAAAAAACACTTGACATTGACCCCCTTCTTCGAACTTATTATCATTTTGGTGAAACAAGGACCTCAAATTAAAGACCCTATTACCCACGGTTCACTGGTTACAAATGCATAGCACTTATATCCAATGCATATAGGGAAATAACTCTCCGGATATATTCCTGCAAAATGCGTTTGATCTATATAACGAGCAATTTGGTAAAGTACATTTGGCGTAATCTTTTACGGTTACAGAGTAGTCTGCACAAAACAATCAGGTTCAGAGAAATAAGTCTCACAAAGTAAAGTGTTCGGTTAAACTGTCATTTTTAAAGGTGTATTATTTGGTCGATATCAGAGCAAATATTTCAGTGATCAATTTTGAAACAATACTGCTGAAGAAACAAATAGGCGCTAGAAAATGATTATAATTAAAAACCATTTGTTCAGAAAACAATTACACGTCTTTCCACCCCACTGTACATATTTTGGTAGGACAATATTCACTTCAAGTTTAAAATGTCAATTGTGCTGCCAGATGGTAGTTAAATGTACACTGATTTTAAAAATATATAGATTTTTATATATTTTGCTAAAATAAGGAAGATGAGTAGGTACTTCCGATTCCTAAAATGTTCACTTACGGTTTACGGTCACAAAGCAACGACCTTAAATCAAAAAAACCTTTACTATATGTGTTACTAGAAATATCAACATCAACCATTTGGAATATAAGAGGGATCAAACTACCATGAATTTTCAATGTACCCTTTCAACTTAAATTAACATTAACATTAACATATTTTGAATGGACAAACGAACCTAAATCAGAAGACTCTAGGACTCTATCACTTGTTGATTACCAGTTACAAATGCATGTTCCTCATACAAAATACAGAAGGAAAATAACTCATATATTGAGTCTGTGTTTTGCTTTGAACCAATGAAAACAACATTTTGAAGATATAACGAGCAATAAGAAATGATAATTTTCTCGGTTTCTTTAACGGTTGCAAAAAAGTAGAAATAACAAGGAAACCCGTGTTCGGGAAGATAACTCTTATAAAGTAAACTTTTTCGTCATTCAGGGAGAAAACAAAACTACAATAACTGTTCGATATCATATGTAAAATATCTAAACGACATGGTTCCAAACAAAAACAAAAATCTGCAGGAAACAAATATGGCGGAAGAAGAAATCAATAACAATGAGAACAAATCTCAACGAAAGGAGACTTTCATCAAATTAAAACTAATTGTTAAGAGAACAATTGAATGTGTTTACACCCCAAAACATATCTAGAGAGGGAACTAAACAAAACATGTGGTACTTTAGATGATAAATAACGTCAATACCTTTTTTTTATACCTTATGACCATCAAGTATCATTTGTAAAGTTGATACGGAATATCTATCAATAAGGTTTGGTTGCTGCCGATGGATATTTTGTTAGAAAAAAAACACACGCCCTGTTCTTTGCCATAACCCTAGTTTATCAACTTTCTGTTAAGACACTACTAAAATTATTAAAAGTCTGTCGTATGAGACTAAAAATCAAATTATATTGAGCATAAAAGTTTATTTTCTTTTAAGTTTTGTACGTATAATCGATGTTTTAGCTTGTTAACCTGTACTTTTAAAACGATATTTGAAATTTATTTGTTTTAAAAATATTGCATGAGGCGTTGACCAGTCCTTCCCAAAAATGACCGCCAGAGAACTACGTGGATGGTTGATGCCGAAATGAGTGTCGCGGGTCGATTAAATGGGATAAGGTCAACAGTTTGGAGGGTAATAAATAGATACAGACAACTGGAACTGCAAAGGATTGACCAAGTTCATACCAAGACCTCAATCCGATCAAACATGTATGGGATCTGTTGAAATTGCACTGATTAGAAAATGAAATGCGATTCCAAAATGGCAAAATCTGAAGATACTAAATGGAATGCGAAATCAATAACAATCCTTCATCGATGCACATGGAGCATGGACCTGGTATTGATTTTGAATAATACTATACCTATTTCTACACTGGGATCCTACAGCGATCCATACAAAGCAATACCTACTATATACTGAGTGTTGAACATTCATGTTGCTTCTGACTGAAATTGATGGTTGTAAAATTGACTTTAAAAATAAAACCTTCCTGAGAAGAACTAGATTTAATGATATTATTTAGCAGAAAGAGAGAGAGAGACAGAGAGAGAGAGAGAGAGAGAGAGAGAGAGAGAGAGAGAGAGAGAGAATTTGCTAACATCTACATGATTTGTTACGTAGTTTGAAGTTGTCTCATTGGTAAACAAAGAAGCAGTTAGAGACTCTAACATGTTTAAAGCTAAGACGAACTTACGTTGGAATATACCAACCTAAACTTTATAATGTAGTTATTCACTTTTTAAAGTACAGGTACATCCCATATTCCTGAATAATGTAATACTACTAAATATCAACAACATTCTTTTTTGTGTTTTTACTTTTTATTCGTATTTAATATAAAGAATCCAGGAACCAAACGTGTCTGCTGGAGGGATAACAATACAAAGTGATTAAGATCACACGTTTTTACAGCCTTTTCTTATTGTAAAACACTTTGACGATAAAAACCGTTCATAAAACCAATTAAATAAAAAAGGAACACTATACATGTATCAACCAACCTATCAGATAGCTGAGATTTTCATTGTCCATGGAGTATTGTAAATAGGCAGAATTTTGCAAATGAAAATACAGAAAACTGATATTCTCATTGTCCATTGCTTTATGATCATTAGATACAAAGAATGTACTAACGCAAATATCGAACTCAACGGTAAAATCAAAAAGGTTAAGTCTGTAATAACTGATCAAACCAAAGGCTCAACCAATGGAAACACCTGGCAGCAACTGATATATATATATATATATATATATATAGATATAGGAAGATTTGGTGTGAGTGCCAATGAGACAACTCTCCATCCAAATAAAAATTTATAAAAGTCAATCATTATAGGTCAATGTGAAGCCTTCAACACAGAGCCTTGGCTCACACCGAACAACAAGCTATAAAGGGACTAAACATTGCTAGTGTAAACGGTCTAATCTATATAAAAAACGAGAAACGAGAAACACATATAACATGTATAAATTATATAAAAAAAAAACAACAACTTCTGTACATCAGATTCCTGGACAGATAGAGACAGGTGCAAACATTTGCAGCGGGATTAAACGTTTAAATAGTACCAAACCTCCTTACTTTTTCGGAAACAATAGTATAACATCACAACATAGAAAAGCACACGATAAAATATCTATTGGAAGGCTTGACTCAATCAAAAAAAAACAAATAAACACACTATGAACGAATAAATTTGATCTGCGATACTTGAATACAAAAACATAGTTAATACAATATTTGGACACACATTCAAGGCCAAAAAGCAAACAAACAAGTCGAAACAAAGCCATGGCAAGACACAATCGCGAAATATTTAGCAATGCTTGACTTGGTATTGGTATTTTCCAAAATAAATATTGGCGTTAAAGGGGAAATTCGCGAATTTTTACCTATCATCTGATTATGTTTATTATACCAAAAACATCATATTCACCAAGTTTTATCTGGATATGAAAACTAATAATTTAAAAGAAGAAAATTGGGAATTGTTAATTTTATTTATTCGAACTTCCTGACTTCTGTGACGTAGATTAAGTCTTTTTGCCTGCCGGGAGTGGACTACTCTCATTTTAAGTCTTGTTCGTTAATCATATAATAGCGCGATTTAAAGCGCATTGACAACATTTGGTGTAGCTATTAACCAACTAATAATTCAAAACAAAAAGTGATCAGCCGTGCATTTTTTTAAAATAAAAATGTACGATTTTTTTTTTTTAAGGTTATAGTAATAAAAGTATACCATACAATAGAATTGTTTTATGATTTTTTTTCCGACTGATATGTTGAACACACATATATAACTGATAGTGCATGTTTTTATTCTCCTCTATTACCTCAGGCGAGGATTTTTTTACCATACAAATCCTTGCTTCAGTCTAGTACTGTGTAAATACAATGCATGTGTATTAAACTGACACCACCTGGTAATTGCGTGGTTAAATTTGCGGTAATTAAAAGATATTAGCATTATGTAATTTTAATCTTTTGATCTTCACTAGAGTGTTGTTTGGTTTCAAAGGTTCACCATTGCAGGTATGAAAATTTGAAGAAAAAAAATAAAACTGAAGTGCCGTTTGAGGCAGATTTTTTTTAAATATTTGGACAGTAATACGGAAGCAAAATACCTTAATACGGGTGCCACATGTGGAGCTGGATCTGCTTTCCCTTCCGGAGCACCTGAGATCACCCCTAGTTTTTGGTTGGGTTTGTGTTGCTTATTCTTTAGTTTTCTATGTTGTGTCATGTGTTTTATTGTTTGTCTGTTTGGTTTTTTTCATTTTTAGCCAGACGTTTTCAGTTTATTTTCGATTTATGAGTTTGACTGTCCCTTTGGTATCCTCGTCCCTCTTTTAATCGCCGTAAACAATTTTTTTTAAAATATTTGGCGTTTTCTCAGTTGTAGATAAATAGGTGATTATTTTGTTGAAACATGAAAATTCTGAAACTTTCAATAAAATTGTTTTAAAAATAAAAATGTCCCACGAAAACAAGCGTATAAATCAAACAGTACTATTTTAAATTATCATCTGTAACCTTGAATATTTAAATGTGCATAGAAAATTATCAGTTACAGTTATTAAGTTTGTTCTGTCCAAAGCAATCTACATTAACCTAATCGGGAACGCCCTTATTAAAATATTCTCAATCTCACAACGTATTAATTCTAAAGGTAATAGACCAACAATGTTTAAAAAAATTAACAGAATCAATGTAACGTCAACTTTCCTTTTTTGAATGGAGACAGAACGGCAGAATCAATTTACATTGTGCTTTATATCTTGTATACCTTTGTAAGACTTATCATTCATTCATAAACCCATTCTAAACCAGAGACATATATACGTCTGTTAAAAGTGACAAAAACACTCCAGGGTCATGACAAACAAACAGTTACAAGTAGCAAAGACGTCAACACACAACAAGTGTCTGTAGATGATAGTTAACAGTACATCAAAATCAAACATAAAACAACGTGACAAACAGTTTGATTAAAATAAAATAAGAATACGAAGGACAAACATCAAATGTCGTTATACAAATGGAATGCGTCTTTAGCCATGGTGTTGTCAATATAAAAAAGAAGATGTGGTATGATTGCCAATGAGACAATAGTTTATTTTACAATCTATGAGTTTGACTCTCCCTCTGGTATCTTTTGTCCTCATTTGCCTATAACTTGAAATTTAATCGGGAAATTACATCAGCTAGACATTTCAGGTGCATTCTTGTTTAATGCTTTTGGGTTCATTATGAAATTGATTGGCTTGTCGTTCTAGAGTTAATGGCATCAAACTTTCAGATCAATAGAAATGTTTGACATATCACTGATCACTACGTAGAGTATGATCTGATTGATAAACCTCGATGTTAACAACGTAACTAGGAATAGTAACGGTACATTGGTATTAGTCAAACAGAACAACAAGCATAATTATTGGTAAGAATTGAAAACAAATTAACAATACATATACACTTGTCTTAACAGACTTTACCATGTATTATGTAGCAAATAAAATTAAGTTCTTTTACTAAAATCTATCCATCTTTGAAATGAAAGAGAATATCACCGTCGGATAAAATATGTTACATTAGATTATTCAAAATAAACTAAACACAAACATTTGTATACTTCATTGTCGCCAAATAAGGAAGCTACATTTCTACATCTTTCAACAAATTGGTTAAAACTTAATCACTACGCATTAAAACATCGGTTTGAATAACAATGTTAATATGTTACACAATATATGTATAGAAAATAGTATAGAATCAATGCTGAACATAAAGGTATATACAATAAGCAGAAAGTACATAAAAATAACAAAGATAAAACGCAATCAACCAACGGAACGAGTGAAAAAAGCAAGTATCATATTTCTGACTTGGTACAGGCATATTGTTATCTTGTAATATAATTTATTTGGTTCAATTGATTCATTCTTCTGTCTATAATATTATGCTCACCCAGTTTTCATAATTTATATTTGCACCTTCGGCAAGATAATTCCTGACCTTTTCTAAATCTCCGGCTTTTGCTGCGTCAAATAGATCCTGTTAGAATAAAATCCAGGTATGCTTTATTTAAACAATTTATTTAAGTACAATAGTATCAAATATTTTTTTTTTCTACCTGTACAAATGCAAAATGTTTGCCGATATTTTCACTGTGTCAAAATTAAAAGTATAATACAAATGACAGCAATTTTGGAACATAATCAATGCAAACAGTGACATGTCTGATATCATTTGTACTTTATGATAAAAAGTATATGAGTTTGTTCTCTTCTGTGAATAGTATACGGTTAATATATCATGCCTGTTGATTTATTTTGTTTGTAGCTAAACGTCCAGTGGCAAATATTTCATTCATTTTGGGACGTCTCATATATCAATTATAATCGGCAAGGCAAATCTCTCGACAAATCTGACAAAATTGACGAGATTGTTGATAATTATACAACACCTTATGTATCACCACACTATATAGTTTTCGTTATAATATTTTGTAGAAAACAGAATCGTAAACAATGAAAACAAGGTGAATTAGGATAAAATATCCATGCATGTAATGCATAAAGTAAAATTTAAGAAGAGACTAAAAATTAGGTGTGCTGATCTCCCATGTGTAAGAATATTGTTCCGATGCGATGGATAACCTTTCTATCTGTCATCTAATTAAAAAAACTAACTTTCATTTCTTTTATGAAAGCGCTATGTGATTGTATAGCCATTGTTTAATGTATATAAGAATATATGAAATGAGAAAAAGGATTTAGTAAATGTGTATTATATCTAGAGAGTCTAGCGAGCAAAAAAATATGCTATATAGGTATAAAAAAACACTAATTCATGCCCGGTTGCAAAGATCATACAAGAAAGTAGCACATATTTTAAACACAATAGTTCCTACGCATAGCTGTATCTTTGTCAATTGTGGGAATATTTGGATAGTTTTTGTATCCAATGAAAGCTTGGGGACTTGGGATCACTGCAGAACTGTTAAAAGTTTTACATGAATAATAAAGAAGTATATAAAATCTTAATAGGAGGGCACATTTGGCCTGTTGTTCAGATCAGAAGTTCCTGTGTTTGTACTTTCAAACTTCGGGGAACCAGTACGCTCTAATAATGCAATTAAAGGTATGTTGATTCTTTCAGCACAAGTCAGGATAAGGTACATTTTTGACATGAAATAACTGTCACTTTATTTGAACTTAAGACAAAGTAGTCATAAATGCTTGAATGTAGAATTGAACATAGAAAGCAATGGGGCTATGAATTAGTGGGTTTTTTTTACCTATATAGGCCTTCTGGGGAAAAAGAACAATGCTAATATTGTTAACATATTTAAAGCTCAAGTCTGATATGAAAAGTTTTAAACACGGTTAACAGTCATAAGCAGAACTGTCCTCAGGTCTGGTATATAACAGACTTGTCCACAGGTCAGGTCAGGGGGAGACCTGTCCACAGGTCTGGTCTGGGGTATACCTGTCATCAGGACTGGTCAAAAGCAGACTTGTCAACATGTCTGGGTTAGAGCAGACATGTCAATAGGTCTGCCGCAGTCCTTTAAACGTAGACCGACGAAGTTAACTTGCTTGTGAGCTTCAAAATTCTCATGTTTACTTAGAAAGCAGTCAACAAGTCTGCTCCAAGTTAACTTTTTTCAAGGTTAGGAAGACATTCCTCATTGAAGTTGAATTGTTATTGTTCGTAACTGCTAACTGCTACTGGTACTGGACCTGACAAAAAACATCCGAGTTCAGAACATAAAGCAGTAGGACCTTTTCTACTTTTGACTTTTACTTGCACTTTATTTCAATAAAAGTCTGCTCCAATTAGAAGAGAAAGACTCTGCGTTTGTAACAGAGTGTCCTAGAGGTGATCCACGTAGATACTGTAGTCCAAGCGTGATTTTTCTACTCTGGCTCTGAGGCAGTCTGACATGGTGGGTACTATCAGTACTTTAATAGGTATACTTTCTACTTTTTAACTGTCAACTGTACCGTGGTTTTGTCTAGATTTCTTATGCCGCTAGTTTTATTCTCAAAAGAAACTATATTCAGATTTTCGAATCCCTCCTTCTGCTCATTTAATTTAATAGCTTAGTCTGTTTTAATGAAAGACTGTTGGTCACCCTCGTCGAAAATAATGTTGATCTCCACTGTATTATTCAACAAAATTTCCTGAGCTACTGCTGCTTTTAGCAAAACGGTTGAAATTTCTCGACTTGCCAATATGTACAACATCGAAGTTTTGTTTTATCCTTATTTTCCGATTGAGATGTAGTTGTATTTCTCTTGCAAAGTAATGTATGATGTTTATAATGGCGATTTCTACAGTCGTTTTTAGAGCGACAATCTGATACTTTGTGCGTACCATAACAGTAAATACATAATTCCTGCTCCTTAATAATGGCTCTTCTTCTTTCATGTTCTGCGACATCCGTGCAGTCATTTGAAAAGTGCGCCCCCCCCCTCACAGAATGTGCATGCTTTCATTTGTGTGGAATTTATTGGTTTTTTTCATACCTTGATATTTCGATGTATTTCCTTATAAACGATTTTTGCTAAAATCACTCTTAACACTTCCTTCACAATTTGCAGTTTGATTACCTCTAGAGGTTGATACATGTATACATTATGTCCTGATTCCTGAATTGAAAGCTCTCTGTAAATAGCGTCTCGTAGTTTATGTTTATTCTAATCATCACCTCCGTTTTCACGTGTAATATTATTTTTCAGAAATCTGGCGGCAATTTACCGAGAATAACTGGAATCAGTAATGAACCAAACATTTCTTGACATTGTCCATATGATTCTAGACCTCTGATGTATGCATCGGACTTATCGTAAAAAGCTCTTAAACTCTATAAACGTTCATCAGACCCACGCACATCCAAAAGTGATCTCCTGTATGCTTTGATTATCTTGTGGGTTTGACCATAACGATTCTTTAAAAGTTCAAGAACCTTGTAATAATTTGGGTTGGTCATGGTGAGGCCTGAGACTACGTATGCGGCATCTGACTGCAATGAAAACTTTAAATATGAGAATTTCTGTATGTCGGATAGTGTGTTGTTATGATGAATTGTCGATTCAAGTGAATCTCAGAAATATTTCCATTCTAATATATCTCTGCTAAAATTTGGTAGCGTTAAGATGGGTAAGCGATGATTTTGTCTTGAGGTCGAACTTGTATGTGATAATTCCCGACTAGAATGCGTAAATTAAGTTTGAATTTGGAATTAAATCTTGAGCGTTGCTATTGAGGACTGAAGATGCAGGCTGCAGGTGCGAGGGGGTTGCAATAATTTTTAACTTTTCTAATTTTGCTTTCTTACTCTCAATAATACTCATCTGACTCGATTATTTCATCCGTTATTCCATCTGAGTCCGCTGTATTTAAAATCTGTTCGTCAATATTGCCTAGAGTTTTCTTTTCTTTTCAACTGCTTCAAGCAATGCTGAGATTTACGCCGGGTCAAAAGGCGTATCAACGATGGCGTCCTCCAGTTTGTTTAACACTTTCGTCACCGCTGCTCTGCTCCCCTCTCTCAAAGATTTCAATCTGATTGTATCCATTATCTCCGTTAGTCACGGCACAAATGTTAGTTTTTTTAGGTATATACTTTGTGTTGTGTTAGACCACTATGTCTGACTCTCAAGACAAAGCAAGTTTACAGTTAAGCATATACTCATAGTCACAATAGTACATACATACTTGACGTCCCATCGTTAGTTTTGACGACACATATAGAAATGAATTACGCTCACGTAATGCTCGACAAGCCTAGTGATAAGTCACACTCGGTTTTAATCACTACCTGTGAAAATCGCCAGAAAATATTATAATTAACATAATTGGTTTGATTCCAGTTTTAAACAATACTTGCTGAGGTGTGAGAGATGTGGATGTTTAAAATCAAATTAGAACACTTCAAGAACTATCCCAATACAATAATTAGGATTGTACTTTTGAGACGGACTGTCAAATGTTCACAAAATACTTTAAAGTAGCATTTTGAAAATGGGATGGCTCTGCAACTTATTTCTGAATTTACCTTCATCAGGAACGCTCAAATCCAAATATCGTAAATGCAAGGAAGTATAACTACATAATTATTGACATCAATCACATGACTAACCTCATTGTTATTTCTAAAAGCCATTATGTTCAGTAACTTTTTTTTCAGAAAAGTATTCACTAGAACATATTTGACAGGTATCAATCCATGCAATAAAAAGTAAAATCACAAAAATACTGAACTCCGAGGAAAATTCAATCGGAAAGTACCTAATCGCATGGCAAAATCAAATGACAATACACATGAAAAACGAATGGCCAACAACTGTCATATTCCTGACTTGGTACAGGCATTTTGAAATGTAGAAAATGGTGGATTGAACCTGGTTTTATAACGCTAAACCTTTCACTTTTATGACAGTCGCATCAAATTCCGTTATTTTTACAACGATGGGTGAACAACACAGACATACTCGGTAAAATAGTCAAAATATGGTTACGGCAGTCATCACTGTGTAACAATCTCAAGACAAACAAACATATACAAAAAACACGAAAAGCCATACATTCAAACATGCAACAGATTATTATGACCGACACTGGTAGTTCAAACGTTAATACGATAGAAATATATACTCGTTTCAAATTACAATAAAAATTGATTGTTATGAGTGGTCATAAGTATGAACAATTCATAATCTAACTAGACCTTATAATAATTGAAATGTTGTAATGGTCCACATCTTTGTAACATAAACGTACAAAATTGTTCTTCCAAACCTTTCATTAACTAAGCTTTAAACAAAGCAATATATTGGATTAGGACATCATGCTTTTCAAATGTTTACAATATACAAAGCAGAGTAATCATTTGGATAGCATCCAACAACATCTTAAAAGAGGTTATGAAATTAATTGTAATTGACCATGATACTCTGATTAATGTCATGTAAAATAATAATCAGTGTGAAAGGAAGCAGAGACCATCATGTTACGGAATGAAAATGACACTTTTTGAATAAAATATAAATTTATGCTAATCTTTTAGCTAAAATAGAGATATATCAAATAGGTCTATAAACTATAGTAAATTTTAATAAAACTGATGTAACGTCAAAACCTGAATTCGGAATACGATATAACTGATTGTGTTTGCTTTATAAAAAATTCGAATAATAAGATTTCTCTCATTAGAGTAAAGCTTACCTCATTCAGCGTCCGATTTGCCATCTTCTATCTGTAAAATAAACATACACATTTATAACATGTGTTAAAACTTTTTAGAAAACCGTTTTAATGGCAACAACAAAGCCAATTAGTGTTTGTCAATTAAGAGCCCGTAAACAATTACAGTTTAATTAAAGTATACAAATAATTGTGGTGGTTTATCATTGTAAGTTACAATTATGTAAAAGATGTATTTCTATATATGAAAAGGAAACAATGCAAACAGTGTATTCCCGAAGATAATGAGTGAGTGAACACACTCAGTACCGTTGTACTACTCAAGAAAGATCTGTCACTCATAACTTACTTATTAAGTTTGCAGTTCTAATCTTAGTAAAACTGTATATAAATTTTATAATAATAATATTGACTATTGAAACTTCAACCAATAAGAAGTCGTGAATTTCATCCTCCACAATGTCATTGTAACGTAATTTACTAAATATGTTGTTTAAAGGTATTCAACTGTGTCTTCCCTTTTCTATATCAAATTCATGATCACCGACTCTAAGTTTGGGTAATTCATTCATTTCATTAACAAAACTTTTTATTAGAAAATAATGTTCAGGACCAATATCTTTTTAAACACTCTATAAAATGTATATGCTCTTAATTTATTTCCTTCCTTTCTAAGAAGAAGAATAATAGAAATTTTCAACTCTCCTGAGAGTTATTTCCACGAGGGTTTTCTGCAAAAAAAAAGAAGCGTTAATTTGTTATTATACCGAACAAATATTAACCTCATCGGTATGAATCCTCGTAGTGTACTCTGTGTTGAGGTTATTCACCAGCTCTATCGCTTGTGACAAATAAATCAGAATCGATTCACACCACGTGATATCTTATTAGACAATATATCATTCAATTTGCATTGACGAATCCAAGGATATGACGTAACTAATGATAGTTCATGCGACACAAGGGGTGACTACTGACCTGTTGATCAACACAAGAATGGAACGTTAACCACCAGTTGCATTGTATAGAAAGTGTGAAAGAAATATTCATCGAAAAGTTATATAGTGAAGGAAACTTAATTTTTATGGTTTTGGTTGTATAATCAATCATCTGTTATGATTTTTTGAAGTCAAAATAATTTTTAAAAATGTCCATAACATCATTGTCAGAAAAAATTGTTTGGACGAGTATTGGGAAATACTTGAATAAAGTTCGAGATTTCATAATTGTAAAGCGTGACAGAAAAGTGAATTGAAAGAGCTATGACATTTGTTTTTATCTTTTCAATGCGTTAAACTTTTGCCTTTAAAGTACATATAACATGTCAACTTCTTTTTTTAATTTAACGTTTCATATGATTGTAAGAGCGCAAAGTTTGGCAACTTGGGTTACAGATAATTTTTCACTTAGTTTGCATGTTTAAGATGCGGATACTTTAACCTTTCGTACATATTGATAGAAAGTTCGAGATTTGAACCAGTTATGATTTGAAATTTCCTTGGAGTTCCGATATTTTTATTATTTCATCTTTCAACTAAAAAATGCATTAATGCAAAAAATAGATCTGGATAGATTTTCATCACAAAGGTTTCAAAGATCTAACAAAAAAACTTCAAACACACAAATAGCAATTGAAAACCTTTTTGAAACATGAATTTCTTTTTTCGAGAAATAGGAAATATCGATTGGGAACAACTTTACATTCTTATTAGTTCTTTAACTTTCACGTAATCCCTCAACCAACAAAAAGATTAAAGATTTAGAGTGATTATATATGAATTTCTGAAGAACAAAACCCCTTCAGTTAATAATTAAGTTCTAGTCACTAGCTATAAAATAGAAAATATGAATGAACACACAATGAGAAATGTAGCGAATTCTGAAGTAATACTTTAACAATTGGGTGAGATTAAGAGCCGATACTATTTTGGAAGATGTGGGAAATTGAAAAAAAAAATCGATCTAATTTAATTAAGCGACTTGTTCTATCGGTCTCTTTACGAATTATAAATTTCGTTTTTCTCTTTTGGTATCGGCTGCACTGTTGTTTAATATAAATTGTAATTGTGATCAAACGTATTGTTATCGTACTTAATTTAGTGTGAAATACACTTTCTATCGAATCCATGCACTTGAAATCATGAGTTTGCAATCAATATCTTCATTTGTTTTACATTTAATCAAATGTTTTACAATGTTTTGCAAATTACTCTTTCACCTGAATACTAGCTTATTCTTTATGTTACAATATTCCCAAGGTGTAAGAAATAGTTCTATGGAATTAAGAGACATATTTTCATAGTCATTATAAAATTGTTTGAATCATACGATATCTATCACCATGTACAATACAGTTTCTTTCGAAAAACGTGAATTTAAAATGTTTTCTCCTTGTCAAATAAAGGCAATTGTAGTGTTCCGCTGTTCAATAGTGATCAATCGATTGACTGAAACAAATCTGAGGGAAACACATCAAATGTAAGAGGAAAACAGCGGAACAACGGAAACATTGTACTGTTACAAAAACAAACGCAAAAATACGTAAAAACGGACTATTTGATAAGAGCTGTCATAGATGCAGGACCATAAAAAAAAATAATAGCGGGTTAAACCTAGTGTTATTGCTAGACAAACCTCCCGCTTATATGATAATGTTAAAAATACCACTAACATGACAAAATTACGTGTCAGGAATACAATTAAAATAAAACGTCAAAACACTCCATTGCTGTCCTTTCGTTTGATATGTTTTATCATTCGATTTTGCCATTTGATTAGAGACTTTTTTTAATTTTTCTCAAAGCTCAGTTTTTTTGTGATTTTACTTAAACACTCAGGATAGAGACAGACATATATAAATAATATAATAGAACATTAAAACATGTAAACCATAGAATAATAAGGACCAGCTCAAATTGATTTACAAGAACACAGTATAATTATTCACTGTGCATCAAACTTATGTATCAACGCCACAAAAATTTCCGTCACAGAAAAATGTCTAAAATAAAATATAAAATCTGATCCTTCCAATGCCTCCAGAGGTTAAAATGACATTTTTTTTAAATTGTAGTAGTCTATAGTCAGTCAGGGGCATTACTTAAACAAGTAATTTTTTTTAGTTACCTATATAGGTAATTTTTGTTTTAAAAAATTATAAAATTACTCAATAGAGTTATTTTAAATTTCAATAGAAACATGGACTTAATGTAGTTTTCATGAATTTTTACAGCATTTTATATCATAAAATGAAGAATTGTTTAGATTTAAGAGGAGTATAGAGATAAAGGGTTACTTTAAAAATAATGACAAAAATATTACTTGAATAAGTTATTTTATACATCTTTGAAAGAATTAGTAATAACACTTATTTAAAGAACATAGTATGTAATTTTTTTGGGTTACAAATTATAAATAACTTCAAGTCTTAATTAATTCACAAGTTTCTATCTATTTATATCTGTCTACCTTCAAGATTTTTAAGGACAATGATATTTTAATAGTCCCAAGTGACCAATCTTTGACCCAAAAGCGTCGATATGAAAGATCAGTGCGTCGGAAAGGCAATTAGTGTTTCAGAAAGATTAGATTTTTTTATTTCATGGGAAAAATAACCAGATGACCGTGAAAATTTGTTAAAGCTAGTAAAATCTGTGTAGTTGGACACCTATAAAAATAATATTTAGAAAAGTTACTTATGTAAGTTATATTTAAAATAGCCTCGTTTTCAACATTACAGTACTACCTGTGACATTATCTTATTCATAGTGGCCATGAAAATTATGTCCACCATGGTGGCCCTATATGTCCATCATTGTCGCTTAATTAATACACAAGGTATTATCAAAAACTAGTCAAGGGTAAAGTGAAATCTTGACTGCATTGAAGTGTTAAAATTATATAACTTACAGGTCATGTGTCTAAGGTAAAATATACATGTATGTGTTTGTGAAATTTAATTACTGTGATTATGACAAGAAAATTCAAAAATAAAATGAAATAATATAACTAGTTGAATAAACAGCTGATTTTTTTTTTTAATTTGACTCATGACTATTTGTTTTGACATTATACATTTTTAATCAAATTAAGTTATTTTTTACATGTACTTTATGGTGTAAGAGAAGAATAAATGAATATCATCTTCTAATATAATGCAAACTTTCCCAATTCCTGCCTTTTTCTATTGAAAAGTTGTTTCTCAGATTAATTTTTTTAAATCAAAATGATTTATACTTAAATAATAGTAGATAGACTTATCTGCATTCAATAAAATTGAGAATGGAAATGGGGAATGTGTCAAAGAGACAACAACCCGACCAAATAAAAAACAACAGCAGATGGTCACCAACAGGTCTTCAATGTAGCGAGAAATTCCCGCACCCGGAGGCGTCCTTCAGCTGGCCCCTAAACAAATATATATACTAGTTCAGTGATAATGAACGCCATACTAATTTCCAAATTGTACACAAGAAACTAAAATTAAAATAATACAAGACTAACAAAGGCCAGAGGCTCCTGACTTGGGACAGGCGCAAAAATGCGGCGGGGTTAAACATGTTTGTGAGATCTCAACCCTCCCCCTATACCTCTAACCAATGTAGAAAAGTAAACGCATAACAATACGCACATTAAAATTCAGTTCAAGAGAAGTCCGAGTCTGATGTCAGAAGATGTAACCAAAGAAAATAAACAAAATGACAATAATACATAAATAACAACAGACTACTAGCAGTTAACTGACATGCCCTTCCAGACTTCAATTAAACTGACTGAAAGATTATGATTTCATCATATGTACATCAGGCACAATCCTTCCCGTTAGGGGTTTAGTATCATACCATCATAACATATATGAGAAGAACATAACCCGTGTCATGCCAACAACTGTTTTTAGAATAAATGTGTTTAGTACTGTTTTACAAATGTTAAAGATTGTCTTTAGATCTTATTCCGGCAATTCAAAATATTCTTTAATTCAACAAAATTTGATAATATTTGTATTGTCATATAAACATATGGTATTTACATTTGTAGTTTGTGACAAAAAAACAAACAAACAACAATGAAAAAAAAAACAGTTATAATGCAAAGAATTAACAATTCTATAAGAAATTAAAACACATGGATTTTTTTTAGGTTCTGCCCTCTGTTCTAATAATGACTATTTTATAAGGGAGCCAATATTTTCAACATATTCATGTAATAAAGGTTTAGCGTTTTTTTTTCACTTTTGTTCTTGGGTAAGAGACAATATTATGAGAAGGTAAACAATTTTTAAATAGATTATCTCAAGTTGTTTTGTTAATTTTACAATTAAGGAAGGAGTGGTCTTCATTGTCCAGCAAGTGGCACATTTACGTATTCTATCTTTTCTAGGAATTTTTTATTGTCCACTATTTTCTATTTCTAAATTACGACCACTAACTCTCTTTGTGACACATTTGAGTATACAGTTTTTATCAAAGTTTTTATTCTTAAATCTATTTCAGTGGTGGATCAAGAAATTTTCATAAGTGGGGCCCACTGACTGACCTAAGAGGGGACCCGCTCGAGTCACGCTTCAGTGATTCCCTATATAAGCAACCAATTTTTTTCCCAAAAAGCCCCCCCCCCTAAATCAGCCTCTGTATTTTCAAAAATGGTCTTATATTTTTCTTTAAATTGATTTTTCATCAATGGTTTTAAAGTCTTAATTCATTCAAGTCCCTTAAAATGTTAAATTTATCTAAAAGACCTGGGTTTAGGGAAATATTTGCCCATATATACCAAGAATCATACCAATCCAGCACTTCCAACAATATAAATGTACACAGAAAAAAAATGATTTAATTAATAGATCATAAAAGTGTAACCATCTATATAAGTGTATTTTGTCAAATTTTGGATTTTAATACAATGTAGGTGCCCACTATATACTGGTTTTGGTATGATTTTGACACTCATTGGAACTACTATGTTGCCATGGAAACAACACCAAAAATTTCAAAAATATCAAAATGCCCAAAACCAAATGATACTTTACAGTAACGATGAGCAACATTGGAAGATGTGGAATTTGGCGTTGGAATTTCCAAAATATCTGTTGTTACCATGGAAACAATGCAAAAAGGTCAAAACTTTGAATTTTCACAGAACATTCCAGAACATCAATGTTAAATTTATTCTAAAGACATTAAATGGTATATATGATTATGGAGGGAAAAAATCGCAGCGGGGGTTTGACTTTGGAATATTCAAAATGGCCGCCGTTACCATGGGAACAGCAAAATTATGAAAAACTTCAAAATGCTTTAAATTTAATGAAACTTGTAACAAATTTTGCCTAGATTATGTAGACTTAACTTTTGAGTTTCGAATTTTCAAAATGGCCGCCGTTGCCATGGAAGCAGTAAAATTTTTTTAAATGGCTGCCGCTGGCCTGGCAATGGGGAAAGGGTGCCATCCGCTATTGCTTGCAATGGCAAATCTAGTGATATTTGTAGTTTTCCTGAATAATAAAAGATGTTATAAAAATTTATTATAAGAGGATTGATATTGTCTGATTATTTTATTTTGTTAAGAAAAAGGTTTGCTAAAAATTTCTTCCTTCGTGGTTTCTTTAAAAATATCATTTGCTTGAATATTAGTTATTATTAATGATAATTTATTAAATAATGCAAATAAACAATTGAATACAATGAACATCATGATTATTATTTTTTTTTACTTAAAAAAAAAATAAAGTCTGTTTTCTTTCAAATGCTAGTCAATAACTTTATCTTTGACATTTTTATCTTTTTGCTTCTGCAATATTCTTTTACTAAGAAGATATTAAAAGAATAAGAAACAAAATCACACAAAAATGAATAAAAACTAATAAAAAAATAATTGAATAAATTCAAAAGACAGAAAAATCAAAAATAATATTAATTAACATAGAATAAAACAATGTCTTATTCTACATTTTCAAAAAAGGTGAAATGTCAATTTTGAAAGAAACCTAAGTTACCTGTACAGGTAAATTTTAAAGAAACATTCAAGTTGAAAACTTCAACCCTGATTGATTACAACAGGTAACATTATTAGATAAAACATCAACCTATGTTTTATGACCCCAATAAATGGCCAACATCTCAAGATTGAATACCCCAATAAATAGCCACCATTGGGTGTTGATCATGCAATAGGGTGGAAATAATTAAGAGAATGTCACAGGCTGTACTGTACTTGTATAGGTAATTTTAAATGTTACTTGTTTAAGTAATGCCCCTGACTGATAGTTGCCGCGTTATGTTTTGTATTATTAAGGTTCAAACTCTATTCTGTGCTATACGATTATTTTACGAACTTGAATATATGCTCCTTGTTTTTCTCTAATTAAGAATTTTGATCGCAAAATATTCAAGAATTGTGTCTTCCGTAAAGTGTCCATCATAATAATTCAGATTAAGAAGTGAAAAAAAGGGTAGATGTCCTGGGGTATTACCAAATGTTTAACAGTATATTTTTTTTTAAATTTCCAATAAAATCAATGGACATTAGATGTAAGTAAAAATGCATGTCTACATATTGGTTGTTGTCGCTTTGACACATTCCACATTTCCTTTCTCAATTATATATGTCTACTTTTGACAAGACCAAACCCATCTCGTCCTGTAAAGTGTGAAATTTCTTCAAATAATTGTCTTTAATTCACAGTCTTTTCGTATGACATGTTTGATACACTTGTTTTATTTTTTTAATACCCAAAAGAAATGTAAGTTAATTATGGTGAAATTCAAATTTAAAAATTTGTAAAATTAAAAAATGAAAACAACACGTTTACTAATTTATTGCGTCCGAAGTGCTTTTCTGGATTTACCTTCATCATGAAGGCTCAAAGCCAAACATTTGAAATCCGAAGATGTATAAGTACCGAATGTATAGTGATATTTGAAATATGATTTAAACTCTATTCTTTACATCAAGAATTTTTCACCGATTGTACATGTACATGGAAAATAAAACACTAATGTCCACATTAAAAAGAAGTTTACTTTTTCTTACTTGCTTGCTTCCAGGAAGCAATTCGCCGACATATTTTCCGTATGCAAAGAGATATTAGCGTGATCCTTCTCGTAAAAATCCGGTGATCGAAATACGCAATGATCTGTAATTGAAATAAAGTATTATCTAATTGCACATGTTATACACGTGCTCAATATCCATTCCTCTCTGTTGATTGTTTACTATTAGGTGACCAGCTGTAAACTACGGCTTCAAAACACGACATTTAGGTAGCAACCATATTTTCACATCATAACAAACAGAGAGAAAAAAAAAACAATTGAGGAAAATAAGATATCTTGCGTAAAAAAATAAAACCATGCACAGAGGGCTAAGTTTATGATATATATATGCATTGGTTTAAGAATTGAATAAACATTATTTTTCACCAGGTCACTCGTTTCATATGACTTTAATGCAGGTGATTTTAGGAGAATTTGAGAGAGAATATTATTGAAATGCCTTAATTCACCTAAAAATTCATGAAAATATGATTTGGTCAATAATAAGTAAAATCACAGAAATTAAAAATGCGTGCATTTATTTTGATACATGTAAGTATCTGCGGATTGACAAGAACGTGTAACTTTGCTGCATTGAAGGACGCGTCATTGTCTAAAATTTTTGAGTAAAATGTCCTTTCCAGAATCTTTAAACATATGTGGCTTTGATATCAAAAGGAAATGTTCCAATTCCCGATAAAACTGCATACCAAATAATATTTATTTCTCATATTAAGTGGTTACTCTTACAGTGAGATTATCACAAACTTTATCATGTATATAATCAATGAAATGTTTCAAATACAGTAGACCATGAAATAGGGGGCAGGGTCAACAATCTCCATCGAAATGATATTCACAAATTACACTAGTCGAAAACTTTAACAAAATGTTGACGCCACCGCGGATGCAACCATCACCAGAATCATAATGCATATCTTTCGCTTTTTGATTTCGTCAATGCAATTACAAAAACTATGGGATGTTTCATTGTTATAAAAACTATGTTCAACATTACCAGAAAGATTTGGAATCTTAGTTCCTTCGAAATTTCTTAATTCATAATATGATCTAAACCAGACAGAAACTATACCTCAATGTGTATTGATGATTTCCTAACCCATCCTGAAAACTTTGATGTTTAATTTGCTATGCGTTGTTTAATTCCATTGTCATTGTTAATTAATATATATTAACTGGGAAAAGTTTAGACGTTTAGAAAAAAAAACTTCCTGATATCAACCTTGTAGAGGGCAAGGAAACGGGTGATCATTTTGAATTCATGATATCTAATTCCATTATTTTTCTATCCAAAGAAATGTTTTACCTTTATTATCAATACTTTATTTTCAGCACCTTATTATTCACTATTTGTTGGTCTATTTTTATATCTATATTTGTTTACTATTCTTTTCTATGTAACCCCGATAGAGACCCTCACAAAAGTGTGTTAAGTGGTCAATTCCTGTACTATACAATGCGTGGTTAAATGAAACATTTTATGGATTTGAAATTAATTTGTTAGTTGTCTAATAAGTGTTTGATAATAATTTAGAATGTTATAAATATCAAAACAAATTAGTTTGTTTAATTTTCGTCTTTGTACCAATTCTTAAACGGAAATTCAAGCATAACAGTTAATGCAATAATTTTATTTGTTGGGTATCTTTCAAAGCTTTAAGGATTTTGCAAATATCAAATCTGTTAAAACCAAATACAATAAACTATTGAAAATTTCATAACGACTTTCTGAGATGTAACTTTAATTCTACCTTTAAAACATACAACAATATGGAGACGTGGTATGATTGGTAGTGAGACAACTATCCACCAAAGTTGAAATGAAGTGGATGCAAACAGCTATAGGAAACCGAACGGCCACCAACAATGATAAAAACTCTTTTCGTATAGTCGGCTATAAAAGACCCCTACATGAAAATGCGTCAATGACGTCCTTGTAAGCAGGAAACCTCTTTCATGGAAATCAAGATACGAAATTCAAGCAAAACATTTATTGCAGCGCATATGTTTGCTGGGTATTCTTTAAATGTATAGGAATTTTGCGAAATAAAATCTTTTAAATACAAATGTTAACATCAATTCTCTGTAATAATAGACCAAATATGAAAAATGTTGGCCAGATTATTTTTTTTCGATTACTTTTTTTTAAGTTGAAATGGTCCAAACTACTAATCAAATTGAAAAAAAAAAATAAAAAAAATAGGAATAGTCTGGTTTCCATGGAAACAACATGACATCATATGTATATATTAGTATAGCAAGGAGAAATGGCTAACATTGTATTGTTTGGTAAAAATAAGATAAAGCATAACATTTTTTGTTATTTTCATTGGTATAAGAGATCATTTCAATCATTTTAACTGCTAACTGACACATTTTTCGAATAAAAATAGTTTTTTGATACATAAGGTGATCCACCTAACACAAAAATCGGCATGATGTTTGCCGATTTTTGGCATTTTTTACACCTGATTTTACCGAAAACGCAGAAATCCTCACATAAAAGAGTATACAATATAATTTCTTGGGTAAATGTTGCAGAAAGTTGCCAATAGAGGAATTCTAGTCATTGTAATTTACCCTGAAATTCCCCCTTTTTTTAGGCTCTATTTCTAAATAAATATGTCATATGAATATTTTAATGATAAAATAGTCCGTTCTTATGAAAAAAATATTTTTAAATGTGTTGAGGGTAATTATATCATATAACATATTCCAGCAATTGAAAATTTCATGCTCAAACTAATCTGGATGTAATTTTGAAAAAAAAGAGTTATTTACCCTTTTTGAAAATCTTCGTTCAAGAGAAAGAAAAAAACTATATTCCACACATAGTGACAAACTAATTATAAATGTGCCTGTCCATTTTTAAAACAATTTTCGGACATAATTTGTGACATTTATTACACTGAAATATCAAGAGTTATCTGCCCAGAAATTTTCAGAAGAATTGGATAACCAGTTGTTGGGTTGCTGCCCCTGAATTGGTAATTTTTAAGAAATTTTGCCGTTCTTGGTTATTATCTTGAATGTTATTATAGATAGAGATTATTTGTAAACAGCAATGATGTTCAGCAAAGAGAGATCTACAAATAAGTCAGGATTACTAAAATGGTCAGTTGACCCCTTAAGGAGTTATTGCCCTTTATAGTAATTTTTTACCAATTTTTTGTATTTTTTTGTAATCTTATACAAAAATCTTCTCCTCTAAAACTACTGGGCTAAATTGAACCAATCTTAGCCACAATAATTATTAGGGTATTTAATTTAAAAAATGTGTGTAACTCATTTAACCAACCAAGATGGCCGCCATGGCTGAAAATAGAACATTGGGGTAAAATGTAGATTTTGGCTTATAACTCTGAAACTAAAGCATTTAGAGCAAATCTGACAGAATTAAATTGTTTATCAAGTCAGTTTCTTTCTGCCCTGAAATTTTCAGATGAGTTGGTTAACTAGTTGTTCAGTTGCTGCCCCCTCCCCCCCCCCCGGCCCAATTTGTAATTTTTAAAGAAATTTTGCCGCTTTTGGTTATATTGACTACTATTATAGATAGAGTTAAACTGTCTTAAGCAGTAATGTTCAGCAGAGTAAGATCTACAAATGACTCAACATGACCAAAATGGTCAGTTGACTCCTTTAGGAGTTATTGCCCTTAATATTCATTTTTTTTTAAACAATTTTCATTAATTTGGTAAGGAGGTAAGGCCAATTTCCCCTCAATTCTTTTCATTCGATAAAATAGGTAAATCATGTTTTAAATGGCTCGATAGATGCTTATTATAGTACATTAAAATACGTCACATCATCTATTTCCATACCTTGAACAGGTATTCCTACACAAAACAAGGCCAAGACTATACTACATAGTCAAAATGAACCAGAATGCTTCTATAAATTTAACAAACATCCGAAAAAATATGATAGAAACATTAAAATCTAATATAACGACACAAAAATGCAAAATGTCTTAACGAGATTCGAATCCTAGCTTGAAATCAATCTTTCATTTGTAGTTCTATGCTCTACTGATTAAGCCACCGCGGTACTTGACCATAATATTCTTAATAAGGAGCTATATCGGTACAATTTAGAGATGTTACATTTTTTTTTTCCATTAACAAGTTTTTTTTTTTATTTTTGTGTTTTAAGTTTTTTTTTTTTTTAATGATAAGGACACACTAAACCAATTTCATGTGTGAGATAAAATGTAGTATATATAAACTGTCACGAAAAACATAACTGTTTTTTTTGGTTTGAGATGTTCTTCTTGGGGGATTCCCTGTATTTCCAACCTAAAAACACCCTAAATTCCGCATATTGAACTCTTATCCTTTTTGAGGGTTAAATTAAATATATATCACACATATCATAATATATGTACAGATGGGTGCGGTCCTAACCTTGACAAAAGTTAACTTAGAGTTAACTTGTTGACTGAATCTTAAGTTAACTTGAGAATTTTTAAGCAGACCAGCAAGTTAACTTCGTCTACGGTGGACCAGACCTACGGTCCGCTTTTTTATGACTGCTGCAGACCTATCGACGGGTCTGTTCCAGACCAGACCTGTGGACAAGTCTGCTTTTGACCAGTCCTGAGGACAGGTCTGCCCCAGACCAGAACTGTGGACAGGTCTGCTCCTGACCAGACCTGTGGACAGGTCTGCTTCTGACCAGACCTGTGGACAGGTCTGCTTCTGACCAGACCTGTGGACAAGTCTGCTATTGACCAGACCTGGGGACATGTCTGCTTATGAAATGTTATCGTTTTGCGACTTTTCATATCAGACTTGAGATTTATTAAAATATGTATAAACAACTTTCGCATTGTTCTTCCCAAGAAGGCCTCTGATAGCAAATTTCTTTACTCGCTATACTCTACTAGACATTATTCATAACAACACAATTCTTTCTTTTTTTTATTTTATATATTCTAATAAACATTAGTCAATTACATAGAGCTATCATATTTTTTTAATTAGAAGGCGGATAGAAATTAGGATTATCCAACGCATCGGAACAACATTCGTATATCATGGGATATCAACATCTTTGTCGACGTTACTTCGTTCCCCGTTTTTTACCTGTCCTTTCATAATTTTTACTTTACGCATTTATACAGCATGGATATTTCATTGTTATTCTACTTGTTTGGATTGGATTTACTATTCTTTTTCCGCAGAATATTCTAACGAAAATTGTACAGTTGTACAGTGTCCGGATATGTACGATGTGGTAAAACTATTCGTCAGATTTGTCGAGAGATTTGTGCACATTCATGAATAAAATAGTTGTCACTTGACGTTTAACTACAAACAAAATCAATCAACCGACATAATAGATTAACAGTATACTATTACCAGAAGAGAACCTCAAAGACATTTTTTATTAAAAAGCACAAATGAATTCAGACATGTCAGTGGTGGTACATGTACTTGGATGATGCGGCCTAATAGTTTTGTTTTACACACCCTAGTGACTGTTCAATATTATGAATACAGAGATGAAACGCTGACATTCTCAATGTATGCGAGAAAAAAATTTTGCATTAATCGTTTTCCTTATTGCTTACATTTGCCGTCCTACTAACATGTTCACAGGAGTGCCAGGAGAAGACAAAATTAGGCGCCATCCCAACAGCGGTCATTTATTTTATACATTGAATCCAGACATCAAAAATATGGCTGATTTACTATGCGGATATATATAGATTTTTAAATTAAAGTGCACATATGGTCAGTTTTGGTCAATGCGGTCAAATGATTTTGTTGTACAAGTCAGCATGAGGTATCAAAACTACTGAAATTTTGTTACGTATCAATATTTTGAATAAAAGGAGGACATTCTAGCACCCTAAATGTATGCGAACACAAATTTGTTGTTATTGTATTGCAATATTGCTGTCCATTGTATTGTTCATTGAATCCTGACACAAAAAATATGTCTGATTTACTATACAGGTATATAACTTTACAAATTAAAGTGTACATCTGTACATATGGTCAGTTTTAGTTGATGCAGTCAAATAATTTTGTTAGACAAGTCAGCATGAGGTATCAAAACTACTGTAATTTTGTTTACGTATTAATCTTTTGAAGAAAAGGATGACATGCTGTCACCCTTAATTTATGCGAACAAAAATTTGTTGTTATTGTATTACAATATTGCTGTCCATTTTATTATACATTGAATCCTGACATAAAAAATATGGCTGAATAACTATGCTGGTATATAGATATAGAAATTAAAGTACACAAATTGTCAGTTTTAGTTGATGCAGTCAAATAATTTTGTTGTACAAGTCAGCATGAGGTATCAAAACTACTGAAATTTTGTTACGTATCAAAATTTTGAATAAAAGGAGGACATGAAGGCACCCTAAATTTATGCAAACAAAAATTTGAAAAAATTTGCTGATTTAGTATGCTGGTATATAGATTTATGAATAAAAGTGCTCACATGGTCAGTTTTGGTCAACATGGTCAAATAATTTTTATGCACAAGTCAGCAAGAGGTATCAAAACTACTGAAATTTTGTTACATATTAATATTTTGAATAAAAGGAGGACATATGCTGGCACCCTAAATTTATGCGAACAAAAAACTGTTGTTATTGTATAGCAATATTGCTGTCCATTGTAATATACATTGAATCCTGACATAACAAATATGACTGATTTACTATGCTGGTATATAGATTTACAAATTAAAGTGCACATATGGTCAGTTTTGGTCAATGCGGTCAAATCATTTTGTTGTACAAGTCAACATGAGGTATCAAAACTACTGAAATTTTGTTACGTATCGATATTTTGAATAAAAGGAGGACATGCTGGCACCCTAGATTTATGCGAACAAAAATTTGTTGTTATTGTATTGCTATATTGCTGTCCATTGTATTGTACATTGAATCCTAACACAAAAATATGGCTGATTTACTATGCGGGTATACATGGTATATAGATTAACAAATTAAAGTGCACATATGGTCAGTTTTGGTCAATGCGGTCAAATCATTTTGTTGTACAAGTCAACATGAGGTATCAAAACTACTGAAATTTTGTTACGTATCAATATTTTGAATAAAAGGAGGACATGCTGGCACCCTAAATTTATGCGAACTAAAATTTGTTGTTATTATATTGCAAAATTACTGTCCATTGTATTATACATTGAATCCAAACATAAAAAAATATGGCTTATTTACTAATGCGGGTATATATATTTACAAATTAAAGTGCACATATGGTCAGTTTTGGTCAATGCGGTAAAATAATTTTGTTGTACAAGTCAGCATGAGGTATCAAAACTACTGAAATTTTGTTACGTATCAATATTTTGAATAAAAGGAGGACATATGCTGGCACCCTAAATTTATGCGAACAAAAATTTGTTGTTATTGTTTTGCTATATTGCTGTCCATTGTATTGTACATTGAATCCTAACACAAAAATATGGCTGATTTACTATGCGGTATACATGGTATATAGATTAAGAAATTAAAGTGCACATATGGTCAGTTTTGGTCAATGCGGTCAAATCATTTTGTTGTTCAAGCCAAAATGAGGTATTAAAACTATTGAAATTTTGTTACGTATCAATATTTTGAATAAAAGGAGGACATGCTGGCACCCTTAATTTATGCGAACAAAAAATTGTTGTAAATGTATTGCAATATTGCTGTCCATTGTAATCAGTAATATACATTGAATCCTGACATAAAAAATATGGCTGATTTACTATGCGGGGAAAATATAGATTTACAAATTAAAGTGCATATATGGTCAGTTTTAGTTGATGCAGTCAAATAATTGTGTAGTACAAGTCAGCATGAGGTATCAAAACTACTGAAATTTTGTTACGTATCAATATTTTGAATAAAAGGAGGACATGCTGGCACCCTTAATTTATGCGAACAAAAAATTGTTGTAAATGTATTGCAATATTGCTGTCCATTGTAATCAGTAATATACATTGAATCCTGACATAAAAAATATGGCTGATTTACTATGCGGGGAAAATATAGATTTACAAATTAAAGTGCATATATGGTCAGTTTTAGTTGATGCAGTCAAATAATTTTGTAGTACAAGTCAGCATGAGGTATCAAAACTACTGAAATTTTGTTACGTATCAATATTTTGAATAAAAGGAGGACATGCTGGCACCCTAAATTGATGCGAACTAAAATTTGTTGTTATTATATTGCAAAATTACTGTCCATTGTATTATACATTGAATCCAGACATAAAAAATATGGCTTATTTACTATACGGGTATATATATCTACAAGTCAGTTTTGGTCAATGCGGTCAAATAATTTTGTTGTACAAGTCAGCATGTGGTATCAAAACTACTGAAATTTTGTTACGTATCAATATTTTGAATAAAAGGAGGACATGCTCACTGCACCCTATATTTATGTAGTCATGTGTTAAAATGATGCTTTCATTTTCTATAGTAAATTCTATCCTGAAATTAAAATATTGCTGAATGTGGCTGCATAGATCAAGGACATATAACTAACAAGGACGTATAACTAACATCTAAACTACGTCCTTTCATAGATAAACATAAAAATAAGTGCAAATATGGTTGAATTTGATAGGTATTGGAATATATATTCAGTGCCCGTTATCATTGTAACCAAGATCGTTTTTTATTTTATAGATTGGCAGATCACAGATAAATTTGTGATACAAGCAACGTTTTATGCGTACTTTATTTTCAGATATTTGTATTAAATCCTGTTTATATAACGGAAGTATTAATTTTACTTTATTTTCGATGTTTATACTGCGAAACAAAATAATTAAAATATTTTTTTTTTTAAATCGACGTAGAGCGGTCCTGGTTACAAGTTAACTTAGTGTTGAGCAGACCAGTCAAAAGTTAACTTGGGAACAGGTCTGGTTTCGATCGGATTTGTCAAAGCAAAAGTTAACTTATGTTAACTTTGTGGCAGGACTGGTTTCGAAGTTAACCTATGTTAACTTTACGGCAGGACTGGTTTCGAAGTTAACTTATGTTAACTTTACGGCAGGACTGGTTCGAAGTTAACTTATATCAATAGCGGACCTGTTTCGAAGTTAACTTTTTGGCAGACATAAAAACAGTCCTAGGACCATGTCCGCTTTTCAAGTTAACTAGATTTTGGTCCTAGGACTGGTCAGAGCAGTCCTAAATCCGGTCACAGGTTAACTTTGACCAGTCCAAATGACTGGTTATCAAGTTAACTTGCTGTACAGGTTTGGACTGCACCCATCTGTAAATCGAGATATTGATCAAAAAGCATTTTTATATTTTGTTTTTATAGTAAATTTTACTCTGTTGGCACTTTTTGAAATTGGCCCTCATGTGAAAAAAACCCGGACAAATTGGCCCTACCTCTTTTTGTAAATTTTTACAAACCATTTTCCTCTGTAAATAAAGGGCCAAGTTTATTATAGACGGAGAAAATTGTAACTAGCAAGAATGTTCAGTAAAGTAAGATCTACAAACACATCACAATCACCAAAACACAATTTTTTCATGAATCCATTTGTGTCCTTTGTTTGATATGTACACAAGGTGAGCGACACAGGCTCTTAAGAGCCTCTAGTTCTTATTCTTGTTTATAAAATATATTGTTTAAAAATATTTTTACAACTGTATCATGTGTATGATACATATATTGATGTGGAACTAAATGGGTATTGACTCAGACCTTCAATACAAAATGATTTAAAGTTCAAGCAATTTAAAGTTAACACATTTATTATAAATAACTTGAATACATGCGGAACTTATCATGTTTTGGCCAAAGACGATAAGTATCTATCAAGGCAATTATCAATTGTCTATATATATAACAAACAACAAAAAACACTTAAAAGAAAATACCAAAACCTTTTTTTTTTTTTAAATAATTCAAGTATGAATACGGAAGAACACCAGTATCAAATTAGCATCTGCCTAAAGTACACTTCATCCCAAAATTATGGTTTTTCAACAAAGATGTTGTATCTTGTCCTTTACTTTAAATTGAATTGAAGAAAAACAAATAACAAGTTATATGTTCAGTATTGTTTCAAAAGAGTTTTTACTTAATTACTCAAGTATACCCTGTAAAATAAATTGATTCTGAAAATCCCCAATTTTTATCATAAAACCCAAATTTTCCATATATAACATGTATAATGAACCTAGTAATGAACCCATTTTGGTTATCTCCGTATTTAAAGAAAATCATTTGAAGTATCCATACCAATATTCTTTGATGTTAGTGCCTTTCTATTTCTAATTTTTTTGTGCAAAAAAAAAAAAAAAAATTATGTCACTACCCCGCCTCCCCCTTTTTTTAAAGATTTTCTTGAAGGTTTTTTATTGTCAACCATAGGTCAGTCATTTAAACAAACATATTCAACCAACACCAACATCAATATAACATGTAAGTTGGTTATATGTTTGAAATTGTCTGGCATGATAGCAAAAATTAGCCTACATGAACAATTTACACCCCTTATATGACCCAATTTGAATTATCCGCCATTGATTTAAAATATGTTTACCCAGAGATATTTTTTCATTAATGATTAGCTAAATACCTAATCGTTAAGTGTAGTGAGTCATGTTTTGGCTATATTTCTGCCAAAAAAATATTTCAGGGACCAAATTTGGTCGAATTTTACTCTTTTTGCTTAAGATCCACAGTACCTAAAATAGTTATTAGCTCTGATATTCTATACTGTATTTTACCGAATATGATTTACTTTAATAAATATATTTTTATAAAGCATATTCTGTTGTTCATGTAATGATAAACTATGTAAAGCTATCTGTCATAATAAATGAGCTGTTCATAATTGAAATTTGGTCATTTTGAGGTACATTTTTCCTTGGTTGCTAAGGAAATTTATGTTCCTTAGACACCGACAAGAAGGACTGGGATGATTAAGATTTTAAACTGATTTTTATGAATAATACAACTAACTTTGATGCTAGAGGTAGTTTTTTTTATGTGGCCAGAGCTGTTGGTTGATACATACAGACAATTGATGTTAAGAGTTCTGACTGCATGTATATGTGGTTGTACGATTCTTGTCTAAGAACGGTCAAAGATCTGTTTAGGAAACTTTTAGCTTACAAGTCTAAAGTGTCAGTTTTTGTTATTTCTTTTGATCTTTTTCGTCCAGATATATATGATTGCTTAATACTTATCCAACATCTAATACCTTCAGAAATCTTATAGTAAATTAACCAAACATTATGAAGTTGAAACCCATTTCCTCATACTGGATCGCATCAAATATATTAGTAGTTACTATTCGCGTTTCAAGAAAAATAGAAAATATATTTGTAAGTACTTTAATGTTTTGTGTTTAGTAGGAGAAAGATACAAAAGGATGTCATCATATTTATGATAGAAAGGGTATACACAAGACCATTATGGTGGAATTTATGAAAGAAAGGGTATACACAAGATCATTATGGTGGAATTTTTGATAGAAAGGGTATACACAAGACCATTATGGTGGATTTATGATAGAAAGGGTATACACAAGACCATTATCGTGGAATTTATGATAGAAAGGATATACAACATTATGGTGGAATTTAATATGATTAAAATCACTGTGTTTTTTTTAAACAAAATATAAGAAAATGATTTATATCATTAATTTATCAAAAATTGTTAATACGATGTGAACATTACAAAATTTAATATGATTGTATAAGGAAATTGATAAAATATCATAACCACAAATCAGTATTTAAAGGTTAAAAATAAGATGTTTATCAAAAATCTCCGAAAACAGGAAACCTGAATATTTGTCAAATGTAATCTATTTGAAGCATCACTAATATTTGTATAAGGAAACTCACAAAATTTCACATCCAGAAATAAATAATTTAAACCGACAAACATTTAGACAATATACGTATAGTGTCTTGAAATATAAAATTTATTTGTATGAAGCTTAGAAACAGGGGAAATGCGAGGTTGAACCGAGCATTTTCCCGTTTCGTGCCGAAACAAATACATTTTATATTTCAAGACACTATACGTATATTGTCTTTATACTGAAATCGATAAAAAAAATAAAAAAAAATATGTAACAAATAATGTTAAAAAAAGTGTTTGGAATTTCCCTCATTAGGTACCATTTTAGGTATTTCCCTATAAGCGTACGTAGTCCAGGCGGTAAGACATTGACATTTTAAGGAATTAGAAAGGGAAAATGAACTTAATAAATAACATTTAATAAACATGGTATATAAATTACCAATTGGAAAACATAACAAGTTTAAATTCATTAAAGTTTGACCATTGTTACTACACGTTGTCATGATAGTGACGTTACGTTTGTGATGAAATACAGTAGTTCCAGTAAGTAGGCGGGGCTTATATGTTACTTGAGGTCATTGACTTATAAAACTAAAGTTTAAACGTATAGCTTTATCTGAATAGTAAAATAGCTGATTGCAGTATAAAAGATTTTTATCAACAGTCTCAGAAATAAGGAAACCTGAAAATATTCCAAATACGCTTAAAAAAGTAGTCAGTACTACTTGAAATATGAATAAATTTAAAAGATAAGTTTTCTTGCGTAAATAATAAAAAAAACTGGAAAAGTAGAAATAAAATGTTTCTATATGATAATATTGCGTCCGGTCTGTATGATTTTTCTTAAAGAATTAAATAGGCATGGCATTTAATAGAGAAAGGCAAAACAGAGTTAAGGCAATCAAAATCATAAATGTAAAATAAACTGACAATGCCATTGCTTAAATAGACAAATTTAAAACAGACAAGCAGACAACAAAGAAAACTAAAGACTGAGCGACACACACACCACTAAACACTGGCCTTGTGCTGCAGAATGGTGATCAAATTCTGCAAAAATAAACAAAACCACATCAACATGACTCTAAAAATCTGTAATTAAGCATTAGGAATTGCAATTACTACTGTGGATGTACGATTTACAACCATTTATTTGTGAACAAAAGAGAGGCGAAAGCTACCAAAGGGTATTTCAACTCATACTTCGGGAAAAAAAACCCATGGATAAATAGAAACAAAAAAGGCAAATAAATAAACAACAGTAATCATATCACAACATAGAAAACTAACGACTGAGCAATACGAACCTCAATTAACACATGGTTTGCTCATTGTTGACAGCTGTATGATGACCCATAACTTTAGTCAACGTCCTTTTCAAGTTATTGATAACTGTGTTCTCGTTGGTTATCATTGCGTATTTCCTTATTTCATATTGTTTTTTTGTATGAATCAAATTTAAGATCAGATTCAATACAAATCTAATAGTATATAAATTCAATTTAATGGAAACATATTGTATAGTACTTGACGTTACCTTGATGATATGCATGCTTTAAAATAAAAATAAATTCTAATTATACTGCGTTATATATCACAGGGAACTAAAACTAATGTAATATGAACAGCAATAGTTTTATCATTTCTTCAGTTGAATGTTTTGTTTCACAATGGACACGTTTTACTAGCAATTTATTGTTCCTTGTTGCCTATTGACTTTTTTCACTGCTGCGGATGTCCCTTTCTACTCTCTTATACAGTGACTGTCATAAACATGATAGGTTTATTGTTATAGTACAAGGTTACCTGTTTCAAATGATATATTATATAGATGAGTGTTCGTTCTTGAGATTAAAATAAATCTGACTTCAGTCAACACACTATTATATCTAATGATCATGTGTACAACTACTGGGTTGATTTATGTGTTGGTGGACGTATATATATTCATTGTTTATTCAAACTTTATAATTGTTCAATGCATGTACGAACTAAGCCAGATTTGAAGCACCTTGTTGTATTTTCCCTTTCCCTCAACTTCTTCATAGATCAATTACAATTGAAATTCAATGCCATCTCTTTCCTTTTTTATACATACATGTTTGTATCATGTGACGTGTTAGGAATATCTCAACCATTATTTATCTATGTATTTGTGAACGGCACTAAGCTGTGTACATTATTAGGTCATTAGGACGTCATTTACATGATATGCTTGTAACACAAAACCTGGCACTGCAATTTGAGGTATAACTACTGACGTCGAACCTACATAAGTTTATGATCATCAACACGAATATAATTGATACATACGATGTATAGTCTTAAGGTGCCAGAAAAAACTTCTGATTTCTTAACTGTTATTTCCGATCGAGACAGTTTGACTGAGTGTGTAATGACATGGTGGTAATGCATGAATAGCAATACAAGTAAGGAACTTTTTAAATTTGACGCGATTCCATTATTTGGTTTGCATTTTCGATTTGGATCTAAGGGATATCAACAATGAAAAACTCACATTACCTTTTATTTATCCAAGAATGATGGTTTTTGTTCTACAAAACTGTTAATTATGTGATAACATTCCATTTAAATGTGGGTGAATATTGTAAAACTGTTTAAGTCCCATCGATGGACATTAATAAACGAAATATTAACAATGAATAAACTGAGATTGACGCAGTCACAAACAAAAATCTAGAGGGCAAGATACAGTCTTCCTCTTCTTCGGTTTTTTTACCAAAGACATGCATGGTCTTAGACGTATTATTCACACTTCATCGGTTTTCAAAGCTCTTTAACTTTTTATTTGGTTTGACATTCCTCCTAGTTTAATTTTAGGATCTCTGATTAGTTGCATGTATATGAAAAACGCGTCAAGAATAACAAATTAAAAGCCTGGTATATTTTGATAATATTGCCTGTATACAATACCAAATTTTACTATAATAATAGAATAAGTACACTAATCTTAAGGAAGTTCTTTTGTCATTTTTAGCTCACCTGGTCCGAAGTGCCAAGTGAGCTTTTCTCATCACTTGGCATCCGTCGTCCGTCGTCGTCAGTCGTCCGTCGTCGTTAACTTTTACAAAAATCTTCTCCTCTGAAACTACTGGGCCAAATTTAACCAAACTTCAAGCCAAAATATCAAGCCAACCTTGCAACGAAAACATTTTCATGTTGTCCTTCAATAAATAGTGATATTGGTAAAGTTCAAGAAAATGGAAATTTCAGCGATGATTATATGGCTGCAAAACATCAGTGTTTTTGTATATTAGGTGGTTATAACACATTGCCTAGCACTTCATAGTATTTGTAGTTAATGACACATAGCCTAGCACTTCATACTATTTGTAGTCAATAACAAATAGCCTAGCAATTCATTGTATTTGTAGTCAATTACACATAGCCAAGCCCTTCATGGTATTTGTAGTCAATGAAATATAGCCTAGCACGTCAAAGTATTTATAGTTAATGACACATAGCCTAGTACTTCATAGTTTTTGTAGTCAATGACACCTAGCCTAGCACTTCATAGTAGTTGTAGTCAATGACACATATCCTAGCACTTCATAGTATTTGTAGTCAAGGACTCATAGCCGAGCAATTAATAGTAGTTGTAGTCAATAACACATAGCCGAGCACTTCATAGTAGATGTAGTCAATGACACATAGCCTAGCACTTCATAGTATTTGTAGTCAATGACACAAAGCCTAGCACTTCATAGTATTTGTAGTCAATGACTCATAGCCGAGCAATTAATAGTAGTTGTAGTCAATAACACATAGCCGAGCACGTCATAGTATTTGTAGTCAATGACACAAAGCCTAGCACTTCATAGTATTTGTACTCAATAACACATAGCCAAGCACTTCATAGAGTTGGTAATCAATGACTCATAGCCTAACACTTCATAGTATTTGTAGTCAATAACACATAGCCAAGCACTTCATAGAGTTTGTAATCAATGACTCATAGCCTAACACTTCATAGTATTTGTAGTCAATGACTCATAGCCTAGCACTCCATAGTGTTTGTAGTCAATGACACATAGCCTAGCACTTCATAGTAGTTGTAGTCAATGACACATATCCTAGCACTTCATAGTATTTGTAGTCAAGGACTCATAGCCGAGCAATTAATAGTAGTTGTAGTCAATAACACATAGCCGAGCACTTCATAGTAGATGTAGTCAATGACACATAGCCTAGCACTTCATAGTATTTGTAGTCAATGACACAAAGCCTAGCACTTCATAGTTTTTGTAGTCAATGACACATAGCCTAGCACTTCATAGTAGTTGTAGTCAATGACACATATCCTAGCACTTCATAGTATTTGTAGTCAAGGACTCATAGCCGAGCAATTAATAGTAGTTGTAGTCAATAACACATAGCCGAGCACTTCATAGTAGATGTAGTCAATGACACATAGCCTAGCACTTCATAGTATTTGTAGTCAATGACTCATAGCCGAGCAATTAATAGTAGCTGTAGTCAATGACACATAGCCTAGCACTTCATAGTGTTGTAGTCAATGACTCATGCCTAGCACTTCATAGTATTTGTAATCAATGACACAAAGCCTAGCACTTCATAGTATTTGTAGTCAATGACACAAAGCCTAGCACTTCATAGTTTTGTAGTCAATTACACATAGCCTAGCACTTCATAGTATTTGTAGTCAATAACACATAGCCTAGCACTTCATAGTATTTGTAATCAATGACTCATGCCTTGCACTTCATAGTATTTGTAGTCAATAACACATAGCCTAGCACTTTATAGTAGATGTAGTCAATGACACATAGCCTAGCACGTCATAGTATTTGTAGTCAATGACACAAAGCCTAGCACTTCATAGTATTTGTAGTCAATGACACATAGCCTAGCACTTCATAGTTTTGTAGTCAATGACACATAGCCTAGCACTTCATAGTATTTGTAGTCAATAACACATAGCCTAGCACTTTATAGTATTTGTAGTCAATGACACATAGCCTAGCACTTCATAGTTTTGTAGTCAATGACACATAGCCTAGCACTTCATAGTGTTGTAGTCAATGACACATAGCCTAGCACTTCAAGTATTTGTAGTCAATAACACATAGCCTAGCACTTGATAGTATTTGTAGTCAATGACACATAGCCTAGCACTTCATAGTTTTGTAGTCAATGACACATAGCCTAGCACTTCATAGTATGTGTAGTCAATAACACATAGCCTAACACTTCATAGTAATTGTAGTCAATGACACATAGCCTAGCATTTCATAGTTTTGTAGTCAATGACACACAGCCTAGCACTTCATAGTTTTGTAGTCAATGACACATAGCCTAGCACTTCATAGTATTTGTAATCAATGACTCATAGCCTAGCACTTCATAGTATTTGTAATCAATGACTCATGCCTAGCACTTCATAGTATTTGTAATCAATGACACAAAGCCTAGCACTTCATAGTATTTGTAGTCAATGACACACAGCCTAGCACTTCATAGTTTTGTAGTCAATGACACATAGCCTAGCACTTCATAGTATTTGTAATCAATGACTCATGCCTAGCACTTCATAGTATTTGTAATCAATGACACAAAGCCTAGCACTTCATAGTATTTGTAGTCAATAACACATAGCCTAGCACTTCATAGTATTGTAGTCAATGACACATAGCCTAGCACTTCATAGTATTTGTAGTCAATAACACATAGCCTAGCACTTCATAGTGTTTGTAGTCAATGACACATAGCCTAGCACTTCATAGTTTTGTAGTCAATGACACAAAGCCTAGCACTTCATAGTTTTGTAGTCAATAACACATAGCCTAGCACTTCATAGTATTTGTAGTCAATGACACATAGCCTAGCACTTCATAGTATTTGTAGTCAATAACACATAGCCTAGCACTTCATAGTATTTGTAGTCAATGACACAAAGCCTAACACTTCATAGTATTTGTAATCAATGACACATAGCCTAGCACTTCATAGTTTTGTAGTCAATGACACATAGCCTAGCACTTCATAGTGTTGTAGTCAATGACACATAGCCTAGCACTTCATAGTATTTGTAGTCAATGACACAAAGCCTAGCACTTCATAGTATTTGTAATCAATGACACATAGCCTAGCACTTCATAGTATTTGTAATCAATGACTCATAGCCTAACACTTCATAGTATTTGTAGTCAATAACACATAGCCTAGCACTTCATAGTGTTTGTAGTCAATGACACATAGCCTAACACTTCATAGTATTTGTAGTCAATGACTCATAGCCTAGCACTTCATAGTATTTGTAGTCAATAACACATAGCCTAGCACTTCATGGTATTTGTAATCAATAACTCATAGCCTAACACTTCATAGTATTTGTAGTCAATGACTCATAGCCTAGCACTTCATAGTATTTGTAATCAATGACTCATAGCCGAGTAATTAATAGTAGTTGTAGTCAATAACACATAGTTTGATAAAAATATGGCACAAATACCAAGTTACGCTGTTTGTTTGATGGATGCATTTTATGGTGCAGAAACTGCTTTCCACTAAATACGTAACGATACGGAATGATCTTTTCAAATGTATTCTCTCTGTGGTAATACTAATTTCTCAACCAACCTCAATTTTGAAAATGTTATGCAAGATTTGGGAGCTAAGGTTTATTGTCGTGTGGCTTATTTAGTCGCAATACTATGTTGTACTGTAATAAGTGTATCTACTAAAGGAACGTTTACAAATAACAAGAAAAATTAGAAGCCACACTTTTATTGCAAAATGCTAGGTACAAATATATCATTATTAACTATCCATGAAAAAGAAACATTGTAAACATTAAGTAGTCTATACATATAGATTGTTATTGTCAAAATACTATCAAATTACATGTTATATTTCATATTTTTAGCAATACCTTAAATCATATTTTAGACAGTTAGATCAAACTTCACATTTTCATTCTATATAAGATGATTTACTATGTGACTTTTCTTTAATCGTTATTGCTTTTTCTTATCCAAAATGATTGTCGTCGTTTAAGACATCACATCGACTTATAAATTCGTTATTGTGACTATTAAACTGTTTTTTTTTTATTATTTTAGTCGTGCTAATGTATTGCCTAGAAGATTGAGTGTTTGCGTTTGAGTTATCTCTTCTTAATCGAATTATAAAACGAAACTGGAAATCATGATAAAATTGAGAACGTAAATTGGGAATGTGTTAAGGAGACAACAGCCCGACCAAATAGTAGATAACAATGCCTTCCTACTTTTTTTGTTAATAACTAATTTATGCTAGAAATACATTTAACAATGTTTTGAGATGGACGCAGCTGTTACAGGAAAATACTTTTTTTAAATACTTTACACTCTTGTTAAAAAGTTATAGATTTAGAACAAAACTATGGAATTCACAAAACTAGTCAATAATTGATAATAATTGTGTTAAGGAAAAAAATAGGAAATTAGGTACTCAACGAAGTCTGAAAATGTTAAAAAAGAAAACATCTTATGCGAAATGTTTCAATGGCAAAATCGAATTCGTCGCATTTGTTATAGATTCTAATTTAAAACTATCCATTTTTGAATTTTTAAACCACACTATCATTCAAAGTTTCTCGTTTCGATGGTGTCTTTCATTTAAAAATCAGTTTGATATTTACATACGTATGACATGCAACAACTTAGTCAAATGTTGATAAGAATTTACAGCACACAATCAATAGTGTGAAAGTTTATCCAAAGGACTTGGCAAAATACTTTTAGTTTTTGTTGGAGAAACTTATATGATTTTGTTAATTTTCGAAAACAGATAAATGTTTACAATATTTCTAAAAACGAAACAGTCAACCATGATGCCTGTATATTTTTTTTTATATATAAATCGTGTATGCTAAACATGCTAAAGATACATTTAAAAATTCGTATATGTTGATACCGACGGAGCTGTAACACTAACATACATTTTTTAGATCTTATAATTGAATAAAAAATATAAAATTCACGATACACTGCAATTTCTGTAAAAAGTTTGAAATTATTTCTTCAGACTATATCCGTGGTATTGTTCACAAATATATGATAATAACGTGAAAAGCCTTATTTAAACATTGTTTAGTAAACCATCATAGCGTCAAGCATATATTACAAATATTTACAATACAATAACTATAACGCATGTATAACTATAACAACAGAAAACAGTACCCTTGCGTTTATCTACTACACGAAGCAACATTCAGTTTTGACAAAAAAGGTCACATCACGACTTTATCTATATTATTAATGATTTGATAATCTATTTTACAAAACAAGCAAACTATTACAGTTCAATAAACGCCATCCGAATAAAATATTACTTAATTTAGTATTATTTAGTTTAATGAACGAATTGTACCTATATAACTGTACTTAAACATTTGAATTTGTTTCATTTGCCAATAAATGGTTTAACTTGTACCACCAAATGTCTGGCATATGTGTTATTAAACGTATTCATAACTCATAATGTCATCCTGTTTGTCTTAAACTTCATGTCACATTCAAACGACAGTATGTATGGCTTTCATGTATAATACTTATAACAGTTTATCAATTTTGTTTACACGAAACACTTTTTACACTTACTTCGATTAAGTACGTCCAAATCATAACGAAGACATTAACATGATTATGTGATAACATATGCAGTCGTACAAAGCATTCAGGGGGTTTAATTGGCTAATTTTGATATTTCGTCTCTTTTCAAATTAGGATTATTTTAAAAAAACGATTGTACTGTACACGATACGTGTTTGGAAAAATAATATGATTCAAGTGATGATGTTAAACTATTATCTATCATAACATGACAATTCATAAGACATGCTATACCAAACAAGACGTATCATTTGAAAAAAAATAACATGTTATATTTATCAAATGAAACACTTACATTTTCTTAGTGAACAATGTTATTTCTATTAAAAATTCAAATAAAAATGTTGATACAAGTATTCTTAATACAGTGTCTTTTTAAACATGAATGACGCATAAAAATAACTGTCATCTAATAGCATATTTTTTATATTCAAACTATACACACCATATACAATCAATTTAAACAGTACCAACGTTTAATGCTCATTTTCATAATATTTTACACCGAGCATGATTAGAAAAATATGTGTTTGAATGTGAGAAGAATGGCATTAATTAAGGTTACTCATGAAAATAAAACAGGTTCGGGTGAGTCCAGTTTTGGACTGTGCTAGGTATTTTAATATTACATCTAACAGTAATCGGTTCAACTATTATGCGTTTTATCCTCACTAAATATACACGTGTTTTCCAATTCCGCATATGTTGCTATACAAGTCGTACTTTTTCCATGTTATTGTTATGTATTATAATTTTGTTTCCAGTAATGTTATTTAGCATTATACACATACGGCTTTATAGATATTTAAAACTGAAAACCTTATTAATTAGGCAGCTGGTATAATAACTGTACTTTATATATTATGTAAAAAAACATCTTAATTACATCATGGAAGTACTATATTGACAGTAACTACTACGATCCAACTTCAAAAGAGGGACGAAAGATACCAGAGGGAGAATCAAACTTAAAGTCGTAAAAAACTGACAACGCCATGGATAAAAATGAAAAAGACAAACAGACAAATAATAGTACACATGACACAACATAGAAAACTAAAGCATTCGCAACACGAACCCCACTAAAAACAAGTGGTGATCCTGCTTTACATATGGCAAACGTTTTATCTGCAATGCTGCGCGCAATTTCATGACATGTTAATTAGCAAGAAAAATTGAACGTTATTAACACATCAGCGTGTGATGCCCTACAACATTGTCAATCTCGGGATTACAGAAATAAACGTCGAAATCGAAAGTTGTGATAAATTTTTAGGAAGCAGCTATCGGCAAACCTCGGCAGATTCCGTTATCCTACATCTGCATATGTGTGCCGATTGAGTGATTGATAGATTAATGCGAGTCATAAATAATTATAATGAAAATCACATTGACCATGGAAATTTGTACCAAATTTATTGAATAAATGCCACATTTTTTTTTCGGAAGAAATTGCACAATATGTATATATCGCAAGGTGTGATTATATATATACTGTTTACTCAAGTGGCAAACATTCCCTGCATTTTCAAGACAATTGTAAATTATTGTTCCGATAAAAACAAAAGACCAAAGATATTTTAGATAAATGTAGGAATAATTAAGCTTCGCTCTTAATCCAGGGTAAGGTTATTGTTCGGTTTTTCGAATGTACAGCTGAACACCGATGTGTTGAAATCTGTTTTAGTACTTCGACTCAAGGATGTGTATAGAGACACGATTTAAACTTAACCCACAAAATAATAAAATAATGTCACTCACTATTTCAAATTGTTGTAGAATAAATAATTCTGGGCCGATTTTCAATTGTTATGCATCTGCCGATTTGTTTAGATAAGTTGTTCACAAATAAAGGTCTACCGACGCGATTGAAATAAGTAAAGGTGTTTTACGACAGGCAATGATGTAAAGCTGTTTCGATAAAAATCAAGTGATTGATAAGAAGTACCTCTGGTCAATTTAATGACCGGGGCATCGCAAATAGTCACAAAAGAACTTAACGACAGCGTACCAATTAGACAGTTTCCATAGTTTTCTATACGGCTACCCGGGTTATAAATAAGTGATAATTAATCGTTGTAGTTCCTGTCAATATAATACTTCAATGATTACATGTATACAAATACAGCTTTATATATATTTAAAACGGAAACCCTTACTAGACAGCTGCTATAATAACTGTACTCAAAGAACATCTTAATTATATGCATACAGCTTGATAGACAGGTTTGTAGGCTTTGTTTCATTTGACCTTCGCACAACAGAGTATAGTAAAAGCATAATCATTTTCAGTCATATTATTCCGTAGAATTATTTGATAGATTTGGATTTTAATTTGACTGTCTACGGTATCTTGTGAAGTTTAAAGTGACATCTTATAATTGCTATTATATGTTTATTAGATATGACCATGATTTACTGTCCAATGTAGAAACCCTTCAAATATTCCAATCCTCCAGTATGTACGCGTTCCAGAGCTAACATTAACCTGTATATTGTAGGTTTTACTTCTCTTGAAGTTTTCCATTTTCTCAGGATGTCTTCTATCTGATTGTACATGTCCCTTGGGTGCCGTGTCAATGTCTCCTCTATCGAACTTATACTAACTCCCAGCTCAATACCGAGTTGTATGGCGCAGTTTCCAAGGTTTCTGGGCAGATCTTTCAGAACATCATCGTGTGGAACTTCTTGTAGTCGGATTTCAGCAATATCTGTCAAAATATATACATAATATTTGGAAAAAAAAACATTGACGTTGATATATGAGGCATGTCGATGAACAAGTTTGTGCATATTGTTGCTTTTAACTAAATAGCTAAATTGTATACATGAAATAGCTGACTAATCATCTGAACTTTTACATATATAGAAAAAAAATAGTATTCAAAACACAAAAGATAAGACACAACACAATATCTAACCAGACTAAGAAAAGAAACATCATAATTAACACTCGGCAAAATAGTCATATTCAGGATTAAGTCACGTTTGGTAATTAGCAGACGAAGTAGATGGTAAAATACAATCAAGACGTTATAAAATTAAGAAATAATTCATGAAAGCCATAGATTGTTGGAAATTTACACATGGCCTGGGCCGTGATATTCGAATTTTATCCTGAGCGTTAGGGTGGTTATGCTGTGTGTGTGGCTGTTATTTTTTACTCCCAGTTAGATAAAGCTCCAATATCTTTATAAATATGTAGCTTGCGTACGTTGTTTCGTGAATAACTGCTAACAAGAAACTTTTTAATTCTTTAAAATCTCAAACCCAACATTTCCCATTTTTAATTTACATGTTTTTCTCGTAAGCTTTCGTCAAATCCAAAGTTGACATTTTTTTAACTAAGGAGCCGCCATGTTGACTTGCTGAAATGAGTAAATATGCGAATAATGCAATATAATAGAAAATAAAACAAAACCTACCCCAAAACTCAGTTTTAATACAATATCATACGAATTCCGATGGAACACGTAACAGAAAACTTTCAACTTTGGCGGTTTCATTTGAATGACGTCATGTTTTGAAATGACCTAAATGCGCCAAAAAGATTAATAGACTTTCGCGGAATTTTATTACATTTTTATTTTGTTCATTTCTCCGAGCTCTTGTGCATTACATGTATTAGATAAAATACAAAGGTAACAAAGAAACAGACCGGTAACAACCGTTGCCGGATAGTTTTTCTGCACGAGTAGTCAGGTCAAGGTCCGAGGCGATAGCTGAGGACCTTGACCTGACTACAAGTGCAAAAAAACTATTCGGCTGTGTTACCGGCCTCTTTCCTTTGTTACTTTTGTTTTTTTATCTGACTTGTACGACGTTTCAAGAAAGTTAAAATACATTTTGCAAGACTAAACATTTGAGATATTTAGATAGCCATAAAGCAGTAAATGTAAGTTATAGTATAAACATTTTTCATTTCCCTTCAACCGATATTTTTTTAAAGAAAAAAAATCAGGAATCTATTTAGGTAATTATTTGATAAAAAAAAAGAGCCATTTAAAGGAAAAGATGAATGTTGTACACATTTAAGACTTATAAAAGGCAACTTCGTAAAAAAGTAATATATTAAAGAAATATTTTAGTGGTAAGTAGGAATACGTTTGATCTTTATGGATGACACAAAAAGCGGGGAAGAAGGGGGGGGGGGCTAATTTATTTTAAGATAAACAGGCTGTAATCTTTATTTCTGATGAAAAATGCAGGATATGCCATTCCATCCCCCCATTCCCCCTTGAAAAATACGTTTGTTGCCAAATTCATGAATTTAATATTCAGTTGGGGGGGGGGGGGGGATTCGGGGGATTAGAACAGCCTTGTTTTGGATGATCAATACATTTAAATAGGGATATAAAGTTGGACCCCCCCTGTTTTGTCCTGGATTTGGACCTGGATCCGCCACTGATATAAATTCGATAACAATATAAATGTATCAAAAGAATGAATTTTCTACTTCATTAGTAAATGAAATGTTTGTGAAAAAATGAATGTTGTCTTAATATTAAACATATTCAGGCATATACTTTATTTTTTTTTTTAATTCATGCTCGTCTCTAGATATGGAAGTGTTGATCGGGAATAAACACGTGTTACTATATGATCCAATCGTAGCTTACCGCCCAAAATTGATGACATAAGTTGAATGATTTTCTTCTAGATTTGCTGCTTATTTGGACGTGTATTACATGAACACTTTGTGTTTATAGGATCAATCGTGCATCGGTGAGTTGATAGGAATTTTATCTTTTGATAAGATTTGATTTTTATTTATTTATTTCCTGTCTTAATTTTATTGAAATATACACGTCAGTATCATCATTTCTTTACTTTGAGCATTGTCCAAAATACTATTTATATCCATATATTGAAGAAAACGTTTATTGACCGAATATTTTGCTTCATAAAGGGGGCGGTATGTTCTTTTTTTTAGTACATTAATTAACTATTTACTTTCAACGCCATCACCCAAATGTTTTTGTTTAAAGTAGCACTATTTACGGTATTCGGAAATCAGGGAATCATGCAAAACATTAATTTGTCATCTGCTTGACCATGATAATGTTTTTCTGATAAAATTTGTGATCAAAATATCTTTTTTTTTGGAAAAAACCATACCCCCCCCTTTTGAAGTTAAATGTCTAATCCCTTAGTGTACTGATATAAATAGTATTTTAATTGAAATGTTTGAAAATAGATATTGATGCTAACGTTAATATTTTGTTCAATAAAAAATAAGTCGGTGAACCAAAAGGTTCAAATCTAATTGAAAGTTAAAAGTGCCCATGAACTCACTGATCATGCACGAGTGATTCTATTCATAAAAAGTGTCCGTGTAACAACTAAAAAGAGTCTGTGTATCATCTAAATAGAGTCCGTGTAACACCCGTTAATGTACTGTTTTTCTATAGCTCGGGAAGGGGGGGCAAAGTCGTACAACTTTTTATTATGCATACGAATAAGTATAAAAGTTATTTTGTCTTTTTTTAATTGCACTTTTTAAAACAATAAAATCGGCAAAGGGTCTGCAAATAGGTTCCAATACATGTAGATTTTCGTGGGAAGTATATTGTAACAGCCATTATTATGTTTATCTCTGAGTCCGCGCTATTTATATTTTATCGAGAATTTTATCACAGTGTTGTTTACAAAGCTAAAGAAGCACGTCCTTTTATAATTGTCATTAATAAGTTAAAATACAAATACATCACATATATAAACCCATTCGTTATGGAGTCCATAAACTGTACTGTGTGTCATTTTAAGTACTAGTATGTTCTCCTCATAACTCGTCAGGAGCACACTTCTGTGTACGAAGTAGGTAAATCGTGAACATGCACGAGAAAAACGGATCAACAGAGATCTGTAATCACCATTCAACTGGACAGAGGATGTTATACCGCTCAGAAAGGGTTAATTGATAATTTGGAAGTTGAAATCATCCAGTTTGTCATAGATTTTAGTGTAAAGTCGTTCATCTGTGTCTATATTAAGGAAAAGATCAACGTATGAAGCAGTCTTTCTGGTATTAATAGTATCGTTGATTTCATGTTCACTGGGATATATGAGATGTAAGTAACGATTACATTGTAGGTTATTAAGTGAACGGTCAATATAAATATATCCGAAGGTAAGAAAGCATCAAGATTTAAGAAGGCTGCCAATCTAGTTGTGGGTTGATTTTCAGCTCTGCAGTTTTTTGGCAATTTTAAGCTGGTTTTTGAAGGAATTTATCTAATATGCAAATCATATCATGATGTTTGGAATTTGATGAACTTTACAGAAATATGATTTACTTCATATTTTGTTGAAAGATGGATTTACTTTTAATTAAATTAGTGGAATTATATATTTTGAATTGGAAAACTATTTGTAATATATTGATTTTCTGAGTAGTGTTGTCTGTATTACCACCATGCATGGGGACAGTAAAGGAGCAAAAACTATACAATGTTAGCAGCAAAAAAAGCCTGGGAGCAATAATTCTTCTAAAGAATCTGTAAAGGAAAAACCATCCAAGCAGAACAAACGATTCCATTCAGATGATGCAAATGACATTGTAGAAGGTATTGATTTGACTGGTATTCAAAATAATTTAAGTGAAATAAAACAATCTCGTCAGGGCACAGTTACAAAGACTGACCTTACTAATGCTATGGTTTATTTGGTACAACAAACATGACAAAAGGACTTAAAAACTTTAGTTAGTAACATTGTCCAGAAATTATTAGATCATTTTGCAGTAAGTTTGAGTGTAAAAAAAGTGAGGAAACTGGAAAATTTGATGATAAGTTAGATACATTGATGATTGAGAATAAGGATCTGAGGGAAAGAATCAGGGCTAAAGATAGAGTTATTGAATACTTAGTGGAAAAGGTTGGTGACAATACTAACAGATCTATTGATGCATTGAAGTTAGCCAATTATAATGAGCAATACAGTCGAAAACATAATATAAGAATGCTAAACTTTACTGAAAAAAGGGGTGAGAATTTGAGAAAAGCATTAATTGAAACTTTAAAGGATGACTGTAAATATTGAGCCCAGTGATGTACTAGCCATCCACAGAATACCTGGGAAAGATGGTTATCAGAAGCCTGTCATTGTTAAGGTAAAGAATACAGAAACTAAAATACGGATTATGCGACAAAAAAGATCCCTGAAAAATGAAGTGAAATTGCATGATGACATATCACAACGCAATCTTGGACTAAAGGCAAGACTTGAGAACACTAAAACATTTGAGAATGTATGGTTTTACAACTGTAATGTGTATGACAAAACTGAAACTAGTAGCAGAATAAGATTTGATCTCTTTGACAATGTAGAAGAAAAAATAAAACAGAAATTAAGAGATGGAAATTAGTTAGTTATCTTTTAAATCTGTTACACCGGTTAATATTTTTTGAAAAATGTACGGCTTTTATAAATATAAATAGATAGATATAAATGTATAAGATAAAAAATGAAGTGTTTCATGTCAATTCCGAATTACGAAATCCTGTATATATAGTAAATAATATACCAGATATATTTTTCTTTAATCTAAATTATACTGTCACTATAAAGTATAGGGGAAATAACTCTTACATTTATTATGAAATAAATATGTAATCTTATCTCCCCTTACAATATCTACATGTATTCCTTTGCTAGATTTATATATAACTATTATAATGCCATACTGTAAATTAGTTTATACATTCAATGATAAATGAAGAAAATGATATGCGACATCTTATGTTTGTATGTGTGTATGTTTGTGTATGTCTAATTTGTGACAATTGTATATTTGTACTTATGAACTTGCTGATATGTTTTATAAATCATCACTTCAGATATAATCATGAATAATAATGTAACGATACTATCAATGAATGTGAGGGGTCTTTTTTCAAACTCCAAAAAGAGGGCAGATGTTTTTGATTGGGCTAGGAGTAAAAATACTTCAATAGTGTGTTTTCAGGAAACTCATAGCAATAAAGACATTGAAAAATACTGGGAAGATGAATGGGGAAATACGTGCTTTTTCAGTCATAAAGACAGTAAAATTGCAGGTGTCTCTGTTATGTTTAAAAAGGGCCTGGATTTTATTGTGCATAATACTATTATTGATGATAATGGTCGTTACATGATTTTAGATATAACAATTTTTTTCACAAAGATTATGGTTTGCATGTCTGTATGGTTATAATACAGACGAACCTTCATTCTTTGACAAAATAATGCAGAATGTTTTAACCTTTAAAAACACCAGTGTTTCATTATGTGGTGACTGGAATGTTGTATTAGATACATTTATGGATACATATTATATCAAACATAATAGAAACCCTAACTCCCGTAAAAAAATTGATGAAATCATTGATGTTTTTGAACTTCTTGATCCTTAGCGTACATACTATCCAGAAGATATGAAATATACTTGGCGTCAGTCCTCACCTATAAAACAAAGTCGCCTCGATAATTTCTTAAATTCAAAAGACCTTTTTTCACTTATGAAGAATACCATTATCATTCCGGGTTATAGAACGGAACATTCAGCAATTATTTTCACCTTCTCAGCTTGTTTAAAAAAACGGGGCACAAGTTAGTGGAAACTTAACTCTCAGTTACTTAGAGATGCAGATTATATAAAAAGGGTTAAATCATATATTAAGGATACTATTTTAGAATACCATTTGTCAGGTGATATGGAAAATCTTCTTTCTTTTGAGTTGTCATGTAATGATCAAACATTTTTTGAAATATTGAAAATAAAGATTAGATCCTTGTCCATAAATTACAGCATTAATAAATCCAGAGAGGAAAAAATGTCATTCAAACATGAAAAAGATATTTTATATTTTGAAGTATTATGAATCATTCTCCAAATGATGAGGTTCAAAAATCTTTATTTGAAAAAAATGGAACTAGAAAATTGTAGACAAAAGACAGTTGAATGCTTGCTGCTTGGATTCCGAGCTAACTGGCATGAGAATGGTGAAAAGTGTACAAATTATTTTTGTAAATTAGAAAAGAAAATGTTTATTAAGAAAACCATAACAGAAGTTATTGATGATAAAGGTCAGCATATTTCAGAGCAATAACAAATTCTGATGGAACAGCAACATTTTTATCAAAATTTGTACTCAAGCAAAAATTAAATTGCAATGATCATTTTTTAATCATAACATTAAGCTTACAGAAGAACAAAGTGATCTTTGTGAAGGAAATTTTACTTTTAAAGAATGTGCTGAATCTTTAAAATTTATGACAAATGGTATTAATCCTGGTTCTGATGGGTATTCAGTAGATTTTTATCAATTTTTTTAGAAAAATATTGGCCTGTTTGTCTTTCGATCTCTTCACTTTGGATATGCGAGGGTGAATTTTCTGATTTTCAGTATCAAAGCATAATAACTTGCATTCCTAAAGAGGGAACAGACAGACAGTATATTAGTAACTGGCGTCCTATTAGTCTTTTGAATACTGATATGAAAATAGCTTCTGCTGTTATAGCTAATAGACTTAAACCTGTTTTACCAAGGGAAATATCGTTGAGGGAAACACTTTCATGTTTTGAATCTTTTTATAAAATTTCAGGTTTGAAAATAAATGCTTCCAAGACAAAAGCACTATGGGTTGGAAGTAAAAAATATTCTGATCTTATTTTATGTCCCGACTTAAAACTTCATTGGTCACATTCAAATTTTAAATTTTTGGGGATTGAACTTTCTTTAGATTTAAACTGTTTCACAGAAATTAATTTTACTAAGAAAATTAAAGAGGTCTCTGCAATTCTGAAGAGCTGGCAACATCGAAAACTCACATTATTAGGAAAAATTACAGTAAGTAAATTACTTGCTTTTTCAAAGTTGGTCCATTTATTGACTGCATTACCAAACCTATCACACTCCAGGTTAACAGAGCTCACTTTATTATCTTATGATTTCATATGGAATGGAAAACCAGACAGAATTAAGCGAACAACACTTATTGGTGATATTCTCAAAGTGGACTTAATATGGTACATCTTCATTCATTTAATATCTATTTGAAAATCAGTTGGATAAAAAGACTGCTGGTAAACCCTAGCGGTGGCTGGCAGCAGTTGTTACTGGCAGACCTTATGCAGTATGGGGGGGGGGTGAAAGGGTTTTAAATCTTCAGAAAGAAAAGCCGATTGAGATATCTTAAAGATGTAAAATTCTTTCTGGAAGGATGTTTTACTATGCTTTTCTGCTGCAAAACCTATTACTGAGAATTCTGTCAGTGACATTTTTTCCTTCGATATTTTGAACTTTTCTTCTTTGGATGATTTTCCCATATGACATTCAATGGGAAAACGGGTGTGTGCCGTCAGTAAGTGACCTTATTAATCGTGAAAATATGATTTTTTTTATAAATTATACTGTCACTATAAAGTATAGGGGAAATAACTCTTACATTTATTATGAAATAAATATGTAATCTTATCTCCCCTTACAATATCTACATGTATTCCTTTGCTAGATTTATATATAACTATTATAATGCCATACTGTAAATTAGTTTATACATTCAATGATAAATGAAGAAAATGATATGCGACATCTTATGTTTGTATGTGTGTATGTTTGTGTATGTCTAATTTGTGACAATTGTATATTTGTACTTATGAACTTGCTGATATGTTTTATAAATCATCACTTCAGATATAATCATGAATAATAATGTTACGATACTATCAATGAATGTGAGGGGTCTTTTTTCAAACTCCAAAAAGAGGGCAGATGTTTTTGATTGGGCTACGAGTAAAAAATCTTCTTTGGATGATTTTCCCATATGACATTCAATGGGAAAACGGGTGTGTGCCGTCAGTAAGTGACCTTATTAATCGTGAAAATATGATTTTTTTTATAAATTTGAGCAATTTCAAGAAAAAGTACAAAACAACAATTTTATTAAATATTATGGTTTGATATCAAAATCCCTAACACTATGAAAAAATGCCTTAAAGAGAACTGTCTAAATCAAGATTTAGATAAGTCTAACACTGGTAATACTTTCTAAAAAAAATCAGGTGTAATTTGAAAGCCACATTTGTATATAAAAACTTAGTAGACGAAGTTCTTCAACTACCAACAATCAAATTTTTTAAATTGGAAGAACTGTTAGTTATTGATAGTACAGAATGGTCAGAGTATTTCATGATAGCAAAAAAGTCTTGTAGAGATGCTTATTTAAAAACCTTTCAATATAAATGTTTGCATAGAATTATAGCAACTAATACCTTTTTATACAAAATCAAATTAAAAGATACCAAGTTATGTACTTTTTTGTTAACTTGGAGAAGAAACCATTGAACACCTTGTTTTTTTAATGCCCAATAACTTTTCAATTGTGGCAGTCTTTTTCCAATATTGTGAAACTTTATTTGTAAATTTAAAAATCTCATCAAAGAGAATGTGTTTCTTGGTTGTAAACATGATATTTGCTATTGAATCTGCTAATCATAATTACAAAGAATTATATATATAAATGTAAATTAAATGAAACAAAACCAAATATGATTGAGTTAAAGAATAAAATAAAGAAATACCAATTTTTTGAAAATCATATTGCAAAGAAAAATGATAAAAAATCCAAGTTTGTGAAAAATTTTGGTCTCCTTTACATGTAATATTTAACTAAGTGTTGTCTTCATATTATCTATGTTTAGTTCAGAGAAAAGAAATAATTGATAAATTATGAGCAAATTTATTTCTTTAAAAAAAATTGTATTAAAAAGTAAGACATGATACATATTGTATCGAAAAAGATGAGTGAAAGTATTAGTTAGTAAGTCACAGAGAGAGAGAGGAGAGATAAATAAAATACAATTTTATGTAACTTAAAATATTCTTATTGTTAAAAATTAATTAGTCAGACTTCATTTTGTATATTTTCTTCTGTATTTACCCCTTGATACCATTGTCAGGTGGTAGTGTGATGGGGTGTGTAAAATCCTGACTCTTGAAAAACAAATAAAAGATAAAAAAAAAAAAAAAAAGCATTTCGAAAGATGTTTTTTCTTGTTGTCATTTAGAAGTTTCTGAATGAATTCTGCTTCATACAATTACAAATACTAATCATCCTGTAAGCGTGCACAATAAGTGCCAATTTAAAAACCGACTGTCTGTTGAAAACTCAATCGTCCAAAGTCACAAGTGTATGTTCTGATAGAATCAGCGTGATTCTTCACAAATTATAATTTCATATCTACGATTCCCAAACTGTGTAAGAATTTGGAATTTTATAGTAAGACCGCTGGTAACAGTTGTCCTAAGTACTTGAAATCTTTTCTTTTGATTGATTACTTTGGTATCGACTTTTCATCTATATACATAAGATAACAAATTTGAAAAAGACCATATTATAGACATGTTTATTTCGAAATATTATTATTTTCTAAAGTCTTAGGAATTTAAAAATAAAGTTTCTGTAAGATACGGTTAGTTATGCTAAATCTTACCTAACAAATGTGTGTCTTCTCTGAACACCTGAAAGGTAAGTAATAGATAAAATTAGTGTGTTAGTATATATGATTTGTGTATGATACAAGATCAGTTCTGCACACTGAATAACATGATTCAGAACAAATTTTAACTATATCCTTACCTAAGGAATATTATGAGAACTTATTCAAACTATATCATGAATATGTTTACCTAAGGAATATCATGCTAGCTTATTTAGACTGTATCATAACTATGTTTACATGAGGAATATCATGAGAACTTATTCAAACTATATCATGAATATGATTACCTGAAGAATATCATGAGGAACTTATTCAAACTATATAATGAATATGTTCACATAATGAATATCATGAGAACTTATTCAAACTATATCATGAATATGTTTACCTAAGGAATATCATGATAATTTATTCAAACTATATCATGAATATGTTTACCTGAGAAACATCATGAGAACTTATGCAAACTATATTATGAATATGTGTACCGAAGGAATATCATGATAACTTATTCAAACTATATTATGAGTATGTTTACCTGAGGAATATAGTGAGATCTAATTGAAACTATATGTATATCTGTGGAATATCGTGTGAACCAAAGGCATATTTCCATAGATTTACTAGTTTGAAACAAATTCTAAATAAGGCCTTTGTTATCTAATATCTATGATGAGTTCATTAGAAACAAATGCGCTAATGCTATAACCGATCATAGCTTCACAAAAAAATGTGTTAAGTGAACCATCTTTGTTTTACATGACAAAAAAACCTTTTCATTTAACAGGTAAAAATATTTAAAAAGTGAAATAACAAACATACAAAACTCCAAGGAAAATTCTTAACAAGAAAATCCTTATCAAATAGCATAATCATAAGCTCAAAAACATTAATCAAATCGAAAACAATTGTCATATTCCGGAGTTGGTTACAGACATTTCCTTATGTAGAAAATGGTGTATTAAACCTGGTTGTATAGCTAGCTAAACCTCTCACCTTTATGACAGTAGCATATAATTTAATTATATGGACAATGTGCTAGCAAAGCAAACAGACAACGGAGGTAAAATTATCGAAATTAGGGGTTCATCAGCTAACATTGTATTATAAGTTTAATCAATATGAAAACAAACAATTATTAACCAACTAAGTACATTATAGCAAAAACTGACTGTTTATTAAAAATTACATATTTTCTGTAATGGCCCTGTTTTTCTCTAGTGGTCCTGTTTTTCTGTAATGGCCCTGTTTTTTCTGTAATGGCCCTGTATTAATGCCCAGTTTGTCTGTATTAAGCCCAGTTAGGGTTTTTAATCAAGTTAATAAAATTAAGTTGTAAAGAGTATAATACCTTTTTGTATTTTATTTTATTTAGTAACCAGCAACCAACATTAAAAAACTATATAAAGGTATCACTGGTCATCCTGTTCTTCAACACATAACTTCTTTCAACTTAATATCTTGGATATTTGGTATATTTAAAATCTTTATCATGGTGAAGTACACATTTTTTTTCAAACTAAACTGTCATTAAAAGAGCAAGAGGGTACATCAATTTGGCAGCAACACATACATTTTTGTTCAGTTGGTTAATAAATGTATTAAGACATGGGTGTTTTTATGATGGCGCTGTTATATGTCCTCGGTCAGTAATAATGGCCTCGGATGTCTGTAATGGCCCTCGGCGTTGCCTCGGGCCATTACATACTTCCTCGACCATTATTACATACCTTGGACATATTACAGGGCCATTATAAAAACACACATTCATTAATACTTTATTATCAACCATCTAAGTACATAATGGCCAAAAAAGACTATTTATTAAATATTACATAGTTTCTATAATGGCCCTGTTTTTCTGTAATGGCCCTGTATTAATGCCCAGTTTGTCCGTATTAAGCCCAGTTAGGGTTTTTAATAAAGTTAATAAAATTAATTTGTAAAGAGTATAATACCTTTTTGTATTTTGTTTAATTTAGTAACCAGCAACAAACATTAAAGAGTTATAAAGAACCATATAAAGGGATCACTGTTCATCCTGTTTTTCAACACATAACTTCTTTCAACTTTATTTGGATATTTGGTATATTTATAGCTTGATCATACAGAAGTAAACATTATTTTTTTCAAACTAAACTGTCATTAAAAGAGTAAGATAGTACATCAAGTTGGTACCAACCCATATACTTTTGTTCTGTTGGTTAATAAATGAATTTAGAAATGGGTGTTTTTATAATAGACCTGTTATATGTCATCGGTCAGTAATAATGGCCTCGGTGGTCTGTAAAGGCCCTCGGCATTGTCTCGGCCATTACAGACTTCCTCGACCATTATTACAGACCTTGGACATATAACAAGGCCATTATAAAAACACCCATTCATTAATACTTTAATACGTCTACAAAATTACGGCATTTAATGGAACATCCAGATTTTGTTTCATTGAAATGTGCTACTATAGAAAATCTGTAACCGTTATAAAAGAAAGAGGAAAGATACCATAGGGAAATTGTAACTCATAATTTGAAATAAACGTTCAACGCCATAGCCAAAAAGAAAAGAATCTTGAGACTTCCAATAGTATTCAAACTACAATACAGAAGAATACAGATTGCGCAAAAACGAACCATACCAAAAATTGGAGATAGTATTGTGTACTTTTGAAGGGTAAGCATATCACGATCCATGTGTGGCACTCAAATGAAGGCATATACCTCTGTCTTGCAAAGCTCTAATTCCTTCCCCGAAAATAGTTACATTTTAAATATAAATCAATGTTAGCTCTTCGTCTTTTGACTAACGTTTAGATTTTCAAACATTTCGGGATTAAGCATCACCGAACAGACTTTAATAATGTTATTGCGCATATGGGTCAGTATTAATTTTACCGTCAATGTTACACGTCTAATTTTGTTTGCTTATGGTTAAAGTTAAGAGCTCCTTGGTTATTTACATTTTTTGTTTTAAATAAACCGGAGGAGAGGGTTGAGGGCTTTTTGCAATTACAAGACACGTGTCTTTAATATATTGGTTTCTATTGTTTTCCTGTGAACTTTCTACCATTTTATGGTCTCAATGAAAAGCTAAATCACAAAAATACTGAGCTCCGAAGAAAAATCTAAACGGAAAATTCACTAATCAAATGGCAAAATCAAAAGTTCAAACAGGTTGGACACTTTTTGTTTAAATAAATGCATGTACTTTATTTTAGTCCATTGACGATCGCGTTTTCAAAGATCGAAACGATCGACGTGATACACAAATTAAAGCTAAGTTACATATGAATCTTTCGGTCACATGAAAACAAACCCAAAATTTAATTATAAGCAATTCAAGTACAAGCATTCACTTAGTTAATGATGATCTATAATTGTAACATGTCATATATTTGAAAAAGACATACGCCTTTTAAAAGCTGATATTGATTTGTGGATTTAAACAACAGTTGTGTCCCAATTTCGCAAATGTCCACCTGAAAGAGTGGCGCATAGACATTTGGAAAATCATCGGAGCCTATCAAGCAAGGCATGTTCTATATAGATCTGAAACGATACAACTTCTAACAGAAAAATTGGGGATTATAAAAACCTGGTAGAAAAACTAAAACACAGTATGATTAATATAGTTGTACTTCGTGAGAAAAAAAAGAAACAAAAGGTGTCCAAACCTTGCAAAGCAAATGTCTTTCATCCCCCACTGCCTTTAGTGCATCCAGCAAGTCGTTGAATGATTTGGTGGGTTTACCCCGTATGGTTTTTGTTCTCCAGAAATTAAATGCCATGATTTTGATAACAAGAGGCATCGTTGTGTAGCTGTAATCAATATCATTCCAATCATTTAGTTGTAACCCAAGATGAATCATCAACTCTCTACAACTATTGATATCCAGCTGATTGGCAAGTCTTGACAGATGTTTCTCGCTTGGTGACATTGTCAGGGCAGTTTTTCCAAGACCTGAATAATTCGAAAAGGTGAAACAAAATAAAAAAGAAGATGATGATTAAGATTGTTTTCAAATATAAAATAAACTACAACAATTAAAAACACACATGTTTCGAAAAGCTAAGAATGTTTGTGAAACGATTTGCGATAAGACTTGTTATGTTTTCCCTTTATGTGGTAAAACTTGACCATTAATAAATGAGAGATGTGATATTCGCAATGTACATACATGAACCAGTATCTAATTTATTGTGGATTTTACAGTACTACACAGATCGAAAACTTCTTGAAAATTACTATAATGTAAGCGTGTTCCTACCCATCTGTTATATAACATATATATATACGATTAACAATCAAATTACAGCTAGATGTTTCTCAATGTTGTAATGTTTTTATCAAAGGCTATTTCTTTTTAAAAGAGTGTTTTTTCAGATTTTCGACGAGACAATTTTTGTTATCCATGATTGTTTCTGCAAATGTATTTTACATTTTCTATTGAAGTGTGGTTTTTTTATCGTTGGACACTGGAAATTAATTTGAAACTGCTTTGTTTAACTTATATCAATGTGTGTTGATATAATATGTAATGAAGAAACTATTTGATTTCCAAAATAATTTTTTCAATTTTCAAAAACAAAAATATGCCTCATCTATATATCATGTACAACAACTGTGTAAAATTGAATTATCGTCAAATCGATAATCTTGATTTGCAGTTTGAAAAAAAATTGTGTCCAGTCTTTTGTGAATATTAATTGAGTTGGACCTCTTGTTGCCGACATCCAATTTATTAACCGATATATTGGTTCAATTGGTCATGTATGGATCAATCAGAGCATCCTTGCGATAGGAACAAGAAGAAGGTTGCTAATACATATAATACTGCAGCAATAATTCCTGATATATCAGAAAAATTAATCTCCGGTTTGTTAACTGATTCTTGTTGGTATTTTGAGTAGCTGTGTATATACTTCGATTTGTTTTACTTCATTCACTCTAAAAAGTTTATGATAATTTGTCATACAAATTCACCATAACAAGGTTCAGTATTATATATATTTTTTTATATTATTATACTGTTGGTTTTCCCGTTTGAATGGTTTTACACTAGTAATTTTGGGGCCCTTTACAGCTTGTTGTTCGGTGTGATCTAAGGCTCCGTGTTGAAGGCCGTACATTGACCTATAATGGTTTACTTTTTTTTAAATTGTTTTTTGGATGGAGAGTTATCTCATTGGCACTCACAACACATCTTCCTATATCTATCTAATTTTGTATCAGTTATGATGATTTATATCAATTTACCTTGACAATGGGATGGACATTCTTCTTGTTTCTGAAAAACGTTCATTAAATAATGAAATATTTGAAAATATAATGATTTCTTGTGATTTATATTTCAATATATCATTATACATCACGACCTCAAACAACGTCACGATTTGTAATTGCTTTGGTTTATTATCTTTCTTGCTTTTTCTCGATTATTATTATAGATAAGTGAACGAAGTAATATAAATTGTTAGTTAAATACATTTACTTAATTTTAAGTGTACTCTAAAGAAACATAATATATGTATGCAATATGAGCGTATATTTTGCTATATGCAACTCATCAGCTGCGCCCGAAACATAATTGGAGATTTAGTAAAGCACTCTGGACGCATATAATTTAAAAAAAAAATGAAGGCAAATACGTATAAAAATAGATATAAGATAGTTAATGCCTTGAAATAAAAATGTTTCATGCTATGAATATTTCTAAAGAAAACAATATATGGTGGTTTATATGGCTAGTTGATATTAGATACCTTATTAAAAACCCACAACAATGATCTTCTCGAGGAGTGTTTGTTTCCACACTCACACACCCAGTTAGCGGTTTGTTTCACCTTTGAAATGGATACCACACATGGAGATCTGCCACAAACTTCTCCGACTTCAATGCTAAAGAGATTTGTCAAATTAACTTTTTTCTGGTTCTTTCCAATGCTGATCAGATAAAATTTCAAAACAGCTTGTAAAGTCACGGTCAAGCATTCTTGAATGCTGGCTGCAATATCAGGGGAGATGTAAGACCTAGATGACATGTTCGTAAGATAGACGACGACTCTTGTTTCTTCTACCATTATTCTAAACTCGGTGTTGCTTTCAACACATGGCACGGCTGAGGAATGATATAATAATGGCCGTCCGTCCACCTCCTTGATAGGCCAAATACCACTAACTGCACCAACCAGTTTAAAAGACAATGCTGATGGTATGGATGACTTCTGTATTTGATAGACCAACGCAATTGTCCTTTTTGCAAATGATTTGTCATCTAGAAAGGACATCGGCATCTTATGTTTAACTGTGCATGGAACTAAGAAATAGTCGACGTGCGCGTCACTGTTGTTAGAGTATTGTTTCGGTATGACCAAAACATCGAGATGCACTAGAACCTGGATGATGAACTCCTTGAAGTCATCATCTTGTATATGATGAACGAATTGTTCCTGTTCCCATAGTTTTAGAAGATCTCTTTTATATAATTTTCCAGTTTCTCTCATTCTTCGTAGAATACCTTTAAGAGTCTCATTCTTAGGCCAAAATATTTCATCTGTTATAAATGATCGAAGAATGTTGACCAATGTAGGAGGATAAAGAATGATAAAATTCTTAAGTTCAGGCTGATTAAAGTACATTATTTTGCCTAAAGAATGTTGCGTTAAGAGAAAATCTTCCAGTTGTCTCTTAGACAAGGCTAGGTCTTTGTTCATTGTGTTTGCTTCATCTAACTGTGTTTTGGGTATTATATGGACGTTATCTTTTATCATATTAGCAATCAGAAGCTCAAGAGGAACCCAAAGCATTGGTCGACGTAGTCCCCACGATGGCTGGGATCGGGCAATAGTGACAAGTTGCTTTGTTAGCTTTGAATTTCATGATCGTATTTGTCCGTTCCATTTATGAAGAAAACTGGTTCAAAAATTAAATGTTTCTTCATTTCATGTGAACCAAACATTTCAGTGATTTTTTTTACAAATTGCGTTTTCATCTTCTTCTGCATGTCCTGGTGAGTAAATAATAGAAAAGAAAAGAAAAGAAAAATAAAAACAACTGTATCCTATCAGTTATTGACCAAGGCTCGACCTGTTTTGACCTGTCTTGACTAGTCTCGACCTGTTGCGAATAATCTCGACTCAGTCCAACCAGTCTCGACCTGTCTCGACTATTATTTACCTTCAAATTTAGTTTTGACTGGTGTAAATCAGCCGTTCTAACTAAATTAAATATTGATCTTACAAAAGTCAAGCTTATAAGGTAGTTTGATTTATTGCTGTGAAATGAAAGATTTTAATTTTTCAACAGGTAAAAATACAAATTATTATATAAATTCAGATAGGCATCTTCAATTTTTTTTATAACTTTTGCAAATCAACTTGAATTTTCATCAAACTATGCAGCTATCTTAGATATATATTAAGCTTACTGAATCCTTTGTCATTTTGTTTTTGTTGGATTGCTGTAAAATTTAAAAATAAAAGTAATCTTTGTAAAAAAAGCTTGGATTTGCAATTCGGACAAAAAAGAGATAGTACACTTTAATTTGTTTAATAATTTTTTCAAATCAACTTGGATTTTTATCAAACTATGCAGCCATCTTAGATAAATATTAAGGATTTCTGCTTGTCATGTTTTGGAATTTCTGTCAGATTTTCGGAATCCTCTGTTCTTATCCATTTGAATGCCTGAAAATATTTTCCCAATGAACCCCCATTTTTCTTTTTACCAATCTTTTACATGTATTGTTATAAGTCATTTGTAAAAGTCTATAAAACTTTATTAATTTTTAATAGAATTTGAGAATTTTAACTGGACAATGGTTATGCTATGAAAAATCAAGAGAGAACATTTTCCTGCCAAAATTTCAATGGCTTATATCTCGAAATCAAGCACATTGACCCCTATATTTTTTTTTGCTTTTTTGATTCTTCAATTTATTCCCTATCAATACATACTAGTTTTATGAAAAGTTATTTATTTTGAAACTGATCAGCGAGCATCCTTAAGCTTATTGAATCTTCTGTCATGTTTTTGTTGGATTGCTGTAAAATTTAAAGATAAAAGTAATCTTGGTAGAAAAAGCTAGGATTTGCAATTCGGACAAAAAAGAGATAGTACACTTTAAGTTTTTTTAATATTTTTTTTCAAATCAACTTGGATTTTCATCAATCTATGCAGCTATCTCAGATATATATTAACCTTACTGAATCCCAGGTCTTTTTGTTTTTTGTTGTATTACTGTCAAATTTAAAAATTAAAATAATCTAGGTAAAAAAAGCTAGGATTTGCAGTTTGAACAAAATAGAGACAGTACACTTTAATTATTTTACATAACTTTTTCAAATCAACTTGGATTTTTATCAAACTATACAGCTATCTTGGTGATGTATTAATCGTGGTCTCGAGCGTTGGTCAAGACCATTTCAGAATACACAAAGATCATCAAGTACTGAATCAGACTAATTAAGTAAAGTCGAGACCTAGTCGAGTCCACGTAAGTACAGTTAAGTACAGTCGAGACAATGTCGAGACTAGTCGAGTAAAATGTGTGCTCGATTTTACTGGTCGAGCACAAAAACTGGTCAATTCAGACTCTGAGCAGTTTGTAGTGTACTCTATTAGTGTACTGATATATGATGAAAACACCGTGTACCACACACAAATGTTTATTCGGCAAAAATTGAACTTTGTTCACGGTATTACATGATTTTGACAACGTCTGGTTTTGAGATAGTCATGATACACTCCAACATAATGTTAAGTGATATTTGAAAGAAGCTACACTATAAACATGCCGAAACGTTTAGTGTGGCATTATTTAAATATTAAGCCAGTCACATTCATCAAAACGGTTTTTTGTAAGCAGATAATGTACACATTAAGATTATCACAGAGCTCATGTTTTCTTGTTGACCTCAAAACTATTTATCCGTTGATGTTTACTCCAGTATAATGTGACAAACTGCTGGAAGTATTATCCAGCAATGTAAAATACAAAAAAAATACAGTAACTAGATTATAATTAGAGACACATTTTATGCTTGCCTCGGCAGATGGTAACACATCCACTTTTATCGCAATATTTGTGCAACATTGGGAACTATTTAAAAGATTAAGTCATATTCAGAAGAGTTGGGTCTATGATTTTACAATCCATTGCAAATAAGTAATGAAAAAAGAATTCCCAGACATTTCTGGAATAGTCGTGACAATCAAAGAAAATGATTATTTCTACTATAAATAAGTGAAAAGTTATAACAGAAATAAGTGTAACATTTCAGTGAACGTGACCTACTGAATAGGAATATTTACCGGATTTGTCATAACACGAGAAACACGACGGAAGCCACATGTGAAGCAAGATCTGCTTACCATTCAGGAGCACCTGAGATCACCCCTAGTTTTTGGTAGGGTTCGTGTTGCTTGTTATTTAGTTGTCTATGTTGTGTCATGTGTTCTATTGCTTTTTCTGTTTGTCTTTTCAATTTTTTAACCATGGCGTTGTCAGTTTATTTTCGATTTATGAGTTTGACTGCTTCTCTGGTATCTTTCGTCGATTTTACATATAGAAGAAATTGACCAATTTAGTGTCTATAAGAGAAATAGGATCACTAAACTAAATACAGAAGAATTTGTTCGTATTCAAAAGTTAAAGTTTTTTTTTTAAATTTTAATGTTATTTAGAAAAAAACACATCAAGACAATTATGCTTTATGGACTAATTTGTAACATGTGTTTGTGATATCAACCAAGTGATGCTACATGCATCGGAACCAATACTTACATCTGAGAGAAAGTCACTATGCGTTGCAGCAAACAATATCTTTGGCATGAAATCATCATCATCAACACAGTAGGTAAGTATTGAATTCACCCAATGTTTCACAATAGCTAAAAATAAATATTCATACTTCCTTAATGTACGTCTTACACTTTTTATCAACTAACAGCTTTACATCATGTACACACACGCATTCGTTTAAGGTTCTTTAAAACTGGAAATTTAAACCTAATGGAAGCATTACGTTTAGAATTAAAAAATAGACCTATTATCATTTTATTTTTCTTATTCCTGGAAAGTTTAAGTGATCAGTAAGTCAGGATTCCAATTGTTTAAAGGCTCCCACCATATCTTGTATTTCATACAGGCTGTTGGGCATGGATCTAGAAAATAAGAAATTTTAAATATCTGACGAAAAATAAATTTTGCAAATTTCAAAAGCAATACACAACAAGATAAACAAAAATACAAGTACTAGTTATCATATGCATATTTCCCCAATTAACGTTTCATTAGTATGCTTATGTTTTGATCATGTTTAGGACTTGCTGTTGTTAAACTTATTTTACGTTAGCCATGGCGTTGTCACTTTATTTTCGAATTTTGAGTTAGAATGTCTCTCTGGTATCTTTCGCTTTTTCAGAGTTTATCAAGATCATTTTTACAAAAACCGTCTGAGTGTTAATCCACAGTGCAGGTTATTTGTGTTAAACAAATGGTGTATCAATGAACACGAAATTCCAAATGAAAGAATCGCCTGAACTAAGGCATGATCGAAAAACATATAGAACAATGCTCTGCTATGATTTAATCTATTTTTACATGATTTCCAAAACCAAAGTGGAACAAGGTGAGCTACAATAGATCTTGAAGGCCTCTAGTTTTATTACATCAGATGCTTGTGCGCAAATCTTTATTTCTCTTAGACGTGTAGTAAAATTTGATATGAAGGACAAGGTTTTGATGTTTTTTTATATGATTTTTTTAGAATTAGTTATTTAACTTTTATTCATTTTCTATAAACTAAATCTTATTTATCATTTCAATTATTATGTAAATCCCTGACATTTTTTCTAGTGATTATACCTTATCCCTTAATATTTTAGTAATTATAAATAATCCCTAAACTAACCATTGATTCTACTTAATCCCTGACAATTTTAGTGATTCTACATAATCACTGATTATACAAATTCACCGTAACATATATATCTCCCAATTGATACGATATTCCCGTGCTTGCATTGTTTATCATGATTTACTTGATAGAGGGTTGTTGCTCACAGGGAAGCTATTAAATCAAGAGATCGAAATGGTAAAGCTGAAATCTTCACTACGTAAATTTTACGGACGCCATCACGAGTTGGTTGACCCTTATGGAATAACCGTTTTACAAATGATATCGGATATGTTCCTTACGTCGTAACTACAAACCGCTACTCTTTCATGAATGTGACCTAACGAATTAGACTATTTACCGGATTTGTAATCTCACAAGCAACGCGACGGGTGCCACATGTGAAGCAGGATGGCTTACCCTTCCGGAGCACCTGAGATCACCCCGAGTTTCTAGTGGGGTTCGTGTTGTTTATTCTTTAGTTTTCTATGTTGTGCCATGTGTACTTTTGTTTGTCTGTTTGCTCTTTTCTTTTTTGGCCTTGGCGTTGTCAGTTTATTTTTGATTTATGAGTTTGACTGTCCCTCTGGTATCTTTCGTCCCTTTTTTTTTTAAGTAAAAACTTTTGTTATTATGAACAAAAACGTCTAAATTAAATTTCCTTTGCGTCTTGTATGGTGTCAGAATACCTAGAATAGTAAAGTGAACGAAAACTGGTTGTAAGGTACCGTTGTTTTAGGGGTCTGGAAAAAAATTAAATCTTACGCAGATAGTTTATACTGTATATGTCCATGATACAGCAACCATACCACGCTTTATCATTGTTATTTTTTTCCCTAATTACACATGTTATTATCAAAGTTATGTATTACATATTGTTTGTTCATATTACACTGGGTAGTTGTTTCTCTTGTAATAAAACCATTTCAGACATTAAGTCAAAGGCTGATGCACGCAATGTGAATTAACTGATTAACATATTTAATTAACCAATATACATTATATGACATCAATTTGTTATGTTGTCATACCATTTTCAAGGATTTAAACGTATACTATCAAATACGGTATTTTCTTTCAATAATTTACTATGTTGTTATGTGACATAACAGAGACACAAAAGACGATCAGTGGCTGAAACATCTTGTTAATAGATTGTAATGGATGAGCGAACAAAAAGACGCTCGTTTGAAAGTCAAACACCCGTATCTAATCTATATACAAGGGTACTCTATGATTTATTTGTATGACTCTTTTGATTTTTGTCGGTTTCAAGGCCAATTGAAGTTAAATATGTGGTAAAATTACACAATGGAACTTATTTCTTTTATAAAACGAGATATTCTGCATGGTTATGTGGCTATACTTACATTCATTAGAAATATCTCCGGTAGGATATTCTGTCAGCGGTTCTTGAAAATCCCTACTGCCATCAAACATCACTACAAACGTTCCACCGTGCTGAACAAATAACTGATGGGTCATGTCATATGATCGTTGACCACCAAAGTCAACTAAATCTGAAGGTGCGATCTTAATTTTGTATTGGCCACTCTTTATTTCTTTCAAAATGTCGTCATGTACTGCATATGATTCAACTTTTTTCAACTGAGGACGACTTATCGATCTTACCTTTTTCACTTCGGACGGGGTAGCATTTTCATTCTGCAAGTATTTATCTTGTTTAATGTAAGCCTCGGGTGAAACAGAAGCTTTTGAACTTAAACTTGTATTTCTCTGTTTAACTTGTATACTTGATTCTTGATGATGCGTCGAGGATGGCGCAATACACAGCTCATGTTTTGTATCAACGCTTGCACATGTTAGTATCTCACGATTTGGCTTTCCGATGATTAACTTTGTCATCACATTATGACCTCTATCTTCTGCAAAACAAAATTATCATTATAAATTCCTTATTGAGAAGGATTCCTACACATAAACCAATTTTCCCTCTAATGAATTTTAGAAGTTTACTCTAGCATTAGTATAAACACAATTAATGTACATATATAATAACAATTAGTTAGAAAAAAATGTCAACTCAATTACTATCGATTCATCAGTGAAAGAAAAATCAGTTATCTATATATCTATCAATTGTATGTGAGGCGATTCTGTGTATTTCGTGAAAAGCTATTGCGTAATTTTCACCTTATTTCTTTACAGTTGGTTCTTATGATGTGTTGCTATACTGAAATTAAAATGTTTTTGTGCTGTTGCATGTAGCAAATACTTTATTTTTATATAGTGTAGTATTTCCGCTATTTTTTAAGAATCCGCATCTGTAAAAATATATTTTCTTATCCAAGGTCCAAGGTCGAGGCTGCAGTTTAATGATTGTGGTTGGTTTATATCTGGAATAATCTTTCTTGAAAAGTAGCACTGCACTAAATAAGATTGTTAATTTTATCGATTGATTTTGTCGGGGTATCATTTAAATGACTACACGGCATGGGTGTTTTCATTGCTGAAGGTCGTTATGAGTCCCATGATTGATTATATCGACGTCATTTGAACTTTGGTAAATTTCGGTCTCGTCGACGATCATACCGCATCTCAGATCTTTATTAAGATCTCATATCGGACATAATGACACAATTTGATGTATTAAGTATACAATGTCAGTTGCCATTACTTGTTCCTTCTGTGGCATGTACTACAGAAGCAACATGTTTGTTATCACTTCGGCTGGTGGACATTAATGAAAATGTTTCCCTTGATCATGTTGATTTATTAATCTTTTTTTGTATCTAACATGTATAACTTATTTAAGAAATATTTTTTAAAGTGGTACGTGTATAGGATTTTTGATTTATGTAGTTTGTAGTTTTTATGTGTATTTACTATTTAGTCTTATGGTCATGCATTGTATAACAGTAATTTGATTTTGATTTTCTATATGTTTATAAAAGTTAAGATAAGCTACTTCATTTATAAATTTAAGTTGAAAGCAACTATAAGTATGTGATTGTTTTGTGTATACACAGTTTTGATTTAGAAGAACATACGAAATGGTAAGAAAATACAAATAATAACGCTATTAAAACACAATTCCATTAGAATATGCTTTTCATGGTTAGGAAATACATAAAATAACACCATTACAACTCAGTTCTAATTTATTATTCTTGTACGTGTCTATTTTATTTTTAGAAATTTACCTTTGATAATAAACAAATAGATGTGTGACACTAATCCATTCATGTGAGGCGTCATTGTTATTCAGCGGTTTACATGTAGTATTGTACTAATATATTATTTATCTATGTATTTCTCTTAGCTCAGCGTTTGTTTTACTGTATTCCTGTCACATAGTGTTGTCATTTTAGCGGTATTTGTAACATTTCAAGCTAAGACTGAGGTTTGACTAGTCATAGCATCAATTTTATTCCACCACTTTTTCTTAAAATGGCTTGTACCTGACTGGGCGAATAAGGCTTATAACCGGATTTGAACAGACATGAGCAACACGACGGGATCCGGAGAGGGTCTGTTGATCTAATTGGTCAGTCTACAGTTGTATATGTTGTGTTTTGTGTACAGTTGTTTAACTTCTTGTCGATTTTTGTTTTCTGCTATTGCATTGTCAGTGTGTTTTCGACGTGAAAGTTTGAATATTCATTGTCTCTCTTTAATAGTATATACTTATTGAACCATGATGAATCTAAACACAACAGTATTAATAGTTACAATGTCCGCGCATTCAACAACAGTTGTAGCTTTAGTGATACATGTACTAGATACAAAAAAAAAACTCTTCAGTGGTTGCCGAATATGACCAACCGAATTAGAAATATCACCAGGTTTGTACTTATACAAGCAACACGAAGAGTGTCACATGCAGAGCACGATCTGCTAACTCTTTCGTGGCACTTGATATCACCCCAATTTTTGTTGGGGTTCGTGTTGTTCAGTCTTTTGTTTTCTATGTTGTGTTTTGTGTACTACTGTTTGTCTGTTGGTCGTTTTCCCTTTTAGCCATGGCGTCAGTGTATATTTGACTTAAGACAGGTACGAATTTGAATGTCCCTTTTGTATCTACCGTCTCTCTTTTAGTGATGATCGAGGCTAACTATCTGAAAGGCTAATGCTAAGGCTAATGCTTTTAATTCTGTAACTGTTTATTATATTGGTATATACATATGTTTTATGAGTTTAAAATATCGACCTCTTAAAGGAGTAGGTCCGGTAAGGACCGATTTTGGCCTCAAATTTCAGGTTCATCTGACGAAAGATTTTGACAACTTTTTAAACACTTAAGTGTCTATTTCATTTTCATTTGAATCAATTAGTTTATGTGAAATATTTTAACTGATTAAATTACAAACGATCCGATTCAAGCTCAAATATGAAAAATCTACCAAATCTGCAAAAAAATGTCACTTTTCAGATGGTTTTTGACAAAAATGAAAGTGGCCGCTTGCGTGTTCATCCTCAACCTTTATATATGTTATGTATTATCATAAAATACAATTTACATTTCAATATTAGGGATGAACACGAATGCGGCCACTTGCGTTTTACGCGAAAACCGTCTGAAATTTACCTTAAATGCTAGAATTGTGAAGATTTCAGTAATTAAGCATAACTTAATGGTGCCAGTACCTGACATATGTGCATTGTATTGTCAAAAAGAGCCCATATTTATGTAGCAGAAGCATTCTACTGTTGAATGTATAACTAAAAGTTTACATTTTAACAATTTTGTAAAACTGCTATATTTTGGGGCCAAAAAGGGGTCTTACTGGACCTACTCCTTTGCAATGTATATTACCTTCCTTTAAGGGAACCATCTCAAAAGTTTCCAAGTTAATACCGTTACGACCAAAGTGTATTACCAAACCATCTGTTGATTTCCACGTAAGCGGTATTGGACTACCAATTAGAACGCTTGCAAGGGTAGATTTCCCACATGCACAACTTCCACAAAGAAAAACTCTATTTTCATACGATTCATAAGTTCCAGTGGAAAGTAATATGTGGAAATCTTCGGACGTACCAGCAAAAGGAAGCAAATCCTGATTTACTAAAAGCATAAATTGATTTCATGATGTATTAATTGTTTTGTGTTATTCATATGTCAATTAATGAAGAATCGATCGTGCTATATTCATGATATTCATGATATTCATGAATTAAAATTTCATATTTTATAACGAAAGGATCTTTTATATTAGTAAGGTTCAAAACAAACAACAAACAATTGCTTGCAGTTGACAACAAATACACTATTTTATTACAAAACATGTATCTGAATTAATAAATCATTTCACCAATTATCATATCATGTTTATTGTATAGATTATGTCAAAGCTATTATATTTTATATGAAGCAATACTTGATGATTATAGAAAAAAAAGATGTGGTATGTAAGCCAATGAGACAACTGAGAAATAAATTAACAACTATGGGTCATCGTACGGCTTTGTATAACTACAAAAAGGGGTTATAGATAAGTTGTGTTTTGCAGATACATGTTGCACAAATGTTCAAACACTATATTGCATTTTAAAATTTTCATTTATATCAACGAATTCATAATCTCATACTTGGTTTTTTTCATTTTTAGTAAAACAAAATTGCATAATTCTCCACCAATGCCTTTGGTTATAAATGTGTTTCAATAAAATGAACTTATCCTCATGCTATTTGTACTCCATGGATGCCACAGCTAATGCGGTGAAGATTTATATGTTTGGACGTTTTTTTTTATTTCAAAAAGGAACACTTATCACTTTGTGTAAAGACTGACATGTAATTCTTAGTAATGACATTGTTATTTGAAAATAGATTAACATAAATCAATCGTCTTGAATGATTAAATGCAACATTTAGGTAAAACCAAGTAATGTCAAATCTTAAGTAGCAATAAAGATGTGTATGTTTTAGCCAGTCCATCATTTTGAACAAAAACAAGACATTAAACGCATTTAGTTTTTTAAATACTAGAAGTTCGATGATGTCTTTATTCGAGAAGAACATAGTTATTTCATTCAGAGGACTTACTTTTCTAAATAAGATGAAATGGTTGTGTTTTGAAAAAACATGCTTGAAAACAAATTGACATCGTTAATAACATGTTTTCAAAGGCGTACACAAAACAAAGTCAACATATAATGTTATTACTAGTTACTACCTTCCGACAAAGTCTTTGCAAGCAATACCCTTACCGCTTGGTAGACATGTGAAGACAACAGTTATGAACGAGTTAATATATATGCTACTCATGATATAAAAACGAGACACAAATCAATCATTAAAAGTTAAGTATTGTAATATATCTTACCTCCTACGCTTTCAGACCTCTCTTGAGGTGACTCGTCTTGTTCCAGAACTGTAGTAGTGTTTTTAGGGACACTTCTTTCTTTGGTCATATAAGACTACAATACATTGATATTTGGCTGATAGTCAAACCACTCTTAAATGAGTAAAATCAATATCTTTGTAAAACATTATATATATCTATATGATTGAAATAAGCAGACGATGGTAATTATATACAGTTTGGGTGCAGGCCAAGCATTACATAAAGTGAACGCCGCATGCCCATATTTCGTTATTTTTCGCGTTTCTAGTAAAAACGCGTACTTGAGAAAATATTTGGCCTTAAATAGGAATGCTCAGCATAAATTTATAGCTTATAGAAAGCAAAGTAATTCCATCTTCATACATATATGTAATTCGAATTGTTAAGCAATTCATAACTTTACTTTTCCTATCTTTAAAACTCAATTAAAGAACATTGATGTTGGTGTGTTTTATCTTGTATAAAAAAGTCGTTATTACTGACTTTGTTTTCCGATGACTTCGGCATCAAAAGAAGGAGGAAAGATAACAGAGGGAGAGTCAAACTCATAGAAAGAAAATAAACTGACAACGCCATGGCTTAAAATGAAAAGACAAACAGACAAATTATAGAACAGGACACAGTATAGCAAACTAATGACTAAGCAACACGAACCCTACCAAAAACTTGGGGTGATCTCAACGATACAAGCTATATATTCACAAATGCCTTTATAAAACCAATAACAGTGTGTTTTTTGTGATGTTACTTTTTATCCTTAGAGGGTATTTAATATCCCATATTTACATAAACAGCAGAATTATTTAACAAATGTGAGGCTATAATGGCAACAAACAGAAAACAATCATTTGTCATAAAACAAATAATATTTAACCTGTAAAGGGTATGAGTTTATTAGTTTTAAGGACTTTTTTTTTTTGGGGGGGGGGGGGTATAAAACGATCAACAAGACAAAAAACAGAAATAGAAAACAGAACTTTTGCAAATATGGCTTTGTTTAGACACCCTAGTTCATGTATATGTTTAACCCCGTCGCATTTTCGCGCCTGTCCCAAGTCAGGAGCCTCTGGCCTTTGTTAGTCTTTAATTATTTTAATTATAGTTTCTTGTGTTCAATTTGGAAATAAGTATGGCGTTCATTATCACTGAACTAGTATATATTTGTTTAGGGGCCAGCTGGAGGACGCCACCGGGTGCGGGAATTTCTCGCTACATTGAAGACCTGTTGGTGACTTACTGCTGTTGTTTTTCTATGGTCGGGTTGTTGTCTCTTTGACACATTTCCCATTTCCATTCTCAATTTTATATAACCACATTATGTTTTTGACAAGATTTCTACACTGACCCAGAAATTGTAGATAAATAGGTATTCAGTTATCTGGAGACAGAGACAGATATATGATTAGATACCTTATGTAATCTTGCATAATTGAACGATTAGATATTCAATTTCATATTTATAGTTGCAGTTTTTAAAGTATAATAATGACCTTTCATTCATGCAGAACATTGTTATTTTTTTATGCTGTGATTTTTCTTTTAATATACAATTAGGTATAGGTCATTACTTTTGATATATGCGTTAACAAACGACTAAACACTGTTACCTGTATTACTTCCTTTGCATCTCTCTTTTCTTCCGAATCAATCCAGTAGTTTTCGACAACATCATATGCTGTGTTGCCCAGCTGTAACAGCAATGTATAAATTAGCAGAGATATTCATGCAAGACATACATGCTGTTAACTACGTATGTTCGTAGACATTTATTGTTTAGCGTTAAGGTATTCCTAGACAATAAGGCTCTGAATCATTTTCCTTATTATGTAATTTAGATTTTTATAGAAAACGAGACAAAACTTTACATATCAGGGACGAATACTATTGCGTTATTTTTCTACTTGCGAACGTAAATCGCTTGCTGAAATCAGTTGACAAGACCGTTAACCTTGGTCAGTCTGGTAACAGTACAACATAAGAACGAACTATATAACTTAGTTGCAAAAAGACACTAGTATCAGATCTGAAAGTACTCCAAGTTACTGACAACTTGCTCAAAGCCACTAACAACTAATACAAAGAAGCATGCATCTGAAACTAAATAAGGCTTGCGTGTCCCATAGGTTTGGAATACCAGCAAAAAAGGCAACAGTAGTATACCGCTGTTCAATAGTCACAATTCGATGAGACAAAAACAAATCCGGGAAACAAACGTCAAACCGTTGAAACACAACTATAAAAGGAAAACCTCGACAAGTTATATCAATGTACAAACGAAAATTTATATCACTAGTAACCCAAATTTAACTTGATCGGACAAAAACGCATTAACGCTGTTTGAATGAGATTAATCGTCATTTGATAAAGATTGACAAAAATTAAAAATCATTTTTAATTTATTTCAATGCATATCAAATCATTTTAATGCCAGTCAAATAGATTCGCTTGCAGTCGTTCAATTTAATTCAAGTTGGCGGTAAGTTACGTCAAACAAATAGGCCACACCCCCGTTAAGCTATTTCAAACTGGTATTAATTCGTTTTAAACCGTGTTGAGACCCGAGCTTTTAACAGGTAAATCACTCAAGCAAAACAACATCGATGTATCTTTCGTTTATTTGTTTCAAACTTTATCGACTTATATATATAAATGCGTGTATTCTTATTAAAGTCATATACTTCACAATTTATACAAATAAATGATCAATACACGTAACATATAAGGAATTTAAATAAAAACAATAAAATATTGATGCACGGTTTAAAAAATTCAAAACTTGTGAATCTGTTAAAAATAAAATAGTTAGATGTTTAACATATTTTTAATTTGCCCAAATGCAGTAGATCTTTATCTCACATATTCGTTTCAAAACTTGCTGAGTGCTATGAAAACTTGTGACATGTAAGTAATGTATGGTCCATTGCAATGACTTACGAAACTTTAGGTATTCCTGTCTATTTCCGTTTCTCTTTTTCTGTCTTACTATATTGTACTCGTAAATTAAATATAGACACGGAAATTAAAGTAACCTACAAAAATTATTTATTTTTCACATAGTTTAAATCGATGTATCTTATATTTTCGGTATATATATATGAAATAGCTTGTAATAAAAACAATGTTGTGTTAAATAATAAAATTAATGAAGATACTGCTGACATTTGTTGAATTTAATAAACAGTTAAGTCTTGCACACTATTGTAAATGAAGGAACAGCTCAATAAACTTTTAAAACTGTGTCAAATTGTAATATCGGTCACTGACGCGAAACGGGCGTAAATTGTGGAAAAGTAGCACAATACGAAATTGTGAATTGTGGTTCCGATTTTGTACAGGGATTAGTGTGCTGTCATGCACCGTGACGTACACAAAGTCTTGCTATGAACATATATTCTGTTTATATGAGATAAATTTTAGTCTGCGATAACGATGGGTTGGTTGATTTAAGTTTTACAACCTTGACTTGCTCTAAGTCGACATTATCTTACGTCTAATGCATTAAAAAAAAACGTATATTTACATTAGGGCATACCTACCAAATTAAAATCAACATAAACATTATTAAAATAAACAAGAATGGAAAAGAAACAATTATGCATTGTTGCTCTGATATAATTTTTATTAACTATATTTGAGCGGTAATGTCTTAATAAAAACTAATTGTCGTATACATAAAATATTTCATCTAGATGCTTTCGTTGAAGTTCGCGTTACATATCAAAATGAATTTCTTTGGTTGGAACGTTTGCAAACTTTCAATCCAGGTGTTCTCATCGAGGTCCGCGTTCATGTTTCAATTCAATACACAAAATTTCATCTAGGTGCTTTCGTTGAAGTTCGCGTTATATAGTAAAATGAATTTCATTGGTCGGAATATTTGCAAACTTTCAATCCAGGTGTTCTCATCGAGGTCCGCGTTCGTGTTTCAATTCAATACACAATATGAAGTCCAAAATGGTAAAAAAAAAGAATTTTAAACTCTACGATGTCCGAGTAAATAAATAAAATTTAGAAAATAAAACACTTTTACGATTGTTCCAACACAATAAAGATACTATCCTTTTCGCCGATGAATAATTATTACTATAATATAAGAACTAGGATTTGTATACTATTCAATTTGGGAACAGTATACCTAACAATATATATGTTCCTGATTTGATTTATTCTTCGAGAAAATAAATTTGATTTATTCACTTAAATCAATAATTGATCAACTTGAACTTTGAAAAAGCTACATTAATATATCTTTTCGCATCCTTTAATTTAAGGACTAGTCCGCATATTTCGTCTGTTCTAGCTTCAAACCAAGCCATCATAAATACATCAGAGAGTACTAAAATTAAAGCATTTATTTAAAAACAATCCCCATCTAACTTCAAAGTATGAGGTAAATCGATTAGTTTACGCTAGCCAAGCAACCTACAGACAAAATAAATCTTGTCTCCCCGATCGAGACTATCTATAGACACGGAATAAAAAATATGGAAATAATAGCATGTTAGCTATAGATTGGTTACAAACACATTTATGCAAACATGAAGCAGCTGTTTCTTTACTGAACTGGTCAGTGGTAATACAAAACCAGGGTTTCAAAAAGATGAAGAAAAAGAAAAAGACATTTAAAATTTATAAAAAAGAAATCAGAAATAGTGTTTAACTGAAATTGAACAAAAAAGAAATTATAAAAAATATAGTCTATAATATGTGAATATTTATTTAAGAAAACTAACAACAAAATGAAAGAAAAATATGTGATGCTTAAGAATATTGACCTGGGCCGTAACAGCCTTATGTTGGAAATTTTAAAACAAAGTTGAAGCAAAGGCTTGTCTTAATATCAAATTGTTTTCACGGCGAATGTCTTGCAAGAAGCAAACTCCCATTACTCCGGTGTCGCCCCTGCATGTTTTTGCGTGATCCATGCATGTTTCTGATTTACTTGTCTTTTGTTCATTTACTGTCCTACTGTGTGGCTATAGTCTAAGTGTAAATTGTCATTTGAAATACTTGAAACTTGCTTATACTGGTTGGTTACACGTGAAACTCATGATAATGGTTCATGCATAAATCACCGGAAGTTGGTACACGTTAAATGCACGTTATTTTTAAAAATAACATTATTAAAATAATATCTTTTTTTCTAAAATTTAATTAAAATCATGAAAAATACCTTCATATTTTTGCAAAGTTCACGTGAAAATAACATGAAAAATTTCAAGTGTGATTCATTTGAATTACTGAGTTTTTTACTCCATCATTTAAGGCAATGGTGGTGTCGTTGCTTCATCCATGCAGAAATATAGTACTTTAAAAATATGATTCAGTAAACAGTTTTATAATTGCTCGGTTTTTTATGGTTGTTTTACGTTCAGTGGCAAATAGTTCATGCATGTTCGGGACAATACAATACAAGCTCAGTAAGTCGGACAAACAGTGCAAATTGTATGCAAAATTTCACAAAGTTCAACAGTGTCATTTGTGGAAAATTATTTACGAAACAAATCTTTGGATCACACATGCATTCTTTAAGTAAAACAAACTGCAAATGCGAAATATAAAAGGTTCAGCTTGAAATTCCACATGTAGGAGATGTTAGCCGGAGTCTGCGTGCCTTTTATATTTTATCAAAACGTCTAATCCAGCAACCTGTCATGAAAAAAAATAAAGGAAACCAAGACGAAATGCGCACCTTTAATATGAGTACATTTTTGTTAACACCAGGCCTTGAAGGCATACAAATTTGCTCAGTGCTCGGAGCACAAAAATCACGCTCGAAACATGAAATCCAGTAATTTGATTGGTTGATTTTCGAGTCTGAGTACACAAATCATGCTAGAAAGTGTTATGATCGTGAGGACAGGTAAGCAAGCTAACATTTCCGTCATTTTGTATTTGGTAGAAAGTTGATTAATTGGCAATTTTACCGCACCTCCTTATTTCATTATGGTTGGAATTTTCTCCAGAAGAACAAAAGTTTTAGGACTTAAACAAATATGTACTAGGAGACTGAAATGTTACTGTGATAATTATACTTATCAAAACTTTCCTATTTAGGGAACCGTCGTTTAGTCAACTGACTACAAATAAGAAATAAAAAGATACTCGTCCAATTGGCATTAGTCACAATTAATTTGCTTGGTGTATTTGGTTTTGATGTAGTTAAATGTCCAACTGTAGCTATCTTATAAATTGCATATCCCATATCTCTATTAATCGTTCTAACAGCAAACTGGTGTACAAATAATATGTTACATATATATTTTTTTTATTTTATTTGTACTTGTACTTTTTATAAATAAAGTCTCATGTTACCCCACTTCCATAATTATCAAGCGTAACGTATATATTTCTTTTTGCCTAAATGTTTGTAAATTTTGTCGATTTCTTTGAAAAAATTATAGGCAATGATTTAAATTTTAACAACTAAAGTTTCAAGTTACGGGTGTAAATTGTAGGATTGCTTAACGTCCAGTGGCAAATATTTCATGCATGTTCAGGACGAGAACAAGTTAACACTAACTTGAATACAATACTAGGTAGGTTTTGTAATAGAGCCGATCCGGGAAAATGTTTGAGAAAAAGTTGGACTGACACTGAACAATGAGGGTATATTATGAGCAATTTGCCCCTCATGACCTAACAAGGCAACTATGTTAATTCTCTTTTAGTCGTTTTGTCTCCGAACTTATACATGTACATCTTTTCCAACTCAAATCACACACAAAAAAACTACACTACCAGCGAGTACCCATGCAAGCGGAAATTAACACGAATAGAAAATCTAAATGATTTCAAGATCTAGCTATTTCAGTCTCTTTCTGCTATTTGAATACTAATAAGTCAGTCGTTTGCTTGTAAATTTCGAGAATTTTTTTTATAACGAAACCAGTCTTACTTAGTGACTAAAGCCAGTCCCAACTATTAGCTTGCGGTTATAGACGCAAGTGGATACTTGGGACTGGCTTTAATCAGACTCTTACGGGACCTGATTTTTTTTATTTTGTTTTTTCCGAATCAAGTTTCTACATATATTTCTCAGCCTACGGTAACCTTCTCGGGCCTGATTCCGATGTTACTGTATGTCCTGTGTAAACTTGGTCTAGCTAGCACTTTATTTTTGAAATGTTTCCGAAACTATAACGGTTTTATGAGACTGTTTACATTTAGAACACATATAATGTTATTCGGCAAAATAACCAAGTTAAACCACTTTTTTTTACATTGAATTTCCATACTAACAAACTATTTTCTGTTTGAGTTTCAAAGTCTGCTTGTATTGTACATTTTCGACTTATTCTATCCGTATTCTCATCCAAATCAATTTCCTTTTTCCATTTTGTCCGAGCGGTGATTTTGACGACCATTTTAACACGATTTGATAGTTGTACGAATTCCCGTTTTTTTACACATCATCCTACGTTTCTAAAGATACATGTAAGATTTTTATTTTCAAAACAAAATTTCATGAGGATACAGCGCGAATCATGAAAAGTATTTATTGCAAAATAAACTAAGAATGAAATAAAGTGATAAAACTCAGTCTATTTTTTATAAGAACATATAGATAAATCGTGCAAAGGCTTAAATATTAAAAAAAGGAGAATATAAATTAAAAGTATATAGTAATTAATGAAAATTTTAAAGGTTAAAAATGAGCAGAAGAATTGCTGGAACACGATAAAGCAACCTATGTCAAAACGTTTACCGTTACGTATTGCATACAAACTTTCGACACTCTGCATCTAGAAAAAGTTACCATAAAAATGTCAAATAGTTTCCAAAAATATTTTTTTTTATTATTTAATCACTTTGTGATTGCAGAACCGGCTGCGTTGACTTGTTTGTGTGAACGTTATTCGATAACGTCAGGAACGATAACTCGTGGCGTAACGTCATAAGTCGTGTCAACTTACTGTCAAGACAAACGCTTTTATAGAGAATAAAGGAATATGGAGTAAACATACACGGGACACTAATCGCACACAAAGTCAATGCTTAACAAAAATACAAATTATCAATGGTCAGCGTTTTTATTCCTGTTCATCTTTTATAGTCGCTAAATGGTCTTCAACAATGAAAGATTCACTTGTGTACCAGAACAACAAAAAGACACTAGCAAGAAAAGATCTGAGAGTACTTAAGTTACTGACAGCTAGTTCACACTCTTACGCTTGAAGTATTCCTGTCCATCATCCCGCAATCGTTATTTTTGAAGACCATAAGTGAATGAATAATTCGATTTTCTGTCTCAGGATCTGCACATACCACTGAACATTGAACCAAGTAAAATCCAGAGTTTTGCATTTACAAGGACGCGTACGGATAAGGATTAAATATAATCTTTATGATATATTCACTTGTACTTTACCCTTAGGCTGTCTTCGTGTACTGTAATTTATGGTTTAAAGGAATACGAATACTTTATTTTTCATAAAACTTCAATTACTAGTTATCAAGAACATACATAAACATAACTATAAGGTAAAATTATTACATGCATGTGTAAACGATACAATTAAATTAACATGGAGAGCTGACTTTCACATTTATATTTTTTACATAGTTTTTCTTATATTACAATATTTGAAGAGTTAAAATGTTGATCAACTTTAAAGATATATTAGGGTTTGACTAACAGTAGTTCCGTAAACATTTCCTTCTTTCTATAGTTTAAATGTTCTACAATTCATAATGAAATGGAACTCGTCATCAATGTTGTTTGTGTCACAGAGACGACTTATTTTGTCTTCTCTGTAAATCCTACCACCTTCTAGACTCACTGAGCGGCAAGTGGCGACTACCACATATGCGTATTTGCGTAATATATGAATTTAGTAAGGTAAAAATGAAAAGCAGTTTTCAAATTGTTAATTGTTTTTGAAAATACGATAACATGAATTTTTTATGCGATTCTGCAATAAAAACAAAGCATTCTTGTTGAAACTGGTCTTTGGTTGTTTTTTTTTTGTTTAATACATTTTGATACCCATTAATCACAACCATTTAATTCGAAATAGTTGTAATTTGCAATTTTTTTAAAGGAGTAGGTCCAGTAAGGGCCGATTTTGGCCTCAATTTTCAAGTTCATCTGACGAAATATTTTAGACACTTTTAAAACACTTAAGTGTCTATTTCAATTGATTCAATTAGTTTTTGTGAAAGATTTTAACTGATTTAGTCATTAAAAACGCTCCGATTCAAGCTTGAATATGAAAAATCTATCAAATTTGCCAAAAATCGTCACTTTTCAGATGGTTTTTGTCAAAAATGAAAGTGGCCGCATCCGTGTTCATCCTCAACCTTTATATATATTATGTATTATCATCAAATACAACTTACGTTTCAATATTATGAATGAACACGAATGCGGCCACTTTCATTTTAGACAGAAACCATCTAAAATTTAACTAAAATGCTAAAATTGTGAAGATTTCAGTAATTTAGCATGACTTTATGATGCTAGTACCCGATATATGTGCATTGTATTGTCAAAAACAGCCCATATTTATGTAGCAGAATCATTCTACTTTCCAATAAATAGCTTAACGATTACATTATCACAACTTTGTTAAACTGCTATATTTTGGGGCAAAAAAGGGGTCTTACTGAACCTACTCTTTTGTATTTTATCCTCACCAGGTAGGTGAAATTATGTATAAAATTAAATTTAACGAAATTGCGAAAATGCATTACGAGCATATTCTATAATTTTAAGTTTGAATCAAGAGTCTTAAACTTTTTCAAATATTGAATACGCAACAAAATCTCTGTAATCTTACCCATGTATTATTTATGTGTATGTCAAAGGCGTTTGATTGGGTATTAGTTAAAGGTAGGCGTGGTTTTCGGTAACTTTCCTCCAATCAACTGGCCTGTTCGACAAACATGTGTGCGCTGATGCGTGTAAACTGGCTATTGTAACGGCACGTGTCATACATCAGAATCTATCGTGCGTGACCAATGTTTATTGTAAAATTTCCTGTCATGTCAGCAAATTATCAGACATACAAGTTCTAAAGGTTACATCTTAGATTTGCTTTTTGAAAGATTATTTTCGGCAGTGCCCCTGATATACGATGTAAAGTGTTATAAGAAAAACAAGACTTTAAATGAAGGATGCATATTAACAAAGAATATAATCTGGGACTATGCCAGATATAATACATGTATTTTATGGCTCGGATATTAACTATTATAACATGTTCTGGAAAAAATTAAGTGTCCGATAACTTGAATTACCTGATAAGGTTATCTCGATCACTTTCGACAAAATATTATTGCATGAATGGTAAATCGCTGATTTTTATTTCTAGAAATGATTTGTGACTGTTATAAGTAGAAACAACTATATGCATTCTGGTTTACGTAACAATGAACACACTATACAATTTTCTGAAATATCAATCATTTTTTGACAGACTTGCTTGTTCCTTGTATTTGTAAAAAATATAAGACGTTTCATAATATTTGAATACTTCAAAATACTATAGGCCTGTATTGCTTTTTTTTAGGGTAAATGACTCCCCCCCCCCTAAAAAAACAGTAAAATGATTGTATATTTAATTTGAATAATTGTTTTAAAACGTAATAGAAATTATGGTCAGCCAAACCCAAATTCAGCAATAAGGAGTGTCATTCACCGGGTTTAACTTCTTTTAGCGGTTTTGAACACAGTCTTGTTTTGTTCAATAAATAATAGTGACTGATCCTCTTATCTTGTTCAATAAATAATAGTAAAATTTACTTTCCATATACATGTTTGACTTTCTAAATAACACTAGGAAATAAAATTTGTCACAATTTCGCTTTTGTCGTCTGCTCAAAAGTAGTTTAATTTGGTATTGCAATATGCACATGAGATACTTGTCACTGAACGTTGAACAAACAGTAACTATCCACCAATCCATCAGTGATTGCGATACCTCTGTTACATACCCGTCTTTTTGTCACATGTTTGGTACTATTCTTTGAACAAAGTTCGTGTTGAAAGCCGAATTTGTCCTACATTTTAATTGTTCTTGTCAAGTAATACATTCCTTGAACTGGTTTAAATGTTAAACTAAATCCTATGAAATCAATTTGGTGCATTGGTTCTTTGAAACACAATTTTGTTAATTTGAGCGTGTCAACACCTAGTCTAGTAGTGATTTCGGTTTGTATAATCATACAACAAAAGTTTATATTGGTATTATAGTAAGTTATTGTTTCATTTTACATGTTTACCATTGGTGACATCAAAAAAAATGTGTTGCAGGTTGAACTAAGCAATACGAAATTTAAATGTCATATCCATATATATGCAAACTAAAGGATCTAAACTTTAAATTATGTATGTTTAAACTATAATGAATGCGGAGCGGGGGTATTGTACGAAGTCATCCAGACTAGCCGAATTATAAATCCTAGCCTCCGTATGATACTTTGATATCAAATGGACTACAGTTAAAAAGCTACATTTACTACCAATCAATGCAAAAAAGTAAGATGTATGTTCCTGAGCGTATTATGCACAAAGAAAAGGGTTGTGGTGTACTTTTGAACTAAGTATGGTAGTATGGTTGCCATACGCCTTCATGTTACAGAAACGACCAATATGCACTACAACAGAATTACGATTTCAGCTGTTATAGTTCACACACAAATTAATTGGGCTAGTTTGAAATCTCCTGCATGGTTTATTCCATTGGCAATTCTATTCAAGAAAAGAATCTTGAATATTCTGTAACATCTGTATGAGAACTTGATTGAGACGTAGATTCACACCGATACCGATCATTGTTATCTTTTCTTCATTTACACAAATGAATGTCGGGGATTCGGAATATGGCAGTTATACATGTATTCTCATTTTATATTTAGTTTGAAGCATTATCGAACTAATACGACTTTTATCTTTAAAATTTACTTTGCACTAAATATCTAGTAAATGACATTACATAGGAATAACTTGTGGTGTATTCATGTATACTAGTATGTAATAATAATAAAAAGAAACCAACAGCACTATTTGACGAAGAAGAAATTAAGGATTGAGTTTTAACGTCCAGTGACATATATTACAATGATGTCGAAACAGAACTTGAAATTGACAATAGGTATTCATAGAACCGTCGCTTTTCCAAAAAATTCACGCTCAGCGATTTCACGTGCTATTTCACAACCTCGGGTTCGCATTATAGTTATATTTGTACAAAATAACTAACAATAAAAAAATTGTGATGATTTCTTTAACTGTTCTTGAACGTTTTAGTTTTAATATAAATCTGTGATTTTTCTATATTCGTACTTTCGTCGAAGCAAAGCAAGTTCGATCTAGCTAGACCTGGACATTTATGCATTAAACAATATTCAATCGTTGTACAAATTTATTGTAGAACATTTAGAAAAATCCGTCTTTTCGGATAAAAAAAATCTACTCTGTTAACTTGGATAGAAAACTAACAATATAGTTTATCCTATTGAAACCTGAACGCGGACTCCATTGAGAACACCTTGGATTGAAAGATTTCAAATCTACTGACCAATGAAATGCTTAAGATTTACAACGCGGACCTCAGCGAGAACACCTAGATCGATAACACACTGTAATCTTTAGACCGTCGAACAGATAGCGATAATTCCAGACTTCTTCTTCTTCTTCTTTTTCTTTTAGTTCAAATAAGGTCACAATATAGAAGAATACATGCTGCCAAGGAATTGTAAATAAGGAATTGTATATTTACAATCCCTTGATGCTGCTGTACATGCCTGATTGACAAAGATTTAATAAAATTGAATTATTCATAAAAATATATTTTACAATTTAAGTGTTTCTATATTGTGATTAAAAATATGCATTTTATGTACTTGTTTTGGTTTGGATTTGTTTATTCAAAGCTCGCGGGAAACGCTGATCTCTTTCAACAACGAGCGAAAACCTAACCGCTTAAACATTTATAAAATTTCCCAAAATTACAAATATGAATTAAAATAATTCAAAAAAGAAAACTATTGGCCTGATTGATAAAACACTTATAGAAAAATATAAACAACAACGACAACCACTGGTCACAGAAAAGAGGGGTTTCAAACCATATGTCCCAATTGAAAAATAATTTCGTCAAACAAACGGGAGGTCTTTTCTACGGAACAAAACCCGCATCCGCCACTGTACAGTCTCCTGGCTAGTATACCTGTAGGATAGTCAAAGATAATGACGTTAAACAAATATTTTCTTTATTTATGTTATTATTCCATTCAGTTCTTCAATTTATCAATTGATTAATAAAAATATCGAGTCAATTATTTTACATAATCTACTAGTAATTAAATGTCAGTACGATCTTTTTGATAAGATTGTAAGGCCTATATTGCTATATGGCTGTGAAATTTGGAGATTTAGTTTAATTGATGCAATCACCACAAAAGTCAAAAAGTCTGAAAAGACCAGTTTTTGTCTGAATTTGCATGAATTTTTACTCGACATTCCTAATTTGTCAAAATAATATTTAAAAATTCTTGACATAGTATTAATTTGTCTAATAAGATTCTTGATTATTCTTGACAAGTGTCTTGACAGTATGAACATTGTCTTAAAATTTCTCGACACTTCCTGTATCATCTGATAAGAGTCTGGATTAGTCTCGACCAATTCTTGACTGTCTTAAATTTGTCTCGATCTGTCTTGACATATTTTTGACATTCTTAATAATGTCTTAATATGTCTTGACATATTCTTGACATTCTAAATAATGTCTGAATATGTCTCGACACATTCTTGACAGTCTTAAATATGTCTTGACACTTTCTCAACAGTATAAATTTCGCCTGAAATGTGCACAGACTTATTCTGCACTGTTTATGACATTATATTGCTGTTATATACTCCTTTTTATTATGGCTAAACTAACTTTGAAGAATCAAGGATTAATTTGGTATAGTAAAATACCCTTTTGGTTCACCTAAGTTGGAATACCCTGAATAATCACCCATGCAGTTTAGTTTTGATTGTTTTCACTTCGATTATAAGTCGAAAAAACTGACAAATATCATTTAAGTTTTTGCAATTCGCAAAACTGCCAGTCAAATATGCTTTACTATGCTTTGTGTGGCTAAAAAAAAAGAAAGGGGGGAGGGGGTACATGTAGGTCAAAACATTTGTTCTCATCTTGATTAAAAAAACTTACTCATTTTTTAGAACAACTCAAAAACATTTTTTTTTCAAATTTGAGTGTATGAATTTTATAATTTTTCATCAAAATGATGATTTTCATCATTTTCATCTATTAACAAAATTTTTAAATTGTAGTGGCATGGTTGGTCAACTGATAAGTTGTATTACAGGTAAATCAGTAATTTCTATTTAACAGTTGTGTGTATTCTGGGGTATGAATACCTTAATTTTATGGGGAACATCCTGTCATTTTGTAATACTTAATATATATTCCAACAGATGAGATTACACAATTGTTTCATCTGTTAATGAATGATTTGTATATCAACATAATTTGCTATTGATATAAACCACATTTTTGTACAATAATTATTTACCATATTAACATTGAATATTATGAATGTAGAATGAAATATGTCTACATTATGATTGGTTTCAATCATTTAATTTATAAGATTTAGGAATCAAAATTTGTAATTTAAAAAAAAACACATTTAAATTGTTATATATCAACACACCCACATTTAAATTATTGTATACATTAGATTTTATAGCCACATTTGCATTTGTAATATATTTTGATACCCAAATTTTCAATTATTCTACATGCCCAACTTTCATTTTTTGTTGTAAGAAGTGTAACTTGAAACAACAGTATATTATGTAAAGAGAAATAAAGATTAAAGTTATATCATGAATATTGGTTTAATTTGTAAAAGTGAGAACTGTCAAGTAAATTTAAGACACAATTCCAAATGTTCAGAATATGTCAAGCCATACTGAAAAAAAAATAAGAATGTCAAGAATATGTCGAGTAATTTTAAGACAGTATTCAAATGTCAAGAAATATTAAGACCATATTCAGAATGTCAAGAATATGTCAAGTAAATTTCATACAAATTTGATATAAATGAGAATTTGTCAAGAAAAATTAAGACACAAGTCATACTTTTGGAGAATGTCAAGTAAAAGTTCATGCAAATCAAGACAAAAACTGGTCTTTTCAGACTTTTAGACTTTTGTAGTGAATAGAAAGTGCATTTCAAGTTTTGTAAACTTTTCTTCAACTTGAAAAAAATGAACCCCAAGCTTTATGGTTTATGGAGAGCTAGGCGCTTATCCTATGTCAGTATATGTGGAATACCGTATGGTATCTTTTTGGTCGAACATTGTAAACAGTTCCGATAGTAAATTATATAGATATATTTATAAACTCAACGTAGATGGTGGATTTACTTTCGATTGGTTGATTTGTATAAAAAATATCTTGAATAAATATGTATTTTGAAATATTTGGTTAAATCAAAGTAACTATAGTTTTAATCCAAATGGGTTAAAGTTGAGCATTAAACAGAGATTTTTTTTACCAATTTCAGCAGACTTGGAAATCAGAAATGGAATATTCTCCAAAAGTATTATGTTAAAAACTGTGTAAAGAAATCTTTGAATTTACAGAATATTTAGACTTATTACGTTATAAAGATAAGATAACGTTGTATATGTTTAGAACTGGAAATCATCGGTTACCTATAGCAACCGGTAGATGGCGTAGAATTATGAGACAGGAAAGGTACTGTGTACTTTGTAACTCTCAAGAGATGGGTTGATGTATTTCACTATATTCTAAACTGCACAACTCTAACAGAAAGTAGAAGACATTTCCTTAAACCTAACTATGTAAGCCGAGTAAATGTTTCGAAATTCGGCACTTTTTTTATTTCAAAAAATATTGTGTTTTGAAAAATTTATGTCAATTAATTTGAATTATATATACATAAAAGTATGTTCTCCAGGCTGATCACCAATCACTCATTCTTGTTGCTCGCTCTGTGCAAACTGGTCATACGCAAAATCTGTATGTTAATATTATATGTAAAAATATCTTTCTTTTTACCGTTCACTTGGTTTTATAAGAAATAAAGAATCTAAATTGAATAATACAATTAATTTTATTTAGTTTTTCGGATTTGATTACCTTAAATTAAAGGATGCGAAAAGATATATTAATGTAACTTTTTCAAAGTTCAAGTTGATCAATTATTGATTTAAGTGAATAAATGAAATTTATTTTCTCGAGGAATAAATCAAATCAGGAACATATATATTGTTAGGTATACTGTTCCCAGATTGAATAGTATACAAATCCTAGTTCTTATATTATAGTAATAATTATTCATCGGCGAAAAGGATAGTATATTTGTTGTGTTGGAAGTTTATTGTGTTGGAAGAATCGTAAAAGTGTTTTATTTTCTAAATTCTATTTATTTACTCGGACATCGTAGAGTTTAAAATTCTTTTTTTTTTTACCATATTGGACTTCATATTGTGCATTGAATAAAAACACGAACGCGGACCTCGATGAGAACACCTGGATTGAAAGTTTGCAAATATTCCGACCAATGAAATTCATTTTACTATGTTACGCGAACTTCAACGAAAGCACCTAGATGAAATATTGTGTATTGAATTGAAACATGAACGCGGACCTCGATGAGAACACCTGGATTGAAAGTTTGCAAACGTTTCAACCAATGAAATTCATTTTGAAATGTAACGCGAACTTCAACGAAAGCACCTAGATGAAATATTTTATGTAATACTATACGACAATCAGTTTTTATTAAGACATTACCGCTCAAATATAGTTAATAAAAATTATATCAGAGCAACAATGCATAATTGTTTCTTTTCCATTCTTGTTTATTTTAATAATGTTTATGTTGATTTTAATTTGGTAGGTAAACTTATATTAAATGCCCTAAACGTAAATATACGTTTTTTTTTAAATGCATTAGACGTAAGATAATGTCGACTTAGAGCAAGTCAAGGTCGTAAAACTTAAATCAACCAACCCATCGTTATCGCAGACTAAAATTTATCTCATATAAACAGAATATATGTTCATTTATAGCAAGACATTTTGTACAGCTAGGGAATATTTGTTGTTGACCGAAAATATAAGATACATCGATTTAAACTATGTGAAAAATAAATAATTTTTGTAAGTAACTTTAATTTCCGTGTCTATATTTAATTTACGAGTACACTATAGTAAGACAGAAAAAGAGAAACGGAAATATACAGGAATACCTAAAGTTTCGTAAGTCATTGCGATGGACCATACATTACTGACATGTCACAAGTTTTCATAGCACTCAGCAAGTTTTGAAACGAATATGTGAGATAAAGATCTACTGCATTTGGGCAAATTAAAAATATGTTAAACATCTAACTATTTTATTTTTAACAGATTCACAAGTTTTAAATTTTTTAAACCGTGCATCAATATTTTTTTGTTTATTCAAATTCCTTATATGTTACGTGTATTGATCATGCATTTGTTTAAATTGTGATAAGTATATGACTTTAATAAGAATACACGCATTTATATATATATATAAGTCGATAACGTTTGAAACAAATAAACGAAAGATACATCGATGTTGTTTTGCTTGAGTGATTTACCTGTCAAAAACTCGGGTCTCAACACGGTTTAAAACGAATTAATACTAGTTTGAAATAGTTTAACGGGGGCGTGGCCTATTTGTTTGACGTAACTTACCGCCAACTTGAACTAAATTGAACGACTGCAAGCGAATCTATTTGACTGGCATTTTAAAAATGATTTGATATGCATTGAAATAAATTAAAAATAATTTTTAATTTTTGTCAATCTTTATCAAATGACGATTAATCTCATTTAAACAGCGTTAATGCGTTTTTGTCCGATCAAATTAAATTCGGGTTACTAGTGTATCAAACTGTAGCCTGTGATACATACATATTCTAAAATTCAGTCTTACATATTTGCAAAAAAGATTCAATTCGTTTTTGGCAAACATTGTCTATTTTAAGATCAATAATAATAATACGATACATGTAGATGTAAAGTCTTAACCCTAAACTAATTGTGTTTTGTTTTTACAAATTTCATTATGTTATTTGAGATCAACTTGTCTAACATCTGTGTGTAACACGCCCATTTTTTATTAGATATGTAGGACTCGGAACCGCGATGGTACTCCGAACTGCGATGGTCACGCTGAAGTGCGATGGTCTACGCTGAAGTGCGATGGTTAAGACGCTGAAGTGCGATGGTAACATTGTGACGTTAAATTGTTGATATTTACGCTGAAGTGCGATGATGGTTACGCTGTAGTGCGAATGCCAACTTAAGACTAAAGCAAAATGCACATGGGCTGTTGTAATAAAATAACACCATTAAAATTTGGCTGCTAGCCTCTTATTTGGAAGATGTTTTATCTTCTATTTAGATCAAACTAAAGACTTTAATTTTTTGTTTTAATCTAATTTTCCAAGTCTCCAATTATTCTTTCAGCACGCATGGGTATGGAATAAGGTGTTTAAAGGAGAAATAAAAGAAAATGATTCAGCGTGTAGGTCTTTATAATAGTACTAAGAAGTGTCCATCTCATTTACTTAAATATTATGATAAAACTTAGTAATTGATCACATTCTTCTTCCATTTATATATACATGTTGTACCTTGAATGTCGGAACAGTATCCACGAAGTAAAAATACCGACAAGATTAACACATGAACTATATTATCCTTCAATCATGTCAGGTTACGATTATTTGATCACACTAAGACCTTGCACGGTTTTTCTAAACGAGCAATATGTGTCAGGTAGACTGTATCCAATAATGAGAATGTAAAAGTAAAGGTCAAATACGGAACACAATTACGTAATTATAAATGTGAATGATTTGCAATTATATATGCTTATATTGTATTTTTTTCTATTTGTAATTGAATAGCAATTAGTTGGATTATATTATAATTTATAAATGTATGTTTTACAGACAAATTAAACTAACAAGTACTAACAAAATTTACTATATACTACTAACGGTTAACGAGGCCGGGGTAAGGTACCGGTATTTGATGTATCCACTAACAAATGTGAAAAACTATCAATAAAACATGATTTACCTTTAAAAAAAAAATGGTTTTCGTTTTTCGTTAAAACTGGATAAATAAAAACATCATCAATGTCAATATTGCATCTCCACCAGACGCGCGTTTCGTCTACAAAAGACTCATAACACGAATAAAAAAAAAAGATAAAAAAGACCAAATAAAGTACGAAGCTGAAGATCATTAAAACTAAAAATCGCTAAAGGTTTTGCCAAATACAGCTAGGTAGTCTTTTTCTGATGTAGACAGGGACACTGACGGTCATATATGTATTAAGACGCTAACCGATCCAGTGATTCCTTAGATAATCTGACTACTCGGCTGGTGATACTCTCGGGGAATAAAAACTCCAATAGCAGTGGAATCGATTCAGAGGTTGTAAATAAACTGATAATAAATGAATCGATTCAGAGGTTGTAAATAAACTGATAATAAATACCAGGATTGCAATTCTATATTTACGCCAGATATGCTTTAGAATACAAAAGACTCATCATCAATAAAATGTTAAAGGCATAAATGCTTAATACTAAGAACTGGTTTATATAAACCTCACCCAATGAGTAGTCAAAAGTATTTTTAAAATATTTGAAGCATCTACAACTTAACGCGTTAAAGAGAGGCGAAAGATACCAGAGGGTCATTCAAATTCATAAGACGAAAAGAAACTGACAACGTTATGACTGCAAATAACAAGACAGAATTCTAAAGACTTTGTATCACGAACCCATCAAAAACTGGAGTTAATCTCAAATGCATGTTACTGATAGGATCAGTGAATGATAGGAAACTGATCAATGCATTAACGCTTAAAAATACCTGGTTCAATTCACCATTTTTTACATTTAAAAATGCCTATACCAAGTCAGGAATATGATAGTTGTTGTCCAGTCGTTTGATGTGTTTATCATTTGAGTTTGACATTCAATAAGGGACTTTCTGTTAAGAATATTCCTCGGAGTTCAGTATTTTTGTGATTTTACTTTTTATCAATGACCAATTAATACTTGCAAGGAATGTCGGAGTGAACGGTAACACAGAGATGTTGTGTCTTCGAGACATTCTTGTGTTCATTAAAATCATGTGTACAGGTGTTCAAGGGAATTCGATACAGTTTCAAGATAGTTACTTCTTGTTTCGACGTTAAAGCGTTCGAATTATTCCAAAATGCCACTTTCGATGGGACGTCATGCGTGTTATTTTAAATATCAAGTTTAAATCCTAGGCAATAAGCTTATGTCTAGACAGTAAGTCTGTTGCTTAAATAATGTTTGTCGTTATTCTTATATCCATTAAACATGTGTCTCCTGTCATTAATCGTAAAGCCGAAAATTTCCAAGATGGAATAATTTGTTCTATGGAAGCAGGAGCAATAATTGCATAGTGGTTATCAAATTATTTAAATCACAAGGTATCTGTCACCCTGTACCATACAGATATTTTAGAAAAAATGGGATTTTGAAAATGTTCCTCATTATTCTAATGTTCCCTTCTTGTTAAAAAAGCAATATTAGTATGCTGCTGTTCAATATTAATCAACTATATATAAATATTTACTGAAATAAATTGTAGGGAAACACATCAACTAAAAGAATAAAACAACGGAACAACAGAAACACTGAACTTTTACAAAACTAAATGCCAAAATACGTAGAAACGGACTAGTTGATAACAACCGTTATATTCCTGACGTCTTACATGACATATTAAGAACACAATGGTGGGTTGCACCTTGTTGTTTTGCTAGCCAAATATCCCGCTAAAGTTCAAATACTACTAAAATGTTGAGACTCAGGACAGCGGAAGACATAACTCGATCAAATTATAGTACACTACAAGACGTAAACCACAGACTAACAACGATCACCTGAAATTGATTTACTACAGCACAATATAAATATGCACTATTCGTCACACGAATGTTTCAACGCCACAAAAAGCTACGTCACAGATACATTTTTAAAAATAGAATATAAAATCAAAACCTTCCAATCCCGCCAGAGGTAAAATTAGCAAAACTTTTTGAATTATAGTAGTCTATAGTTACCATGTTTTTTTATTATTTAGATTATTTATATTATGTGCCATAAGATCATTTTACTGTCGTGAATTTTTTATCCTTGTTTTCTCTAATTAAAATGTTGATCGCAGAGATTCAAATAATGTTTCTCCGTAACATGTCTATCACATAATAATAATCCATATATATATTAACTTGGAAATATTTTATATAGACGTTGAGAAAAAAAACTTCTTGATTAAAACTAACGTAAGGGGCAAGGAAACGTGTGATCATTTTTTAATTCATTATTTTTCATTCCATTGTTTTCCTATTCTTAAAAAAGGTTTTACCTTTATTATCATTAAATTCAAAATGGAAATGGGGAATGTGTCTAAGAGACAACAACCCAACCATTGAACAAACAACAACTGAAGGTCACCAATAGATCTTCAATGCAGCAAAAAATTCCAACACCCGGATGTGTCCTTTAGCTGGCCCCTAAACAAATGTATATACTAGTTCAGTGATAATGCACGCCATACTAAACTCCAAATTATACACAAGAAACTAAGATTAGTGGTCAATTACTGAATTATACAATGCGTGGTTAAACAAAACCTTTTGTGGATTTAAAATTAATTTATGTGTTGTCTAATAAGTGTTTGATAGTAAATAAAAATGTTATAAAGATTTAAACCAACCAATTTATCTAATTTTTCGTCTTTTTTCTTTTCAAAATATATCTCATTATGAAGTACACATATATGTCTGTTAAAAACTATTGTACATGTTATTTAGACTTTCTGAGATGACATAAATCTTACTTTTAAGAAACCATGCTTGAATGACATCCTCTATCATGGAAACATTAATCAGAAACTCAAGCATTACAGTTACTGCAATAATTATATATATTGGGTATATTTCAAAGGTTTAAGGATTTTGGCAACCCATTAGGGGATGACTTATATTATATAACAACTAACATCGCAAAACACTTTTAAAACAAACTTAACTTGAGCTACAGTTACCCTTTATTTGATTTGAAAAAACAAAATTCTTATGGGATGTTTTTTTTATTTACTTTCTTTATTTTTTTTTTCAAATTCCTTTAAATTGAATTCACATGTACTAGGAGAGTTTGGACACCATATTCATGATGTTTCCTTATTTTTCTCGAAACAAGCACAATGAGGTTGATTTTTTTAATTCAAATTATAGGTGGTAGAGTCTAAATACAAATAGTTTAATTATGGATGTACATGTAACACCTCTTCTGATTGGCTGACAGTGAGTTGTCTATCACCTCATATAATTTGTTTTCAAAAGAATATGTACAGATGACGTGTTCGCTATTAGATGCTTTTAAGATATTTTGTTTTTAAAGTATAGCCTTTTAAAGTTTCATATATATTGCAAAATTCAGATATTATTGTTTTTCTGTAGGACACATACTTTGTTTTGCTATTGTATAATGCAACTAGATTATTTGTGTCATTTGGTCTCCTTGAAGAGTTGTTTAATTGGCAATTATATCACATATTCTTAATGCTAGTTAGTTAACATTAGAATTAATTCAATATATCAATCAAGTTATAATTCCTTTCCATGTTTAACTGATAAACTTTTATTATGTTCTAGTAGATTTAATTTATCTATTTTTGAATTCTAGTCAATTGAAAATTTAGTTTTAATTTCAAAAGTTACATTAATGCTTATTCATTTACAAGAACATATTTTAGATTTCTATGCAAGACAACTCTGTCTAGCATTTTTAGCTACTTATACATGGTATACATGGTATATACGTCTGGCGTTTTAAATTATAATCCTGATACCTTTGATAACTATACTATATATATATTTATGTTTTTTCATTAATAAAAAAATGTCTACCTTCCTTTCCTTATCCAACAGACATGGATCAGGTTTGAGCAAATATAGATATCTTTTTTTTGTGGACAGGTGTTTAAATAAAGTGTTGTCCACATTATCTAACTTCTATATGTTTGCTTTAATAAAAGCAATATGTCAAACATAAGGTGACGTCGTAAGATTGTTATTGAAACAACTATTTACTATTGGTCAAAGGGACAAGGGTGTACATTATTATAGGTCCACCTATGAGGTAGTACCTTCAATATTTAGCGAAACGTATACCATATGCAATACATACTAGTTAGTATATAGATGAAAAAATGCACAACAATTCAAAAGATATACTTCTTATCTATACACAATAAAGGAAATTGATATTATAGCCAAGAACAAACCTTAAATTACAGGTTTCATTCTTCCTAATTCTTTTTTTTTAGTTCGCACATTGTCTTTATATTTGAATGGACGGATACCATGTTTTATATTTCACTTGAATACCATACTGAAGTATACAATTGAGGATGGAAATGTGGAATGGTAAAAAGAGACATCAACCTCACTAAGGAGCAAAAGAAACCGAACCCTACCAATTGGTTTTCATCACAGCAAGAAAATTCCACACCCATAGGCGGGCTTCAGCTGGCCTCTAAACAATAATGTGTAGTTTCATGTTAATGGACATCATACTAAACTCCAAGACATACAAATGAACTAAAATTAAAAACAAAATACAATACTTATACATGGTATTTCTAATACGTTTGTAAAACAAACAATTCCATGACACTAAAGAGTTGTGAAACGTCCACTAAAGAAACAGAATAATGGACCTGTAAAACACCCCAAACGTAATGCCAATGTTACGGAACAGTCACAGAACAGTCAATCCAACATGTCCAATGATGAGTGTTATGGAAAATATGTCAATGGTAATGATGGATGGACGGTTAACGTATAACGGTAAATTATTTGCATATTCGGGATGAAAGCATTATAAATAATGTATAGTTCAGCTTCGAAAATCAACTGTAACCTACTACCAAAGAAAATTTTGAATATTTTAGCTTTACAAAAACAAGACTGCTCTGTTAAAGCATACATGTACTTTTGCACCATTGCCCGATGTTTGGAGTGAGTGATTTTCCATTCGGAGACAAAATTGACTTTATGTCGAAGCGTTATTCGAATGTCAGTGAGTCTGTATGTCGAATAACCTTTCCGGCCTGTTTACTGTAATGCTTAGAGGTACACTAAAACTCATCAATCGAAAATCACTTGCCAACGCCATGGCTGAAAAAGAAAAGACAAACAACAGTACACACAACACAACATAGAAAACGATAGACTGAGCAACACGACCTCGCCAAAACATGGAAGGGGGTGATTACATCCGATACGGAAGAACAACCTTGGAATTCGTCGTATTGCTTATATACATACAGAATTCCAAACTGGCCAACCAACACGTGATAACGTGCGTAAAATTTACAAAGTTATGATTTCAACTAAACCACTTAGAATTCAGAAATGGAAAGTTCACAATTAGTCAGTTGACATCATCTGAGTTATAATTTGATTTCTTGGCAATGCAATCTAATTTTAATTCATAGAAAGTTTAATTTCATTGATTTAGTAATCCTTGGATGGTGTAAATTCCCGTCTAACATCAAACACAATTACACAATTGTCAATACACCCTTTGCCATTACACCTTTGAACCATACACCTTACACACCACACTATAAAGAAATTTAATTTCAAAGATGGTGTGCAACTTTACAATTATTTATTTATTTAAAAAAACAAATTGTTATCACATTATTGTAAATTAAGGTATGAAATTCAAATTCATTTCTTATCAATATTTTGCAATCATACACCGTATCCCTATACACCTTCTACCATTGCACCATATGCCAAACATCATATCACCATACATACGAATTGTATGACGCAATACAATTGTTTTGAATATTCATATTCATCGAATGTAGTACACATACCATGCCAGAGATTACCTTTAAACATTAATGATTGGAAGACATGCGTAAATTCATCAGTTTTGTATTTTTTTAACCACTGTAGAAATTTGAAGGAAGGGTTTCGCCCTAATATAAATATGTTAATCCAGTCAAAATTAAAATTTTTCTGTAAAGAACAATGAAAATTGAATTGCAGTGGCTGTTCATACTTGATTTCTTTTTTGGTTTTATTGTTCTATCTAAATTGAGGATTTTCATTCCCCAATTTTCATTGTTTCCTAATTTCTCAAACCGGGACCTTTTGAGCTTACAACTCTATCGACAGGATGATTTACAATATAATACACACGACACTGGCTGCAACTTCATAGAGAAACATTTACTTTTAATATAAATGTTCAGTCCAAATTAGATTGGAAATCAGAATTATCAGTTAAGCCTATTTGAACTACTGATTAGAATGATCTTGTGAAAACAACTATTCTTATTCAAAAAATATTTACTTTTATCAGTTTTCTCTGTTTCGTAAATGTTAAGCCTAAAATTGGATTGGAAATCAGAATTATCACTTCAGCTTATGCGAATGATACTGTTTGAAATGGTCTTGTGAACATTATCATTATTCAAAACGCAGTTGTATTATCCTCCACTGGCAGCAAGCTGGTTGTGTTTTGTTATCAATGTACATATTGATTTATCAAACATAAGCACTATATATATTGTCACATTATACTGTGTTTCTTTGTTCTTACTGCAATTTATATATATGAATATCGTACACTGTAAAGACATAATCATTGACTGTTTGTGATTTTCATGTTTGATACAACATAGAATTGTATACCATTTCTAAGATTTTCTACATTTTAGTATGTACAAATACATTAACTCAAGGGTGATAAATTGTTAATTATATTATTACCAACAAGGGTCGGATGTGAACAGTTGTGGTTGTTAGTAATAATACGCATTTCGATTGCACAGTAACCGATACGTGTGGCTATAATTGCTTCTATAATGCATATATATATATGTGAAAAAAGGCACGTTATACCAGACAATGAAATGAACCGTTTATTACTTTTTGTAATGTTTGCGTATACTAAAATAAAGCGAATATATGTAAACTGTAGAAACATTGCTTGAAATAATGCAATGCATGCATACATCAGAAATGTATTCATGATAAAGGAAAACACATGAAATTAAAAAACAAAAAACAAAAGGAACTGAAGATATTTTATTGTGCCATGTCAAGGTTTTATAATATTTTACGACACCACTTTAAAATTTATTTTGATATTTGACACATTACAAAATGACATTATAATTTTTAGTTTCATCATTTCTGATTATTATTATATACAAGTGTCTCCTTTTTTAAATTTCAATATCCAAAATGGTTTAATCGAGAATTACTAGAAATCATCCATATGTTTCAAAACGTGTTCACTGTCCAGTTCCGAGCATGAGCTATAATTTAACGCGGTCACCATATTTTTGACAGGAAATCGTTCCATCCAAATATTTAATTAACTTATTTAGAAGTCACGTAATACCCTTTAGTACGTGTTTACTTGCAAACATCCACTTACTTATTACCTCAACTTTATTTGACATAACATTTCGAAGTGTTGGCTTCCTAATGTTTTAACGCACTTGAATTTGCGTGTCAAATGATTCTTTTGTACACGCTGTACATAATTTAACGTCTGTCATCTATTATAATTGTTTTGGCACCACACGTTATTTCCAAATTTTAATAAAAATATCATTAACAGCAATATTAACTGTTATATTCTAAACATCGATAATTTAACAACATTAGAATCAAAACAATATAGAAACTCTTTAAAATCTGCTTATACATGAAACTTACATTGAGTATGTCATCAGTTCGTAATGTTTCATTATTATCTAAACTATATAAATGACATTTATTCTTACCTTAGAATTTATTTTTGCTAACTCATCTTGAAAAACTATGTTTTAAGCTCTCCATGTATATGGCGGATTAAATCAAATAGACTCATTTCTATAAAACTTTAAAGTAATGCACACCTTAAAAAGTTGGGACATATATGTGTTTAAACCGCTTACATGACAATAAAACAAATAACATCTAATTGGAAGACAAAAGAATTTAAAATACAAATTGACAATTTGTTAAAAAGAAGTAGAGTTCTTTGTTGAAACAAATATATCAATACTAAGTCTTATTCATGTTCTGTCCGTGTGTGAATTAATTAAAAACCTGTTGTGTATCAGATCAAGTCGGTATTTCAGAGTGTATCAATTATAAGAATGCAATGAATCAACGCTTATTTATTTTGTCATTTATCTTATCAGTGTTTGGTCAATCTATCTTTCAGAACAGCTTTAACAATGACTGTTTTAGGATCGTTTTGTAATTAACAAGATATTTGATGATAATGTTAATTGAATAACTAGTTTACTACACAGACGTACACAAATATAACCCGCATATATTAAATAATTAAAAAAGAAGATTTGGTATGACTGACAATGAGACAACTAGCCATAAAAGACGAATTAAAACAGAAATTTTAAACAACTATAGCTAATCGTACGACAACAATGAACAAAGCCCATACCTTACAGTCGTGGATTATTAACAAGTCGAACTTCAAACGTTGAGTAGTACAGCCTCACCCCTCCTATCAAAAATCCTGGATCTGCATCTGAGGTATTCCTTTTGCTCAATTTTAATTTAACTCTCGAGTGACAGTGTATGTGTCTCGAATTAGAAACAATATGCATGGGTTATCTTTTTAAAGAGAGTACACTTGATATTATTTGCTCTAGGTATGTAACCTTAAAAGCTGATAAGTTTTGTTTTTTATGAATTTGATTTGTTACTTCAGAGTGCAGAAGATGATAAAGACGATGAGATGTACACCTGTGGTGTTTTTGTGACTCGCAGCAAAACACAGATGATCAGAATTGCATATCATTGGTGGGTAGTGGCAGAAGTATGTCCAGTACACGATGTTTAGTCGATATTGTCAACATCGCAATGTCAACTGTATAGTGTTGTTATTGTGTTAACATTGTATCCTATCTTTGTGTTTACATTGTTCACATCGTATATTCGTAATGTTAATAATGTCGTGTCAACATCGTGTGTATGTTGTTTATCGACTCTATAACTTTCTGTTTACATCGTTCACATCGTATACATCGTGATGTTAACAATATCGTTTTTACATGTCGACATTGTATAGATGTTGTGAACCATGTCTTTACTTTTATGTTTACATCGTTCACATCGTATACATCCTGATATTGACAATATCGTTTTTACATTGTCAACATTGTATAAATGTTGTGAACCAAGTCTTAATCTTTGTGTTTACATCGTTCACATCGTATACATCGGGATGTTAACAATATCGTGTCAACATCGTGTTTTTGTTGAATATAGAGTCCACACTTTTCTGTTTACATCGTTCACACCGTACACATCGTGATGTTGATAATATCGTGTTTACATCGTCAACATCGTATAGATGTTCTGAACCAAGAATTTACCTTTGTGTTTACACCGTTCACATCGTATACATCGCAATGTTGAAAATATCGTGTCAACATCGTGTTTATGTTGTATATCGACTTTATAACTTTCTGTTTACATCGTTAACATCGTTTACATCGTGGTGTTGACAATATCGTTAATACATCATTGACATCATCGACATCGTATAAATAATGTGTACCAAGTCTATACCTTTGTATTTAAATCGTTCACATCGTTGGGGTTCGTGTTGTTTATTCTTTAGTTTTCTATGTTGTGTCGTGTGCACTATTGTTTTTTCTGTTTGTCTTTTTTATTTTTGGCCATGGCGTTGTCAGTTTGTTTTAGATTTTTGAGTTTGACTGTCCCTTTGGTATCTTTCGTCCCTCTTTTACATTGTGATGTTGACAATATGAAAAAAAGGTTTTTTATTCATTTATATGATAATTATTCAATGAAGTTAGTCGATTAAATGTATATAGTTTGCATTTTTATGTGTTTTTTTACAACAAATCTTTAAAAACAAATGTGTTTTTATAGCTCTAATTTGACACAAAATAGTGTCAAGATAGTTTATATGGCGATGTAAACAATGTAAACACAAAATCTTTTTAACATTGTATACATCATGTTTACGATGTCAACGATGAAAACAATATATAAGAGTTAAGACAATGTAAACGATGTTGACACAACATCATGTTAACATTGTACACATCGCGATGTTAACGATGCCAACGATGTAAACAATATATAAGACTTAAGACAATGTAAACGATATTGACACAACATCGTGTTAACATTGTATACAGCGCGATGTTAACAATATCAACAATATATAAGGGTTCAAACAATGTATACGATAATGGCACAACATCGTGTTAACATTGTATACATCGCGATGTTAACGATGTCAACGATGTAAACAATATATAAGGGTTGAGCCAATGTATACGATTTTGACACAACATCGTGTTAAAATTGTATGCATCGCGATGTCAACAATGTGAACACAATATATTTTCTAGATTGTTTACATCGAGATGTTAACGATGTCAACGATGTCAACAATATATAAGGGTTCAAATAATGTAAACAATGTTGACACAGTATCGTGTTAACATTGTAGATATTGCGATGTCTACAATATTGATTCATCTTCGTGCACTTGACATGAATGTACACGATACTGTGTCAACATTGTTTACATTGTTTACACCCTTATATATTGTTGACATCGTTGAAGTTATCGCGATATCTACAATATTAAGTTACCATCATGCACTGGACATGAATGATGTGACAGGGATTGATGTCCACTTAGCTGGTACCGGTACACTATGAATGCCTTTTACGAGTTTATTATTTTCTAAAGTCGAGTGGATGTGTTCTGTATGTGTAGAAGAATAAATGATATTTCTATACATTCGATTTAGTTAAAAAGGCTCTTGATACATATGCATGTAAATATCAACACCAATTATGGACTCAACAGTTATTTATTCACTAAAATAAAAAAAAAACAAATGTTATGGTTAATCATAATTTCTAATATCACTCAATCAGTAAACAAATCAGAGTTTAAAAATTTCTAGTGAAACATGATTCTTTCACGCATCCGCAGTGCGCGCCTAGTAGAGTATTTTTCAAAGTAAAACTTGGCTCATTTTTCAATTGAAGGAAATAGAAGCATTCTGATCAAACCTGTAGAAACACATTGTTTTTAAGCATACAAACATAGAGCAAATAAAGACTAAAGAAGGTTTTGTAGAAATTAAATTAACTTGTCATTAAGTAGCTTAAAAATTTGAAGATTTCAATTCGTCAAATTCAATAAATGTCTATGTTTTTTTTTATCGATTTATAAACAATAATTAGTTAGTTATTCTTTCTAGTAATTAAACGATACATGTATGGAAAAGTTTGAAAAGCAAAAGTGTTGAGTTGATGTAACTTTTTTTATTTATTCATCAATATAATTAACTTAATTACATTCCGAATACACATATTACCATGCCATTTAAAATATACTTGAAAGTATGTTATTACTACGGCGATTAGCATTAAAGGGTATTACAAATGCAAGTAGACACAATAATTAACTTTTTGCTTTTGAGCGCTCTCCTTTTTTCAAAGAAAATAATCTTTTTTATTCCAAGATTTCGTATTCTTCTTAATCTTTCTGCATGTCCTCTTTTATGTTTTGATCAATCTTCTTATATTTATTCAAACCATTATCAGGGAGACAAAGGAATAGAAATATGGACACCCTTGCTTTTCTTCCAACCGGCTGCAAAACAAAATCCACCAACAGTCTGTCGTTTGTTTTGGCTGGCGGGGGTAAACAAACACAGTGACGTCCGTTAGAATGATATCTTTAAATCCGTTGCCTACTATCAATTATACATTTCCTGTTTACACAAGTATGAATTTTTCGAAAAACTGAGGATATTTCTTATCCAAGGCATATATAATACCTGAGCCGTATTTGGCACACCTTTTGAATAATTGTTGTCCTCTATACTCTTTATTGTTTGTACTTGTTTGGTTTAATACCTTTTTTATCTGAGCGGCACTGATGGGTCTAATGTAGTCAACACGCGCGTTGTCTGGCGTATTTATGTATAAGCCTTGTACCTTTGATAACTATAAAGAGAGTATGGCACGCTTTCTGCACGTAAATAAACCCTTACAATTACTCCTCTATAGATCCGATGTGATTTTTTTAAGGAAAAATAGTCTCGTTCCAACTAATCCTCATTTACCTGTGATAGTCCAAAATCCTCGACCTTCATCCCGGACATCCCCTTTTACAGAACATATTTATTGATTATTTGTTCTCATCTCGAAATATCATGAAATATTTGCCACTGGTCTTTAAAAATCGAAAATCAATATAAATCTTAAATCCGCTGTCATAAAAGGCATTCATTTTTTTCATGTTAAGTATTTAGAAACGAATGCCCATCTGGTGCAGAACAATTGGTACAGGCAATGTTTTAATTACCACCGGGCTGTGGGTTCGAAACCAAAGTGTAGTGGACTACCAATTCCCGGGTTTATCACTTGTACAGTAGCCAATATTTAGGTACGAGCATATAAATTCAAATATTGTTTTCATTGTTAAAAAAATTGTTTAGATGAAGAAATTAACTCATTCACTCGTGCAAAATTCCTATTCCTTGTCCTAATTCAGGTTAACTTTATGTCTTCTATTGTTTTATCGCTCTGTTTTTGTGTTAGGTTCTGGCCTCGGGAATCACTGAACAGACATACTATGTTTTAATATACATATATGCTGCAACTCAGCAGTATTGTAACAGCTAGTCGAATAACTGCTTCCGGGCTGACAACTCTGTTAGTAAAACAAAAGTCCCATAGATTATCACTAGCCAAGTTTCCTGGACTTTGAGCACGCAAAAACGGTTATTGACACTAAAACCAGTGAAAGTCTGAAATGGCCTATATCTGTACTCATCTATAAAGATGTTTAATCGATCGGTCTGAATTAGTCCGAATGTTCTACTCGACCCAAGTTATAGCCATACTAGACTGTATTCAACCATAGCTTTGCCCATGAAATAAACTCATCATAGATACCAGGACGAAATTTAGTATATATGCCAGACGCGCGTTTCGTCTACAAAAAACTCATCAGTGACGCTCAACTCCAAAAAAGTTAAAAGGCCAAATAAAGAACGAAGTTGAAGAGCATTAAGGACCAATATAGTCTTAACTATTACTTTACCCATTCTGGTCAGAAATTAATAATTGCAACTTCCTGTTAAAAGTAATCTAAAAGGTTTTTTGAATTCATTAGATAGGTAGGTCACGAGTAATACACAAGTGTAAGACAAATAGGGCTTTTCATCTGTAAAACACACATGTACTGAGGTAATTAAACCGGATAAAAGGGCCAATGATATGCTATGTCTTTAACTTTGACAAACATTATTTAAATGCACCTTTGGAACGCATTTTTCATTTTTTAAAAGTTATCAAGGATTGCAATTGGCGGGAAACGTCTGAACACTGACCAGGACTTACAAAGTGCACTCATGACACTTTATTGGTATCGTATATTCACATAGGATAAATGGTTTTGATTGTATAAAAGTGTTCTTTTAGAATCTGGTCTTCCACTGCATTATTACTTAAATGTTATTTCAACTGATCGGGCGGATCTGTTGTTTTAATTTGCATAAGGACTATATGAAGATGTATGTGATAAGGATGATTGCCATTATAATTATGACTGATTTCTTATCACCTATCTTGTCATCAAAGGAATTTACAAAACTGGACACTTCATTGATGAGTTTATCCTAAAACACCCATCTTTAGACGGACTGGGCTATTGTGAGCTAATCGGTTAAACTCCGCCCAGTCGATATATAATAAATAAATCGAGTGATACAACTTTAAAAGATAAAAGCGATTTGTGTTTGAAGAAACGAATGTCACTCTAAAAAGTGAACGTTTTCGCAGTTAACGCCACCCTGATCCAAACGTAAAAGTTGGGAAAACACACCATCAGCATCGGATATTTTGCTTCCACATATATGTCTACAAATCTTTTTTTGTAAGAACGGAAAATAATAATGCAAACGATAAAACTTACCGATTTAAAATTAAGATGAATACGACTTAAACACAGAGTACGACATTTTCAAATATATATATTTTTACAAGCTCCTTCCTTTGTATGCAGTGCATGCAAAGTGAAAGTGTGGCGTAAATAAATCACGATAGCTTAGTTTATTATCATCATTGACCATCAGATAAAAGAAATCTATCTTCCCCGATCAAGGCTATTTATAAACACGAAAACTATTTAATTGTATGAACATATACCATGAATTGAATAATAACAAAGGACATTATAGCATGTTGAACTGGTTATAGTCCAGTCATTCTAAGTTTTAACCTCAATCTAATTGCAACAGAAGATATTTAAGTTCCAATTTATAGCACTAAGTACTACATATACATGTACACAGAAAAAAAAGTGTCCCATAAAATCTAACTTGAAGAAAGGTTAAAATTAGCATTTTTAATTTCCTATGGTAATTAACATTTGAAGGGGAGATAACTCCACAAACAGAGTCTTTTTTAGAAGAGGGTGGTTGTGTTTTCTGCTTTGTGCGTCCGTTCGTTCGTTCGTTCGTCTATCTGTTCGTTCATCCATTCCAATTGAGGTTATTTATTTTTTTTGTCAAGGTATATTTTGATGAAGTTAAAGTCCAAACAATTTGACACTTAGTACAAATGTTCTCTATGATGTGATCTCTGCCGTTGTAATACCAAATAAGATTTTTTTAATCCAAGTTCAAGGTCCACGGAAAATGACGGAAAAGTTGACACATTCTTGTTAAATTTTATTTGTAAAAAAAAGAAGTGAGGAGTAACAGTGTAAACTCAAACTATATGAGTACACGTATTTTTACTGCATCAAAAATTCAATAAATTCATTCATTTAAATCACCTGATATAAGTTATTGGTGTCGCTATGTTTGACCTTGGTTGTTTATCTTTATTCTGTTGTTTTAAGATATGATCCTTCATCTATGCACAAATGTTGTTTTCTATAAACCACTTGATAAAGTGAATTTAATAGTATTTTCTCTCAGTAGATAAAATATCATTCTGTCTCCATAGTACACAAGTAATTAATAATCTTGTTGATTTCATAATCTTGTAAATTTTTGTATAACAAAGGGGAGATGTAGTATGATTACCTATGAGAAATATCAAAAGAGTTACTTCCCATTGAAGATTTTGATTATGCTGAAAGTTTGCACAACTAATTTCGTCTATGTTTATTATGCACGTCTTAAAACATGAAATAATATATATTTAAGGAATGCTGTTAATTATTAAAACATGTCCAATTATTCTTTCATCTTTTTAGCGTATTTGTAAAGTCAATATTTCTTGTAAGTATATCATATGTTCTTAAATGCAATAAAACTATGTGCACAAGAAGTATTTTCATTAAAAAGTGAAAATTATGTAAATTGAAATATAACAGAAAAAAATACAAATCCGTGAAAATCAAACAGGGGGACCTTATGAAACATGTGGTAGCAAATATCCATTTGTCCAGGGGAAGGACATAATCTTGATAGGGGCAGCTGAGGAATTTTATGAAACATGTGGTATCAAATTCTGCATCTGTCTAACGGGAGGAAATAATCGTGATGATGGCGTGGCTGGTTAAAGACCTTATGAAACATGTATCAAATCTCCATTTGTCTAGGGGTCGGCCATAATCTTGATGGTGGCAGAAGAGGGACTTCATGAAACATGTGGTATCAAATCACCGTTTGTCCTGGGGAAGGCATAATGTTAACAGTGGCAGGCAAGGGACTTAAGAAATATAAGGTATCAAATCTCCGTTTGTCCAGGGGATACATATTCTTGGAAGTGGCAGTTGAGGGACCTTATGGAGCATGTGATATCAAATATCCGTTAGTATTGGGAAGGTATAATCTTGATAGTGGCAGGTTAGGGACTTAAGACAAATAAGATATCAACTCTCCGTTTGTCTAGGGGGATCTTGATAGTGACAGGTGAAGGACCTTATATAACATGGGGTATACAATGTCGTTTGTCTAGGGGAAGGCATAAACTTGATAGTGGCAGGTGACCAACCTAAAAAAACATAAGGTATCAACTCTTCGTTTGTCCAGGGGGATACATAATCTTGATAGTGGCAGGTGAGGGAACTTGTGGAACATGTGGTCTTACATTCCACATTTTTCCAGAGGAAGGCAATAATATTAATAGTGGCAGGTGAGGCACCTTATGAAACATGTGGTATCACGTTATCCACTTGTCCAGGAGAAGGCAATGATATTGACACAAAGCTCGTCAACTTCGTACTTTATTTGTCATTTTTAACCACGTCAATGCATCGTTATTTGTCTCCTCTTCGTCGCTTTTTGAGATTTAAACTACAGTTAACTGATGTCTCATTTATTTAGAAGATTGCAAAAACCCAGGAATTTCCTTGCGGCAGTATGTCGCATAATATGTTCTTTTTAATGACACTCATATACCTATATATTTGTATCACAACCAAAAACAGACTGTGTATGTCGAACCCGTCGCTATAGAGGGAAATATTTTGGATGTGGATGTATAAAGTATCAATATGTCTGAATTTGGACATTGCATATATTGCCGAATGTTTGTAAAGTGCAACACCCTTAAGTTAAGAACACAATGACCGTTCTAAAGTTTGAATGTTCTGTCCCTGTCTAAAATACCTTCATTTCAATTGCAAGCGGCTGTTGAAATTCCTGTTCTTTACTAAGATCAATCCATTGCAGAAATAACAAATATAAATTATAACCTAAATTGTTCTCAAATCTCAAAAAGGCCTTAGATATTTTGTTCGGTTGTTGTCGCTGTGACACATTCCCTATTTCCTATCTCAATTTTAAACATCAATCAGACAAATAATTTACCTTCGCTGTATTTGGCAAATCTTTTAGGAATTTTGGTCCTCAATGCTCTTTAACTTCGTACTTTATTTGGTCTTTTTAACGTTTTAGGATTCGAGCGTCACTGATGAGTCTTTTGTAGACGGAACGTGAGTCTGGCGTAAATACAAAATTTAATCCTGGTTTCTATGATTAGTTTATTTACACTCACTGGGTCGATGCCACTGCTGGTGGAGTTTTAATTCACCGAGGCTATCACCAGCCAAGTAGTCAGCACTTCTGTGTTGACAAGAATTATCATTGGTATTGTCATATTTATAAATTAACTACTTCCAAAACTTTTGAATTTTTTGAAATACTAAAGCTTTCCTACATCAGGAATTGATTACCTTAGTTGTATTTGGAACAACTTTTAGAAATTTTTGTCCTCAATTCTTTTCAAATTCGTACTTTATTTGGCCTTTTTCAACGTTTTTGGATTCGAGCGTCACTGGTGAGTCTTTTGTAGACGAAACGTGCGTCTGGCGTTAATACAAAATTTAATCCTGGTATCTATGATGATTTTATTCACTGTTTTAAATCTAGATTTTCTAAATATTCGTTTGAATATTTGGTTCTTTTGAACGAATTATTTGTCTTTCTGCCGTTATGACAAAATAATAATACATGTACTGCTAGTAACCGAATACAGAGTGGGTACATTATTAATTTAGTTTTACTAAAATGACATATATTATGACATACATGCCTTCTAAGCTGGATTTTGCAGAATAAATTAATTCTCGAATCATTACTTATGGTTATCATATTTCAAAGATGTTGTGTCTTTGTCAACTTTTTGTGATATGCATTTCAATGATATCTTTTTTTCTACAAATTGCCTGAAACTGAACAGGCAACTTGATAAACTTTGCTTCAATTTCACAAATTATGTATTTTTAGTCATTTTGTATAATGTCTCTCAATGTTAGGCATTTTATAAACTGCCTGAAAATTCAGTCATTTTACAAAATGCCAAAATTTAGAAAATGCCTGTAACATTTATATCAATTATATGGTCATTATTATAAATTTCCTGTAACAAAATTTAGAATTTTTCGAAAAAGTAAGGATTTTCTTATCCCAGGAATAGATTACCGTAGCCGTATTTGGCACAACTTATTTGGAATTTTTGGTCTTCAATGCTCTTCAACTTTGTACTTGTATGGCTTTATAACTTTATTTATCTGAGCGTCACTGATGATTCTTATGTAGACCAAACACGCGTCTGGCGTATTAAATTATAATCCTGGTACCTTTGATAACTATTTACACCATTGGGTCAATGCCACTGCTGGTGGACGTTTCTCCCCCGAGGGTATCACCACCCCAGTAGTCAGCACTTCGGTTTTGACATAAACATCAATTATATGGTCAATATTATAAATTTCTTGTTACAAAATCTTGAATTTTTCGAAAAACTAAGGATTTTCTTATCACAGGATTAGATTACCTTAGCCGTATTTGGCACAACTTATTTGAAATTTTTGGTTAGCAATGCTCTTCAACTTTGTACTTGTTTGGCTTTATTACTTTATTTATATGAGCGTCACTGATGAGTCTCATGTAGACGCATCTGGCTTATTAAATTATAATCCTGGTACCTTTGATAACTATATAATATATAAATTTAGTGCTGTTTACACAACTGGGTATATTCGAGTTTAATAATTAAACGGAACATTTATTTGTTTGTTCAATCAGAAATGGAGAATCAGTATTCATGCTTGTGTGAAGTTTCCCATTTTTTAGGGCAACGTATATGCTTTTAACTTATAACTTGTTGTTTAAAGTTGTAATGAAACATGTACCTGAACTGTTGTACTCTTTAACTATAGTTGCGTTGTGTATATATATATAATATAGTTACAGTATTTGTAAGGTGTTAACTTCTGGATTTATAATAGCTGTCTAGTAAGGTTGTCAGTTTTAAATATCGATAACGCCTCATGTGTATAATGAACAATTAATTGTTAATTTCTGTGTCATTTGGTCTCTTGTTGAGAGTTGTTGCATTGTTTCAAACCACAACTTCTTGTTTATATATAAGACTAATTTATTCAAATTTTAGTATGCCTTTATAGAACAGAATTACAATAAATTTTAATAACAAGATAAGAAGCAACTTGTACAGCAACATATGCACAATTGAATAACACATGTATATCAAGTAAATCCCAACGCATAATAGTTATATCACTTACGTAAACTGGAAGTACCGGTCACAATCCAAACGCGAAAAAAGCACGAAACTGGGTTATGTTCATAATGAATTGTATCCTTGCATCAGTCCAACTGATCTATATAAATTATTTTTCAAATCATGTCCGCTATCTTATAAATATTTTTAAACTAAAGAAAACAGCCATTTTAGAAAATGGCCGTGGCACTCTTGAAATTTTTTTTTTTTTAATGGCCAGCAGTTATTTCTTAAAAAGTATATAATAATGATGCTTTGTGGTAATTTTCATGCTTGTATCATCATTTGCACAATTCCCTCGATTTTGCTTGCTAATATCTTCCACTATTAGATGAAGGAACAGAATCGGTAAAGTAGTGACGAGTGGTAAAAACTGCTATGAACAACACCGGATGCACAAATTGCAAGCTTCATAACTTTGAAGAACTTTGTAAAAATAAAGGCAACAGTAGTATACCTGTGTTCAATAGTCATAAATCGGTTGAGAGGAAATAAATTCTAGTTACACATTAAAACCGAGGGAAACACATCAACTATCAAAGGAAAACAAAGCAACACTGAAGTGCAACAAAAACAAACACCGACATACCTAGAAATGAACTATTTGATAACAACAGCCATATACCTGACTTGGTACAGATCATTTTAAGAAAAAAAATGGCGGGTTGAACCTGGAATATTGTCGTGCCAATCTCTCCGCTTTATGACCATGTAAAAAAACAATTATATCGCTAAATTGACAACACTACGTGAACAAATACGGCACAAACACACACAAGAACATTCATTTCAAAGAAACACACAAACAAATAATATATAAAATGACAACAAACATGCAAACAAACATGCAAACAACAGAATAACAAAGAACATAATCCACCAACGACAAACACCACAGGATATTTAAAACAGTGACGCGTATACTGTTACAACAGAAACAAACATGCACAGATAAAAACATAGACAAGCACAGAAATGTAAATATTTGGTATACTCTATTAATAATTTATCCCTTTCTTCACTGTGTAACTATGCATCAACATTTACAAAACAATTTTGACAATGTACTTCTTGCAGCCCTTATTCTTAAACAAAAAATATATGGATTCAAAGAATAAACAATGACTTGTAAAAACGTTTTAAATGTATCAATCATCACTCTGTACTGATCACCAGTACACACATCCATTAGACCAATTGGTGCATATTGAATTAGAATAAAAAGTAATATATAAGTGATGACAAAGACAGAGGCAATTTGGGACTGTGCTTGCTGCCCTGCAGTCTGTAGAAGATGTTTAGATATTGCTCTTCTAATGATTGATGCGACCATTGCAGACATAAGAAAAACACTGAATAAAATATTGAAAAATATCAAATCAATGTGTGATAAAACAAGCGCCTGAAATGTTTTAAAATACTCCTTTTGTCCACAAGATCGACGGTCTAAGAAACCCGATACGACTTCCAATAAAACACAAACAAAATATATTATTAACAACGCAATACGTATATTCTTCTTTGTATTGTACAGTCTAGCTTTAAGGGGACACACCGTGAATAGAAGACGTTGACAAGCCAAAAGGCATACATGAAGTGAAATAACATTTTCAATAAATGCACTAAATTTTTGTACAACACATCGGAAGTTTGGGACACTAATGTTAATGATTTGAGGACAATTTGACAAACTTTCAATAAATAAGATCAATCCTCTAAACAAAGATACGAATGCAAACAAACGAATGGTTATAAAAACTGATACCTGAAAGTGTTGGTTCATAAAAGGAAGGATTATTACTAGACAATTTCAAATCAGTATAGAGACAACACCTGCGCCTATTACACTGATATATATAACCTTACTAAACGTAGTGGACCATATATTAGTAATAGGACAGATAACAAGAATATCTCCTTCTAGATACGTCATATTAGTAATAGGACAGATAACAATAATATCTCCTTCTAGATACGTCATATTATAGTAATAGGACAGATAACAATAATATCTCCTTCTAGATACGTTATATTAGTAATAGGACAGATAACAATAATATCTCCTTCTAGATACGTTATATTAGTAATAGGACAGATAACAATAATATCTCCTTCTAGATACGTTATATTAGTAATAGGACAGATAACAATAATATCTCCTTCTAGATACGTTATATTAGTAATAGGACAGATAACAATAATATCTCCTTCTAGATACGTTATATTAGTAATAGGACAGATAACAATAATATCTCCTTCTAGATACGTCATATTCGTCATATTGGGCATTGACGAGACATTTTCAATTAATTCAAGGAACTCGCCGCTATTATTTACGTTATCATAGTCAAATATTACAGTTTCATCTATGGATGCATTTAAGCCTTGAAGGTCATCTAAATGCATTAGCATAGATATACAACTATATAGCAGTGGGCACGTCTCGACTTTCGTAGTCTTATCCACAACCTGCAAATACAAAAATCTGATGTCAGGATAATAATTAAACATAACAATCATGATTTTAATATAACTAAGTATGGTGATATCGTTTTGGTGTAGCTCGTTATTGATACATCTCGCCAGTGTTTTATTGTGTTATTGTAATTTTTGAATTCTTGTCTTTTAATTTTATAACACTTAACATTATAACACAACGTTGACTTATGTACCTCATTGTTTGACATTTTCACCTGTTCTGTTTGGGTTTTTTGATCACGCATTAAATGTTGTCAATATAATAGAATGTTACGCAACTGTCATTATAGTGAGAGGATTAGCTAGCGTCAAAACCAGGTTAAATTCTCCACTTTCTACACAAAAATTATCTGCAATAAGTCAAGAATATTACAGTTGCTTGCCATTCATTTGATGTGTTTGCCTTTTTTATTTCACCAATTGATGGAAATGCTGACCCTTCTAGAGCACATGATTTTAACTCCCGTTTTTTTGGTGGAGTTATTTCTTATTTATTTTAAATATGGTTGTAAATTTCTTTTTGTTTAATTAGTCTTTGTTTATTTCTTGGTTTTGATTGTTATTGTCTTAGAATTATGTATTGTATATGTTGTGTAGAAGTTGTAAATTTTGTGTAAAGGAATTTTGTACAATTTTGTTCACACACACTTTCTTGCATTTTGTTTATTTTCTAAAAAACATCAGTTTGCTGATCCAAACACAAATCCGTATATTACAACCTTGCATTAAGTGTTGGTATTACAACCTTGCATTACGTGTTGGTATTTTTTGTCTTTGATACTTTTCAAAGTACCAGGCTTATAATTTTTTCTACGCCTGACGCGCGTTTCGTTTTACAAGACTCATCAGGGATGCATGCCTTTAAGCAATTCTAGGTCCAAATAAAGAAGAAAGTTAAAGATCCTCGAGGGCCCCAAATTCATAAAAGGTTATGCTGAATACGGCTAAGGTAAAATTCCTTAGTATTTCGAATAATGCATAATTTTTCAAAAAGTTTTAAAAAAACAATATCATTGATATTTCATGTCAGCACAGAAATGTAGCCTACTTGGCTGGAAAAACCGTCGGGTACGAAACATCCATCAGAAGAGGTATCATTTATTGGTTGAAAATACTTCAAATGAGGACACCTATATGGTTTAAGTTCTATTTTTTTCACGATAATACCACAATCATATCTTTTAATAGACCTGTGTGTAGAGATATGATTTGGATTTTTTTATAAATGCTGAATATAAGACTTTATCATGTATTGAATAAATAAAGGCAACAGTAGTATATCGGTGTTCAAAAGTTATAAATCTAATGAGAGAAAACACACCGGGTTATAGACTAAAACCGAGGGAAACACATCAAATCTTAGATGAAAACAAATGAACAACAGGAACACTGAAGTTAAACAAAAACATACGCCATCGTTCATAGAAACGAACTTTTTGATAACAACTGCCATATATTTGAGTTCGTACAGGACATTTTAAGAAAACAAATAGTTAGTTGAACCTGGTGTAATGGCTAGTCAAACCTTCCGGTCTATGACAATGTTAAACTACATCGCTAAAATGACAATACTACGTGCCAGAAAGACAACAGACGCACACATTAGAACATTCATCACAGAGAATCGCAAAAACAAAATATATAATAGTTGACACAACATCGAACCTGCAGAACAGCAACGAACATATTCTGTCAACGACAGACAGCACAATAAAAAAAGGACACCCACAAATTAGCATATTGTAATACTGTGTGCATGTATCATTACATTGTGTTAAGAGGTTTGCAAAACAGATTGCACATCTCGCGACTCGCCTCTGACATTTTCACCGATGCATTTGTTCTCCCCGTGCATCTTAAGACCCGCGGTCAGCCCGCTAAAATTTCTTGTGATGCTTCCAGCTCAAGTCTTATTTTGACGAAGTAGTACACTGTCTTTTCTGATAAAAGTCGTATCGAAATCAATATCATAAAATATTCATTTCATATTTATTAATCAAACATACAAAAGCATATTTATTTGGGACATTTACATTATTCGTCATATTTATGATGACATGTTCCATAACCTTTCTCTAGTAATATAACATGCTAGATACTGTTATATAATTCTAGCATGGCCACACCTTAGTTATTGTCTTTGATGACATGTTCCATAACCTTTCTCTAGTAATATAACATGCTAGATACTAATATATACTTCTAACATGGCCACACCTTAGTTATTGTCTTTGATGACATGTTCCATAACCTTTCTCTAGTAATATAACATGCTAGATACTGTTATATAATTCTAACATGGCCACACCTTGGTTATTTTCTTTGATGACATGTTCCATGACCTTTCTCTAGTAATATAACATGCTAGATACTGTTATATAATTATAACATCGCCACACCTTGGTTATTGTCTTTGATGACATTTTCCATGACCTTTCTCTAGTAATATAACATGCTAGATACTGTTATATAATTCTAGCATGGCCACACCTTGGTTATTGTCTTTGATGACATGTTCCATTACCTTTCTCTAGTAATATAGCATGCTAGATAATTTGATGATGATATGTTTTTGACAGTTTTTCTTTATTACACACAAACATATTACTGACCATTATGGTCAAAGACCAAATAGTGGGATCAGTTATTGATCCAAAAGTATAAACGTTTATTATTATTATCAAACACTGAATTGTAAAGCCATAGTACTTTGATGATTTAAATAATCTGTATATGATTGGTCCTTTTTAAAATCCAGATGAGAGCTCAATTTTTAATCACCTGCGTTAACTTGTTTCGATAAACCATACAGAAAAGTTTTCCATATACATTTGACCACATAATGCAGGGTAACTGTTTTGCAACCTCAATGAAAATGAAAATATAAGTATTCGACGTATCTAGCTTGATGTTTCTGATCAGGATATCGGTGATAAGAATTTTTCCAATTCTTTGGGTACGCATTCGCAAGAATATTTCAGAAAATTAACTATCTGTATCGTCTTGAAAATCTGATCCGTAGTAGCAACAAAAGGTAGAGGAATTCCTTTAGATCGCCATGGAATTTAATTTTTGGATAATCTGGAGATCAAAGGATCGATCCAAAAAGAAAGGTAGCAAACTAGATCATTAAGCCACTCAGTGTAAATAAAATGACGAATTAACGTATCTTAATAGTATCATCTGTATATATTGTGCCTAGATAAAATAATATATAAGCTTTACTCATCACTATTTAATTGGTTTTTATTCATAAAAGAATCAACTAAACATTGAAGACATTTATTCTGAATATATTGCTGAAACAAACCTGCTCTTAACTATGGTCAAAAGAAAAGAAGCTCTAATTAACGGAGTTAGATCCTAATTTCGTGTTCATAATTCTTAAATGCTTTATCAACTTACGATTTATAATATGAATGTAGATTCCTTCACTGCATTATGTGTGTTACGACATTTCTCAACTCAAGACTTTTGAATTTTAAATTTTAAAAGCTAGGCTTACCCAGCTTCTTATATATTTAAAAATGAACTGTTTGAGTGTAGACATATCGTCATACACGAGATTTAACGGCCGAATCGGTTTTCTAAAGATTTTTTGACTATATTTAATCAAAATTAATCCTTCCTTTTCAAAGATTTGCAGAAAGTTGTTTATTGATATAGGAAGATGTGGTGTGAGTGCCAATGAGACAACTCTCCATCCAAATAACTATTTATAAAAGTAAACCATTATAGGTCAATGTACGGCCTTCAACACGGAGCCTTGGCTAACACCGAACAACAAGCTATAAAAGGCCCCAAAATTACTAGTGTAAAACCATTCAAACGGGAAAACCAACGATCTAATTGTTTATATATTTTTTTCTTTATATGTGACGTCAAAATAGATTTTCGACTTCTTCATGACGTTACAAAAGGAAATTCAGAAGAAATCGAGAATTTTGAGGCCTTATTAAAATTTCTACCAATCATTTGACAAAAACAAAGTTTTCTCTCGAGATGAGAAATATTTTTTTTACATTGAACGAGAAATATGAAAATAGCATGAAGGATATAGGAAATGTTTTAACCAATCAAACTTTACTGGTTTTCTAACTAAATGCACATTTATAATAAGTTCTCCCTTTTACAAAATTGAAACAGCGTCAGGAAGTTACATAGATTTGATAGTAATGCAATAACACCACCTTCAACGCTTTACAATTACGATACGCAGGGAAGCTTCTTGACCCATCTTTAATACTGATATCATTATCAATATCAAATAATTCTGACACTATTTTGGGTCTATGATGAAACAGCATCAATCAAATAATGGTTTCATCGTTTTCAAATACAACATGAAGAATTCATAATCTGTATAAGCAACGCAATGTGTTAAGGGAACAAATAATAGTCGCGCTTAAGATTTCATGGACGTTTCGTCATAGAAGGTATCACCAGCCCAGAAGTCAGCACTTCGTTTTTGACATGAAGATCAAATATGTGGTCATTTATATAAATTTCCTGTTTACAAAACTTTGAATTTTTCGAAAACTAAGGATTTTCTTATCCCAGTCATAGATTACCTTAGCTGTATTTGGGACAACTTTTTGGAATTTTTGGATCTTAAATGCTCTTCCACTTTTGACTTGTTTGGCATTATAACTTTTTTGATATGAGCGTCACTGATAGGTCTTTTGTAGACGAAACGCTTACTAAATTATGATATTGGTACCTTTGATAACTATTCATATCGGTTATCAATTTATTTCAAGAGACAATCTGTACAGGTCTATGAATTTGACTCTCCGTCTGAAATCTTTCGCCTCTCTTTTAGGACTTCACCCATCTGTAGAGGCTAGGACTTCGTCAATCTTTACTTTTTTATAACCTGTGTAAGAATCTCCACAAGTGTTCCTTCTTTCTTCAGGTTGTTTTTGTTTCTGCTTGCACATTCACGAAAAACTATGAGAACAAACATTCTGTCATTTAATCTCTTAATTAAGCAAAATTTGAAGATTTTAGTAAAGATACCAGTCTTAGAATTAATATCGTATAAACAGGTACTTGAGACTGATCAGTGCCATTTTAGTTATAAACATGGTATCTTTTATTTTTGTTCATATTCAAGTCTAAAGTTTACCCTTCATATTTAAAGTCGAAACCAACCATAGCTCGTATACATGGTATAGGAGCAAATTTTCAAAATTACTTGTATTCAAATTTGCTAATATTCAAAGATACAAGACACACTTTTGTACGCCAAACGGTCGTTTCGTCTACAAAAGACTCATCAGTGTCGCCCGAATAAAAGTAAAAACATTTCTTTACACTACTACTGTTCAATCTAATTCCCACGTTGTGTGTTATGTGTACTGGACAACGTCAATTGCATGTACTGATGGTAAATAGGAGCCTTTTATCACTGTCAACAACATTGATTGCATCTTCTAATTTGTCTTGACTTGATAGCTCGTATGACCCTTTGTCTGAATAGTAGTTGACTATACAGTATTGGTTGTTCAATGTTGTATGGTGACCATCAGCTAATATCCTGGTTATTTTGACGTTGATGGATAGTTGTTTCATTGACAATCGTACCACATCTCCTTATTTGTATACTGTACATTTAGATCTCTTCCATGTTCCATGGAATGGTTTACGTCTCTATTGGTAGAAATGTATTTGTAATATTTGTCAAAAATGACAAAATTATTAGAAGGATGGAAATAAAACAAATAGTTATTTTGATTACTTTATTTTGAAAGCAGTTATGATACACCTGTTAAGCAAAAATAATACAATGGCAAAGCGCTTCATCAATTAACAAAATGTTTTCTAATAATAAATCTAAACAACAAACACGCTAAAAATATAAAGTAAAATGACACAAACAAATAAAAAGGTTATGAAACCAGATATTTAACAAAAAGGTTGATACAATCGTTACCCGAGTGTTTTAATCATTCAAAATGTTTCCGAAAATAGAATATAACAAATAAAATGTTGCTTCCATCTGTTACGTATGTGTTGATACAAATGTCTGCATTGAATATGTATCCGATTTCTAAATCACAGTGTATTTTCTAAAACTTAAATTCACACTGCGGTTATTTGACGAAAGAACCATTCCAGTTGTTAGATTTTGCAGTACTTGACAGTCCTTTTAATTTCTTTTTCCGTGTGACTTCAAATATTCATTTTAATTTCTTTTTCCGTGTAACTTCAAATTATTCATTTTCCTGATTCATTCTTACCATTATATTATGTGATTGTATAAGTTATAAAGCTTCGAAGTAAACAAATTGATTAAGATAGAAAACACTGTATTTGATTCAAATTTATAAAATTAAAGAAAAATCCTATAGCTTCATTTACTCTCGAAGGAAACTTTGTCCGTCCAGCGAAAACATTAAAAAATGTATTTCATGACAACTTGCCTTTTTAAATTTGAAAAACAATTTGCATTGGCCAATATGAAACTTGCGTTCTTGGATTGAGTCCTGAAAGTATTGACGAACATCTACCAAGACAATCCATCAAAAAAATAACCATCGAATAAGAATGTAACCACGGTTCTACAGGATTTATTGAGTACATTTATTGTTATTATTGAATCCTCGCCAATCAGCAAGGAGATGGTTGTCCCCGACGAAAATATAAGATCAATAAAAAAAAATATATAAAAAAACAACATAAGAAGTTAATGTACTAACCATACAAGCAAAACATCGTCTAATCATACTGTTATTCAAACAAGGTCTATCTATTGTCAAGCTATCAACATTATTCATTTTAAAAGACCTTGACCTCACGAATTAATGCTTACATTGCTTAATAGATATAAGTAAAGTTTCTTGAGGCGGGCTACATTTCATCGCAACTAATTTTAGTACTTCACTCATATCATTTTAATATTGGCTAAAACATAATAGTATATACACATAAAATCATACGAAATGTGAAATACAAAACAATCAAGAACATGTATTATTAAATGCACACAAAAAAATCAGCAAAATGATGAAAAATTATTTATAGCATGAAGTAGACAGACACATCTATCGAAGTATTATATCATATCATTAATAATCTTTTTCTCAAAACATAAAGAATCTATCCCAACGAGCTTGAGATAAAGTAAAAAGTATAAAACAGATGTAGTTAAGTCTACCTTATATATCTTGACCTCAACTCGAAATTGACAGTGAGGGTCTGCTGAAAACAAAACTTTACGACAAAAGAGATGATTTAAACTTATAAATTGTGAACTTTTTATTCTATGTAGCAACATTCCAGCAGCGTCTGCATACGGAAATCGTCCCTTCGTAAATTTTACAGACGCCATCGCGAGTTGGTAGACCTTTATGTAATATCTTTTTCACAGATAATAACGGATATGTTCCAATTACGAAAGTTGTCTCCTTTTCTACTAGTGTTACCTAGCGAATTAGACTAATGACGGGAATTGTACTAACATGAGCAACACGATGGGTGCAACACGTGTAGCAGGATCTGCGTACCCTCGAGTCTTTTTTTTTGGTACTATTGTGTCATGTGTGTGTCTGTATGTCTTTTTTTCTTTTTAATCATGTTGTTGTCAGTTTAAATTCGACTTATGAGTTTGCATGTCCCTTTTGTATCTTTCGCCTCCCTTCCAATAAAAAATCATGTGTACACATATATTATAATCTACTTGTTCTAAGCTTAACTAAGTTTGTCCATAAACAACCTATATGTTTAACAAATGGGTTCAAAACCTGACAAATAGTATGTTGCTACTTGCAAGAGCGCGACGTTTCTACTGTTTAATGTGCACAAATTATCAATACTCGTTGATTCTTATTCTGATAATAGCTGACGCAATTACCAAACGCAATCAAAAATGCTTACTCCTTTTAATAAATGAGATTGAACAAGATGATAAGCAAAACATTGTATTAAGTAACTCACAGTATCAAATGCATGAAAAACAATATATCAATAAAATATGAAAATATATCTGAAATAAAAACTATGCAATAAAAAGAAAACATATATAACAGATCGATATAGGTATAAAAAAGACATGATATATACATGTAGTAAATGAAAAATCATCAAACACAAAACAAAAAACTTCATCGTCTTTCAAATACTTACAAGTACAAACTTTGATTTTACACAGTTTGGTATGATCGCATAAAGTATACAATCATAACTTAGAATTTATTATCGTACCTAATGTATATTGATGTAGCCCTACTTCTATTACAGGAATAGTCTTTGTCGTTTTCATTTAATCATGTAAAGAAGTTTTATATCTTAATAACACTAAATATTTGATATCTGACATGTGGAAGTTACAGTCCAACAGAACATTGCCAATACTGTGTCCGATATTTTACAAATTTTTAAGAATTTATTGATTTCATATTTGAAGCGACACCAATGGAAATTAAAAAAAAAAGACCAGTAACTAGTGCCAACAAGTTGTTGCACTACATTTCTCTTGTATTAAACAACGGACCATAATAAATTAATAAGTGCATGGAGTAAAATGCAAATAGAGTGGCTATTAAGATCTTACACACATTGAATAGTATTCCATGTTTTTAATATTTTCATGCTACTTGCTTCGTTGAAGACCCATTGGTGACCTTCAGCTGATGTTTACTCTTTTGTCGGGTTGTTGTCTCTTTGATTTATTCCATTCTCAATTGTACCTATCTATTTTGACTTTTATATTCAGCCCTTTTGACGAGGTTTGCATTTTCTAAAATTTTGGGTTTTAAAGTAAAAGATGAAGTTCATTCTTGGAAAAGGTTTGATGTATTTGAGAAGTATAGAATGTCATTTGTATGATATGTAACACATCAATTGAGAAAAAAACGTAAATCAAAAGAAGTTATTATGTCAATATGCAGCAACTTTGTTGACATACTTGTCAATGTGTGGTTGATCTTCATAGCCAATCTTTTTTCAAACTGTGTGGTATTTTACACCATTTATTAATCAGTTTTATTATATTTCTTAATTGTAGATTTATAACAGATCTTTCAAAAATCAATTAACGTCTTTTTGAACTCAATATACCTGTTACAAATGTAATCATTAAACAAGACAGGTACAATAAAAAGCAAAAAAGAGTGTCTCTGGTCAGTTGAAAAGAGTATTTTCAAGAACTCGAATGTCTTTTCCAATACTTGTGTACGCTTGGGCAATCATCCGCATGGTGGGTCTGACATGCTTTGCTTTACAAATAAGCATCCATTCATCAAGAATGTCCTTGTTTAGTTTCACCAAATCTCGTTTCGTTTGCCTGTGATTGATGGTCTCCCATGTCTCGAGGTCCATACCAAGTTCAACCAGAAAAAATAATGATTTGTTTCCAATCAAAGGTGCCGTTTTATCAATGTCCTCGTCCGAAGGAACAAGATCCCATTTCTCTGGATCAGTATCTGAAATAACACGAAGTAACAATAGTGTCTTTATCATCTCTTCTGTTTCCATACGTATTTATTATTGACTTTCAATTATTAGGTTTTGAACGTTCCTGGTGAAGGTGAATCTAGACTAATGCTTCGAACATATATAATTTACAAAATCTATGTGAATTCAGTCCTGCTTTTTTGCATGTTTTGAGAGTCAGTCATGTATGGACTACAAACATTTCATAAAGGAATTAATGATCGAAACTTTAGCTGCTAATTAACTGATTAAATTTAGAACTTGTTTTGCATAGTTTCCGAATGTACATCTTATATTGAATTAATAGGAATTTGTTAGTTTATTTAAACCAATCAAATAGCTAGCTTCTGTTCGTGAAATGAACCAAATACTATCGATATTTGCAAGTGAAATGGTTCAACGAATTAGATGCAAAATAACTATATATATATGTTCCAGACCGTATGAGTAGATGGACCGTACGCGTACGGTCTGGACCGTATGCATACTTTTTCAAAATACCCATACGGTCGGACCTTACGCGTACGGTCTGACTAAGAATTTAAAAGAAGTTGGTCAAGTTTATTAGATACGAATGCATATTACAGATCAACATAACTTAACTCTCAAATTAATATAAAAAAGTTCAATTGTAATTGAAATAAAAACTGTATATGCTAACTATTAAAAAAAAACGCTAATCAACTCTGTTAATCTCTTGAAATGAGCAGGTCGATCAGTTATACTTTAATTGAATTACGATCACTGAAATTGAAGATATTTGAAGTTAACATAATATGGGAGGACAGTTGTTTTAGAATGTTTAGCAACTTTACAAAAAAATGCAAATGCAGAGGAACATGCATGAACTGCAAACATGTACATTTTTAAATGTAAACAAATATTACGTTACTTGTTGTAGCAAGTGTCACCTTGGTCGAGTGTACAAAAATAGGATTCAGATATACAATTAAACAAATGTTTAATTTCAATTGTTCGTTTGTTCAGTTTATCCATCGAATTGTAATAATAACAATTTTGGATCCTCAATGCTCTTAAACTTTGTAATTGTTTGGCTTTATAAATATTTCAATCTGAGCATCACTGATGAGTCTTATGTAGACGAAACGCGCGTCTGGCGTACTAAATTATAATCCTGGTACTTTTGATAACTATTGTAAAACTAAATATAAAGATTGTTATAAATGGTTTAAATATAACCCATATGATCCAATCACATGTATGGTCAGCTCGCACTGGACCATACGCGTATACTCATACGGTCCGACCGTACGCGTATGGTCGGACCGTACGAGTATACGTAAACAGTCCGGACCGTACGTGTACGGTCCAAATACTCATATGGTCTGGAACATATATCATAACTATCTGTATAGTTTTCTAGTGTGAACAGAAACAATAATTACTTCTATGTATAGATAAAGGCAACAGTAGTATATCGCTGTTCAAAATTCATAAATCGATAGAGAAAAAACAAATCCAGGTTACAAACTAAAAGTGAGGGAAACTTATCAATTATACGAGAACTACGACACAGCAGAGACACAACACCGACATGAAACACACACAAAAACGAACTATAATGCAACAATGGCCATTTCCCTTACTGGGTACAGGGCATTTTATGAAAAAAATGGTGGGTTGAACCTGGTTTTGTGGCATGCCTAACCTCCCGTTTTAATGACAGTGTTAATCATAACATTGAAATGATAACATTACACGACAAGGTTAAAATAGATGAACAGATAAATGGGAGAAAATATAGGACAGAGAAACAATCGAAAAATAGCCATCAAAAGGTAACAGGTTAAAAAATATTTTTATACGCCAGACGCGCGCTACGTCCACACGAAACTATACTCAGATGTAAAAAGTTTGAAAGCCATAACAACTACAAAGTTGATGATCGCCGAGGACCAAAAGTTCTAAAAGGTTGTGAGGCTAAGGTTATCCGCCTGGGACAAAAAAATCATTATTATCAAGAATTATACATAGTTTTGCAAACAGTAAATTTTATAAAATGACTATATAATAGATATACATGATTAAACTGAAGTGGTAACTAGCTATAGAATAAAAACGAATACATTACAAAACCGCAGCACTGTTAGACATAGTCAATGCAACGCCCAAAGTGCGGTCACATTTAAATTTCTAAAACGTGTTCCTAAAACTAAGAAAGAATTTGGATGAAATTCAAGATTTGATTTGTATGACTTATCTAACTTATATTAATAACAGTGAAAATGATAATACTAATTAATATTTAATTGTAGTAGTAATTAGATAATTGATTGTACTTTTTAGCTTTGTGGGTGTTTCTTCTGATCAAACTGCAAACCAAATATGTCGTGTAAATTTCGTTGATCCAAAATTAAACCTACTAAATTTATCTGGATGAGAAGTTATCCCCAACACAACACACGAATACAACAGAAAAAAAACAGATTTACAACTTCAAACGTTAAGACATTTGACAACATCCGATGACAACAACAAAAACAACATCAAAACCCAACAAATTAATTTGGGATGGAAAAGTACCGTGCACCGTCTTGAACCAATACGAATTCACACTCAGCAAAACAGTCACATTTGGGAATAAGTCACGTTCGGTAATAAAAATATAAGACGACGTAATGACACACCACAATCTAACACGTGGTAAAATGTCCATGGTTAGTTTGGACAAAGACACATCGTATGGATCAACCAATTCGTGATGGTGTCCGTAAAATTAACGAAGTGTCATTTTTAATCTGTCCTCCTCATAACTTTGTTGGAGCAGTTTCTGTGTTAGGAGCATACTTCTGTATATGAAGTCCGTATAGTGTGAACATGCACAAGAATAACGTACTATGTGAGATATGTAAACAAGGAGCAGAGGGTATGTTACTGCTGAGAAATGAGAAATTGATAATTGGGAGGTTGAAATCGTCCCATTTATCATATATTTTCGTGTGAAGTCGTCCATATGTGTTAATATTGCGGAAAAGGTCAAGGTATGAAGTAGTCCTTCCAGTATCAGTAGTATCCTTAATTGCAAGTTCACTGGGACATATGGTCCGAGTACATAGTTATTTCGTAGTGCATTTCTTTTAGACAATAAAATGCGCTTTCTCAATAATATTTTTACAGTGTGTTGTACTACTTTTGGGACAAATTATATCTAAATATGGACAATATCATGTTAAGGGAGTATTGAAATCTTTTGACAGCTTCCGAAGTGCTATTTTTTTTACCCTTTTCAGCTGGGCCTAATCACTACTTTACATTAATATTTATGACCCAAATATTTTTACAGTGTCATTTCACCCCCCAACTTCCTATATGAGGCATAAAACATGGAGAAATAAATTTGGAAGGTGTATAACAAAAATTGGCAAGTAACACACTGTCCACACTAAGGACTATATTCGTGGACAACGATAATCAAAGGACGATAACTGTGTACTCGGACCATATGAGATGCAAGTATTGGCTGAAATATGGGTTATTCAGTGATAGGACATCATCAATATATCGAAAAAGGAAATTAAAGAATTTTGCAAGGTGCTTTTTCTGTTTGTCTTTAAGAAGGGTTTGAATGAATTGTGCTTCATACGAGTACACACACAAATCTGTTAATAGGGGTGCACAATTAGTACCTATTGCAATACCGATTGTCTGTTGAAATATGGATCCTCCAAACTCAACAAATATATTGTCGATCAAAAAGTCCAGCATTTTCATTACATCATCTTCAGTATATTTTCTGGAATATTCAGTGTGGTTCTTCACAAAACATGAATTATTGTAACCCAAAACAAGAAATTTGTATCTACGATTCCCATTTTTATAGAAATAGTTTATATACTCTTAGTTTATACATACATATTAGCTATTCTTAACAACAACACAGACGATGTTATTGAAAAAGGTATACTTACCAAAGTCCATAAATGCGCCTCTCATAACCTGTACAAAGAAGATGCAGCTATGATTAATATGTTTACAATGCAATTCAAACCATATAAATTCATGAGAACCTTTTGTTCATAACACGTCTTTCTAGAGAACAATATATATCAAGCTATTTGACCATTAGTTGTCATTTCGTCATCGTTTTACAACACTGAGTAATGACACAACCAAGTCAGCTGCCTTGTATTTAGGTCGACTTAAGACATTTCCACGTAGAGTTTGTAACTAGTGTAATTCTATATGTGCTAAGCACTATGTTTTACATTATGTTCTTTGCACAAAGACGCATTTGTCAGTACTATGTTGACAACTACTATGAGAAATAATACATATTTGACTTACTTCAATCAATAGATGACATCGTTTATAACACAACACTTTTCTCTTGGATCCATAATTTAATCTGATTATTGCAACATAAATACACACGACTCTAAACGATTTTTTTTAATTTGACTTATCAAAAAGAAATGACACTTCATGTGACGAAAAACTTCTTTCAAATTCATTACGTAGAAATATTATTTCAATCAACTTTAGATAAGAAAAGTCATTTTGTTTAGAAATACATTTAAACAGTTCAACAATATCTTAAACAAGTCAAATATTAAAATTTGTTGTATGAAACACATTTACCTTGCATAAAGTGTGTGGATTTTGTATCTTTCCTTCCTCTACAGCTTTTTTAATTTTTCTGAATGTCAGTGTTGATTTCTCATGACAAAGACATAATGCTTTGAATTTCAGTAGTTGTGGTTCAGGTTCTACGACGAAGAGGTCTTTCCATTCGGTGTATGGTAGGTCAAGATGTGTTACCAATTCACGAATCTCATCTACATCGTAAAGGATTGACAGTCGACGCAAGTGAAATGCTGACAAATCTTCACGGAGAAAATCTTCATTCGTAACTGTAGAAAAAGTATAAAATACTTTAGTGTCATCAGAGAGGTATTAATTTGTTGTAATTGTGAATAGTATCGAGAATTGAAATGAGGGTAATTTTGTTGTTGAATTATTGAAAGAAGGTAAATGAATACTCCGTCTGTTTGAACACATAATTCAAAGTTAGTATGTCAGTTTGTCTCATTTTTTTATTTTTTCATTGTGTATGTGTAGAAAATATGCAAGCCTGTTTGAACAATTATACCTCAAAATTATTTATTATGACAACCGTTTATTTAGAGTCCTGCTCTACTCTGATATAGACTCAACGATACATTATTTAAGGTAGATTCATGGTATACCGCCATCTTGGATTGTACAATCACAGTACAAAATCGGTCTAGTTATTTGCCTAAATCTGCAAATTTGGAGACAGATTTGCAATTCAATGGTTAGACTATTTTTTCTATTTAGAGAAAACTTGTTAATTAATCGTATTATTCAAAATATTTTAACAAATATAATTTCTTTTGGTTTTAAAATCTTTTTTTTCAAATGTGCCATTTAAGGGGAGATAACTCTTTTAGTACAAAATTTATACAGGGCTAATAGGGAAATTTTTTATTTTTACTTGTAGCAAGAAAACAAGTTCGGTGACACCATGTTTTCTTTTTATTTTCTTAAAACATGTTATGAAACCTTTCTTCTCACAATTTATTTCAAAATTCTATCTCATAGAATTTTTTTTATGCACACTAATGTGTTTTTTCATGAACAAACTAACCAAATTTTGGCAATTTTCAACGCCTCATAGCTTGAAAAATAGCACGGTGACCCATACTTTTTATTAAATTTTTGAAAAGAGCATAGTAAAATCTTCATTTTGGCAAATTATAAAAAAATTCTGTCTCAAAAAATATATACTTGTGATCTACCTTAAGGAATGTCTATGAAGAAATAACATAAAAAATGTGGTGCACACTGAATAACGCGCGTAGCGGGTTATTTAATAGTGTGCACCACATTTGTTATGTTATTTCAAATAGACTGACAAACTATTACAGTTATTTCTTATAATTTGATTCTAAATTCCATTTTAAACCGGCGTAAATCATGAAAAAACGTTGATGACGTCATGGTCACATGTCAAAATTGTGTCTTTGATATGATAAACAAAACGACGTCAGCCAATCAGATGACGCGTTACATCCAAACTTAATTTATTATATTTTAAACTATATTTATGGAATCAGGGAAGGGAATAAGACGATCAAAGTAATAAAATTAGCTATTTATTTGAAATATTTTATATTTTTAGTTTCACACGGCTGGACAATTAGTTACAATGCACTTTTTAGTGAATGTCTGATAATTAATTAATTCTTACCTGGACAGGTAATTTCACACTTCTTTATTATTTCCTAAAAAAAAAACAAATGTAATTCATATTTTGTTTATAAAATATACAGTAAAAGATGTGACAAAGAAATCTAAATCTAAAATATCTAATGAATATATCAGATAGGTCATGACGCTTCTGACTTTTTGTACATGACTTATTTAGTAATACATTGTGGTACTTGATTATTTTGGAAAATGTTGAATTTACTCCACCTAAAATGATTCGTCTTGTTAACATATATCTATGTCCGTCATTGAGTGGGAATAACGCCTACCAATAGGTTAAAATAAATATAATTATATCAAAGATTTGATTGACCTTTGTGCAATGCTCTTCGTTTGAAGCAATATTAATGATGCTAATGTAATAAATACTACTGGGTCGATACCTATGCGAGTCTATGAGAGTAATACCCGCCTTGGAGCGAGAACTTTAGTACTAGAATACAAAATCTATTTTTGTTTTATAAAAAACGTGCTTTCTCTTTTTAGAATAATTTCAAGGCAGGGAATATCACCGTCATGTAAAGCTCTGAGTCAACCCTTCAAAGTATGCAGACGGTTTAAAATAATAAAGCCTCAGCATAAGTAACGTCTGGACCCAGTGCGTACTTTTTCAAAATTCTGAGTATTTTTCAGTATGAATGTTTTAAAAGAAAAGTTAGCTCAATAAATACAAGTGACTAAATGGTTTTAACCATTTCAAAATGCCCCCTCAAAAATGAAACTAATATAGGATGAACAAAAAATGGATTTAAATTAATCGTAAATGGAGATAAATTATATGTGTTGACGAGATGAGTATGGTCCATAATTCTATTGAAATATAAAGTTTAAAGATGGGATCAGAATGCACAAAGTTGTATTTGGAAAACAAATGTTCTATTCTAATGTTAATTTACCTTTTCTGTTATCCAAGAGGACATCACATATTTATCATGGTCCAATTTGTGTCCAGGACATACCCAGATACCATCTATTTTGTTGAATTCTCCAATGGATAGCAGACATGGATCTTTTGCAACACTACAGCATAAGTTCATTTCAAAAGTCTCTTCGCTTAGTTCAGAGTTATCACTACTGGTTTTGATATATAGCTGACTAATGTTCTCCAGGGCTGATTTCAGACAATCGCAGATACTTGAAGCAAGGTCTTTCAATATAAAGACTTTATTTCTAGCATGAACAAGGCGGACAAAAATTCGGTCATCTTCACAGAGAATATGAATTTCTAAATATGGATCAATTGTTAATACTGCAGATCTATGGAACAGCATATCGTTCATTCTATCGCCGGGTTTCTTCACATCAAAAATACTGAGGCAGTAAGTGATGAACCTGAATGACAAAGCTGGTGGTATGATAGTAGAATTAGAACTAAATGCTATGGCAATGTTTCTGTCAGTCAGAAATGGAGACTGAAGGTATCCAGTGGTATCCTCAGCCTGAACCATGCTAGCAACGTAGTAAAAGTCGGTCGGTATTCTATTGCGCTTGAAGTCGTATCTCTTTGGTTCTACTAAAATATCAAGGTGGGTCATCACTGCTACTAGGTAGTCTTTGTGTTGTTCAAATCTCTGAAATTTACCATTTCTCCAAAGTCTCTCTATTCCGTTCTTGAAGATGACCCCTTTCTGACTCATCAGATTCCATAAATGCTCTTTTTGTTTTTCTCCTTTACAGAATCTTTTATCAGTGATTATTGATTTAAAAGCATCAATGAGATATGTTGGCAGTAGTGTTATATGTGTATCTAATCCCGGTTCATCAAAGTATAGAATTTTGCCAATAGCATGCTGGAATTTCAGGAACACCTTGAGTTCAGCATCTGTCAGTGGTCTGATAGGGTGTTGAGTGTTAATATGTCTCAAATCATCAAATGTTATTACATTGATATCCTTTCTGATAAGATTTTCGAATTCTAATTCTAGAGGGATAAAGCATTTTGGTAAGTTCTGTCCCCATGTTGGTTGGAGTTTGGACTCTCGTATAATACTTGTTTTGATCTTTCTCATTTCTGGGTCATTTTTGTTTTTGGCATTTACGAATATTCTGTCTTCGATAACCAAATGTGACATCAGTGGGGTTCCCTGAAACATGCTCTTTACATCTCCGTATAGTTGTTCTCTCGCTGTTTCAACTTCACTCTAAAATTATGATACATCGATAATAATCATTTTCGTTTGAAATTGAAACTTAACTTAACATAAGGAATTTAAAATCAATCATTTGTTTCTAAATTTCTTACTTTTGAAATAATTCTGTCAGTTAAAGGTGATAAAACGTGCATATATTTGAAAACCAATAGAGGAGCAGCATAATAAACACGTGTCAGTAAATTAAAAGACAATGACGATAAATATGGTTTACCCAAAAAGAAAAACGAATCAAATTAGTGAGATAAAAACCGCATTCACTTTCATTGCATAATCTAAAAGTGTATATACTTACATGTTTTAACTTGTCTTTATGAGTGAAAACGATCATAATCTTGGGAAATCCATACTGGCTGCCTTTGCAGTATGTCACAATCGTGTTTATCCAGAATCGAAGGTAATCTGTAAACAAGGAAATTTAAAAGTATTATGAAAGATAGGTATTTTCAATCCTTTTGGTATTATTTCACAGCTAAAAATAAAACAATTTAGCAAAAATCATAAAAAAAAACTATACATGTGGTCATTGAAAAACAACTTTTGCAACTACAACTGACACTTCCTGTGAAAAACCTATTATTTCAATATCAAAATATGACAACATAAAATAAAACAAAACCAGGAGAGACAAAAATTAGAAGCAATTAACTTTCCAAACAATACTCAGAGGGAATTACAACGTTATGGGACACACATCTTACCGAAGTACACTGTATGTAATCATCGTCTTGATATACATTGCCTTCATTCTTATCGTCTCATGGTTGATAATAAACATCTCTACTTGCTCCTCAAAGATATATCAAAGGTCACTAAAAATAACAAATCTGGCAGGGTTTTGCAATATCACGTCAATGTACACATTCTGCCTAAATTGTTCCGATAATTAACACCAGTTAAATGTTGAACTGAAAGGTATGTGCAATCTTTCAGTCTACATTAAGACTAAATGAGTTTTGTTATTAACCTTCACTTCATAGTTAGCAGTGTCCTTTAACGACACGTTCCGCTATATAGATGATGTTCTCACACTAAATAATACAAAAGATGGTGAATATGTCGAACGAATCTATCCCATCGAACTAGAGATAAAGGATACTACAGATACAGTAAAGTCCGCCACATATCTTGACTTACATCTAGAAATTGACAATGAGGGTCGGGTGACAACAAAACTTTACGACAAAAGAGATGATTTCAACCTCCCAATTGTGAACTTTCCATTTTTATATAGCAACGTTCCAGCAGCACCTGAATACGTAGTATATATTTCCCAATTGATACGATATTCCCGGGCTTGTGTTTCCTATCATGATTTCCTTGATAGAGGATTGCTGCTCACAAGGAAGCTATTAAACCAGGAGTTCCAAATAGTGAAGTTGAAATCATCCCTTCGTAAATTTTACGGACTGCATCACGAGTTTGTTGACCGTTATGGAATAACCGTTTCGCATATGATATCGAATATGTTTCTTATGTGATAATTACAATTCTCTTCCCTTTTCACGAATGTGACCTACCGGATTTGTTATTATATAAGCAACACGACGGGTGCCACATGTGCAGCAAGTCTGAATAGAAGAAACAAAATCCTTTGTTTGATTGACATATAGATAAATCGTTAGAGTTACAAAATTATTAGTTGGTTTAAAATGTATGGTTATAGTTTTAAATGTTGTAGTGCACTTTTGTATGTGCATTACATGTATACATATATGTTTATCCTTCTTAATTTTTTTAATCTTTATGAAACAAAATATAGTAATATACAATTGTGTTCATTTATGTAAACTGTTTTACCTCTTGCTGTTTTCTGTCCACTTTTCCCTGGAAGATATTGATCAAATCGACATGGGTCATCAAGGGTCCTACTACCATCCAATACAATCAAATAGATAGCTCGATAGGACAGGAAACTTTGGTGCGTGGAGTAAAAGATATCTTGACCCCCAAAGTCCCATATTATTACGGGTGCTATATGTCTTTGATGTATTTTTTTCTTTCCTACTTTTAAAGATTGCTTTAAAATGTGTTCTTCTGTAATTGATACCTTTATCTCTTTCACTTCTTTGGAAACTCCGAAGAATCTTTTTAGTTTTGTAATTAATCTAGGATTAGTAACGGACTCTACAGACTGTGTCAACCCAGTCGTGGCTTTCTCTGCTACAGGTGATCCTGACAGTGGTTCTGTTTGTTCCTGATCGAGTGAATCGTTCCAAGACAAAATGCTTTGCTTTTTTCCATCAGAATTCAGTGGCGATCCATGATTTGGCTCATTTTCTTTTGATTCATCTTCTGTTGCAGCAATTACCACAGTTTGCTGATTTGTCATAGGTATAGCATCCATGACATCTTCCGATTGAGACTCTTCATGTGAATAAGTCAATTGATCATCTGAACATTCTAGATTACTTGCCATTGCCTTGTTGTTGTGAGGATCTCTTTGTTGGCTATCTTTACCAGACAAAATATGTATTGGTATGTCGTATTTCAAAATTTCGTTTTGTTTTTCTTCAGTAGGAATGAAATTTGGCAGTGGTCTGTCATTTTTATTATATCCTTCTTGTTCATGTAAAGATAACAGTTCATTTTGAAATGAATCTGTGTTCTTCGATACCCTCGATGGTGTATGTGAATCGAATAGGACATTTGACATTGGTATTCCTTTTAAATGATGACCATGTTGTGAGTCTGCATCATGAAGGACTTTTGGCACAGGTATTTTGTCCTGCCGATAATCTTGTCTTTCATTTGGATCTAGTGGCATATTACGAACTAGCATCATATGATCATCCTGTTGTCTGATTCGACCAAAAGAAGCTTTAGGCACTTGATTTTCGTCTTTGGAATCATATTTTGTTTTATCTAAGTCAAAAGGAACATTTTGTAATTGTGTTTCGTCTTGATGATGGCCGTGTTGTTTTTGAACTGGTGTTTCGATTTCATTTGGATCATCTTGGTGTTTGTATAGATCTAGAGAAACATTTGTGCTTTGTTTGTTGTCTGGGATACGTTTCGTTGGTTTATTGCCATGTCCATGTTCTTTTAATCTGCTTGTATCCTTTTCGGCTGGAATACGTGGCATTTTATATATATCCTTATCGATTACTTGTTGCTCGTTAAATCGAACAGAGGCACTTGCTGTCGGACTCTTTTCGTGCTTATTGGTTAAATCAGTCAACAATTCAGGTGAAAGACTGCTAACTTGAGGACCAAGTGGTTTTTGTCTTAGCGACCTGCTGATGGTTACGTCTGCTAAAGAGAAATCTGGGGGGGAAAAAAAACTTCAATATAGTGTTGTATTTGTATTTGACACAACGTTTCGAAATGTTGGGTTTGCAATACACTCATTCTCGTTTTTTGACCTGGCTATCCAACTGTGTTGATTTGAATATTTGACGTAAACAACTGATAGGTATATAACCTAGTATGAGTTCGTACTTGTCAATCGACACATGGATACAACTTTACTTAATTTAAATGTTTACTTTATATAAATTCAAATCCATGTGTAAAATTTCTTTTGCATTTTCAATAACATTACCTCCTTTTTAGTATATTGATATTTATGATATACTGTTGAGAAAGTGACTTCGTATGTTTCTCTTTTTTTGTATCTCGAGAAGCCAGTAGTAAATGAACATTAGTTGAACTGCTTATGATTCATTTAAACACATGGAGACATATTATGTATTTCGGCAGACTTTTATTTCTTGAATTATTCTATCGACGTTTTTCAGTTGTTTTCACAATCGATATTTTTGTTTGCAATTTTAATAATTAATTTAAAGTAGTAGTACAAATTTTGATCATGGACACATATTATTTGGGGTTAACATATCCTAAATCTTTGACATATTTCAATTAATAATAATTGCTATTATGTTCAACAAAAAAAAAGAAAAACATCCATCGCTCTGATTGCATAGGATATTCTGTTAATTGTTTCGACCTAACAAACCAGAAGTTTGATGTAAAAAAAAATTCAAATTCATCTTTTATGACATTGTTTTGATTATTGAAAACGTTCCACCGTACACCTAATTTGCAAATATACAGTATCATCACTATGTGTTATTGTACCATTTGACACTTATTCCATAACATATAATCATAATTGTTTAAAACAAAAGCAGTGTTATAACATATCAAATCATCATAAGCATGTACCTTGCTTGCCATTCAACCATGTATTTGTTTCTCTGTCCATATACGACAGGCCTGTATATAGACCAATCCCGTCAGTGGATTTTCGCACCCTTGTTGGTCCTTTGCCTACTAGATATCGAGCTATTGTTGTTTTTCCAGTTCCCTGTTCGCCTGCTAACATTACCCGTGATTCAAAATGTGGGTAACTTTCTTCTTCTAGTAGATGAGTGAACACTTTTGCTGCGTCTTTATCGAGAGCCCTGATTTCAGCTGGTAAACCTTTAATGATTTATAAGAATAAAAGACACTACTCAAATATCCCCAGAATGCAAAAATAATTAACCCAATATACACATTTGAATATGAATAAGATCTAGGTGTGAAATTCACATAGAAAAGTTACATATGATAGTATAGACTTGTTGATTGGTGAAGGTTTGGTATCTGATAACCCTTATATATGACTAAATGTAAATATGATAACGGCTTAAGAAAAAAATAAAACAGTTTTTCATACAAAGAATTGGGCAAATTATACCAATAATGAAAATATCACTTTCTAAATTTGCTGCATACGAATTTTTCTAGATTTACGTTCATCCGAACACTAAACCAAGGCAGTAAAAGATAATGAATGTATAAAACCATAAACACAAAGAGAGCCACGTACCAAGTAATGACATAAAAATAAATAGCCAAATGAAACTAAGGTCAACTTTGCCCTCGGGCTTCAAAATCTGTTTTTGTCGATAATTTCACAAGTTTTAAAGTGTGAATAGAAAAGTTGAGTTGTACATGATGTCATCCCGAACGCTAAAAAACCCAACATTTGTACTTCAAGGTTTTATAAGAATTTGTCCAGCAAAGAGGTTTATGACTAAAGAATACATCAAAAATAAAAATCAATATTGAAAAATAAGTATTACCAAAAAATTCTACAAAATAAACTAACATTCAAATTAAAACTTTAGTAATGCACGTGCAAACTCTTCTTAATTTTTGAATTTCATTAATTCTTTATCTCATATATATCTGCGTAGTTTTAGGTAAAATTGTCCTGGTCATCGTTTCCAATTTCATAAATTTGGTAAGGTTTAAATGTTTGAGAAACGGATGTAACAGGATTATTTGAGCTCTGGTTGATAGTTTTCTGATTGGCATCCAAACCTTATCTCCTCATTGTTATATCTTTACGAGTTTATGTAGTGAAATATATGCATACGCCTCTTGATTATTTAATTTAACTTTCAGATATATTGATGATGTTTTTTCCATAAACCACCCGAACTTTTCTGATTGGGTTCCATTAATATATCCCACAGAACTAGAACTTTAAAAAACTAGAGATTAAAGAAACAACAGACATGGCTTCCTCCACCTCATTTTTAGACTTAAATCTCGAATTTGACGTACACAGTTATCTCAGTACCAGAATCTATGACAAACGAGACGATTTTAATTTTGAAATTATATTTCCCCCACCTTGGGATATATACTTCCCAACTTATTCAATATTCAAGAGCTTGCAGCTCCTACTCAGACTTTGTAAAACGTCATCAGTGTCTGAGTAGAAAGTTGATGAACCAGGGGTATGTCAAAGAGCGTCTCGTCCTTTTTCTAAAAAAGTTTATCGGAAAGTACCAATACCTTGTTGATAAATATTCCGTATCAACTTCACAAATAATACACGATGGTCTTGATGTATAGATTCTGCGTACTGATGTTGTTTATCATCTTAACAACGTGTTTTATAGTTCTTTCGTTTGTCTTTGTTCTATTATTAATATTACTTTTACTGTTGAATGGTTTTATGTGATATACGTTTGACGTAGCTCGGTACTTATACATCTCGTCAATGTGTTTGTATTGTCTTTCATTTTTTGGTGGCGTGTTTTTTATATGCGACTTTTTGTATTTCTTTGGTTCTTATAACGTGACTCTGTACTTTAAAAGATCCCGTCAGTATGATATTGTTCTATTTTATGTCATTATGATATATTTCTATTATGAATTACAAGATATGTTTAACCATAAACGTCAAAATCATTCTATCGCGTAGTGGAATTAACTATTTGTGGGTTCTTAAAAATTCTATATATAACTTTTGGACTATTTTCAATCTCGGCCTATTTCTGAAATTTATTCTTGCATACTTTTGATTTTTTAACCCTATATGCTAACATTGCATATGTAAATTTTAAAATTATTTGTATGCACATTGAACGACAAATCTATGTGACGTATAAAATATTCTGACGTCAGACACACAAATTAATGAATGTGTTTGTAGTTTTTGTGATTTGTTAAATTGTTCCGTTTAAAATTGTTATACGATGATGACTGATGTACCCATATTTTGACTGTTTTATTTATTGTGTCTGTTTAGTTAACGCATCAATGTAAATATAACGGAATTTGAAGACTGTCATCAAAGTGAGAGGGTTAGCGCTATAAAACCAGGTTTAATCCACCATTTTTTACATTTGAAATGCCTGTACCAAGTCAGGAATATGACAGTTCTTGTCCATTCGTTTTTGATGCGTTTTGTTATTTGATTTTGCCATCTTGTAAACGACTTTCCGAATTGATTTTCCTCTAAGTTCAGTATTTTTGTGATAAAGTGTCTTTTAAAGTCCTGCGCTGAAGATGTGTAAAGTATAGCGCTAGAGATGTAAAGTCTAGCGCTGGAGATGTAAAGTCAAGCGCTGAAGATGTGAAGTCTAGCGCTGGGGATGTAAAGTCTAGCGCTGGAGATGTAAAGTCTAGCGCTTGAGATGTATAGTCAAGCGCTGGAGATCTAAAGTCTAGCACTGGAGATGTAAAGTCAAGCGCTGAAGATGTGAAGTCTAGCGCTGGGGATGTAAAGTCTAGCGCTGGAGATGTGTAAAATCTAGCGCTGGAGATATGCAAAGTCTAGCGCTGGAGATGTAAAGTCAAGTGCTGGAGATGTAAATTTTATTATTTTGGTGCCGATCGGAAATCCAAGATGGGCGCCACAGTCCATTAACATAGATTAACATAGAACCCTATGGGAAAAACATGCAAACAACGTCTACGGAGACATTGTGTGACATTTTGATTCCAGTTTATGCATGAATGATCAGATAATTGTCCTTCGTATATTTTATGATTTTAGTGCCGATCGGAAGTCCAAGATGGCCACCACTGTCGAACATAACATTGAACCCTATGGGAAAAAATGCAAACTATTTCTACTGAGAAACCGTTTTCCTTTAAACCAAGTGAACGATTACATGCTCTCTAGAGCCTCTGGTTTAGAAACCATATTACAAAATGAATCCAATATATGCATGAATGATCAAATGAAGGTTCTTAATACATTTTATGATTTTGGTGTCGACTGTAAATCAAAAAGGGGTTCCATGGTCAAACACAATTTAACATATAACCATATAGGAAAAAAATGTACAAACAACTTTTACAAAGAAACTTTGACATACCGATTCCAGTTGATGGATAAATGATCAGATAATAGTCCTTAATAATTTTAATGAATTCGGTGCTGATTGGAAAACCAAGATGGTCACCACAGACCGAATCAGTTTAACAAAGAACCATAAGGGAAAACATGTGAACTGCTCTCTTTGAGCATCCGTATGGTACAATGAATCTACTTTATGCAGGAATGATCAAATGATGGTCCTGAATTTGACAATTTTATGATTTTTATGGCAACTGCAACTCCAACATGGATTCCATGGCCAAAAATAGTTTAACATTGAACCCTATAAGAAAAACATACAAACTACTTCTTTAACCAGGTTCGCTAGAGCCTCTGGTTTAAATGCATATATCTCACAAAATTTTTGACCTGGGACCACCAAATTTTGTGCAAATGTAACTTTAGACATAAGCTTGTCAGTCGGTCACATATCGGCTGACCTTGACATCATTGTCATGGTCCAGTGACCAGGGTCAAGTTATCATGATTAGGTCAGTTTCTCAGTAACAAGGTATGGTAGGCCAATAATATTTGGAGTATGAAATTCATAGTTAGGTGTACATGTCAGTCTGACAAATGTCAACTGACCTTGACCTCACAATCAAGTTTTTGTGATAATGTCAGTTTCATCGGCAGGAACTAGGTATGCTAAGTCAATATTTGCTGTATGAATTTGTCATAAGGTGTACATGTCTGTCTAACACGTGTCGCTTAGGTCAGTTTGGCCTCATTGTCGGTGACCAGGATCAAGTTTTCGTGGTAAGGTTAGACTCTTAGTAACTAGATATGATAGGTCCATGATATGTGGTTTGCGAATGTGTTGTAAGGTACTGACTTTAAGGTCATTGTCATCGTCCAGTGACCAGGATCAAGTGTCCGTGAATAAGTCAGTTTCTCAGTAATTAGGTATGGTAGGTCAATAATATTTGGTGTGTTAATTCCTTGTAAGGTGTACATGTCGTATTTGACAGGTGTCAACTGATAATGACCTCATTCTCACAATCCATTTACTTTGGTCAAGTTTCCTTATTTTGATGCATTTAATGATCCAGTTTTGGATTTCTGATAAGCTTACATCTGAGTCTACGTCCATATTAAGGCGAGACATCTTCGTGAGTCTGTAAAAGTCAAATCCCCAATTCTTTGTGTAAAATGGAGGATTACATTCCTGTTTATGATTTTGTCTCGCTTGGATCAAAGTCACTTATGGCGAGACAAAGTGATTGTTTTTTATTGTCCCAGTATTTTATTGATCTAATAGGCAATAACACGCGTCTGTCCGCCATCCCTTTCTGTGTGTCTCCTCTGAAGTCCTTTGGCGATTGTTACATTTGGTATGGAAGATTTCTCAATGAATAGAAGAATATATTGCATTTGCGTCGTGATTCTTGTTTTTTCTTGCCAAATATCAAACTTTATCTTTTTTTTGCCAAACAAACCGTTTCCGTGCATGATTCTTCTTTGTAGTACTTTGATGGATAGGTCTGATATTTGGTATGCAAGTTTGCCCTGATGAACAGAAAAGAAACAGCTCCAATTTTTTTTGTGATTATAGGACTTTATTCAAACTTATCAGACACTGTCCAATTTAAAAACCTTTTCCGTATCTTTTGACCAATAGGTCTGATATCTGGTATGCAAGTTTGTGCTCATGAATAGAACATTTTCAGAGTAATTGTATAATTGATGTAGGTTATATCAATTTTCCTACTGTTGTTGGATTAATTAAACCAACATTTTTAACACCCTAATGATAATTATCACCCTTCCCTACGGCTATATCTACTTGCTGAGAGCAACCGTAAAAGTTGTCTCGAAATGGCACGTGCACAGAGCAGAACTTATCAAGCGAGAGCAGAACTTATCAAGCGATTCTCAAAACGTTTAAACAGTAATTACTACGTAAAAATTTACATATTTTGATCTCAATTAAAACGAAACTATTTGAATTTCCCGAATGAAACGTTCTAACAACTAGCTGGACGTCGTTCTTATCAGTTCTGCTCAACGTTGCAAAAACGAACGCTACCGTTTCCCTATACAAGTATGTAAAACACCTGTGGAAAATGAATTAGAAAGATCATTGGTCAATTTTATTAAAATGTAAAGTCATAATATGGATGATGATACAGTTGGTGAAACCAGTATTGATATGCAAAATAACATCGTGCCGCTTCCCGCCCAAAAACGTTGGGAGAATTTGATCGTTGTTAGATTTTACCCAGAAATATCGCCGATGAAGGGTGATCAACATATTATCTGAATTTTTAAGACTGAGATATTGTAAAATATCAACCCGCTCGACAGAATATAAAGCTTTGTGGCTCGTTTGCTACGCTCACTAGCCTCTAAAATACACATTCTGGCTCACGGGATGATATTTTACTATATCTAGCTGTCAAAATCCCGCTAATATATACATATACCCACTGGCGGGGACACATTTAGCTACTATGTAGCAATGCCAAGTGTTAAGGCGGTGGTTACAATGTAAACGTTTAATTAACTTGATTATCTCAGACACCTGGCCGGGACAACCATATTGGGTATGAAATGGCTTGTCAGCAAGTTGCTTTTCCCATAGCCTTGACCTCATTTTCATTGTCAAGTTGTCATGTTAAGTTTTTGGATAAGTGTTTGTAAAAAAATCAAAGTTTTGAACTATATGTCCTTAAAACCAGATGCTCTGCAGGGCACAGCTTTATATGACCGCAGAGGTTGAACCCTGAACGGTTGGGGCAAGTATGGACACAACATTCAAGCTGGATTCAGCTCTAAATTTGGATTGTGATTAAAAAGTTGACACAGCATAGGCTTCTGACACAGAATGAATGTGGTCTAATGAACTTAAAATATTTTTTTTGCCTTTTGCTGTTGAATATTAATCCTCTCAAAAAAATGTTTGAAGAAATTTTCTTTTTATTTATGAAATCTGAAATGAGAAACATTTACCCCCCCCCCCCCACCCATTTTGTTTTCACATCCCCCTTTCCCTTTTTCCAAAACTGATCTCAATTCAAACTTCTATTGGAGTTTGCAACAATAACTACTCATTTAAATACATCATAAAATATTAAAATGTAAAATAAAGTGCTTGTTATCACTGAATGGTAAAGATTGTTTTACTTTATCAGTTGGTAGTAAAAGTGAATATACATTGTATATTGTATAAAACAATGATTTAAGTTGATTCAACTACTATTCTGGACAAAGAAAGATAAATCCAATTGAAAATTTCTTGCTATTGCACAATATTGTGCAATTAGATATTTCTTGATATTGCGCAATACTGTGCAATTGAAAATATTTGCTACTGCACAATACTGTGCAATTGAAAATTTCTTGCTATTGCACATTACTGTGCAATTGAAGATTTCTTGCTATTGCTGAATACTTTGCAATTGAAAATGTCTTGCTATTGCATATTACTTAATATAATAATTTTGGATTCTGATTTGAACCAACTTGAAAACTGGGCCCATAATCAAAAATCTAAGTACATGTTTAGATTCAGCATATCAAAAAAACCCAAGAATTAAATTTTTGTTAAAATCAAACTTAGTTTAATTTTGGACCCTTTACTGTAGACCAATTTGAAAACGGGACCAAAAATTAAAATCTACATACACAGTTAGAGTTGGCATATCAAAGAGCCCCAATTATTCAATTTTTGATGAAATCAAACAAAGTTCAATGTTGGACCCTTTGGGCCCCTTATTCCTAAACTGTTGGGACCAAAACTCCCAAAATCAAACCCAACCTTCCTTTTATAGTCATAAACCTTGTGTTTAAATTTAATTGATTTCTATTTACTTATACTAAAGTTATTGTGCGAAAAAAGAATAATTCTTATTTGGGCCCCTTTTTGGTCCCTAATTCCTAAACTGTTGGGACGTCAACTCCCAAAATCAATCCCAATCTTCCTTTTGTGGTCATAAACCTTGTGTTTAAATGCCAGGGAAAGAGTATAAATAGCAGCCAATGAACGAAATAGTGGTAAATTCAAATTTCTTTGCCACATTCATATCAAGGACATATTTTTTAGAATAACCTTGTTCAAAGAGTGATTTTTAGAAAAAAAAATTGTCACAGAACCTAGAACTGAACTATATTATCTGTTGCAAGAAAAATAAAAATTATTAACTAATTCTATTTTGTTATATTCCTAAAACAAATTATGAAACATTCATTTGAAAAATACTTTGATTGATAGCTGGGCGGATATATCGAGGGTTTAATGCATCAACCACGTAACTGCAAATTTTGCAGTTTTGAGATTTATTGATTTTTTAAACACTAAAGTATTAAATAATATTCCCTAAAATTTTTAGAGCAATTGGTTATAAAATAAATTTTTATTTGACATGTTCATCAATCTATTATAAGTTTGATAACGAAAGTTTGCCAACATGAACGACTTATCTAGTATTACTATTAGAATGAACGATTTATTCTTATAATTAAATAGCTTGCACCAAGCGCCCCAACAAAATATCTAACGATAAGGTGTGTTGCATTCCTATCAACAGACAATGTTTGAAAATTCATATGCCTCAACACTGTAACAAGTACTAACTTCATATCGCAGTTGACATTTTGATTTATTTATTTCAACACCTAAAACTATTTCCCCCACAACATCAGATAATGTTTTGCAGCTGTAAAAGAAATGTGAATATCAGCAGGTTATCAAACAAGCAAGGTCAACTAAGTGTTACTGGCATGACCTCATATTAGATAATATAAACATCAACTGAGATTAAACCAAGTAATTGTTTTGGTTGATGATGGGTTTTGACATGGAATTTTGATATTCAGCAAAAAAACTGCAAATTAGAAAAAAAGGTTTGTATATTTTGTTAAAAAATAATGCATATTGAAATAATTAATTAATTTTTAATTCCATTATACTTAACTTTTACATTTTAATATACGTTTTTAATTAAAATTCATATTATTACAAAACATATTTACGGTACATTTTATTTTTATTATACCTGTTTCCTAAGAGAAAAATATTTAAAAAGATATTAAATTTAATATGTGTGTATCTTTCTTATTATAATTTCACTAGTATCAATATGCGCATGTTTTTTGCTTTTGCAGTAGCATCTATATTATTTAAGACAATTATTTAAAAAAAATGTATGCCTAGAGGTATCATTTGGTAAGTTAATACGGAAAAAGTATTATATTGAAAAATGAATCAATTAGTTAATGTAACATACAAATTAAGTATAATTTTTTAAATGCAAAAATTAATCGTAACATAGTTTTTTTCAAAGATAAATAGGCTGCATCAGTATGTAAGAAAATATATATATCTATTTACTTTTTATTTTTAAGCATTTCGAATACAAAAAAATTGTACGCGCTTATCTCATACAAAAAAAAAATATGTAATATTTAATAATTAATCTAATAATACTAGATTATGTTTTTTTGGAAAAATGTTTGAATGAAAATATCTGAATTATATTTCGTATCTGTTGTAGATATACAAAACATGGCAGACATACAGTGGTCCTCAGATGATGACTTGGAGGAAATTTTGAATGCAATTGAACTTGATGAAATAAGTGGTGACCAAAAAGTAGAAGCTGTGAGTATTGATAATACTAATAGTGTTAACAGAACTGGACAGACTGATACGGAACAGTCTGATGTCACTGTAAACCCTGATACGGAATCAATTATCCAACAGGCTGATGTCACTGTAAACCCTGATACGGAATCAACTATCCAACAGGCTGATGTCACTGTAAACCCTGATACGGAATCAACTATCCAACAGGCTGATGTCACTGTAAACCCTGACACGGAATCAACTATCCAACAGGCTAATGTCACTGTGAACACTGATACGGAATCAATTATCCAACAGGATGATGTCACTGTAAACCCTGATACGGAATCAGTTATCCAACAGGCTGATGTCACTGTGAATCCTGATACGGAATCACCTATCCAACATGCTGATGTCACTGTAAACCCTGATACGGAATCAACTATCCAACATGCTGATGTCACTGAAAACCCTGATACGGAATCAACTATCCAACAGGCTGATGTCATTGTAAACCCTGATACGGAATCAACTATCCAACAGGATGATGTCTCTGTAAACCCTGATTCGGAATCAATTATCCAACAGGCTGATGACACTGTAAACCCTTATACGGATTCAACTATCCCACAGGCTGATGTCACTGTAAACCCTGATTGGGAATCAACTGTCCAACAGGATGATGTCACTGTAGACCTTGATACAGAATCAACAATCCAACAGGCTGATGTCACTGTAAATTATGATATGGAATCAATTATCCAACAGACTAATGTCACTGTTAACTCTGATACGGAATCAACTATCCAACAGGATGATGTCACTGTAAACCCTGATACGGAATCAACTATCCAACAGGCTGGTGTCACTGTAAACCCTGATACGGAATCAACTATCCAACAGGATGATGTCACTGTAAAACCTGATTCGGAATCAACTATCCAACAGGCTAATGTCACTGTTAACACTGATACGGAATCAACTATCCAACAGGCTGATTTCACTGTAAACCCTGATACGGAATCAACTATGCAACAGACTGATGTCACTGTAAACCCTGATACGGAATCAACTATCCAACAGGATGATGTCACTGTTAACTCTGATACGGAATCAATTATCCAACAGGCTGATTCCACTGTAAACCCTGATACGGAATCAACTATCCAACAGGCTGATGTCATTGTAAATCCTGATACGGAATCAACTATCCAACAGGCTGAAGTTACTGTAAACCCTGATACGGAATCAATTATGCAACAGGCTGATGTCACTGTAAACCTTGATACGGAATCAATCATCCAACAGGCTGATGTCACTGTAAACCCTGATACGGAATCAATCATCCAACAGGATGATGTCACTGTAAACCCTGATACGGAATCAACTATCCAACAGGCTGATGTCACTGAAAACACTGATCCCTTTACCACTGAACTTGCTGATGTTATCAAATGCACAGACCTACCTAATGATCAATCAACCAACCATCAAATTAAAGAGCAAACTGACAAAAAATATAATTTATCAACGAGATGGAAGTCAAACAGGAGACGTATAAAACACCAAGATTACAATGTTTTGGCTGGAAATACAAAGAAAACATCAAATAACCAAGAATTAAGAACAGATGTAAGAAGAAACGAATTAAATAAACCAAATTTAAAATGCAAAATAAGACACAAACCGACTAAAACAAAAAACAAAACCCGACAAAGGAATCTAGGTGAAACACCAACAAAAATCGACTGTGGGGAGTCTAGTAGTGATGACAACATCCCATTAAAGACATTTTTCAGGTCACATACGCTGCCTTCTATGGTGGAAGATGATAATGAAAATGATAGATATGATGAATCAGCAAATGATAGCGGCGATTCTTACAGACCAACCAAAGACGATTACAATTCATTTGATTCCGATAACTCAGAGAACGATACACTTGAGGAAATTATAAACAAAAAATTGGCTAAGACAAACAACGGAAATAAAGACAACACTAGGAACTTGAAACGACATAAGCTAGATAAACGACTCCCTCCTAAGCCTGCTAGTAAAAAACGCAGGCTATTAAATAAGAAACCAGCTTCAACCCAAAGTCAACAGATCAGTAAAACAAACAACAAATCATCTTCATCGTTCGACAGACCAAAGGAAGATAACGAAAACAGACTAAATGAAAAAAAAACAGAAGCAATACAAGAGATGATAATGATATTTTATTAGCAAAGCAAACCAGCCTTTCGGAAAAAGAAATCTATGACAATGAGAGATGTTCTTGTGAAAAGCGACTGGATGAGTTGCTGTTACTTAATGGTCTTGACAGAATAAAGGTTCCTGGTGATGGCAATTGTTTCTTTGTATCTGCGCTATGTCACATTTCTTCAATTGAAACTTCACTGGCTTTACGAAATGTTCTGTGCGACCATATAGTCGACAATATTGATGAGTACATAGGCTATTTAACCAATACACATTGTTGTCATTCATTTGAATATGACATTGCTTGCATTGACTTTCGTACTGAAATAGAAGAACTCAGACAAGAAGGAAACTGGACTAGTCAAGCCGGAGATCTTTTGCCATTAGCACTGTCAAACTGGAGTGGACAACCTGTAAAAATTTTCTCTAGCCTTACAACAAGACCGATTACAACAATTACTCCAAGTTTAATGCTGATGGATGCACACCCTATTTTTTTGTCATATATAATGTCTGAAAATGGAAGTTTGCCTGAGCACTACGATGGCTGTTTGAAAATTGGGACAGCAGGTAGTTTAACAGCAGATGACAAAGAAAAAAGTTCACTTGCACAGAATGACATAAATCATAACCAAGAATCAAACTTCAGTGTATCTGCAATCCTACAGACCACAAATGATAGCATAAACAAACCTGCGTGTTCACACATTGAATCGGATATTGCTGTTGATGTAGAATTGGGAGAGTCCTTATTAGAAGAACTATTTGAGTCTCAGCATAACATAAGCAGCATGGAAGAAGACGTTTCTGATTTTAACTGTAGTTCACATCAGCTAGAACATACAACACCTTCAAAACAAACGCCAAAAAGAGGCAGACGTAAGGGAACACCCCTTAAAAAGAAAGCAACGTACATGACCCCTCTTAAGAAGAAATTGTCCAGAAAGAGAAAGGCAACACCTGAGGAATGGGAAAAGAACAAACGACAACGACGTAGACTATCTGGAATTGAATATACTTCACAAAGAGGAAAAGCTGTTCCAGCAAGAGCAGTCAAACCAACTAATTGCACCCGCTGCAAGTACAAATGCAACATCAAAGTAAGCGATGACGAAAGGCAAAATATTTTCAAAACCTTTTGGACTTTGAATTCATATCAAAGACAAAAAGATTTTATCATTTCACATGTAGGAGAGAAAAAAACAACTAAGAAATACATATTTGACGAAATCCTCAATGAGCCGGTGCCGGTAGCCAAAAGAAAAAGAGATATTTATAGATCATATTCCTTTGAGGTTAATGGAGATAAAAAAGTTGTTTGCAAGAAATTTTTCCTGCATACATTAAATATTGGGGAATCGTATGTCAGCAATGCCATGGAAAACCAATGTAGTGGTGTATTTGTTGGCACAGATAAACGTGGACGACATACACCACATAATAAAACCAGTGATGCTGCATTAAAAGCTGTTAGAAGTCATATAGAATCCTTTCCCGTTGTAGATGGTCACTACACGCGTAAGGATTTTAATAGAAAGTACCTTGGAGCAGAACTGAATATTTCAAGAATGTACCAATTGTACCAAGAGAAGAACAAAGACAATCTTCCAGACAATCAGATTGTCAGTCAAGCTATATACAGAAAAATATTTAATGAGGAATACAACTTCTCATTCCACATTCCAAAGAAAGACCAATGCAACATCTGTGTCAACTACCAGAAAGCAACATCTAGTGGAACGTTAACACCAGAGGAGAAACATAATTATGACAAACATATAGCTAAGAAAATAAGAGCTCGACAAGAGAAAAAAGCAGACAAAGACCATGCTAAAGAAAATTTGAATACAATGGTGGCAACATTTGACCTGCAAGCTGTTCTACAGATCCCATGTTCGCTGGTCAGTCAGATATATTATATGAGAAAATTAAACAGTTACAACTTGTCTATATACAATCTTGCAAGCAAACATGCCACTTGTTATCTTTGGTCAGAAGTTGATGTGAAATTGGAACGTGTTTGTATCTCCAGCTCATGTCACTCCAACGAAACATCAAACATGTTATTTTGTATTCTGATGCATGTGCTGGTCAGAACAGGAATCAGTTCATCGCTACTTGCCTAATGCATGCTGTTACAACACTTCCTAATATCGAAACAATTGACCACAAATTCCTAGAAAGTGGAAACACTCAGATGGAATGTGACAGTATGCATTCTGCCATTGAATTTGCAAAAAAAAAAGACCGAGATTTATGTTCCACAGCAATGGTCGACAGTAATCCGCATGGCCAGGAGGAAGGATCCATATTTGATAGTTCCTCTCACATTTGAAGATATATACGATTTCAAAGGACTCCAAAAACAGATTTTTCGGTACAGAAAGGAAGACATCAATGGAAAAAAAATCAAATGGCTGAAAATGAGATGGTTGAGATTTGAAAAGAAGGATCCAGATCATATATCCTTTAAACATAAATTTGACGATTCGTTCCGTAAAATGAGAGTTACAGAAAAGACTAGAAAAGGTCGTCCCGTAAATGTAATGGAGATACCTAAGAGATATACAGCTAAACAGACAGTATCTGCTGCTAAAAAGAAAGATTTACTGAATCTTTGTAAAACTGGTGTTATTCCAAGCGAGTACCACAGTTTCTACAAAGGATTACAATCTGACAGCAAAACTCCAGATATACTCCCAGATCCGGATTTTGAGGAAGATGAAATTGACTCCGAAAAAGAATAATGATTAAGACTGAAAACTGCATCAGTTGTCTTCAAAACAAAAACAATGTAACAATTTTGGTTTATCAGTTATAATATAACATAAACTGATATAATGAATTATGCATTTCATTTTCAATTCACGTAGCCTTAGGAAATTCATTGATTTTTGCTGTGTTATATTTTATTGTAATCAAGTACATTGGGTTTTTTTTAAAGTCTAATTGCCACAAATGTCGAAGGAAACATAAGCAAGTTTTTAATTTTGGAAGAAAAGGAGTCTTCTTAAGGGAAAGTTTAAATAAGTCGTTATTACTCTATTATTATTTTAATTTTAAAATAACTTTATTTTGTTTTATTAACAACATCCAATCTTTTTCTATTGGAACTTTTGTCTTTTCTTCTTTAAAATTCAGTGAAAACTATTTAACACAATATATTAATAATTTTTTAGTTTATAAGTAATGTGTTTTAGAAAATAATAGTTTTTCTTATAAATATAATAAAGATCATCCATTACCATAAATTCTTTAAAATAATGTAATTTTTTAAAATAAAAAAAAATAAAAATGATTGGAATAAAATTTGTCAAAAACAACAATTTTGTTCGTGAATAATAATATATATTTTAAAATTCACATTCCGTGATTATTTTATGTATAGTTTTCCCTGTAATTACATCACCTTATGTATTGTTTTCTTTCACTTAACAATGTTTAATTATATCAAGTGTTATTTTGAATTTATCACAGTATATCATTCAAAACAAATAAAAAATAATTAGTTATATTTATTCGTTTTTCAAATTCCACAATCTCTTATTGCTTGCAAATGCAATGATGCTTATCAAACAACATTTAGAATATGATATACCACACAGGCGTAAATATGTTATCACTAGTAATGACCTTGTGACACAAACATCTGCATTACATTTTAATCATTATGGAATACCTATATCCGTTAAACATTTCAAGTGCAATTATATCTTTTATCTGACAACCAATTATCATCAAATTATAAAAGGATAGTAACTAAGTCAATTTTTGCAATCTATGTTAATTTGGTACATTTCTGTAGTAAAATAGAATTTACATTTACATTCAAACTTTGTATGTCGGTTTCTGAAAAGTCACAACTTTCTAGATACGAGATTGTTGCATTAACCCATCGATATACATTGTTTTTATTTACACAGCAAGTAGATGTTGCCATGCATGCAGCCATGCTTCCAAGCAAAATATCAACAAACACCTTACCTGTTGTGATAAATTCATTCCATTCCTATTTAATCCTTACATCCATTTTATATTTCTTTCATAATTCAAAGAACCAAATACAAATGAAATAAATATGCAGCTAATTACATATAATATATAATTACAGTCATAATATTGAATTTTATCCAGTCAAAATCATTTTCCCTCCAAAACTGTGTTACATAGAGAACAAAGGATTTCGATATGATTAATAAAAAAATCCTGCAGGAGAATACAAAAAAACTATTCCCACATGTGTCCCATATATGGAAACCCACCAGGATTAGGAAACCAACAACGCACAAGTGTCACAACACATTTTGGCATAATGTCTCTCTTGTGCCAGTCAAATCTTTGGCTTCTATGGTCCCTGGTCATGGCATCTGCTTTCATAAGCATAAATCTATAATCATTCCAGGCACCACGATGGAGAAGCATAGTCCAAAATCTTTTGTAATGTTCCTTTCTCAAACTGGAGTTTCTTTGATGGGCTACTTCTGACTGACCATGCCACCACATTTGTCTGTTTTGATCATCAGTAATGCATGGCCTACAAAAGCAATATCTGCATTCTTCTTTGGACGGGTCTTGCTGTATAACAAATCCAGGCTGGTCATTGTCTTCATCATCTTCATCTTCATCATTATTGTCTGTTTGAGTACTCTGTTCTGTAGTCATCTGTAGATTTTGTGCATTCCCGCCATTTTCAATAGCAACAGCAGAGTCATCAAGAATTTTAATTTCCCAATCATTATGCCCAAACAAATGTTTTATGGTTTCTAATTGAAGATCACTTAATTCCATAGTAACATTCTTATCACTCATTTTTAGGATTATTTAGAAAGCACAAAAACAAAATATTTATACTGACTTCAAAGATAATCTGGTCTGGATTTTATCACCAGGTTATGTGTAAAGTCCAGAGGCAATTAGGGGATTACATGTAGTTATTCATTTAGCAAGAAATGAAATACTATTTTTTTTACAACAAATCACAGAAATTAAAAAAAAATAATAATTTATTGAAAAAGCCATGTAATGATCAAAGAAATTTGCATAAATCACTTTAATTTTATGTAAAAATTAATTATCATGAACCCTTGAGACACATTTTTCTTAGTTGAGACTGAATATCATGAAACATAATCTCCTAATTATTTCATATCCAATTTCTGCTCATTTCTTCAGTTTCTTTCATGGTCAGTCGTGGCTACTTAAAAACAAGATTCTTCACGAAAACGTCCACCCAATTTTAGAATAGAAATTCCTGGTGACGAAACTGTCAAAAGTAGAATTTTGGAAAAACTTCAAAAAGTAAAGGGTTATTTGACTTCAACTTTGAATAAGCCAGTTAACAATAGTTTAATTATAGAGGAACTTTTAGAATTTTGGATTAAACAACAACTTGGAAGTGACAATTTGAAAGAACTTCATCCTTTTCCATCCACGTATTCCCAAACAAGTAGCCAGGATGTAGACCAAGGACTGTTTGTTACTGCAGAAAAATCTTTGGACACATAAGGAGAACTCTTTGAGGCACATACCAGTATTTGTAATGGAAAGCTAAAAGTATTGAAAAAAAACTATGAAAGGACATTTAGCATCTGTAAGACTGATGTGTACCAAGGAGAAATCACATTCCTATCTATGGTCGTCATCATCTTACCTTCCGAATGATGAGTTCTTGGTCAATCACAGGATTTGTCATGCATTTTATAGCAGTGGACTTTTGCCAGTACATTACACTAGATTTGTTAATGAGGCAGGAATTGGCTGCATAACTAAAGAGTGAAGATCAAAATTCTTTAGAAAATGCTGAAAATGAAAGTGTTCAATCAGTTGACAATGCCATAAATGATGAAATTTCTTCATATGACGACCTAGATGGCGTCAACATCATGACAGATGCTAGACACGGTTGGCGGAAAAATGCGAAAGATACTTCAGTTGTAGCATTAGGAGACAAAAATCACAAAGTGATGGACTGTGAACATATTACAAAGTCACAGGATAAAGTTGCCCAACGACATGAAAGACTTGGAACACAAATAATTTATGACAATTTGGAGAATAAAAATGTGTCCATAAAAATTCATGCACATGATAGAAATTTGGCTGTAAATAAATTTGTGAGGGACACTCAATTTACTGTCAATCAGAATGACTTATGGCATGCTGTCAAGGCTGTAAAAAAAGCTGTCACCAAGATTTCCAAAGGTACCAAACATTCAGAGGGTATAAGTTGGAGTGTACAGCTAGGAGATAAAGTTGAACCCATAGCAACACACATTAACTGGGCTGTCCGTAACTGTGAGCAAAATTCTCTAAAACTGAAGGAAAGTTTGGGTAACATTGTTAACCATTATTGTGATAACCATGAAAATTGTCATCATTCATCAAGGTGCAGATTTGATTCAAACTATGAACCATTTAGGACTGTACTTACAAATTTAAAAGCCAGAAAAATGTTGTAGATTGCTATAAAAAGTTCAACTATTTATAAATATCCTCAAGATTACATTCTTGCTAAAGACACATTTTATGTTGAAAGTTTCAATAATGTTGTGAACATATTTCAAGACAAAAGAATTTGCTTTGGTGATGATCAATATAAATTGAGATCAAATTTGGCAGTATGCCATTGGAATGAGAATGTGGACAAAGGCTTTACATCAGTGTGGAAATCAAGTAATCCCAATGCACCAGCTTCACAGAAAGGAAAGAAAATTTACAAAAAACTAACATATAATAATAGGATAAACATTTGGAACCGCTACATTTCTAGTTTCTATTAAAAACAGAATAATTACACTAATGCATTGAATGTACAAGTGTTAACTATTATCATTCAAATATTTTTTATCATCATAATCTTGTTATTTGTTAGTTATTAGTTTTAGTCTGGATTATAAATTTCTACACAAAGGTAAATTCCACATGTGTTTGTTTTCTTTAACCATGCTGACTTTTATAAATAATTGATAAGATAGTTAGGCCCCTCCCATTTCCTTATTGGCTTACTTGCTCTCCAACCGGATTTCTATTTAGGTCAGCCCTGGCCTTCAAATTTAATTGATTTCTATTCACTTATACTAAAGTTATTGTGCGAAAACCAAGAATAATGCTATTTGGGCCCTTTTTTTGGCCCCTAATTCATAAACTGTTGGAACTAAAACTCCCAAAATCAATCCCAACCTTCCTTTTGTGGTCATAAACCTTGTGTTAAAATTTCATAGATTTGTATTCACTTTTACTTAAGTTAGAATGCAAAAACTAAAAGTATTCGGACGACGACGACGACGACGCAAACGACGACGCCAACGTGATTCCAATATACGACCAATTTTTTTTTTCAATTTTTGCGGTCGTATAAAAAAGTTAAAAACATATTTCTAGCGATAGACTTTACATCTCCAGCGCTTGACTTTACATCTTCAATGTTACACTTTATATCTTCAGCGCTAGACTTTACATCTTCAGTGCTGGACGTTACATCTCCAGCGCTTGATTTTACATCTCCAGCGCTTGACTTTAGATCTCCAGCGCTGGACTTTACATCTCCAGCGCTAGACTTTACATCTCAAGCGTTTGATTTTACATCTCCAACGCTTGACTCTAGATCTCCAGCGCTAGACTTTGCACTTCTCCAGCGCAAAACTTTACATCTTTAGCGCTAGACTTTACATCTCCAGCGCTTGATTTTACCTCTCCAGCGCTTGATTTTACCTCTTTAGCGCTAGACTTTACATCTCCAGCGCTTGACTTTACATCTCCAGCACTTGACTTTACATATCCAGCGCCAGACTTTACATCTCCAGCGCTTGATTTTACATCTCCAGCGCTTGACTTTAGATCTCCAGCGCTGGACTTTACATCTCCAGCGCTAGACTTTACATCTCCAGCGCTTGATTTTACATCTCCAGCGCTTGACTTTAGATCTCCAGCGCTGGACTTTACATCTCCAGCGCTAGACTTTACATCTCGAACGCTTGATTTTACATCTCCAGCGCTTGATTTTACATCTTTAGCGCTAGACTTTACATCTCCAGCGCTTGATTTTACATCTCCAGCGCTTGACTTTACATCTCCAGCGCTAGACTTTGCATATCTCCAGTGCTAGACTTTAAATCTTCAGCGCTGGACTTTACATCTCCAGCGCAAGACTTTACATCTCTAGCGCTAGACTTTACATCTCCAGCGCTTGATTTTACCTCTCCAGCGCTTGATTTTACCTCTTCAGCGCTAGACTTTACATCTCCAGCGCAGGACTTTAAAAGACACTTTATAATATGTGTGAGACCAACATGGCTCCGTAGATTTAAAGAGTAGGAATCAATGTCGTTTGTTTGATCTTTCATGGCACCCTCTACTTTGATGTGTTTACGACAAGAAAACTAACATATGCATTTCTGTTATACATTTATTTTACACCGGAACACAAAAGACGTTTCTCAAAATCTGCAATTGTTTTTTTCTGACAAGCTCTTATCTTATATTCTATATTTGAAACAAAGTAACAATTTGTAATAGCATATGATACAGTTGGGTGCAGACCAAGCATTACATAAAGTAAACGCAAGTTAATGCGGCGTGCACATATTTCGTTAGTTGACTTTAAATTTCGCGTTTACTAGTAAACGCCCGTTTACTTCATTTACGTTAACGCGGTCGAAATGGACATTTATAATGTCTACTCGAGTAAACGCGCGTTTACTCTGTGTCCGTTTAGTCAGTAGTAAACGGCCGTTTACTTCAGATTTCACTAGTTTAATTTTACGTGCACGTAAAAGTAAACGGGCGTTTTCTACAGATTTCTTAATTGTATTTTTACATGCACTTGAGAGTAAACGCGCGTTTACTTTTCGCGTTAATTAATTGTGTATATTATAAAATAATTGTCGGATGCATTTGTACATTTATTTACGTTGTTGAAATGACTTAATATTTTACGTATATGAGTTTTGAACCTTAACAATCAAAAATACTTTTTATTAGAAATATAAACATTTATTAATTGCAATAAAAGTCAGTTCCAAAAACTTTCAACAGCGGATTTTCTATTTTTCTGTTCAAAATTTACATGTACAAATATCGACTCACAATTAAACTGGCATATTTAAAAAAAAAATTCAATAAATTAATTAAAGAAGTGTCATTTCATTAAATGCAATCGTCAATATGTTGATCGAAAATGGACAGATAGATATTTTGATGTACCTTATCATGTGATATATTAGGTCAGTGTATCAAGGATACGAGTACAATCTACGTTAACGAGCGTTTACTACAAACAGTAAACGGGCGTTTACTTTTTTTTTTACAAAAATAGAAGATACGCCTTTTTCGCGTTAACGCGACGAAACGAGAAAGTAAACGCCCGTTTACTCTTTACAAAATTAGAAGACACGCGGTTTTCGCGTTAACGCGGAGGTAAACGCGAAAGTAAACGCCCGTTTACTATTTATGTCTACTAAAATTTCGTAGTTAACGCAGAGTTAACGCGGCGTTTACATGAAGTGCACGCGAGTAAACGCAGCGTCAACTTTTTAGGCCCGTTTACATGTAATGCTTGGTCTGCACCCAACTGTACCTGTATCATGCCGTATGTCAATTTTAAATCATAACATACAAAGACTCATGGATATATACTGTTAATAGATGAATCATTTCAAAATATTTCATGATAAATAACCAACAGACGATAGTAAACTCTCAGTTGCACTGAAAAAAATTGTGCCGTATCAAGCAAGACTTTTTAAGTCTTTTTTGTTGACAATCAAGATTTTGCCATTAACAAAGATCAAAGTCAGAGATCATCTTCACTGGATCTTGACACTTCATATATCTGTTCTTATCAAGTGCCAATTAGCAAAGCCTATGTCAATGCATTGATAAAAGATGTCACGGAAATAAAATGCAAACACATCTATTATCTTAACATACAGTTCAAAAGTCAAAGCCAGATACAGATCATGGAAATATGACTACCCTGCCTTATAGTAATATAACTTCAGATCAAATATTGCAAACACTTGTCAAAAAATAAAGTAGAAATATTCCGGGTAAGGTTGTTTATGTAAACCAAGGAAATACGAAACCAAACTAACACATATGTCATGCCGCTTTGTTTAAAAGAGGGACGAAAGATACCAAAGAGTCATTCAAACTCATAAATCGAAAATAAATTAACAACGCTATGGCTAAAAATAGAAAAAGGAGAAACATTTGCACAAATAATAATACTATGTCTATTCTATAATTGTGTTTTATATAGTGGTTATACTGATTTATGTAACTATAATTAAAAAAGTCCGTGAATAGACTGAACTAAACAATCAGCATAATACGACATTAATATTGGATCATATGGAAAGCAAGCACGATTTCATACGTCTTGACAACGATTTAGCAATATAAAGCATGTAAATAGTAGTTACTAACATAAAAAGACGATAAATATAATTAATAATCAATATGATTGAAGTGGTACAGGTAAATACGGATATTATGCGTATGGGATTAAACGAACACTTAACGCCTGTAGTACTAACGATACGTTTAGCAAGGTCGTTTACATCCGTAGCTGTTTTAATCAGTGCATTGAATTGCATCTTTATATTCTTGAATGAGTTATTCACATGGAACTGATCAACATGTTCATTTCAGGAGATAGAAACTATAATTACAAACATTTTCATCTCTAAATCAAAACAAAACAGTCCGAATTATAAGTTGAAGAAGAACAAACTACAGATAGAAAACAAAGAAAAAAAGGAAAAATGATATAAAAACACAAACACAGAAGCTTAAGTCTATTAAGCATCAACTGAAATTAGACACAAATTTTAACTAAAGAAATATGAAACGAAAAAGTAATCATATTAGGAGGTACGTTCCTTGTAGCTAAAATCATTTATTCTACCCTTTTTTTTAATATTTAGCTGCATAAGGAGTTTACTTACCTAAGCTATAATACTGAAACAAAACAAAATGACAAAAAAAGTTAAATTCTACTATTTGTAAAGTCATGTGATCTTTGTTGCAACAAATATAGCACAAACTTGTCAAAGTAAATTGTACGGTATCATAATTGCTCATAGGTCCTGGTTTCAGTATAATCTATCTTCTCAAATGATTAATGATGGTCTTCAAGTAAATATTCTAGGTACTGACGTTGCTTATTATCTTTATTCCATGTGAAAGATTTGACCAATTGCATATGTGTGTTTTGCTCACACGTGGTTGTCAATATATTGGAAAATATGAGACTGTCAAACAAGTGAGAGGTTTTCGAAGCTACATAACCAGATGTAATCAACCATTTTATACACAAGGAAGTGTCTGTACCATGTCAGGTATATGACAATTGTTTTCCCATTCGCTAGATGTAATTGAAATTCAGATTTTACCCTTATATAATGGACTTTCCATTTTGAACTTCCTTCGAGTTCGGTAGCTTCGTTATTTGACTTTTTACATCATACCCTTTTATCCTATGATAGTATAATTCGTAAAACATATTACCTAACACATAAACATCATGGCCACTAAACAAAGGATAAGTAAGACAAAGCAATATACATATTTTACTCTTAATGCCCTTTCTTTAGATGAGTTCTCATCACAGGCAGAAATGTTAAAACCAGAAGAGGGATAAATGTATCGTCTTAAACAAACAATATAATTGGTACTACGCTTCTAAATTTTCTGTGACTAACACATGTTTCGAACAGCGGTATACTACTGTTGGCTTTATGTTACTCAAGGTAGTCAACTTGCAGACAGAAGTAAAAGAATGTATTGAGATTGACCTGTGTTTAAACATTTACATTGACATGTTCGTTCAGACAAACAACTTGAAAACCATTCTGCATGGACTATGTGCAAAACTTGATCTTACAATGCTTCCTCCACACAATGAGCGTAAATTTAGCAAATTTACAAAACGTGAAAACAGAGTATGATATATTAGTATTTTTACATTTAATTTACCTGATAACACTATGACCAAAATACAAGTAAAATAAAAGAAGACGTATAGTACACAAGAGATCCAATTAAACGGAAAAACTATCATCTGGTCAGTTGTAATTAGTCGTTATTTGCATGAACGATCGACCCGTGTTCCTTTCCTGAATTTGTATCTTGAAACACATCAAATAGTGTTTAACTAAATTACAGGAGAGTATATATTAGAGATCTTTATTTCGTAGTCAATATTTTAATTATTTTCTTTTGTATTCATATAATAGAGCTTTTTCCCCATTTTTCTAATCTTTTCTTAAGTATTCTAGTATGTGTCCAATACATATATTTATACAACCAGTGATAACCAAACAAGTGATCAGCAATAATATGCCTGAAACTATTTCATACGCATGAAATATACAATTCAGAAAACCAAATGTAGATTTAGTTCTCTTTTGCTTATTTTCTAAAGAAAATGTTAGATTACAACATGACTCATCAAAATGCAGTATTTTAAATACATAAGTTTGATTGTGGTGATATGATAATTATGTATAAATGGAACAATTTGACAAATTTACCTTTAATAGGTCTTGCATGGATTGTTTCGTTTGGTTATCTTTTTCTATACTCCTATGCCGTGCCTCAAAAACATCGATGGCTGTCTTATTATCCTGAAATAGAATAAGACACTATTACCTGATTATTGTGTAAAAATCCCATGGTAAAGATATATATGTGTGCACGTAATACACTACTATGGCTATGTATTGACAAAACAGGAATTAGGGTAAACTTTCTGTTTTCTAAGAAGGGCACCTGTAGGTTTTCACTAAGTATGTTTAATATCAAACTGGCATTGTGGGCCCTCCATAAACATAGAAGACAAGTAGTTTACCCAAATTAATTTGAATGTAATTTACTGCAAACCAATTTATTTTCGCGAGTGATTTATTTTCGTGATTTTAGCGTTTAGAAATATAACGCGAATATAAATCGTTGCGAATATTTTAATTTGTTTCTTTCCTTATCAAAGTACATCAAGTAAATTTGAAAATCGCGAAAAATAAAGAAGACTAACAAATATAAAACGCAAACTAAAGTATTCGCGAAAATTAGTTGGTTTACAATACGTCTTTATATTAACTAATTTTCTGCATTACATAATCAAAAGGGAGATTTCAGGCAGGTCTTTTCATCGACCTGTGTCCTTTTATCTAGATGTTTCGACTTTTATTTTTTAGCTGAAAAGTAAATATTATGCCCCCGAACTTATCGAAGATGATATTAATTTAGCAAATCCTTTCGATACGATCTGTATATAATTAAAAAAAAAAGTCTTAAAGAACATCATAGACATTGAACGACCAGGGTGTCTCATCGCCATTTTAGAGGTCTTCAGTAGGTTTTTACTATATATTTTGACTATTAAACTAGCACTTTGCGCCCTCCGTAACCATGACAGACAAGACCCTTTTTGTATTTATGTTTACAATAGTCAATGTTATATTATTAGAGTGATCGTTTGTTTTGTTTATTAAGAAATGTGATGTATAAAAATAAGCTGTATTTGGGAAAACTTTTAGAATTGTTTTGTCCTCAATGCTCTCCAACTTCGTACTTTATTTGGCCTTTGAATATTTTTGATTCGAGCATCACTGCTGAGTCTTTTGTAGACGAAACGCATCTGGCGTAATTATAAAATTGCAATCCTTGTATCTATGGTGAGTTAATTTACAACCACTTGGTCGATGTCACTGCTTGTGGAGATATATTTCCCCAAAGGCATCACCAGCCTAGAAGACAGCGGTTGACTTGAGTTATCATTGTCATGTTCATAATCATAAATTAACTGTTAACAGAATTTTCGGGATACTAAGGCTTTTCTAAATCAGGAATAGATTACCTTAGCTGTGTTTTGCAAAACTTTGAGGAATTTTTGGTCCTCAATGCTTTTCAACTTCGTACTTTTTTAGCCCTTTTTACTTTTTATTCAAGCGTCACGGATGAATCTTTTGTAGACGATATGCGCGCCTGGCGTAAATATAAAATTTCAATCCAGGTATTTATGATGAGTTTATATATATCTTTGACTGCATTTTATTAAAATATATTTCATAAAATTAATGTGTGATTTACATAAGAGTTGATTTTTGACAATGACACTTTATGAGAGCTTGGGGTATTTTAAAGCTGTTTACTACAAATACTTTTACTTCCTGTTTTACTATGAATATCATGCTGTTAAAGTTAATGAGTATTAACATTTCTGTCCTTTTCAAATAAGAAATTTTAATATCGAAACGACTGCTAACAGCCGGTTTGATATGGAATATCAAACAACGAACAACGAACCGGTCGCTAACTTCAGACCCATTTATGAATGCATCTCACAGTATATGATATTTAGCATGACTATGAATAATTAAAACAGGTTCAAGTGGATTCTGTCATTTTAATTGACAAACATGCATAAAGTGCATCAATTCAACAGTAAGGAGAACGATATGGAGATACGATACCACCCCGACTTTTGATTGAATGGAAAAACGCAGATGAAAGAATGGAAGCTATGTGTTTTCTAGAATACTCTAAGGACATCAAACGGCTAATGATTTAATTACCGTCTTACTTTCATGATCGATGGAGAAATGCGAACAAAGGTAAAGCAAAAGTCAGTGACATTCACACACTTGGTAAAGTTTATGAAATAGGAAGCTAAAAAGTCAAATTAAAAACCGTTATTAACATTAAATGACATTGTTTTGGTTAAAACAGGACAATTAACTGTAGATTGCGAGACTGGTGTCTTATTCGTAATATAAAACATCGAATTTTACTTGACGGTATATAGGAATATTCAATCTTCTACAACTATTAAAAACAAGATTCTGAAACAGAGAAAAAGTTTAACAGAAGATGAATGGAAGACCATCGCATACACAAGCTATTTCCCACATATACTTACGGCCAAACAGGGGCCGGAGATAAGTCAAATGTGATAACTTTAATACCAGAAGGGATAAACAACAAAGCAGCATAATAAAAAAGAAGATGCGGTAATATATTCAACGAGACAACTATCAACAAACGTTCAAGTCATGTAAAAATAAGTCCTACATTAATTTACAAAACCCATCCCATAAAGTCAGCTAAAAGGGCCTCGACAGAAAAATATGGAAAATTCAAATGAGAAATCTAGCGACCGAATTTATAACAATAAATCTACGAAAAAAATAAGTCTGATTTGCGTGAACCAACGACAACCACTGAACTACAAGCTGCATAATTACATAGTACAAACACGTACATAATGTGGCGTTGTTAGGCTCATCTTTCACCCTAACCATGGACAGTGGTGTTCAGCAGAACACAAGCACTATATTTTTTTTTAAAGCATGACCTGTTGCAATGCCAACATTATGTTATCGACAGCTTAAAGTACCGTGGAAGTGCTGATATGTATGACAACAGTATGTCGCTTTGTTTTAATAACTGATACTGCATAACATATTTAAACCAATATATACAATTTTCAAAGATTTAATTACAGTTTTGAATTGGGAACCATTTGAAATAAGTGTAATTAAAGAATTGATAGTTTAACCTGGATCGTATATAAAGTGGTGAGGTAGGTAACAATTTCACCGTTAAATTAAGAATGTGTCAACTAAGGCCGTGTTCACATCAAACTCTGTGTACAGTAAACATGTTTACATTTGGTTTAATGTAATGCACACTAGTTTCACATTAAAGTTGTTCACATCTATAGACCTTGTTTAGCTACCTGACTGTACATTAGATTTGTTCACACTTGTAAACTATATGTCATTTAAATGTTCATTACGTAGAACAGAATTAAAATTTTCCAATAACTTTTCTAGCATTTAGGGAAACGACCATTTGACTTTAAAAAAATGGGGGGGGTGAATTTTGACCACAATTTGATTTAAAAACATGGGGTCATACAGAAGATAAGAATGAACAAATGTTCTGAATCCAAAGTTTGCCCATACATTATAGTGCCAAATTTTGAATTGGTACCATAGAAAAAAAAATAAATATTAACTTTCGCCCGAGAAAAAAATCTGACTCAGATGTCTCGATTACGCATTGAAAACGTAGGCTGCATCAGCTTGCTTACAGACCAGACTAGAATTGCGATGTTAAGGATCACTACATTTGTATCTGTTCTGTTTGTTTCAAATGGTATTTTTTCTCCAAGGAGTATTTAGGCAGCAACCATTTGATTTTCTGGTGGAGTGGGGGATGGGGGCTATGGATTTTTTTCTGGACATTTTGTTTATCGCCTTCGGCGAAAGACAATCTATTCCGAAACATTTTTTGTTCTTTCAATTTTAGCATAAAATGTAGTGGCAGCTCAGGGTGAAACAAACAATTTTTTTTCTCAGGGTCAAAAACAAATTTTATTTTACTCCAAAAATTGGAAACAAACTTTTTTTTCCAAAACAAATCCATAGCCCTCCCCCCCCCCCCCCCCCCCGAACATCAAATGGTTGCTGCCTTAGCAAAAGGAGGGGGTTATGGTGTTTCTAACTGTATTTTAACGGACTGAGTGTGTACGTCCAGTCGATTCGGAAAGACCTTTTCAAATGAATTATGTGTTCGGCAATGATGATGGATGAGTCTTGTTTGTCTTGATAAGGGGTTAATAAGGCTAGTTAAAAAAAATTATAACAAATAAATATATCAAGTTTAGACAAATATTTCTTCAAAGAACTTTATTAATAAGTGTTATTAGTATCAATTTTATATAAAAATCGCTTCTTTTTTTAAATATACATGGGAAAATTAAAGTTCTGAATGCCTAGTTTAGTGTACACTTAACCTACACAAGGCCTACATCGACTGTTGACTGTAGACAAAACATGATTTACACTACATGTAAACATTGAGTTTTATTAATGAGAACGTAATTATGTTTAGTTTATGTGTGAGTTACACTAACACAACATCGAGTTTAGGTCAATGTGAACACGACCTAAGTAGTGTTGAATGTGTACCTTAAGTTTTCCGTTTTTGATTTCAGGTCTTCTTATAGCTGACAATGCGGTATAGGTTTTGCTAAATTGTTGAAGGCTGTATGGTGCCTTATATCTGTTAATTTCAAATTCATTTGGTCACTTGTGGTGAGTTGTCTCATTAAAAATCCAACCACATCTTCTTTTTTATTTTCCGTCTGAAATATGTTTTACAGGTATAATTATACTTGCAAACCAACTCTTTGTGTCTATGGAAGTATTTAAAAAAAACTAAGGTAAAGAAATCCCTGACTAGTAATATACATGTAATAATATATTCAAATATAGCGCATATAAACTCATCATAGATACCAGGATTACAATTTTATATTTACGCCATGGCTAGACGCGCGTTTCGTCTACAAAAGACTCATCAGTGACGCTCGAATCAAATAATGTTTACAGGGCCAAATAAAGTACGAAGTTGAAAAGCATTGAGGACCAAACATTGCTTAAAGTTTGGCCAAAAACAGTTAAAGCATATGAATTTTCCATTCTAGAATCTAACTTTTTTACGAAATTCCATAGAAAAGTAGCACTGTTTAAGCCGTTAAAGGAGTTTATTTAGGAAAGTGCATCGCCTATATTCAAAGAAGTGCAACATAAAGAATATTTCTAAACTCATTAAGCTGGATTCATTCATAGACAATGATTTGTTAAAAGTAGGGAGAAGGTAAGAGCATGCTGATTTATTGTATGATATGAAAAATTCAATAATATTACCAAAGACCCAAGCATTTCAAAGTTGATCATTTAAGACATTAACCGTTCAGTCGGACATAATAGTAAAAACTCAAATCTGGCAGAATTTACGCAAATATATTGGATTATACGTGCATATTCTAATGAAAGAAGTTTCGTGAACAATATGGAGTCATTTTTACTTGTCTTTCTATCCGTGCCGTTCACGTGAAAATTTTAGTATATAAATAGTTTTTTTTATATAAGTTCTGACTGTGTCATGGTTTTGGTATCGTAAAATTTCGTTATAGTTCCATGTTCAGATTATGATCAGATTTAATACCAAACGATATACTTGTAACACTTTCAATTGGGTGCATCCCCCAAAACGTGTTTATTGTGTGCAAAAAGCGTGTTCTTCGAGTTGTATATAACACTTGATCGAGTCCACTACACCGATCATCTCAAATTGGCGCTAATGTGTCCTCTGCGACTACACGAACGTCAACGCCAAATTTAATGATGAAGTCGGTTCAAAGACAAGAAACGGATGAAAACCTCTAGGGTACTAGAACATAGAAATGCAGATGTGTTTAGAATACGGAACTAAACCAAGAATATAAAAAAAATGGTGACCTCGTTAAATTGACATGTCATAGAATGAAGAATGATAGAATATTACAAAACACACGAATCCAGTAAGAATCTTAATATTTGCATATTGATGACGAACATGACAATTTAAAATGAAAAAAAAACTATTTGAAGACGAAACGCGCGTCTAGCGTTTATTTAAAATGTTAATCCTGGTATCTATAATAATTTTATCTATTAAGGCATTACTCATAAAAGAATGTGTGAATGGGAATTTCTTCTAGTCTGTATTTGTTTAATGTTTAAGTATTTGTTCTCACTTTATTTATTTTTTACCGATTATTTCCTATTTTTGTTGAAGCAACCAGTTATTATTTTATTTCTATATAAAAACAACAAATTATTCTATCGTTGTTAATTCTGTTGACCATTTTCTATATTTTGTGTTATTCGTTGTCCCTTTATGATCTATTCTGTCAACCCTTTCTGGAACCTAATACAGTTTTGAGCTTGATTTCATTATTCACTTGATATTGTGTTTACAGAGATATTTTAAGAGAGCTGATATCACAATAGCTTGGGCATAACGAAAAAGGAAATGTTTATGTGTCATTTAGAAGCTAGAAAGGTTTAGTAGTTCATTAACGATAGACACGTTCTTGAGTGTAACATATTTACCAAAAACTAAATTAAACAAAATAGGAACAGAACCTGCTATTCAAACATTTTATGAAGTATCAAATGATTGTCAAAATTTTAACGATTAAGTCATAATGCTTAAAATTAAAGTGTTCTAATTTATTTAATGTCATAGATAAAAGTTGGGTTATTATTTAGTATTCGAATCCTAATAATATGCATTGAACATTATTTGAAGTTGAAAGTTTTTAATAACTAATAACTTACTGCATTATATATAAAGCATAGTGGGTCGATTTGTTTAGAGCGCTGGACAGAGAACAGTTGGTGTTGCTGCGATGTTATTAATTATTGTGCTGAATTTGAGACAAAGTGTATATAAACTATGGTGTCAGTCATTTGTCACCACATATAATACAATCGAACATGTCTGTTGTAAAGTTGTACCATATTTTAAAAAACGTTCACCCGAGGTTTGTTGGGGGTTTGTGTTTTTCAGTCTTTTTCAGTTGTTTTGTGATCTTTCCTTTTTTCCCCTTTCTAGTATCTTTCGCCTCTCGTTTATATGATGAAACTACAATTTGATTTTACGGAATGGTAGGTAAACATATCACAAAAAGAGGGTCTGCAAAGTAACCCAACACTTTGCCACTAATCAACATGTTCTGTGTTGAAATCCTAGGTATGCACCTCAAGGAACGACATTACACGACTCACGAAAGCGTTTTCAGTATAACATCAAAACAGTTAGTGTTGCTTCAAAGTCTCTGCACCATGGTACGATTCTGCTAAGGAAAGAACATAAATTTGATAAGCTATGGCAAATTTGAGATTCTCACATTATTGGGATAAATTTGAGCAGAAGAGTATATATATATATAACCCAATTGTAAATTCATAATAGTGTAAATATAAAATAACACTTATTATAAAAGTACAAATAAAGTCATATGTCTATCTACCAACCGGGTTCATGGATGTGTATCACTGCGTAACGAAAGTGGCCTCCATTTGTGACTAGCTTCACAAAATGCTAAACTAAGAAAGAGCAACAACGGTAACTAAATGTGACTTGTTAGGTTCGGGGCCATCAGAATCCCGACTCCGTGTGCGGGATTGTAGTTTTGCGGTGCTGACGTTGGACTGTTTCTGCTCTTTGGTCGGGTTGTTTTTTCTTTGGCATTTACCTCGCTTCCGTTTTTATTTTTTTTTAAACTCAGAAAAAAAGTACGATGACAAGTGTTCATCCGGATGTTTTTTTTAATTAGGGTTGATAAAATACAAAATTTACAGAAGCAATTTAGTAATATATATTCTTAAGTGTAGCTGAAAAACATTTGGGAAGTTTGATTCATCAATGCTCTTCAAATTCGTAACTTTTTAACTTGATTTATTTGAACATCGCCGACAAGTCTTGTTTTGACGAAACGCGCATCTGGGTACATAATTTCAATCATGGTATTGATGATCAGTTTATGTATTAATAAGGGTTCACTATGGGTCAACACTAAATAAAGGCAACAGTAGTATACCGCTGTTCAAAACTCATAAATCCATGGACAAAAAACAAAATCGGGGTAACAAACTAAAACTGAGGGAAACTAAACCGGTTCATTATATGATATGGGTTTGAGATTGTTACAAGAGTTTCTGCGGATCTATCTTTTTATTTTGTGCGGTAATATGAAAATTAAAGATTTAGGTAATTGAAATAAAAATATTTTTTATAGTCAATTTTAATATAAGGAGGAGACGCCAAATATTTATAACAATGCATGTTCATTATGCACAGAATGCGTGATCCGTATTCGGAGATTACCCAAACCAGGTTATTTTAAGAAATGTAAACGAGGTACCAACTTCTTACAACTCGTCGTCGGAAAATGGGAAACGAATTATTATTTTATATTCTAATTTGATTATTATAGATACAGTTTTCACCATTTATAACAATAATCATAATACAGATATCTTTACTTTCAATGTATTAAAAAGATCTCGGGATTTTTTTTAGGTAACATGCATGATTCAGTAGCTAAAAGTGATTTTCAAATCTCTCAAATACCCACTTGGAGTTTGTTTATATATTTCAATTTTAATGCAATCAAACAGATTTAAATGAAAACATTTTCTTAAGGATTTTTTAGTTGTTACGAGAATAATAAGTTGCTTTTCTGTCTGAAGCTTTCTATTTTTTAGTTGTAGTTTGTAGCAGTTTTTTAGTCTGTCGTATACCCGATGAAAATATGAAGAGATATGGAGTTAATGTAAATGATACATTATTAATATCAATACGTGGTAAAACCTAAATATGGAACGTTTGTATCGTCCCCCATCTTCAAGTCACCATGAGGCATTCAACGATGATTAATATTTCTCATAATTGGTAGTAAGTTCGATTACCATTCACACCGGTTTGAGCAGAATTAATAGTCAAACATCATACAAACCTATTTTTATCACAGTTTGTTGATACTTTTTTAATTTCACCAAAAAAGAATAGAAATCAAACATTGTGTCTAGGATTTCTAAATCTTTACTTAGAGGAATAAGTTGACGTTACTTTTCTTTAAGATATTTATATTTTTTGTCAAACGAAGTTGGCGAAGGGCTAAAGTGTTTCATTTGTCCGTCATAAAGTTAAAGTCCATCTTTCTGTGGAAGTATAAGTCATAGTTCTTGAGAATTTGTTTAAAGATAAGTTTTAAATAACCACGGGTGATAATGTTTCCGTTTTATAAATGTCCTTGATTAGTTGGAATACTTAAATGGCACCCGTGTCAATGGTCTTGGTGCAAATTTTCGAAATGTTTGGTTTCTAATATCCTTTAGCTTCGTGTTAAATAAATGTCTGTCGAGTTATACTTTAGGCCAGATGAAATGGAAAGCAACAATATCAAAGGAATGTAAAAAAAACTTGACAGAAATCAAAATTGAGCAAAACCCGAAAAACGTATCACAGCTATTCAAAAGCAAATACAGATTTGATCAAGTGTTTTTTTATATTGATATTTAACACTTTTTTGCAGCAGTCAATTGTTATTGGTGCAGAAAGCTAGAGGTCTGGGCAGAAACATCAAGGAAATGTTAATGCCAATCAGTAGATGCACTATGAAAATCACAAGGCTATCGAGGCCTCCTTTATTTTTTGACTTTGTCCATTTTCGACATAAAAATTGCAAATTACATGTAACTAGACAGTTGTTTTTCATTCGTTGGATATGTTTTGATAAGGGACTTTCCGTTGTGAAATTACCTAGGAGTTTAGTTGTGTTAATGTACTTTTTATATATCACGTCTGTATACAGGGTTTCCGCTGGCGGTAATAAGTGTGGCGATTAAAATTCGTCATTGGCGAAAGAATTTGGCGAAAGAAATATATATAACGATTTACTTTCAGCCATCTTGTTTATTTCATGTTTTTTTCGGGTTTCTCTGACTTTACCTATCAGACAATACTCGGAATTCAACTTGAACTCGTTAAGATTTTGACAGAAAAGCAATAGTCCCTCAATAATCAGCTGATTGCATTTATAGCTATCGACATCAAAGAATTAATTAATAAAGGTGTTAAAGTAGGGTGACAGAATAGGAAAAAAGTCGATTATTAAAAGAGTTTAATGTCACTTCATAGTATACGGCTACAAATTAGCACAGTTCTAGAAAAATGATTTTACTTGAATTTAAGATTGGTCGTCAAAAAGTCGTATGGTGCAGTTTTTTTTTATTTAAGCTTTTAGTCAGCAAATTTGACTTCAAATGCAGATCGTTAGTGGCATGCGATTTTGCTTTTTATTCAAAAGCTGCCCTCAAATATTTTTCTTTTTTGTTTTATTTAGACATCAAACATAATGCTCAATGCCTTAGGCGAAACAAATAATCCTAAAAGACTTTTGATGACAAATTATGAAGGTAGAAACTACTGTTAACGGGGAAATTTTGTGTTTTACCTGATTCCAACATCATACAAAGAAGCGCTGGTGAATGGATTATATCGTTTTTACTATAAAGTAATAAAACTTAATTTTTTCTTAGCATGTACACATGTTTGTTATGAGGTAAGATTGTTTAAATGATATTTTTTAAACTTTTAAGAACCTCTGCTATTCAATCATTTACTTAATAAAATTCCGGATAGTTGTGTCTCGTCCATGATTGGGCTGAATACATAGTTTTTCTGTAATATTTTGGACTTGATATAACTCATTTCTGTTGATGTTTTGTTGTTCTGATGAACTATTTAGGTGTCCATTATTCTTTTTAATGTTGTGTTGATATAATTTTATCTATATAAGAGGCAAAATAAGTGTTTCAGTTGTTTATCTAAGAAATAGGGATCTGACAAAATCCCCAAAAATATAACAAAACTAGAAAGTCCGATGAAACTTGGCTTGAACATTTAAAGTAAGTAAACATTCAGTTTAATCCCTTACAAATTGTTATTTTTTAAATGCGGAATAATTGATTTATTATACCGCTTACAGTAAATCGAGGTATTTTGGGTGTAATGATGACATTTACCCGACAATGCGTTGGTGATTATGACTTTAGTTTATTCAAAGATGGATATCTATGGTTAACTATATTCGTTTGAAAATTGTTTATAATAAAAGTGGACACATATTTATAGCTTGTTGTTCGGTGTGAGTCACGGCTCCGTGTTGAAGGCCGTACTTTAACCTATAATGGTTTACTTTTTAAATTGTTATTTGGATGGAGAGTTGTCTCATTGGCACTCACACCACATCTATCTATATCTACATATGATGCATTAATCTACAAAACATAATAATATTTACAGTTGGAACTGCAATTTGAAATGCAGAACATGTTTTTAAAGACCTAAAGAAAACCATTTTGCTTATAGTTCTTTGATTTTAAATTCAGATATCCTTTGACTACGCATCTGTCAGTCAGTACTTACATTTCCTTAGTCAACTTGTGATAAAAGCTACTACAGAAACCAAAATGTTTGCTTCATATCTTGACCTGCTGGTTAATATTGAGACAGATTGACGACGACAAACAAAATCTGTACTTTAGAGACCGATTTTAACTTCTCAATTGTCAATTTCCCCATCATGTCTCAATGTAAGTACACTCACCCGCGCTATCGTATAATGTGCACTTATCTCAAATGATACCTTCCGCTCGTGTATGTTAAGTCAATACAGACTTATTGAACAGGGATGTACCCCTGACTAATTAAAACAGAACGCAAGTTTCAAAGGTAATAAGTTATATTCAAACATATTAGTCGACCAAAATATCAAAACCGCATGGTAAAAGTCGAAGAAGGACGTAAACAAAATTTTACAAAACTCGACATAGACCACTAAAGATCAATGTTCACGAATCATACTCAAAACTAGGGATTATCTCGTGTGCCCTCGGAAGGTTTATCATATTCTGTTTCAATTGTGACACGTGAGTTTCAAAAGTGGATTTTTTTTGGTGACATGTACTTTTAAAATTATGAAGAAGTACTGGCGACTGAAATAGACATAACATTATTTATCACCGCTTCACGAGTATGTTATATTTAAGCTCCGTCGTGACCCAACTAGCTAGCATAATCTTTTTGCAGTTTAAGATTTTTAGAGTCTACGTATCAGATCAGATCTGAAAATTTCCCTACCTTTTGTTTAAAAACATGAAAATCGGTAAACTACTGTTGCCTCTAATGTTTCCTTGATACAAACAGATAAAATAGCAGCCGGTTTAAGTCAAGAAATCGAAGTTAAGTCTATCAAAGGTTGTGATCTGTGTACTATTGTTTGTCTATGTGTGTTTCCTTTTTTGGCCATGGCGTTTTTAGTTTATTTTCGACTAATGACTTTAATTTCCCCGGGCTCTGGTATATTTTGTCTCTCTTTAATACGATTGCATCTATTGTAATAAAACTAAAACTATTAATGCTAATTTTTCATACAGCCAGTACATACCTTTTCTGGGAAGCAAACTGTATTCTGAATCACAAGAACATTAACGGAATAAAGTTTTTTACCATTAGCAGAGAGATAAAAATGCTTTTCCTAGTTCAGGTTTTAAATTAATAATATAGACCAGACTGAAGGGCACAACGAACTTGACAATCGGAAATATTCTGCAGACTACAGTCATGTGATAATGACTAGTGTCTACTGTGGATCAGGGAGGGGTATTTTCTTGACTTTTGTAAAGAGAAATTTTGAGTCACAAGTTGCAGGACAAAATGTGTTTATGCCCAACCTACGATAGTAGAGGGGCATTATGTTTTCTGGTCTGTGTGTCCGTCTGTTCTTCCGTCTGTGCGTCCGTCTGTTCGTCCGTCTGTGTGTCGTACCGTCTGTCCCGCTTCATGTTAAAGTATTTGGTCAAGGTAGTTTTTGATGAAGCTGAAGACCAATCAACTTGAACCTTAATACACATGTTCCCTATGATATGATCTTTCTGATTTAAAGTCATATTAGACTTTTGACCCCAATTTCACGGTCCACTATACATAGAAAATGAAAGTGTGAGTGGGGCATCCGTGTATTTTGGACACATTCTTTTTTTTATATACAAGGTTATTTTGATTTTTGTCTTAGAGGTGCTCTAATGTTTCAGACGTGCATGTCCCCTATTTATAGATTGATATGGCCAAAGAGTATTTTAGTATGACGAAATGTTTGGAAATTGATGTATAATGATGCTGGACAAAAGCTCACTCTATGTAGTACACAAACATTTTACCACCACTCTTTTGCAATGCACAACACGTTGAATGTCCTAAGTTTAACATTCATTTTCGAAATATTATTATAGAATTCTTGACTTATGAATTTTGCCGTGTTCTTTAAACACTATGGACCATTACTGACATTCGAGATTTTCTAAACCTTTCATTACGAACAAATAGTATTCCAGCCAAGGGTCATAACATCGTTATTACGTTCCCACATTACCAAAAATATTTTGCATATTTAGTGCTTGATAAATTATCCTGCATAGAAAGAAAAATATTATCTTGCGTTACTTAGTTTGGGATTGAAACTGAAACTGTCTCCATTTCAAACGAATAAAAGGCTGTTCTATCATAAAACATATATTTTTTAAAGTTGTTAATTTATTTTGAAATGATTTATTTATCCTATTAATAAAAACAAATTCAATAGAAATCGTCCTGACATTGTAAAAACTCAATCATAAGTATGTTTTGAAATAATTGTTATTGTCTGTTTTGCATGTACCGAGTTCAACATTTATGCAAAAACCTTAGTTTCCTCTTTCATTGAGGTATTCTTGATGGTTATATTAATAAATACATATTTACTCATAATTTTCTATAAATTTTGTTAAGTTTTGACGGACGTTGTTCTCATTAATTGAAAAAAAAATACATCATATAAATTTGAAATCTACCCCCCTTTTTGTAAAGTCGCATACGTGTGTTCGGAAATCTCATTTAATGATTTGTTTTTTATGGAAAAGTCATGAAGAAGAAAATAGATTCCAGTTTTAAATCATTCTACAGTAAAAAGGGTATTTAAATTGGAGTTAGATATTCAATTTTGTTTTTCCTTGAACACGACATGTGATCTTTGATCATGATTACTGAAAAACTGCACCATATTTTCTTTTGACGACCAGAATAATCTCAAAGTTCACATATTTCCGAATCCAATGATATATGATACATCCGTATACCATTTTTGACGATTAAAATTTCATAAATCCGACTGTGGTTACCGGCCTATTAATTGTATGATATGACAAAATTATATGGTTAAATGGCTTCAGTAACATGTCACAAAAGGGATTTATTAACCACGTTGCAACGCACGTGTTTGAAGCAATTTTTTTACGCTTCCTCTCCTTCTTTTAATGATAGTCCAAAAAAGAAAACTGTTGTTATGACGAAATATGTTCAAAAGCAAGAAAGTTCTCTGATTTTAAACTTTATCATTTAACTTTCATATTGATAATTGATTTAAGTCGGTACGTTAAAGTCGTTTGAGTGACACACGTGTTTTAAGCATACCGTTTTACTTATTGACGATGGTCTAGAAACGAAAACGGTTTTTATGAATAAATCTATTCAAAAGGTTGGCATGAGATTAACCCTTCAATATAATGACTACACCTTACACGAGGGATCAATAGCAGGTGATAAAATGTTTTGTTTTGATGTAAAAACTACTTTTTATTTAGGGGGGCTGGAAACAAAAGGAAAATTTCTAAAAGAAAAGATTTATTTGTGTTACTTGGCGAAAACAAATAATAAAGTGGCGAACAAAATATTATTTTGGCGAAAGAGTTGGCGAAAAAAATAATTGACCCAGGGGAAACCCTGTCTGTATATTAGAGTAAAATATGAATTAACTATGTTAAATACTAATACGAAATAACATATTGTCAACTAATGAGAAAAACAGAATATAATTGTACATTCAAGTTATACTGCTTAAAATGAAATTTTAAAGTAACATTTTATAGTAAAAAGACACACAAACCTTTAGTTATTAGTGTAATCAATAAATCAGCTACTGCATGTACAATTTTAAATTGAGTTTTGAGGGAATGATAGCATAATAAACGTTCGTCAGTAAAAGTTACTATGATTCCCTCTTTACAGATATAAAACAGCGCGAAGAAAATAGAAAAGGACCTGTTTACTATTGAATTATATTTTGTTCCATTAAAACAACCTTTTGTAGCTAAATGTAAAAGACGATATGTATATCTCCAAGTAAAATTGTCCGCTGTATTGGGCCACATTTCCCCTGAATGATTAATACTAAAGGGAGTGTGTAAAGTATTTAATTTGATAAATAGGTAGAAATAGAATTTTATAATTGACTGAACCAATGTAACAAAGAATACATACCTTATTTACTTTATTTGGATCTATATCTCCTCTTTCTAATAACAATTGGACCATCTCAAGGTTTTGATTTTTAACTGCTGTGTGTAAAGGAGTGTCACCATTGATCTGAAATAAACGCATTAACTTGATTAAGCCTTTTAAATCAACATCATAATAACCTTATTATCTCGAAAATCGCCTCAAAAAAATATATTCAAACAAAAAATGGTTAACGTCAAATTAAAAGTATGCACTGATATACAGTATCACATCTGGATTATCATCAAATCAAAAACAAAACCTATGCATGCATATTTAGAAACGCTATTATGAAAAATACGCATTTGTCTGTGCTTTCATCTTACGATACAATAATTCAAATCATAATAATATAAACTATGTTCTCCGTATACAACATAGGGGTAAACATTATTATTTAACTATGTGAATTTGACGTTCAATTTGTTACAAATGTAGAGAAAAAGGTATGACGTCACTTGTAATGCAAAGCTTATTGTACTTTATAAAACCATTGAACAAACACTTTAAGGGGATTTGGGGGTACGTATTTATCCTGTTGCGAAATAATGTATCTTCACCTTTCTATCATAACATGATTTCAAACTAATTTGTAGTAATGCAAATTTCCGCCCTTCTTCTATGTTATATTTTTTTTTTACATTTTTTTTTGTTGATAGAGAAAAATGTAAATGGCAAACATTGTCAGCTAGACTAGATCTTGATATAAGTCAAAAATGACCAAAATCTAGATTAATAAAAACACGTTAGTTAGATCTTCAAAAAAGAAATGAGGCTTTAATTATTAGTCACTTTCATTGACGAGTATTACCAATTTTGATTTTTTGGCTGAGTAAAGTAAAGACACTTTAAACAATATAGTAAATGGTCAGCAAGACCTGGTCTTCGAAGAGGTAAACGGCCTTTATTTTTGAAATTTATTTTTGAAATTATTTTCTTGAAAGACGTTTTAACTCTTTGTTACTTTTCTAAAAACTATGTTAAATTCAAAGAAACTTAAATAAAGACAACGGTAGTATGCGAATGTTTAACAATCATCGATTGATTTAGAGAAAATGAATCCGGGTGACAAACTTAAACCGAGGGAAACAACGGAACAACAGAAACACTAAAGTAACACAGCATTTTTTTCGTACGTAGAACAGATCCGCAAATCAATCGTTATTCGAATCAATATAGGCTTCATGACAAATTTATCTGTTGTCCTTGTTTGCCTTGAAAGGAAACATTGTAATCTTTGATCAAAATATTTTTCTGAAAGAGTTAGGGGGAAATTAAAAATACTATTCCAATAATTTGACAACACATTTAAAAGATGTTAAGGTCAATAAACGCAATTAAATGACAGACACAATGTCAATACATATTTAAATGAAAAGACTAATTGTGAACAAATTCAACAGATGAAATGGGCTTTTAACTAGCAAAACAAATTACAAGATGAAACATCAATACTCCTTGATTATGGACACGATGGAGACAAACAATTTAAAGGACATGCAGAGTTTTACAACTATTTATCAATTGTCTCATTTCTGGTCCCAAATCACTAAAAAATGTGTAACATTTTTTGCCGATAAATATTCTTTTATTCATCAAAATGTTTATTTTAGAATTGATACAGTTGTAATATTCAGCTAGTTGGTAAGGTCCAGGAACAGTAAATTGGCTATGCCACCGATTTTGGTAAGCAAACAACTTTGGCTTGTTAAACTATAACTGCAAATCGAAAATATAATGCATATATCACTTTTTTTCTTATATACAGCTGACGGAAATTGGTCACAATAGGTAAACATTGAAATTAATATAAATTCCAGTTTCTAGTAAATATTTTTTTTTTAATGTCTGTTGTTGAAAAATAAATTACCATCCTATTAAACATAAAATGAAAGGTTCGACGAATTTGTTGTCGGTGCATTGACTAATATGTAATCTAGTCGGTATTAAAAAATGTAAAAAATGACGTTTTACAGCGTATGACGTAATACGGTTACGCTTATTTCGACGTTGTATACCCCCACTTTGAATGTGAAAAGCATAAAAGGAAGTGGGATACCCAATTACTATTTTACATGAATAATACTAACATTCACGAATCAACAACATATTTTTTATCGACAGGTTGTATATATTCATATTGGCACAAATGGTAACCGTTTAGAAAAAACGTGTTCTGATACTGGTATGAATTAAATGTTATGGCCAAACTCAGTAGAGAACCGTCTGACTTCCATTTAATTGATATTTTCAACAACACTTACCGGTATCTTGATAATATTTTTTTTCTGCTAAAATTTACACAATATGGACTTATTTTAAATGAATCCAATATCAACCCTAATACCGGTATTTCTATTTTTATTTATTTTCTTATTACACCAGAAACTCTACACAAACATTTACGACTTAAAGATAAATTTGTCTTTCTCTCTTGTGAATTTTGCTGTTTTTACGGTGATGTTCCTTTGGCACCATCTGATGGTGTTTATATATCTATATGAGTTGACGTTTTGGATTTCAATGTGCGTAATCTATAGATTACTACAATGTAGTAAGTCAAGGATTTTATGACCAAAAAAATGAAAACTTAATTTAAATTCAATTATTTCAAACGGTAAAGCACATCTCGATTGTTACGGTGATGTCGATGACCGCGTCCTGAAATGTTGATACGATCCGGATAAATTGATCAAATCTTTACAAAAATCTATTTTGATATGTTTCCCTTCAACACTGTAATTAAATCTTGAATATTATTTGTAATGGTATACATATTGATTTTTGTTATCAGTCAATTTAAAACAAACACAAGGTCATGATAATCTATGACTGTTAATGACGTCTAAACACTTAATCCTTTGGACGTTTGATGTGTATGGAATAAATGTTTTGCTCAAGATAAATGATATTTTATAAGTTGTTATTGTTTTTGAACTAGGTGTCAGTGTTTGCTAGTAAACATAAATCTGTACTTTGTATATATATAAATAAGAAGATGCTGTCTGATTGCCAATGGAACAACTCAAAAATGACACCGAAATCAACAACTATATGTCACATTACACCCTTCAACAAAGAGAAAGCCCATACCGCATAGTCAACTATAATAAGCTCCGACATAACAAATGTTAAACAATTCAAACTAGAAAAATAACGTCCTAATTAATTGACCAAAAACATGAACGAAAAACAAATATGCAAAACAGAAACAAACGACAACCACCTAATTAAAGGCTCCTGACTTTGGACAGGAACATACATACAGACCGTGGCGATTTAAACATGTTAGCATGATCCAAACCTTACCACTGACCTGGAACAGTGGTTTAACAGTACAACACAAGAACTATAAAAATCCGTTGAAAAAGGCTGAACTAATCAGATTGAAACAAATAGAAGAACATTTAACAAAACACAAAGAGCGGACGTGACCGGGTACTTGTACTTGTACATCACAACAACAAAAAGACCCTACGTACAGATTTGATAGTATTGACATGTTGTGCCTTTTTTTGTTGTAAAGGATTAAGGATGAAGGATGATACTATACCATGCTGTGATTTCTGTTTAATTGTTTTGATTTGTATCGACCTGATGAGTTAATAGAGGTCAAAATACGGCCGTTAACCGTTAATTGTGTAATGTGAAAACAAACACAATTTGAACCTTGATTGTCAGTTTATTGTGAATTTCCATGGCAGGTGCTGCATGTATAGCACCCAATCTATCTCTTGTTTGGGATAATACGAACATCTTCTGTCGACTAAATTTAATGATAACCAATCAATAGTGGAAGTATATCATCTTAATTATTTTTACCAATGTAAAACACAGAAGTTAATGTGTATTATACCTTTGGTTGTCAAGTGTTATCAGACATAACACATATATTTTATTTTTCATTTTAATACTTTACCCACCATTAGTGTGAAACAGTATACACGAAAAAAATGCCCAACCTGATTATTTATCACATTTGTTTTATTTTAAATTATATCTAACTTCCAAAACTCCGACAGCTATAGGTTATCATAGCAGTACCAACATGTGTCCGTGGTCTTATATATGTATATACAAATAGTATAGACTTGTCTGCCAGAAATACCCAATTATTGACTTTGTGTATATTTGAATGGCGGATGATGCTTAAAACATGTACATAGAAGGGGACTTTAACCCTGATTTTGTAATTGATTTTGCTCTTTTAAATTTAATCATCATCATAGACCTATTCTAAATTTAACAAATATTTACACCACATGGTCGATGCCACTGCTGGTACACGTTTCGTCCCCGAGGGTATCACCAGCCTAGTAGTCAGCATTTCGGTGTTGACATGAATATCAATTATATGGTCATTTTTATAAATTTCCTGTTACAAAACATTTAATTTTCCGGAAACTAAGGAATTTCTTATCCAAGGAATAGATTACCGTAACTGTATTAACTTTTATGGAATTTTCGGTCCTGAATTCTCTTCCACACTGTACTTGTTTGACGTTATAACTATTTTGATCTGAGCGTTGATGAGTCTTATGAAGACGTCTGGAGTATAAATTATAATCTTGGTACGTATTAAGTGTGTGGTTTGTAATGGTGAATACGTTCTATTAACAAACATATCCAGACAATAACCATACCCACATCTCCTTATTCTTATTAACGATTGTTGTTTACAAATATGTGTCGGTATCTAACAAAGGAGTAGAAACATAGTTATCATACTTTGGCTCATATATGAAAAAAGTAAAAACACAAAAATACTGAACTCAGAAAAAATCCAATCGGAAAGTCACATATGAGATATTATTATAAATGCGTCAGTTCAAATGAACAATGCGACAAATGGGAACTGTTATCTTAATAACTCTTTTTAGTTACTTTGAAACACCTATTTACAGCTGAGTGTTAATAGCAGATGATATTTTTTAAGTTGCATTCTATTCAATTAGTTCTTTACACCTTTTAACCTTTGAACATTTTTGTATGTTGCGAAGTAGTTAAAAAAAATTAGGATCATTTTATTAAAAAGAATCTTATTGTTGTCAGAGCCGATTAAACGAACGCTGAGATTAACCTGGTTAGAACAAAATTACATACCTTGATAACTTTGTTTGGGTCTATATCTGTTCTTCTTAATAACAAATGAACTATGCCTGGATGTCCATTTAAAACTGCATAATGTAAGGGAGTGTAACTGGACTGAAATAGAAAGGTTGACATGTTTATAATAAATATACAAAAGTATAAAATTGAACGATTTTCCAGAAATAATTTCAATATGAAAAAAAATATTGTTATTCATCATTTTTCTCTAACAATACCTTTGCATATCTTTTTAATTAATCACTATTCTTCTAGAACTGTTTATTGACATGGTTAACAGTTTATGAACTGAAATCTTTTATTTTTAACACGCTTATTCAGCTTTGAGGGATATGACACATTCAATACTTCAATTTTGTTTTCTCTAAAAAGCCTACCATCACGTAGGAAAGGCATTTGCAAGTAAAAGTATTTTCAAACAACTATTGATAAAATGCACATTGCAAATTGGATCCAAAGGAGATAAATTTTTAGACACAATTATCTTAGTTTATAGTTTGTGATATTATAATCTAGCAAATTTCATCATCATTGTTAAGTGCTTATCAATTTTAATCAAACAAATATATCCATGCTATATAGATATAGGAAGATGTGGTATGAGTGACAATTAGACAACTGTCCATCCAAATAACATTTTATAAAAGTAAACCACTATAGGTCATTGTACGGCTTTCAACACGGAGCCTTGGCTCACACCGAACGGCAAGCTATAAAGGGCCCCAAAAATTACTACTGTAAAACAATTCAAACAGGAAAACCAAAGGTTTAATTTATATGTTTGTTTTATCTTGTTTATGATGTTTACATGTTATCGACTTGATTCAACTTATAAAAAAAGATACCAAGTTTATAATACAGTTCACCAATGTAAGCAAAGTATTCTTACATATATTTCTTCGCTGGTTGTTGTTAAATCTTAACTTATTACCCAGGATGTAGACGAGAATGATGACGCCTAATCAGGATTGTGTGTGTAGTATATTTTTAACTACGTTTGTTTTTGTTTGGTTTTGATGTTTAAATTGTTACCATTTTGCAATGTGACTTTTCTCCAAATCATTATTATTTTCTATGTCGTTGACAAGGGTTCTTACTTAAACGTTTTTAACCCGTCAATACATTTAAGAATATATAATTTCAAAAACTTTATTTTTCAGTAGTTCAATTGGTGATATGAGCATTAATGATGACAAAAAGAGACTTTTGAGGAAATGTAGCATTCCTATGTATAAAAGGAAGGCCTTGTCTAACAAAAAAGAGTGTTAGTAATTCTTTATTCCACTGTACTGTATTAATTGATTTGTTATTCAGATACATACGCCAGTAGCTAAAGAAGTTTTTGTTTCTAACATTTAGTGATTTATACAGATTCTGGTTTTAGTAACTTTATTTTCTGGAAAAGGAATCTTAAATTAATGTATGCATTTTAATCTGATCATTATAAAAAAAAATGTACAAACAAATATAAATGAATCAAAGATAAGATGCCGTGTTAATTTTTTTTGTTTTACGAGTTGTGTGGTTTCTCTGATAATTTTCTATGACTGTTTAACTGGATAGTAATCGTATATTTTGCGTGACAGATCTGTCAAAACGACTCTCCTTACCTGATTGTCTTTATTTGGATCTATGTCTGTTCTTTCTACTAATAACTTGACTATATCTAGATTTTCCCCTCTAACAGCTGAGTATAAAGGAGTATCCCCATTCTATATAAAAGAGTTGTAATATTAGACAAAGCCATCATTCAACAATTTGAGAAGTTAGTTTATGAATTAAAAGACCGTTTTCACATATTTCTCTTAAATCTATTAACATGTAATAGATAATGCATATTTTGAGGTTTTTTCTGTTGCATAAAACGTCGTAAGGAGGTCATTGTGTGGACAGTCCGGAAGCCACAGGCGTGTTGTTCATCAAGAAAAACGTTGTAGTATGCTTTAGCTGACTTGTATACTTAAAACGTATTATTTTCCGTAAATACTTGTAGTATTTTCATTCTTCTTTACCGACCAAACTAAAGTGTTATATTCTGTTCTAATGAGTTCAGGTTTTAATACGCCTAACGGCTCATGCATCATGTGAAATAAAACTCGCTTTCTACTCAAGATATAAATTTATAACTCGTTGTCCAGTTCCAAAATGCACAATAAAAATATTACTGTAACTGAATGGAGCAAGACAATTGTTACGGCATGAAAAATGCAATATGAAGGTAAGAATATCTCTCCATACACGTACACAAAGTTAGAACCATTTTTTTACGGCGATTTGTTTTGGGGAGAAAGGGTTATTGTAGTATAGTGTAGAAGATATGTGAATCAAAAAATATTTTTTAATATTTTCGGGTTGATTTTTTTTATTTTTGACATTACTTTGCGTATGAAAGGTAAAAGGACTCTAAAAAAACATTTCTTATTGGCTTAAAGCATATGCAGTCTTATATTCACTGCGGGGAAACACGAAAGGTTATTTAAGACTTGTTACCGTGAACGTGTACGTAATTGTAGTTATTCCATAAGCAACGTCAACGTTGACGTCATGCAAATTAACCATTTTTCGTTTCTTCTTTTTTTTTTCGGTTTAACTGTGTTGCCCTTCTTGTTTTTGGTGTACTTGTTTTGGTAACCTTTACAAAATATTTCAACATTATTCTAGCTAGCAACTGCCAAAACAAATTATAAATTCAGTTCAAAACAAATAATATATTTAGCAAAATATGAGGAGCAGTATGAAATCTATATTGATAAAATACGAAAATTGGGTTAGGATTAAAAGTCATGAACAGTACAGACCATGGCATAGTCTGATAATTCTGAGTATTTGTTTGTATGACACGTTGTGACTTAAGTCCTCGAGCAGAGGTATGACCACCTGTAGTGTCAATGATTGGGTAAAAAGCTGACAAAACAAGTGTAATTTTATTGTCTGTATTAGCTAAGGGTAATAAAGTACAACATAGATTAAAGATAGAAAGTAGATTTACAATTAAAAAAGTGTGCATTGATATGCTTCGTATTTTTGGTCATTATATATTCAAATTTTTTTTACATTAGTCTTTTTTATGATTAATTATTATACTTTTTTATATTTAAAATAAAACAGGGACTATTATTATATGTATAGTGAGATTAATTTAATTTCTCTGAATAAAAGTCAAATATTTTCCTTGATTTGGTTTTATATGTGTTTCTTTAATTTCTTTTCCAACTTGACATTGTCAGAATTTAAATATTCAATTAACTTTTGAAGTATATCTGATAAAAGCAATTTACAATACTAAAAAAACAACTTTCTAATATCACAGTAGATATGATTTCTATTATTTGAACATGCTGGATATGAAAGAGGAATTACTTCAAATAATATATTTTTTTTATGAAAAAGTTCATTGTTAAAAATTGTTCAATCAATACCATTATTAGATTAATAACTAATATCAGATTGTAATAGCCATATACACTAATAACCCTGCATTTCAACGATATGTATAATGTATTATTATTCAAAAAAAGAAAGAAAAAATTAGAACTTTGTTTCTCAAAGAAAATATCTCAAATCAGAGCATTTAGTTTGTGTCCCGTCACTTTTTGTCCTTCATACTTAAATAAATGAATAAAAAGACTTAAATGAAAAGTCAATTTATCATTTTTCGTATGAATGAATTATATGAACAGAAATTACAGAAAAAAATCCACACTGTAAATCAGTTCACAGCATTTTGTTAACTTTAGATTTGACTATTTTTGTCATATCTGACTTGTTTTCTTATTATCATTAACCTCTGTTATTTGAAAAACATAACAACATAAATATACTTTTATTGATAACAATGTTGATAATTTTGATAGCATACAAATTGAAAAAAGCATTTAGCTTAGATTAGATAATTTAGAAAATGTAGAACTAATTAATATCTTCTATAAATATACAAAAAAAACATTTCCATTTTTCATTGATGTTTCTTATCTTAAAGTTCAACTGTAAAATATTGGTAAAAATGAAACTCTACAGGTACAAAATGTGTCAAAAAATTGTCAACTGATGACAGTAAAATAACACACCATGATGACATCTTATTTTAAAATGTGTACTCTAGTAAAAAAAATTGCTGATTTCAGCAGATACAATGATTTATAAACTTCAATTCAAGTCGATAATTGTATAATATTAAAGCAATCCCACCCTTTGTAATATATTTCTACTCTTTGTATTCTGGGGTCTGATTATGTTCACTAATTAATACTTATACGTGTCATTTTATGCCACGCCAATTTAATTTCTTGATTTGAAAATGTTAATAACAAAACAATAAATTTGCAATTTTTTTAGGCGAAGCTTAAAAGTAACATTTTTTTTTGTAAACATAAAATCATAGGTTCTGATAGTTTTGATCACAACAAGATGGTATGAAACTTGATTTACCACTTGTACTTAACATTTTTTTTTAATTCATCAACTACTAGACTGTTTTTCTTTTGTTCACCAAGAAATGTAATGCCCACTTTTGATTGGAATTCTTGTACTACTGTTTCTTTGAGAGAACATCGGATCTTGATAAATAATCAAATAATTATTTCAACTGCATAAAATGATCTCCATTGAATATCCTAGGATGTCTTTCCTACTTCACAGGACACCGTTGTCTTGTATGAAGCAGGAACTGCTCATCCTTCCGGAACATCTGAGTTTACTCCCAGTGTTTAGGGATTTTGAACGACAACTACTTAACAACTGCAGGCTCCTGACTAAGGACAGGTACATACAAATGCACGGGTTATGGATAGTTTTGTCCGCCGGCAAACGATATTGCAGTTGAAGGCAACACTTCTCCTTCTTAATAAGGAAATGCAACATGATTTTATGAAGAATTGTCTTGGACTTTGAAAAGATATATGTGTTATGCTCGAACCAGTATAAATGGCCTGATTTGACGTTGACTAAAACACTCTCGCGATTGTTTTCATTTTTCTAATCTTTACAATAATAAACGGCGCGTGGAATAGATACAATTGCATTTCCGGATGCGGGAAGCGGGAATATTTTTAAAACATTTTTTCCGTTTAGAAAAAAACATGTGTGGGCGAGTCCGTCGAACAAGGAATTAAATGGGTTTGGCGTTATATGCTCTGGTGAAACAAAATCCGCCACAATTTGGCCATCCATTCATTGTGTGTTTTATTTAGCAAATTACAAACACAAAAACGAATATCAAATATTATACAGTTTAATATACAATTTTCAGTTCAAAACACATCTTTGAATTCCATTGCCCCTTGTGTTGTGCTATTACATAACTTTTCCAGATTAAGGAAGGGTTTAGCGCCAACAAATAAGTTATACCCACAACTTTTTGCATGTGGCTGACCGAAGAACAGATAGCAGATAACAGCCGAAGGCCACCAATGGGTCTTCAACGCAGCAAGAAAATCCAGCATCAGCTTGCCCCTAAGTAAAATGTGTATTAGTCATACTTCACTCCAGAACATATAAATGAACTAAAATTAATAAAACATACAAGACTATCGAAGGTCAGAGGCACCTGACTTGGGACAGGCGCAAACGTGCCGCAGGGTTAAACATGTTTTGTGAGATCTCAACCCCCCTAGCCAGTGTAGAATAAAGCAACGCATAGCAATACGCACAGTATAACTCAGTTTAAAAGAAGTCCGAGTCCGATGCCAGAATACGTACCAAAAGTAACTACGCAAAATGACAACGATACAAAAATTAACACAGGACTTTTAGCAGTTTTAGACATGCCAGCTTCTAAACACACTTGACATGATTAAAAGATTGTGTCTTCATCATGTGAAAATCAAGCACAATCACTCCCGTTTAGTATTATGCCATCATAAAATATGTGAAAAAAACATAACAGTATCCTGCAAACATCAGATTTTAGAATAAATGTGTTTATTTCGGATGCAAAGACCCTACAAGTGAATCAATATTAATACTAAAATATGCCATTCGTAATGACCTGAAACCAGTATCGTAACTATATTCCTTCTAAATGAGCCTGTTTAAAGGTTTTGTAAGCTTTGAAATGATTGCCGACATTTATGTGCTTTGTAAAGAATATAACCATAAATAAACTCATCATAGATACCAGGACTAAAATTTGTATAAACGCCAGACGCGCGTTTCGTCTACAACAGACTCATCAGTGACGCTTGAATCCAAAAAAGTTAAAAAGGCCAAATAAAGTACAAAAATGAAGAGCTTTGAGGACCAAAATTCCTAAAAGTGTTGCCAAATACAGCTAAGGTAAAAAGATTGGATGTGAAATACCCGAACGTATAAAATGTCCCTATGTTGATTTATATTTGCGCATGATGTCCTTGCACTGATGATAAAATAAAGTAAATCGTATGACTAGTTTGGATATCGAAAACCCTGGAGTAATACTTTTGAGTTTAAATCACATACGTTGTTACATACACGAGCGATTCAAACAAATTAAGCTGTATAAACACCATCAAATGATGACAAGGGAACGTCACCTTCTAAAAATGGATAAATAACAACAGGAAATGAAAAATCATCTCTTTTATCATAAATTTTGGTATTGACCTTCCCGTTAAGGATATAGATATCAAGATTCAAGAAAAGGCGGTGTTCTGTGTTAGTTTTGTCTTGTTGTTGTTTGGAAGGAGAAATCTTGTCAGTGTACATACTGTCGTCATTATTTAGAGTCAACATATCACATGTATCATTCAAAAAACTAAGTGATATAATTCGTTTGAAATAAGATGTTTTTTTATGAGTCTTTTTAAGTCATTTATAGTTACTCATAACAACACAGACACAGGTACGCAATAAGTGGTGCACAGTTAGTCCACATGGGAATTCCGATAACTTGACGATATACGAAATCTCCATTGAATTTTATCAAGTAAAAATTCAAGGGCAGTAATAGTATCAAAGCAGCTTCAATTGACATAGTTTTTTTGTTTGTTGTTACTAAAAAATTACCTAAAAAAATTGGAACATTTATATTCGTATTCTGACTTTTTAATTGCATTGTTAATGAGGAGTGTAATTTTTTTCTAAATAAGACTATGAGGCAAAATATATATGGTAGAACATCTTAACTTCTAACAGATTTGAAATCACCAATATAAGCATGCAAAAAGTAAAATCACAAAAATACTGAACTTAGAGGAAGATCAATTGGGAAAGTCCATAATCACATGGCAAAATCAAATAACAAAACGCATCAAAAACGAATGGACAAGAACTGTCATATTCCTTACCTGGTACAGGCATTTTCAAATGTAGAAAATGGTGGATTAAACCTGGTTCTATAGCGCTAACCCTCTCACTTTTGTAATGACAGTCTCATCAATTTCCGATATTTTTACATTGATGCGTTAAATAAACAGACACAATAAATATAATAGTCAAAATATGGGTACATCAGTCATCATCGTTTAACAATTTTAAAAGGAACAATTTAACTGAACACAAAAACATCTACTATCTACGAACACATTTATTGAGTATTTATCAAGTATTTCCAACGAATTTTTGACACTCCAATAGTAATTAATTCCATTATTCGTAAAGGCCTTATTTGAACAATGCATTACCTGGTCTTTTAAATGTACCAAGTGTACTAGTAAGTATAATAGGTAGTTGAGTAGTCGAACAATGGATTGGATATAAAGCATCGGAAGCCAGTACATGGTTTTAACTTTCATAGTATTGGGTTCCGCTTCACTCTAAAAATTGTGTTAAGCCCCTGAACAATTTGTGTTACATGTTTTACCTTATAATATTAAAAACCTATACACATAAAATGAGCACATGTTCTTTGGTTGTATATGTTTATCTTCATAACATGATAGAGGATTAATGGGATGGATTAAAACATGTATATTATATCATATCTATCAAATCTATAATCCCGCATTCACCTTGAGACCAAAACGTATCGTTTTACACAAAGAAGCAGTGTGTTCAGCCATTATCACATTACAGTTCCAACGAACGAGAAGCTTAAATTTCATTGTAAGTATTTATTATTGTGTTAAGTTATGTCCGCCCAAGTTATAATACAGTAGCTCTATTTCACACAGAGTTGAATTAGTTATTTTATACATAAATTTTGGTTCAGCCAAAGCATGGTATATGTTATATCTCTGTTTGTTAGGATATACGTAAGATATTTTTTGTTAATCTTGTTAACATCTCGGCTGTACTCGTGAAAGTTCTGTCAGTGAAAAGTGTGATGGGTTAAAAAAAACTTACCATAATTCATTTTAACGTCATTATCAGATGCAGTTTCAGGTCATTGAATTATTCTAGTTCAGTATTCACTTTTGCTACTCTGTTAGGAAACCTGGCCTGATTTTAGAAATGATTTTATTTAAAGTGTAAAGAGTCAACATTATTCGTCCTTTGTGCTCAGGTTTGTGAAAACGTGAGTGAGTCAATCTCTCCATCAAGCTTAAACATGACGAATTTCGACTCCAATGAGACTAAAACACACAGTGTCTTGCATGTTTTGAAATGTATTGCAAAAAAGGAGCAACATTTGGAAAGTTACTCCATGAAATGCGGAAGTACACATTCTTGAAGCAGTGCACAGGAAAGAAGGAGACATTTATAATATTTGTTTGCGAATATAGATCATTAAATTTGACATCTTACTTTTTTTTTTTTTTATGCATTCAATTTATAAAATTGAGAATGGAAATGGGGAATGTGTCAAAGAGACAACAACCCGACCGTAGAAAAAAAAAAGCAGAAGGTCACCAACAGGTCTTATGTATGATATATACATATATATATATTGGTTTTTTTTTAATTCACAAGATGAGTTTGAAAGATACTTTATACTCGAAGACGTCTACGTGTGGCTTGTTCGTCAAAAGATAAACATTGAAATTCGCAACGTGATCAACACAATTCTGATGTTTAATCTGTATATGAAGATAGAATTAACACACAAGTGAAAATTATATGAACCCCCACCCCCCAAAAATAAAATGAAAATAAAAATGAATACAAACTACGAATAGGATATCATAAAATAGATAATTTTTAATTGAAAGGTTTAAATAAATGTATCTAAGTTTCAACATACAATGGTTTGTGAACATGGAGTCAGAAGCTTAGCGCACATTTTACTGAAGCAGCCATTTATATACATGTTGTATGTAATTGTTAGTGAAGGAGCTACTTATAAACATATTGCAAGAAGGCTAGCACTTTAATGTGTTAGTGAAGCAGGTATTTATAAACATGTTGTAAGACAGCTGGCACATTGATACATATGTGAAGCACCCATGTGTATACACGTTGTAAGAAGGCTTTCACATGAATTTGTTAGTGACTGAAGCAGCCACTTGTTTGCACGTTGTAAGAAAGCTGGCACATTGTTATATGAGTGAAGTAGCCACTTGTATACATGTTGTAAGAAAGCTAGCAAATTAATTTGTTAGTGAAGCAGCCACTTGTAAACATCTTGTAAGAAGGCTAGCACAATAATTTGTTAGTGACTGAAGCAGCCATTTATATTCATGTTGTAAGAAAGCTGGCACATTGTTATATTAGTTAAGCAGCCACTTGTATACATGTTGTAAGAAGGCTAGCACCTTTATTTGTTAGTGAAGCAGCCACATGTATACATGTTGTAAGAAGGCTTTCACATCAATTTGTCAGTGACTGCAGCAGCCACTTGTTTACACGTTGTAAGAAAGCTGACACATTGATATATTAGTGAAGCAGCCACTTGTATACATGTTGTAAGAAGGCTTTCACATGAATTTGTTAGTTAAGCAGCCACTTGTATACATGTTGTAAGAAGGCTAGAACATTAATTTGTTAGTGAAGCAGTCACTTATATACATGTTGCAAGAAGGCTATGACATTCATTTTTTAGTGACTGAAGCAGCCATTTGTATACATGCTTACAACTAAATATGCATTCAACATTTTTTTTATTGTGATAAAGGTTGATATTGCTATTACAAGACATTTAAAACCTTATTAAATCAAAAGTGGCTCATCCCGCAACAATTTAAAATGTTGCCTATCGTCATTTCAAATGTGTTATTTAATGAATGTTCCAGAATAGGTATATTTGATTTAAAGGAAACTTCAATTAAAAATTATCTAAAATGCACAACATAGTTATACGATTATTTTGTATCTGAATTAGTTCTTACTGTGTTTACATTGTTAAATGATTTCAACGTTGAATAAGCTGTTTACAGCTACCACATTTGGTTTTTGTTCAATAGTTGCCTCATTCGTAATTAGACCACATTTCCTAATATTTATACCATGTAGTTTTAGAAGTCTGCAGAGATTATAACTTGATTGTAGTAAATTTTCCACACTATATTAGTTTACTGTTTATTTTGTGAGCAATCATTTACTGTTTGCTTGAATAGAAAAATATATATTTTCAATATACACGAATGTATAAGAATTAGAAGGAGAAACATGTTTAATAATAGTTATCAAAGGCACCAAGATGATAATTTAATACTAATAAAATCATTTATTGCTATTATTTCCTTTGAATGTTTGTGTAAGGCCTTCTACAATGAGCAAACTGATAGAGGGTTTTATAAAGGTACCAGACTCTTGTTTTTGACATGCAGAGTTCAAAAGACAATTACAAAAAAATATGTTTGGTTATTTAACGTCCAGTTGCAAATATTTCATGCATTCTCATGAAATCAGAAATGGCGAATAGAACCACGCAACAAAAAAGAAGTACAAATACATGTGTATATTCAACATGTGCTCAGGTTAAACACATATAGGGGTAAACATTATTAAGTTTTAAACTTACTTTACATGTTTAAGAGAAAAACATATATATAATAAGAACGTGTTTAGAAATACATTACACGAAACATGTCTAGGTTTATTTTTAGGCCCTAAACAAATTTGTAAGAGTGTTGTAAAAAGTTAGCTATAAATTAACTCGTCATAGATACCAGGACTAAATTAAGTATATACACCAGACGCGTGTTTCGTCTCAGTTATAATTGTTACAGATGTTATTTTCCGAAAATGGGGTCAGTTGGAAAATCAGTGAATTTGTGATTTCCATTTGCAGAACCTGAATGTAAAGGTTTTGATGTCAGGATAGATTGCAAAATACTAATAACAGCAACATTGGAACATAATGACTTCACAATGTTATCCCTATCGATTTAGATTATTGGAATGTCCATTTTTAATTAAAAATATTTTATTATTTGCTTATTATTTATAGATGGTAATTTATAAAATGCAGTTCACTATCTTATATTCATGGCTTATAAATGTATGTATAAATTGAACCCTGTTTGACACCCTATTCATTCATTTACCAGAAGCGTGCTTTTTGTTCTTCGGTAGTTAATCAAAGATGTCCGTTTCTATTTTTTTGCATTGGAAAGATCTTCGGTTCCACTTCTAAATTTTCTTTTTAAATAGGTAATTAAGACGGCAGATGCACATAACAAACATGGCGTCGATTATTCTAATTGACAATACTGAATAAATGAAGTCAGATATAATATAGAATGTGTGCTGTGTAAATAACGTTTTATGGTATGGCAGTCTTAGAAAAACAATCCTTTAGGGACGATAACATGGATAAATATAAAAACTACATCATCAAATTAGTAAGGGAACGACTATTTGATATTCTGTGGAAAGGGAAAGGAGCAGAATAATGTTATTGTGGTTTTTTTTATAACCTTTAATCTGTCTCTAAGCATACCTATTTTCAGCTTTCACTATGCCTCCACATTCCTTTTCAAAATTATCATGTCCCCCACCTCTACCAAAAAAAACCAGCAAATGGTTTTCTCATTTTTCAACACGAGTTTAAAATGATTGGTAGTAAGTTGCTTAATTTTAACGTCCAGGGTGCATAAATAAGGTATTTATTTTTTCGTTTGAATTATTTTACATTGTCATTTCGAGGTCTTTTATAGCTGACTATACGGTATGGGCTTTGCTTATTGTTGAAGACCGAACAATGACCTATTGTTAATTTCATGCATGTTCTGGAAACACACGAGTCTAAAAGTCAGGTATATAATATCAAAATAAGGCGATGTGGTATGATTGCCAATGAGAAAATCTCCATTGGAGTTCAAATTAAAGGGACATAAGGAATTTTAGGTAACCGTATGGTCTTAAACCATGACAAAACTTTATACCGTATAGACGGCTATTAAAGGCCCCGACATCAAAATGTAAACAATTGAATCTAAAAATCTAACGGCCTAATTATGTATAACAGAAACATTTTACAAATATCAAATATAAGACAATACTGAGGGCAACACACATCAGGCATGGGGTAATCGTAATCAGTAATCGTAATCAGCTGTAATCGATTACATTTTGCAGTGTAATCCTATGTAATCAGTAATCATGCCATTTCTGATTACAAGTAATCATAATGGAATCGATTACATTACAAAAAACAGGTGAAATCATGAATACTTTTAGATTACTTTAAGATTACATTCATATGATTACTTGCTGATTACAAATCTTGTATATATGAAATTAGTTTTTGATAGACAAGATGAAAATAAGAAAATATAAAGCTTGAATGAAAAATCATGAAACTAGTATTCACAACGATGGGACCTTGTTTCATGTGATAAATTGTATCATCTATATAACAAATTTGTATAACCAAGTGTTTTATTTTGTTAACAGTTAACTAAAGGAAATTGCCTCTCCAATATTTCGTTGTGAGGTTGAGCTCTGATGATACAAGAATATGCCTTGAAAGCATTTTTTTCCCTTGATTAGAAATTTCTGATATAAACTCCCTTTTCATATAAGTTTACCCTATATTTTTACATAGCTAAACATTGGAATTCAAATGCAGAAAACTTTTAGTTCCAATTTGACTTTGACGGTCGACATAGATATATGAGCCCACTTACTTCAAAATTGAAGTTAAAACCAGATTTCATTTATCTACATGTATAGACAAATTGAATACATTTTGTTTTTCATAAGTTTATGTATAATATGTGCTTTCTAATTTTTTATTATTTATAATTAACTTTGAGACTTAAGACTCATCAGAATAAACAAGTACATGTACATGATGTACAGTGTATACATATATGGCATAATATTAAAAACAATATGCATAGTAAATTATATGTGACATCAGAAGTTTCATCAATACAAAATATATTTTATTACAATAAACTGTTTCTTAATTTAAAGAGAAATGTGAATACTTTCCTAAGTTACAAAACTGTTTTGTGTTTTCACCAGACAATAATTGTATTAATTAGGTCAAGTATTAAAAATTTTCAAACAAATAATGACAATCAACCACTTTTAACTTTATTGATATTGGAATTGTTATTAAGACAATAAAATTTTAATACCCAGCTCACCTACATGAACTATTGTTTGTTAAAAAAATGAAAGTAGTGATTAACACCTGTAAAAACATTAATGGATGTGTCAATTACATGTATGTCCCAACAGACAATAAAACTATACTTAATAATTTATTATTTGTTCAGGTTTTTTTGTTTATTAGTCAGTTGCTTAAAATTTGTAGAAAAAAATTAAGTTGTATCTCTTAAATAGAGAAAGGACACTTATCTATAATAGCTATTTTATCATATTACACATGTTACACTGTACTTGTTTATAAATTCTTTTAATGAAGATGAATGAATTAAGGCTTTTAAAAAAGTCACCAAAATCAGTTTTTTGTGAGGATAAAAAGTTATGAAAAAAAAAATTGATATTGCAATATACAATGTAATCATAAGTAATCTAAAGTAATCATGATTACTTTAAAGAAAAGTAATCTAATGTAATCGATTACAAATGAAAGAGGGTGTAATTGTAATCTATTACATTTTATAAGCAAAGTAATTGTAATTTAATCAATTACATTTTAAAGTGATCGACCCCATCCCTGACACACATATACGACAACCACCAAACTACATGTACCTGACATGGCACAGGCACATTAAGTAAATGACAGGGTTAAACATGTTTATGATTGATCAATCCTTCCCTTAACTGAGACAGTGGTGAAAGCGTTGTACAACATAATGACAAACTGTAAAAAAATCAGTTGCAATAGTAATAACTCATAAGATAAGAGACACACAAAAATAAAACCCTACTAACATTATGACAATAGACATAAAGCTACAAAATAAAAAAGATTTTTCGGTACTGAAAGTTTGTTCAAAGTCAATTACAACTTACAAATAAATCTTGTTCCCCAAACTGAAGTATCAATCATAACATAATCAACAGGTTTAGTAATAAACAGTCTAAGAAATGCCATGGCCTTGTATACATATACAATACAAATAAGTCAAGGGCCGAAGGTTTTGTTTTATTGCTTCTTCTACATTATATCTTCAGAATAGGTCAAGATTTCTTTTTTTTACCTTTCAACAAAAGACGTTATACAGAAGAGACCAATAAAACACGTTCCTGGTAAAACATGGTAGCACATGGTTTTTCATACAAATAAAGTGGTTAAGTAGAGCACACCTAGAATTCATGGGAACAAACTTTTACATGTTAGTCTGCTGCCGTTCACTTATATTTGGTAATACCTCATAATTGTTAGTTCAGGACACTGAGTTTCACAGGACAATATAATGAATTTGTTATGGTAAGAACAGTTAATTATTTTGTTGAAAGTGTTATCATTTTTATTGTCACATTGGCATATAAAACAGAACCAAAGACAAGTCATTACATGGCGGTCGATTAATGGTGTGATATTTTGTTTTCACTTGATTATGATTTATTTAGAGTTCAAGTATTTGTTTCAGAGAATTGCCCCTGCAGTTTTTTGCTCAGTTTTGAAACGGTAGCCTTTAAATGGTCAACTAACGTACGTAACATTATTGTAACAGATCTTCCCAAAAAACAGTTGTGAGGTTTAGATTAACGTATCATTCAACGGCCAGTATAAATATTATGTGGAAGAAATTGTTTATTTTGACTACAGAAGTTGGTTTTAGTTTTACCGCAAGTTTGCGTATGATTTCAGGAAGTGGCATATCAGTAGAAAGCTGTGTACTTAGTGCAATATTCAAATGAAATAAATATATAGTTTTGTATATTTGTATTCAATTTCATGTTGTAATTATGTTTAGTTTGTACTTGTGTTTCTATAAATGTTGGCCAACTATCGTACGTATTAACAAACGCAATGACTACCACATTTTGTCCACATAAATTTAAAGTGCCAGCATGCCCTCCTTTTATTCAATATATTAATACGTAAAAAAACATTTCAGTGGTTTTGATATCTCAGACTGACTCGTAGAGCAATATTATTTGACCGAATCAACCGAAACTGACCAAATTTGCCCTTTAGTATGAATATCTATATGAGCCACTCCATCCGAAAAGGTACAAAAAAGAAAAAAATTACGAAATTCTAAAACGTGTGTATAATTATTGGTAACAGACTTGTGATTCATAAAACACATTTTCTTTTCCTCGTAACCTGAAGCTGTAAGCTATACGCATCTTCAAGTGTGAGCTCCACCTTGTTTTTATTAAATTAAAAAAAATATTTCCTATATTTCAATCAGTTTCGAAGTACAGTTTAAATGTCTTAATATGCCAATTGAAAATGTTAATTCCGGTAGTAGCGGTGATAAGGATCTGGCTGACGATACTGATACCAATGCAATCAAACCGGGCAACGGTTGATCTACATTATATTAATAACTTAACTTATATATAATTAACTTAAATTTCAATTTCTAAAACACAAGATGACTAAATTAATGTATTTTCCCTCATGTTTAAATGTTGTCTTTCTTTCTTTAAACATGGGTAGAACTGATAAAAATTATTGACCTTTTTTCTCTTCAGTGTCGTACATTGTTAAATTTCTGGTCAGTATAACATTTATCCGGGGAACAAATGATTTTACACTTGCTCAAATAAAAAAAAAATGAGATATGTCTACGTCTTTTTCCGTGTTATTTTACAAATTCGGGAAACAATTGACAGTTTTATGAAAGTTCACATTAATGTGATTTTTTTTGGATAAAATCGATTTAAAGAAATAGTATAACTAACTTTAATAACATGTCCTGTTAAGTTTAACAAATGAACTCTTTGTACCTTTTTCGCATGGACTGGCTCATATATATGTAGCTGCTATATAAATCTGAATTTTTAGGATAGATTTTATAAAACAAATGAAAGCAATATTGGAAAACAATGAAAATAAAATTTTAGTTTAGTGTCATTATAGAGTGCCATCCTTCCATCTATGCATTCATAATATTGAACTGTTACTAAAATCAGTAGTTTCGGGTATTATTATAATAAAACTACTCGATTGCATCATCTAACACTGCCATGACTGATTTAATTCGTACTTTATAAAGAAAAGTATGAGTAGTTCTCTTCTGGGAAAAGTATACTGTTAGTATATTATGTCGGCTGATTGATTTTTTGGTAGCTAAACATCAACTACAAGATATTGCATTGATGTTCCCAACGAGAATATATTTTTCGGACGTACCAGATACCATTTATAATTCTTAAAGACAAATCTGACGAATTTGACGGAATTTTTCGTAATTATACAACATCTTAAGCACAATAACAGAGTCTGTGTAATTTTCATTTAAACATTTTTTTTTTCGAAAACAGAGTCGTAAATCAAGGCAAACAAGGTCAATTACGATGAAATATCCACGTTATGCTAAGAGTAAATTTAGGAAGAGACTGTAAAAAATTGGGAAAGAAGCAACATAAAAAAAGATGTTGATATCTCATACTATACAACTATTGTTTTGATGCGTTGGATAATCTTTCCGTTCGCCTTCTTTCCATTTGTTTAATGACAGCTGCATGTGATCACAAATATGTATAGTCTAACGAGTATAGTAATTTGATATCGCGAGGAAAAAATAAACCAATACGATCATTATTCACATAAATAAAGGTCAGGTATAATATGAACAGCCTTAAATACGATATTCGGTCATTAGCAGACCTATCCTCTGTTGTGTTTAATATTCGGAATTAAAGATTATTCAAAAATATAAAAAAAATAAGAAAATGTGGTATGTAATATCTAATTGAAACCATTGCCCTATATTAGCTTTATATAAAGTTATATTCTTTGATTTGTCGTTTTTACCCTATGACGGTTAAATAATTGGATCTCGTTATTTTAGTATAATAGATACCAAAGAATTTTTAAATGCCAATATCGAATCTTTTGTAAATGAAGATAAATATCCAGCTTGAAAATAAATTACTTTGCCGATTATTAGAATTAAAATCGGAAATTAAAGCTATTAAATGGATAAATGTTAGATATTTTTCAAAATATTGACGGTCTTTTTTGAAGTATTACCGAATAGATCTGCACTAAAAAAATATGCATAAAATGTGTACGGAGAACACGGTTTTATAATGAGTACATACTGATAAATTGTGTCGGTTATTTACAGATTTTTTTAGATTATATTTCATAACAAGTTGAAATGAACATAAATGTTCTCTGGGGATAATATTGTACATGCATTTATTTTACATCTTCAGTCATACAGGATTGCCATCTTCGGTATTTATTCAAATAAGTAGTGGCAGAATATACAAAAGTTCATGAATGAGAAATACATTTAAATTTATCTGCGCAATTGAAATACGAAGTAACACAATGCAATGAAGATGTTTAAGTAATAACTGACCTTTAATTAAAGTACACTTATGTCTAGGTATTTTTTATTTTCGAATACATAATAGTTTTTTCACTCTGAAGATTTACATATTTTGCATAGATGTGTTTAAATTTTATAAGCAACATTTTGTTGACAATGAATGAATGGAAGATTTAACATTTTTTTTACATTCCTGTAAAACGCTTTATCCCTTACCTGATTTGCTTTATTTGGATCTATATCTGCTCTTTCTAATAACAATTTTACTATGTGGAGGTGTACATGACTAGCCGCTATATGTAAGGGAGTATCACCACACTGAAAGAAAAAAGGTCGCACTGTACATAGTATCATATAATGAGAACACAAGAAGTATCAGCTAAACATTCGAGAAGTTAATGTATATCAAAAACGTGTCTATCAATCGAATCTAGTATAACTGTACATATGTATTAAGTTTTTAATTTGTGTACATAAAAACATGCTCATAAAGATGTCCATTCGAATATCTTTTATATTGACAGACAATTGCAGTTTTCCCGAAAATTGATTTTTCGGTCTGATTACTCCAGTTTCCTCAATCAACAAAAACTGGTCCCCATTGTATAACCAATAACATTGAACGTTGATTTAAACTCCAACAAACAAATACACGAACAACGTTATGATTAGTTGTATCACACTCATAGTATACCAATTGGTTTCGGATAAAATCTCTTTTAATTTTTTTTATAACAAACTTTAATAACGTGTCCTGTTAAGTTTAACAAAAGGACTTTTTGTATCTTTTCGCTTGGACTGGCTCATATATATGAAGCTGCTATATAAATCAGAATTTTGAGGTTGGATTGTACATGTATAAAACAATTGAAAGCAATATTGGAAAACAATGAAAACAGAATTTTAGTTAAGTATCATTTTAGAATGCTAGCCTCTCATCTATGCATTCATTATACTGAACTGTTACTAAAATCAGTAGTTTAGGATATGTTTATAATAAAACTATTAGACGGCATCATCTAACACTGACACGACTGATCGTTCTTTATAAAGAAAAGCATGAGTAGACTCTTCTTGGAAAAGAATACTGTCAGTTAACTGCTAGTAGTCTGTTGTTATTTATGTATAATTGTCATTTTTTTTATTTTCTTTGGTTACATCTTCTGACATCAGACTCGGTCTTCTCTTGAATTGAATTTTAAATGTACGTATTGTTATGCGTTTTACTTTTCTACATTGGGTAGAGGTATAGGGGGGTTAAGGTCTCATAATCATGTTTAACCGCGCCGCATTTTTGTGCCTGTCGCAAGTCAGGAGCCTCTGGTCTTTGTTAGTCCTGTATTATTTTAATTTTAGTTTCTTGTGTACATTTGGAAATGATTATGGCGTTCATTATCACTGAACTAGTATATGTTTGTTTAGGGGCCAGCTGAAGGACGCCTCCGGGTGCGGGAATTTCTCGTTACACTGAAGACCTGTTGGTGACCTTCTGCTGTTGTTTTTTCTATGGTCGGGTTGTTGTCTCTTTGATACATTCCCCATTTCAATTTTCAATTTTATGTTAGTATATTATGTCGGCTGATTGATTTTTTGGTAGCTAAACATCAACTACAAGATATTGCATTAATGTTAACAACGAGTATATTTTTCGGACGTACCAGATACCATTTATAATTCTTAAAGACAAATCTGACGAATTTGACGAGAATGTTCGTAATTATACAACATCTTAAGTACAATTACACAGTCTGTACAATTATTTTCAAACATGTTTTCGAAAACAGAATCGTAAATCAAGGTAAACGAGGTGAATTACGATGAAATATACATGTTATGCTCAGAGTTAATTAAGGAAGACAAAAAATAGGAACAAAGCAACATCAACAATGATTTTTTTCCGGGAATCAACACATAACAAACTTACTTTGATAGTAATGAATAACAATAATAAGTGAAAAACAAAACACTGACATGACGGAGACAGAGAGCTCACTCGAGAGCTCGATGACTCTCAGGATCAAACATTCATCAACAAGCTGTTCAGTGGTATAGTAGACATACAGCAAACATTAAACAGTCTTATAATAAAATTTGAAAACCAAAATGAAGAAATACATGATATCAAAAATGATATATACGCCAAAGATGGCATTGACGACAGACTTCAAGCTGTTGCTACAGAAACTGAAGATCAAACAACTATGATAGCCGAAGTCAGAAATGAAAAGACAAAACTTACTACGTAATTAAATCTAATGAAATTATATTGGTACATTTATAAACTAGACTTGATTGTCAACAAAGTCAAATAGCAAACCGGGTTGAACGTCGCATGAGGGAAAATGCTATAGTAATAGGGGATAATGAGCGAAAAGACGAAAACGTAAAAGCGGAACTAAAATCGGTTTTCAAAAATGTTTTGAAAATAACAGAAAATAATAAAATTGACCGAGACCACATAATAGGGACCCAGATAAATCGAAACAGCACCATTCCTATAGTTGTAGAATTCCATGACTACAATGACCGGAAGCATGTCATAAACACGGCACGAACGATAAGCAAACAAAATAAACACTTACTAAATGTCTTATACATAACTCCCCAATTTCCAGACGATATGCGTGAAAACAGAAAAAGACTGGTACAAAAACAAAAAGAGTACAAAGAAATAGATGTAGACACTAAAATTAAAGGAAACAGTTTATTCTTCAGTAAACAGTGGTCACACGTATTTTGTCACAACTGCTGTAACCACAACATACGCAGAAGTTCGTGAAGCTGCCCGACCAGTAATTCAGGACCCAGTATCAGCATGAACATACAACACGCTGGTATATAGATTTACAGACAAAGACTTAATTATATTAACTATTTTCAAAGTATCTACATGATCTAAAGAGTTTCAATTCTCTATTTTATTTAAATATTATACATAATAGTTATTAATAAATAAACTCCAAATGAAATACTTTTGTCATTTGGTCATTTGCGTATGATTTCAGGAAGTGGCATATCAGTAGAAAGCTGTGTACTTAGTGCAATATTCAAATGAAATAAATATATAGTTTTGTATATTTGTATTCAATTTCATGTTGTAATTATGTTTAGTTTGTACTTGTGTTTCTATAAATGTTGGCCAACTATCGTACGTATTAACAAACGCAATGACTACCACATTTTGTCCACATAAATTTAAAGTGCCAGCATGCCCTCCTTTTATTCAATATATTAATACGTAAAAAAACATTTCAGTGGTTTTGATATCTCAGACTGACTCGTAGAGCAATATTATTTGACCGAATCAACCAAAACTGACCAAATTTGCTCTTTAGTATGAATATCTATATGAGCCACTCCATCCGAAAAGGTACAAAAAAGAAAAAAATTACGAAATTCTAAAACGTGTGTATAATTATTGGTAACAGACTTGTGATTCATAAAACACATTTTCTTTTCCTCGTAACCTGAAGCTGTAAGCTATACGCATCTTCAAGTGTGAGCTCCACCTTGTTTTTATTAAATTAAAAAAAAATATTTCATATATTTCAATCAGTTTCGAAGTACAGTTTAAATGTCTTAATATGCCAATTGAAAATGTTAATTCCGGTAGTAGCGGTGATAAGGATCTGGCTGACGATACTGATACCAATGCAATCAAACCGGGCAACGGTTGATCTACATTATATTAATAACTTAACTTATATATAATTAACTTAAATTTCAATTTCTAAAACACAAGATGACTAAATTAATGTATTTTCCCTCATGTTTAAATGTTGTCTTCCTTTCTTTAAACATGGGTAGAACTGATAAAAATTATTGACCTTTTTTTCTCTTCAGTGTCGTACATTGTTAAATTTCTGGTCAGTATAACATTTATCCGGGGAACAAATGATTTTACACTTGCTCAAATAAAAAAAAATGAGATATGTCTACGTCTTTTTCCGTGTTATTTTACAAATTCGGGAAACAATTGACAGTTTTATGAAAGTTTACATTAATGTGATTTTTTTCGGATAAAATCGATTTAAAGAAATAGTATAACTAACTTTAATAACATGTCCTGTTAAGTTTAACAAATGAACTCTTTGTACCTTTTTCGCATGGACTGGCTCATATATATGTAGCTGCTATATAAATCTGAATTTTTAGGATAGATTTTATAAAACAAATGAAAGCAATATTGGAAAACAATGAAAATAAAATTTTAGTTTAGTGTCATTATAGAGTGCCATCCTTCCATCTATGCATTCATAATATTGAACTGTTACTAAAATCAGTAGTTTCGGGTATTATTATAATAAAACAACTCGATTGCATCATCTAACACTGCCATGACTGATTTAATTCGTACTTTATAAAGAAAAGTATGAGTAGTTCTCTTCTGGGAAAAGTATACTGTTAGTATATTATGTCGGCTGATTGATTTTTTGGTAGCTAAACATCAACTACAAGATATTGCATTGATGTTCCCAACGAGAATATATTTTTCGGACGTACCAGATACCATTTATAATTCTTAAAGACAAATCTGACGAATTTGACGGAATTTTTCGTAATTATACAACATTTTAAGCACAATAACAGAGTCTGTGTAATTTTCATTTAAACATTTTTTTTTTCGAAAACAGAGTCGTAAATCAAGGCAAACAAGGTCAATTACGATGAAATATCCACGTTATGCTAAGAGTAAATTTAGGAAGAGACTGTAAAAAATTGGGAAAGAAGCAACATAAAAAAAGATGTTGATATCTCATACTATACAACTATTGTTTTGATGCGTTGGATAATCTTTCCGTTCGCCTTCTTTCCATTTTTTTAATGACAGCTGCATGTGATCACAAATATGTATAGTCTAACGAGTATAGTAATTTGATATCGCGAGGAAAAAATAAACCAATACGATCATTATTCACATAAATAAAGGTCAGGTATAATATGAACAGCCTTAAATACGATATTCGGTCATTAGCAGACCTATCCTCTGTTGTGTTTAATATTCGGAATTAAAGATTATTCAAAAATATAAAAAAAATAAGAAAATGTGGTATGTAATATCTAATTGAAACCATTGCCCTATATTAGCTTTATATAAAGTTATATTCTTTGATTTGTCGTTTTTACCCTATGACGGTTAAATAATTGGATCTCGTTATTTTAGTATAATAGATACCAAAGAATTTTTAAATGCCAATATCGAATCTTTTGTAAATGAAGATAAATATCCAGCTTGAAAATAAATTACTTTGCCGATTATTAGAATTAAAATCGGAAATTAAAGCTATTAAATGGATAAATGTTAGATATTTTTCAAAATATTGACGGTCTTTTTTGAAGTATTACCGAATAGATCTGCACTAAAAAAATATGCATAAAATGTGTGCGGAGAACACGGTTTTATAATGAGTACATACTGATAAATTGTGTCGGTTATTTACAGATTTTTTTAGATTATATTTCATAACAAGTTGAAATGAACATAAATGTTCTCTGGGGATAATATTGTACATGCATTTATTTTACATCTTCAGTCATACAGGATTGCCATCTTCGGTATGTATTCAAATAAGTAGTGGCAGAATATACAAAAGTTCATGAATGAGAAATACATTTAAATTTATCTGCGCAATTGAAATACGAAGTAACACAATGCAATGAAGATGTTTAAGTAATAACTGACCTTTAATTAAAGTACACTTATGTCTAGGTATTTTTTATTTTCGAATACATAATAGTTTTTTCACTCTGAAGATTTACATATTTTGCATAGATGTGTTTAAATTTTATAAGCAACATTTTGTTGACAATGAATGAATGGAAGATTTAACATTTTTTTTACATTCCTGTAAAACGCTTTATCCCTTACCTGATTTGCTTTATTTGGATCTATATCTGCTCTTTCTAATAACAATTTTACTATGTGGAGGTGTACATTACTAGCCGCTATATGTAAGGGAGTATCACCACACTGAAAGAAAAAAGGTCGCACTGTACATAGTATCATATAATGAGAACACAAGAAGTATCAGCTAAACATTCGAGAAGTTAATGTATATCAAAAACGTGTCTATCAATCGAATCTAGTATAACTGTACATATGTATTAAGTTTTTAATTTGTGTACATAAAAACATGCTCATAAAGATGTCCATTCGAATATCTTTTATATTGACAGACAATTGCAGTTTTCCCGAAAATTGATTTTTCGGTCTGATTACTCCAGTTTCCTCAATCAACAAAAACTGGTCCCCATTGTATAACCAATAACATTGAACGTTGATTTAAACTCCAACAAACAAATACACGAACAACGTTATGATTAGTTGTATCACACTCATAGTATACCAATTGGTTTCGGATAAAATCTCTTTTAATTTTTTTTATAACAAACTTTAATAACGTGTCCTGTTAAGTTTAACAAAAGGACTTTTTGTATCTTTTCGCTTGGACTGGCTCATATATATGAAGCTGCTATATAAATCAGAATTTTGAGGTTGGATTGTACATGTATAAAACAATTGAAAGCAATATTGGAAAACAATGAAAACATAATTTTAGTTAAGTATCATTTTAGAATGCTAGCCTCTCATCTATGCATTCATTATACTGAACTGTTACTAAAATCAGTAGTTTAGGATATTTTTATAATAAAACTATTAGACGGCATCATCTAACACTGACACGACTGATCGTTCTTTATAAAGAAAAGCATGAGTAGACTCTTCTTGGAAAAGAATACTGTCAGTTAACTGCTAGTAGTCTGTTGTTATTTATGTATAATTGTCATTTTTTTTTATTTTCTTTGGTTACATCTTCTGACATCAGACTCGGTCTTCTCTTGAATTGAATTTTAAATGTACGTATTGTTATGCGTTTTACTTTTCTACATTGGGTAGAGGTATAGGGGGGTTAAGGTCTCATAATCATGTTTAACCGCGCCGCATTTTTGTGCCTGTCGCAAGTCAGGAGCCTCTGGTCTTTGTTAGTCCTGTATTATTTTAATTTTAGTTTCTTGTGTACATTTGGAAATGATTATGGCGTTCATTATCACTGAACTAGTATATGTTTGTTTAGGGGCCAGCTGAAGGACGCCTCCGGGTGCGGGAATTTCTCGTTACACTGAAGACCTGTTGGTGACCTTCTGCTGTTGTTTTTTCTATGGTCGGGTTGTTGTCTCTTTGATACATTCCCCATTTCAATTTTCAATTTTATGTTAGTATATTATGTCGGCTGATTGATTTTTTGGTAGCTAAACATCAACTACAAGATATTGCATTAATGTTAACAACGAGTATATTTTTCGGACGTACCAGATACCATTTATAATTCTTAAAGACAAATCTGACGAATTTGACGAGAATGTTCGTAATTATACAACATCTTAAGTACAATTACACAGTCTGTACAATTATTTTCAAACATGTTTTCGAAAACAGAATCGTAAATCAAGGTAAACGAGGTGAATTACGATGAAATATACATGTTATGCTCAGAGTTAATTAAGGAAGACACAAAATAGGAACAAAGCAACATCAACAATGATTTTTTCCGGGAATCAACACATAACAAACTTACTTTGATAGTAATGAATAACAATAATAAGTGAAAAACAAAACACTGACATGACGGAGACAGAGAGCTCACTCGAGAGCTCGATGAATACTCTCAGGATCAAACATTCATCAACAAGCTGTTCAGTGGTATAGTAGACATACAGCAAACATTAAACAGTCTTATAATAAAATTTGAAAACCAAAATGAAGAAATACATGATATCAAAAATGATATATACGCCAAAGATGGCATTGACGACAGACTTCAAGCTGTTGCTACAGAAACTGAAGATCAAACAACTATGATAGCCGAAGTCAGAAATGAAAAGACAAAACTTACTACGTAATTAAATCTAATGAAATTATATTGGTACATTTATAAACTAGACTTGATTGTCAACAAAGTCAAATAGCAAACCGGGTTGAACGTCGCATGAGGGAAAATGCTATAGTAATAGGGGATAATGAGCGAAAAGACGAAAACGTAAAAGCGGAACTAAAATCGGTTTTCAAAAATGTTTTGAAAATAACAGAAAATAATAAAATTGACCGAGACCACATAATAGGGACCCAGATAAATCGAAACAGCACCATTCCTATAGTTGTAGAATTCCATGACTACAATGACCGGAAGCATGTCATAAACACGGCACGAACGATAAGCAAACAAAATAAACACTTACTAAATGTCTTATACATAACTCCCCAATTTCCAGACGATATGCGTGAAAACAGAAAAAGACTGGTACAAAAACAAAAAGAGTACAAAGAAATAGATGTAGACACTAAAATTAAAGGAAACAGTTTATTCTTCAGTAAACAGTGGTCACACGTATTTTGTCACAACTGCTGTAACCACAACATACGCAGAAGTTCGTGAAGCTGCCCGACCAGTAATTCAGGACCCAGTATCAGCATGAACATACAACACGCTGGTATATAGATTTACAGACAAAGACTTAATTATATTAACTATTTTCAAAGTATCTACATGATCTAAAGAGTTTCAATTCTCTATTTTATTTAAATATTATACATAATAGTTATTAATAAATAAACTCCAAATGAAATACTTTTGTCATTTGGTCATTTGTAGATAAAACTTCATTTTATGAATTCTAAATTTACATAGAATTTTATCCGATACTTTATTCAAATAATTTCACCATGAATTCAAATAAGTCAATAAAATACATGCAGCGTATATTGTGATTATATATAACATAATTTACCTACGGTACCGGCACGCAGACCTCATGAAAGTAACCATCTTCCTTGTGTATTACTATTATCCCGGAAAAAATTCCCACATTTTTTGTGGTTGACACTAATGCAAATCTTATAAATCCAACCGTATATATATATGCAAACAAAAACATGAATCCAGTGATATGAAATGTAATTCACAGTTCTATTAAAATACATATTTGCCATTACATAAGGGAACATATATTTATTCTAGTGAGCCTCCTCCATGCATGCTTGGAGGATGCTCCGAGCATTTTAGAGAAGCTAATATCGTTAATAAACCATTACATTCCCATTAATTTCAATCAAATATAAAAGTAATAATTAAGAGCTTGTATGAGCTTTTTGTGAGCCTTTTGTACGCCTGTAAAAATAAAGTTTTACTATGTTGCCCTCGAAAATTAGTTAATTAACACAAAAATAGATAAATCAAACTTGAGGTTAAACAGTTTAGGGACATTTCTTCTACATGAGAACGAAAAGCTCTAATATAACTAAAACATATTTATATAAAGCCGATCAAAATAACACAACAGTGGTTGTAAAAAATGGATTACATCAAACCAGAAACAACAGTTATCATTACCTGAAATAAAATCAAAATCTATAAAAAATATTGTTGAAAAACTATTATAGGAAAAAAGAAATAGATTCACAAACTTAGGATTTTTTTAAGAATGATAACGAATCAAAACATAGACACATATACCTTCTTTGGAAAATTCATAAAATCAATCTACACATAATTAATGAGGCATTTCGAAGTGGTCAAATAGTCAGCAACATAAACATTTCTTACCGACCAATCATCCATAAGTGTAACTCTAAGTAAGTTTAAAAGTAAGTTTATGAATCTATTTCTTTTTTTCCTATATAGTTTTCAACAATATCTTTTATAGATTTGACAACAACGTTAATATTTATTTTCATGTAATTATAAATGTTAATGTGACTTGTTAGTGTTCGGATGTAATCGATTTTATTTAAAACCACTGTTGTGTTATTTTTATAAATATGTTTTAGTTATATTAGAGATTTTCCATCTCATGTTGATGAAATGTCCCTAAACTTTTTAACCTCAAGTTTTAATGTATCTATATTTGTGTCAATTAACTAATTTTCTAGGACAACATAATAAAACTTTATTATTACAGGCGTACAAAAGGCTCACAAAAAGCTCATACGAGCTCTTAACTATAAACTCTTCTATTTGATTGACATTAATGGGAGTGTAATGGTGTATTAACGATATCAGCTTCTCTAAAATGCTCAGAGCATCCTCCAGGCATGCCTAGAGGAAGCTCACTAGAATAAATATATGTTCCGTATCTGTGTCCCATATTCATACGTCGACAAGAAAAGACAAACAAAATTTATGACAAGAATGTCTGTGTACCTGTGCACGTATACTTTAAACCGTAATTGGGTCATCTATAGTACAGGTTGTAAATTGTATTGCTGTTATGTATGAATTACATCCCAGCTTCTTTGTTCTAACTGGGGTGATCTGAGCCGGATCGTCCCTACCAGATCACCCCAGTTTGAGTTTCTTTGTTATGCATGCTTTTCTTTGTTCTGTAACTTTTTGGAGGGAATGTCAAAGTCAATATAAAACTGATCATTAATCTATACGGAAAATACTATCTATCAAAATTCACGTAGAAAAATTCCAATGTATATGCTGGGATTCGATTTCAAGACCTTTAGCATATCAAGCCACGACACATACCACTACACCAGGAAGACTGGATACGAACTAGTAGTAATTTGACATACTTAAAGGAAGCAAGATCTTTTTATAAGTGGGGCGAGTTGTCAGACATTTATTCAGTGGGGTTAAAACCTTTTTCGTTAATAAGTGAGTTTTCAGACTGATTGTTCAATTTGATTTTACACTTTTTTAAAGGTGGAGTGAGTCGGTAAACAAGAGTGGGGCGATTTTGTTTTTATCAAGTGGCAATATAGTGTGGGCCGATTGGCAAGTGGGGCGAATTGACATTTTTTTTTATATCTACTCATCGTGTTTGGGGGTCATAAAGGGTATACATCATATAGTAATATATTAAGTATATTGTAATGGCTATGTAACGTTCCAAACTAGATTTTATAAATTGTAAATGGTTTTTCTTCTAATCTAAAACAGCTCGGATGTAAAATAATAATCCTAATCGGGCTTGGTGTCAGTGTTAGATCCGGCCATCGGCCACCGCGTCCTTGTGGGATTACTATTAATGAAAGTAACATGTACTTTAAACCGTAACTGGTTTACCAAAAGTGTATTTTTGTTATGAATGAATAAAAGATGCATGTATTTTATTGATAATGAACAATGAATATTAGAAACATTAACATTAATTATATGGTTCAGGTCAGGCAGACCGAACAGAGAGAATTCTCTCTTTTTGTATTGTTTTCTATTTTTGAATTCCTTTCTACTTAGTTATATAATGTTCAATTACGTTGAGTGGATTACATATGAAATAAATAAGACTGTTAAGCCAAAACTAGATAAATGATAATTATTGTATCAATTAACTTCTCTTAATGTAAATGGCTTTGGAAACGATTTTCAACACAAATCCATGTTTCTTTGGTTGAAATAATTTCAAAGCGACATTATGTTCTTGGGGTGGAGAATTTATTTGTCGCACGGGGAAACGAACTGTAGAGGTTTTGCTATTTTGTTTTACAGCTCAACAGATTATATGTTAAAGGACAAAATAGCAGATGAAAACGGAAGGTATCTCATTCTAACTGTTGAAATAGGTAACACAGATTTTGTTTTTGTAAACAATTATGCGCCCATCAAAAATTTTGAAAATGAACAAATTGGATAAATTGAAAAAAAACAAGATTTAATTAAACGAAAAGTTAGATCAAAATTTTGTTTTGGGTGGAGATTTTAATACGATACTAAATCCATCTTTAGACAAAATGGGTGGTTCAAAATATAACACCGGTCAAATATACGATGTAACAGTACAACATAAGAACGAACTATACAAACCAGTTGACACTTTTTAAAATATATAATGTGTGACAAATATAAAAATATCTTTTTCAATTCATTACCTTCTAGAATGTCAACAAGTTGTGTAATTTTTAAAATTTGGAGATTTAAACTACATGAAAATTAGGAAATGTGATATGATTTCCAAAGAGTTCAAATCAAGTTAATGTGAGAAATTATAGGCAACTGTACGGCTTTCAACAATAATTTAAACCCATATCTATATATTGTCTATTGTTGCAGACTGAAGAATGCTCTCTAGATGTTGTTTTTTTTTTGTCGTTTAGTTGTTTTCTCATTGACTAACACTGATATGCATGATGCATGTATTTTTTTAATATATAAATATGAATGACACAATACAATGTAGATCGATTGGATTAACTTTATACGAAGATAAACATTATATACATGTTATACTATTTCGGGTTGAAAAAATCTTAGAGGGAGGTATGTATAAATACTTGAAAATTTAGTTGTCACAAAACATGAACATGTATAAGTGTAAGTCCAGTAATTAATAATTTTTTGATATTTGACATCGATTTGAGAAGACTACACAATCAATCGGACGTCGTTTTGGCAATACATGACATCAAGTTGGACGTCGATTAGAGTATCAAAATATTGGACGTCGATTTGAGAACGTGACATCAGATTTGGACGTCGATTTGAGGAACAGACGTCGATTAGAAAATGGACGCCGATCTGAGTCTAACATATATTCGTGATGTACTTATCATAGATAATTCGGATTGAGACATCCATACATATAGTGTCCTAAGCTGATGAACTAATAATGTCATTGTTAATTATTTATGGGATTTAATTTTAATTTTATTGTCAATGGGAATAGAAATGGAGCGGGTTAGGTATGTGTGTTTTTTTTTTTTTTTAAATTTCATTCAAGGATTTTTATGTGTTCGTGGGGGGATTGGGAAGAAGGAAAGGTCTCCTTTAGTATAATATGTTTTATCACATAGCATTTTTCTGATTCCTCACTGTTGTCTAGATTTTGACCACAAGGTCTTAAAAAAAACCTGCTTCTACATAAATAAACACAGTTCTTTTTTTTTTTATAAAAATAGAAATTTGTGTTTAACATGAATGTGAAAGTTAACTCATAATATGCACTACAAACTGTTTCATAAAATATATTTCAGGCAATTCAAATTAGCAAATAAACTGTTCAAATACTCCGTTGCTTGAAGCTTTAATTCTTATCCAATATTGCAATGTTTTAAACATACAAGTAGAAAACTTTTATCTAAATTATACATTCAAAACATTTAGATTTTATTCGGACTATGTCTTAAAGATAAAACAAATATAAAGTTTAGTTCGTTGAAGACTAATAAGGGCACCACGTGGCGGATCCAGTCAGTTTAAAAAGGTGTAGTCAATCCAAGATAAAAGGTGGTTCCAGTCATATGTTTCCATTCAAAAACATTGATCGTTAAAAAGGGGGGTTCCAGCTCTAGGACCCCATCCCCTTGGATTACCCAACAAGGTGGGTTCCTACATATGCAACAGATTTAGTTTTTCTCATTATGTACGCTATTCTCAGTTTGTCTCTTGCCGTTAAAGACAAAATTGTTTGTAAGCTCAGTCTGGTCATCCGTTATATTTAAGAGAAAATTTGAGTTTTTTACTTATAGTTAAAAATTGTTTATTATAACACAAAATACTAATTCACAAAATTGTATTGCTATATTAATGCAGTAATTAAGACAAAAACTAATAATTAATAAAAAGCAAGAATGCATTGACTACTTCCTGCAACACGCGAGGTTTCCCCCTGATATTGCATGACGGGATTTAAAAACGATCATTTGTTGTCCCAGGGTTGTCTTTAAGGCCCGGGGGCCGGGGATTTCCCCCGGCAACTTCCGCTTGTGGACCCGGCTTACTCTAGCGGCAAGTATGACCTGACTTTTTGAGAAAAAAAATACAGAGATCAATATTTCTCCGTTACAAGTTTTTGTTCCGTGATTTTAATTGTGAACAAGAGATACATCGAGTAATCCAAGTGAATCAGAGTGTTTTGGCCATTTTTACAGGTGAAAGCTTTTCTACGACGCTGCGAGATTTTAAAGCGCTCGGATGATTTTGTCACTTCCGTTCTAAAATTTGACCGATCTTTTCACTATGCAGCGACGGTTAGATTTCTTTGGATTTAATAAGTATAATTTATTTGTTTATCAGGCGTTCTAAGAATTTAAATTCAGAAATGAGGATGGTCAACGATTATTTTAACATACGTTGGACAGGCTGCATAAGTTTTCAACCAAATGTATCACACAAAAAGATCGATTTCTACAACCAGTCACAGTGTCAACATTGGTATTCAAAACAAATACTAAATATAGCTGAAGTCCAACATCTTTTAAGATAGGATAAATGACAACTGTCAACATCTTCTATAAATGTTGTTTGCCCAAGTATCCTATCTGTCTCTCTCTCAATAAGTCCAAAGCCTGCCTGGCCTCATGAATACTTATAAGTTATAATAAAGAAATGACGACTCAATAAATAGGACTATAGATAGACGCTAAAGGGGATCAATCACCCCATAGTTTTGTGCCCCCAGTTAATTGACCCTGTCTGATCAGTTTGTCCTTCAACTTTATATCCAGAAGTATGACAATTTGCAGAATATTTATATATGCAAGTAAATAAAGATTACAGAAAAAAGGGATTTAAATTTCTGCTAAACCTTGTTGAAATTAGAAAAAGTTGGACTTATTCATTTTCATACAAAAAGGGGATAGTTTAATCCTGTCACACTTGTGTGGATGTATTACTATAATAAATAAAATTTAACCATGATATTGCTATTCTCAAACATCTTTAAATATATAGCTGTAAGTTGAAAGTCTGGATATTCAAATAAATGTGATCAAATTTACAGAAAAGTTGACCCATGTTACAAATTTTAATAAACAATTTACATTATCATCAGTATAAAATGATGTTTTGAGAGGAGTGAATGAGGGTCCAGGAGACCCCCAAAGTTCGGATTTTGCACCATTTTTTCAAAATTTTCTGGGGCCCTTGAGCAGGCCCCATACCCCCGGCCGTAGCACGACGAGCAAGCTCGTCGCCGCGAACGGCTTCGCCGTCCGCATTACATCCCCTCCTACTTTTTATAATTAACCTGCTACTTCATATCTTAGAGACAACCCTGTGTCCTGATTGGTAATCATATTTTAACGTTGTTATGAGTGTTGATGACCAATTTGATATATAATTACTACCGGCTAATGCAATAATTTACACTCAGTAAATAACATGTTCAATATGTACAGTTTATCGTTCAATTGATTTTGTTGACGTCTTAAACATTTTTTTCTTTCTTTCTAATATTTGCTTTTTACGACTGATAAGGTGAACAGATTCAAGTATATTATATCAAGCCATAAAGACCATACATACATGCATGCGTGTTGAACTTTTGCTATCTACGCTATGACTAGGTGTAGATGATGTGTATATTATTGTCTTGCAATACTTATGGGAGGATTGTAAACAGGTGAAATGTTATATGCAGCGAGTTGTTAGCCGGGCCTGTAGGACACACGTGCCAGGTGTGACTGTCGGTTCTAATCAGTGTATCATAAGAACGCAGGTCGCGTGAACTACACAAAATTAGAAAACATGTTCAAGGTGGTGACAAATACAAATGGATCGCAGTGGAATTATTCAATCTTATTTAGTGTTATTATCTATTTGAATTGAATCAGATAATAAACAGAGAAATGAACAGCTTTACAAGCAGAGCCAAATACAATGAAAGTCCCAACTATGTATTGGCTTCCGAAGCTACACAAAACCCCTTACAAATATAGATTTATTTCGTCTTCAAGCCATTGTTCAACTACTTAATTGTCTATTCTTCTTATCAGCACACTTGGTACAATTAAAAACCTGATAATAAATTGTTCAAATAAGGCCTTCGAAAATAGTGGAACAAATTACTTTTGGAGTGTCAAGAACTCGTTGGAAGTACTTGATAAATTGCGTGCTTATATTGGTGATTTTGAATCTGTTCAAAGTTTTGATTTTTCTACCCTGTATACCACATTGCCTCACATTCTCATTAAGAAAAAATTCACACACCTAATTAAATGGGCATTCAAAAAATCAGAATGTGAATATATATGTTCAAACTCTTTTAGGTCATTTTTTAGTAGCAATAAACAAAAAAACTATGTTAATTGGACATGCTTTGATACTATATATGCCCTTGAATTTTTACTAGACACCAAATCGTCTGCACTGCAGCCGTCCCGCTAGACCACACTACCACCTGGGCTCTCAAAAAAAGAGCTTTCGCTGGCTGTGTGTTACCTTTCCTCGTCAGTTTCAATCTAGCGGCGTACTACAGTACATGATATATAAGGCATGAAGATGTTATTGTTACAGATCAGCTAAATTATCTATAGTAAAGGATCCTACAAATTAATGTAATATACAGTCACAGAAAATAATTATATTTATGAGTACGTCTGAGTCAGTGACAACTCTACAACAGATGTATCCATCGGATCGCCATCAATGATGTTGATACATGGCTTTGTACATACTTACATACCTATATATATTTACAACTATATATATATATATATATATATATTTACAATAAAACTGGTTTTTTTTTAGATCATGACAAACGAACAGTTACAACTAGCAAAGACGTCAATACACAACAAGTTCCCAATACAGTATGATTTAAGTAAATTATAAATACGAGAGACACATGACGCTACACAAAGGTCATGCTTACGAGTCAACCCTCTAGATCAAGCAGAATTAGGAAAACCACAAAGCCAAAACCACGATGCTCGTTAGACATATACATAGTCAGGTCAGAACCATAAGGGACTTAATAGTAAGAATACAAATAAAAGTAAAACGGCAAAAGTAATACAATAATACACAACTTCAGCACTTGAAACCAAAACCTCAAGAACATCCTGTATGATTTGTCAGGTTCACACTAAATAAATGCCTGTAAGATCGGGGTACGTTTACATGAACCTTTTGACAATATGGTTCATTAACGTTTTGCTGAGACACCAAAAATATTTTAAAAAGTCTGAAAATCGTATTTGTTAAGAAATTCATACGCCATACGCGGGTAAATATGATATATGTGTTCCAATTGCCTAAATCAAAATCACGCAGATAGATATCCTTGTCCTGTGCAGTTTATTTCAAACGTTCACGCTTTTTTGTTTGTCTTAAATTTTTACACTTTAAGTTGTAAAATAAATTCAGAGGCATTGGCATTCGTTACGTATAAGAAAAGACATGTTGGGCAAACTAGTATTGAACTTTGAAAATGAACGACTTATGATATTTAGATTACAGTAACTGTAGTTTTATCTTTACAGTCTTTAATGGGACTGACATATTATATATTTGTAAATTCCAAACCACAAAGGTTATTCTACCAGTATTAAACTGTGAAGCAATCTATTCCTTTTGAGTTTTAAACTTTGTAAATATGAATATGAAAAGTTGAAAGATCCATGATTTACTTCAAGGTTTCATAATTATATTCATTGAATGTCTTTTTGTTTTTAATTTTTCTTATAATTATACATTTTCAAACCAGATTTTATGGTTAAAGTAAAGGTATTTTCCCCCAAAGAAGAAAACACTAAGAAAGCAAAACTTCCGTTTTTTTCTTTATTTTTTATTTCCATGATTAATTGTTTAGGTACTTCGGAGAAAAAAAGACTTATATTTACCTTAAATCGTATTAAATCTAATGGAAATTCAAATTAACATAAGTTATAAACCAAAAAATATGGATTTTTTTTAAATGGTTTACAATTAACCTTGAAATTTTTTCTTACTTTAAAGTTTATTATACATTTCAAAAAAAAGATCAATGTTTATTAAGGCGAACATTTATTTGAAAATGAATCAGATTTAAAAACATCTTAAACTAGGTTAAAAATTGGAAATTTATTTTAATTGAATATAGTTTAAATTCTAGTTCAATTCGATTTTTTTCAGTGCAATGCATAGATTTTATTTCAATTTGAGATTTGATATGCATAAACTATGCATTTAATTTTATATTAAATGCACCATTTCAAGCAATGAGCTTTTTATTTAGAAAATAAATAATTTTCTTTTAATCAGACTCATCAATCATAAAAACACAGATGATTGATCTATGCTGCTTGATATTCAACAATGTTTTACAAGTATTAAAGAAAAACGTCAACTCGTACCTTATTTTCACCGTTTGGATCTATATCTGTTCTTTCTAATAACAATTCAACTATGTCAAGATTTCCACCTCTAGCAGCTGAGTGTAAGAGAGTTTTATTAGACTAAAATAAAAAAAAGCTTGTACTGTTTATAGCATGATATGGAAGCTAACAAAAACAATTATATTACATGATAAAATTACAAAAATGTATTTGTCATCATTTCGGGAAGTCAATGAAATTCAATCTTTTTTGCTAATCGCAATTTCGTTAAAACTGTTTATATAAATTACTTGTGTGCATAGTACATTTCCATGGTGATGTGTAATCGTATCCAGTTGTCATTACCAACAAAAAACCTGATCGCCTTGGTATGGTCATTATTGTACATGGCGTCTTACTCAAAAAACAAATGCACAACAATATCATTGTTAGTTGTTTCGCACTTGTAGTATAACAGTTGGTATCATAATGGGCAGATTTGAAGAAAGATGTTACAATAAAGGCAATCGAAATAGGACAAGAAATAGTTCAAGTTGTCAAAATTATATAACTGAAACAGACAAGCTGCTTACATTTACATCATTTGTGACGGAGTTGAAAGTTGTTTCGTAAGCAATAATATCAAATTTACTTTTTTTAGTATGTATCATGATATGTGTAATTAAATATCATTTTTCTTTCTTTTTATTGGATGTCTCACACGATTTAGCAATTGTACTATTAAACTTATTTATTCATTTTTTTTTGGGAGTTTGTATATTTCAATAAAATATTTTCAGTTTTTTTCTGATTTGGTTTGATGAAAGATTTTCCAAAGTTGGACTGTCCTGTAAAGGACGTCATTTCATACCTTATTTTCTTTCTTCGGATCTATATCTGCTCTTTCTAATAACAATTTAACAATGTTGATGAATCCACCTTCAGCAGCTGCGTGTAAGGGAGTGTCACCATACTGAAATAAAAGGTTTACAATGCTCATATTATCATAAACTCAACAAACAAATACACAACAACAGTTAGTTGAATCGCTATTGTAGTATCACAGTTGGTTTCATATCGGGCAGACGTTATAATAAAGTCAATCGAAATAGGACAAGATATAGTGAAAGTTGTCAAAATTATATAACAGAAACATACAAGCTAATTACATCTACGTCATTTGTGACGTAGTTGAAAGTTGTTTCGTAAGCAATCATATCACATTTACTTTTTTAATATGTATCTGGATATGTGTATTTAAAATATCATTTTTCTTTCTTTTTATTGGATGTCTCAAACGATTTAGCAAGTGTACTACTTGACTAATGTATTCATATTTTTTGGGAGTTTGTATATTTCAATAAAACATTTTCAGTGTTATTCTTATTTGGTTTGATAAAAGATTTTACAAAGTTGGACTGTCATGTAATGGACGTCATCACATACCTTATTTCCTTTATTCGGATCTATATCTGCTCTTTCTAATAAGAATCTAACAATGTTGATGAATCCACCTTCAGCAGCTGCGTGTAAGGGAGTATTACCATACTGAAATAAAAAGTTTACAATGTTCGTATTATCATACAGACGTGTAATACAAACTATGTCATACAAATTATTAAAGTACAAAAAAACATTGGCCAACAATTCAAAATGATGAATTTCAAAATAGTTTTTCTTAATCGCATTTTTGTTGAGACAGTAAATAAACTGTGTATTCGAATCGCATTTAATATAACATAAAGTAGTGTGTTCTGTTTGTGTACTCCATTGTCATCCCCAACAAAAACCGACAAAAGCTTTATACTCCAATAAAACAAATACACCAACAACATTATTGTAAGTTATCCTACACTCTTAGTATAACTGTTTGTATCATTACGGCCAGATTTCAGAAAATAGGTCTCAGTGCACGAAATAAAAGAGTGTCGAAAGATACAAGAGAGATAGTCAAACTCATGGATCGGAGATAAACTGACAACGCCATGTCGTAAAAAGTAAATGACAAACAGACAAATGATAGAACACAATACACGCATCTGGTGCTCATTTTATTACAAACCCAGTCGATAGTCTAATTCGGTAGGTCATGTTCGTCGAATGGGTAATGGGATTGTATTTACGACGTAAGGAACATATACGATATGATCTGTGAAACGATTATTCCATAATGGTCAACCAACTCGTGATGGCGTCAGTAAAATTAACGAAAGGATGATTTCAACTTTAACTTTTGGAACTTTTGGTGTAATAGCTTCCTTGTGTGCCAGAACCATCTATCAAGGAAATCATGTTAGGGTATACTAGCCTGGGAATATCGTATCAATTAGGAGATACTGTATCTGTGTATCCTTTTTGTCTAAGTCGATGAGATAAATGTGTTCAACATAGTAACCAAATTCTGAATTATTTAGTGGAGTATCTTTCTTCGTAAGAAGTTCCTGAATGAAGCCAGCCTCATTATAATAAAAAACGAAGTAGGCAAGAAGAGGGGCTCAATTGGTTCCCATTGGAATGCCAACAGTCTGTGGAAAACACGTCCTCCAAACGTAAAAATATGTAGTCATGTAAGAAATCAAGCATCTTGATAATCTTAGTTTCAGAATTTTGTTTTGTTAATTTGATTCAGAGTCATTCTTTACAAAAAGAGGGTCGACAGTTACCAAAGGGACGGTCAAACTCATATATTGAAAATAAACTGACAACGCCATGGCTAGAAATGAAAAGGACAAACAGACAAACAATAGTACACATGACATAAAATATAAAACTAATGAATCACCTACACGAACCCCATCAAAAACTAAGAGTGGCACCCGTCGTGTTGCTTAGGAAATAACAAATCCGGTAAATAGTCTAATAATTCGGTAGGTCACATTCATGAAAGGGAAGGGGATTGTAGTTACGACGTAAAACACATATCCGATATCATTTGTGAAACGGTTATTCAATCAATGTCAAACAACTCGTGATGGCGTTTGTAAAATTTACGAAGAGATGATTTCAACTTCACCATTTAGAACTCTTGATTTCATAGCTTCCTTGTGAGCAACAACCCTCTATTAAGAAAATCATGATAGGAAATACAAATGAAGACTTATCCATCCCTAAGACAAGATACTTGTATACTTTGTAAGAAAAGAAAGAAAAGCCCACTCTTTCAATTTGTCTTTTAGTTTGGAATGGGGAATACTTGTGTAAAGTGTAAAAAAGTCAAATGTATTGAAAGATAAACAAAAGTAGTCTTAGATTGTACGTACTCCAAAAGATCTTTTGAATTTTTCAGTATCCCAATCGGACTTACGCCACCCCTAAAATAGGAAGTTTCATAATAATATCGAAACTCGGATTTGATGGCTGATAAAATAGATGTTAATAATTTTGAAAGAGGTTTCGTGTTTTGTAAAATTTCGGTCTTTAAGATTGACGTAGCATGGATATTGATAGACACTTTCAGTTTGTTTCTTAATACTGATTTGTATCAACGACCTCACAGCCTTAATCTATTCGGAAAGAATATCTACGTCTTCGTTTTTGTGTTTAGCCATTTTTCATGGCAAAATCCACGACTGAATCCATCAGAATGTTGAAGGTTTCTGTCCAATTGATGAAATTAGGCTCACGAAATTAAGGACCTTCGGATAACACATGTCGCAGAGAAGTGTTATTGACAAGGTTGAGGTCAACGGTAATAACGTTGCCAGCCGGATTGAATGTGAATTGTGAACTAGCACAGGTGCAGTCAGGAGGTTTAGATTTGTTGTCAATATTGAAATTTTGCAAAACGTGTTTGTAATTCGACATTTTGGTTGCTATTGGTTTGGTATAGGTATAAGAAATGATTGACTGGTTTTTGGTGGGGTTCGTGTTGTTTATTCTTTAGTTTTCTATGTTGTGTCATGTGTACTATTGTTTGTCTGTTTGTCTTTTTTATTTATTAATCATGACGTTGTCAGATTTAAGAGTTTGACTGTCCCTTTGCTATCCTTCGTCCCTCTTTTTTTAATTGCATATGCACATGAAGATTTAGTTAATAACTCCTGTACATAAGGACTAAGTTAATATCTTTTGTACACTCAGCATGCTCATGGTAACATGTATTTGAATCCCTTTTCAATTGATAAAGATTGCTAGTTTTCCAGAAAGTCGGTTGTTCTGTCTATTTCCTACAGGTTTATCCACCAACATTATAAAACAATCTGACAAAAGAAACTTATAATAACCGAAGATGTGTAAAGTATTGATTAGACCAAATACGTAAAAATAGAAATACTATATCCACAAACCTACACCATTACCAAACATAACAAACAAATACAGACATATGTCTGCATGAATTGTTCCTTGGAGTATAGTAAATAGACACTCTTTTGCAAAAAACAATACAAAGCCTGCACTGTTCATAGCATCATATGAAAATTAACAAAAACAATATATAAATTGATTACAATACAAAAAATCACATTGGCCAACATTTGTAGAAGTTGATGAATTTCAAACCTTTTTTTGTTTATCGCAATTTTGTTTAAACTGTAAATGTGATTTATGTTAATAGCTTGTGTTCATAAAACATTTTCATTTTCACTAAATCCCGTTTACATTGACAATGGTTGCCTGTTTTGCAGAAGTTCGGTTGTTCTGTCGTATAAACAAACATTGTCATACAAATGATTAGAGTACAAAAACAAAACATTAACAAAATATAAAGAATTCCAAAACCGTTTTTTCAATCGCATTTTTGTACATATAGATAAAGTAAATAATTTGTGTTCATATATCATGTTCATGGTGATGTTAATTCAAATTAATTTTAAGTTGACAAATATTGCCAGTGTTCCATAAAGTCGGTTGTTCTGTCTGTTTACTCCAGCCTCTCCATCAACAAAAAATGGTCGCCATGGTATAATCAATATTACTGAACAAAGCTTCATACTCCAACAAACAAATACACGAACATATCATGGTAAGTTGAATCACACTAATATTACAACAGTTTTTATAATAACTGTCAGATATCCAGATTATACACACACAAAAGTTAAAATTAGCCTTAAAATTCTTTAATTCCAAAATGAAGAATAAGCCCTTTTTTATACACAACCCGATGCAAATGTAGAAGGAAATGCCTACATGGAATCTATATATCCTTACACATACACACACGTTACAAAAACTCGTTAAAACACCCTTGTAGATTTCGAAAAAGAGCAGGTTAATGCCACTATAAGGCAGCACTCGTACTCAAAAAGTGGAAAGGGATTAATATCAGTTGCAAAACTTGTTTCCCAATCCACTATAGATAAATATGTTTTTTTTCTCTCACTCTTATTGATTCTTTATTGAATATATTGCTGTTTTACAATTAAACTTGGTGTACAGCATTTTATCAAGTTTCCCTCTTAAATTACCACTGAATACCCAGGGATAATATTCAGTAAAATTAACTAATAAAATACATTGGTTTAATTATCTGAACACATTGAACTATTATTATAGTTGTTACAAATAGTCTTTGCTACTTCGCAAAAAAACATTTTCAGATATATTCATAAAAAAATATCTACACATTCATTTTTATACGAAAATTCATCATTCATCCGTATTGACTTTGTGGGTTCTTTTATTATCTAATCAGAAACGAATTACGGTCAATGACCTCGCACGACTTTTCGTATGTTTAAACAAAATACAAAAAATCGTGTTATTTCATTGAAAACATTAGTTTGTGTTCGGTTTTTTTCGAGAGCAGTCCGGCCTTTCCCGAGTGCGTTCGTGTTTTTTTTCGAGTGATTATACAAATCTCCTACAGGTTTAACAGGTTATGTGTTAGTGTATTTATGTTTAAAACAATAAACAATAACCAAATGTTCAAAACTAGGTGGTACTCAACACTTTGACTGGAATTAATTTGGCTTGTTTAAATTTTGACAAAATATTTTTCTTTGAGGCTTTGACAAGAACATCAAAATTACAAACAAAATTAAACCTAATTCTTTATTGAAAAAAAATGATTGGATACATACCAGTTTGAAAAAAAAGTAATTTTGATCATTGAGAAGCTTCATATTTTCTAAACAATAGAACGTGACTAAAAAGTTCAGCTGGTTTCACAGAGTTATCTCTATGTAGTGTTATGTACCACTATCGTAGAGTGATTGTATCGGAAGCAAATTAAGGCTTAGAAATAGAAACGTCTACCTGCAATGGTATTTGTATTGGAACCCTGAATAGCTAACGTCACAACAACGGTGACGTCGTTTACAATAGAGTGCAATTCTTAACATTATGGGGGCCCGGAAATGAATTTAATTACAATAAATTGAAAATTAATTATAAAAATTTCACATTGAATTACTGTCTCTGATAAATATAAAACTTTAAATATCTTTAATTGTCTTTGATAATGAGCACGAATAAAATAAAATTATTTCTATAATAAAGCACGAACAGTTAACAGTCCATAAAATTAAACGATAGTCTAATTTGGTCCACATTTTTATCTTTTCCTTTGCATCGGTCTTCGCTCGTCTGGCGGGTAGTTTTCATTACATGTAAGAACATCATAACTTGGTTGATTGTAAATTAAATGAAAAAATCATCAGCGTCATCACACGAGTTTATGTAAGGATAATGCAAAAATAGATACAGAAGATAGTGTGAACGTAAGTACCATTCAACACAACGCAAAGGAAAAGGACGCAATTTTACATTCACAGGCAACCACGAATGTGATGCTCAAAACCGCAAATCCTGTAAGTTCAGGACTACAATCTTTAGATGTCAACATTCTTGTTGATGAGGGCACACAGAGGTCGTTCATCACAGAAGACTTAGCCGCTAAATTGCAGTTATCAATAATTGGCACAGACAATTTAAATTTATCTGGGTTCGGGGACAGCGCAGAAAGTACGAAAATTATACACTTAAAAACTGCAACTATTTATTTGCTCATCAACGAAGGAAAATTGCCGATCAGAGTATTGATCGTACCGGAAATCGCAGCACCATTAAAAAACTTACATCCGCAAAGCTGCTCAATTATCGTACTTATCCGGGATTAAACTCGCACATCCAGTAATCGCGAACGACAATTTCCAAGTCTCAGTACTCGTAGGAGCCGACTACTATTGATCAGTTATAGAAAACCATATCATTAGAGGTGAGGGACCTACTGCCGTGAAATAAAAAAAATAGGTTATTTACTGTCAGGACCACTTCACGGTACACCAAGTTACAATGGCCAGCCAACATATATGATGAATGTAATGACATCAAGAAAGACAGAAGAATGCGACCTGGAGAAGTTTTGGAAGTTAGAAACACTTGGAATTGTGCAAATAGATGAGAAGGAAACATGGAACAAGAAATTAAGAGAAGTATATGAGAAGACATGTATCAGTTACCATGACAACATATATTTTACTACATTATCCTGGTTACGGCACCAATATCGTAGAGTCATTGTATCGGACACAAATTAAGGCTTAGAAATTAGAACGTTTACCTGCAATGATACTTGCATTGGAACCCTGAATAGCTAACGTCACAACAACGGCGACGTCGTGTGCAATAGATAGCGGTAGCGGGAACACCTCAAGTGCAATTCTTAACAACCACCTAAAGTACTTTTCAAGGATTGAAACAAATGCATTCGTCAGTTTGATAATTGTGTATTAACACTTATATGTTGTTATATACAAGTATCGTTCATTTGTATATATTGCTGTTTGTCATATCTTATAAGTTACATGCAGAGTATATATGTAAGACCCATATTCACGTCCGGTATCTAATCGACGTCCGTCCCTCAAACCGCCGTCCAAATCATGCATCACAAAAAGATATCCTCAAATCGACAGCCAATGTTATGCATATCCAATCGACGTCCAATTTTTGGTTTCACTGAACGGCGTCCATTTTTTTACTTCTCTAATTGACGTTCATTTTTAGCTTCTCTAATCTACGTCCGTTTTGGACACAGAATACAAAATCCAACTGAACCGATAATAGCTGATTTTTTTTTTAAACAAAGAAGTGGTATCATTGCTTATGAGACAACTCTTCACAAGAGAACAATTGATATAGGCCACCGATCGGCCTTCGAAAATGAAAAACGCCCATACTGTATAGTCAGCTATAAGAAGCCTCAAAGTGACAAATGTAAAACAATTCAGACGAGAAAAAAACGACATAGTTGATGTACAAAATAAAGGACGAAAAACAAAAATGCAACAACGACAACCACTAAATTACATTCTTCTGACTTGGAACAGGCACTTACATACATAATGTGGCGAGCACATACATTTATAAATTTACGGGGTTAAACATGTTAGCATGTTTCAACCCCTCTTTCTAACCAGTTAGAATTGTGATGTCACAGTACAACATAAGAACGAACTATAAAAACCAGTTGACACGTTTAAACATATTATGTGTCACAGATATAAAAATCTATTTTTTAATGCATTACCTACTAGTATGGCAACAAGTTGTGTAATTTTTAAACTTTGGAGATTTAAACTACATTAAAATTAGGAGATGTGATATGATTTCCAATGGGACAGGACAACTATCCACAAGAGTTCAAATAAAGTGAATGTGAGAAATTATAGGCAACCGTACGGCTTTCAACAATAATTTGAACCCATATCTATATAGTGTCTATTGTTGCAGACTGAAGAATGCTTTCTAGATGTCGTTTGGGTTTTTTTTTCGTTGGATTGTTTTCTCATTGACTAACACTGATATGCATGATGCATGTTTTTTTTTTAATATATAAATATGAATGACACACTACAATATAGATCGATTTGATCAATATTTTACAAAGATAAACATTAATATATATATTATACTATTTCGGGTTTAAAAAATCTTTGAAGGAAGTATGATAAATACTTGAAAATTGAGTTGTCATAAGAACCCTACAAAACATGAACATGTATCAGTGTAAGTCCAGTAATTAATCATTTTTTGATATTTGACATCGATTTGAGAAGACTATACAATCAATCGGACGTCGTTTTTGCAATACATGACATCAAGTTGGACGTCGATCAGAGTAACAAAATATTGGACGTCGATTTGAGAACGTGACATCAGATTTGGACGTCGATTTGAGGAACAGACGTCGATTAGAAACTGGACGCCGACCTGAGTCTAACATATATTCGTGATGTAATTATCATAGATAATTCGGATTGAGACATCCATACATATAGTGTGCTAAGCTGATGAAGTAATAATTTCATTGTTAACTATTTATGGGATTTAATTTTAATTTTATTGTCAATGGGAATAGAAATAGAGCGGGTTAGGTGTGTGTGGTTTTTTTAATATTTCATTCAAGGATTTTTATGTGTTCGTGGGGGGGGGGATTGGGTAGGAGGAAAGGTCTCCTTTAGTAGAATATGTTTTATCACATAGGATTTTTCTGATTCCTCACTGTTGTCTAGATTTTGACCACAAGGTCTTAAAAAACCCCTGCTTCTACATAAATAAACACAGTTCATTTTTTTCATAAAAATAGAAATTTGTGTTTAACATGAATATGAAAGTTAACTCATAATATGCACTACAAACTGTTTTATAAAATATATTTCAGGTAATTCCAATTAGCAAAAAAACTATTCAAATACTCCTTTGCTTGAAGCTGTAATTCTAATCCAATATTGCAATGTTTTTAACATACAAGTAGAAAACTTTTATCTAAATTATACATTCAAAACATTTAGATTTTATTCGGACTAAGTCTTATTGATAAAAAAAAATATAAAGTTTAGTTCGTTGAAGACTAATAAGGGCACCACGTGGCGGGTCAATTCAGTTTAAAAAGGGGTAGTCAACCCAAGATAAAAAGGGGGTTCCAGTCATATGTTTCCATTCAAAAACTTTGATCGTTAAAAAGGGGGGTTCCAGCTCTAGGACCCCCATCCCCTTGGATTACCCAACAATGTGGGTTCCTACATATGCAACATATATTTTTGTATGCTAAGCGTATCCGGTCGATCGTCGTATTTTTAATCCAAACTCATATAGGCCTCAGTATGTTCGACTGTGAATGTTTGTAAACACTGATTGCAAAGCCACCGACGCGTTACCGATACAAGGACTCTTTAAATGTCACTGGTTTTCCAATGCTATGATAATGCTGCAGTCTAGGTTTTGCCGATATATTAATAATCTGCGAGTCTTGTTCACATGTATCAGCATGGCGTATTATATCCTGTACAGGCGTTAAACTATGCATCATATATCAAAAAAATTTATTTTAGCACGCTTCAGAATATTTTTATTTTTGTCAAATGAAGATTGCCAAGTAACATAGTGAGTGTTTTAAAAAAAAGATGTGGTATGATTGCCAATGAGACAACTCTCCACAAGAGACCAAATGACACAGACGTTAACAACTATGGGTCACCGTACGGCCTTCAACAATGAAAAAAGCCAACACCACATAGTCAGCTATAAAGGTCACACATTATTGAAGAAATCACATATGTCCGTTGCCATGGACGATATATTCATCGTCTTAACCTAAATAAAAACAACCTGCATATTTTATGCATTAAAAACACACTCACGTATATGAAGTCATTTTAGTATAAATATGCACTAGCATAACGTATCAACTGAGATATGTAAACATCATACGAAGGGGTAAAGGGTATGTTACCTTTTCATTTATTCAACTTGGTGCCAAAGTTTTTAATTTTCTTCTTCAAAATATTTTTCAAGTGAGTCTATCCTAAATAGACCAACCAGTAGTGTGGTTTATGTTTGTTATGGTCAGTCTGTCTTAGTGTGACTAGCAGATCTCAAATTGTGACTGAGAGAATGATTTGGCTTTCATTCATAGTCACTACGATGGCCGTTCTTTCTTTTGGGGAATGGGTGTTCTGACTCGCCAACATACTGTTTACCACATTTACACTGAAGATGATAAAACATCATGGTGTAGTCACTGTGATTTAAATTCTAACTCGATAACAAATATAAACAGATACTAGTAGAAGAAACTTGATAGTTTAATATAACCGGAAATGCTTGATGAATGCCTGCTCAAATTTATTTTTTGAAATAATGGAACACTTATAATTTAACTTGTTCGTATGTAAAATGTTATAATTCTGACTTTGGTAGATGTACTTTTTTTTGCCTTGAACTATGTCTATGCAATTGATTACAGAACTCATTTGTGTTATACATTTATAAGAAAGACACATTATGTGTTATCTCTTTCATCTTGTAATAGTATTAAAACATTTGACCTTTCTACAATTTACACAAGTATTCCATATTCCAAACTAAAAGACAAATTGAAAGAGTTGGTATTGCTTTGTTTCATAAAAAATGAATGACCAAATTGAACGTAGATACAAGTATCTTGTCTTAGAAAGGGATACATCCTTCTGTTTGGCCCTCTTAGGAAGAAATGGTATCGGATATGTTCCTTACGTCGTTACTACAGTCTCCTTCCCTTTCATGAATGTGACCTACCGAATTAGACTGTTTACCGGATTTGTTATCACATAAGCAGCATGACGGGTGCCACATGTGGAGTACGATCTGCTTACTCTTCCTGATCACCTGAGATCGCCCCTAGTTTTTGGTTGGATCGTGTTGCTCATTCTTTAGTTTTCTATGTTGTGTCATGTGTACTATTGTTTGTCTGTTTGTCTTTTTCATTTTTAGCAATGGCGTTGTCAGTTTATATCAATACCAACATTTATGATAAAAGAGATGATTTTTCATTTCCTATCGTTACTAATCAATTTGTATATGGTGATGTTCCCTTGATACCATCTTATGGTTTTATACATCTCAACTTATGAGATTCGCTCGTGTATATAACAACGTATTATATTTAAACGAGATACATTTGTTTTTTACTGAATAAATTATTACACCAGGGTTTTCCATATCACAAACTAGTAAAAACATTTAGTAAATTTTATCTTCCGGACAAAGATATCATTCGTAAATATAATTCAACATGCAGACATCTTATACGTTCAAGTATATGCCATCCAATTTTTAATGGTTATATTCTTTACTGAGCTAAAACAATGTCGGCATTCACCTCAAAGCTATCAAAATCTTAAACAGACTTAGTAAGAAGGAATATAGTTACGGTACTGTTGTCAGGACATTAAAGATGAATATTTTGGCTTTAAAATTGATTCACTTTGGGTCTTTGCATCGGAAATAAACACATCTATCATGACACCAGTTGTTGGCATGATACGGGTTATGTTCTTCTCACATATTTTATGATGGTATAGTGCTAAACTTGATTTTATATGCCTATGATCAAGACATAGTCTTTCAATCAGTTTAATTGAGATCTGGAGCGGGCATGTAACTTAACTGCTAGGAGTGCTTTGTAAATTTATGTATCATCGTCATTTTCTTAAGTTTCTTTTGTAACTTATTCTGACATCGGACTGGGACTTCTTCTGAACAGTGTGTTCTTGTGCGTATTGTTGTGTGTTTGTTTTTGATATATGGGCTGGATCAATAAGGTGAGGGTTGAGATCTAAAAAAACATGTTTAACCCCGCCGTATGTTTGCGCCTGTCCCAAGTCATGAGCCGCTGGCCTTTTTTAGTCTGGTATGATTCTATTAATTTTAGTTTCTTGTTTTTATTTCGGAGTTTTGTATGACGTCCATTATCACTGAACTAGTATACTTTTTTGTTGAGGGACAAGCTGAAACATGCCTCCAGGTGCGAGAGTGTTTCGCTTTATTGAAGACCCATTGGTGGACTTCGGTTGTTATATTCTCTTTGGTCGGGTTGTTTTCTCTGACATATTTCCATTTCTATTCTCAATTATTTAGTATAAAACCACTAAATATGTATGTATAAATGACCAATTCATTTTCTTTTTACATAATATGCTTGACAATTGCATTGTGTGAGAGTAATAACGGTAGCCAAAGTTCGCATATAGTTGTTATCAAAAATATAAAATATATAAATATAAATATGTATACAAATATCAAATGAATGCGTGTACCAATGATTATACATAATGGGATGTAGGGATTAATATATAAGAAATGATCATTATAATATAATTTACTTTTACTTTTTTCATTTTTATTCTCCACCCGTAAGTTAGAGTGTTATGATACGTGTACGCTGTGGGTTTACGTTACAGAGGAATAAAAATTGAAAGAAAGGATATCAAATTGTTCTTCTATAGATACCAACGGGACAACAAACACCATAAGTCTAAAACAAACTGACAAAAAAATGGCAGAAACTAAAACAAACAACGTTTACAAAACATTGAATAGAAATTTGAGGCTGAGGAACACACACCATATTTAAAAGCAAGGGACACCTTCGTGTGCTTCAGAAAAATAGTGATTTGTACCTAATTTAGCTTTGTTTACCTTTTTTTCAAATTCAATTTCACTTGTTTACTCAACTGTAGATACTTAGAAAAGATTGGTACAACTAATATGACAACCAGTTTGAAATGTAAATGTTTGCCTCAACGATTTAATAAACGTAACAAATGACACAGTTAAAGTTGACCACACATAGACCTACTTTATTCCTCACACTTCATACCTTATTCTTTTGATTGGGATCTATATTTGATGTTTTGAGTAACAATTGGACCAATTCGAGCTCTCCACTTCTAATAGCGTTGTGTAAAACAGTGTTCCCATCCTGAAATAAACATTTGAAATATATCAAGTTATAGCCAATATTCTGTTAAAGAAAAAAATGTCATTACATGAGTTGCTATTTGTTTGATATAGGTATAAGAAATGATTGGTACACACTGATCTTTACAATAAGGAGTTATTTTCGACAGAACGTATTTTTGATTACAGTTATTGCATAAGTTAACGCCATCGATACCTTCATTGGCAAAGGACAGTTTATGAATTGTATTTTAAATCAATCTTTGCATAAGGATTAAGTTGATAACTTCTGTACATAAGGAGTAAGTTATTAACGTATGCACATAAAGATTAAGTTAATAACTTCTGTACATAAGAATCAAGTTAATAACTTTTGTACACACAACATGCTCATGGGGATATGTATTCGAATCCCGTTTCAATTTTCAATCTCCCATTTACGTGACAATTCTATATAGTTGCATTATGTTGATGATGTTGCTTGATCAATCAAAACAATTAAAATTGTCTGACGTGACAATAATTGGGATCTAGCAGCATATATAGTATACATACATGATATCAACAATTTCATTTAAATAGGGACTTTCCGTTTTCAATTTTCCTCGGAGTTCAGTATTTTGTTATTTTACTTTTTATTGATATGTTGCAATTAAACAACATGTAAAAATTGGTATATGAAATTGTCGACAACAATGAATATCGCTTAATAACATTTTGAATAAAATTGAGAGTGGAAACGTGGATTGTGTCAAAAAGACAAAATAAAAACAAGCAGAAAATAGCCCAAGCTACCAACGGGTCTTATACACAGCGATATAAATCCCTTACCTAGTGGTTAGCTTTAGCTGGTCCTAAACAATAATGATAACTATTTCAGCGAAAATGGACGTCACACTAAACTCCAAAACAGATAAATGAACCAGAATTTGAAAAAAGAGCCCTACAAGATTAACAAAGGCCAGAGAAACCTGATTTAGAATAGGCAGAACACTCTCCGAGTTCGATGTTTGAATAAGTGACAGAGGAAAAGTCCGAATATACTGTAAATCTAGAAATTATTGCTATGTTTTAATTAATGCGAAAAAAGATGACAGGGTTATAATCGCAATGATTTAAACTCGCATTTTATTTTAAATAAATTTTAATTATGAATTTTGTCAAAATCGCAAAAATCAAAATCGAATTTCAGTCTAAAACGATAAAATTGCAATAATAAATACACCCGATAATTTCTGAGTTTCCAGCATCAAAGAAAAAAATGTATTAAAAACGAATTGTGCAGAGAACAATTGAAGGTGTTACCACCACAAAATGCACATATTTTGATCGAAAATGTTTACTTCCCGTTTAAAAATGTCAATTTTGGTGTAAAAAAATACAGCTAAATGTTTTTTTTTGTTTGTGAAACAAATATGGTTTTTAAAACCTTTGATAAAAAATAAGGGAGAATGGTAGGTACTTCTGATTTTACTTTACGTAAAATTTAAACTTTACATTACACTGATTTTAAAAATATAACGTTTTTGTAATTTAAAAATAATCAAAAAATAACAGCTTCCTGGTTACAAAAGGTTATTTCCGGTTATTTTTTTTTAAGTCAAAGTCTGCTAACCAATGGTAAATAAACTATATAGATACAGGAAGATGTGGTATGAGTGCCAATGACACAACTCTCCATCCAAATAACAATTTATAAAAGTTAGCCATTATAGGTTAATGTACGGCCTTCAACACAGAGCCTTGGCTCAGAACGATCAGCAAGCTATAAAGGGCCCCACAAATTAGTCATGTAAAACAATTCAAAAATGAAAAACGAGAAACACGTATGAACTTCATCATCAAACGACAACTACTGTACATCAGATTCCTAACTTAAGACAGGTTTGACTTTATCATGTATCAATTTTAACCTTGACCTCAATTTCAAGGTCTTAACGCAAGGACCTAAATCAAAAGACCTGAATTATCTACTGTATGATTTATCTGTTATAACAAATAAAGGCAACAGTTGTATACCGCTGTTCAAAATTCAATAATCGATAGCGAAAAAAAGACAAAAGGGTTACAAACTAAAACTGAGGGAAACGTATCAAATATAAGAGAACTACGACACAACAGAGACACAACACCGAAATGCAAAACACACAGAAACGAACTATAATGTAACAAAGGCCATTTTCCAGACTGGGTACAGTGCATTTTATGAAAAAATAGTGGGTTGAACCTGTTTTTGTTACATGCCAAACCTCCCGCTTTGTTGGCAGTGTTAATTATAACATTAAAATGAAAACATTACACGACAGGGCTACAAAATAAATGAATGGGAGAACATATAGGACAGAGAAACAAACGAAGAATAGCCATCAAAAGGTAACATGTTACGTTCGGAGGACGTGTTTTTCAACAGACTGTCGGCATTTCAATGGGAACAAAGTGTGCCCCTCTACCTGCCGACTTGTTTCTTTATTATTATGAGGCTGACTTCATGCAGGAACTTCTTAGGAAGAAAGATAAGAAGTTAGCAATATCCTTTAACTCTACTTTTCGCTATATAGATGATGTTCTTTCACTAAATAATTAAAAATTTGGTGACTATGTGGAACGCATCTATCCAATCGAGCTAGAGATAAAGGATACTACAGATACAGTTAAGTCGGCCTCATATCTTGACTTAGAAAACTGACAATGAGGGTCGGTTGAAAACATAACTTTACGACAAAAGAGATGATTTCAGCTTTCCAATTGTGAACTTTCCATTTCTAAGTAGCAACATTCCAGCAGCACCTGTATACGGGGTATATATCTCCCAATTGATACGATATTCCCGTGCTTGCATTTCCTATCATGATTTTCTTGATAGAGGGTTGCTGCTCACAAGGAAGCTATTAAACAAAGAGTTCCAAATGGTGAAGTTTAAATCATCCCTTCGTAAATTTTACGGACGCCATCACGAGTTGGTTGACCGTTATGGAATAACCGTTTCACAAATGATATCGGATATTTTTCTTACGTCGTATCTACAATCCCCTTCCCTATCATGAATGTGACCTACCGAATTAGACTATATACCGGATTTGTTATCACATAAGCAACACGACTGGTGCCGCATGTGGAGCAGGATCTGCTTACCCTTCCTGAGCACCTGAGATCACCCCTAGTTTTTTGGTGGGGTTCGTGTTGTTTATTCTTTAGTTTTCTATGTTGTGTCGTGTGTGCTGTTGTTTGTTTGTCTTTTTCATTTTTAGCCATGGCGTTGTCAGTTTGTTTTAGATTTATGAGTTTGACTGTCCCTTTGGTATCTTTCGTCCTTCTTTTAAAACATATTTGTATACGTCAGACGCTCGCTACGTCCATACAAAACTATACTCAGATGATAAAAAGTAAAAATCACAAAAATACACAACTAAGAGGAAAATCAATTCGGAAAGTCCATAACCACATGGCAAAATCAAATAACAAAACGCATCAAAAACGAATGGACAAGAACTGTCATATTCCTGACTTGGTACAGGCATTTCAAAATGTAGAAAATGGTGGATTAAACCTGGTTTTATAGCGCTAACCCTCTCACTTTGATGACAGTCTCATCAAATTCCGTTATATTTACATTGATGCGTTAACTAAACAGACACAAGAAATACAATAGTCAAAATATGGGTACATCAGTCATCATCGTATAACAATTTTAAAAGGAACAATTTAACAGAACACAAAAAAACATCTATCTACAAACACATTCATTGATTTGTGTGTGACGTCAGAAAATTTTATACATCTCATAAGTTTGTCGTTTAATGTGCATAGAAACAATTTTGAAATTGACATAGGCAATGTTAGCATATAGGGTTGAAAAATCAAAAGTATGTAAGATTAAATTTCAGAAAAAGACCGAGATTGAAAAAAGTCCAAAAGTTATATATAGAATTTATAAGAATCCATAAATAGTAAATTCCACTTCGCGATTGAATGATTTTGACGTAAAAATTTAAAAACCATAACAACTACAAAATTAAAGATCGCCGAGGATCAAAAGTGTCAAAAAGTTGTTAGGCCAGGGTTATCCGCCTGGGCACTTCTGATTTCTAATGTATATCTTATTAATATTTAATTGTAGTAAGTAGTAATTAGAAAATTGATTGTATTATCTAGCTTTGTTGGTGTTTTTTCTGATCGAAGTGCAAACCAAATATGTCGTGTAAATTACGTTGATCCAAAATGAAATCTACCAAATGAACTGGATGAGTAGTTATCCCCAACACAACACACGAATACAACAGAAAAATAAATACGATTAACCACTAAAAACGTTTAGATATTTGACAAAATCCGATGACAACAACAAACACAACATCAAAACACAACAAATTGATTTGGGATGGAAAAGTACCGTGCAACGTCTTATAGAAATACAAATTCACACTCAGCAAAACAGTCAAATTCGGGAATAAGTCACGTTCTGTATTAAATAGATCAGACGACGTAATGACAAACCACAATCTAACGCGCGGTAAAAATGTCCATAGTTAGTTTGGACAAAGATACATCGCCTGGATCAACCAATTCGTGATGTCAGGAGTACACTCCTGTATTTGAAGTCCATATAGTGTGAACATGTACGAGAATAACGCATCAATTGAGATATGTAAACACCATACGAAGGTGCAGAGACACAACACCGAAATGTAAAACACACAGAAACGAACTATAATGTAACAAAGTTCCTTTTCCAGACTGGATACAGTGCATTTTATGAAAAAATGGTGGGTTGAACCTGTTTTTGTAACATGCCAAACCTCCCGCTTTGTTGGCAGTGTTAATTATAACATTAAAATGAAAACATTACACGATAGGGCTACAATAAATAAATGGGAGAAAATATAGGACAGAGAAACAAACGAAGAATAGCCATCAAAAGGTAATATGTTACGTTCGGAGGACGTGTTTTTCAACAGACTGTCGGCATTTCAATGGGAACAAATGTGCCCCTCTACTTGCAGACTTGTTTTTTTATTATTATGAGGCTGACTTCATGCATGAACTTCTTAGGAAGAAAGATAAGAAGTTAAAAATATCCTTTAACTCTACTTTTCCCTATATAGATGATATTATTTCACTAAATAATTCAAAAATTGGTGACTATGTCAATGTATGTGGAACGCATGTATCCAATCGAGCTAGAGATAAAGGATACTACAGATACAGTTAAGTCGGCCTCATATCTTGACTTACATCTAGAAATTGACAATGAGGGTCGGTTGAAAACATAACTTTACGACAAAAGAGATGATTTCAGCTTTCCAACTGTGAACTTTCCATTTCTAAGTAGCAACATTCCAGCAGCACCTGTATACGGGGTATATATCTCCCAATTGATACGATATTCCCGTGCTTGCATTTCCTATCATGATTTTCTTGATAGAGGGTTGCTGCTCACAAGGAAGCTATTAAACAAAGAGTTCCAAATGGTGAAGTTGAAATCATTCCTTCGTAAATTTTACGGACGCCATCACGAGTTGGTTGACCGTTATGGAATAACCGTTTCACAAATGATATCGGATATTTTCCTTTCGTCGTAACTACAATCCCCTTCCCTATCATGAATGTGACCTACCGATTTAGACTACAAAATGTAGTTACCGGATTTGTTATCACATAAACAACACGACTGGTGCCGCATGTGGAGCAGGATCTGCTTACCCTTCCTGAGCACCTGGGATCACCCCTAGTTTTTTGGTGGGGTTCGCGTTGTTTATTCTTTAGTTTTCTATGCTGTGTCGTGTGTGCTGTTGTTTGTTTGTCTTTTTCATGTTTAGCCATGCATGGCGTTGTCAGTTTGTTTTAGATTTATGAGTTTGACTGTCCCTTTGGTATCTTTCGTCCTTCTTTTAAAACATATTTGTATACGTCAGACGCTCGCTACGTCCATACAAAACTATACTCAGAGGATAAAAAATAAAAATCACAAAAATACACAACTTAGAGGAAAATCAATTCGGAAAGTCCATAACCACATGGCAAAATCAAATAACAGAACGCATCAAAAACGAATGGACAAGAACTGTCATATTCCTGACTTGGTACAGGCATTTTAAAATGTAGAAAATGGTGGATTAAACCTGGTTTTATAGCGCTAACCCTCTCACTTTGATCACAGTCTCATCAAATTCCGTTATATTTACATTGATGCGTTAACTAAACAGACACAATAAATACAATAGTCAAAATATGGGTACATCAGTCATCATCATATAACAATTTCAAAAGGAACAATTTAACAGAACACAAAAAACATCTATCTACAAACACATTCATTGATTTGTGTGTGACGTCAGAAAATTTTATACATCACATAAGTTTGTCGTTTAATGTGCATAGAAACAATTTTAAAATTGACATAGGCAATGTTAGCATAGAGGGTTGAAAAATCAAAAGTATGTAAGATTAAATTTCAGAAATAGACCGAGATTGAAAATAGTCCAAAAGTTATATATAGAATTTATAAGAATCCATAAATAGTTAATTCCACTACGCGATTGAATGATTTTGACGTAAAAATTAAAAAACCATAACAACTACAAAATTAAAGATCGCCGAGGATCAAAAGTGTCAAAAAGTTGTGAGGCCAGGATTATCCGCCTGGGCACTTCTGTTTTCTAATGTATGTCTAATTAAAAATTAATTGTAGTAAGTAGTAATTAGATAATTGATTGTATTATCTAGCTTTGTCGGTGTTTCTTCTGATCGAAGTGCAAACCTTATATATCGTGTAAATTACGTTGATCCAAAATAAAATCTACCAAATGAACTGGATGAGTAGTTATCCCCAACACAACACACGAATACAACAGAAAAATAAATACGATTAACCACTACAAACGTTCAGATATTTGACAAAATCCGATGACAACAACAAACACAACATCAAAACCCAACAAATTGATTTGGGATGGAAAAGTACCGTGCCACGTCTTATAGAAATACAAATTCACACTCAGCCAAACAGTCAAATTCGGGAATAAGTCACGTTCTGTAATAAATAGATCAGACGACGTAATGACAAACCACAATCTAACTCGCGGTAAAAATGTTCATAGTTAGTTTGGACAAAGATACATCGCCTGGATCAACCAATTCGTGATGTTAAGAGTACACTCCTGTATTTGAAGTCCATATAGTGTGAACATGTACGATAATAACGTATCAATTGAGATATGTAAACACCATACGAAGGTGCAGAAGGTATGTTACTGCTGAGAAATGGAAAATTGATAATTGGGAAATTGAAATCGTCCTGTTTATCATAGATTTTCGTGTGAAGTCGTCCATCTGTGTTAATATTAAGGAAAAGTTGAAGGTATGAAGCAGTCCTTCTCTTTAATTTCAAGTTCACTGGAATATATGACATGCAAGTACTGACTAAAATATGGGTTATTCAATGATCGATTGGACTTCACCAATATATAGGAAAGTGAAATTAAAGAATTTAGCAAGGTGCTTTTTCTGTTTGTCTGTTAGAAGGGTTTAATGAATTCTGCTTCATACGAGTACAAAACAAATCGGCTAGTAGGGTGCACCATTAGTACCCATTGGAATACCGATTGTCTGTTGAAATATGAATCCTCCAAACTCAACAAATATATTGTCGATCAAAATGTCCAGCATTTTGATAATATCATCTTCAGTATATTTTCTGGTAGATTCATTGTGGTTCTTCACAAAATATTATTGTAACCGAAAACAAAAAAATTGTATCTACGATTCCCATTTTTATAGAAATAGCTTTCTTTAATGAGATGGTGGAGTCGATCTTTTAACTGAGCATAGGGGATAGCAGTATAAAGCGTAGAAAAATCGAAAGATTGTGATCGAAGATTAAGCAGCAACACTCAGCTAGATAAAAAGAGGGAGAAAACTCCAATTAAATGTCAACATACCCTTTGTACATATTTAACGATATGTCAAAATTTACAATTTAGTAAACATAATTTGTCGCTATCTTGTATGGTGCCATATGATAAGTGATGATCAGCCAAAATTGATAAAAAAAAACCATGACATTGACCTTTGACTACGAACCTATTTTCATTTTGGTGAAACAAGGACCTCAAATCAAAGACCCTTTTACCCATGGTTAACGGGTTACAAATGCATATCACGTATATCCAATGTATATAGGTAAATAACTCTCATATCGATTCTCCGGATATTTTCCGGTAAAATACGTTGGATCGATATAACGAGCAATTTGGTAAAATAAATTTGTCGTGATCTTTTACGGTGACAACAGAGTAGTCTGCACAAAACAATCAGTGTTCAGAGAAATAAGTCTCACAAAGTAAAGTGTTCAGTTAAACAGTGTCATTTTTAAAAGCGTATAAACTGGTGGACATCATATCAATATTTAAGTGATCAATTTTGAAACAATAATGCTGAAGAAAAAAATAGGCGAAAGAAAATAAATATAATTTAAAATCCATTTTTTCAGAGAACAATTGCACGTCTTTTTACCCCACTGTACATATTTTGGTAGGACAATATTCACTTCAAATTTAAAATGTCAATTATGCTGCCAGATTGTAGTTAAATGTAAACTGATTCCAAAAATATGTAGTTTTTATATACTTTTGCTAAAAAAAGGAGATGAGTAAATACTTCCGATTCCTAAAATTTTCACTACCGGTTACCGGTCAAAAAGCAAAGACCTTAAAGCAAAAGACCTTTACTATACATGTATGTGTTACTAGAAATATCAACATCAAACATTTGTAATATAAGAGGGATCAAACTACCATGGATTTCCAATGTATTCTTTCAACTAAAATTGACATTAACATTTTGAATGAACCAAGGACCTTAAATCAAAAGACTCTAGGACTCTATCACTTTTTGATTACCAGTTACAAATGCATGTTCCTCATACATAGGGAAATAACTCATATATTGAGTCTGTGTTTTGCTTTGAACTAATGAGAACAACATCTTGAAGATATAACGAGCCATAAGAAATAATAAAATTTTTCTCTGGTTCTTTAACGTTTGCAAAAAACGTTAGAGTAACAAGTAAAACCATGTTCGGAAGATAACTCGTATAAAGAAAACTTTTTGATCATTCAGGGAGAAAACAAAAACTACAATAACTGTTCGATATCAGATGTAAAATATTTAATCGACATATTTCGAAACAAAAGAACTCTGCAGGAAAAAAATATAGCGGCAGAAGAAAAATAACAATGAGAACAAATCTCAACGAAAAGGGACTTTTATCTAATTGAAAACAATTGTTAAGAGAACAATTGAATGTGTTTTAACCCCAAAACATATCTAGACAAGAAACTAAACAAAAAATGTGGTACTTTAGATGATGAATAACGTCAGTACCTATTTTGTTTTACCTTATGACTATCACGTATCATTTGAACAGTTGATATGGAATATCTATCAATATGGTTTGGTAGCTGCCGATGGATTTTTTTTTACAAAAAAACACGCGACGTTCTTTGCAATAACCCTAGTTTATCAACTTTCTGTTGAGACACCACTTAAATTAAGAAAATTCTGTGGTATAAGACTAAAAATCGAATTATATTGAGCATAAAACTTTAGCAACATTTTTTATTTTCTTTTAAACTTTGTACGTATAATCGATGTTTTACCTTGTTTACCAGTACTTTGAAAACGATATTTGAAATGTATTTGTTTTAAAGACGTTGCATGGGGCGTCAACCAGTCCTTCCCAAAAAATAACCGCCAGAGAACTACTTGGATGATTGATGCCGAAATGAGTGTTGCCGACGTCGCGGGTCTTTAAATTTGATAAGGTCAACAGTTTGGAGGGTAATACATAGATACAGACAAACTCGAACTGCAAACGATTGACAAAGTTGATACCATCCTCAATCCGATCAAACATGTATGGGATCTGTTGAACCGACACATCCATAAAAATCCCGGTGATTTTCTCACACAATTAAAAAGAATTTGAAAACGCACTGATTAGGAAATGAAATGCAATTCCAAAATTGCAAAAAAAATCTAAAGATACTAAATGGAATGCGAAATCAATAACAATCTGTCATCGATGCACATGAAGCATGAACGAGATTTTTTTTTTAATAATACTATACCCATTTCCACACTGGGAAGCAAAATTCCTAGTGAATGTGCGTGCTAAACATTCATGTTGCTTCTGACTTTTCATACTTCCATTTTGTTATTTTTACAATCATATGTTGTCCAGTTTTTGAAATAAACTTAAATTCATTTTGGGCCCACTAATATCATAAAATCTAATCCTATCAGGTTTACAAAAGCATTGGATTATTAAGTTAAATAAGGACAACTAGGTAATATAAATGGCATTTTGAAGATATAAAACAATAAATCACCTATGTCATATGGTTTTGTTAGACTAATATATTTGATAGTCTAAAAAAACAATAAAAATTAAGGTTAGACATTCGATAAATAAAACACACAAAATATATATATCATTGGTTAACAAGTTAAATATTTTTTATTTGAAAATGAATTTAGCAAAATTCCTTTGTTTTATTCAAACTGGGACAATAAAAACACAAAATTAATCTATGCAGCTTTCAATGACACAAAGAAAAACGACATTTGTTTCCATCGGGTCGAAAACAGTTGGTTATTCATCAGGGAATGTATTGTAAGATCGGAATCATTTATTAAGTTGATAGTGCATTTCATTAAAACCATTTTTTCAAAAATTCTTCATCTTCTGTCGTCAATCCGCGAAGATTCCCATCTTCAGACTTTATTAAAAAAAAAGTAGTAGCTGTATATACATGCGTTCATTAATGATAAAGCCTTGTTTTAATGTGTCTGTGCATTTGGAATAACAAATAAACTTAAACTAAGACAACGATTCTTAAATTATTATTTATCTTTGATTCCTATAAAATCTCAATGATTTGGGTATACGTATGTTTTGGCATTTCGAATACTTTAGATACATAACATTTTTTTCACTCTTAAGATTAAAGTACTTTGCTGAGATGAGTATAGCAACATTATGTTAACATTGATTTTGATGAAAGATTCAACAAAGATTCTAAATGTGCACAAAACGTCATCACGTACCTCATTTTCTTTATTTGGATCTATATCTGCCCTTTCTAATAACAATTGTACTATGTCGAGATGTCCATACTTAGCAGCTGACTGTAAGGGAGTATCACCATTATACTAAAATGAAAAGATTGCAAGGTACATGGCATCATATAAAAGTTAACAAAAACCATCCATACAAATAAGTAGAGTACAAAAAAGTTACATTTGAATACATATCAATGAATTTCAAACTGTTTTTTGTGAATCGTAATTTTGTTAAAACTGTAAATGAGGTTTATGTTAATTACTTGTTTACATGAAACATGTTCATAGTGATCTGTATTCAAATTAAATTATCAGTGACAAAGAAGTTCAATCGTTCTCTGTGTTTTTTCCCCATCCCCCACCAACAAATACCTGATTGCCTTGGTATGGTCATTATTGTCCGTGGCGTCAAAGTCAACAAACAAATACATAACATAATCATTGTAAGTTGTATCGCACTTGTAGTATAACAGTTGGTATCACTACGGGCAGATTTGAAGAAAGAGGTTACAATAAAGGCAATCAAAATAGGACAGGAAATAGTTAAAATTGTCAAAATTATATAACAGAAACAGACAAGCTGCTTACATTTACGTCATTTGTGACGTAGTTGAAAGTTGTTTTGTAAGCAATCATATCACATTTACTTTCTTTAATATGTATCAGGATATGTGTAATTTAATCGTTTTTTGTTCTCTTCATTGGATGTCTCAAACGATTTTAATGAAACATTTTTAGTATTATTCTTATTTGGTTTGATGACAGATTTTACAAAGTTGGACTATCCTGTAAAAAATGTCATCACATACCCAATTTCGTTTATTTGGATCTAGATCTGCTCTTTCAAATAACAATTTAACTACGATGATGAATCCACTGTTAACAGTTATGTGTAAGGGAGTATAACCATGCTGAGGTTAAAAGCTTTCAATGATCGTTTTATCATACAGAGGTATAAAAACACTTTGTCACACGAAATATTATAGTACTAACGAACGACACTGGTAAAAAAAATCGAGATTAAAGAACTGCAAAATTATGTTGATCAATCGCATTTTTTCTGGAATTGTATTTATGGATTCAATGTATAACATGTATAACGTGTGTAGAAAAAAAAACAAATTCCTTTTAAATTGACAAAGGTTGCGTTATCTAGACAGTCGATTGTTCCGTCTGTTTACTCTAGCTACCACCACCAACAAAACTAGTCGCCAAGGTATAACCCTTATCATTTATCGAAGCTCCATAATCCAACAAACAAATACACGAACAATATCATGGTGAGTTTTATCACACTCTTATTAGAACAGTTGGTATCATGACGGTCAGATTTCTACAAAGAGGTCTCCGTCAAGGCAATCTAGATATGATCATATATCATTAGCTGTCAACACAATACCACAAAAACAAACAATCTGCTTACATCTTCGACATTTGTAACGTTGTAGAAAGTTGTCTCAGTGGCAATCATATCACATCATATATATATATAAAGGATGTGTTTACACAACCTAATTTTTCTTTTTAACTTTTCTACAAACCTTCAGAACAGTAAGAAGAAAGAAAACTGATACTTTCAAAATGTCCATTTGTCTCAAGCATATTTCTTGCTTTTCCTTTATCAAGAACGCTCAAAACGCATATTTGAAAGCTGATTATGAAACTTGTGTATCCTTGTAACAATTGGACTATTAGCATTATTATTAGTGTCTGATGTAAAAAAAGATATTGATTTAACTAATTACGTAAGAATAGGAACAATATATCAAATAACGTACTAGCCAGTCAACACTAATTGACTAGGATTGTCAGTTGTCTTATCGAAGATCGGGGGTTTTCTCCGGGCACTCCGGCTTCCTTCACCAATAAAAACTGACCGCCACGAAATAGCATGAATGTGGTCTCTAAAAGTGGCGTTAAATAAACTCATCATAGATACCAGGACCAAATTTTGTATACACGCCAGACGCGCGCTTCGTCCACAAACGACTTGCAGTGACGCTAGAATCCAAAAAAGTTAAAAAGGCCAAATAAAGTACGAAGATGAAGAGCACCCAAATTCAAAAAACTTTTGCAAAATCCAGCTAAGGAAATCTATGCCTGAGGTAGAAAAGCCTTAGTATTTCAAAAATTCAAAATTGTGTTAACAGTTAATTTATAAATATAACCATATCAATGATAATTCATGTCAGCACTTTGTGTGCTGACTACTGGGCTGGTGATACCCTCAGGAAAATAAATCTCAATCAGCAGTTGGATCGACCTAGTGGTTGTAAATAAACTCATCATAGATACCAGGACTAAATTTTGTATATACGCCAGACGTGCGCTCCGTCCACAAAAGACTCTTCAGTGACGCTCGAATCAAGAAAAGTAAAAAAGGCAAAATAAAATACGAAGTTGAAGAGAATTGAGGACCAAAATTCACAAAGTTTTGCCGTATCCAGCTAAGGTAATATAAACCTGAGGTAGAAAAAACTTAGTATTTCAAAAATTCAAAATTTTGTAAAACACCACAAATCAAATCAGTAAAATTGAGAATGGAAATGGGGAATGTGTCAAAGAGACAACAACCCGACCAAATAAAAAACAACAGCAGAGGGTCACCAACAGGTCTTCAATGTAGCGAGAAATTCCCGCACCCGGAGGCGTCCTTCAGCTGGCCCCTAAACAAATATATACTAGTCCAGTGATAATGAACGCCATACTAATTTCCAAATTGTACACAAGAAACTAAAATTAAAATAATACAAGACTAACAAAGGCCAGAGGCTCCTGACTTGGGACAGGCGCAAAAATGCGGCGGGGTTAAACATGTTTGTGAGATCTCAACCCTCCCCCTATACCTCTAACCAATGTAGTAAAGTAAACGCATAACAATACGCACATTAAAATTCAGTTCAAGAGAAATCCGAGTCTGATGTCAAATCCACTAACCATTACCATTACCAGACATTAACAAACAAATACAGACCTACAGTCCCTGTAACGTAAAATTTAACACTTTTTTTGTTCGGGAATCGTACGTACAGCTTTCGGTAATCGTTCGTATAGAGATCGGTCATCGTCCGTACATCGTTCGTATAGCGTCCGTACAACGTTTGGTCAGCGTTCGTTCATCGTTCGTTCATCGTATGGTAAATGTCACCGTTGAGGGTTTTGTATAACGTATGCTTCATGGTATCGTTAATCGTTTTATTTGTCGTATGGTTTATGGTATCGTTTAGCGTTTAGCGTTTCGTTTATCGTATGGTATGCACATGTAATATCGTTTAGCGTTTCATCAATCGTACGGTTTATCGTTTTGTTAAGCGTCTGATATACAAGTATGTTAGGGTTTTATTTCAGAAAGTTATTTCAATTATTATAGTTTTGAGTTAAAATGATTTAATATAAAAAGATGCGAGATATAAAAAAAAAACAATTCTAATTTGGATTGGATTAAATCTCTAACTAATATCATTATGGAATATATATATAAAATGAAGGGGAAACGTTTCCTCCCATCACATTTTGACATGAACAACAAGAGACCAAATACCGCGATATAAGCCTATATGTCTCTCTCTCTCCTCCGCCAAATATTTCTCTGATCCAAATATTTCCTGGACACAATAAATTATATATAATGTTAAATAAATGAGGCTTTATATGAAGTAAACGTTTTATATCTAAATGTATTAGAAAAAAGACAACACATCCATGGTATTTGTTCTCCTCAATGTCAGAGTCTACCAGCGTCGCTTGTGATTCCTGCTGTCGGTGTTAAAACTGTTTTTTTTACTGTTAAAAGTGCTTAAGTCCATGTATGAGTAAAATACAGAATTAAAAAATAACTCTACCTTTTTTATATTTCTTTATCATAGAGGTAAGCTTCTGGTCAAGTTTCATTTATTCTGTCGCAAATCATTTACCTTAAATCACCAATCAATTGTATTCTAAAAGAAGTTGATTTGTTCTTTGTACGAATACATAAAATATTTGTCACTGGGCGTTATGTTTGCAATCGATGATCAAATAAAAATCTACAGTATTTACATGAAAGAGACTAAATAATATATTTTTAACCAGATTTTTGTGACAAAAATGTCGGTTATTGATTTGGGGAGGTATGGCGGGCGGCCGGGCGGGCCGTCGGGCAGGAGGGCGGGTGTAGCGGCAATCAAATGTTGTCCGTGCATTAACTCATGAACCGTTCAACCAAAGCTTTTAAAATTTTAATATGTGATTACTGACAACTAAACGAAGGTCAAGTTTAATAATGGCGATTTTGACTTTTACCGTTCAGGAGTTATGGTTCTTGAAAGATTGAAAAATGGAGTTTCCAGTCGTGTCCGTGCATTTACGCATGAACTGTTCTAACAAAGCTTCCCAAATTTTAATATGTTGTGACAAATGACAGAATGGAGGTCAAGTTCAATAATGACGAATTTGACTTTTACCGTTCAGGAGTTATAGTTCTTGAAAGATTGAAAAATGGAGTTTTCAGTCGTGTCCGTGCATTTATGCATGAACTGTTCTACCAAAGCTTCTGATATTTTAATATGCTGTTACTGATGACAAAATGGAGGTCAAGTTCAATAATGACGATTTTGACTTTTACCGTTCAGGAGTTATGGTTCTTGAAAGATTGAAAAATTGTGTTTCCAGTCGTGTCCGTGCATTTTCTCATGAACCATTCAACCAAAGCTTTTGAAATATTAAGATGTTGTTACTGATGACAAAATAGAGGTCAAGTTCAATAATGTCGATTTTGACTTTTACTGTTTAGGAGTTATGGTTCTTGAAAGATCGTAAAATGGCGTTTCCATTCACTTTGTTGCATTTACTCATGAACCATTCAATCTAAGCTTTTCAAATTTTAATATGTTGATACTGATGACAAAATGGAGGTCAAATTTGATATTGACAATTTTCACTTTCACCATTCATCAGTAATGGTTCTTGTGATATTGCCAGGACACAAATAAATGTTAATAAATCCGGTTTGCTGTCGTTGTGACAGCCTTTTGTTTTATTATTATTTTACACATATTTGAAGGATCGAAATAATCAGTTCTACAAAAGGATGTTATTTAAAGACTTGAAATTTTACAATTATTACATGCATCTATGAAATTTTTTATCGACGCACCAAACTTTTCCCTTTCATCGTGCATAGCTGATTTTCCGATTCGCTTAAGGTTTCTAACGATCTTCTTACTTGTTCATTATATTCTAAAATTGAAATCCTACACAAATTGCAAAAAGTTTTATTCTCCGGCTACACTGCATAAAAGATGAATACTATTTCGTTGGTGTACACACAATGTTTTGAAGGTCGATATCCAGTTTCGCTAAAAAAAGAATTAATTTGCGCCACAACTTAATTACGCCAATTCTTTTTTGCATCACTTTATTGTGAAAACTGGAGCATTCATTTGCGCCAATAAAACAATCATTTAATTGCGCAAATATTATAGACTTGTTTTCAAATGTTTGTTCTTAGTGCACCGAGGAGGTCCTTTTCGGTATTTAAAGGTACAAGAAGAAATACCGCAAAGCGCCTCCTTAGTGCATGCACTTAGAACAAAATAGTGCATTAAGGACCTGATGGAATGATAGATTTGACCCAAAAAACATGGCATACAGACGGAGACTTTCGTAAAGCACATAATTTCAAATTTTAGTAATTATAAAGTTATTTAACTTGAGTTGAAGTCAGTATTCTAATGTTACATGAAGGTGTAAATAGGTTAATCGTTTCGAGGTTATTATAACACAATTAATAAAATAGAGAATGGAAATGGGGAATGTGTCAAATTCCATTTATTGGCGCAATTCATATTATAAAAAAAGAAGAGACGAGCGCGATTCAAACCTTTACAATATGATAAATTACACTTAAACGTTTTGACACACCAGTAAATTCTTCGTCCGGGGATATACACCTGACATTAATCTTCCTTCAGTAACTTTACAATACCCAGCCGTGTCATTTCCGTATATTGTACATGTAGATAGCACGTGTGATACATGTATATACATCAGAAATATCCATTCAAATGATTTTTATTTTTAGAAGAACTCCATATCGGGTAACATTAAATATACATAAACATAAAATTACAATTGAAAAAAAATGGTAATAATAAGTTCAAATGTTGTTTTATTAAATACTACTAGGTACATATGTATATGTAAACTTATGTTATTACGTTATTTCATGTACCTTTTTTTTTTGCTTCAATTACTTTTTTATCTTATTGACTTATTCGTAAATCGAAAAACGCACAAATCTGAATAGAATCATATGGCATTGAATGATTTCTCTAACTCCAAACTAGTTATACATGTACATGTAGATGCCTCTTAAATTTTATTTTTCTCGTTGTGTTGCTTGTCCATTAATTGACGTTTACATTATATTCTTTTGTTCGGTAGTTGTACAAAAAACGCTCATCTATCAATTTCACGAGAAATATAATACTCGTAAGTCATGAACATTGACACAAACATAAAATAAAATGAAACACTTTAAAGCTGTTTAAATTATGCAGTGCAATTTGAAAATATAGTTTTGAAAAACCGGTTATTTTTGTTAAATACTTTTTCTGTCCCTTTTCTTAAGAATTAGGACACGTGTCACTGGTTAGTATAAAACTAGTCAACCATGAATAATCCAAAATAACAAATTTGTGATTGGTTTGTCACACTTGCTTATATTATCAATATTACGTATTGTTTTCGGCTGAGACTACTACATCTGTCTGTGCTATCGCTCTGTGTGGGTTAATTATTTTAAGCATAACGTTTATAAATCGATCTCTGAAACAAATTATACATAAAAAATATATCATGAGAATTAAGTCAAAGTAAAGATTAAACTTATGCATGGCGGAAAAGAAATATATGAAAACGATAGTTCAATGTACATGCAGCCTTGCAAATGATATTTTAAAAAAATATATTTACTTTATAAAACTTAAGACTTTAATTTAAGTATTGTTGATGGGATGTTGAAGTTTTCAGAACATAGAAAATACACAAGAAAATCTATCAGTACACTATTCTATCAAAATGTGTTTGGTGTCCATTTAACAATATATTGTTTAAGAATTTAGTGTTTTCTTATTCATTCTGACATCTGTGTCCATGGATCTGAACAAGAAATTGCGAAGACGTTATGCTTATCTGTTTACCTTTAATTTCAAAAATGATTTTTCAACAGAATATTATATATATAGAACTGTTTAATTTTTGTTTTTCTTTGCGAAAACAAAATGGCCCTAAAGCTAAATGTCATCGTCAGCATGTATAATGGAAAGCGATAAACACTTTAGAATATACACCACCTGCTGGATTCTTTTACCTGGGCAAATATCTTATTACGTAACAAGTATGAATGTAAAATTCTCGATATGGTATATTCAGGCGAATATACATGGTATCTCTGGACTGGGGAATTTAAGATATTTTGATCTCATAATGTAACATGTAAATTTATTTGTGCTTTATGTAAAAAAAATGCATTTAGCCATTTTATTTTCAAAACTTCTTTAAAATGAGTTGACCTTGAGCATCTGTTTATTTTCAAAACCAGGGACAAATCACTGATTTCTCAATTTTAGACCAATCTCATTATTTTCAGCAGTGGGCAATGTATTTGAAAAGAAATTATATTTGAAAATGTATTTAATCACTTAATTAGTTATATTTCAAATATACAAAATGCGTTTCTGTTTCATATTTGCCTTTTGAGAATACTAATGCAGGAGTTCCACAAGGCTCTGTATTAGGCTCCCTACTATTCCTTATTCATGTATATGACATAGCTGGTAATTTGATAAGTCTTACTCGATTATGTGCTGATGAAACATCCCTTTCTTATTCAAGAACTAGTTCTAACACAATAGCGAATGTCTTACATAGCGATTTAGAACAAATTTTAGCATGGTCTAAGGATTGGTTTATTGATTTTAATCGGAACAATCACTACGCTATTCTCCTGTAATTCTTCTCCAGATGATATTAAGATAAGAACTTCAAAATCAAGTAGTAGAATTGGGGTCCGTAGAAATACCGCAAAGGACCTCCTTAGTGCACTAAGAACAAAAATGTGCATTAAGGACCTGATGGAATGATACAACTGTCACAAGGGACATGGCATCAAGAAATAGACTTTGTAAAAATTTCATAATTATATTTTTTTTTATTCTAGAGTTATTTAAGGTTTTCTCGACACGTGCCTCAATCAGTTGATTGTCACCTGTGTAATTGGTAGAAGTTCATGTTCGCCCAACTTTGACTCGTTTATAATCCGCTTGTATACTGATTAAACATGTATATGGTATTTCAAATTGTTCTGTTTTTTTCCGTTTATTTGTTCCTGCCGTGTTTATTCTGTATTTCTGTCTGTTATATTTTTTTACTTCTAATGTAACGGCGTATTTTCAACTCATATATTTTTTTATCCTTTTAATTTTAAAAAGACAAATAATTGTGAACTCTTCACGGAAAGGTGAGGATGATATTTGGTTGCTTAAGGTCCAGTGGCCAATATTTCATTCGTTTTTCTGATGTCAACCAAACCTCACAGCAAGGATTTTAATATGATAAAATACTGGCAAATGCAAAAAGATTATTTTGACTATCTTTGCTGCCTTGGTCTCTATATGATGATTTATTATGTTTTAAGGGAGACTAAACTCATGTTCTACAAAAACAAATATATTCAGTTTTAATGAGGTTTTAGTCTAATTTCATTTCTGATGTGATTTACTGAGAATGTATCATTTCTGTTGATAAGAGGCAGCACCAAAACACGTGAAGGAAAGTGTTTAAATTTAAACATGTTTAACCCTATATGTATTAACCTGACAACATGTTACAGCAGATTTCAGTCAGTATGTAGCTAATGGTAATATCTTTGGTTAGCTTGTTTGTTAGCTGAACCGTGAAGTCATTGTTAGCTAAGGTATACTACCCTCCTTTTAAAGTAGCTTAGTCCTACAGAGAGATAGATTTTTTATCTGTTGGGCTAGTCTACTATTAAAGGAGGGAAGTTTATCTTACCTAACAATGACTTCACGGTTCAGCTAACAAGCAAGCTAACCAAAGATATTATCATTAGCTACATACTGACTGAAATCTGCTGCAACATGTTGTCAGGTTAATACATATAGGGTTAAACATGTTTAAATTTAAACACTTTCCTTCACGTGTTTAGGAGAGGAACATATTGAGGATAAGAACTTATTTACAACTGCATTACAAGTTAAAATATGTATAGCTTGATGTTTAGGCCCTAAACACATTTTAAGAGTGTAAATATGACTTATTTATTTCCATCTACTTCATTTTAACTTTTGTGGAAAACTATACCACATCTCCTTTCGCTTATTTATTTTTGTTGTATATATTCATATATTCATACACCACTTTCATTTATTTCCAAATCTTAAAATCATTTATTTCCACAGTTGTCCAGTTCTTTAGCGTCTCTTAAATTAATAATCATGACAGAACGGGCTCTAGAGTCATATGATTAAGTTAACTAAATTATTAAGTTCTCCCACATTGTGCATTATATTTCTTACATCACTATGCTTATTACATTATAAATGAAAATGGTATTCATCTTCAATTGTTAAAATAAAGATGAAATGTTTTTTATTCAGTAATAAATTTATCGTTCATAGAAGCCACTTATGATTTATATTCTCTTTTTAAAACATAAAATAGTATTTACCGCTTGAAGTTTTAAAATTTCTATAATACTTTTGTAATCGGGTTTTGAAGAACCCTACGGTCGCCACATACTTTCATATGTCTTTCAAGGTATAATGAAAGTATGTTTAGGAAATGAAAGCTCAGAAGCATTTTTTTTCTCAATTTGTATCTCAAAATTGGCCTCTTTAAAAAAAAAGAAGCTTACATATTTAGTTTCCTTAAAAACGAATTTTAACAAAGGCAAAGTAAACACAAAATTCAATTTTTAATTTTTCTTTCATCAACTTGAAATTATGGGCGATTTCTTTTTGCGCCAAAAAGTAACTCATTTGCGCCACAACTTAATTGCGCCAATACCTCTTTTGCGCCACCTAATTTTCAAAACTATAGGTATCATTTGCGCCAATAAAATAATTATCTAATTGCGCCAATTTTATATATTTTTATTTATATATAACAACTTAATGATTGACTAGGTACCAACAGCAAAAAATTCCTCTGACATTGTACACTGAAATTTCAAATTAGCCTCGCATCCTAATAAAATTATACCGCTTTCTGGATCGTTACACAATACAAAGTCATCATCTTTGTTTGTAACAACACCAATATCATCCAATATTCTGTGAAATTCTGTCTGCTCGATTTTTAGATTAAGCCGGACGCAGTTTTCTTCTCTCCCTATACATAGACTGACACACATATTTTAAATCTTTCTTTTCTAAATTTTCTTCTTCAATTTTGAAGATCTCTGAATTTATTATTTTTGAAGGTCGCTCTGACAACACATTGGTTGCTTTTCTTTTACACGCAGTTCTCAAAATTTGACGTTCTAATTCTGGACACTGATAATGAAAAAAATATATTTCTTTTTACAAATGTAAATATGGTATTTTATACTGCCAAAATCTGCTATGAAATTTTAATAATGCGAAAATGTATTTTATACTCGTGATAGTTGACTTGTATTTGCATTATAATTTTAAGAAAAATTGTTTTATAGTCTCTCAAAACTCTTTATAGAGTGGCTCTTGTTGTTAACTTGTGTTTTAAAAAGCTGTATATGTTGTATGTAACAAGTGGCGAGACTTTAATAAAGTATTAGTCTTGTCTTGATATAGCTAGTCTGTTCAAGAGTTTAGTTTCACTTTTCAAAATATTTCAGACACGTAAATGATATAGGTTATTAGTGCTAGCTTTACAAAGAAAATATCCACTGACGTGCATAATATCTAATGCAATGGGTCACGCATGGACTGTCTTATTTTATAGTGATGACCATGTGGCACATCAAAGTTAAGATTGATTTAACCATGATTGTACTTTAGAATTGCAACCGATCTTAAATTAACTTGAATACAGTAACCTGTTATCTTGTCGACTTTACATCTAATTTCCTAATGCTTGTAGAGTAAAGCTTTGATAGGCTTGCTTGCTCTGTTTGTATAAACATGAATTCAAGCTTTGTAAATAACATTGACATCTTCAAAAAATATAGAGGCATATTTTAATCTGTATATATTATATTTAAATTTGATTGGAAATTATCCAAATTACAATTGTAAATGATACAAACTAAGCAATCAAGCTAACCAAAGTCTCGCTTTACATGCATTAGGAAATTAGCTGTAAAGCCAACATAAAGATAGCCGCTATATCCTGAGAAGAGACCACCATGAAATTTGAAAGTTAAATAAATCTTAGTTTTCACGGGAACGAATATTTTGTTAAAATGTTGTAGTGATCAGATCATCAATGACGTAATTTAAAAAATAAGACGACAAGGTCGGAAATAGTTCTAGAGGTCTAATAGCAAGAAAGTCTCCTCACTCAGCTTGTGGTTATGTGTTGGTGGTGGATAGAGTCACACCGACTTACAATTGACTATTTCTCTGCGGTTACAATTAAAGATCGTTGTCGAAATCAACACTAGGGAGATACCATTAAATTTTTACAGGGTAGGGGTGGGGGAGTTGTGGCCAGGATGAAAAATGTTGTCCTGCATTTTTCTTTCAATGTAATTTCAATGTAAATGTAGTCCTGTTTTTTTTTTTATTTTACACTCTATTCTGTCCTGCCTTTCTTAGTTAGTAATAAATCCTGACTTGTTTTTCATGACTTTTCTTTTTGGCAAGATGGCCATACTGCCTTTTTTCTCTTAACTCCTGTCATGCCTTTTTTTTTCTTTTCAATTTTCATACGTCAGACAAACTTCTTCGTGCATGTAACTTCATATATATATATTTTAAAAGGGATAAGAAATGTCTTAATTGATAAGTTCTACATTGCATTTAAAACATCCATTGAAAGAACATTGTGTAATTAGAAATCATTGTCCGCTGTTGGAAGTTCAGTTCCGCCATTGTTCATGCTTGTCATAAGACGAAATTTCCGGGGTTTCAATTGTTAAACTCGTTAAATCAAATAACGAACATATTCCATCTCAACCTGAGAAAGAGTGGCTCATTTACATTAATTTTATCAATGATTATCGTTTTCGAGCTGTTGTACTTTCAATGCTATTTATAAACGCCGAGTAAAATTTTAAATGTTTGGTATACAAATTTTTAATTATTCATCTTTAAAAATATTCAGAGGACAATGTGACATATCGAAGAATCTTTGAGTTCTGACAAAAATTATAGTGTTTTTCTATCTTTCCACAAAGTATATAAAAGTGCTTAGACAATTCCAGTGCACCGTTACGATTCAAATATGATGTAATGGTATAGAAAAACTTTGCAGTTTTGTAACTGTTGACAAAAACATGCTACATAATAGAAAAATGGCTGTTAAGATTTTACCTATATCTGCCGTCGCCATATTGGGATAGCCGTAATTCCAGTTACGGTTATCAGCTTAATACCAGTGCAGTTGAGAAATATGGTGCAGTTATTCAAATGCAGATGTAAACCTTATCAATATTAAACTCAATCCCGCAAGCAGCTCATTCTGTTGAGGATAGTATTCACTATTTTTAAGTGCCCTTTTATCAACGAAGCAAGAGAAATATTGTTTTCAAAATTAGAAAGATCTACTATATCCATTTTGCTTTTATTGGCTGGTGACGGTGACCTTTCATTTCAGAAAAACAAAGACATTTTTGAGTCTGTACAATCATATATTATTAATTCGTATATTTTAACAAATTTGATTCGTTTAGGGATAGTCACATGTTAAACTATATTTTCGAAGAGAAAACGGCGGATACACAGGCACTTGTCTCAGAATTTTTTTTTCCTATATACCTTAATATAACACAAGGTGGTGTTATATTAAGGTATATATGAATTTTTTTTTCTGAGACAAGTGCTTGTGGGCGGATAGCAAAAAGCATATTGCACAGAGCATATTGCACGGTTATTTTTAGAATATCTAAAAACCGATTTGCTTTGTGACGTCATGTAATGAATTTCATGATATCGTTAAACGTTTTGAAACAAAAGATATCTGTGATCGATTATTTGACGAAAAAAGTCTTCAAATATCTAAGATGTCAAACAAACAAACAAAATAATTAAATAACAACTTATATGTTGTTATTGTCAAGGAGACAATATGATGTATAAAATTCAAACAAAATCAAATGACGATTTTGATACAAATATACATAATGGTCTGAAATTAATAATATAACAAATATAGCCTTTGTATTAGGTCAATACAGGATATATCGACCCAAAGAAGTATATCGACTTCGGACTTCGTCCTCAGTCAATATACTTCTTTCAGGTCAATATATACTTGTATCGACCTCATACAAAGGCTATGTTTGTATAATATCAGAAATACACTAAGATTTAGAACATTCAATTAAAATTCGGAATTCCTACTTCCCAACTCTTCACTCTAGTTCAGTTTTATATATTACTCTTATACGTTTTGTTTTTGAAACAAGGCTATATTTTGTCCAAAGACAAGCACAATAACTCCAAAGAGAATTGCGAGAAGTGGTTTCGTATTTCGTTTTGGTTAAAGAAAAAAAATACTAATAGTTTATGTAAAATAACGACTCTCGTACGGTTTCGCGTTTATATCTTTTTAATGCATTGGTGCAATTAGATGCAAACAATAATACACATAAAATATCAAGTTTGCAAGATCAGACAGTAACCTAACAACTAAAAAATTGAAAACCTAGATATCAATGTTTAACATTCGCCAGCAATGAGAAATTTTCATAAATAAAACATGATTGAGGTGAATACTTTGCGAGTAAAGAAAAATACACTACCATAGATTTGTTATTAACCCCAGATGCTTGATGGGTTCAAATCAGTATTCAGGAATTATCTCTCTTCATTACACCACATTACAACAGAAATAAGAAAATACATGTAGAGCCTCGAAGTATTTCTCAGACATTGTTATGTTCCTGTTGGCTTTATAAATATTCAGTTCAATTTGAGCGTCACTGATGAGCCTTATGTATAGACGAAACGCGCGTCTGACGTACTAAATTATAATCCTGGTACCTTTTGATAACTACTAATTAGCTTTCTTTCTGGCAAACACGGTTTTATAAATGCTGACAGGCACCGACCATTGAAAAACAATCGATCTGTTTAAAATAAGAAATGAAAATATTTTTTTTTATGGCAAATAAGAAAAATGACCGTTTGATTTAAAATTGTTTAAAATTATTTAGAATAGATTGAAATAGATGGAAATAACGTATTTTAATGTGAAAAGGCTAGACTTTAATTTTTGCCGTCGGGATGTGACTGAGTGGTTTTGTTTACAATTATTTCCCATTATTTCCCTAGTAAAAATCTGCAATAACTATTGTATCATCATGTTGTTTGATTTTCACATTATAACAAAACTGAGAATATAACGGATGAATTTATAGTTAGCTGTTTAATGTCCAGTGGCAACTATTATATATATCATTAGGAGGACATTTACAATGTTAATATAATAAAAGTAGATGTATGTTTCATTATAATACGTTATTCTGATTGTCTACACTGCAATATTGCCTTATTCCTTAATCAATTTCATTACACAATAAAATCGACCATTCATGACGACACGAGGTCCCACAATATAGTGCAGAGGTAAATAAAAACTTGGTAGAAATCGTGTTTTCATGATCCTAGCTAAACAATGTATTTATAAGTATTGAATGCTTCTTTTTGTAACTTCACAGGGTTGCAAAAGCGTTGACCGTGCGCAATTTTTTAGAATGAAGCGCTTCCGCGCTTCATACAAAATGTACTTTGGTCAACGCTTTTACATCCCAATGAAGTTACAAAGAGAAGCATTCAATAAATAAATATAAACAAGGACATCCTGTGTTAAGCAAACATGTGTATCACGGCACAAGAGATCACCTATAGACCGTGTATATCATATGTATATTTAGGGTGGGTTGCTCCGAATAAAGGAGATAAAAATACAGGAAAATAAAGAAAGCAATAAAAAATTTAGAATAGCGTATAACGGGCAAAATAAAGATCAGAGGAAAATGGTATAAGAAAATTAAAGAATAGAGGGAGTGGTCTAGTTTTTTGCTGGACAAATGTTGATGATTATTTAAAGTCAAGTGCATTGATAGGATAAATAATACACAATCGTTTGTACATTGGTAGAGATTTATGTTTAGAGTTGATGAGGCACATATGAGAAATTGTTTTTATTTGAAATTTTTCGAATAATTGTTTTTTTTTCTCGTCTGATTTTAAAATGAATAAAAAATATCTTAAATCTAAAAACATATGGTTTAATTACGACATATAGCTATTCAGTCGATTTTAAAATACATGCTATAAAAGAGAATACATAAAAATACTTAACAAATTTAAACAAAAAGTCAATCTTAAGACCCCGAATATACTTTTGTAAGAACATTAGATTAATTCCGAATTCCATCTAAAATACATTGTTCATTTAAAGAAAAAAATGGTGATTCCTTCGGCTATTTAAAAAAAAAAATGACTGAATTCTCTGCAGACTGTAGTTTACTCGCACATTCATCAAATACGTATTTCTACGGCTAAAACAAATCATAATTGTATCTTTTAATTTGTTTAAATTTATTTCAGTGTTTATTTTTCAAACTTTTTATGTAAATAATGTTGGATCAAGATCGAGTCAGATTAAATTATTATCTATTAAATTATTAATTAAAAACTAAAACACGTATCCAATCTAAATTTTAGACTTATTATCACCTATATCAAAAGATTAAACAGAACACAATTTTTGTTTTATATTTAAAAAAAACCATGTACGCTAAACTATGCACGCCAAGAAACGATGTATGCTTAAACGATACGATATACGCTAAACGAAACGATATACGCTAAACGATACACTATACGCTAAATGAAACGATGTATGCAAAATCTTACGATGTACGACAGAAGGGCGCTTATGCTATCGTTTATGGTATGGTTTATGGTACATGGTTTCGTTCGTACATCATTCGTTCAGCGTCCGTACAACGTTCGATCAGCGTTTCCTTTGCATTCGTACATCGTTCGGGAAGCGTACGTACATCGTTTGGGCATCGTCTATACATGGTTCGGGCATCATTCGTATTGTTAACTTTTACGTTACACGGAATGTATATGTCTGAGTGAATTGTTCCATTGAGTATTGTAAATAGGCAGTTTTCTGCAAATACCTAAATTATAGTACCGATATCTGAGGTTTGAAGTGTCTATGAAATCATGCTTTATGATTTTTAGATACAAAGAATGTACAAACACAAATATCGAACTCAGCGGTAAAATCATAAAGGTGAAGTCCGTATTCACGCCACCTCCAGAATAGGAAGTTTCATAATAATTTGAAACCCGGATTTGATGGCTGATAAAATAGATGTTAATAATTTAAAAGATGTTTCGTGTTTTGCAAAATTTGGGTCTTTAAGATTGACATAGCATGGGTATTGATAGATCCTTTCAGTTTCTTAATACTGATTTGTATCAATGACCTGAAAGCCTTAATCTTTTCGGAAGAATATCTACGTCTTCGTTTTTGTGTTTAGCCATTTTCCCTGGCAAAATCCGCGACTGAATCCATCAGTATGTAGAAGTTCTATTTCCAATTAATGTATTTAGGCTCACGATATTAAGGATCTTTGGATAACACATTTCGCAGGGAAGTGTTATTGACAATGTTGAGGTCAACAGTAATAACGTTGCCAGTCGGATTTTATGGGAATTGCGAACTAGCACAGGTGAAAATCAGGAGGTTTAGATTTGTTATCAATATTGAAATTTTGCAAAACGTGTTTGTAATTCGACATTTTGGGTTGCTATTGGTTTGGTATAGGTATAAGAAATTATTGGTACAGACTGATCTTTAAAATAAGGAGGTATTTTGGACAGAACGTATTTTGATTACAGTTATTGCATAAGTTAACGCCATCGAGACCTTCGATGGCAAAGGAAAGTTTATAAATTGTATTTAAAATCAATCTGTGCATAAGGATTACGTTAATAACTCCTGTACATAAGGACTAAGTTAATAACTTTTGTACACACAACATGCGCTTGGTGATATATATTCGAATCCATTTTCAATTGATAATCTATTTCCTCCAGGTTCATCCACCAACATTGTAAACAAACTGACAATAGAAACTATTAATAACCGCAGATGTGTAAAGTATTGATTAAATCAAATACGTAAAAATAGGAACAATATATCCGACAACATATACCATTACCAGAAATTAACACACAAATACAGACCTATGTCTGAATAAATTGTTCCATTGAGTATTTTAAATAGACAGTAGATATTTTTACATACCAATACAGATAACTGAGATTTTCATTGTTCATGGAGTATTGTAAATAGACAGTATTTTGCAAATACCAATACAGATAACTTAGATCTTAAGTGTCTATGAAATCATGCTTCATGGTTGTTAGATACAAATAATGTACTTAGGCAGATATCGAACTCAACGGTAAAATCAAAAGGGTAAAGTCTGTAAAAATTGATAAAACCAATGAAAACCTTGACAGAACCTGACATATTCTTGACTTGGTTTATGCAATTTTTAAAGAAAATGTTGGCGTTAATGTGGTTTATAGCTCGCACAACCTCCCATTTATATGACAATTATATATAGCTCCATTATATTGATAATGTTGCTTGATCAATCAAAACAATCAAAATTGTTTGACGTGACAACAATTGGGATCTAGCAGCATATATAGTATACATACATTATATCAACTATTTTTTTAGATAATCACAAACACACAGTCACAACTAGCAATAATATCAACACAAACAAGCGTCTGGAGATGATATACTTAATAGAACTTATAATCAAACCTTAAAAAATTCAGTTTGATTGAAGTAAACTATTGCTACGAGGCACACAAATCAAAGTCCGCTATACAAATGGCATTCGTCCAAGTCAAATCTTTAGATTTAGGACAATCTGGGAGCCACAAAATCTAAAACACAAAAGCCGTATCATCATATACATAGTCATGTCAGGAGTCTTACGACCATAAGGGAAATAATAGTAAGAATACAAATATACGGAAAACTGCAAAAGTAATGATATGATACAGTGTCAAAAATCATTAACTCAAGACCATCCTGTATTATTATAAACTGTATATTCAAGCTAGTCAATTTTGCCACTGTAGAATTAATGACCAATTGACAGGTACATGATACAGTTAATGAACTTTTGAAATAACCAATCCATCAAGGCCCTCTCACCTTTGATTATAGTGTAAAACTCACATTTCACATTTTTGTTTATAAGATAAACATATGCATAAACTACTAACTAGAAAACATTAGAGTCCAACTATTGAAGAATATAGGATTTGCAAGGGTCTCTGTAATATAGACATGTTCTTTTATTGATATAACTGTAATTGTCTCGAAAGAATATAATTAACATATGTACATTCCCGTGTCCTTCGTTCATTTATGTTAGAGATCAATATTTTATTTTTTTATGTTTTTTTATGAAACAAATATGGTTTCTATATACTTTTGATAAAAGATAAGGGAGAAGGGTGGGTACTTCTGATATTATATTTGGTAAAATTTAAACCTTACTTTACATTGATTTTAAAAATATTACGTTCTTGTAACTTGAAAAAAATGAAAAAATAACAGCCTTCCTGGCTTCTAAAGGTTGCTGACCAATGGTAAATAAACTATATAGATATAGGAAGATATAGTATGAGTGCCAATGAGATAATTCTCAATCCAAATGATAATTAATAAAAGTAAACGATTATAGTTGAAGGTATGGCCTTCATCCCGTAGCATTGGCTCACACCGATCAGGAAGCTATAAAGGGACCCAAAAATTAGTCATGTTGAACCATTTAAATGGAAAAACCACGAGTCTAATCTATATAATAATGAGAAACGAGAAACACGTATGAATTACATCAACAAACGACAACTACTCTACATCAAATTCCTGACTTAGGACAAGTTTGAATTTATCATGTACCAATAATGATATACAACAAAGAATGAAATGTAGAACGTTGATTTTAATTTTAACCTTGACCTCAATTTCAAGGTCTTAAAGCAAGGATCTAAAACAAAAGACCTGAATTATATACTGTGTATGATTTATCTGTTATATAACATATATAGGCCACAGTAGTATACCGCTGTTAAAAAATCATTTATCGATAGAGAAAAAAACGCATCCAGGTTACAAACTAAAACTGAAGAAAACGTTCCAAATATATGAGAACTACGACACAACAGAGACTCAACACCGGAATGTAAAACACAAAGAAACGAACTTAAGTTTAACAATGGCCATTTTCCTGACTTGGTACAGGGCATTTTGGGACATGCCAAACCTTCTGCTTTAATGACAGGGTTAATAATAACATTAAAATGACAACTTTACACGACAGGGCTACAATAAATAAATGGGAGAAAATAATTTTTTTTAAACGTAATTATATCTTTATTGCATATTTGCTGTAACAATTTACTAAGTTTACAGCTTGTAACTTAGTATACCTCATGTTAGTTTACCTAATAGTTTAGGAAAGCACTAATTGGTAAGATATAACTTATTCATAATATTAGTATCTATAGTACAATCGATTTCACAATTATATAAAATAAATATTGTGAATACAGATACAGATCTTTGTTAAAAAATTTCTTTCCTTTTTTTATACATTAACTTCTCCGGAATTTTTTCCGTTATCGATTTTATCAAATGATCCGTTTTCCATTGAAAGTAATTGGGCATAGTGTTGGTTCAGCAAGCATGTGTGTTATCGCATTATCGATTGTGTCTAAATATTCTTATATAAACAGGATTAAACTTATTTTATAAAATTCGGTAAGTATACAATTTTTGTTTAAGTTTCTACTGATCTATTGTATGTCGTCGTGTATATGTATTACACAAGTTAAATCATTAATTTTAGCGTGCACAATTCACAATTTGTCTACATTATAGAATGGATTATTAAATAATCGTGATTACACATGTTTATCTCTTTTTTTTCCTATTACTGTTTATGAATAAAACAACAATATGTACCATGGCGTTACTTATGCATGGTTGAACATTTTTACAAACATTATGTAACACATGCCGACATTCATGATTGATCCTGTGAATAAACATATATGGCTTGTAAACAATAAACAATTGTGCTTACAAAGTTTTGTACTTTTTATAAAATAATGTTTCAAACATTTAAAATTGATTTAATTCTGATTTTATTTTATAATCTTCAATGCATCTATTTGTATTTAGAATTGACTTACTATTATTTTTGTTATTAAAATTGTTTATATCAATAATATTTGAAATTTCTTTTTGGAAAATTTTCAAAATGTTTTCTTTTCTGAGACATAATATGCTTTATATAATGACAAGGATATTATTGTTAGTATGTTATTAATATCAAAGTATGCTGAGTCTTCAATTTTGTACCCTATTACTAGATTTTCAAGACTTATAATGTTTTGTCTATACCTAGGGAGTTCATTAATTTCATTGCTATTTTTAGGAAGTCTGTATTAAATAAGCAGTTGACAAAAAAGTGTTCATAGTTATCTTTTTCTTTACAATGTTTACATAAGGTGTTTTCCACATTTTTAATAATTCATTACATGACAGAATATAGTGAATAAGTTTCCATCTAAATATTTTTAATCTGTATCAGTGAGATATTGAAAAATAAAAACAAAGTTATTTTTGAACTTGTAACTTAAATCTTTGTCAAAAAACATTTCCCACAAAAGAAAACCGTTCGGTTTTTCTTGATTTTCTTTTAGTTTGGACGTTTTATAAAGTTCTCTAGTGCTCGTTAATGGAGTTATTGTTGTGTACCTAATTTTCAAGTCGTTAACAACTTTAACTTTAGTTTTGATGGATTCTTCAGTACAAAGAATTAATTTCCAATTCATTGGTATTGGTTTTTTTAACATATATAATTGGTTTATCCAATTTTGTTTATATTTAAGCTGAGATAAGATGATAGTTTCAGAGATTTTACCCTGTTCATCAATGATATCATTTATTGTAATTATATCGCTTTTTATCCAATCGTCAAAGTTTAGACATTTTCTGTTAAACCTAATATTATCATTTCCCCACAAAACTTGTTTTCTAATTTAAAAAAAATCTTTTGGGATATTTTGTGTTTCCTCCATTTTTCACTTATCCAATCTTTAATTGGTTGCTTGTAAAAATCTGGCATATTTTGTCACTTATTTTTATCAATGTCTTTAATACTCTTTAGATTCATTTTGAATAAGATTTTTCCCTAATTTGTTAAAATTAAATTTTGGAATGATTGTCCAATTATCATTTTTATCTTCACCTAATTTTAGAACCCAGTTGATATGCAGTGATTTTATGTAAACATCAATGTCTGTCTTTTAAGGTCCACCTTCAACAAAATCTTTTGAAAGTGTGGATCTTTTTATTTTGTCTGTTTTGCCTTTCCATATAAAATTATATATCAAAGTTTAAATATTTTGCAACGTTTGTTTAGGTATTATAGTGTTTGATGCAATATATGTTAGGTTTGGCAAAACAAGTGATTTGATGATGACTATCTTTCCTATAATAGTAAGATTTCTTTTACTCCAATCATCTATTATTTTTGTACATTTTAAAAGCTGTTTTTCAAAGTTTAATTTTTGACATTCTTGTTTGTTGTGACCAAAATAAATTGCAGGACTTTTAATAGGTGTAGTACACCAATGTATATCTTCACATTTATCACGACAGTGTTTCAATTGGCCTAGCCATATCCCTTCAGTTTTTGTTTTGTTCAATTTTAAACCTGAGAAAGTATCAAATATTTCTATTAAATTGATTGCAAGAGTAACATCTTTTTTTGATTGAAGAAATAAAGTAGTATCATCTGCTAGTTGGCAAATTTTCAGATAATTACTTTTCGCGTCTAGTTTTATTTCTAGTCCTTTTAAATTTTTATTTTCCCTTATCTTAATTGCCATTACTCCTACTGCTAGAACAAATAGTAACGATGACAACGGACATTCTTGTCGGATTCCACGAGAAGCACTGAATCGAGTAGAATGGAGAAAATATAGGACAGAGAAACAAACGAATAATAGCCATCAGAGACTATTATTCGAACAAAATTGCCGAGATTAGTAACGATCAGAAACAGTTACATAAAATAACTGGAGATTTAATGGGGAACAAGCGTGAAGTGGTTCTCCCTTTGTCCTATGATGAAAAGGATTTAGCACATAGGTTTTGTGAATTTTTTCTTGGTAAAATTGATACCATTCGAAATGGATTATGTGCATCGATCGGCGAAATGTCGGGAAGTCGAAATTATATATCAGCTGATCAGAAATTCAAAGGCGTGCATTTACATGTTCTACCTCCTGCAACACTCGAAGAAGTCAAGAAAATTATTCTGAAAGCGCCATCCAAATCCTGTGAACTGGACCCTTTACCAACACACCTTATCAAAGAGTGCATAGACACTCTAGCGCCTGTCATTACGAACATAGTGAACATGTCGTTGGCTGAATCAATAGTACCTTCAACTTTCAAAGAGGCAGTTGTGCGGCCATCACTTAAGAAAGCGAACCTAGACAAAGAAGTTTTAAAAAATTACCGCCCAGTTTCAAACTTGCCATTTGTATCCAAAGTTGTCGAGAGAGTTGTTGACACGAGATTTGGATCTCATATCATGTTGAACTCTTTACATGACGATATGCAGTCAGCATATCGCACCGGACATTCAACTGAAACAGCACTGATCCGTGTTCATCATGACATTACATGCGCACTCGACAACAACTCGTGTGTAATATTGCTGATGTTGGATCTCTCAGCAGCGTTCGACGTGATCGATCACGACATTCTATTCGATCGTCTACAGTATACTTTTGGTATATCTGGAACAGCCTTGTCGTGGCTTCGTTCATACTTGACTTATAGGTCGCAATGTGTCTCTATTGGATCTGTTCACTCCGACAATATGGTTCTGAAATATGGCGTCCCACAGAGTTCCGTGCTTGGACCGAGACGTTACTCCATGTTTTCGTACCCGGTTAGTGAAATATGTAAGAGGCATGGCATGGCATACCACTGTTATGCGGATGATACGCAAATTTACCAAGTCATCAAGCCATTAGATAACTGGGGTGACATTACCGAGCGCCTAGAAGCTTGTTTGGAAGATATCAAAACTTGGATGTGTACAAATATGTTGACGTTAAATCAGGACAAGACCGAATTGATTGTTATTGCTCCAAAACACAAAGTCAAAAGTCTTAGTAAGTTACAACTGAATTTTGATGGAACTATACTAAGTGAATCTACCTGTGTTCGAAATCTTGGAGTTTTTCTCGATCAAACCCTCAGCATGCAGCAACAGACAAATGCCAAATTACAAAATCCTGTTTCCATCAGATTCGTAACATAGGACGGATTCGATCATATATAACGGAGGACGCTTGCAAAACTCTTGTATGCTCTCTTGTTACGTCGCGACTTGATTACGGTAATGCTTTGATGTATGGTGTGAATGTCTCGAGTCTATCCAAACTTCAACGTGTTTAGAACACAGCTGCCAGACTAGTGACCCGCAAAAAGAAGCTTGAACATATAACTCTAACACCTATGACTCTTCATTGGCTACCATACACATTCCGATGGCAGTATAAACTGTTGCTTTACGCATTCAAAGCCTTGCATGGACTTGCACGTATCTTAGTGAACTAATACATTGTTACAAACCAGCACGATCGTTTCGATCTGAAAATGCTTCTTTAATTGAGATGCCAAAAAATGCACGGACCAAAATGTATGGGGAACGGAGGTTCGATGTGGCGGCCGGAACTCTGTGGAATAGCCTTCCAACAAATCTTCGAAATGAACAATCGCTAGAACTATTTAAGAAAGGACTGAAGACGCATCTATTCAAAGTTGCATTTGTGGATCGCTCATAAGTTAAGACCTGGAACTGTGATTGGTTGTATTTGACTGATGTTGATTTTTAATATTTTGTACATTTTATTCTGATTTTATGACTTTCTGTATATTTCGATATAACGTTTGTATTTTTATTTTATTTTTTACAAACCGATATATTTTAGTAACTTATTTTTAAATACAAAATTCAGCAAATTTTAGAAATATTTAGTTATTAAGATTTTTACTTATTCATTAATAATTCTTTTAAGTAATTTTTTTACAACGTTGCTGTAGTCTTAACTTTTTATAGTTGATTTGATGTATGCTTTATACATATTTCGGTATATTTTTAACTTTGTAATTTCGTGTATGTACGAACTTGTGTATTTTTGTTTTAACATGTAAAGCGCTTAGAATAATTGTATTTTTATATAATGCGCTTAAAAATCCCTTGTAATAATAATAATAATCAAAAGGTAACAGGTTAAAAAATATGTTCATGCCAGACGCTACCTCCACACAAAACTAAGCTGAGAACAGTTTGAAAGCCATAACAACTACAAAGTTAAATATCGCCGAGGATCAAAAGTTTCACAAAGTTGTGAGGCCAAGGTTATCCGCCAGGGAAAAAACTTCATTTTTATCAAGAATAATACATAGTTTTACAAACAGTAAATTTTGTAAAATGACTATATAATAGATATTCATGATTAAACTGAAGTGGTGACTAGCTAAAGAATAAAAACGAATACACGACAATCACAGCCGTGTTAGCCATAGTCATTGCAACGCCCAAAGTGATGTGACGTCATATATAAATTTCTAAAACGTGTTCCGAAAATCAAGAGGGAATTTGAAATGCAAAATTAGATTTGTATCACTTATCTAACTTATATTAATAACAGTGAAAATTATAATACTAATTAATATTTAATTGTAGTAAGTAGTAATTAGATAATTAATTGTATTATCTAGCCTTGTCGGTGTTTCTTCTGATCGAAGTGCAAACCAAATATATCGTGTAAATTACGTTGATCAGAAATTAAATCTACCAAATGAACTGGATGAGTAGTTATCCCAACACACGAAAACAACAGAAAACAATACGACTTACAACTACAAACGTTAAGACATTTGACAAAATCCGATGACAACAACAAACACAACATCAAAACCCAACAATTGATTTGGGATGGAAAAGTACCATGCCACGTCTTAAAGAAATACGAATTCGCACTCAGCAAAACAGTCACATTCGGTAATAAGTCACGTTCAGTAATAAAAAGATCAGACGACGTAATGACAAACCACAATCTTACACGCGGTAAAAATGTCCATAGTAAGTTTGGACAAAGATACATCGTATGGATCAACCAATTCGTGATGGTGTCCGTAAAATTTATGGAGTGTCATATTTAATCTGTCCTTCTCATAACTTTGTTGGAGCAGTTTCTGCGTTAGGAGCACACTCCTGTATATGAAGGCCGTATAGTGTGAACATGCACGAGAATAACATATCAATTGAGATAAGTAAACACCAAAAAAGGGGCAGATGGTATGCTACTGCTGAGAAATGGGAAATTGATAATTGGGAAGTTGAAATCGTTCCGTTAATCATAGATTTTCGTGTGAAGTCGTCCATCTGTGTTAGTATTGAGGAAAATATCAAAGTATGAAGCAGTCTTTCTTGTATCAGTAGTATTCCTAAGGAGTAGGTCCGGTAAGGGTCGATTTTCGCCTTAAATTTCAGATTCATCTAAGATTTTGGACTCTTTTTAAACACTGTAGTGTCTATTTCAATTGATTCGATTAGTTTATGTGAAAGATTTTAACTGATTCAGTCATCAAAAACGCTCGGATTTAAGCTTAAATATGAAAAATCTATCAAATATGCCAACAAACGTCACTTTTCAGATGGTTTTTGTCAAAAATGAAAGTGGCCGCATCCGTGTTCATCCTTAACCTTTATATATGTTATGTATTATCATCAAATACAACTTATATTTCAGTATTATGGATGAACACGAATGTGGCCACTTTTATTTAAGACGGAAACCGTCTAAAATTTATCTAAAACGCTGAAATTGTGAAGATTTTAGTAGTTTAGCACGACTTAATGATGCTAGTACCTAATATATGTGCATTGTATTGTCAAAAACAGCCCATATTTATGTATCAGAAGCAATCTTCTTTCCAATAAATAGCTGAAAGATTACATTTTCACACTTTTGTAAAACTGCTATATTTTGGGGCCAAAAGGGGGTCTTACTGAACCTACTCCAAATTGCATGTTCACTGGGATACATGAAATGCAAGTACTGGCTGAAATATTGGTTATTCAATGATAGGACATCATCAACATATCGGAAAGTGAAATTAAAGAATTTAGCAAGGAGCTTTTTCTGTTTGTTTTTTTAGGAGGGTTTGAATGAAATCTGCTTCATACGAGTACAAAAACAAATCGGCTAGTAGGGGAGCACAATTATTACCCATTGGAATAACGATTGTCTGTTGAAATATGAATCCTCCAAACTCAACAAATATATTGTCGATCAAAAAGTCCAGCATTTTGGTAATATCATCTTCAGTATATTTTCTGGTTCCTTCAATGTTGTTCTTCAAAAATATGAATTGTTATAACCCACGTTTTGTAAGTTTGTAATTACGATTCCCGTTTTTATAGAAATAGCATTTTTTAATGAGATGGTAAAGTCGATCTTTTAACTGAGCATGGGGAATAATAGTATAAAGCGTAGAAAAATCAAGTCTTTATGTTGATGCAAAATTGCAGATTGTGATCGAAGATTAAACACTCAGCTAAATAAAAAGGGGGAGACAACTCCAACCAAATGTCAACGTACCCTTTGTATATATCTAACGGTATGTCCAAACTAACAATTTAGTAAACAGAATTTGTCGCTATCTTGTATAATATCTTATGATAAGTGATGATAAGCCAAAATAAATTAAAAAAAAAACACTTGACATTGACCCCCTTCTTCGAACTTATTATCATTTTGGTGAAACAAGGACCTCAAATTAAAGACCCTATTACCCATGGTTCACTGGTTACTAATGCATAGCACTTATATCCAATGCATATAGGGAAATAACTCTCCGGATATATTCCTGCAAAATGCGTTTGATCTATATAACGAGCAATTTGGTAAAGTACATTTGGCGTAATCTTTTACGGTTACAGAGTAGTCTGCACAAAACAATCAGGTTCAGAGAAATAAGTCTCACAAAGTAAAGTGTTCGGTTAAACTGTCATTTTTAAAGGTGTATAAACTGGTCGATATCAGAGCAAATATTTAAGTGATCAATTTTGAAACAATACTGCTGAAGAAACAAATAGGCGCTAGAAAATAATTATAATTAAAAACCATTTGTTCAGAAAACAATTACACGTCTTTCCACCCCACTGTACATATTTTGGTAGGACAATATTCACTTCAAGTTTAAAATGTCAATTATGCTGCCAGATGGTAGTTAAATGTACACTGATTTTAAAAATATATAGATTTTTATATATTTTGCTAAAATAAGGAAGATGAGTAGGTACTTCCGATTCCTAAAATTTTCACTTATGGTTTACGGTCACAAAGCAACGACCTTAAATCAAAAGACCTTTACTATATGTGTTACTAGAAATATCAACATCAACCATTTGGAATATAAGAGGGATCAAACTACCATGGATTTTCAATGTACCCTTTCAACTAAAATTAACATTAACATTAACATATTTTGAATGGACAAACGAACCTAAATCAGAAGACTCTAGGACTCTATCACTTGTTGATTACTAGTTACACATGCATGTTCCTCATACAAAATACAGAAGGGAAATAACTCATATATTGAGTCTGTGTTTTGCTTTGAACCAATGAGAACAACATCTTGAAGATATAACGAGCAATAAGAAATGATAATTTTCTCGGTTTCTTTTTCGGTTGCAAAAAAGTAGTAATAACAAGGAAACCCGTGTTCGGGAAGATAACTCTTATAAAGTAAACTTTTTTGTCATTCAGGGAGAAAACAAAACTACAATAACTGTTCGATATCATATGTAAAATATCTAAACGACATGGTTCCAAACAAAAACAAAAATCTGCAGGAAACAAATATGGCGGAAGAAGAAATTAATAACAATGAGAACAAATCTCAGCGAAAAGGGACTTTCATCCAATTAAAACTAATTGTTAAGAGAACAATTGAATGTGTTTACACCCCAAAACATATTTAGACAGGGAACTAAACAAAACATGTGGTACTTTAGATGATAAATAACGTCAGTACCTTTTTTATACCTTATGACCATCAAGTATCATTTGGAAATACGGAATATCTATCAATAAGGTTTGGTTGCTGCCGATGGTTATTTTTTTAGAAGAAAAAAAACACGCCACGTTCTTGCCATAACCCTTGTTTATCAACTTTCTGTTAAAACACTACTACAATTAATAAAAGTCTGTCGTATAAGACTAAAAATCGAATTATATTGAGCATAAAAGTTTAGCAACACTTTTTCTTTTCTTTTAAGCTTTGTACGTATAATCGATGTTTTACCTTGTTCACATGTACTTTTAAAACGATATTTGAAATTTATTTGTTTTAAAAATATTGAATGGGGCTTCGACCAGTCTTTCTCAAAAATGACCGCCAGAGAACTACTGGGATGGTTGATGCCTAAATGAGTGTTGCCGACGTCGCGGGTCGATTAAATTTGATTAGGTCAACAGTTTGGAGGGTTATAAATAGATACAGACAAACTCAAACTGCAAAGGATTGACAAAGTTGATACCAAACCTCAATTCGATCAAACATGTATGGGATCTGTTGAACCGACGCATCCATAAAAAACCCGGTGATTTTCACAAAAATAGACAAGAATTTAAAAATGTACTGATTATAAAATGAAATGCAATTCCAAAATGGCAAAATCAAAAGATACTAAATGGAATGCGAAATCAATAACAATCCGTCATCGATCAACGTGGAGCATGGACGAGATATTGATTTTGAATAACACCAATCCAATTTCCACACTGGGACCCTAAAGCGATCCATACAAAGACATTCATAGTGAATATGAGTGGTTAACTTTCATGTTGTTTCTGACATTTCATAATTCAATTTTGTTATTTGTGAAATCATATGTTATTCAATTTTCGTAATAAAATAAAATTCTTTTTGGTATCAGTATAAATCATAAAATCTAATCTAATCAGGTTTAAACAGCGTTTGATTCTACATCATAGGATGGATTCTAATTTTTTTATCTTAAAATATTGGATGTAAAATTGACTTTCAGAAAATCCCTTCCTGATAAGAATTAGATTTAATGATATTAATTAGCAGTAGTTCAAAAATGAAACGCATGCACTGTTTATGGCATCATATGAAAGTCAACAAAATCCATCCATACACATAATACCGTACAGAAAAATATACATTTGACACCATATCATTGAATTTCAAATTTCTTTTGTGGATCGTAATTTTGTTGAAACTGAAAATATGGTTTATGTATGTTACTTGTCTACATGAAACATGTTCATGGTGATCTGTATTCAAATCCTATTATCAGTGACAAAGGTTGTCTTTTTCCGGACGTTCAGTAGCTCTGTGTAGTTTTTTCCCACCCCCTACCAACAAAAACCAGTTCGCCTTGGTATGGCAATTGTTGTACATGGCGTCAAATTAAAAAAAAAAACAATACACAACAATATCATGGTAAGTTGAATCACACTCATAGTATAACAGTTGGTATAAATAGGATCAGATTTCCAGAAAGATAAAGTTAAAATATTAAAACTATGCTGCTAAAATGAATAATCTGCTGACATCTACAACATCTGTAACTTAGTCGAAAGTTGTATCAATGGCAATCAAAACTTATATTCATAAAGATAAGACCATGTGTTTACCTTAACATCATTATTTTTTTTTTCGAATCACAGTCGGTTGTGTCCGGCTAGGATCGCGGTTTTTCGAGTGATTTTATCGGTTTTTTTTCGAGTGTGATCTATTTTTTTGTCGAGTGAATATGAACAAAAATGTAAATTAACGTACTTCCTTTCTAACAAGACGTGATATAGACACTTGAAATTAGTAAACAAGGTTAAATACGTATGTAAGTATTTGATTATATATTAATCCGATTTTGTTTTCGTTAAAAAGTTAAAATTCGCCTAAAAATGCTTTTATTCCAAAATAAAGAATGAAGCCATTTTTATACACACACCAATGCAAATGTAGAAGGAAATACCTACTTGGAATCTATATATCCTAAGACATTCAGACATTTTACACAAATTCTTGTTATTGCATTGAAAACATTAGTTTGTGTTCAGGCTTTATCGAGAGCAGACCGGCCTTTTTCGAGTACCTCCGTGTTTTTTCGAGTGATTATACAAATTTCCTATAACTCAAAATGTTATGTGTCAGTGTATTTATGTTTAAAAACAATAAATAATAATCAAAGGACCAAATTAAGGTGGTACCCAACACTTTGACCTAAATTAATTTGACTCGTTTGATTTTGATAAAATTTTGACAAAGTATTTTCTATGACGCTTTGACAAAAATATGAAAATTACAAAAAAATTGAATCAGACACTTAATCGGAAAAAATGGCTGGATACATGGCAGTTTGTTTGGAGAACACTTATTTTGATCATTGAGAAGCTTCATATTTTCTAAACGATAGAACGTGATTAAAACGTTCAGCTGGTTTCACAGAGTTGTCTCCCTGTAGTAGTATGTACCACCTTAATTCAAGGTTTGAAACCAATGCATTGAAAATATTATGAGTCTCCTGCACTATGTTTTAAAGACCGTTTTAGAAAGGATTAAATAACATTTATTTTAACTATGCAGAGTAGATGTACGTTGTCCGAACAGAGTAGTTATTAATGTACCAGGATTATAATTTAAAACGCGCGTTTTGTCTACACAAGACTCATTAATGACGCTCATATCAAAATATTTATAAAACCAAACAAGTACAAAGTTGAAGAGCATTGAGGACCCAAAATTCCAAAAGATTGTGCAAAATACGACTAAGGTAATCTATTCCTGGGATAAGAAAATCCTTAGTTTTTCGAAAATATTCCCACGTTTTGTAACAGGAAATTTATAAAAATGACCTTATAATTGATAATCATATCAACACAGAAGCATTCGAAGTGCTGAATACTGGGCTGGTGATACCCTCGGGGACCAAACGTCCACCGGTAGTGGCATCGACCCGGTAGTGTAAATAGTTATCAAAGGTACCAGGATTATAATCTAATACGCCAGACACGTGTTTCGATTACAAAATACTCATCAGTGTTGCTCAGATAAAAAAGCTATACAACCAAACAAGTACAAAGTTGAAGGATAAAAACATTTAAAAAAAATTGTCAAATACGGCTAAGGTGATCTATGTCAGGGGTAGGAAAATTCTTGGCTTTTCGAAAAAATCAAAGTTTTGTAAACAGGAAATTAATTAAAATGACCACATTATTGATATTCATGTCAACACCGAACAAACTGATTAAATTAAAGGCTCATTTTCCAAAGAAAATGTTTAAAGTTGGCGTCAATGTGGTTTTATAGCTCGCTACCGAACCCATTCCCCCTAAATTCTTTTATATTGATAATGTTGCTTGGGCGATCCACACATACAAAATTGGTTGACGGGACAATAATTGGGATCCAGCAGCATATATTGTATACAGACATCATATATATATATATTGGATGATGAAAAACAAACATTTACAACTAGCAAAGAATTCAACACACAACAAGTGTCTGTAGATGATAGTTTATAGTACATCATAATCAAACATAAAACAACGTGACAAACAGTTTGATTAAAGTAAAATAAGAATACGAAGGACAAACATCAAATGCCGTTATACTACAATAAAAGGTTTACAATGTTCATATTATCATACAGACGTGTAATACAAACTATGTCATACAAATGATTAAAGTACAAAAAAAAACATTGGCTAACAATTTAAGAATGATGAATTTCAAAATAGTTTTTCTTAATCGCTTTTTTTTCTGAGACTGTTAATGAACTGTGTATTCGAATTGCATTTAATATAACATAAAGCAAAACAAAGCGAAGCCAACTCTTTCAATTTGTCTTTTAGTTTGGAATGGGGAGTACTTGTGTAAAGTGTAGAAAAGTCAAATGTGTTTTATGTATTGCAAGATAAAAAAAAGTAGTCTAAGATTGTACGTATTCCAAAAGATCTTTTGCATTTTTCAGTATCCCCATCCGATTCACACGACCTCTAAAATCGGAAGTTTCATTATAATTTCGAAACCCGGATTTGATGGCTGATAAAATAGATGTTAATAATTTTTAAAAAGGTTTCGTGTTTTGCAAAATTTTGGTCTTTAAGATTGACGTAGCATGGGTATTGATAGACCCTTTCAGTTTCTTAATACTGGTTTGCATCAAATACCTCACAACCTTAATCTATTCGGAAAGAATATTTACGTCTTCGTTTTTGTGTTTAGCCAATTTCATGACAAAATCCACTACTGAATCCATCAGAATGTTGAAGGTTTCTTTCCAATTGATGTATTTAGGCTCACGAAATTAAGGACATTTGGATAACACATTTCGCAGGTTATTGACAATGTTGAGGTCAACGGTAATAACGTTGCCAGCCGGATTTAATGTGAATTGTTAACTAGCACAGATGCAGTCAGGAGGTTTAGATTTGTTGTCAATACTGAAATTTTACAAAACGTGTTTGTAATTCGACATGTTGGTTGCAATTGGTTTGGTAAAGGTATAAGACATGATTGGTACAGACTGGTTTTTGGTGGGGTTCGTGTTGTTTATTTTTTAGTTTTCTATGTTGTGTCATGTGTACTATTATTTGTCTGTTTGTCTTTTTTATTTATTAGCCATGGTGTTATCAGTTTATTTTAGATTTATGAGTTTGACTGTCCCTTTGCTATCCTTCGTCCCTCTTTTATTAATAACTTATGCACATAAAGATTTAGTTAATAACTCCTGTACATAAGGACTAAGTTAATATCTTTTGTACACTCAGCATGCTCATGGTGACATGTATTCGAATCCCTTTGCAATTGATAAAGATTGCTAGTTTTCCAGAAAGTCGGTTGTTCTGTCTATTTCCTACAGGTTCATCCACCAACATTGTAAAACAATCTGACAATAGAAACTTTTAATAACCGAAGATGTGTAAAGTATTGATTAAACCAAATACGTAAAAATAGAAATAATATATCCACAAACCTACACCATTACTAGACTTAACGAACAAATACAGACATATGTCTGAATGAATTGTTCCTTGGAGTATAGTAAATAGGCACTCTTTTGCAAAAAACAATACAGATAATTGAGATCTTTAGTGTCCATGAAATCATGTTTCATGATTGTTAGATACAATAATGTACTAACGCAAATATCGTACTCAAGGTAAAATAAAAACAGATGAAATCTGTAAAAACTGACAAAACCAATGGAAAGACCGGACAGCAACTGATATGTTCTTGACTTGGTATCGGCAATTTTAAAAGAAAATGTTGGTGTTAGTGTGGTTTATAGCTCGATCAAACTCCCATTTACATGACAATGATATATAGTTCCAGTATATGGATAGTGTTGCTTGATCAATCAACAATCTAAATTGTTTGACGTGACAATAATTGGGATATAGCAGCATATATAGTATACATACATTATCTCCACTATTTGTTTTAGATCAACTAGCAATGATATCAATACAAAGCAAGCGTCTGGAGATGATACTTAATAGAACTTCATAATCACACCTTAAAAAATATAGTTTGATTTAAGTAAACTATTGCTACGAGGCACACAAATCAAAGCCCGCTATACAAATAGCATGCGTCCGAGTCAAACCTTTAGATTCAGCACCATCGGGAAGCAACAAAATATAAAACACGAAGCCGTATCATCATATACATAGTCATGTCAGGAGTCTTACGACCATAAGGGAAATAATAGTAAGAATACAAATATACGGAAAACTGCAAAAGCAATGATATGATACATTGTCAAATACTGAAATCTGTGATATGTACATGTTCTTTTATTGATATAACTGGAATTGTCGCGAAAGATTATAATTAACATATGCGCATTCCCGTGTCCTTCATTCGTTTATGTTAGAGATCAAAATTTGAACATGCAATATTGAGTCAATGCGTATGATAAGTTTTTTTTATTATTTAAATGCCATAGATAAATCTAGCAATTGATTCAGAATAAATATTTGAAAACGAATGTCTACTTTCTTCTACAAAAAATACAACTTAAGAAGATTTTTCATGTTGGTTTATGTTGAAATGGTTGAGATGAATTTAATGATTCAGAAAGAAAAAAAACTTTGTCCCGTTACCTTTTTACGAATGTGACCTACCAAATTAGATTATTTACTGTCTTTGTTATAACATGAACAACACGTCGGGTGCCAGATGTGGAGTAGGTTCTGCTTGCACTTCTGAGCACCCCAAGATTTTGTGGTATTCGCGTTGCTGCTGTACCCCAAGTGTGTCTTTGTTTAGTTCAGGCATCGTTGTCAATATAATGGAATTTTATGCGACTGTCGTACAAGAGAGAGATCAAGTACTATATTATTGATATGTTGCAACTAAACAACATATAAAAATGGGTATATGAATTGTCGACAACAATGAATATCGCTTAATAACAGTTTGAATAAAATTGAGAATGGAAACATGGATTGTGTCAAAAAGACAAAAGAAACAAGCAGAAAATATTCCAAGCTACCAACGGGTCTTATACACAGCGATAAAAATTCCTGACCTGGTGGTTAACTTAAGCTGGTCCTGAACAATAATGATAACTAGTTCAGCGAAAATGGACGTCACACTAAACTCAACAACAGATAAATGAACCAGAATTTAAAAAAGGACCATACAAGATTAACAAAGGCCAGAGGAACATGATTTGGAATAGGCAGAACAATGTCCGAGTTCGATGTTTGAATAAGAAATAGAGGAAACACCCATACATACTGTAAATTCACAAATTATTGCTATGTTTTAATTAATGCGAAAAAGGTGACAGGGTTATAATCGCAATGATTTAAACTCGTATTTCTTTTTTATATAAATTTTAATTATGAAATTTATCAAATCGAAAAAATCAAAATTGTATTTCAGTCTAAACCGATAAAATCGCAATGATAAATACACGCGATTATTTCTGAATTTCCAGTATCAAAGAAAAACAAATGTATTTAATACGAATTGTGCAGAGAACAGTTAAAGGTCTGACAACCACAAAATGCACATATTTTGATCAAAAATGTTTACTTTCAGTTTAAAATGTCAATTCTGGTATCAAAAAATACAGCTAAATGTACATTGGTTTTTTTATGAAACACATATGATCTCTATATACTTTTGATACAAAATAAGGGAGGATGGTAGATACTTTTGATTTTAGATTAAGTAAAATTTAAACATTACTTTACACTCACTTTAAAAATATAACGTTCTTGTAACTTAAAAATAATGAAAACATAACAGCCTTCTGGTTACAAAAGGTTACTTCTGGTTAATTTCTTTTTAAGTCAAAGTCTGCATGATGACCAATGGTAAATAAACTATATAGATATAGGAATATGTGGTATGAGTGCCAATGAGACAACACTCAATCCAAATAACAATTTATAAAAGTAAACGATTATAGGTCAAGGTACGGCCTTCAACACGGAGCCTTGGCTCACATCGATTAGCAAGCTATAAAGGGCCCCAAAAATTAGTCATGCAAAACCATTCAAACGGAAAAAAACATGAGTCTTATCTATATAATAATGAGAAATGAGAAACACGTATGAACTACATCAACTAACGACAACTACTGTACATCAAATTCCTGACTTAGGACACGTTTGACTTGATCATTTACCAATAATGATATACAACAAGCAATGAAATGTAGAACGTTGATTTTAGTTTTAACCTTGACCTCCATTTGAAAGTCTTAAAGCAAGGACCTAAATCAAAAGACCTATATTCTCTACTGTGTATGATTTATCTGTTACAACAAATAAAGGCAACAGAAGTACACCGCTGTTTAAAAGATCATTAGTCGATAGAGCAAAAAAAATCCATATCAAATATAATAGAACTACGACACATCAGAGACACAACACCGAAATGAAAGAAAAAAAACAGAAACGAACTGTAATGTAACAATAGCCATTTCCTGACTTGGTACAGGGTATTTTATGAAAAATTGTGGGTTAAACCTGTTTTTCTGACATGCCAAACATCCATTAATGGTAGTGTTAATTATAACATTAAAATGACAACATTAAACGACAAGGCTACAATAAATAAATGGGAGAAAATATAGGACAGAGAAACAAACGAATAATAGCCATCAAAAGATAACAGGTTAAAAATATTTTTTCACGCCAGACGCTCGCTACGTCCAAACAAAACTATGCTCATATGAACAAAAGTTTGTAAGCCATAACACCTATTAAGTTAAAGATAGCAGAGGATCAAAAGTTTCAAAAAGTTGTGAGGCCAGGATTATCTGCCTGGGACAAAAACATCATTATTATCGATAATAATACGGAGTTTTGCAAACAGTAAATTGTATAAAGTGACTATACAATAGATACACATGATTAAAATGAAGTGGTGACTTGCTAAAGAATAAACACGAAAACATGACAATCACAGCCATGTTACCCATAGCAATGCATCGCCTAAAGTGACGTGACGTCATATATAGATTTCTAAAACGTGTTCCGAAAATGAAGAAAGAATTTGGATGAAATGCAAGTATGTGTATGACTTATCTAACTTATATTAATAACAGTGAAAATCATAATACTAATTAATATTTAATTGTAGTAAGTAGTAATTAGATAATTAATAGTATTATCGTCTTAAATAAATACGAATTCACACTCAGCAAAACAGTCACATTCGGGAATAAGTCACGTTCGGTAATAAAAAGATCAGACGACGTAATCACAAACCACAATCTAACACGCAGCAAAAATGTTCATAGTTAGTCTGGACAAAGATACGTCGTATGGATCAACCAATTCGTGATGGTGTCCGTAAAATTTATGAAGTGTCATTTTTAATCTGTCCTCCTCATAACTTTGTTGGAGCAGTTTCTGCGTTAGCAGCACACTCCTGTATATGAAGTCCGTATAGTATAAACATGCACACGAATAACGTATCAATTGAGATATGTAAAAACCATACGAAGGGGCAGAGGGTATGTTACTGCTGAGAAATGGGAAATTGATAATTGGGAAGTTGAAATCGTCCGATTTATCATATATTTCCGTGTGAAGTCGTCCATCTGTGTTAATATTGAGAAAAATATCAAGGTATGAAGCAGTCCTTCTAGTATCAGTAGTATTCTTAATTTCAAGTTCACTGATATATATGAGATGCAGGTACTGGCTGAACTGTGGGTTATTCAATGATAGGACATCATCAATATATCGGAAAGTGAAATTAAAGAAATTAGCAAGGTGCTTTTTCTGTTTGTCTTTTGAAGAGTTTGAATTAATTCTGCTTCATAGGAGTACAAAAACAAATCGGCTAGTAAGGGTGCACAATTAGTACCCATTGGAATACCGATTGTCTCTTGAAATATGAATCTTTCAAACTCAACAAATATATTGTTGATCAAAAAGTCCAGTATTTTGATAATATCATCTTCAGTATATTTTCTTGTAGTTTCAGTGTGGTTCTTCACAAAATATGAATTATTGTAACCCAAAACAAAAAATTTGTATCTACGATTCCTATTTGTATAGAAATAGCTTTGTGTAATGAGATTGTCGAGTCGATCTTTTAACTGAGCAAGTGGAATAGTAGTTTCAAGCAAAGAAAACAGTATTGATGTTGCTGCAAAATTGAAAAGATTGTGATCAAAAATTAAGCAGCAACATTCACTTAAATAAAAAAGGGGAGACAACTCCAATTAAATGTCAACGTACCCTTTGTATAAATCTAACGATATGTCCAAACTTCCAATTTAGTAAACATAGTTTGTCGCTATCTTGTATGGTGTCTTATGATAAGTGATGATAAGCCAAAATTGATAAAAAAAAAAACCAACATGACATTGACCTTTGACTTCGAACTTATTTTCATTTTGGTGAAACAATGACCTCAAATTAAAGACCCTATTACCCATGGTTGTAACGGGTTACAAATGCATATCACTTATATCCAATGCATATAGGGAAATAACTATCATATGAAGTCTCCGGATATCTTCCGGAAAAATGCGTTGGATCGATATAACGCGCAATTTGGTAAAATAAATATAATTAGTGTTCAGAGAAATAAGTCTCACAAAGTAAAGTGTTCGGTCCAACAGTGTCATTTTGAAAAGCGTAAAAACTGGTCGATATAATAGCAAATATTTAAGTGATCAATTTTGAAACAATACTGCTGAAGAAGAAATTAGGCGAAAGAAAATAATTATAATTAAAAACCATTTGTTCAGAAAACAATTGTTCGTCTTTCCACCCAACTTTACATATTTTGGTAGGACAATATTCACTTCAAGTTTAAAATGTCACCTTTGCTGCCATATGATAGTTAAATGTACACTGATTCCAAAAAATATATAGTTTCTATATACTTTTGCTACAAAAAGGGAGATGAGTAGGTACTTCCGATTCCTAAACTTTTCACTACCGGTTTACGGTCTCAAAGCATAGACCTTAATTTAAAAGAATTTACTATATGTGTTACTAGAAATATCAACATCAAATATTTGGAATATATGAGGGATCAAACTACCATGAATTTGCAATGTACCCTTTCAACTAAAATTGACCTTAACATATTTTGAATGAACCAAGGACCTTTAATCAAAAGACCCTAGGACTCTATCACATGTTTATTACCAGTTTCAAATGCATGTTCCTCATACAAAATACAGAAGGGGATTAACTCATAAATTGAGTCTGTGTTTTGCTTTGAACCAATGAGAACAACATCTTGAAGATATAACGAGCAATAAGAAATAATAAATTTTCTCGGTTTCTTTTACGGTTGCAAGGAAAACCGAGTTCGGAAGATAACTCTTATGAAAAAATCTTTTTGGTCATTCAGGGAGAAAACAAAAACTACAATGACTATTCCATATTGTATGGTAAATATTTAAACGACATGTTTCTAAACAAAACAAAACTCTGCAGGAAACAAATATGGCGGAAGAAGAAATAAATAATAATGAGAACAAATCTCAACGAAAAGGGACTCTCAACCAATTAAAACCAATTGTAAAGAGAACAATTGAATGTGTTTACACCCCAAAACATATCTAGACAGAAAACTAAACAATTAACAAAATATGTGGTACTTTAAATGATGAATAACGTCAGCACCTTTTTTTTTCCTTATGATAATCACGTTTCATTTGTGAAGTTGAAACAGAATATCTATTATTTGGTAGCTGCCGATTGATGTTTTTTTAGAAAAAAAACCACGCGACGTTCTTTGTCATAACCCTAGTTTATCAACTTTCTGTTTAAACACTACTACAATTAATACAAGTCTGTGTTATAAGACTAAAACTCAAATTATAGTGAGCATAAAAGTTCAGCAACACTTTTTTCTTTCTTTCAATGTTTTATGTTGTTCACATGTACTTTTAAAAAGATATTTGAAATTTATTTGTTTTTAAAATGGGGCTTTGACCAGTCCTTCCCAAAAATGACCGCCGGAGAACTACTGGGATGGTTGATGCCGAAATGAGTGTTGCCGACGTCGCGGGTCGATTAAATTTGATTAGGTGAAGAGTTTGGAGGGAAATAAATAGATACAGACAAACTCGAACTGCAAAGGATTGACAAGGCTGATACCAAGATCTCAATCCGATCAAACATGTATGGGATCTGTTGAACCGCCACATCCATAAAAATCCTGGTGATTTTTACACAAAATTTACAAGAATTTAAAAATGCTCTGATTAGGAAATGAAATTCAAAAATGGCAAAATCAAAAAATACTAAATGGAATGCGAAATCAATAAAAATCCGTCATCGATCAATAGGAGCATGGACGAGATATTGATTTTGAATAATACTATACCAATTTCAACACTGGGACCCTACAGCGATCCATACAAAACATTTCTAGTGAATATGAGTGGTTAACATTCATGTTGTTTCTGACATTTCATAATTCAATTTTGTTATTTGTTAAATCATATATAAATTCTTTTTGGGCTCAGTCTATACCATAAAATCTAATCTAATCAGGTTTAAAAAGAATTGAATTATACATCATAGGATGTTTACTAATTTTTATTATAAAATGATGGATGTAAAAATTACTTTTAGAAAATATCTTCCTGATAAGAATTAGATTTAATGATATTCATTAGCAGAAAGTTAACAAAAACAATCCATACAAATGAGTACAGTACAAAAAAAATTGCATTTGACACCATACCAATGAATTTCAAACTGTTTTTTTGTGAATCGTAATTTTGTTGAAACTGAAGATGTGGTTCATGTATATTACTAGTCTACATAAAACACGTTCTTGGTGATCTGTATTCGAATCTCATTTACATTGACAAAGGTTACCTTTTCTTCAGATATTCAGTCGTTCTGTGTGTGTTTTTTCCCCATCTCCAACCAAGAAAAACCCGATCGCTTTGGTATAGTCATTATTGTCCGCGTCGTCAAACTCAACAAACAAATAAACAACAACAGTTAGTTGTATCGCAATTGTAGTATCACCGTTGGTTTCATATCGGGCAGAGGTTATAATAAAGGAAATCGAAATAGGACAAGATATAGTGAAAGTTGTCAAAATTATATAACAGAAACTTACAAGCTGCTTACATCTACGTCATTTGTGACGTAGTTGAAAGTTGTTTCGTAAGCAATCATATCACATTTACTTTTTTAATATGTATCTGGATATGTGTATTTAAAATATCATTTTTCTTTCTTTTTATTGGATGCCTCAAACGATTTAGCAAGTGTACTACTTGACTAATGTATTCATATTTTTTGGGAGTTTGTATATTTCAATAAAACATTTTCAGTGTTATTCTTATTTGGTTTGATAAAAGATTTTACAAAGTTGGACTGTCCTGTAAAGGACGTCATCACATACCCAATTTCCTTTATTCGGATCTATATCTGCTCTTTCTAATAAGAATCTAACAATGTTGATGAATCCACCTTCAGCAGCTGCGTATAAGGGAGTATAACCATTCTGAAATAAAAGGTTTACAATGTTCATATTACCATAAAGACGTGTAATACAAACTATGTCATACAAATGATTAAAGTACAAAAAAACATTAGCTAACAATTCAAGAATGATGAATTTCAAAATAGTTTTTCTTAATCGCATGTTTTTCTGAGACTGTTAATGAACTGTGTATTCGAATCGCATTTAATATAACATAAAGTAGTTTGTTCTGTTTGTGTACTCCATTGTCATCCCCAACAAAAACCGACAAAAGCTTTATACTCCAACAAAACAAATACAACAACAACATCATGGTAAGTTATCCTACACTCTTAGTATAACTGTTTGTATCATTACGGGCAGATTTCAGAAAAGAGGTCTCAGTGCAGGCAATCAAAATAAAAGAGTGTCGAAAGATACCAGAGGGATAGTCAAACTCATAGATCGGACATAAACTGACAACGCCATGGCCTAAAAAGTAAAAGATAAACAGACAAATGATAGAACACAATACACACATCTGGTGCTCATGTTATTACAAACCCAGTAACTAGACTAATTCGGTAGGTCATGTTCGTCAAATGGGGAAATGGATTGTATTTACGACTTAAGAAACATATACGATATGATCTGTGTAACAATTATTCCATAATGGTCAACCAACTCGTGATGGCGTCAGTAAAATTCCCGAACGGATGATTTCAAGTTCATCTTTTTGAACTCGTGGTTTAATAGCTTCCTTGTGTGCAAGAACCACCTATCAAGGAAATCATGAAAAGGTATACAAGCCGGGGTATATCGTATCAATTAGGAGATACTGTATCTGCTGTATCCTTTTTGTCTAATTCGATGTGATAAATGTGTTCAACATAGTAACCAAATTTTGAATTATTTATTGAGAGTATCTTTCTTCCTAAGAAGTTCCTGAATGAAGTCAGCCCCATTATAATAAAGAAAGAAGTAGGCAAGAAGAGCGACACAATTGGTTCCCATTAGAATGCCAACAGTCTGTTGAAAAACACGTCCTCCAAACGTAACAAGTAGCAACGTCAAGTAAGAAATCAAGCATCTGGATAATATAAAAAAAGAAGATGTGGTATGATTGCCAATGGGACAACTATCCACAAGAGACCAAAATGATACCGACATTAATAACTAAGGTCACCCTACGGCCTTCAACAATGAGCACAGCCTATACTACATAGTCAGCTATAATAGGCCCCGATAAGACAATGTAAAATAATTCAAACGAGAAAACTAACGGCCTTATTTATATAAAATAATGAACGAAAAACAAATATGTAACACATAAACAAACGACAACTACTGAACTACAGGCTCCTGACTTGGGACAGGCACAAACTTAAATAATGTGGCGGGGTTAAACATGTTAGCGGGATCCCAATCCCCCCCTAACCTGGGACAGTGGTATAACAGTACAACATAAGAACAAACTATAAAAATCAGTTGAAAAAGGCTGAACTCATCAGATGGACAAACATCCAATTGGACGTGACCGGGTACTTGTCCATCCCTACAAAAAGACACTAGGAACATATCTGAGAGTACTCGCAGTTACCTGACTGCTAGTTCAAAGCCACTAACAACTAATATAACAAATCATGCATCTAAGACTAAACTATCAATCCGCACACATCCAACATCCAATGGATTTAGTGTAAAGACGTCATAAACAGCCAGAGAAAAACATGACATTGTGCAATGCCAAGTTACAGGTATTGACAGATTGTAGATCCATGAATCTGTGTATGTATAGAATATACTAGTAATATTTAGTTTGCTTTTAATTTACTGAGAACAAAATCAATATTTATACCAATAAAAACAATATTCAATGATCTTATTACAGTGTTGAATTGGTAACCTTTAAGAATAAGTTTATTTAAAGGAGCAATACGTTTGCATGGATCATTTCTAAATTTCCGGGCACGGTTAACAACATTTTCATAAAAATGAGGTGCTATTCCGTTTGAAATAAGTTTCGGACCAAACATCAAAACCTACGGAAAAATTTAGTAAAGGTTTTAAGTAATTTATGGTAACGATATCCCTGGTTTAATAATTTACCAGTAATACACAGATTACGTTCGTTGAAATAACAACGTCACAACAGACACGGGCATAGCGAACGAGCTGTGAAATATAAACACCGTAAGATGGTGCCAAAGGAACATTTCAGAATTTTGTTTTGTTAATTTGATTCAGAGTGATTCTTTACAAAAAAAGGGACGAAAGATACTAGAGGGACGGTCAAACTCATAAATCGAAAATAAACTGACAACGCCAAGCTAAAAATGAAAAGGACAAACAGACAAACAATAGTACAAATGACACAACATATAAAACTAATGAATAACCAACAAGAACCCAATCAAAGACTAGGGGTGATCTCACGTGCTCTGGAAGGGTAAGCAGATCCTGCTCCACATGTGGCACCCGTCGTGTTGTTTATGAAATAACAAATCCGGTAAATAGTGTAATTCGGTAGGTCACATTCATGAAAGGATATGGGATTGTAGTTACGACGTAAGGAACATATCCGATATCATTTGTGAAACGGTTATTCCATAACGGTCAACCAACTTGTGATGGCGTCCGTAAAATTTACGAAGAGATGATTTCAACTTCACCATTTGGAACTCTTGATGTAATAGCTTCCTTGTGAGCAACAACTCTCTATTAAGAAAATCATGATAGGAAATACAAATGAGGACTTATCCATCCCTTAGACAAGATACTTACTTTTTTAGAAAACAAAGCGAAGCCAACTCTTTCAATTTGTCTTTTAGTTTGGAATGGGGAATATTTGTGTAAAGTACGTGTAGAAAAATCAAATGTGTTTTATCTATTGCAAGATAAACAAAAGTAGTCTTAGATTGTACGTTCTCCAAAAGATCTTTGGAATTTTTCAGTATCCCCAGCCGAATCACGCCACCTCTAGAATAGGAAGTTTCATTATAAACATTAGAAACCCGGATTTGATGGCTGATAAAATAGATGTTGATAATTTTGAAAGAGGTTTCGTGTTTTGCAAAATTTGGGTCTTTAAGATTGACGTAGCATGGGTATTGATAGACCCTTTCAGTTTCTTAATACTGTTTTGTATCAACGACCTCACAGCCTTAATCTATTCGGAAATAATATCTACGTCTTCGTTTTTGCGTTTAGCCATTTTGCATGGCACAATCCGCGAGTGAATCAATCAGTATGTTGAAGGTTTCTTTCCTATTGGTGGATTTAGGCTCACGATATTAAGGACCTTTGGATAACTCATTTCGCAGGGAAGTGTTATTGACAATGATGAGGTCAACGGTAATAACGTTGACAGCCGGATTTTATGTGAATTGCGAACTAGCAGAGGTGCAATCAGGAGGGTTAGATTTGTTTTCAATATTGAAATTTTGCAAAACGTGTTTCTAATTCGACATTTGGGTTGCTATTGGTTTGGTTTAAGTATAAGAAATGATTGGTACATACTGATCTTTAAAACAAGAAGGTATTTTCAACAGAACTTGTTTTTGATTACAGTTATTGCATAATTTAACGCCATCGAGACCTTCGTATGCAAAGGCATTTAAATCAATTTGTGCATACGACTTAAGTTGATAACTTCTGTACATAAGGACTAACTAAACCCCTAGTTTTTGGTGGGGTTCGTGTTGTTTATTCTTTAGTTTTCTATGTTGTGTCATGTTTACTATTGTTTGTCTGTTTGTCTTTTTCATTTTTAGCAATGGCGATGTCAGTTTATTTTAGATTTATGAGTTTGATTGTCCCTTTAGTATGTTTCGTCCTTCTTCTTTATTAACTTATGCACATACAGATTAAGTTAATAACTTTTGTACATAAGAAGTCAATAAATAACTTTTGTACACACAACATGTACAATAAGAAATGATATTTTTCTCGGTTTCTTTTACGGTTGCATGGAAAACTGAGTTCGGGAAGATAACTCTTATAAAGAAATCTTTTTGGTCATTCAGGGAGAAAACAAAAACTACAATAAATAAATATGGCGGAAGAAGAAATAAATAACAATGAGAACAAATCTCAACGAATAGGGACTCTCAACCAATAATTAAAACCAATTGTTAAGAGAACAATTGAATGTGTTTACATCCCCAAAACATATCTAGACAGGAAACTAAACAATTAACAAAATATGTGGTACTTAAGATGATGAATAACGTCAGCACTTTTTTTTTTACCTCATGACCATCACAATTCATTTGTGAAGTTGATACGTAATATCTATCAAGAAGGTTTGGTAGCTGCCGATTGATTTTTTTTTTTTTAGAAAAAAACCCACACGACGTTCTTTGTCATAACCATAGTTTATCAACTTTCTGTTAAAACACTACTAAAATTAAAACAAATCTTTGTTATCATGGTTATAAGACTAAAACTCGAATTATAGTGAGCATAGAAGTTTAGCAACACTTCTTTTCTTTTAAGCTTTGTACGTATAATCGATGTTTTACCTTGTTCACATGTGCTTTTAAACGATATTTGAAATTTATTTGTTTTAATAATATTGCAAGGGGCTTCGACCAATCCTTCCCAGAAATGACCGCCAGAGAACTACTGGGATGGTTGATGCCGAAATGAGTGTTGCCGTTGTCGCGGGTCGATTAAATTTGATTAGGTCAACAGTTTGGAGGGTAATAAATAGATACAGACAAACTCGAACTGCAAAGGATTGACAAAGTTGATACCAAGACCTCAATCCGATCAAACATGTATGGGATCTGTTGAACTGACACATTCATAAAAATCCCGGTGATTTTCACACAAAATTTTGAAAAAAAGTATTTGAAAATGCACTGATTAGGAAATGAAATGCAATTCCAAACGGCAAAATCAAAATATACTAAATGGAATGCAAAATCAATAACTATCCGTCATCGATCAACGTGGAGCACGGACGAGATATTAATTGTGGATAATGCTATACCAATTTCCACACTGGGACCCTACAGCGATCCATACAAAGACATTCCTAGTGAATAAGAGTGGTTAACATGTTGCTTCTTACATTTCATAATTCAAACTAGTTATTTGTGAAATCATATGTTATTCCTTTTTTGTAATAAAATAAAATTCTTTTTGGGATCAGTATAAATCATAAAATCTAATCTAATCAGGTTTAAAAAGCATTGGATTCTACATCATAGGATGGATTCTAATTGTTATCTAAAAATAATGGATGTAAAATTGACTTTCAGAAAATCCCTTCCTGATTTAATGATATCAATTAGCAGTAGTTCAAAAAATGAAAAGCATGCACTGTTCATGGCATCATATGGAAGTCAACAAATACCATCCATACAAATAATACCGTACAAAAAATATACATTTGACACCATATCATTGAATTTCAAACTGCTTTTGTGAATCGTGATTTTGTTGAAACTTAAAATATGGTTTATGTATGTTACTTTTCTAAATGAAACATGTTCAATATAAAAAAGAAAATGTGGTATTATTGCCAATGAGACAACTATCCACAAAAGACCAAAATGACACAAACATTTAAAACAACTATAGGTAACCGTACGGCCTTCGAAAATGAGCAAAGCCCATACCACATAGTCAGCTATAAAAGGCCCCGATAAGACAATGTTAAACATTTCAAACGAGAAAACTAACGGCCTTATTTATGTAAAAAGAAAAAAAAATCAAGGTGATCTGTATTCAAATCCTATTATCAGTGACAAAGGTTGCCTTTTTTCCGGAAGTTCAGTAGTTTTGTGTAGTTTTTTTCTAACCCCTACCAACAAAAACCTGTTCGCCTTGGTATGGCAATTTTTGTACATGTTGTACGTGGCGTCAAATTAAAAAAAAAACAATACACAACAATATCATGGTAAGTTGAATCAAACTCATAGTATAACAGTTGGTATAATTAGGGTAAGATTTCCAGAAAGATATACATAGTTAAAATATTAAAATTATGCTGCTCAAACAAATAATCTGCTGACATCTACAACATCCGTAACTTAGTCGAAAGTTGTCTCAATGGCAATCACAACTTATATTCATAAAGATAAGACCATGTGTTTACCTTAACATCATTATTTTTTTTAGAACCTTATCACGGTCGGTAGTGTCCGGCTAGGATCGCGGTTTTTCGAGTGATTTTATCGTTTTTTTTCGAGTGTGATCTTTTTTTTTTGAGTGAATATGAACAAAAATGTAAATTAACATAATTCCTTTCTAACAAGACGTGATATCTATACTATTAAACCAGAAGACCTCATTTTGTGTGTCGCTTCTCTTCCTCCCACAATTAATTAATCATCATGCCTCTGTGTCCTATAGGTACCATGCATAGTCACATTTGTCATCTATTCTTATGACTATTCAATTTGGGTTATTTTGGGAGAAAAACGAAAATTAAGGCGTCCGAATATTGTTCCGTCATCAAACCGACTTTGAAGTCACACATGACTTCCGGTTTTAACATTGAGAACCAATCGTATGATAGATAACAGAAAATGAAAAATAACAAGCCAATCAGAGCGTTGTCCACATCGGGGTTTTTATATCGAAAGAGCCACTACTATTATACTTCGGTTTTAACTTATACATAAGTTTCATAAGTTCTCGGACGGGGAAAGGACAATTTTTTTTGCGTTTATCTGCATGTATACTATAATTACTATACTATTATAATATATAGAGACTTTCTATGCAATATAGCAGTGAGTTTCTGTCATCAAACCGACTTTTAAGTCATAACTGCCGGTTTAACATTGATAACCAATCGTATTATAGATTAAAAAAAACTGCCAATCAGATCGTTGTCCCTATCGTGGTTTTTAGACCGTAACAACCACTACTATTATACCTCTGTTTTAACATAATTTTCATAATAGGTACTCGGACGGGGACAAGACAATTATTTTCACGTTTATCTGCATCATCCCCATGTATACTATAATTATTATACTACTATAATATATAGAGACTCTCTGTATGATATAGCAGTGATCGCCATGGAGAAGAAACTTCATAGAGTTAATAGTTAATAGAAAATTTAAAACACTTGAATATTATAAAATAGATACGTATGTTCAAAGTATGCAGAAATGCGAAAATAATGGAATATAACACAAAACAAAATAATAACGGGCTTAGAAATATTGT